>NW_028092466.1:3915433-5115433 GCF_014824575.4 Sturnira hondurensis | reverse complement strand
TGGGGTCGACAGAGCTTCCAGGTTGACAAACATATCCACATGCCAGGAAGATGGTGCACCCCAGCTCTGTGGAGACAGAAGCCCCTATGCTCAGGACCCTTCTAGACCTTCTTGTCCTGTATACCTCTTCATTGGCTATTTTTGTATTAGCATATTTTTTTGTTATTTAACCAGTAAACATAAGCATTTCCCTCCATTCTGTGAGCCATTCTAGCAAATTACCAAATCTGAGGGAGGGGTCATGGCCAACCACAATTTATAGCTGCCCAGTCAAAAGTGCATAAGGCTTGGATTTGCAACTGGCATCTGAATTGGGGGCAGTCTTGTGGGACTAAGCCCTTAACCTGTGGCATGTGACATTGTCTTCAGGTGGTGACAGAACTGAATTGAATTCTAGAACACGCAGCCAGTGTCAGAGAACTGGAAGTGTGAACAGAGTATGTAGAAAAACAGGTGTTTTTCTTTCGATGGCACCAATGAGCGTCCCCCACTAGCCCATAGGTTAAAAATACAGGAAGGGCCCTGGCTAGTGTAGCTCAGTGGATTGAGCATGGGCCTGTGAATCAAAGGGTCACTGGTTTGATTCCCAGTCAGGGCACATGCCTGGGTTGCAGGCCAGGTCCCCAGTAGGGGACGCATGAAAGGCAAACACACATTGATGTTTCTCTCCCACTCTTTCTCCTTCCCTTCCCCTCTCTCTAAAAATAAAAAAATTAAAATAAACACAACTTTAAAAAAATACAGGAAGGGCGCTTATTCTAGGAAGTAGTAGCCCTGTACAGGTGGGCGAAGCAAAGGTTGGATTACAGTCCCCACACAGCCTCTCGGCCAGGCCTGCCCACCTGCACAACCATACAGGCATGGCACCTGCTGGGGGATGACTGCCAAGAGACTTGGATAAGGCCTATTGAGGCTTCTTAGAACCAAAGAAGGTCAAAGCTGGCCTGGCCCTTAGATATCACCTAGAATCATCATAATCACGGTACTTGTAGCTGCCATTTATGAAATACTTATGATGTACCCAGTACAGAGCTAAGCATTTTCTCATTGTCTACATGATCTCTACAGAGCTAAGCATTTTCTCATTGTCTACATGATCTCATTTCAATACTCAAAAAGGACCATTGTGCCCTGGCTGGTGTGGCTCAGTGGGTTGAGCCTTGGCCCGTGAATGTAAAGCTCAATGGGTTCAGTTCCCAGTCAGGGCACGTGCCTGGGCTGCAGGCCAGGCCCCCAGTTGGGGGTGTGTGAGAGGAAACTGATCTATTTCTCACACATGGATGTTTCTCCCCTTTCTCCTTTCCTTCCCCCTCTCTAAAAATAATAAACAGCCCTGGCTGGTGTAGCTCAGTGGATTGAGCACAGGACTGCAAACCAGAGGATCGCGGTTCGATTCCCAGTCAGGGCACATGCCTGGGTTGCAGGCTGGTTCTCTGCAGGCGAGCCTCCAGCAGGGGACACATGAAAGGCAACCATACATTGATGTTTCTCTCCCTCTCTCCTTACCCTCTAAAGATAAATAAATAAATAAAATCTTTAAAAAAATAAAAATAATAAACAAAATCTTTAAAAAAAAGGGACCGGAGTGAGGCATGGTCTATCATCAACCCCACTGGACAGATGGACAGATGAGGAATGGACAGATGAGGAAACTGAGGCTTTACTCTAAACTCTTTCAGGTATAGAGGACACAGTGGCAGGGTGATTTGCCCCTGGTCTCATTGCTAACCAAGTAGGGTTTGAACCCAAGTCTCCTGAGCTCAACTGCCCCACCACTGGCCACTACCCTACAAGGGCTTATAAGAGATGAAGAAGACACTAGCTATGTGACCCTGGGCAAGATGCTTAACTTGTCTGTACCTTAGTTTCGTTGTCTACGAGGGGGAGATAATGAAAAGTTCCTGCTTTGCAGGGTTACTATGAAGAATAAGTGAGCTTGTAACTGGTGGGACCTGGACGAGTGCCTGGCACCCAGTAAATGCTCACTTAGTGCTGGCTCTTATTATCATCTTGGAACTTCGTCCTGGAGAGTGGTGGGGCGAAGTGGTGAAGAGGCAGAAATCAGGCTTCATTGTAGTTTGGTGGCTCTGTGGTTTTTAGTTTTTTTATTTGTTTTTACTGTTTCCCTACTTTTGACTGGCCATGTGACCTGTGAGGCGTTACTGAGGTGGGGATCCAAGCACTGCCACCAGACACACAGCACCTCGTGCTGTTCCCTCGGCCTGGAATGTTCTTTTCTTGGATAGTCTCATGCCTTGCTGCTCCATCTCCTCTAAGCCTAGACTCGAAAGTCACCTCCCCCAACCCCAGGCCTGCACTGGCCATCACCTGTCTCCCCAAACTTCCTATTTCTCTCCCCTGCTTTATTGGTCTCCTTGGCACCTAGTAAAACATATTGTTCATTTATCTCTAGAATGTAACCTCCAAGAGAGGGAGAGACTTTTGTCTGCTTTGTTCACTGCTATCCCCAGTGCTTAGAACAGTGCCTGATACGTAATGGGAGACTTCTTTTATTTTTTTTAAATTTAGTGAATGCTTGAACCTGCCTTGTTCAAAGTCTGCCTGTAGCCTGTCTGCCCTCAGAGCTGGCCAGGAGCTGGAATGATGAATGTAACTTGACCACTTCTGGGTCGCTCATACCTTGCCTGTTATACTTCCAGGTTTTTATATGCATTGCCTCATTTAATGATTTTCCCCAAAGGACCACCCAAAGTTAGTATTTGTATTATCCCAATTTTTCCTGAGGCTCACAGAGGGGCGAATATACCTTACTCAAGGTCACACAGCTTGTGAGCAGCAGAGTCAAAATTCAAATCCGGACCTGTGTGAATCCAGATGCTGAGTCTTTCCCTCTGCCATACTGCTGGATCCAGCACTGAAGGGGCCTAGGGCCAGCCAGCGGGTTGCAGAAATCACCACACCAGGTCTCACGTGCTAAATGCTAACTGCGTCACATCTGACTCTCCTTTCTCTCTCTCCCCACACCCAGCAGTCACCAAGTCCAGTCAGATCTGCAGCTCAGCTTGGAAATGGCTCTGGAAGATTTCTCTTCCACCCACCTCTGGCCCCCAAAAGTAGCCCAGGGCCTTGTTATCACTCACACGGTCTAAGGCCATAGCCTCCCAGCTATTTTCCTGCCTCATGCTTACCATCCAGTCTTCCTCTCACTGAAGGTCAATGTCCCCAGTGCAGCTCAGGTGGCGTTACTCCTAATCTCAGAATCCTTCACTGGTCCCCACTCACTCCTAAATAAAGTTCAAATTCTTCAGCTAGGCATTCAAGGGTCTAGTTCCAATCTGCCTTTCTAATCTTGCCTGTGTTAGTCTCCCTTCAAGCACCCGGTGCCCTGTCCAACCTCAATGCATCCTGTATCTCCATGCCCTTGCCTATGCCAGTCCCCCTGTCAGAAATACAACCTGTCCCCAACCTCTTCCCCAAAGCCCTCTGAAATGTTAAGATTAAACTCAAATGCCATCTCCCTCTTGGCCCTCTCTGACCCACAGGACAAAGGCAATCTTTCCTTCACCTGGCTCATCAGCATTTTTTGCCTCTGTGGCCAGCAACCAGCAGCAGATATTAGCTCATTCCCCAGGCTAAGATTCCCTGAATTACTAGGTACATGGGTCTTCTAAAATGGAATGGTACAGGTGTTAAGTTATACAGAAAATAGGGAGAAGTGTGTGCACAGAGTGGCCCACAGAAGACTTCAGAAAGGCGGCAGAGGACAGGGTAAAAGAGCACAGGATCTGGAACCTGACTGCCTGAGTTCAAATCTAGCTTTACCTTTTACTGAGGGGGTTTAGGCAAATCACTTCTCTGAGCCTCAGCTGTCTCATTTGAAGAAGAGAGGTAATTAGAATACCTACGTCCATGGGACACTGCGAAGACTAAATGAGCGATCAAACGTAAAAGCTGAGAACAGTGCCTGAGTACGCAGTAAGTGCTAAGTAAGTGTTTACTGCTCTTGCTATTAGCCCAGAACCGACAGGGGCTTGGCGCTGACAGACGGCTGACAGTTGCTGGCACAGACATAGTCCCTGAACTGTAGCGACTTTCCAGGTGTATTTCCCAGGTGCTACTTGCTTACAACCCAGTTGGAAGATAGGCAGGGCAGGCAATTCACCCCATTTTACAGATCAAGAACTGAGGCTCATTCAGAGAAAGTTCCAGTGAGGAAGCAGTAGGGCCAGAACCACTCAGTTCTAGTTTAGGCCCCCTTCCCCTCAGCCAGGCTGGGGTGCACCTGTTGTACAGGCCTCTCACAGCACCTAGCAACCCCTCCGTGCAGGAGGACCAGCCATAGTGTCCCCCCCATGCATGTCCACTCTCCTGGCCAGGCTAGGGACAGTACCCAGTGGTGTGCACGCTTGGAATGCACACATACCATTCACCTCCGCCCCCACCCCCACTCACACACACATCTACAGAAGCACCCAGGCCCCAAAGGTACGGAAAACCTGCTCTGAGGAATCTGCCTAGTGAGCGAATTCAGACCCTTTCACAGTCACTGGAGCTGCCCAGTGTGCGTCACAGAAGAGATGGAAAAGCAGAGATACCGGCAACGGGGGCCGAGACAGGGTGAAGCAGGAGGAGGAGGCTGAAAACTTCGTGTTTCTTTTTTCCATTTCAGTGACAAGAGTCACACCCGACCTTTACGTAAACATGACCAAGGAGTCACTCTGTCCAAGCTCGGTTTCCTTGCAGCCGCCAGGCCTCTCCTCCCAGTGACCCTGAACGAGCTGGGCAGGCAAGTGAGAGGCAGGCTCACAGACCCTGCACAAAGACTAGCTGGGCCACCCAGACGACACCCAAGCCTCCCGCCTGCTGCCCTTGCTCTGCCCCATATTTATCGCCCTGCCTCCTTCCTAACATAGCCTCACAGCAGCCCCACAAGGCCACTTAAACACACAAAAGGCAGGCACGCACACACAGCCTGCGGCTGATCTCTCGACGCTGAGGCCCACATGTCCTTGTCACGCCACCGCCCCCCCCACAGTGTTTTCTGAGCAGCTCGCCTCCAAGCCCAACAGCACAGACAGGCTCCCCACAAACAATGTCAGAAAAGAATTCCTTAGAGAATGTTGCACACACACAACCCTCCCCTCACTAGGCTGCCCACAATCCCATAAACACGACCTGCATATCCCACCCAGAGCCCCTCACACCAGTACCAGTGGCTCCACAAGTACCTGAGACACACCCTATGGTTTTCAAGTCCCTCGTAATAGGTGGTACCTGAGTTCTAGACACGTACACCCCCACCACCACACGCACTTCGCTCATCACATAGACACGGGAACCCTTCCAGCGGGGCCATCCTCACCAAGACTGGGCCACATCTCAGAAGCACAGAAATGGGACCCAGAAGTGACACCTTCCAACTCGAAGGTAAACAACTGCCCCCTCCAACAGGCACATACACCCTACACTCTGGTGCCGTCCAGCGCACTTACACCAGCTAGCTATGCAGAAAACAACAGTTCACAAATAGTTCATATGACAGTCGGTAGAAGAAAACACACACTGGTATAAAACATGCCTAAAACCCCACATCTAACAAACTCTGCATGTATTGTACCTTGCTTGGAATGTGGACCTGTCACCTAAAGCCACAGGGACACATGTTGTAATTCTGCCCCACAACACTGGGCACCCCACCACCTGGAATTCTGTCCCTAGGGCCCAGCGAGGGCCCTACGCAGACCCCTGTGTGCCAGAGCAGCAAACAGTGCTGCCCAGAAGAGGTTTACCTTGTCCCACAACACAGCCGAAGACACACAATCTCCAGGACTCACAGCCACAACCCTGCCCCGACGGCGCAGCGGCTCCGGGGCCCCTGCTGCTCCTGCGCACCCCGTACACCCTAACTCTGGGGCTCTCACCGGCCCACCCCTCCCCCTCTCTGACTGGCTCCTACGCCATCGCCCTCCTAGCAGCTAGCAGCGCCGGCCGGGCCTCACACCCGCCCAACCCTACCCCCAACCTGCCCCAGAAGAAGAGGGGGACCTTCGGCTGCAGAATTAACCTTTCAAAAGGGGAGTGAGGAGGCCCCTTCCCCGGCCCTCTGCGATCGCACCTCCCCCGGCCGCCGCTGGGTCGGACGCGGTACCGGGGCCCCTTAGTCTCCCCGCAGCGCGGTGCGCGCCTGGGGGCGGAGCCAGGCTCAGCCCACGACCCTTGAGCCCCCAGGTCAACCCCAAAGGGTAGCAGTCGGGCGCGGAACGCGACCCGGGCCCCCGCGGCACCGGGCAGCGGGGAGGGGGCCCGGCTGCTGGCTCCGGTCCGCCCTGGCCCTGCCCGGTTCGCCCGGGGCCCACCTGACTGCGATGGCGCCGCGTCCGCCAGGCCCGGCTCATCACCGTGGCCGCCCCCGGCCGCTCCTGTTTCGCCCGCCTCCGGCTCCGGCTCCGGCTCCGGCTCCGGCCCCCCCAGCGCCCGGCCCCGGCCCGGCCCCGCAGCCGCCGCCGCCGCTGACATCATCGGCTCCCCCCCCACTCCCGGTCCTACCCCCACCCCCACCCCCGGAAACAGGCCCCCCCAGCGTCGCCGCCGCCGTGGAGAGAAGGCCGGCGTAGTGCAACCGACACCGACACAAGGCTCCGGGCTCGGGTTAGGGCGAGCGCACCCGACGGCCTTTTCCCAGACGGATCTCCGGAAGGGAACGGCTGCGCGCAAGGCCGCCGGACAAGTGGGCATCCTGCGGGGCGCGGGCCTGGCAGCAGCTCTCTCGCAGGAGAGCACGACCACCCACTCCCTTGGAAGGGACAGCCTGCCCCCAACACCCACACCGCATGCCCTTCACTCAGCGTTGCACACCACCCAGAGCAAGCACAGCCTCTCAGGACACAGACCCACAACATGGCAGGCTCGCAATCAAGCCCTATGGGACGTGCAGAGTCAGGGTCAGCACATTCACAGGGCCAACACACACACACCCACCCACCCACCAGAAATTTGAGGGACCCCCATCAGGCCGACGGCCAGGTATGTCCCAGCCTTACAGAACAGGCACACATAAATGACTATCAGCGCAGATGAACACGCATCTAGGTATTTTGTCACCACCAGAGGAAATATCCGATTCTATATACTTGTCTGTAAATGCAGAGGCCTTGGCGTGGGCCTCCTGGGACAGCACCAAGAAAACACCAGGTGGAAACACACACAGGAGCAGCACATTCCTGAAACTCCAGAGGGACAGTCCCAGAATGTCCTCTCTGCTGTTCAAAAATTCAAAAGTCAGGACACAGAGGAGCCAGTTCTCAGAGATCCTTTCTGAAAAACCCTTCCAAAACAAGGCAACATATAAACTAACTTAAAACCAAAGAAGTCTCATCACAGAGTTAGTCCTAAAGGGAAAAAAGGATCAGAAAAACTTTGGAGTAACAAAGATATATATATATATATATATATATATATATATATATATATATATATATATATATCAAACAGAGTTGAACACAATGAGAAAATAAGTCTACCCTCATCTCAGGGAGGTTCCTGGGAAGAACCCCCCCCCCCCACCTCAGGAAGATTCCACTGAAGAACCCTACCTCCACTCCAACCAAGTCTCAATGGCTGGAGCTCTGAAGTGGCCCTGGTGCCCTGAGCCAGGAGGGAAGGAGGAAGTCCAGGGAAAAATGGTGAGAGTCAGGGCTAAGGGGGCATAGCTTCTGTCCCTATAACTCCTGGCTGCTCTCTTTCTCCTTCCCTAAAACTTCCCAGCTGTCCTAGAGATACCCACAAATGAAATTCACAATGGTGTACCCACTGTGAATTTCAGGGACATCTGTCCCTGGAATCCGTGATGTCACATAACCATATAGCATCTGAGGCCACCTCCCCTTCCTCAAACCAAGAGAACATCCCTGGGTCCTCTTTTCCTCTTCCCAGGAGCAACTTACCTGGAGAAACACGATGCTCCAGGACTGCTTACTCCCTGTTTTCTGCTTTAGAAGCTCAAGGCCCACACTGTACTACCTCATCTGTCTTTCAGGTCCTTCCTAGCTCCCAAGTTCCTCAACAAGACAGCCCGCCTCTTTACTGTCCCACACGGTCCTAGACTCCAAGCCTAGCATTTACCCAACCCCTGGTCCCCTGGACTATGACTATTTAATGCCCAAGCTCCTATCTCCCTAACAGGCTGGCAAGTCACCCCCTACTTCAACCTGCTTGACTTCACCCAGCCATTGCCACCCTCCACGCCACCCCCCACTCTGCTCAGCTGTAACCAAACACAGGTCCAGTTGCCTGCCACTTCGAAAGCCAATACTCAAGAGGCAGGTGCTGATGTAAAGGAAAGTGGTTTATTTCAGGTGCTGCCATGTGGAAGATGGGGACTCATGTCTCAAAGCCCATCTCTAACATCTCAGTGCAGGCAGAGGTTTTTATAAGAAAGGAAAAAGGAACAGAACAGAGATCAAGGGAGGGAGTTGAAAATGTCCCTACATGCAGAGGAACACACTCCACTGTGATAAGGCAAGTGGTGGTCCAGTGTGCATCATCCTGGTTTCGTCATTTTGGCTTCACATCATCCTGGCTTTACATTATCCTGGCTCCACAGCAGAAGGTCAGCAAATCTCCTAGAGCTTGGATGCTTGAAGGTCAGACTTTATCTTTTGAAATTAGTCCCTGGGTCCTTATAAAAACATCCTGTTTATCTACCAGCTACATATTAGTCAGAGTCAGCATTTATAGAAGAAATGTCAAGAGAATGGTTACAATTCCCTACTATCAGTTTTTCTTCCATTTCCATGGAAGTTAGATAGTTGTAGCCAAAACACTTAAGAAAACTAGAAAAATTCAGGATATAGTCCTATTTATAGGTGAAAAATAAAATTTTACAGTTTACTGAATTAGAGTCTAATATCCACAATTGTGTGTTATAGATTTTATTGAAACAGAATTTTTCTCCTAAAATTATCCTCGTTTTCATCAAAGAGCCAAATCAAGACCAATTTATTTATATTAAATCTAGTTTCCATTAAACCTGATTATTTGCACAAACACAACAAGAATAGCAATTGATTATATAGCCTTTAAAAAAGTTTGTATTGTATATTTTTGCCATTACCATTTAGTCCCCTTATACTCCCCTACCCCCTATATAGGCTTTCTTAAATCTACTTTGCTGGAATGTTACAAGGAATTTTCAAAGTTCAAAGGATTGAACTTTAATTAGCCCCTCGGGGCCAGGAAGTGAAGCCACACAGTTGCCACCAGGCTTTGCTTGCAATATCTTTAGGTTTCAGTAAACAACTCAAGTTCTTGACATCCCCAAAATGTCCTGAGATTCTTCCTTGCCATCTCACAGGAAAGCGATGTTCACTCCTTACCTGGAAAGACAGCTGTGAACCATGTAAACAAGGAAGGTATCAGGCCATTTCTCCAATGGGCTTTTATCAGCTTCAAAGTCAATTTTTATTCCTTAAAGCTTTTCAGGGATATTCAGAGTCTGGGCATGTCTCCCTTAAACATGACATTCCAGTCAAAGTCTTGGTTAATAAAACCACAATTGGAAACTGGAAAAAAATAAGATTCCTACTGGATTCATGAAAACAAATACATTGCCATGAAAAGAATAATACTCATTGTTTTTAAATTCTGGAGAGATCAAGTAGGGAGAAAAATAAGAATGCTCCAATACTGTTACAATTTACCAAATTGCTCTGACAAAAAGGTTTGTAAAAATATATTTATTTATTTTTAAAGATTTTATTCATTTATTTTTAGAGGGGAAGGGAAGGAGAGAGGGAGAGAAATATCAATGTATGATTGCCTCTCCTGTATCCCCTGCTAGGAACTGGCCTGCAACCCAGGCATGTGTCCTGACTGGGAATCAAACCACGATCCCTTAGTTTGCAGGTCTGCACTCAATCCACTGAGGTACACCAGCCAGGGTGACAAGCAAGTTTGTTTGTTTGTTTGTTTGTTTTTTTAAAGTCAGCCCTGGCTGGTGTGGCTCACTGGATTGAGCACCAGCCTGCATACTGAAAGTTCAATACCTAAGTTGCCAGTTCAATACCCAGTCAGAGCACATGCCAGGGTTGTAGGCCAGGTCCCTAGTTGGTGGCATGTGATACTTAACCAATCCCTGTATCTCTATCACACTAATGTTCCTCTCCCTCTCTTTCTTCCTCTCTTCCCCTCTCTCTAAAAGTAAATAAATGAAATCTAAAAAAAATAAAATAAAAACAGCAACAATTTTAAAAGAATTTTTAAAACTTATTTTTAGAGGGAGGGAAAGGGAGGGAGAGAGGGAAACATCAATGTGTGGCTGCCTCTTGCACAGCTCCACTGGGGACCTGGCCCACAACCCAGGCATGTGCCCTGACCAGGAATCAAACCTGCGACCCTTTGGTTCACAGGCCAGCATGCAATCCACTGAGCCACACCATCCAGGGCAAAACAGCAATACTTTGAAACAAGTCATAAGAACAATTACTATCCTCAGTTCACTCAGTTCTACAGTCAATTTTTGCTTATCCCAATTATCCACCAGCATTTCCATGAATCCAGTCATTCACCAGGGTCCCACAAATCCCCATTTATTTCAAAGGTATAATCTTAAAATTTATTCTCATAAATTCATATTTTAGAGTAGGTCAGAGTCTTATCCATGAACTTTTGAAGATATAACATTTTTTCTTTTTTAAAGACTGTATTTATTTATAGTTGGAGAGAGGGGAGGGAGGGAGGAAGAGAGAGAGAAGAATCGATCAGTTGCCTCTTGCACATGCCCCAACTAGGGACAGCCGCAACCGAGGCATGTGCCCTAACTGGAAATTGAACCGGTGACTCTTCGGTTCTCAGGTTGGCACTCATTCCACTGAGCCACACCAGCCAGGGCAAGATGTAACATTTTTGCAAATGCACCAGAGTAAAACAATGATGGTCTCTAAATGACATAACATATTTAAAACGACATAATTGTATATCAGACTATAATGTAATTGACAAAAAATTTTACTTTTTTGGTAACAACATTTTAAGATAATGGAATTACAAATGAAAGTACATCAGACTAAGAAATCAGTTAATTTTTTCTCTACTGTCAATTGTACCTGTGGTTTCTGTAGGGAAATAACAATTGGTTTTGGAAAGTCAAAGGGAGCTTTTGGCTTTTTCATTTGCCATTGAAATTGTGACTTTGCTTTATCATCTATCTATATGCCTTTCTTTTTTCTCAATAGATTTTATTTATTTATTTTTAGAGAAGGGAAGGGAGAGATAAAAAGAGGGAGAGAAACATTGATGTGCAAGAAAAACACCCATCAGTTGCCTGTCACATGCCCCCAGTCGGAAACCTGGCACACAACCTGGGAATGTGCTCTGACCAGGAATCAAACTGGTGACCTTTCAGTTTGCAGAGCGATGCCCAAACTACTGAGCCACAGCAGTCAGGTCTCTTTCTTATTTCTTTTTTTCCATTTCCATTTCCAGTTCTCAAGAATTCCTTCCCCAATGTCCTTCCTTCCTATAATATGTATATAGCTTTCCTTTATCCTTTCTCACCCTTTTTTCACTTCCTCAATTCTTTCTTTTTGCTCCTTCTAACACAATCCTTCTTCAACTTGTACAGACCCTCTGTCATTTACACAATCCTTCTGCAATGTACACAATCTTGTTGCAACTTCCCTAGTCCCTTTTAGTTTGCTTCTTCTTAATTCATTCAGAAATCAGTGACTAGATGCACCAACTGGTGTACCTCAGTGGATTGGGTATTGTTCTACAGACCAAAAGGTCAGGGCACATGCCTGGGTTGCTGGTCAGGTTTGATTGCTGGTCAGGGCACATGCCTAGGTGGTGGGCCAGGTCCCCGGTTGGGGGCATGTGAGAGGCAACTGATTGGTGTTTGTTTCACATAAATAAAAATAAATATTTATTTTAGCCCTGGCTGGTGTAGCTCAGTGGATTGAGCGTGGGCCTGTGAACCAGACGAACGCGGTTCGATTCCCGGTCAGGGCACATGCCTGGGTTGCAGGCCAGTTCCCAGCAGGGGACTCATGAGAGGCAACCATACATTGATGTTTCTCTCTTTCTCTCCTTCCTTTCCCCTCTAAAGTTAAATAAATGAATAAATCTTTTAAAAAATAAATATTTATTTTAATTTTTAAAAAGATGTTATTTATTTATATTTTGAGAGAGAGGTGAAGGGAGTGAGAAAGAGAGAGAGAAACATCAACGTGTGTTTGCCTCTCTGTGCACCCCCCACTAGGGACCTGGCCCTCAACCCAGGCATATGCCTTAACTGGGAATCGAAAGTTCACAGGCCAGCGCTCAATCCTCTGAGCCACATCAGCCTTTAAAAAGATAGAAATAACCAACTTTAATTTATATATTTATTCCTTTTTAAAAAAACCATTGTTCAATTCATTTATTTATTTTTACAGAGAGGGGAAGGGAGAGAGGGAGAGAAACATCAATGTATGGTTGCCTCCAGCGCGCCCCCTACTGGGGACCGGACCTGGCCTGCAACTCAGGCATACGCCTTGACCAGGAACTGAACTGGCAACTCTCTGGCTCACAGGCCAGAGCTCAATCGCCTGAGCCACACCAGTAAGGCAGAAATAACCAATTTTAGAGCAACCCACTTTCAATTCTATTTTCTTAAAAAAATATTGCCATGAGTTACACCTTTTATTACCAAAACCATATATTCTTTCCCAACTTAATTAGAATTTTCAATTTTTAGTGACAACTAAAAGTAACTAGCATTCTTTGGATTGGAAAATTTATGAATACATTTTATAATTTCAGAAACAGTTTTTTTCCCACTGGAAAATGCATTTACATTTTAAGAGGCATAATAGAGATAACATGAACTTTTTTGTAAACCCAGGGAAAAAAACAAATATATTTTATGTTAATAACTTTAAGAGATGTCAATTAAACTTAAATTACCCATTTGGATTCTCGGTAATTACTGCATTCCTTTAGCATGCTCAAAAGTGAGTGGTTTCATTATCTAGTGACCTTGACAACTTTTTAGAGACTGAAAAAGTGGTGGGGGTGATAGCAGGCTTGGCACAGCTTCAATTTTTTTTTAAATGCCAGTTTTTTTCCTTTACATTGAGGTGGGGCAGTTGCCCCTGCTGTTCCCACAGCCTGAACAGGTTTTGAGGGTGGCATTAATTTCCCCATTATTCCCTGAACTGCTGCAGCTTCCAGACTTCCAGGAGAAGGATTTAGGATGTTCAAAAGATTCACTGTCTCACTTTTTTCTCTCTCTGGGTTTTACTGTCTGGAAGGAGGCTGAGATCTTTACCCCCTCTTTGAATCATAAGTTTAAATCCTTTCTGAGTAGAATCCTTATAATGTACCAATATGAAAGCTTGCGTGTAAGAGATCTTATTCTATTTACCAGAACTTTGGCAAAACAAGTTTAGTATAAAATGTGACTTGCTCTTGCTGGTGTGGCTCAGTGGATTGAGCACCAGCCTGTGAACCAAAGGGTTGCCAGTTCAATTCCCAGACATGCCTGGGTCGTGGGCCAGGTCAGGTCCCCAGTGGGGACACATGAGAGGCAACCACATATTGGTGTTTCTCCCTCCCTTTATCTAAAAATAAAAAAATAAAGTCTTTTTTTTTTAAAGTGACCTAATGGACTTGCTGATGGGATTGAGACTGAGCCCCTCCCTTTCTTCCCTCCCTTTCCTTCCTTCTTTCTTTTCTAAGATTTTATTTATTTATTTTTAGAGAGAGGGAAAGGGAGGGAGAAAGAGAAGGAGGGAAACATCAATGTGCCAGAAAAACATCAATCAATGGGTTGCCTCTCACATGCCCCCAACTGAGGACCTGGCCTGCAACTTAAGCATGTGCCCTGAGCGGGAACCAAAGTGGTGACCTTTTGTTTCTCAGGCAAGTGCTCAATCTACTGAGCCACACCAGCCAGGGCCTGAGCGGCATCTTTCAAAACACAAACAAAACAAAATCTAAAGCAAAGACAAAGTTCAAACAAATACTCTCAAACCTCTAAATCCTCTAAAAGGAGAGATTGAGACTAGCCTTGGAATCTTATCTCATACTAACTGATACCGCAAACGTCCTTGACAAGGTCCAAAATGGCACAAAGTCCAAACAGAGGAGACAAAAGATTCCCAGTGTGTACAAAATAGCAAAGGCCAAACCAAGTCCCCAAATGATAAGGAAGCAAGCAAAGAACAACTGTAATCAAAGTTTTCATTTCAGACAGATGAGAGAACCAAAGTGTCATTTCAGACAGACAAGAGCCATCTAAAACAGAAACTGACCTCCTCCCATGGAAGAACAGAGAAACAAAACTAACAGACAATTAATAAGCAATATGCTGCCAAGATACGAAAGTGTCTATTAGTAGACAAGTGGATAAAACAACTATGCAACATTTCTATAATGGAGTACTACTCAGCCATAAAAAGGAAAATGTTATCCTTTGTAACAGCATGGGTAGACCTAGAGAATATTATGTTAAGTGAAATAAGCCAATCAGAGAAAGACAAATACCATATGATTTCACTCATATGTGGAATCTAATGAACCAACTCAACTAACAAGCAAAACAGAAACAGATTCATAGAGAGCAGGATGACAGCTGTGGGGGTGAGGGTAGAGGGTGGACGGGTTGAGCAAAAGGAAAACATACTCATGGATATTGACAACAGGGTGGTGATTGTTGGGGGAGGAGGTATAGGGAGGATAAATGGCAATGGAAAAGATACAATAAAATACTTTTTTACTGCCCTGGTTGATGTGGCTCAGTGGACTAAGTGCCAGCCAGCAACCCAAAGGGTCGCTGGTTCAATTCCTAGTCAGGTCACATGCCAGGGTTGCAGGCCAGGTCCCCCATGCCCCCATGCCACACAAGAGGCAACCGACCACACATTCATGTTTCTCTCTCTCTCTCTTCTCCCTCTTCCCCCGCCTCTAAAAATAAATAAAAGTCTTCAGCTTAGGAAAATTATTTATAAAAAATACTTTTAACCATTCAAAAAATAAAGAAAAATAAAAAGCACAAAAAAAGAGCAGTATACAACAAGAAAGGCAAACAATACCCAAAAGTCCATGTACCAAAACCCTAAGAGCACTCTAACCAAATCCCACATTGGGGAACTGTGATTTTTCTCATCACTGATCCGTGTCTAGCACCCAGTGGCAACTACTAATTCTCATGGAATCCCAAATGGTTCAAAGAACCCAAGTGGTGGGGCAGGGGCTCCTGGCTGTGCACACCAAGGGACTTACCCAGTTTGGAGTCTGTCAACTCCTCACTGTTTGCTTTCACCAGCAAAGCATTTCAAGGTGGCTGATGCCTTGAGAGGAAAAGCAGGAAGAATCGTAGGAGCTGGGATGCCTGAAGGTCAGAGTCTGTAGCTTTTGAAGTTTGTTTCTAGGATTCTTATACAAACATGCTATCATCTAAAAGCTACATACATATTAGTCAGCAGTTACAGAAACAATGTAAAAAATGCTGTACTGTTTTTCCCCACTGTTACAATTCCCACTGTTAACACATCCTCCCCTGTCACCAGCACTGCCACCAAGGGTCTGCTTGTAGGTCTGCTGGGTGGGCGCCCACCCGATGACTTCATGGGCCCCTTCTCCCAGCTGGTTTACCAGACTTCCCACTTATCCTTGCTTGAGCTGCCCATCTGTTAATGCCTCTTGCACCTCCCCATTGCCTCACTGCTTAAACTGCATGGTGACTCGCTGTTGGAACCTTTGGACGTCCAGGATTGGGCCTGCCTCCATGGCCTCTTTACTGTGTCTCCAGCATTGAATGTGCCTATGGTGCAGTTCAGGTGATGCCTGCTGGCAATGCTGCCATTTTCCCAAAGGTTCTTCCACCGTCTGCTCTGTTCTCCTTGCCCTCTGTCTCAAGGACCAGGTCTCAGTCACTAAGACTGGTGTGGGCTGTTGAGCAGCGCTATGGAACTAATCATCATCATGGGACCTGGACTAGGCACGCCAAACCTGGGACTAGGGACACTACAGAAGGAGACCAAGGGCCTCCACACTGCCCAGGGCTATGTGCTCACTTTCCTGGGTGGCCAGACACTGCTCTTCGCTTCTGGTATATCTTTCCTTGGACCTCCCCTCCTGCCTACTAACAGTGGTTTTCCTGTTTGGCTTGGTGGGGCTGGTGGGCTCTATACCAAGCTTCTTTCTGCTGCAGATCCCCATGCTACTCAATGATCCTCTGAGTTGGAGCTGTGCGGGGGCAGTGGTGATCTCTCTCTCTTCTTTGCGTGTACGAGTTATGTGGTCACCAAGGGCCATCTTGCTCTGGGGTGTGTCATCCTGCACTCTGAGGTGGTGGTGGCACCCCGATGCCATAGAATTATGCTGAGACTGTGTGACCTTGTGACATTATCAGGACAGTGGTTGTGTTGGGCAACTTTGCCATCATCACCACCGACAACCTCAGCTATGAGAGGGCAGGGCAGGCAGGTGGAGGAGTGAGATTGACTTGAGAGGCTGGGGGTTGGGGTTGGGGGATTCCAGGAGAAATAGAGACTGAGATAAAAACATGGGAGAATAAATGATTTGGAAAGAACTGGTGTGGGAGAGGAATGCCCCTTGGAGCCAAGGGTAATGTGAGGGCTTGATAGAAAGGGACTGCCTGGAAGACCTGAAACAAACCTGGGGACCAAGAGATACGAAATCTAGGCTGTGGCTAGAGGGTCAGGGCATAACGAAAGGGTAAGTTCTGAGGAGCAGATACAAGGGGCTGAGGCAGGCAGGCCATGAGCCATGGGAAGATCTTTTTTCCTCAGCAACAAGGAAAAGATCATTGGGACTGGAATGCTTGGGGATTTCAGGCAAACAGACAGGGCAAGCTGCTGCGCTGGGGGAAGGGAGTGTGCCTTTTTTCCCTGACTGAGGTTTCCTTTCCTGGTGGCTGGGCCTCCCCCACAACTTGGGCTGGTGACGTGACATTGACGTCAAACAAGGATCACTCTGAATGTGGCTGTGCAATTTGTGTTCATCTCTGCTTTGGAAAGATATTGGAAGTCCATCCCCCCTTTTCTGAAATATTCTAGGAGGAGGAGGAGGATTCCCTTAAGTTCAGATGCCTTGACCCTGAATCCCCCAGGGCCTGTGTCCTGCCCGGGGCCGTAATCTCTCTCCCAGACAGCTGCCGGCCTTGTTCCGGCAGCTGTCCGGGACAGAGATCCTTTCTTTCTTCTGAGCAGAGATCTGTTTGAGCGGCTCAGGCCGGTGATCCAGAAACCTGAGTTTCATACTGGGATACATTAGAGGCCAGAAGATACCCACCCATTCCAGGAGGCCTCTCGACAAATACCTACTTCCGGACAAGTAATTGGCCTCGCCATCTTGATTTACTCATGTATATTCAGCAAGACTACTGCATATTCATGACCAAGGATAGTCCCAGCACTGCCTCCTCCCGGGACCTACTCGGGAGGACTTGACTCGCCCCGCCTTCTTCATTACCGATTCTCAGAACAGACCATTTTTCAGAGGGGGGGAGAACAGTAATGACAAACTTTTGCTGAAGATGAAAACACACTCCAAACTGGAGTAAAAGAGTCCTATATTTACTCTCTATCTTCCAAACCTTAAATCTCAGTGCGGGAGTGAGCAGCTTGAGGAGGTGGAGAGATAAAATTTCCCCTCCCCTCTGTCATTTCAAAAGGTCGCTCAACCGAGAGCCGGGAAGGGAGGAGCAACGACTGGAACGCGCGTCCCGTGCAAGCCAGCGCAAGCAACCCCGTAGCGCAAGGGAGGGCGGGAAAGGAAGGGGCGGAGACGCAAGGGCGAATCTATAAAAGGCGTCATTCGGTCAGTTCGCTTCTCAGAAGCGCCGAGAGCGCGGCCGGGACGGTTGGAGAAGAAGGTGGTTCTCGGGAGGGGGAGAGACAAACTGCCGTAACCTCTGCCGTTCTGGATCCCGGTTAATTATTTATTCGTTACCCCTTTTCTTCTCCCCACTCCCACCTTTTCCTTCCCCCTCCTCTTTTTTTTTCTTTTTGAGAGACGAAAAATCTCTGGAAAGGGGGAGGAAAATTCCTTTCGCTCTTTTTTATTTCCCCGCCTCCTTCCCTCCCCCACCTTTCCTTCCTCCGGCTTTTTCCTCCCAGCTTAGGGAAGGTCTGTCCCGGTGGCCGCCCCGACGGGGTCTGAGCACTTTGGCGGAGGCGGCGCAGGGTTTTTGTACTGAGGTTTGCGCCTGCGCAGCGCGCCTGCCTCCGCGATGCACGGGGGTGGCCCCCCCTCCGGGGACAGCGCATGCCCGCTGCGCACCATCAAGAGAGTGCAGTTCGGAATTCTGAGTCCGGATGAACTGGTAAGCGGCTCTGCCTTCGCACTCTTTCTCGCGCAGCGCGCGGGGTTTGACGTTGGCTGTGGAAACTTGGTGCTTCTCTCTGCCTCTGGTGACAGACAGTGGGGATGGGTTAGCAGCGCCAAGGCAATGCGGGGTCCAGCCTCGCGGCTTCCCGGTGTGAGCCTGGCCACAGATGAAGCTAAAGGGAGAGAAGGGTGCCTGGCACCACGACGCAGAGATAGCGACGTTAAACGAAGCCAGATGAGTCCTAGGGGCCCTTCGCAAGTTTAGATAAGCGGACCCCCCCGGCTTTTCCCTCTCCTGTCTACAAATATTTAATTGAGCACCTGCTATGTGACAGACACAACAGACTCTGGAAGAAAGCTGAACAAGGACAAGGACCCCTGCCTTTTAGAGCACTTGCATTGGGAAGGGGTAGAGGAGACGCACACACACAAAAAAAAACCATACAAATAAATGAACAAGATAATTTAGTCAATGGCAATTGCCTTGAATAAAGGCAAACTGTAATGTAACGGAGAGTCACTGCGGTGAAGCTGCTTTAGATGAGGTGTGTCAGGGTCTAGGAAGGCCTGTCTGAGGAGATGGCATTACCTGAATTAGGAGAAGCAGCTAGTCATCTAGGCCTAAGGAGTGAATGAACTTGTGTCCCAGGGCCTGAAATAAGGCCATTGTGTCCGGGATTCAGTGGGTGAGAAGGCAAATATTATCCAGGTGGGCTGGCTAAGCATGAGGTGGGGCAGACCAGGTGGGGTATTGTAAAAAATGCTAAGGATCTGGATTTAATTTTGTTTCTTTAGGAAGCCATTGGAAATTGTAAGCAGGAGAGTGACATCAATTTTACATTAAAAAAACACACCCCCAAAACTGCTTTTGTTGCCCTGTGAAGAACCAACTGGGGAGCACTCTAAGCATGGACCTCGGAGAGACCAGGGAGGAAGATAGTTCTAGTGGAGAGCTGTTGATGACTTCGATTCCTTTTGTGGAGTGAAGTGGGGAGAGCCAGTTAGATATAGAGAATGGAATTTAATGGCTGTTTGTGGATGGAGACGGTTGTGCTGGAGGAGAAGGCTCAGCTCTGTGAAATTTGTGTCTGGAGTTAGAACCTCCTGAATTTACGCCATACCACAGAATAAAATTCCCGATGGAGTTAAGATTTAAATCTAAAAATAAAACTAAAGCACTAAAAAAATACAGAAGGCTGATACTAGGGATAGAAACCCTTAATAGTAATGAGTTGATTATAGGTACATTTTATTGAGTGTCTGTAAAAATAAGAGCCACTTCTCTTTATCAGAGACACCATGGGTAGCTAAAAAACAGGTATTTGCAATATGACAGACAAGATTAGACTTTACACATAAGTATCACTAAGGAAGCCACACCTCTATCTACTAGAAAAATGGGTAAAAGATATGAATAGGTAGTTAACAAAAGTAGTACAAATGGCCAATAAAAACATTACCCTGGCTGAGCAGTTGGTGTCTCAGTTGGTTCGAGCATGGTCCAGTACACCAAAAAGTTGAGGGTTTGGTTTTCAGTCGAGGCACATTCCTAGGTTGTGGGTTTTATTCCTGGTGGGTTTTATACCCAGGATGGGTATGGGAGGCTTAATGTCTCTCTCTCTAAAATCAATAAAGATATTCTCAGGTGAAGATGTAAAAAAAATAAGATTCATTTTACTAATAAAAACATGCAAATTAAGCCCTGGCTGGTGTGGCTCAGTGGACTGAGCATGGGCTTGTGAATCAGAGGATCGTGGTTTGATTCCCAGCCAGGGCACATGCCTGGCTGCAGGCCAGTTCGCAGCAGGGAACACACGAGAGGCAACCATACATTGATATTTCTCTCTCCCTCCTTCCCTTCCCCCTCTAAAGATAAATAAATAAAATCATTTTTAAAGACCCTGCAAATTAAAAATAAAAATTTTTTTCCTGATGGCAAAAATATTGGGATGTAGGCCCTGGGATGGGTAGTTAAGTTGGTTAAAGCATTGTCCCTATACACCAAGGTTGCAGGTTCAATCCCCAGTCAGGGCACATAGAAGAATCAACCAATGAATGCACGAATAATTAGAACAACAAATTGATGGCCCCCTTTCTTTCTAAAAATCAATGAATAAAGTAAAAACATATTGGAGTATAGTCCTGGCAGATGTGGGTCAGTGGATTGAGCACTGGCCTGTGAACTAAGGGGAGCACGGGTTCGATTCCTCAGGGCACGTGCCTGAGCTGTGGGCCAGGTCCCCAGTTAGAGGCGTGCAAAGGACAGCTAATCAGTGTCTCTCTTGCAGATTGATGTTTCTCTCCCTCCCTTCCCTTCTCTAAAAAATAAATAAAATATTTTTAAAAATATTAAGGATATAGGCATGTTTATACAGTGTTGGTAAGAGGATAGATTGATACGACCTTTTTGGAGGGCAGTGACAATTTTATGAATGCTGTGCATATTCATCTTTAAAAAACTCAATTTCTCCCCTTGAACACGCCCCTCCTCCAGTCTTGCCTTCAGCAAACAAGCAGTGTCTCTACCATTCATCCAGTTGCTTAAGCCAAAACCCAAAAGCCATCTTTGATTCTTCTCTTACAGCCTTTACTCAGTCTATTTGCCAGCCTGTCAATTCTGCCTTTCAAAACATTCCTGAAATCCAGCCATTTATGCTATCTCAACCACCACGGCATACCCCACTGTCATCTTTCCCAGAGTATTGCAGTTGCCCTAGCCCCAGTTCTTCCTACAGTTTGCAGAGCAGCTAGAGAGATCTTTTCATGTCACGTTCTACAAAGCATCTGAACCGCTCACTGTGACCTGTAAAGTCCTGTATTTGGCCCCTGCTTAAGCGCTTCACCATCTCATTAACCAGTCTTCTCTTTGCTCTTCTTTAACCACATTGATCTGTTTGTTCTTTCAACACTACAAGCTCATTACTCCCTCAAGGACTTCGTTTTTCACTGTTACTGGTGCTCAGAACAGCATTGCCCAGACTTCCTCAGGTCTGCTCTTTCACATCATCAGTAAGTTTTTTGATCAGATGTCATAAAGAAGGAGCTCTTCTTTCCTGACCACCCTATTTAAATGGCATCCTGCTATCTCCAACTTCATAGCCTGTCACTGAGACGATTAGTTTTTGTTTTATTAATAGAATGTACATTTCATAAGAGACTTTGTATTCAGTCTCTCAGCATCTCAAATAGTGCCTAGTACATAATAGGCATGTAATTAAATTTGTGAAATAAATGAGTGAGTGGAATAATTGGACAAGTACACAGATACATGTAGAACTATTTTATTGCAACACTTTGAAAATGACATTGTTTTAAATTACAAGTTGCCTAAATATTAACTTACTAGTAGGAATTCTATTGAATAACTCAGGGTCTATTATTAAAATAGAACAAGACCTTCCCAGTAGGTTAAATCCCAAACTGCTGAGGTAATGCAGCGTGCTCACAGGGGCCCAGTGAGAGATTTTAAATTTTCAAGAAGTGCCAGAAGCATGCCCTGGGAACTACTAGTTCCAAGTAGTTCCTTTTCAACATCAGATGGCACCAAATCCCCTCCAATGATGTCATATCTTTTTGAAACTTGGTTTTTTACAGTTGCTAAGTTCTGGGCAAAATCACTGTAGAATAAGAAATAAGGGTGCAGGTGTCCAATCAGATTCCAAAATTTGAAAAGTCGTGCAGTGCCCAGCAGGTATCATTGCTAAGTAATTGTGGTTGTTTGGGAAATACTTTCATATATGAACAATGTTTTTCTCAATTTGTATTTGTGGGGTTTTTTTTTTTTTGGCCAAATGGGTATTAAGTTGGTAGGACATAGATATTTAAGTTGTTTGGATCTAGGTACTTAGTGGATCCCTTTTGGCCTAGGGAGTGCTGTGAAAATTACTGAGACACGAAGGGTACTGTGAACTAATAAAAGTTTAGAATCTGGATAAATGAAAAAGTTACTGAACAGTATGCTGAATGAGGCCCTATTTATGCAAAAATGGGAACATATTTTTACTTTTAGAAATGTGAAGCCCTGGCTGGTGTAGCTCAGTGGATTGAGCACAGGCCTGTGAACCAAAGGATCGCAGTTCAATTCCCAGCCAGGGCACATGCCTGGGTTGCAGGCCAGTTCCCAGCAGGGGATGCATGAGAGGCAACCATACATTGATATTTCTCTCCCTCTCTCCTTCCCTTCCCCTCTAAATATAAAATAATGATTTAAAAAGAAATGTGAAAAGCTGTTCACAAAAATTACAAGGGTCATAGCTTGCAGTTTATTTAATATAGTACACATGTATTTTTGAGGTAATAACATTTCCACTGTTGGTAGGAGGATGGATGGGTAAGGGCCCTCTTGTGGAACTGATAGTATTTAAGGGTAGAATATTTTTCATAAGTCTTGAGATGGGGTGTGTATTGAAGTAGTAAGGACTCTGAGAATTGGCTGCAAGACAGCTGTTGCCTTTGCTGTTAAAAGATATGTTTTGATGTTGCCTGGTAAGGGAAAGGAAGCCAGGAGGTTTGATATTAGGGTTTTATACAAAGCTGTACAAAGTTGGAGGAAATGGGTACTTGATTACATTTGAAGGAGTTAACTTCTATTCATTAAAAGCGACTATCTTCCAGCCCTGGCTCGTGTAGCTCAGTAGATTGAGCGAGGGCTGCAAACCAAACGGTTGCCAGTTCAATTCCCAGTCAGAATACATGCTTGGGTTGTGGGTCAGGTCCCTAGTGGGGGCCACGTGAGAGGCAACCACACATTGATGTTTCTCTCTCTCCCTTCCCCTATCTCTAAAAAAATAAATAAAATCTTTAAAAAAATATTTTATTTATTCATCTTTAGAGGGGAAGGGAAGGAGAGAGGGAGAGAAACACCAGTGTATGGCTGCCTCTCATTGGTCCCCCGCTGGGAACCGGCCTGCATCCCAGGCACGTGCCCTGACTGGGAATCGAACCACGATCATGTGGTTCGCAGGCCCACGCTTA
Source organism: Sturnira hondurensis (assembly GCF_014824575.4). Lineage (NCBI taxonomy): Eukaryota > Metazoa > Chordata > Mammalia > Chiroptera > Phyllostomidae > Sturnira > Sturnira hondurensis. The sequence continues at coordinate 5,092,165 of NW_028092466.1, read as the reverse complement.
ATCCACCAGGCTACACCAGCCAGGGCAAAGAAATGAATAAAATCTTTAAAAAAAAAAAAAGCAGCTATCTTCCAGGGAAAGCTTAATTTGTTTATACCCCAGCTTATTCCAATAAGGATTTAAGACAAGGGCTCAATGAGAGGTTTAAAATTTTCTTTTTAGGTAGTGTAGTCTACATTGGTGAATTTGGAAATTATTCTTATCTTCGAATTATTTATAATCTAATGAGAGATTTCCCATACAACAAATATTGATGAAACCCTTACCATGTGCTAGTGACTGTGCTAGGTGCTGAGGATATAAAGATGAATGATGAATGATCCTTGCCTTCGAGGGTTACAGTCCAGTGGCAGAGACACATGTGTAAACAAGTAATTACAGCTGGGCTAGAGACCTTGCTAGGGTGTGGATAAGGCTAGGAGGAGTCAGAGAAGACCGAAGAGGTGACATTTGAATTGGGTCTTAAAGACCGAAAAGGAGTTTACTGGGAAGGAGGTAGCATGTGAAGAAAAGGAATTTTGATAAATCTATTGCAGTTGGAGCATAAATGGAGGGGGGGGGGTTCCAGTTAAGCGATAAGAGTATGTTGAAGCCAAGTTGTAAGGAACTTGTATACTTGCTAAAGGCAGGGGAAAGAGATTACATTTTTACTAACAATCTATGGCACACCTTTTTGTTCTGTGACCTCGGGCACTTGGGACCAGCCACTCCTCAGGAGTCTTAACATTTATCACGTGGCTAGTGAGAACCTAGTGTTTGGATGCATGGTTGGGGGCTAAAGTAGTTTGCTTATAATCCAAAATGACAGTTTGTTTATTGAGGTAGAGGCATAGTCCAGAACATTGCTGGACAGCCCCTGGCTCCATCTCCATGCCTGGAAGCAGAATTAGTCCTTAGATGTGGCTGGCTTAGTGAGCATACACTTGGAGCAGAGGGAGGTGAAAAGTCTTGAGTGGGATTTTCCATAGGTCCTTTTCTAGTAACTCTTTTGACAGCCAGGTTCAGGCCTGCTTCCACCTTGTTGTGGTTCTCACAGCAAAGGACACAGTGCAACTGATGAGGTTACAACTTTGTGAATTCCATCATCCACCAGGCCTGTCTCTGAGATTTCATCAGGTCATCTTGGATTGAGCATCATGGTTGCTCAGAACCTCTTAAGCCTTGTGTCTGTAAACCATTGGTTTCTATTCAGCAGTGGCCGATCAGATGCATTACGAGGGGATTATTGGTTTGACTGGAGGGAGACAGTGTTTTTTCCACGTTCTTTGAGGGCACTTCCCTCCTAAGCAGTTCAGTTTAGTTTACAGTTAACAAACATTTATTGGGAGGCATGGGATCCAGGATGATAGAAAAATGCTTGCCTGAAAGATGCTTAAAATCTATGGGGAAGACAGACTCCAGTAGATGATTTCATTGCATATGAGATGCATGGTGATAGAGGGCTTACAGAAGCACAGAGGAGGGGAGCCAGTCAGTCTTGGGGGGCTGTGGAAAGGCTTTGAAGAAATAATGCCTGAGCTGAGTCTTTAAATAACTATTTGTCCTGTGGGGAAGGGCATTCCAAACATGCATAAGACCCAGGGGGTGCAGCACAGAGTTAGGAGATAGGGGAACCACAGGGGACTCGGTTGCTGGTGTGGAAAAAGAAAGGAGAGTGAAAATGTCACGAGATCCTTTTTGTAAGTTCCCCTGCTGACTTGGGGCATCATTCTGAGGACAAGAGGGTGTGAAGATTCGATTTCCATTCTAGAGGGAGCACCCCAGTTGTGTGGATAGATTGGAGAGAGACAGGTTATTGGTGACATATGAAATGCTGTGCTGTAGTCCACAAAGAAAAGGCATGACCCAAGGCAGTGGTAGTAGGGATGGGCAAGAGGGGCAGGATTCGAGAACATCTAGGAGGTACAAATGACCAGTACTTAGTGAATGACTGGATAGTTCCATCATGGGTTTAAGCAGACTAATTAAGTCACTTTTTAAAAATTGTATTTATTTATTTTTAGATAGAGGGGAAGGGAGGGAGAAAGAGAGGGATAGAAATACAATGTGTAGTTGCCTCTGGCACACCCCCCACTGGGACTCGGCCTACAACCCAAGCGTGTGCCCTGACTGGGAATTAAACTGGCAGCTCTTTGGTTTACAGGCTGGCACACAATTCACTGAGCCACACCTGCCAGGGCTTCAGTCCATAATGTTTACATAGTTCATGAGTGATAGGGACAAAATTCCAAACCAGGAGTCTCTGGCCCCAGCCCATACTCTTTCTACTGTTTTATGCCTGAGGGTAAGAAGGGGTAAGTATTGTTTTGGCCTTGAGCACTACCATCTTAGGTGGGCACTAAAGGAAAAGGAGTGATTTTTGTGGAGAAGGGAGCTTGATTTTAGACATGTTGGGTTTGGTTTGTCAATAGGACATCTGCAGAGGGTTTAGTAGATAGTTTCATGTGTGATTCCAAAGTCCAGAAGAAAGGTGACGCGTGGAGGTAGAAGTGTGGGCATCATCAGTATGTAGGGAAAATCACAGGATCACATATAGGGTGCTATGAGAAGTGTGAATAAACTGAAACCTGGGGAGTAGCAGGGTTTAAGGAGTGTACCAAGGCAGAGGAGCCTGGAACCAGACTATGAGGCAGCAGCCAGAGAGGTAGGAAGAAAGAGTGGTCCCTCTGTAGTGTCTCACAGGCCAACAAGCCAGGGCTGAGACGAATCAGTGGAGCTCATCAGGAGTTGTACGGATGTGGTGGTAGTGGAAGGAGATGGAATCTTTGGGGGAGACAGCTATGTATAAGCACTCAGAGTCACTTGAGTGCTTGTTACCCATAAAGTTACCTATCTTTTTCCAGCATAATGCAATGGAAAGAATGCACAGGCAAATACTGGCTCTAACACTTTATAATTGCATGACCTTGGGCCTCTCAGTTTTATAATCAATAAAATGGAGACAGTGATGCATAGTTTATAAGTTAGTTACAAAGATAAGAATGAATCAGCTAGCACTGCCCTTGGCACCAAAAAGATATGTCCTAGAGTTTAAATGATAGTTTTTGCTGCAGCATTATAGAGTGGGACAAGCATGCGTTTGGGACCAGAGAGGGATGGCTTTGACTTGTGCTGGCTCCTTGAGCAAGTCACTTCATGGCCTCAGGTTTCTCGTGTCTAAAGGGGCAGGAACTCATTCCTAGATCTGTGGTTAGAGAAACAAGGTACATTAAATACGGTTGGTGCCTGGAATGAAGTTGACACTCAGGTTGAAGCTTTTATTACATTCTTCTAAGTTCTTCCTTCTGGAAGTTCAGTGGATCAAAAAGCCTAGCTAATTTTAAAGTCCTTTGTTGTCAGTGTATGAAAACCAAAGGGTTCCTTGACCAACCTCTAGGCCAGGGCAAACATTTCTTCTTCAACTAGTATACACTTCTTCCATCTCACCCTTTCTGTCCCTGGATTGAGCCAGTGAGTCCTGGCCCCGCCCTTCTCAGAATTCTGGCCCTTGCTTCTGCCTTCATCCCATGACATGCCTGGGTTTTCTCCTGCTCCAGATAATTTCCACCAACTCTTCACTCTGGCTCTCCTGTCTTAGCATCAAATCTCCATCTGAACATGGAAAGTCTCAAGCTGGCCAGGCCCTTAAGGAGGAGTAGGTTACAAGGATAGGGGCAAAGAGGACCTAACTTCGCACAGTTGGCAAGGCACAGCTTGAGGCAAGATACTCATGCTGTTCTGGCGGGAACAGAGGCTCCTCCTACCCACAACTCAGATTCTGGGCTTGATTTCAGCTTTGGAGAAGAAACGAGGCATTGATTTTTTTTTAATGTTTCTTGAAGCATATTTTATTTTGCTCTCGAAATCCTGCGTATGTTAGTGACGTAGAATTCAACCTGGACAGATGTCTGATGTCTAGAGGTAGACGACTGTGTGGTCTGACCACCTTGCCCCAACTCAGATGGTGACTAGGACAGGCTTTTGACTTGTGATATTCAAGTTTGGTATCTCCAGAAGCATACACATACTGGCACCCCTGTCACTGCCCTCATCCCAGGCTAAACCTGGTCAACTTTCTGTAAACTGTGGTTCTTTGAAGCCGTAGTATGTGAAAACTGAAAACTAGGAATCCTATTTAATTGTTATTGGCCTTTTTTTTTTCTTGCAGAAACGAATGTCTGTAACAGAGGGTGGTATCAAATACCCTGAGACAACTGAAGGAGGTCGCCCCAAGCTTGGGGGCCTTATGGATCCGAGGCAGGGGGTGATTGAGCGGACTGGCCGTTGCCAAACATGCGCAGGTCAGTTTGGGAGGCAGTTGGTGTGGAATCATGAGGGGAAGGAGAGAGGCTTCAGTTCTTAAAGAAAACCGGGCCTGAGCGGGGACACCTGGAGACCTGGTCTCTGAGGTGTGAAAGCTGGGAGGAAAGTGTTTAGGTGTGTATTCCCACAGGAAACATGACAGAGTGTCCTGGCCACTTCGGCCACATTGAGCTGGCCAAACCTGTGTTTCACGTGGGCTTCCTGGTGAAGACGATGAAAGTTTTGCGTTGTGTCTGCTTTTTCTGCTCCAAATTGCTTGTGGACTCTGTGAGTGGGGGTTGGTCCTGCCCTGGGGGGGCGTATTATGTGGTGGGGGTGAAGAGGAGCATGCCCAACTAACACTGCTTTTCCACGTCTCCAGAACAACCCAAAGATCAAGGACATCTTGGCCAAGTCCAAGGGGCAGCCCAAGAAGCGGCTTACACATGTTTATGACCTCTGCAAGGGCAAAAACATCTGCGAGGGTGGGGAGGAGATGGACAACAAGTTTGGTGTGGAGCAGCCTGAAGGCGATGAGGATTTGACCAAAGAAAAGGTAACTGGGGCTTGCAGAGACTATTGGGAGGGAGGGGTCATGAGGTGTCCCAGAGGCTGGGCTGAAGTGGAGGAGGTGGCTCGATCTCTGGGTTCTAAAGGCCCCTTGCTCTCTTCGGAAGGGCCATGGTGGCTGTGGGCGGTACCAGCCCAGGATCCGGCGCTCAGGTCTGGAGCTTTATGCAGAGTGGAAGCATGTCAACGAGGACTCTCAGGAGAAGAAGATCCTGCTGAGTCCTGAGCGAGTGCATGAGATCTTTAAACGCATCTCAGATGAGGAGTGTTTTGTGCTGGGCATGGAGCCACGCTATGCCCGACCAGAGTGGATGATTGTCACAGTGCTGCCTGTTCCACCCCTCTCGGTGCGACCCGCTGTTGTGATGCAGGGTTCTGCCCGCAACCAGGTCAGTGGCTTCTGGACTCTGCCTCTCAGCTGAATGGCTAAATGTGTGAAGGGAGGGAGCCCTGGGGCGGGGTGGGGTCGGGTGAAGAAGCCCGTGGTGGAGTGCATTGTATATGAATGACGGACAGATCATCGTGCTCTAAAAATATCCTGCCACTTGTTATCTGTATAACCTTTAACATGACCCCTAAGGTGGTTAAAGTTCATGAAGATGCTTCTGTATCTGAAATGAGAGAGCAGACCTGCCTCCCAGGGTGACATGAGGGTGACAGAGGTGCTATGTGCTGGCACATGCATGCTGAGAGCTCAGTGGTAGCTGGATTGTGACCACTCTCACTTCCTACTTCAGGATGACCTGACTCACAAACTGGCCGACATTGTGAAGATCAACAATCAGCTTCGGCGCAATGAGCAGAACGGTGCGGCAGCCCATGTCATTGCAGAGGACGTGAAGCTCCTCCAGTTCCATGTGGCCACCATGGTGGACAATGAACTGCCTGGCTTGCCTCGTGTGAGTCAGCATGCTCGGCATGCCCTGTGCACAAGAGGGACAGGGATTGCTGGGCAAGGGCAGGGGGCCAGCACAAGGCCACTGAGCTCTGGAGGAGGGGCCAGTGCTGACTGCTGGGCTGCCCCCACCCTGTGTTTGCTCACAGGCCATGCAGAAGTCTGGGCGTCCCCTCAAGTCCCTGAAGCAGCGGTTAAAGGGCAAGGAAGGCAGGGTGCGAGGGAATCTGATGGGCAAGCGAGTGGACTTCTCGGCCCGCACTGTCATCACTCCCGACCCCAACCTCTCCATTGACCAGGTTGGCGTGCCTCGCTCCATTGCCGCCAACATGACCTTTGCAGAGATTGTCACCCCCTTCAACATTGACAGGTGTGCTCAATTCAGAAGTCCTGTCTGCAGTTTCGGGAGAGACATGAGGGGAATGGGCTTGGAGTGAATAGAAGGGAACGTTGAAGTTTAGAAGCTGGATTCCCACTTGGGCCTCTGGGATGAGGAGTGCCAGTAATGGCTTTCTGGGAAGTGCTTTGTTTATTTCGTCTCTTTCCTTCCTAGACTTCAGGAACTAGTGCGCAGGGGTAACAGCCAGTACCCAGGGGCCAAGTACATCATCCGAGACAATGGCGATCGCATTGACCTGCGTTTTCACCCCAAGCCCAGTGACCTTCACCTACAGACTGGCTATAAGGCATGTAAAAGGCCAGGATCTCTTACTCACCTGAGCCAGGAAGCTGTCTAGAATGGGGGCTGGCTGGGATGGGCCAGCTGAGGCTATCCTGTTGATTAGGATCCAGGCTCGTTGACTCTCTTTTTAAGAGACTGCTACACTAGGGTAGCTTGTAGCTATCAGCCACTGGCATTCTGGGTGGGGATCACATAAACCCGAGGGCAGCATGAGGGACGTGGAGGGCAGGGAAGGGAGATCCAGGGAGGAAGAGAGCAGAGCCTTCTTGTTTAGAATCTCTTGGTTCTCTCCCCAGATCGAGAACCTTGAGGTTGGTGGGTACTATCCTTGGACACCTTCAGGGCCTGGCCCAGAGAGGGTGGTTGATAAGTGTTTCAACTGAAACCCTACCACAGTGTTACACGTTTCTATCTACGAAGCACTTTAGGTCCACTGTCGTTTCATTCTTGGCACACCCCTTCGCTTACACTTTCCCACACTTCACCTTCCTAGGTGGAGCGGCACATGTGCGACGGAGACATTGTTATCTTCAACCGGCAGCCAACTTTGCATAAAATGTCCATGATGGGACATCGGGTCCGCATCCTCCCCTGGTCTACTTTTCGCTTGAACCTCAGGTCAGTGCCCTGGCCGGGGGAGGCAGACTGGGGCTGGGCTGCTCCCTGAGCCTGCACTGCAGGCATCTGCCTAGCTATGATTTCTCTCACTCACTGCAGTGTGACAACCCCGTACAATGCTGACTTTGATGGTGATGAGATGAACTTGCACCTGCCACAGTCTCTCGAGACACGGGCGGAGATCCAGGAGCTTGCCATGGTGCCACGCATGATTGTCACTCCCCAGAGCAATCGCCCTGTCATGGGCATTGTGCAGGACACGCTCACTGCAGTGCGCAAATTCACTAAGAGAGATGTCTTCCTGGAGCGGGTGTGTGGTCCTAGAGAGGGAACCTGGCTTGGGCAGGCAGGGGCCAGGCCACTGGGCAGTGAGGCCAAGGCAGGGAGGGAGAGCTGTGACTTTTGCCCTGTACTGACCTATGAGGTGGAAGGAAACGGGGTTAGAAAACACCAGAGGCCAAAAAATGTCTTTGGCTTTAACTCCCCATTTAATTCCTCAAAATGTCATGTAATTTCAGCTATTGTCTGTGGAAGTAAAGGTGAAAGGAAAAAAAGAGAATGTTGAAATTCTCTTTATCTTCTGCTTTTTTTCTTTCACTTATTTCCCAAATTGTTGTAAGTAATGTATATTTACTGTTTTTAAAAAGTCTCATTATGACAATGAAATTTTTTAATGAAAATTTCAGAAAACATTTACTTAGCATCTCTGCCTCCGGAAATCCGGCTTCCCCTTGGGCAGGGTGGTCTCCAATATTTCCAAGCATCGGGGCCAGCAGCTCTCAGTTTACCTCTTTCTCACTCTCTGTCTCACAGGGTGAAGTGATGAACCTGCTGATGTTCCTGTCCACATGGGACGGGAAGGTCCCACAGCCAGCCATCCTGAAGCCCCGGCCCCTGTGGACAGGCAAACAGATCTTCTCCCTTATCATACCAGGTCACATCAACTGTATCCGTACCCACAGCACCCATCCCGATGATGAGGACAGTGGCCCTTATAAGCACATCTCCCCTGGGGACACTAAAGTAAGGCCTGGCTTCTGGATGTGTGGGGACAAGGACTTCGACGTGGAAGCCTCCGCAGGGGCTGAATGGGTGCTTTGTCTGCAGGTGGTGGTGGAGAACGGGGAGCTGATCATGGGCATTCTGTGTAAGAAGTCTCTGGGCACATCAGCTGGCTCTTTGGTCCATATCTCTTACCTAGAGATGGGTCATGACATCACTCGCCTGTTCTATTCCAACATTCAGACTGTCATTAACAACTGGCTCCTCATCGAGGGTAAGTGTAGGGGCTCTGCCAGGCCCTCCATTTGATTCTCTCTCCCACCATTTAGTGTTCTTTCATCCCTTTCTCTTTCCTCCTTAGATTTGGTGTCCCTCCATTTTCTCACTTGGCTGTGATTCAGTCCCATGTTTCTTAGGAGTCCAAAGAGGTGTTGCTGATGCTTCTCCTTATCTCTAGGTCATACCATTGGCATTGGGGACTCCATTGCTGATTCTAAGACTTACCAGGACATTCAGAACACTATTAAGAAGGCCAAGCAGGATGTAATAGAGGTGAGAGAAAAGGCAGGGCAAAGACTTGAATAAGAATCTTTCATGGAAGTTGAACTTAATAAGAGCAAAGAGGGTGTCAGGATTAGAGAGAAGGGGAATAAAACAGGGATTGATGTTTCACTGAGAACTCTGCCTCCTCCTTTGCACCCAGGTCATCGAGAAGGCCCATAACAATGAGCTGGAGCCCACCCCCGGGAACACTCTGCGGCAGACATTTGAGAACCAGGTGAACCGTATTCTCAACGATGCTCGAGACAAGACTGGCTCCTCTGCTCAGAAATCTCTGTCCGAATACAACAACTTTAAGTCTATGGTTGTATCTGGAGCTAAAGGTTCCAAGATCAACATCTCCCAGGTGGGGAGCCTTGTCTTTCCCGATAGGGGGGCCGTACTGAAGGTTGGGAGGGGTAGGGAAGGTATGTGTTGCTAGGGGTGGGGCAGTTGGGGAGAAATACTGGGAACTCATTCTTAAGGCCAAGGGAGTCAGCTGCACCCACCTTACCCGTTTCCAGGTCATTGCTGTCGTCGGGCAGCAGAACGTGGAAGGTAAGCGGATCCCGTTTGGGTTCAAGCACCGGACTCTGCCGCACTTCATCAAGGATGACTATGGGCCTGAGAGCCGTGGCTTTGTGGAGAACTCCTACCTAGCCGGCCTGACACCCACCGAGTTCTTTTTTCATGCCATGGGGGGCCGCGAAGGGCTCATCGACACTGCTGTCAAGACTGCTGAGACGGGTGAGGCCTTCTGACCCAGGGCCCTCCGTGGGCTGGGGCCACGGTAGCATAGGCAAAACAGCCCCTGGGAGTAGGCAGTGGGGGTTCTCAGGCTAAAGTCTTCTGTTCCCAGAGATTTAATTTGGGCATTTGTAGAAAGAATAGAGACTAAATAAAACTCAAGAGTTAGGCAGATGCCCTTGTCTGATTGCTATAGAGCATTTTAGGATGGGGGATGGAAGCTCGGGGTCTGCTCCTGACCTACTGCGTGGGGATGGTTCCATCCAGGAGTGGACGTGGCTCTTAGTAAGAGACCTCTGGGTTGAGGGGCTTACTACCTGGCTCTTCGTGAGGATCGGGTTGCTTAAAGATCCAGAGTGCTCTTTGGGCTTTGTCATCCTCTTCTTGCCTTGGGTCCCATAGTTGATTACCTCCCCCCAGGATATATCCAGCGGCGGCTGATCAAGTCCATGGAGTCCGTGATGGTGAAATATGATGCCACTGTGCGGAACTCCATCAACCAGGTGGTGCAGCTGCGCTATGGTGAGGACGGCCTGGCAGGCGAGAGCGTGGAGTTCCAGAACCTGGCTACACTTAAGCCTTCCAACAAGGCTTTTGAGAAGAAGTAAGGAGGTAGCAGGCGGGTGGTTCTCACTCCTGTGGCTCAGACCTGAGTCGTAGGATTCCCTTTCCACACACATAGGTCACCTGGAATTTGTCTTGCAGTGGACTTTCCCATGCACAGTCCTTTCCCACCACTCTTGACAGCTGCTGTGCTGTGGGGGAGGGTGGATGGAGGGCATAGTTGAGACCTGTCACCACTTTGTTTCTGGCGATGGAACAAAGCTAGCTTAGAGGGGCTGGCACAGGCTCAGGTCCCACTGGCAGTCTCTGGGCCTAGATCTTCTATTTCCCTATTCGGGATCCTTGTCTCCAAAGCCCTGTTCCTGCAGAATGCACCCCTTTGCAGGAATCAGGCCCCAGAGCCGCCTGATCCTAGACTCTGCTCTGTCATCTGCAGGTTCCGCTTTGATTATACCAATGAGAGGGCCCTGAGGCGCACTCTGCAGGAGGATCTGGTGAAGGATGTGCTGAGCAACGCACACATTCAGAATGAGCTGGAGCGAGAATTTGAAAGGATGCGTGAGGATCGGGAGGTGCTCAGGGTCATCTTCCCAACTGGGGACAGCAAGGTGCGTGTGAGCAGGAAGGGCTGGGCTGGAGAATTGTCCCCCCTGTGTGGCTGTCCCCAGCTTGTGATCCTTCCTCCCTTACCTCCTGTCTCAGGTTGTCCTCCCCTGTAACCTGCTGCGCATGATCTGGAATGCTCAGAAAATCTTCCATATCAACCCTCGTCTTCCCTCTGACCTGCACCCCATCAAGGTGGTGGAGGGTGAGTACCTGCTTGGAGTCAAGAATAGGAGTCAAGAATCTGTTGGGCCATGGTCGACAAATTACCCCTCATTTGTCCCCCAGGAGTCAAGGAATTGAGCAAGAAGCTGGTGATTGTGAATGGGGATGACCCACTGAGCCGGCAGGCTCAGGAGAATGCCACACTGCTCTTCAACATTCACCTTCGATCCACACTGTGTTCCCGTCGCATGGCTGAGGAATTCCGGCTCAGCGGAGAGGCCTTTGACTGGCTGCTTGGAGAGATTGAGTCCAAGTTCAACCAAGCCATTGTGAGCGTTGCCAGCACCTCAGGCTTGTTTTTCTCTTTGACCTATCGACTTCTCTGGGCTCTGAAAACAGCCCACCTCTGTCCACAATCACCTAGTTATAGCTCTCATTCACTGAGAGTCTGCTGTGTACAAAGACCTGTGTTTCAGGCTCTATTAAGCCTTCATTCCTTAGTAGTCTTAAAGACGACCCTAGTCGGGGCGGGGGGTTGTTAGTCCCATGTTGCAGAAATAAGACTGAGCCTTAGGGAGAGAGTGTGACTGTGTTCGTGTGATGGTTATACAGGAAGTAAGTGGCATGGTTGGGATATGAAATGGAAGTGTTGTTCTTTGTTTTCTTAAAATGTTTGCGGCATATAGAATTCTAAGTTAATTGGAGGTAGGGAATTGCAGTAAGCAGAAAAGAGATTTCTAGAAACTAAAATATATTATCACTGTCTTTAAGGATTTTACAGAGTAATTGAAAGTGAGAAGCATTATAATTATAGGCATGCTTCTGAATTCATTTGATCTAAATCCAGTTTTATAAATGAAGTACTTAAAATACATTAGAAGACACTACAAAACATGGTTGAAAGAAATTTTAAGACTTACATAAATGGAAAGACATTTCATGTTCATGATTAGAAGACTTGATATCTTGTTACAAGGCAATAATCCCAACAGTGATCTACATTCAGTACAATTTCTATCAAATTGCAGTTGCCTTTCTTGAAGAAATTTATAAGCGGATCTTCTAATTAATATGTAAATGTAATAGGCAAAACAGTTTTGAAAAGAACAAAGTTGGAGGACTCATACTGCCTGATTTCAAAACTTCCTACAGAGCTGCAGTAGTAGTGACAGTGTACTGGTGACCTAAAGATGCACGTGCAGACCCATGGGAAATGACCAGGAGTCCTCCGTGTTTATGGTCCCCTGATTTTTGACAAGGTCGCCCAGTCAGTTAAATGGCAGAAAGAGCAATCTTTTCAACAAATAGTTCCGGAACAACTGGGTAACCACATGGAAAAGAATGAAGTTGAACCCTTACCTCATACCTTATACAAAATTTATCTCAAAATAATAAAGGACCTAAATATAAGATCTAAAATCATAAAAAAACTCTTGGAAAAAAACACTGGGGTAAATCTTCATGTCCTTGTTAGGCAATGGATTCTTAGGTATGGCACCAAAAGCATGAGCGGTAAAAACAACAAAAATGTAATTTGGAATTCATCAAGATTAAAAAGTTATGTGATTCAGAGAACACCATCAAGAAAGTTTAAAAAGAACAATATGGGAGGGGAAATATGTGCAAATCATATATCTGATTTAAGGGCCTTCAAAGGACTGTTTTAAGTCAACAGCAATAAAGAAAAAATGTTAAAGGATTTGAATAGATGTTTCCTCCAGAGGAGAGAGATAAATGACGGGTAAACACATGAAAAGATGCTCTTTATCATTAGTCATCAGGGAAATGCAAATGAAAAACACAGGGAGCTGCCATTTCATGCCTACTAGAATGGCTATGATAAAATATAAGGAGACAGCCCTGGCTGGCGTAGCTCAGTCAGTTGAGCACAGGCCTGTGAACCAAAGCGTCGCAGGTTCGATTCCCAGTCAGGGCACATGCCTGGGTTGTGGGCCGGGTCCCCAGTGGGGGCCATGTGAGAGGGAACCACACATTGCTGTTTCTCTCTATCTCTTTCTCCCTCCCTTTCACTCAAAAAAAAATAAACCTTTAATATATACATAAGGAGACAAGTGTTGGCCAGGACTCGGGTGGAACTCTCTCTCACTGCTGGTGAGGGGTGCATCCGCTTTGGAAAACATGGCAGCTCCTCAGAAGTTTAAACATGGAGTTATCATGTGACTCAGCAAGTCCCTTCCTGGGAATATACCCAAGAGACTTGAAAGCGTATGTCCTCACAAAATTCTGCGTGCAAACGCAGCAGCATTTATCACAGCCAATGCTGTAGAAACAATGCAAATGTTCTTTCATTGTTGAATGGATAAATCAAATTGGTATATCCGTACAAGAGAATATTATCCCATAATAAAAAGTAATTGGCTATCAAGCCATAAAAAAGACAGTAAAGAACCTCAAATACATATGACAGCGTGAAAGAAGCCAGTCTGAAAAGGCCAGCCATACTGTATGACTCCAATTAAAAGGTTATATTTTATGGTAAGTGATTATATGTTAATTAAAGTAATGCATTGGGGAGCTTCCCATTTAGAAGACTTACCAAATTAATACTTTAGCACACTTAGAAATTTCGGATTTAGGTGACATGGTGCAGAAATGATGTGTGCAAATTGAAATGCTGTCTGAGGAAAGGGGATGATCAAAGATGACTGATTTTTTTTTTTTAAAGTCTCTGCATTTTCTAGATGCCTCTGTCCCACGTCCTTTAAGAGGAGAAGATAGTCCCAGCCGATTGCATCTCCCTTCTTTCACCAGAAGAGAGGGGCTTTTTCTGATGTCTGTTTTCTTACTCCCATAGGCCCATCCTGGGGAAATGGTGGGCGCTCTGGCTGCACAGTCCCTTGGAGAACCCGCAACCCAGATGACCTTGAACACCTTTCACTACGCTGGTGTGTCTGCCAAGAATGTGACCCTGGGTGTGCCCCGACTTAAGGAGCTCATCAACATTTCCAAGAAGCCAAAGACCCCCTCACTTACTGTCTTCCTGTTGGGTCAGTCTGCTCGAGATGCTGAGAGAGCCAAGGTAAAACTTGGGGTGGATGGGCTTCCCAGCAGGAGGAAAAGGAGGGGAACACTTTCCCCTTGACTAAAAGTTTTGGATTCTCTCTACAGGGGAATTTGAAGAGGCGTTTGGGTAGCCCAAATGTGTCATGAATTCCTCTTCTTTTCCAGGACATTCTGTGCCGTTTGGAACATACAACGTTGAGGAAGGTGACTGCCAACACAGCCATCTACTATGACCCCAACCCCCAGAGCACGGTGGTGGCAGAGGATCAGGAATGGGTGAATGTCTACTATGAGATGCCTGACTTTGACGTGGCCCGAATCTCTCCCTGGCTTTTGCGAGTGGAACTGGACCGGAAGCACATGACTGACCGGAAACTAACCATGGAGCAGATTGCTGAAAAGATCAATGCTGGTAAGGCTCGGAGGGCCAGCCCAGCTCAAGAGGTTGCCTGGGATCCCCCTCTGTTGTGTCACTGCGCTCTAGTCTCCAACAAACTGCCGGCCCACCTTTCATTCACTGGTTCTGCTCCCCCAAGGCATCTCTTCGCCAGTTCCCCTCTGCATTCCCTTTTCTTCTCAGCGTTTCTCCCTACCCCCATTCAGAAGGGTTCTTTGAGGAGGAGGGGGGAGCTGCGCGTGAACAGTGACCTAGAAGCAAGTCCTATAGATGTGATCTCTCATGGCTCCTCTCCACCAGGTTTTGGCGATGATTTGAATTGCATCTTTAATGATGATAATGCAGAAAAGCTGGTGCTCCGTATCCGTATCATGAACAGTGATGAAAATAAGATGCAAGAGGTAAATGTCAGACATAGGAAGCCTTTAAATCTTGTTCATGATCAAAGAAGTTAAAACGAAAGCAACAGCGATGTGCTAGTTACAGCATCTAATGTAGGGATGGCTAATGGTGGTTAGCAGTGGTTTTAAAAACTTTTAGTAGCGACGACATCTTTGAAATCTGAAGCAGCTGTCACATAGATAAGAGCAGATAGTGTTGAAGTGGGCTCATCTTTGTAGCCCTGTCCTTGGCTCTCTCCTCCCCTGGGGCTCGATGTAAGGACAAGGACAAGAGTAGGGGGCAGGGTGGACAGTCGAAATTGATACGTCCTAGGTAGAGTGGTGTGAGGGCAGGTGTAACGAGACTCAAGAAAATGTTTGACCAGTGACTTCGCTCGTGGGCCTGGCACCTAAAAAATTGTTCAGCAGGTGTGGGTGGGTGGTGCTTTAATATAAGCTCAGAACTTACTATAGAAATGTTGGAGAATAGTTCACTGGAACTGAAGAGGGTGGAGTTTGGGGCCTTGACTTGACTGTTAGGCCCCTGAGGAGGCTGTATTTTGGGGTGAGCCTGGGAAGGGACCAGAAAATTCCAGGAGTGCTCACCTCACTCCTCGCAGGAAGAAGAGGTGGTGGACAAGATGGATGATGATGTTTTCCTGCGCTGCATCGAATCCAACATGCTGACAGACATGACCCTGCAGGGTATCGAGCAGATCAGCAAGGTCGGCTGTTCCCTCCCCGGCAGCCCTCCCACCTCCCACTTCTCTCCCTCCCTCCCGCCTCTGCCCCGCCTCACTTGAACTCACTGTGCCCCCTCCAGGTGTACATGCACTTACCACAGACAGACAATAAGAAGAAGATCATTATCACAGAGGATGGGGAATTCAAGGCCCTGCAAGAGTGGATTCTGGAGACTGATGGCGTGAGCTTGATGCGGGTGCTGAGTGAGAAGGACGTGGACCCTGTGCGCACCACGTCCAATGATATTGTGGAGATCTTTACGGTGAGCCCCTTGCAGCCCCACTGCCCAGCAGTCTGTCCTGGGTCTTTGGCTCAAGGCCCCTCCCTGGATGTCCTGGCAACTGTTGCATTCTCCACTCTCCGCTCATGAGATTACCCTTGGTTGTTTTTTTTTTTATGCCTGACTCCACTTTGATTCTGGGCTTCACTGGCTACCCCTCTGGGTCTGTGTGATGGTAGGAGCTGGAAGCAGAGTACTCTGTCTTAACCCTTCACCCCCAACCCTATGTCAGGTATTGGGTATTGAAGCCGTACGGAAGGCCTTGGAGCGGGAGCTGTACCACGTCATCTCCTTTGATGGTTCCTACGTTAATTACCGGCATTTGGCTCTCTTGTGTGATACCATGACCTGTCGTGGCCACTTGATGGCCATCACACGACATGGAGTCAACCGCCAGGATACTGGACCTCTCATGAAATGCTCCTTTGAGGAAACGGTAATGGCAGAACTTCTGAATGGGGGAGGGAGAGAGCAAAAGAAAGGAGGGAGTGTTGTGGGAAGCAGGGCATCCACCAAAATGATGGGCGTGGTGGGCATTGGTGCTGGTCTTGCCTCTGTTGGGTGGGTGGGCTGTACCATGGTGGAATAGCTCTGGAGTGCTGTGTGGAGGGATCTAATGGGGTCACCCCCTCTTCCGGTTGTGCAGGTGGATGTGCTCATGGAAGCAGCTGCCCATGGAGAGAGCGACCCCATGAAGGGGGTATCTGAGAATATCATGCTGGGCCAGCTAGCTCCAGCTGGCACTGGCTGCTTTGACCTCCTACTCGATGCGGAGAAGTGCAAGTATGGCATGGAGATCCCCACCAATATCCCCGGCTTGGGTGCTGCTGGACGTGAGTATGAGTCTTAGCTGCATGGGTGCTGGCTGGGTCTCCGAAGGGGAGGCAGGCCATGGATGGGAGGGCATCCGGGTCCCTCAGTGCTGTTACTCAGAAGTCACTGTGTGTATTTTTGCAGCCACCGGCATGTTCTTCGGCTCAGCACCCAGTCCCATGGGAGGAATTTCTCCAGCCATGACACCCTGGAATCAGGGTGCAACCCCAGCCTACGGCGCCTGGTCCCCCAGTGTTGGTGAGTGACCCAGCCCAGGAAGAGAACCCTTTAGGTGGTTCAGACAGCTTATGGAGAGTTACCATGTTGGAACACTGGAGGCCGTGGGGCTCTAGGGAAGGTGTTGGATGGACTCCAGCTCTGGTTTTAACTTAACATTTTCTCTTACCTTGCAGGAAGTGGAATGACACCAGGAGCAGCTGGCTTCTCTCCCAGCGCTGCTTCAGATGCCAGTGGCTTCAGCCCAGGTTACTCCCCTGCCTGGTCTCCCACACCTGGCTCCCCAGGCTCACCAGGCCCCTCAAGCCCATACATCCCCTCGCCAGGTGAGCTGTCCCTGTCTATCAGTGCCAAATTCATTTCCTCCCTTATCTTTCCTTCTGGGCTAGTCTCTCCATCACTTAACTCCTTTTGCCTTCTTTCTTCCTACAGGTGGTGCCATGTCTCCCAGCTACTCACCAACATCGCCTGCCTATGAGCCCCGCTCCCCTGGGGGTTACACGCCCCAGAGTCCCTCCTACTCCCCCACTTCACCTTCCTACTCCCCTACCTCTCCATCCTATTCTCCAACCAGTCCCAATTATAGTCCCACATCACCCAGCTACTCCCCCACCTCTCCCAGCTACTCCCCCACCTCTCCGAGCTATTCTCCCACCTCTCCCAGTTACTCTCCCACCTCTCCCAGTTACTCTCCAACTTCCCCAAGCTACTCCCCCACATCACCCAGCTACTCACCGACTTCTCCCAGTTACTCACCAACATCTCCCAGCTACTCTCCCACCTCTCCCAGTTACTCCCCAACCTCACCCAGCTATTCTCCCACCTCTCCCAGCTACTCGCCAACATCACCCAGCTATTCTCCCACCTCTCCCAGCTACTCACCAACTTCTCCAAGTTATTCACCCACCAGCCCTAACTACTCTCCAACCAGTCCCAATTACACCCCGACATCACCCAGCTATAGCCCAACATCGCCCAGCTACTCACCTACTAGTCCCAACTATACACCAACAAGCCCTAACTACAGCCCAACCTCTCCAAGCTACTCTCCAACGTCACCCAGCTACTCCCCAACCTCACCAAGCTATTCCCCTTCAAGTCCACGGTATACACCACAGTCTCCAACCTATACCCCGAGTTCTCCCAGCTACAGTCCCAGCTCTCCCAGCTACAGCCCTACCTCACCAAAGTATACCCCGACCAGCCCTTCCTACAGCCCCAGCTCACCAGAGTACACCCCAACCTCTCCCAAGTACTCACCTACCAGCCCGAAATACTCACCCACCTCCCCCAAGTACTCACCCACCAGCCCCACGTATTCACCTACCACCCCGAAATACTCACCAACCTCTCCTACTTACTCACCAACCTCTCCAGTCTATACTCCAACCTCCCCCAAGTACTCACCTACTAGCCCCACTTACTCACCCACCTCCCCCAAGTACTCACCCACCAGCCCCACCTATTCACCCACCTCCCCCAAAGGCTCTACCTACTCGCCCACTTCCCCTGGCTACTCGCCCACCAGCCCTACCTATAGTCTCACCAGCCCAGCCATCAGCCCCGATGACAGTGATGAGGAGAACTGAGGTCAAGCAGGCCCCAGCAGCAGCTGGCTAGGCTGACGGGCAGCCTGGTGGTGCTTGGCAGTCCTCTCACCTCCCTTGGGGGTGCAGGCCCCCAGCCTGGCTCCTTTGTACATAGCTCCTTGGGTTGAAGTTTCCCGTTGAAGTTTTGTTTGTCTCCAGTGAGGCTTTTGTCTTGTTCTCCCCTTGTGCTGTCTCAGAATCCACTTGCCTGACTGTGGTGGTCTTCCTACCCCACCCACCCAGGCCCGTCCCCAAATTGAGGATTCTTCCTTACCTGTGGCTTGATTGGGGGTAAAGGGTATTTTAACTTCTTAGGGGTAGTTCCTGCTCTGGGCTGTTACATCTGATCCTCAAGAACAAAGCTAAAGCTGCCTTTCTCTGTTTTATTTTTTGAAAGTTAAATAAAGTTTACTAATTTTGACCAAAAGTGTGTACATTGAGTGTTTAAATTCCTAGGTAAAAATACCCAGGCCCCTGCTTCTGCCTGGGCTGCTGTGCCATTTTGTGGGTTTTAGCCACTCTCTGCTGAGACGGGGAGGGCAGCAAAATGAGAGGAGATGGGGTACTCACCCACTGAGCAAACACGTACTATGTGCCAAGCATTGCTCTGACCTGGGCTTGTGGTCAAACAGATACAACCCTTGTCCTACATTAAAGCAATCTTGAACAACAGTTTTTTTAATACATTTGATGATTATAGTATGTAATTTGGCAAAGTGGAGGAAGACGATGTTTCAGGAGCAGAAAATTTATCACCCTAAACACCACCACCAGGAGGCAGGTTTTCTTTTGGTATTTTTCCTACATGTTTCTCAAGGCACTTCTAACCAGTTTTTATTTTGTCCTGGAACAAACAATGAGAAGATTATGGGTACTGAAGTATGTTTCAAAGCTGAAGTTAAAGGGTTTGGGAGCCAATTTGCTGTATTTATTTGGCCATTTCATAATTTCATTAGCGCTTAATTTAGATACCAGCTTTCTATACATCCTCTGCAAGTTATTTCTGGTTTACATATTTTTAATTTACTTTTTAAAACATATTTCAAAGAATAGGAAGTGATATGTCTATTTCGTCATAGTTAATTCAGATCTTGAGTTGTGTTGAAAGAAATGACTATAAAAGGGATATATGTTTATTATAAAAGATCTCCAAACTATAGAATAAAAAAATCTCTCCAAGTTTCATTATCAAGAAACTAGTATTGGTGATTGGTGAACATAATTCCAGACATTCCTTTAATCATATAGAATGATAGAAAGTTAGAAATTGTTTAGTAAGAATGGGGTTATTTACACACTGTGGAGTTCGGGCTGCTGTAACAGTGGCTTAGACTGGCTTATAAACAACACATGTACTCAGCTCTGGAGGGTGGGGAGTCCAAAATGAAGGTACTGGCAGATGTGGTGCTTGATTCATAGATGGCCATCTTCCCACTGTCCTCCTACAGCAGAAGGCAAGGGATCTCTCTGGGGTCTTTTATAAGGACACTAATTCCATTCATGAGGACTCTATCCTCATGACCTAAGCACCTCCCAAAGCCTCATGTTCAAATACTATCACATGGGGATTTTTTTTTTTTTTAAGATTTTACTCTTTAGAGGGGAAGGGAAGGAGAGAGGGAGAGAAATATCAATGTGTGGTTGCCTCTTGTGTGTCCCCCGCTGGGAACTGGCCTGCAACCCAGGCATGTGTCCTGACTGGGAATCAAATGGGGATCCTCTGGTTCGCAGGCCGGTGCTCAATCCACTGAGCTACACCAGCCAGGGCTGGGGATTAAGTTTTAACATAAGAATTTGTGGAACCTATTCAGTCTATAGCACATACTATTTAATAGATTCAGTAATTTTTTAGAAGAGAAAAAGGAAAACAAATTTGCTGGATGTCGTATCACTGCTGTGTTTTCATAAGAAATATTCCTAAAAGGTCCCTGTAACATTGAAAATAATAATAAAAGCCCCTGCTGGGTAGTTTAGTTGGTTAGATCTAGATCATCGTCTCAACATGCCAAGATTATTGGCTTGGTCCCCGATCAGGGGCCTGAGATACCACATACAGACAATGAATGAATAAATTAAGTGCAACAACAAATCTCTGTCTCTCTCCTTTCTTCTCTCTCTAAAAAATCAATTTAAAATACATTATAACCCTGGCTGGTGTGGCTCAGTGGATTGAGTGCCAGGCTGCAAACCATAGGGTCACAGGTTTGATTCCCAGTCAGGGCACATGCCTGGGCTTCTGGCCAGGTCCCCAGAAGGGACCATGAGACACGCAACCTATCCCTGTATCTCTCACACATGGATGTTTCTCTCCTTCTCTTCCTCCCTTCCCCTCTCTCTAAAAATAACTAAATAAAATCTTTTTTTAATACAAATAAAATACATCATAAAATTATTGAGAAGTTGGTAATGTTAGGCTATATATATACTTTTGAAGATTTTATTTAGTTATTTTTAGAGAGAGGGGAAGGGAGGAAGAGAAGTGTTAATGTTTAAGAAAAACATTGACCAGTTGTGTCTTGCATGCCCCCAGCTGGGGATCTGGCCTGCAACCCAGGCGTGTGTCCTGACCGGGATCTGACCTTTCTGCCTGCGGGCTGATGCCCAACCCACTGAGCCACGCCAGTCAGGGCATGTTAGGATATGTTTAAAAACGTAAGCGTTGGGAGAATGTTGTGGTTACCTACAGTATTCTAATGTGTTCCATTTTCATGTTTTCTTTTTTTTAAAGATTTTTATTTATTTATTTTTAGAGAGGGAGAAAGACAAGAAGAGAAACATCAACGTGTGGTTACCTCTCATGCGCCCCCTATTGGGGACCTGGCCAGCAACCCAGGCATGTGCCCTGACTGGGAATCGAACCAGGGAACCTTTGCTTTACAGGCAGGTGCTCAATCTGCTGAGCCAAAACAACCAGGGCTCTTTTTTATTTCTTGAAAAGTTTATGTGCTTTAAAAGAGAATAAAATGGAATACCTGTATATTCCTACCCAGTCTAAAATACTGAATCTTAGTGCCCCTTATATGCTCCTGGCATAGCATGGCCTTCCCCAGAGGTAACCACTATTTTGAACTTTTTGTGTTATTGTTCTTTTGTTTTTCTTTACACAATATCATACCTACATCCTTATAAATATTATTTAATATTTTTGAACTTCATATAAATAAAATCATGTTATATATACACTTTGTGATACGCTTCTTTTTGTCAATGTTAAGTTTTAGAAATTCACCCATGTTACAGTTTATAGCTATCTATTAATTTTTACTATCAAGAAGACTATTACATTTTTTTAAATATACAGTTTGCCCTGGCTGGTGTAGGTCAGTGGAGTGAGTGCCAGCCTGCAAACTAAAAGTTCGCCAGTTCGATTCCAAGTCTGGGCACATGTCTGGGTTGTGGGCCAGGTCCCCAGTGAGGGGCATGTGAGAGGCAACTGATCAATGTTCCCTATACTGAGATTTATTGTCTTAAATATGGTATATCTCTCCTTTTATTTAGTTTTTCCCTTATGTCTTTTAATAAAATTGTATCATTTTTATTCATAGAATTTACACTTCCTTTGTAGATTTGTTCCTAGAGTCTTTATATTTTATTGACATGATACAGTATTTTAATACCTCAGTTTTAGTATCTTGATGTNGAGAGGCAACCAATCAATGTTCCCTATACTGAGATTTATTGTCTTAAATATGGTATATCTCTCCTTTTATTTAGTTTTTCCCTTATGTCTTTTAATAAAATTGTATCATTTTTATTCATAGAATTTACACTTCCTTTGTAGATTTGTTCCTAGAGTCTTTATATTTTATTGACATGATACAGTATTTTAATACCTCAGTTTTAGTATCTTGATGTACAGAAATGGAATCATTTTTTGTATATTGATTTTATATCCAGCCAAGTTCATAACTGCTCTTAATAATCTATTAATTATTGTCATTTTTTGTTTTATATATAGACAATCATATCATACACACTAATGCCATTTCTTTTTTAAAGTGTTTTTTTTTAAGGTTCTATTTATTCATTTTCAGAGAGAGGGAAAGGGAGGGAGAAAGAGAGAAACATCAATGTGTGGTTGCCTCTCACATGCCCCCAGCTGGGGACCACACCCGCAACCCAGACATGTGCCCTGGGTGGGAATTGAACCGGCGACCTATTGATTCCCACACCAATACTCAGTCTACCAAGTTACACCAGCCAGGGCATTTCTTCTTTTTTAATTATTAAAACTTTCCTGTGTTACTGTACTCTGAAAATTTTAAGTAAGTTATTGATTAAGAGAATAGCTCATCTTTGCTCTTGATCCTAGAAAACAATGCTTTCATTGTTTTACCACGAAGTATGATGTGTGCTGTAGCTTTTCCTTGACCCCTACCACCCAATGCCTCTCCGTAAGCCGCGCCTGGAGCCAGCTGCCTCTCACCTTTCACCTGAATCCTCCCATGTGCTATCATTTTTAAATAAACTTTTATCAAGTGAAGGAAGTGCCCGCTATATAGTTTGCTGAAAGATCTTATTATAAATTAATATTACATTTTATGAAACTTTTTTTTCTCCAAGGGTTTGCTAGCTTCAAAAAGTATTTGAGATTATTCCCTCATTTTCCGTTTTTTCCCCCCTGAGAATAAGATGATCTATTCAAGTATTTGGTAACACTCAGCCAAACTGGTCAAGGCCAGTTGCTAGGTGTTTTCTTTATGGGAAGATAGCCATGTATTGATTCAATTCCTTAATTAATTATACAACTAATCATATTTACTATTTCTTTTTTTAAAAAAGATATTTATTTTTAGAGAGAGGGGGAGGGAGGGAGAAAAGAGAGGGGGAGAAACAGGGATGTGTGAAGCATCGACTGGTTAGTTACCTCTCAGCCAGGGACCAGTTCTTTGTATGTAAAGTAATTTTGGATTGTATTTGGACATGGTTAAAGTTATGTTATGGTGACTCTGGACCCTGTAATATTACTCTAAAGACTGTATGCTTTTGTTTTATTAGGCAATTAACTTTGTCAGAATCAAACTGCAAGTACTGTCCCATCTGTGGTGGATGGAGGGGAAATTTTTGAGGCCAGTCATTTCAGCTTTGTTCTCACCCCATCAGAGCTCTTACCTGTCCTCCCCCCACCCCCTCCTCTCTGGTGAACTAACTGGCCTATGGCTTAGCTTAATGCTCTGAAGATCAACTACCAGACTCCTCTTATCTACTTACCACCCAAATCTCAATTGTTTTAGAGAGTGCCCTTACACTTGAACTTCTCTGCACTCTGTTTAAAATAAAGTCTGGTCCTTTGGAGGGAGTGTCAGATCTGTTTTTATGAACTGCCCTGTCCCCCAGAGTAAAATCTCTTAGCCACCACCCTGGGTGCTGGGATACCTCTGATCTCACCTGGCCTCTCCCCAGAATGAAGCCTCTGTCCTGTGGTGAGCTGAGGCAACTTGCCAGTATTCTCAGCCTGCCATACTTGGGTAAAGCCTCTTTCCCTGGTGTCCCTTGTTTGGGAGCTGAGGGGAGAGGTAGTCTTGTCTTCTCAGCCTCACCTGCCCAGAATGGAATTTCCATTAAACGGAGCTGGGGATGGGGGAGGAGGAGGCAGGTGCAGATGTAGAGAGGGAGCAGCGCATGGGGCAGGCAAATGCTGTAGTTTCTCACTGTTCTTAACTAAGTTTTAGCAGATTTTCTGGAATAAATGTTTCCTCATCTCTGGAATTCTCATAGGACAATTGCCAGACTTTTAAACCATATTTAAAATAGTTTTTATCAGTTAAATCTGTTTCGCTGGGAAGTAGTCCATGGAACTCACGCTATTCTCCGGGAGGGGAAACGTCCCCTTTCTTCTTCTCTCTTTTTTATAAGTTACTAACAACTTTATTGGGATATAATTTACAATCATACAATGTACGCATTTCAAGTGTACAATGGCTCTATTTTATTTATTTTTGTAAAATCTTTATTTGTATTTAGAGACGGGAAGGGAAGGAGAGAAGGAGGGAGAGGAATATCGATGTGGGGGTCGCCTCTCCCATGCCTGCAACTGAGAACCTGGCCCACAACCCAGGCGTGTGCTCTGACTGGGACTGAATCAGTGACCCTCTGGTTCAGCAGGCCAGCACTCAATCTGGTGAGCCACACCAGCCAGGGCTTGATGGTTTTAATTATATTCACAGATATATGCAATCGCTACTGCAATTTTAGAATATTTTTATTACTTGGGAAAAAATAACGCCATGCCCTTTAGCTACTGACCCCATCACCCCTCCAGCTCTAAACAACCATTTATCTATTTTCTGTCTGCATAGAATTGCTTGTTCTGAACATTTCATATACATGGAATCATAGTACTTGGTCATTTGTGATTGGCTTCATTTTACCTTTTTTCTTGAAAGATGACATTGCTGGTTATTAAATTCTAGGTTGACATATTTTCTCTCCTGGCTTCACTTGCTGCTGTTGAAAATTTAGTCATCAGTTTAATTGCTGTTCCTTCATAGGAAATCTTTTTTCTTTGACTGTTTTAAGGTCTTCTTTCCTTGATGCTTCAGTTTTTCACTACCACATGTCTAAATATGGCTTCCTTCCTCTTTTTTTTTTAAACCTTCACCCAAGGATATGATTCTAGAGCAAGAGGAAAGGGGAGAGAGAAACATCGATGTGAGAAACATCAATCATTGCCTCTTGCACACACCCTGACTAGAACTCCAACCCACTATCTAAGTATGTGCTCTGATTGGGGATCAAGCCGACAACTTTTTGGTGTAGGGGATGACACTCCAACCAAATGAGCACCCAGCCAGGGAGTGGCTTCCTTTTTATTTCTCATAACCCTGTTGTGAAAGTGTTGATTTCTAGGTATCAGAACTGATATCCTTCAGTAATACTGGCAAATATTACAATTTTTAAATTATCTTTCTTTCTTTTAAAGATTTGATTTATTTTTAGACAGAGGGGAAGGGAGGGAGAAAGAGAGGGAGAGAAACATCAATGTGTGGTTTCCCCTCACATGGCCCCCAATGGGGAGCCTGGCCCACAACCCAGGCACGTGCACTGATTCACAACAGGGACTCTTCGATTCATAGGCTGGCACTCAATCTACTGAACTACACTAGCCAAGGCTATTTTCTTTCTTTTTTTTTTAAACATTTTTTATTTATTTATCTTTAGAGGGGAAAGGAAGGAGAGAAGGAGAGAAATATCAATGCATGGTCGCCCCTCGTGCATCCCCCGCTGGGAACTGGCCTGCAACCCAGGCATGTGCCCTGACTGGGAATCGAACTGTGATCGTGTGGTTCACAGGCCCGCGCTCAATCCACTGAGCTACACCAGCCAGGGCTATTTTCTTTTTTTTTAATGTACTCTTTAAAATAGATTTTATTTACTTATTTTAGAGAGAGGGAAGTGGGGGAGAGAAAGAGGATGAGAACCATCAATGTGTGAGAGAAACATTCATCAGTTGGCTCCCCTTTGCATCTTGAGCGGAAGCGGAACCCATAACACAAGTATGCGTCCCGCCCTGGAATCTTTCACTTTGCCAGAGGACTCTCTTTAAAAAAAAAAAAAATTATTGACTATACCATTACAGTTGTTGTTCTATTCCCCCCCTTCATTCTCCTCCACCCTGCACACCCCCTCCCCCACCATTCCCCCTCTTTAGTTTATGACCACGTGTCTCAAGTTCTTTAGATTCTATATTTCCCATACTATTCTTGCCCTCCCCCTATCTATTTTCTATCTACTGTCTATGCTATTTTCTGTATCTTCTCCCCCCTTCTCCTCCTCCCACTCCCCTGTTGCTAACCCTCCATGTGTTCTTCATTTCTATGGTTCCACTCCTGATCTAGCTGTCCTCTTGGTTTGCTTTTGTTTTAGGTGTGGTTGCTAATAACTGTGAGTTTGCTGTCCTTTCACTGTTCATATTTATTATCTTCTTGTTCTTAGATAAGTTCCTTTAACATTTCATATAATAAGGGCTTGGTGATGATGAACTCCTTGAACTTGACCTTATCTAAGAAGCACTTTATCTGTCCTTCCATTCTAAATGAAAGCTTTGCTGGATAAAGCAATCTTGGCTGTAGGTCTTTGGATTTCATGACTTGGAATACTTCTTTCCAGTCCCTTCTTGCCTGTGAGGTCTCTTTTGAGAAATCCGCTGACAGTCTGATGGGTACTCCTTTGTAGGTGACTGTCCCCTTATCCCTTGCTGCTTCTAGGATTCTCTCCTTCATTTTGGTCTTGGCTAATGTAATTATGATGTGCCTTGGTGTGTTCCTTCTTGGGTCCAACTTCTTTGGGACTCTCTGAGCTTCCTGGATTTCCTGGAAGTCTATTTCCTTTGCCAGACTGGGGAAGTTCTCCTTTATTATTTGTTCAAATATGTTTTTCACTTGTGGCTGTTTCTTTCCCCCTTCTGGTACCCCTATAATCCACATGTTGGAACGTTTAAAGATGTCCCGGAGGTTCCTAAGCCTCTCCTCATTTTTTTGAATTCTCATTTCTTCATTCCTTTCTGGTTGGATGTTTCTTTCTTCCTTCTGGTCCATTCCATTGATTCGAGTCCCAGTTTCCTTTCCATTGCTATTGGTTTCCTGTGCATCCCCCTTCATTTCAATTAGTTTAGCCTTCATATGTTCCTCTAATTTGTGACTATAATCAACCAGTTCTGTGAGCATCTTGATAAACAGTGTCTTGAACTGTGCTTCTGAGAGGCTGGCAATCTCTTGGTCGCTTAGAGTTATCAGCTCTGGGACTTTGAGTTCATCTTGCGCCATCTTTTGGGCTGTTCGTGCCTGTTACGTATCAGGATCGGAGCCCTAGGTGTTCACCAGAGCAGGGCAACTCAGTTGCTGGGTTTTGACGCTGTATGTGGGGGTGGGGTCAAAGAGGAGCAATGGTGTCCCGCCTGCCGCCTCCCACCGCGGCCCCCACAGGTGCCCCAGCTGCCACCGTCACCGGGGCCCACGCGTTTCCTCCCACTGCACGCGAGTGTGCCACCACCGTCAGTCCTCCACCACTGGGTTCCCCCCTGGGGCCTGCATGGTCCATCTCACTGTGCGCAAATGTGCGACCGTGGTCAGTCTGCCCCACACCCTGACTGGGTCCGGGCTACTTGCGCACCTAGGTCTGGGGATCTTTCCTGCCCGACTGTGCTCCACTGCTGGCTCCACCCCTCTTACCGTCCCGGTTGAACAGTTCGTTATTGTTGGATTTCCGTATAATTCAATTTTCTGTTCTTTGGCTGTGTCTTTGTTCTCCAAACCTTTGTTGTATTCAAACTTGGTTGTGGGAGAAGGCACAGTGTTTCCACCTAAGCCTCCATCTTGACGGAAGTCCCTTTTTTTTTCTTTTTAATATATTTCATTGATTATGCCATTACAGTTGTCCCATTCCCCCTTCATTCCCCTCCACCCTGCACACCCCTTCCCCACCATCCCCCCCTTTAGTTTATGTCCATGTGCCATAAGTTCTTTAGATTCTACATTTCCCATACTATTCTTGCCCCCGCTGTCTATTTTCTATCTACCATCTATGCTTCTTATTCTCTGTACTTTCTCCCCTTCTCTCCTCCTCCCACTCCCCTGTTGCTAACCCTCCATGTGATCTCCATTTCTATGGTTCCACTCCTGATCTAGCTGTCCTCTTAGTTTGCTTTTGTTTTAGGCGTGGTTGTTAGTAACTGTGAGTTTGCTGTCCTTTCACTGTTCATATTTATTATATTCTTTTTCTTAGGTAAGTGTCTTTAACATTTCATATAATAAGGGCTTGGTGATGATGAACTCCCTGAATTTGACCTTATCTGAGAAGCACTTTATCTGCCCTTCCATTCTAAATGAAAGCTTTGCTGGATAGAGCAATCTTGGATGTAGGTCCTTCCCTTTCATGACTTGGAATATTTGTTTCCAGCCCCTTCTTGCCTGTAAGGTCTCTTTTGAGAAATCAGCTGACAGTCTGATGGGAACTCCTTTGTAGGTGACTGTCCCCTTATCTCTTGCTGCTTCTAGAATTCTCTCTTTCATTTTAATCTTGGGTAATGTAATTATGACATGCCTTAGTGTGTTCCTCCTTGGGTCCAACTTCTTTGGGACTCTCTGAGATTCCTGGATTTCCTGGAAGTCTATTTCCTTTGCCAGCTTAGGGAAGTTCTCCTTTATTATTTGTTCAAATAAGTTTTCCACTTGTCACTCTTGCTCTTCCTCTTCTGGTACCCCTATAATTCGGATGTTAGAATGTTTAAAGACGTCCTGGAGGTTCCTAAGCCTCTCCTCATTGTTTTGAATTCTTATTTCTTCATTCTTTTCTGTTTGTTTGTTTCTTTCTTTCTTCTGGTCCACTTCCTTGATTTGAGTCCCAGTTTCCTGTCCATCACTATTGGTTTCCTGTTCATTTCCCTTCACTTCAATTAGTTTAGTCTTCATTTGTTCCTCTAATTTGTGACTAAAATCAGCCAGTTCTGTGAGCATCCTGATCACCAGTATTTTGAACTGTGCATCTGATAGGTTGGCTATCTCTTTGTCACTTAGTAGTATTGGCTCTGGGGCTTTGAGCTGTTCTTTTGCTCAAAGAAGCCATAATGTTTTGGTCTGTTCATGCCTGTTGTGTATGAGGGGCAAAAGCTTAGGTGTTCACCAGAGTGCGTCAACCCAGTTGCTGGGTTGTGACTGGGGGCGGGGTCAGAGAGGGAACAATGGTGTTCATTCTCCTCTCTCTTGGATTTTGGTCCCCTCTGCCACTTCCCACAAGCAAATTAGACCCTTCTGGTGCTGATTCCCATGTGGGTGGGCTGTACATTCTAGAACCCTGTGGGTCTCTCCAACAAACTCTCCTGTGAGGCTGGGAGCCTCTCCCAGCATCTCAACCCCTGAAAGTTTTTTCAGTTAGTGATTTTAGACTTTATTTCCCAGTGCTGGGGCCCTGGGTCGCAAGGTCTGTCTTGCTGCCCATTTTTGCCTTTTTTATGTGCATACAAATGTGTGACTGCGGTCAGCCAGCAGCCTTGCATGTCTCACTGGGTCTGCTCATTCTTCTCTGCACCTGGGGTCTGCCAGCCTCTCTCCTGCATGTGAGCCTGGGTCTGCCAGCCACTGCTCTTTCCTGCTGGGATCCCTCTCCGCTGGCCGCCAACTCTGCCCCTCTTACCAGTCTGGATGAATGGTTCGTTGTTGTCGGACTTTGGTACAGTTCAATTTTCTGTTTGTTTGGTTGTGGTTTTGTTTCTAAATCTTTGTTGTCTTTAAATTTGGTTGTGCGAGGAGGTACAGTATTTTCACCTACTCCTCCATCCTGGCTGGAAGTCCTCAGGTGTCACATTTTGACAGAAGCTGCTTTTTTTTTTTTTTTTAAGATATTTAGGCGGGACTTTTGGCCAAGATGGAGGAGTAGGTGGAAACACTGTGCCTCCTCGAACACCAAGTTTAAAGACAACAAAGTTTTAGTAACAAAAACGCAACCAAAACACAGNACATTTTGACAGAAGCTGCTTTTTTTTTTTTTTAAGATATTTAGGCGGGACTTTCGGCCAAGATGGAGGAGTAGGTGGAAACACTGTGCCTCCTCGAACACCAAGTTTAAAGACAACAAAGTTTTAGTAACAAAAACGCAACCAAAACACAGGAAGTTGCACTGTGTGGAAGTCTGACAACAACAAACCATTCAGCCAGACCGGTAAGAGGGACAGAGTCAGCAGGTGAAGGAGCGGGGTCGTGGCAGGAAAAAGCGGACAAACCGAGCGCAGGTGGCAGTTGGCAGATCCCAGATGTGGGGTAGCAATGGGCAGACCCAGTGAAGGTGCAAGGTGGCTGGCTGACCGAGGTCACACATTGGCCCACAGATAAACCAGGCAAAGGAGCGAGCAGTAAGAGAGACCGTGCAGGCTAGGGCCCCAGCAATAGGAATTAAAGCCTAAAAGCTCCAACTGCACAAACTTTTGGGTGTCGAGGTGCCGGGAAAAGCTCCCAGGCTCACAGAGAGTTTGTTGGAGAGACCCACAGGGTCCTGGAGGGCACACAAACCCAGGAGCCAGTGCCTGGGGGCCCTGGTTTCCTTGCGGGAAGCAGCAGAGGGGACCAAAATCAAAGAGAGAGTGGAACAAACACCATTGCTCCTCTCTGACCCCGCCCCCACATACAGCGTCACAATCCAATGACTATGTTGCCCCGCCCTGGTGAACACCTAAGGCTCCTCCCCTCAGATGCAACAGGCATGAACAGACCAAAACATTATGGCTTCTTTGAGCAAAAGAACAGCTCAAAGCCCCAGAGCCAATACTACTAAGTGACAAAGAGATAGCCAACCTATCAGATGCACAGTTCAAAATACTGGTGATCAGGATGCTCACAGAACTGGCTGATTTTAGTCACAAATTAGAGGAACAAATGAAGACTAAACTAATTGAAGTGAAGGGAAATGAACAGGAAACCAATAGTGATGGACAGGAAACTGGGACTCAAATCAAGGAAGTGGACCAGAAGAAAGAAAGAAACAAACAAACAGAAAAGAATGAAGAAATAAGAATTCAAAACAATGAGGAGAGGCTTAGGAACCTCCAGGACGTCTTTAAACATTCTAACATCCGAATTATAGGGGTACCAGAAGAGGAAGAGCAAGAGTGACAAGTGGAAAACTTATTTGAACAAATAATAAAGGAGAACTTCCCTAAGCTGGCAAAGGAAATAGACTTCCAGGAAATCCAGGAATCTCAGAGAGTCCCAAAGAAGTTGGACCCAAGGAGGAACACACTAAGGCATGTCATAATTACATTACCCAAGATTAAAATGAAAGAGAGAATTCTAGAAGCAGCAAGAGATAAGGGGACAGTCACCTACAAAGGAGTTCCCATCAGACTGTCAGCTGATTTCTCAAAAGAGACCTTACAGGCAAGAAGGGGCTGGAAACAAATATTCCAAGTCATGAAAGGGAAGGACCTACATCCAAGATTGCTCTATCCAGCAAAGCTTTCATTTAGAATGGAAGGGCAGATAAAGTGCTTCTCAGATAAGGTCAAATTCAGGGAGTTCATCATCACCAAGCCCTTATTATATGAAATGTTAAAGACACTTACCTAAGAAAAAGAATATAATAAATATGAACAGTGAAAGGACAGCAAACTCACAGTTACTAACAACCACGCCTAAAACAAAAGCAAACTAAGAGGACAGCTAGATCAGGAGTGGAACCATAGAAATGGAGATCACATGGAGGGTTAGCAACAGGGGAGTGGGAGGAGGAGAGAAGGGGAGAAAGTACAGAGAATAAGAAGCATAGATGGTAGATAGAAAATAGACAGCGGGGGCAAGAATAGTATGGGAAATGTAGAATCTAAAGAACTTATGGCACATGGACATAAACTAAAGGGGGGGATGGTGGGGAAGGGGTGTGCAGGGTGGAGGGGAATGAGGGGGGAATGGGACAACTGTAATGGCATAATCAATGAAATATATTAAAAAGAAAAAAAAAGGGACTTCCGTCAAGATGGAGGCTTAGGTGGAAACACTGTGCCTTCTCCCACAACCAAGTTTGAATACAACAAAGGTTTGGAGAACAAAGACACAGCCAAAGAACAGAAAATTGAATTATACGGAAATCCAACAATAACGAACTGTTCAACCGGGACGGTAAGAGGGGTGGAGCCAGCAGTGGAGCACAGTCGGGCAGGAAAGATCCCCAGACCTAGGTGCGCAAGTAGCCCGGACCCAGTCAGGGTGTGGGGCAGACTGACCACGGTCGCACATTTGCGCACAGTGAGATGGACCATGCAGGCCCCAGGGGGGAACCCAGTGGTGGAGGACTGACGGTGGTGGCACACTCGCGTGCAGTGGGAGGAAACGCGTGGGCCCCGGTGACGGTGGCAGCTGGGGCACCTGTGGGGGCCGCGGTGGGAGGCGGCAGGCGGGACACCATTGCTCCTCTTTGACCCCACCCCCACATACAGCGTCAAAACCCAGCAACTGAGTTGCCCTGCTCTGGTGAACACCTAGGGCTCCGATCCTGATACGTAACAGGCACGAACAGCCCAAAAGATGGCGCAAGATGAACTCAAAGTCCCAGAGCTGATAACTCTAAGCGACCAAGAGATTGCCAGCCTCTCAGAAGCACAGTTCAAGACACTGTTTATCAAGATGCTCACAGAACTGGTTGATTATAGTCACAAATTAGAGGAACATATGAAGGCTAAACTAATTGAAATGAAGGGGGATGCACAGGAAACCAATAGCAATGGAAAGGAAACTGGGACTGGAATCAATGGAATGGACCAGAAGGAAGAAAGAAACATCCAACCAGAAAGGGATGAAGAAATGAGAATTCAAAAAAATGAGGAGAGGCTTAGGAACCTCCGGGACATCTTTAAACGTTCCAACNTCTTGGTTTGCTTTTGTTTTAGGTGTGGTTGTTAATAACTGTGTGTTTGCTGTCCTTTCACTGTTCATATTTTTCATCTTCTTTTTCTTAGATAAGTCCCTTTAGCATTTCATATAATAAGGGCTTGGTGATGATGAACTCCTTGAACTTGACCTTATCTGAGAAGCACTTTATCTGTCCTTCCATTCTAAATGAAAGCTTTGCTGGATAAAGCAATCTTGGCTGTAGGTCTTTGGATTTCATGAATTGGAATCTTCTTTCCAGCCCCTTCTTGCCTGGAAGGTCTCTTTTGAGAAATCCGCTGACAGTCTGATGGGTACTCCTTTGTAGGTGACTGTCCCCTTGTCCCTTAATGCTTCTAGGATTCTCTCCTTCATTTTAGTCTTGGCAAATGTAATTATGATATGCCTTGGTGTGTTCCTTCTTGGGTCCAACTTCTTTGGGACTCTCTGAGCTTCCTGGATTTCCTGGAAGCCTATTTCCTTTGCCAGACTGGGGAAGTTCTCCTTTATTATTTGTTCAAATAAGTTTTCCACTCGTGGCTGTTTCTTTCCCCCTTCTGGTACCCCTATAATCCAGATGTTGGAACGTTTAAAGACGTCCCGGAGGTTCCTAAGCCTCTCTTCATTTTTTTGAATTCTCATTTCTTCATTCCTTTCTGGTTGGATGTTTCTTTCTTCCTTCTGGTCCATTCCATTGATTCGAGTCCCAGTTTCCTTTCCATTGCTATTGGTTTCCTGTGCATCTCCCTTCATTTCAATTAGTTTAGCCTTCATATGTTCCTCTAATTTGTGACTATGTTCCTCTAATTTGTGACTATAATCAACCAGTTCTGTGAGCATCCTGATAAACAGTGTCTTGAATTGTGCTTCTGAGAGGCTGGCAATTTCTTGGTCGCTGAGAGTTATTGGCTCTGGGACTTTGAGTTCTTCTTGCGCCATCCATCTTTTGGGCTGTTCGTGCCTGTTCCATAGCAGGATCAGAGCCCTAAAGTGTTCACTAGAACAGGGCAACTAAGTCACTGGGTTGTGACGCTGTATGTGGGGGCGGGGTCAAAGAGGGACTATAGCGTCTTGTCTGCCGCCTCCCGCCGCAGCCCTAACCAGTGCCGCAGTTGCTGCCGTCACTGGGCCCAGGACTTTCGTCCCACTGCACGAGAGTGCGCCGTCAGCCCTTGCCCCCTGGGGCCTGCGTGGTCTGTCTCACTGTGCGCGAATGTGCGACCACAGTCATTCTGCCCCGCACCCCAGTTGGTTCCAGGCTGCCTGCGTGCCTGGGTCGGGGGAACTGTCCTGCCGGACCCTGCTCGCTGCTGGCTCCGCCCCTCATACCGTCCCTGTTGAACGGTTAGATGTAGTCGGACTTCCATATAATTCAATTTTCTGTCCTTTCTTGTGTCTTTGTTTCTCCAAACCTTTGTTGTATTCAAACTTGGATGTGGGAGAAGGTACAGTGTTTCCACCTATGCCTCCAACTTGGCGGAAGTCCAAAATATCAACATTTTAAATGTTAAAAGGTTGAGAGAGGGGTAGGGAGGGAGAAAGAAAGGGAGAGAAACATCAATGTATGGTTGCCTCTCGTGCGCACCGCCCCCCCCCCACCCCCCACCCCCGCCAACTGGGGATCTGGCCTGCAACCCAGGCATGTGTCCTAACCAGAAATGGAACTGGTGAGCCTTTGGCTCGCAAGCCAGACTCATCCACTGAGCCACACTAGTCAGGGAAATATTGGTCATTCTTTTCCCTTTGCCTCTGGCCCCGGTGCAGTTTCCGCCTGACGCTTGTCACTGTTGGTGCAATCCTGCGACAGTCTCCTGTTTCTCCCAGTCCTTTCGTGGCACCTCATTTGCTTGTGTGTTTTACAGCTTTTGCTTTTGAGTTGCTCTTTTCTCTTGGGACTTTATCTGTGGGAGAACTTTGAGTCCTTCATTGAGGTGGCATACCTCTAGAAAGAATCTATGTTTGCTTTTGCTGGGCACCTGGGTACACTACCACTACCAAAATCCTTTGAATTCTGTTGTTAAGGTTTCTTGGGCTCCTAAGGCAGTGGGAATTTGAGCACAGACCACAGAAAAGATGGGCTGAGTTTTCAGGGTCTCAAGAGAAATTACTTTTTCCTTCTGTGTCAAGTGAAGAGAGGAAAGTTCCCTCCTTCTCTGAAGGAGTTTTTGGTTTTTGTTTCCCTGTGCCTTTATTTATACTGAGGTCGTAGGAAGTCCCAACCCCATGCAGAAATTTCCCACTGTCTTGGTAGGGAGAACCCTGAGCTTTATTTCCTGACCCCTGCATTCCAGAAAACAATCTGTGCAAAACTCAAGGTCTCTGGTTCACAAAAACCCTTGGGAGAAAAGCTGACTTTGGAACTCCCTTATCTCTTAGGCTTCTTGATTTATCTTCATTTTCAGCCTCTTTAGGAGTACTTCTATTTATGCCAGCTCAGCAGTGGTGGGTTTTTTTGTTTGTTTGTTTGTTTGTTTGTTTACAAAATGCTTTACCTTGGATTTTATTTTATTATTTTTAAAAAATATTTTAGTGTTTTTAAAAAGTCCTCACCCGAGGATATGTTTATTGATTTTAAAGAGAGGGAGAAACATCGATCAGTTGCCTTCCCTGTTTGCTCTGACCCGAGATCCACCAGAGACTGAACCTGCAACCTAGGTCTGTGCCCTGACCATGAACCAAACCGGAAACTGTCACAGGTGGGCACAGGTAATCAGGTTCTTGGTGATCACAGACAAAGAACTGAGCTGAACACACAGAGAATGTATAGCAGAAAGAGAGAGAACAGATTAATTACACTCCACAGAATATGGGAGTGGGCCAACTCTGAGCAGACTGACTTCTGGGGCTGGAGGGAGTCTATTCTTAAAGGGTGGATATTTCCTGGCTAGTTTTTGGCGGGCTTTTATTGTGCATGTACAAGTAGTTATCTTACTTTAATGCTACTGCGCATGTGGTATCCCATCTCCCATGATTTCCCTTGATTGGCCACTGGAGAAGGGGGTTGCACAATGTTAATTTGTTATAATGCTATTATAATGAAGCAGAGGTAATATAGTATTTTCTGGGCAGGTTCACTGATGATTCAGCATGGTTCAGCACTTTTCCAGAAAGCGGGAACAACCGGTCTTAGCACAGGGTCTCTGTCCTGTATCAGTGTTCTTTATCTTAGCCCTGGGGCACCCCCGGAGTTTTCGCCTTGCTATTTCCTGCCTCATAACCTTTTGACGCATAGGACAACGCCCA
This sequence comes from Sturnira hondurensis, assembly GCF_014824575.4. Taxonomy (NCBI): domain Eukaryota; kingdom Metazoa; phylum Chordata; class Mammalia; order Chiroptera; family Phyllostomidae; genus Sturnira; species Sturnira hondurensis. Next base: position 5,056,440 of record NW_028092466.1, on the reverse strand, counting down.
GACCAACTGATCCACCCAGCTGCTGCTGTCCTGGTTTCAGTTTTTTCAACTAGGAGATCTATTTAGAATACCTAGTCAGCTGTATTGTATTCTACCTCCTGGTTGTAGCTTTTAATCTTTCTATTTTGTCAGGTTTTATAATATTTACTTTCTGTTTTGTAAATATAACTCCTCCACTTAAATAGTCTTCCTTATGTATTTAAATGACTTACCTGTATATAGCCTTCTTTTTTTTTTTTTTAAGATTTTTATTTATTTATTTATCTTTAGAGGGGAAGGAGAGAGAGAGAGAAACATCAATGTATGGTTGCCTTTTGTGTGTCCCCTGCTGGGAGTTGGCCTGCAGGGAACTGGCCTGCAACCCAGGCATGTGCCCTGACTGGGAATCGAACCGCGATCCTCTAGTTCACAGGCCTGTGCTCAATCCACTGAGCTACACCAGCCAGGGCCTGTATATAGCCTTCTTACAAAAGCTTCTCCATGGTCATCTTTTTTATTCATCTCTCTAGTACATTTTTTAGGAAGGTTTCATAATCGCTTTGTTATATTCCCTGAATTCTTTTATTGTTGAGACTATCTTCCTGTAGCCTTTAAAATTAAAGCATATCCTGGCTGGATTTTTTTCTTTTTTCAGGATTTTGTAGACAATGCTTGATTTTGTATCAGCATGCTCCAGAGAAACAGAACAAGTAGGACATATAAATAAATAAAAGGAAATTTACTCTAAGGAGTTGGTACAAATTGGAACATAGGATTATAGAGGTGAGAAGCCCCATAACCTGAACTTGCCATCTGCAAGCTGGAGATGAAGAAAGCCAGTGGCATAATTCAACTCAGGTCTGAAGGCTAGAGAACCAAGGAGCTGATGGTATAAATCCCAGTCTGAAAGCCAAAGATGAGATGTCCAAACTCAAGCAGTAAGGCAGGAAAGAAGAAAGATGAATTACCCCTCCCAGTTTTTGTTCTATTCAGGCTCTAAATGGGTTGTATGAGATAGCAATCTGCTTTACTGAGTCCACCAATTGAAATGTTAATCTAGCCTTGGCCATGTGCTCAGTTGGTTATAGCATCATCCAGATACACCAAGGTTGTGTGTTCAATCCCTTGTCAGGGCACATATAAGAAACAACCAATGAATGCATAAATAAGTGGAACAAATCAATCTCTCTCTATATATGTGTTTTTTAAAGAAAAACAAAATGTTTCAAATGCTAATCTCATTCAGAAATACCCTCACAGACATACCCAGAAATAAAGTTTAATCTGGGCACCTCACAGCCAGTCCTTGTCATCTTGGCACCCGTATGCATCTCCTTAAACCACAGTTAACCTCCAAATAAAGACAACAACAAGGTCATAATTCTGCCTAAAGTGACACAACTGTCCTGACTACAACCAAACAGGAAACAAAGTCCTTGAGTGATGTTTACTTTGCTCCTTGATATCCCATACTCTAAATACTATGATGTAAAATGAATAATACCTAAATACTTTGATAAGGAAATGAGAAAGGAAAGAAAACAGATAGATATATATACACACAAACATATTTATTACAAGGAGGACATATTCATTACAGTTACAGTCCTCATTATTTCTAACTGCTTTCTTCTACTGCCCATTCTGCATTCTCTTTGTTTCCAGCAAACACATTGCTGGTTGTGATACTTTATTTGGGGAAGTGACCCAAGCCTTTATTCCTGAAGAGTCTAGGCTATTACTAACCCTTCTTGGATTAGGTTGTTTTCCATTTACTTTAATTACAAGGTATGGTAATACCAAGAGATGCCCTGTACTCCAGACCTATTTTTTCTTACCTCCATTGTGGATAGTAGTCCAATTTCCCCTGGTGGTCAGATCAACCACCCCGAGCAGCCAATACCACAACTCCCTTCTTTGTCTGCTGATGCAGAGGCATGAGGAGCCCAGAGCATTTGGGTGGCCGTCTTAATTACCAGTTCAATGGAATCATTGTTGTGTCTTTTGATGGTGCCTCTCTCCCTCTGGAGCTATGACCTCTGGTCAGAAGGGCATGAAGTCACAGGAACAGGAAGGAAAAAATTTGCTAATGGATCATTAAGGGTAATAATAGTCGGTGGTGCCACTCCCATTCCCACTCCTTGATTCCTTGACCCCAGAATCCTAGCTATCAGTGAAACAGCACTACGTATTAAACACTCATTCAGAGCATGCACAACCTCCCGGAGAGCCTTGGCCCAGCCCTGCAAAATAGTGCCACCTAGCTGGCACTGTAACTGAGTCTGCAGAAGACAATTCCACTGTTCTAAACCATCTGCTTCTGAATGGTGGGGTATTGGGGACCGCTCTGCCTGGCTTCAGGAATTGTAACTACCCCCCACGGCTAAGGATGAGTGAGTGACCTCTGGAATGTGAGCCACAGGAGACAAAGCTTGTCTCTGGTAGTGAATGCTGCCTCAGTTTCCTCCCTGCCCCCAAAGCATGGTCGGAAGTCAGAGACCGGGTAAGACCCTTCAGAGGAGGGGCAACCTAAGCCAGACTCAATCACTTGGGAGGCCATTATGGAAGGACTGGGGGGGGTCTTCAACAAAGAGTGAGCAATGGACCCTTCCCTGCCCTGCCCTCCCTCCCTCCCCTGCTTTGTGACATAGCCCGAGTCCCCGTGTCCTCTGGGAGAAGCGCTTCCTGTATCTAATCCACTTAAGCCCGAGAACCTGATGGGGAGGGGTGCAGCTCCTTCCCTAGCTGGCATCACAAAGAATTCCTTAAAAACCTGTGAAACCTGTTCTGCTAGGAGTGTTTTTATTCGTATGTTAAGGGTCTGAGCAGGAAACCCTAAAATTTCTGCAAAACCCCGTTCCTGACAGACACTGACTCAGACTAAGCTCTCAGATTTCTTTGAAATGTTATCTGCTGTTTGATCCTTGCCTCCCTGTATTCCTGTGTATTACAACCCAATAAAAGCCCCTGCAGGAAGGGGCTCAAGGCCTTTTTTTCCTTGGAGAAACTGGCTACCTCTCCTCCCCAAGCAGATCATATCTTCGTAGTGTTTACTTTCATCCATGGTGGATGGGGGACTTGTGGGAAAAGTAACCCCACAGTGGGGTGCAGTGAATTCCACGAGCATGGGACCATACCTGCACTTCTTTTTCTGTCTAGTGGGTTCTGTTGAGGCAGGTCAGTAAGAAGCTAGAAAAGTGGCTGGCAAACGAGATGGGGAAACAGACAAAATAGTTAAACCAATGGCCAGGCAATTAACAGCCACCTAATAAATCACAAGACCCTATCCTGCCCAACCAAAAACATTAGGAACAGATGGTTTACATCTCTCCTCTCCAACTAGAGAGGGGTTAAATCACCCTTTTCAGGGAGAGAGGTAACAGATCCACTTAACGCCATTAGGGCCAGCTAAACCCCACAATGTGTAAAGTCAGGGGAATAACAAAAGATCCCATTAGAGCCAGAGAAATCCAGCTAGAGATCAGCCTAATAAGAAAATGATCCCAAACCCCTCTATGCACTCATTTCAATACAGCCGTGTATTAAAAGACACACCTGGGAAACTGATGAATATTTTGATTGAGACTTCCTCTAAAATTCCTGCCTACACAAAACAGATAAAAACCCTCAAGACAAAGGACCCAGTGCTCCTCTCCCTGGAACATGCCTGTGACTCCCTTTCCTCAGATGTCTAATGTTACCTTTTCTTTCTTTTAGGCTTTTTGTTTACTTTTTTCCTTTAAGTTAGCCAAGGGCCCTCCACTTGCCTAACTTTTCAAAGGGCCAAAGCAGCTCCGCCTAGGCTCAATTTTTATTTTAGTTTTTTGATTGACTTTATTGGGATTACATTGGTTAGTAAAGTCATAAAGGTTTAAGGTGTATGTATAATACATCACCTGTATATTGTATTGTGTTCACCACCCCAAGCCATGTCTCTTTCCATCACCATTTGTCCCTCCTTTACATCCTTCCCCACCTCCATTTCTCTCTAGTAATCACTAGATCACTAGACCACGCTGTTGTCTATGAGGTTCTTTTTTCTTAATCCCTTCAACTTTTTCACCCAGCCTCCCTACCCACTCCCCTTCTGACAGTTATGAGTCTGTCTCTACTTTGTTAGTTTATTTTGTTCATCAGATTCCACATGAGAGAATTTGATTCCATATATTTGTCTTTCTCTGACTTGCTTATTTCACTTAACATAATACTCTCCAGGTCCATCCATGCTGTTACAAAATGTAAGATTTCCTTCTTTTATATGGCCAAATAGTATTCCACCATGTAAATGTACCACAGCTTTTTTAAGAATGTCGTGCTCTACCTACTGAGCTAGATGGGCACCTTACCACGGCTTTTTTACCCACTCACCTACTAATGGGCAATTGGGCTGCTTCCAAATCTTGGCTCTTGTAGATAATGCTGTAATGAACATATATTCTTTTGAGTTAGTGTTTTGGGATTCTTCAGATAAATTCCCAGAAGTAGAATCATTGGGAATCGCAATTTCATTTTTAATTTTTTGAGGTAATCCATATTGCTGTCCACAGTGGCTGCGCTCATCTGCATTCCCACCAACAGTGGATGGAGGTCCCTTTCTTCCACATCCTCGCCCACACTTGTTGTTTGTTGATTTATTCATGATAGCCATTCTGACAGGTGTGAGGTAATACCTCATTGTGGTTTTAGCTCAACACCAAAAATGCAAACAATCAAATTAAAAATGGGTACAGGACCTGAATAGACATTTTTCCAAAGAGGACACACACAGCCAATAGACATATGAAAAGATGCTCAGCATCACTACCATCAGGGAAAGGCTCAATTCTTTTTCTCACATAACTAAAGGTCCAAAATAGCTCCCTGTAGGCTCTCTCTTGTTGCTGTGATCCTTCTTCTATCCTAAGCCCTTCCTTTATTTCACCATTCCAACCTTTAGTAATGTCCTCTCAAAATCATCTGGACCTGCACTAGCCAGCTGGCTTATTTGGTTAGAGCGTAGTCCTAATACGCCAAGGTGGAGGGCCTGATCCCCTTTCAGGGCACATACAAGAATCAACCAATAAATGCATAAGTAAGTGGAACAACAGATCAATGTTACTCTCTCCCCCCTGCCAAAAAAATCACCTGGAATTGTGTTTTGAATTCTTGTGTGATGTCAAGAACCCACCCAAACTATAACAGAATAACAAAAAATCTTTTAAAAATAATAATTTTAAAAAATGGTAATAAAGAACAATAAAATACATGTAAAATAAAGTAAAAGAAAAAAAAGAACCAACCCATTCCAAACCATTCCAGGACAGACCTGCCTCGGCTCAGTCCCTTCCTGGTGACACTTTGATCAGAAATGATGTGGTAGAGAACAACCATGACGTACAGATAAGTGATTCCGGAAGTCCACAATGGTAGTTAGGGCAGAAGCATTACTTGCAGAAAAGGCAAATGCATATCCAGGGTGTCTAGTCCAGTACGAATAAACTCCTTCCCCTTCCACGATGGAAGCTGTCCAAAGTAACCAGACTGCCGGCATTCCTATCACTGACACTTCAAACACCACTGGGTCTCCTGCATCATATGGCCCGTGTGGCAGAGCAGCTTGCACGGCAGCCTGGACCTGTTGCACAGCCTTCTTCTTATTCTGGGCCCCCCTCAAAACAGCTTTTTGGGTCATTCAGTAAATGCACCAAAGTAACACAAATGAGGGATATGTTGCCCGCGAAATCCAGAAGCCCACGAGGTATTGTCTCTTTCTTGGTTATAGAAAGGAACCAGATACAACAACTTATTCTTCACCTTAGAAGGATATCTCAACATATTTCACCACAGCACTCCCAACAAGGCCCCTGAATTCTAGTCAAATTTATTTCTCACTTCTGACACAAATAAATATACAGGGTCCAACAGAAGCAACACTTGCTTGAGTGTGGTTGGCAGGGTGTGTGAATGTGTCACATGAGATGGACAGCGATTTGAACATTCATCTGAAATGTCATATGGTGTGCTTGAGTGTGATATTGTTATGTCACATAATTACATTTTTATGATATTGTAATAAAAAAAGGGCCGTTACCCCTGGCAGGTGCAGCCCAGTGGATTGAGTGCCAGCCTATGAACCCAAATGTTGCCAATTCGATTCCCAGACAGGGCACATGCCTGGGTTGAAGGTTGGGTCCCTGGCTGGGGGATTGTGAGAGGCAACTGATCAGATGTGTCTCTCACATGTAGATGTTTCTTTTCCTCCCTTCTCCTCTCTAAAAATAAATAAATAAATATTTTTAAAAAATTACCAACCATCAATACCTAAAAGATAAATCATAAGAAAGGATATGAAATAATAGCATAAGAAGCCCTGGCAGAATAGCTCAGTTAGTTAGAGCATCCTTGCAATATGCCAAGATTGTGGGTTTGATCCCTGGTCAAAGCACATGCAAGAATCAAGTCATGAATGCATGAATAAGTGGAACAACAAATCAGTGTTTCTTTCTCTTTTTTTCCTCTTCCCTCCCCACCCTGTTTCCTCTAAAAATCAATAAATTAAAAAAATTTTAACAATGAGAATACAAATAATACAAATAAATAATACAATAATAAGCAAATAATAATACAAGAATAAACTCTGTTTCACATACTCACAACTGTAAACCTACTCTTGCCCCTGCCAGGTTAAGAGTAATATAGGGTTCAGTACTACCCGTTATTTCAGGCATCCACAGGTGGCTCTTGGGACCTATCCCATATCCCTAGTGTTAAACGGGGACCACTGTACATGGGAGAGATCCAGGAAAACTGAGTAGCTCTTTAAAACAGCCAAAGCCATCACCTTAAATATCATCTTCAACTAAAGACAAAAGATGTTGGGGAGTCAGTAATGGGAGGGTTACCAGGAAAAGCACAGTAAACAAGGGTAAGTTGTTATGCAGTTGTAAGTTCTTGCCTTTTCCTTTGCTAAGAGTTTCTAGAGACTGAATCATTATTTGAGGTACAGAAAGGGAGACACCATTACAAGTGGAGATTTTCCTTGTATACGTATGTACATGTCTCTTACAAAGAGACTTCTATAATTTGCAGAGCTTCTTCCAGACCTGCTGTTTCTTTAAAATGACTAATTTAGCCCTGGTTGGTGTGGCCTGGTAGACTGAGTGCTGGCCTGCAAGCCCAAAGGTCACTGGTTCAAGTCCCAGTCTAGGGCATATGCCTGGGCTGCAGGACAGGTCCCTAGTTAGGGGTGTGCAACAGGCAACCGATTGATGTATCTCGCACATCAATGTTTCTCTTCCTCTCTTTTTCCCTTCCATCCTTCTCCCTAAAAATAAATAAAATCTTTAAAAAATTAAAATAAATAGCTCTGCCTGGTTTGGCTCAGTGGATTGAGCACCCACTTGCAAACCAAAGGGCTGGTGGTTCGATTCCGTCAGGGCACATGCCTGGGTTGCAAGCCAGGTCCTCAGTAGGGGGCGTGTGAGAGGCAATCAGACTTTGATGTTTCCCTTTCTCCCCCCCTTCCCCTCTCTAAAAATAAATAAATAAAATATTTAAAAATAAATAAAAATAAAATAAAATAATCAACTTATAATACTCCTCATGCCAGAGACACAAAGATATCCCCTACAATATTTTTGTGGGAGCCTGGGAGCCTGGGAGTCCAGGAGTCCAAGAGACCAGTGGGGAAGTTCCAGCACACTTTTGAAGCAAAAAAAAAACCCCAAAACTGAGAATAAATACAATAAAAAGGAAGGAATGGTTTATACTGGCCCCTCCACCCCCCACCTGAGGTGGGCCCCTCACCCCTTCCACCTGTTTGTGGTTTTTCCCAGTGGAGGTGAGTGAGTATCTGGCTTCCTCAGCCCAGCAGGACCGGGCTCCAGAGGCCCACCACTTTCTCACCCTGCCCAGAATATTTAAGTGATCAGTGGTGATGAGAGATTGAGAGAAACTGGGAGCATAGCAACTGTTGGGGGACACGAAAGTTGAAAAATTTTAGTTTAAGTAATAGCTAATAAGCTTAGTAATCAATGAGAGTGAAAGCTATTGTGTAAGCAGTTCCACCTCTGTGCCTCAGGACTGCAGGCAATGCAAGATGGTATCTGAGCCACTGTGCTCCAGGGTGAGAGGGCCACCGCCTGGGGCACAGCTAAAGACTGGCGCCCAGGGTTCGAAGGCTGCAGATTTTTTTATCCAATTAACTATTCCCTGGATTCCAAACCCCTTACCTACACTTTGTTCTCCTTATAAAAAAGGCCATTTTAAAATGGAATTTAAGACGGTCTGTTAGGGTACAAACGCACTATCTTCTCAGATTGCTGACCATCTGAATGAAGCTCCCATAACGATTCAACCCTTGTCTCTGCTGATTGAGTGGGTAGGTGAGAGGTGGCACATACACTGGTTTTTCCAGTTACATAACCAGGACTCAGAGCCCATCACTGGCTTCAAGGACCTTATCAGGAAGGTGGCCCAAAGCCCCTTGGGTTGTGAAACAGGCTGATCATCAGGAAAATGCAAATCAAAACCACAATGAGACACATTTTACAGCTGTTAGGATGGCTGTTATCAAAATATTTAAAGACAGTAAGTTTCAGAAATGCTGGTGGGAATGTAAATTGCTGCAGCCGCTATGGAAAACAGTGTGGAGGTTCCATAACAAGTTAAAAATAAAACCGGGCAGGGGCCTGGCCTTGAGCAGGTCTGCCTAGGGCCAGCTGTAGTGTGTGAGCTCTTGACTTTGGGTGGGAAAGACTTCACAGCACGAGTCCCAGTGACTAGAGGGTATGTTTAAGGTTGAGGACAGTGAAACAAGGAAGGGCTCAGCATAAAAGAAGCAACAGGAGACCCAGGCCAGGCTGCCTGAGCTCACTGGGAGGTCAGAGAAGAGGGGCCTTGGGGACAGGGGCAGGGGGTTAGCCTGGACCAGTTGCTTCTGCTTGTTGCTCCCTTGAATGCAAGTCTTATGGGGACCTTTTAATAGGGGACTTAAGAGGTGGAAAATTTTATTTTAATTAATTGCTAATAAGCTTACTAATCAATGTATGTGAAAGCTTTGTTTCAGGAACTGAAGATGTGACCCACCTTGACTTCAGGGGACCATAAGCAGTTCCACCTTTGTTCCCCAGGACGACTGCAAGCAACTCCAGATGATATCTGAGCTATCACACTCCAGGGTGAGATGACCACCACCCAGGACACAGCTAAAGACCACTGCTTGGGGCATAGCTTAAGACCACAACCCGGGGTGAAAATGCTGGAGGGTTTTTTTTAATTATTATTTTTAAAGATTTTATTTATTTATCTTTAGAGGAGAAGGAGAGAAACATCAATGTATGGTTGCCTTTTGTGCATTCCCTGCTGGGAGTTGGCCTGCAGGGAACCGGCCTGCAACCCAGGCATGTGCCCTGACTGGGAATCGAACCGCGCTCCTCTGGTTCGCAGGCCTGTGCTCAATCCACTGAGCTACACCAGCCAGGGCTGTTTTTTTTAAATCCAATTAACTCCTTCCTGAATTTCAAAACTCCTTACCCCACCTTGTTTATCCCCTGCTATAAAAACCTTGGCCTGGAAAGACAAGATGGTCTGTTAGGGTATGAACTTGACGTCTTCTCAGATCACCTGCCATCTGAATAAAGTACCGGTAAAGATTCGATCCCTGTCTCTGCTTATTGAGTTTGGTGGTGACAGGCAGCCTGAACTTCCCGAGTCTTTTCCAGTTTCACTTTAAGTTTAGAAGATGCTTGCCTGTGGTGAAAGAAGAGAAGGAAGAACAGGGGAAAGGGAATGCCAACGGCTTCCCTTCAGGGGACAGCGCTCCTGGCCTGAGTCCTTTGTCTTGAGGGTTTTTTCTCTCTCTTGCAGGTGGGAGCCTCAGGGCAGGTGTCCAGAAAGGGTTTCAGCAGAATATTCATCAATTTTCCAGGTGTGCTCTCTCAGGGCTGTTGTCTCCACTGATTGGTTAGTGACAGGGCAGGGGTTTCTTTAGTTACTGCAGCTGGTCCTACCATCACCCACCAGGTTTTGCTGCTTTTCTGGGCCTGGAGCTGAAATACGACTGAGGCCTGGATGCTATCCCTAGGGAGGTGACCTTCTGCATCTGGCTGTCAATTGCTCCGCCAGTTTGTCCATCTGTCTGTCTCAGTCTACCAATTCCACTGGCAAAACAATTTTTCTAGCTTCTTACTATCCTGTCTCAGAACTACCACATGATCCAGCAATTCCACTTTTGGGTATATGTACAAAGGAAATAAAATCACTCTCTGGAAGAGACATCTGCAGCATTATTAATAATAGCCAAGATACAGAAACTATGGTAGACAGACAGGAGCAGAACAAGGACAACATGCCAGATATAGAAGGTCACAAGGGCAGAAAGCCCTGGTGTCTAGTAATGCCAAGGGTGACCTTTCCTCCCCCAGCCTATCACTGATTACTCACTTTAGAGCTTCTGACCTTTCGTACCACAGGTCTTGTGGTTGGGACCCTCCCTTGCGCGTTTCAAGCAATTGATCCTCTTGGAGGAGGAGCAAGGGCCAAAGGGTAGCCTCAAGCAACTCGCATGCCGGCCAGTGCATGACTACTCCCTTGAGCATTGAGCCCTAGGGATAACATCTAGGCCTCAGTTGTCTTTCAGCTCCAGGCCCAGAAAAGCAGCAAAACCAGACAAGAGACCTCAGGGCTGACCTCAGGACCAGGTGCAATGACTAATGAATCCCTGCCCTTGAGCTGAACAATCAGTGGACGCCATGACCCTGAAAGAACCTACCTGGACAGCTAATGAATATTCTACTGAGATCATCTCCTGGGGCCTCCCCTGAAATCCCTGCCCTTAAGAGCCCTTGGGACTGAGGACACAGCAGGCTCTCCCCACTGGGAGCTGCCCGCACCTTTCTCCTCCACTTTGTACTCTCCCCAGACACACTACCTTTACCCCTCTATCCCCCACACTCCACCGACCTTTCTTTTGCCTCTGTAATTTGTTTTCTGTGTCAAAATAAGAAACATTTACACCTGTAGAAAATGTTTGGTGAGCTTATTTGAGCCAGACTGACAATGGCAGGGAAGCAGTATCTCAACAGATTGAGGAACGCTCCAGAGATGGCGGGTTAGCACCTTATTGTGTATGTTACAGTCAAAGGAGCTACGGCTAAGGGTTCCACTGGTGATAGATTAGGGAGGCAGGAGAAGGCAAATTGGGGAAACCTCTGGCGTTCGGTAAAAGGTAAAATGACAGACACATACTTCTTTTACAGAGGTGGGTAAGGGATAGTTACCAGTCAACGATTAACATGATAACAGTACCAATGATAACCCCTTCCACCCGTTTGTGGTTTTGGGGATTTGTGGCCTCAGTTTGTGCTCAAGGAGGCTGGGAAAAAGGGAAGTTACTTTGACATTCCAAAGGTATGTTATCATAGATGCAAAAAGACAATAGACAGGCTTAGTTAAAGTAAAGATTGAGCTTTGTTACAGAAAAATACTGGCCTAGGATATGATTACACACCATGAACTGCTTTTAGTTAATAGGTTTTCATTTTAGACCACCCTTTGCGGTTGGTCTCTGAGTTTGTTAGGCTGCCGGGAACGCTTTCCCTGAGCTTGTCAGGTTAATACATGGCCCCTTTTCTGCCACACCTGAAACCATTTCTTCTACAGCTCACATATTCTATTTCTGTGACTTTCTTTTTCTTTTCTTTTTTAAGATTTTATTTATTTATCTTTAGAGGGGAAGGGAAGGAGAGAGGGAGAGAAATATCAATGTGTGGTTGCCTCTCGTGCATTCCCTGCTAGGAACTGGCCTGCAACCCAGGCATGTGCCTTGACTGGGAATCGAACCGCGATCGTGTGGTTCGCAGGCTCACACTCAATCCACTGAGCTACACCAGCCAGGGCTATTTCTGTGACTTTCTAAATGAACTTTCTCTTATAGTTTGAGTTTGGGATCTGAATTCTTTTGTAGCCAGAACTCAAGTACTGAGACTGCTGAACCGACGTCTGGTCTGACCCCACTGGTCTGACATCTGGTGCTGCTCTCACCACTTACAAAACACAAGCTAAGCATCCATCAGTGGAGGAATAAATAAAGAAAATGTGATGAATATAAATATATTTATATGTACATATAAATATATATACATACACACACAAAATGGAATATTATTCAATCTTAAAAGAAAAAAAAGCTGCCATTTGCAACAGCATGGATGAACCTGGAGGACATTATGCTCAGTGAAACATACCAGACATAGAAAGATAAAATGGCACAATCTCACTTTTATGTGGAGTCTAAAAAAGTGAACTCATAGAAATAGAATGCAATGGTGTTTGCTGGGGGCTGGGGAGTAGGTGAAATGAGGAAATGTTGGTCAAAGGGCACAATTTTTCAGTTAGAAGATGAGAAAGTTCTGGAGACCTACTGTATATTATGTAAAGTTAATAATGTACACTTAAAATTTGCTAAGAGAACAGCTGTTCTCACCACTCATATGAAAACGGTAACTACGTGAGGAGATGGACATGCTAATTAGCTTTTTTGTGGTCATTTCACAATGTACACACATACCAAATTATCATGTTGTGTACCTTAAATATATATGTGGGTGGAAAAAACAGGGATTGATGGGGGGGACTCAAGAGTTGGAAAATTTTAGTTTAAGGTAATAGTTAATAAGCCTAGTAGCTAATGCACGTGAAAAGCTATTGTTTCAGGAACTGCAGGTACAGCGCCCCCTGACTCCAGGAGACCACCAGCAATTGGCCTTTGTGCTCCTGAAGAGGCAGGGAAGAGTCAAGGTGGAGTCAGAGCCCTTGTGTTCCAGGGAGATTTCCCTGCTCAGGCCCCAGATAAAGAAAATCACCGGTCAGTGGATGGAAAGGGTGTTAGGGAAATTGCCCAACCACAGCTCTTACCTGGTTCATCTCGCTCCTCAATTCCAAATCCCTTACCTACATTTGTTTCCCCCCTGTGAAAAGGCTGGCTTGAAAGGACATAAGACGGTCTGTTAGGGCACAAATCCACCATCTTCTCAGATCTCCGGCCACCAGAATAAAGCATCCAAAAAGATTCAATCCCTGTTTCTGCTTATGGGTCGGGTAGGTGACAGGCAGCACGAATGCAGTTTCAGGGTCATATGCTAAACCTGAGAAGCTCAAGGAGGCCTGCTTGGCAGTCCGACAAACTCAGACCTAAAGTAACCCCGGAGGATGGCCTAATATTAAAATGATCTAACTGAAAGTGAGTCACGGCAGGTAGTTAGGTCCTAGGCCCGTACCTTCTCTGACAAAGGTCAGTCTTTACCTTACCTGAACCTATTGTCTTTTTGCTTCTATGGTAACATGCCTTAGAAATGTCAGGGTAGCTTTCTTTCTCCAGGCCCCTCACAGCATAGTCGCTGCATCGGAACAGAAACCACAAACCCCTCACTGTTATTCTCATCATGTTAACGTTAACTGCTAACTATCATGTACTCATCAATGTAAAAGAAGTGTGTATCTACCCATTTTATGTTTTATCCAGTCCCAGAAATTTCCCTCACTTTGCTTTGCTTTCCCGGCTGCCTAATAATCTACCACCAACGGATTTCATGTAAGGGTGTCCAACCCACCCAGGGTTGGCTATGAATATGACCCAACACATAATGGAAAATTTACTTAAAACATTATGAGATTTTTTTTGTTTTTTTTTCGTTAGTGTTTGTGTACTTAACGTGTGGCCCAAAACACCTCATCTTTCAGTGTGGTCCAGACATGCCAAAAGGTTGGACACTCCTGACTGTGACCCCTTGTGCATCCTCCTTTGATCGTAACCGATAAAATAAGGTGCAAACTAGCCTCCTCCAGAGCATTTTCTCAGTTTGCTGACATTTTGCTTCCCAGCAGTTGTCATCAGTTTGACTGTAATAAAGTCATAAAAAAATTTTCATCAGGTTTGAACATTTCTTACATCAGCATACAATTTCTATTTGTCAATTATACTTCAGTATAACAAGAGCTGGGGGTTGAGAAAACAAGATCCCAAATAGTGGCTGCCTTATTTCTGGCTGTCAGGGGCATTGGCTGGGTGAGGAGCTCATAGTAAATGTGGAAGGAAAGGGGCCACATGTTACTCTGACAAGCTTAGCAGAGGCCTGTGTGGTGGCCTCCCAAACTCAGAGACCTAAAGTTACCATGCAGGATGGTCTGAAATTACCATATTTTGCTATGTATAATGCATATCGTTTTTTGGCCCAAACTTTCAGAGAGAAAAGTCTTTTGTTTTAATTTTTTAATTAACTTTTTACTTATTTATATTTAGAAACAAAACCAATGATCATATTCCCGGGTACTATTTTGCACATGGTTATTGTTATTGCTTTCTAGAGTTATACTTTTAATGCATAAGCATAAATAAATATTAAAAACATGTATATGAATACATAATTAGTACATGCACATACTTTTCCCCCCCTCAAAAACCTGGGCAAAAAAGTACACATTATACAAGGCAAAATACAGGTATAACCTTTCTAACTGAAAGTAGGTCAAGGAAGTAGTTTGTCCTAGGCTGGTATTTTTCCCAAACAAAGCTCAATCTGCCTCTTACCTGAGCCTGTCTATTGTTTTTTTGCATCTATAATAACATACCTTTGGAATGTTGAGGTAACTTCCCTTTTTCTGAACCCCTTGGGTACAACCACAGCACCCGAGGCAGACCACACCCCCTCATTGCTGTTGTTATCACGTTAATTGTTGACTGGTAACTATCCCTTACCCACCTGTGTGAAAGAGGTACAGGTCTATCATTTTGCCTTTTATCCAACTCCAGAATTCCCCCCACCCGGCTTTGCTTTCTCCCACCTCCCTAATCTGTCATCAGTGGATTTCATGGAACCCCTGTGTCTCCCCCTTTGACTGTCACATATAAAGTAAGGTGCTAAACTACTATTCTCCAGAGTGTTATCCCAATTCATTGAGGTTTTGCTTCCTGGTGATTGTCGTCAGTTTGCTCAAACAAACTCACAAAAATTCTCTACAGGTTCAAATGTTTCTTACATTGGCATAGACCTTATTTTTTGGTTTGGGTAGTGGGTTGATGCATACTTTAAAAATAAATGTTAAAAATAAGAGGACTCTCAACTTTCATCCAAGACACACTGTGCTTCTTCCCACAACCAAAATAAGGACAACAACAATTTAGAAACAAAATAACAACCAGTACTGACAGAAAATTGAACACATGGAAGTCCGACAAACAAGGAGTTAAAATAGACACATTCATCCAGACCGGTAGGAGGGGCAGAGTCGGGCAGGCAGCCAGGTGGAGAGGGATCCAGCAAAAAAGCAGTGACACTGGGCACGCCAGGCAGCAGCTGACAAACCCTGGGCGTAGGGTGGCAGCAGGCAGGCCCAGGAAGGTGGCTATTGTGAAGTGGGACACGGCATGCAAGGCGCTGGCAGACTGGGTGGTCCCACATTCACACATGCAGATAAACCAGGCAAAAATGGGCAGCGAGACAAATAGTGAAACCCAGGGTTCCAGAGCAGGGAAATAAAGCCTCAAAACACCGACTGAAAACACCTGTGAGGGTTGACGTGCTGGGAGAGACTCCCAACCTCACAGGAGAGTTTGTTGGAGAGACCCACAGGAGCCTAGAACGTACTCAGGCCCACCCACACAGGGAATCAGCACCAGAAGGGCCCAGATTGCTTGGGGGAAGTGGTGGAAGGGACTGAAACCCGATATACAGCAGAGCAAGTGCCATTGTTCCCTCTCTGACCCCTCCTCAACATACAGTGTCACAACCCAAGCACTGGGTTGCCCTGCCCTGGTGAACACCTAAGGCTCCGCCCCTCACTACATAACAGGCACATCAAGACAAAAGAAATGGCTCAAATGGAAGAACAGATCAAAACTCCAGAGCAAATACAACTAAACAACAAAGAGAGAGCCAACCTATCAGATACAATTCAAAGCACTGGTGATCAGGATGCTCATGGAATTAGTTGAATTTGGTCGCAAATTAGATGAAAAAAAAAAATGAAGGCTGCATTAAGTGAAATGAAGGAAAATGCACAGGGAACCAATAGTGATAGGAAGAAAACTGGGACTCAAATCAATGGAGTGGACCAGAAGGAATAAAGAAACAAACAAACAGAAAAGAATGAAGAAATAAGAATTCAAAACAATGAGGAGAGGCTTAGAAACCTCCAGGACATCTTTAAACATTCCAACATCCGAATTATAGGGGTACCAGAAGAGGAAGAGCAAGAGTGACAAGTGGAAAACTTATTTGAACAAAGAATAAAGGAGAACTTCCCCAATCCAGCAAAGGAAATAGACTTCCAGGAAGTCCGGGAAGCTCAGAGAATACCAAAGAAGGTGGAACCAAGGAGGAACACACCAAGGCACATCATAATTACATTGCTCAAGATTAAAATGAAGGAGAGAATCCTAGAAGCAGCAAGAGATAAAGGGAAAGTCACCTACAAAGCAATTCCCATCAGACTGCCAGCTGATTTCTCAAAGGAGACCTTACAGGCAAGAAGGGGCTAGAAAGAAGTATTCCAAGTCATGAAATCCAAAGACCTACATCCAAGATTGCTCTATCCAACAAAGCTTTCATTTAGAATGGAAAGGCAGATGAAGTGCTTCTCAGATAGCATCAAGTTCAAGAAGTTCATCATCACCAAGCCCTTATTATATGAAATGTTAAAGGGACTTATCTAAGAAAAAGAAGATAAAAAATATGTACAGTAAAATGACAGCAAACTCACAATTATTAACAACCACACCTAAAACAAAAACAAAAACAAACTAAGCAAACAACTAGAATAGGAACAGACCCACTGAAATGGAGATCACATGGAGGGTTATCAACAGGGGAATGGGAGGGGGAGAGAGGGGGGAAAGGTACAGGGGATAAGAAGCATAGATGGTAGGTAGAAAATAGATGGGGGGGAGGGTAAAAATAGTATGGGAAATGTAGAAGCTAAAGAACTTATGACACATGGACATGAGCTAAAGGGGGGGAATGTGGGTGGAAGAGGGTGTGCAGGGTGGAGGGGAATGAAGGGCAGGAAATGGAACAACTGTAATGGCTTAATCAATAAAATATATTTAAAAAATAAAAATAAATGTTAAAAATAAAACAAAATAGAGTCATGCATAAAACAATAGAAAGGTGTCATGGACCAAGAAATACAAAGAAGCCTATGTTGTGTGTCTCCACTTAATGTCAAAAAATAAGTTTCAAAAATGTAATTCATTAACTTAAGATTAAAGTAGGAAAACCAAATGATCATATCAGTAAATTCAGTAAGGTCATTTGATGCATACCAATAATTCATTCATGATTTAAAAATAAATCTTAAGTTGCTAAAAAAAGTCTTATCAACTAGAATAAAAGGATACCCCCTTAACCTGACACAGAGAGCCTACCAAAAACATATAGGAATCATTATTATCCTTTATGGGGAAGCATTCAGATGATGCAGTAAGAATAAAGAAACATTCCTTGTAAGATCTTAGTGAGGAGACTGGGACCTCTATCACCACTTCTATTCATCTTGTCCAAGAAAGGAAGTGTGATCATACTCCTTGAAGACCCTTTGGGCTGTGTAACAGACACAATAGAACACAAGACACATACACTTTAAATGGTTCATCTTGAAAGTTCCCAAAAAAGTCTATTTGTGAACCACATGAAATGTGGATAGTCAGCGACCCAGACCAACTTGTAGAAAACATTGTTTTTTCATTCATTCATTTATTTATTTATTTGATTTTGACAGGACATTTATTAAAGCTGGGGACAGGGAAACAAGGAAGGGCCTAGGCTAGGAGAAGCAACCGGAGAGAGCCTAAGTGGGGCTGCTTTGGCTCACTACAAACGTTATGGGAAAGTACTGAGACAAGGCGAGGCTCCTGCCAGCTCACTGGAGAGTCAGAGAAAAATGGGGCCTTGGAGACAAGTTCACGGGGTTAGCCCAGGATGAGTTGCCATTGCCCATTGCCCTG
This sequence comes from Sturnira hondurensis, assembly GCF_014824575.4. Classification (NCBI taxonomy): domain Eukaryota; kingdom Metazoa; phylum Chordata; class Mammalia; order Chiroptera; family Phyllostomidae; genus Sturnira; species Sturnira hondurensis. Next base: position 5,038,481 of record NW_028092466.1, on the reverse strand, counting down.
CTGGTTGCAAGTCTCTTTGGTTCTCTTAGACTTTAGAGTTTAGGAGATGCACACCTTTGGGAAAAGAAGAGGGAGAAGGGAAAGGCGCAGGTGTGCTCCTGGGAGAGAGAGCACCTCTTTCCCCTATTTAATTGACTCGGTGCCATTGCCAAAAATTTTTGACCAGAGGCCTTGGCCAGGTAGAACAACTGGTTAGAGTTGTCCTGATACATCAAGGCTGTGGGGCTGACCCCCATTCAGGGAATGTACAAGAAGCAACCAATGAATGCACAAGTAAGTGGAACAACAAATCCCAAACACCCAAACCTGTAAGAATTTTTATGAGTTTATCTGAGACAAATTGATGACAATTGTCAGGAAGCAAAACCTCAATGGATTGAGGAAATGTTCCAGGGAATGGCAGTTTTATACCCTGCTTTATACCCACAACCCAGACATGTACTCTGACTCAGAATCGAAATGGCAACCCTTTGGTTCACAAGCCAGCACTCAATCCACTGAGCCACACTAGCCAGGGCTATAACTTACAATCAAAAGAGAAGATAGATCATAAAGGGGTTATATGAAATCCACTGGTGATAGGTTAGGGAGGTGAGAGAAAGCAAAGGGGGGAAAGTTCTGGGATTAGATAAAAAGTAGAATCTTTGCTTTGGTGCTCTGGTGGTATCTGTGCTTTGAGGGGTCTGGAAAGAAGAAATTACTTGGACATTCCAAAGGTATGATATTGTAGATGCAAAAAGACAATAGACAGGCTTAGTTGAGGTAAAGACTAACTTTTGTCAGGGAAGGTTCTAGCCTAGGACATGACTCCTTGCCACACGCTGCTTTTAGTTAGAAAGGTTTTAATTTCAGACCATCCTCTGTGGTTACTTCCGGTCTCTGTGTAAGGCCACCATGCCAGCCTCCTCGGAGTTTGCCAGGTTTAACATGTGGCCCCTCTTTATCCACACTCTCTAAAATCAATTTTAAAAAATTAAAAGAAAAAATTGGTTGACCAGAAATGTAAGAATTTACCCACTGCTAAATCTTACTCATCCTTCCCATGTGGAATCAAACTATCCTTCCTCAGTGGTATTTTCTCTGCCAGCACCCACCAGGCTCAATACCCAATTAGATGCGGCTTTTTCAAGGTAATCCCCAAACCCCCATTCCTCTGCAGACATGCAGAATTATTTACCTACTTACTTGCTCCATGTCTGTCTCTGCAGATTCAAACTCCCTGCAGTTGCTGTAGGGTTTGAGCCCCCACTGCTGGGCTCCCTGGAGCCCTCTTGAAGGAGGTTGCCTTGGTGTCATTGGTTTTGCCTGCAGGAGTTCCTTTGTAGGGTGGCCGACTCACCTTGTTTACCTGGGACTGAAATCCAGGGTCCAATAAAACACCTCATTCCTAGGCAACCTGGATGACTGGTCACCCTGCCATTGGTGCTGTAGGACAGACCTGGGGCAGGGATCCTTTTGCCTGAGTCTTCATCACACCCCTCACTTTCCCCAAAATCTGTGAACCTCACTTCTTCCCTTTGTCTGTAGGGAGCCAAGTCTGTGCTCTGCCAACCATGGGAGCTTCCTGGTGGGGCCGCCCCACGGCCATCCATCAGGCTCTAAGCTCTGTGAGAAGAAGTTGGTCCGGGAGGCAGGACTCCTTGCTCAGCCCCTCTGAAGACTCTTGCTCCTAAGATAAAGCCTGGGCCAAGCTGCAGAAGCAGAGAGCTTCATTAGAGGTCAGAACTTAACACAAACCTCCAAAGCTGCTTTCACCAGAGTGTGCCTCCAGGGATGCTGCAGCTGCGTGGAAGGGCCTGCTGCCTGTCCGCGGTGGGCTCTCCGAGCTTTGTGAGGAGGTCGTTCCTTACCCGCCCTTGTGGAGGATCACAGGAGAAACGCCTCCTTGGAATTGGTCTTAGCTCCAAGAGTAGGAGTTTTCTTGAGCAATTACTTTGTTGTTTATCTCAGGGACTCTTGACACTGTGCTACGGACTGAGTCACACTTGGTACATTAACCGCTGGGACATTCAGAGCAGATTTGTGCCTCCCACATGGAGCAAACAGGGCACCACTTGTCTATATTTTACAAGTATTTCTGGTTTGTGATGGCCCCACCTGGCTTTTTCATCTTCTTTCCCCTTCTTTTCTTTTTTTATAAGATTTTATTTATTTCTCTTTAGAGGGGAAGGGAAGGAGAAAGGGAGAGAAATATCAATGTATGGTTGCCTCTCATGTGTCCCCTGCTGGGAACTGGCCCCTGCCGGGAACTGGCCTGCAACCCAGGCATGTGCCCTGACTGGGAATTGAACTGCGATACTTTGGTTCGCAGGCCCGCTTTCAATCCACTGGGCTACACCAGCCAGGGCTCCCTTTCTTTTATTTATTCAACAAAAATTACATCTGGTCAAATGCACAAATCTGAAATATACAATTGGATGAGTTTGGACAACACAAATGTTGACACCCAGGTACCTGTTGAATAGACTCTAGAGGCTTTGGCTAGAAATAAATGATTAAGATTTGTTACAGGGTCTTGGGGTTTGCAAACCAGAAACACATCTAGGCAACACCCAAAGTGTTCCAAAACAGAGAGAAAAGCTAAGAATTCTTATAGTAAAAACTACATTTTAGCCCTGGATGGTGTAGCTCAGTGGATTGAGCACGGGCCTGCGAACCACATGATCGTGGTTCGATTCCCAGTCAGGGCACATGCCTGGGTTGCAGGCCAGTTCCCAGCAGGGGACTCACGAGAGGCAACTATACATTGATATTTCTCTCCCTCTCTCCTTCCCTTCCTCTCCTAAGATAAATAAATAAAATTAAAAAAAAAGAGAAATATTCTTTAAAAAAACAACTACATTTTTAAAAAGATTTTATTTATTTATCTTTAGAGAGAGGGGAAGGGAAAGAGAAAGAGATGGAGAGAAACATCAATGCGGGGTTGCCTCTCACACACCCGTAACTGGGGACCTGGCACAAACCAGGCATGTGCCTTGACTGGGAATTGAATCTATGACCCTTTGGTTTGCAGGCCAGTGTTCAATCCACTGAGCCACACCAGCCAGGGGGGGAAAAACACCCTACATTTTTGTAAAGAATTTCTCCTGCATTCTTGCCTCTGGATTGGTCCAAGATGACAACCATCTAGATGCCTGGTCATCTGCATAATGGATGTCAGGTGGTCTGGATCCATACACACTTTTTCTTGCTCCTTTGGGGGGTAATCAGAGGGTTATTTGGAGGGTCTGTGTGTATTCAGGCATTGTGGAAGGACTGGAAAATCCCAAAGCTTATGTTCTCAGGCTAGTTAAAATAAGAATAAAATTGTTTCCTCATACCTCAGCCTGCTTGATTTTAGTATGTTAGCAGCTTCATTATAGTGACTCCATTTGATTCCTTCATTCTGTTCCTCATACCTTACTTCTAAATCAAAAGAAAGCACATTTCCGTCACCCAGAACATGCCCTCATATTCCTTTATGGTCAGCCTCACACCCGGAAAGCGTGCCTTCCCTGCTTTTAATGTATTCTCTTATTGTTTTTCATGTATTCTTTCAAATACCTTAAATCCTCTCTTGAAATGAAGAAGGACATATAAAATTAGGGTATTAAAATTCTGGCGCAGCCCCGGCTCTGGCTCATTCCCTTGCACAGCCTACCTCCCAGTGGCGAGAATGACACCCACAGACCGGGGAGTGCTGAAGACCCTCAGAGGGGCTGGTGCCACCTCCTCTGGCCCTCTGACGGAGCCGTCCTCCCCTCATCCTGTCTGGAAACCTCTTTCACATCTCACTGTCCAGCCTGAGGTGCTTCCCAGGACAACTACTTGTGGATGACTCTTGCCTTTGCTCCATCTGCCCCTTTCCATCTCTGATGATTACGGACCATCCACCTCCTTCAACCCACCCCAAACTCAGTCTCACAGGCCACCCAACAAATTGTCTTTGCTATGTGCCTATCCCTGAGCCAGGCAAGTGGGTGGGCCACAAAGATAGAGCCAAGATGGTTCTGGTTCTTTGGTTAAATGAGGGACTTTTTCACCCACATGAGTAAAAGTCACCTCTCACAAGGCAGTATGTGACTTCAGGAGACAAGTAGCACCCTAAACTTGTGCACAACAGCCTCAACTAGGCCTCCCTAGCATCCAGCAATCTTTGGTCGTCTAATTTATTAAGCCACTCAAAAATACTTATTTTATATTTACTAGGTGCCAAGCATAGTTCCAGACACTTGAGGTACATCAGTAAACAAAGCCGTAAGGCTCCCTGCCCTTGAGGAACTCACATTTTAATGGGACAAGACACATAATAAATGTAATAAGTAAATCATGCAGTAGGTGATAATGTGACCATTGCTATGGCAAAAAGAAAAAGAATAGGATCCGGGGATTGGGAGGTCAGGGCTGGGGGCAACGTGGAGGATTAAATGAGGTGGTCCTGGTAGGCCTCACTGGGCAGGTGATATTGGAGCAAAGACTTGAAGGCATGAGGGAGAAATCCCAGCAGGTACCTAGGGAAAGCTAATTCTAGGCTAGGGTTTCTCAGTCATTGGTGATTCCTCTCTCTTGTCCAGGGGACATCTGCCAATGTCTGGAGACATTTTTACTTGTCACAATTGTGCGTGTGTGGTGGGGGGCATGCTACCAGCATCTAGTAGGGAAAGGCTGTATACACCCTACAATGTGCAGGACAGCCCCCCATGACAAATCACCAGGTCCAGACAGTCAGTGGGCTGGGGCTGAGAAACCTTGGTCTAGTGGAGGAAAAAGCCAGGGCGAGGACCTGCAGCAGATGTGTGCTGGGTGCTCACAGAACTGCTCAGAGCCACGTGGCTGGAGGGCGGGACAAGGAGCCAGGGTAGGAGGGGGAGGCACTGAGGACCTAGGCTTCATTCCAATGACGTGAGGTGAGGAGCCACTGCAGCATTTGAAGCGGAGGAGTGACGTCGTCTCACTGAATGTCCCAGAGGCTCTGTGGGGCTGCTGCACGGGGAGCAGGCTGAGGGACAGGAGTGGCAGAGTAGAAGCTGGAGCCACAGGAGACCAGTGCAGTGACCCCAGGAGCCGTTCTGGCCTCCCGTTCAGACTTTCTCCTCTCCCCTTAAAGCTCTGACCCAGTTCTTTTCCTTCGCTCTTAGCTGGTGCCTGTATATCAGACTTGGGAGCAAAAGCAGTGGCTGTCAGATGGGACTCCCACTTCACACCACCACCTCTTGACCCTTCCTTTCCTGGCACAGGCTAAACCGATGGTGAGGGCCCAGGATCTCCCACTTCTGGTCCTTCCCTTCTACACTCAGGCGTGCTCTGGTATCTCCCATGTGAAAAACAAACAAATCAAATAGACAAAACTGTCCCTCAACACAGGAAACTCAGGATGGGGGTCACTATTGAATGCCAACCGCCTGAACTATTGAATTCCTTTATTATGAAAAATCCTAGGTGTTCCCATCACCTTGCTGTGTGAATTCTTATAATGAGCATGCATTTTTTCAAATAAAACAGAAACGGAAAATTAAAAACATTTAACAAAAGTGACACCCTGTTGTGGCTCAGCTGGTTGGGCGTCGTCCTACAAAGTGAAAGGTCGCTGGTTGATTCCATGTCAGGGCACATGCCTGGGTTGTGGGTTTGGTCTCCAGTTGAGGCACTTACAAGAGGCAGAGGGGCAATCAATCGATGTTTCTCTCCCTGTCCTTCTCCCCTCCTTACCCTCCCTCTAAAAGTAAATAAGTAAAATATATTTTTAAAGAGATTAAATGCTGTCAGAAAGGGGGAGAATTCCCCCCTCTGCCCTTCTTTAGTTCTTATGGTAGGACTGATAATAAAATAATAAAATTGACACAAGACTAGATTACGAGGAGAGCACCAACTTCATATGTGAACACGGGGGAGTCATGAGGTGCTCAGGTCACAGAATGAGACAAAGAGACGATGAAACTAGGCACCTTTTTATACTTTTTAGACAAAGAAAATACATTTGTGAGAAATTGACAGAACAAACAAAGTGCTCACTCGAAAGGAAATCTGAGCAAAGTTTGGGCTTTAGTAGTAAATAGTAAAGGCCGTACGATGATGCGGACCCGGCTGGTGGGGTCCGCCACATCGAGGATGAGGTGTGAGAAATTCACACAGACTACCAAGTCCTGTGGAGGAAAAGGGACAACATGGCTTTTCTCTCAAGGGGAGAAGAAGCCGCAGCCCTCGCTGTGACAGGCCTTTTTTTCTTTTCTGGACCACATTACATGATGGTCCTCATTTACTATTCACAGGTTCGCTTTAGGTACTTGGGCCCAGCTCCCACTCAGATGCACAGGACCCACGCCACACAGAACAGTCTCCTACAGTAGAAAGTTTGTTTATGTTTTTGTTAAAGTTGCTTTTCAACTCGGATTTTATAACTCTTGTGAGAAAAAGTTGTCTCTCTCAGTGCTCAGGAGCAGGGAGGGCACTATCACACGGACATTTATTTCCTGAGTTTAGAGACAAAAAAGGGCTAGAGAGCTGGTGCTCTTCTCAAGCGAGTTTAATCTGAAATAATCACTATGCCAGTGCGAGATGTCCTCGGGTGGCCTGCCCTGGGACCAGACTATGCCTTCCTGTCATCCCTGGGGTCCCCCTTCGCCTAACCCCCACACACTCATACATCCCTCACAGTCAAACTTCACATGAACCACTGCAGTCTGGTTTCTGCCCCCCCGCCAAGTCCAGGGAAACTGTGCTAGTCTCCTGGTTAAATCGGCACAGCTGGCTCCTCCCTGCTCCCTGACACAAAGCGGAGAAACCTCTGGGATTGGATAAAAAGTAAAATGTTATCACGTACTTCTTTTATATAGGTGGGTACAGGATAGTTAACAGTTAACAATTAACTCAGTAACAATGAAGGGTTTTGTGGTCTTTGCTTTGTGCTCTTACCCAGTTTTGTGCTTTGAGGGGTTTGGAAGGAGGAAGTTCCTTGGACATTCCAAAGGTGTGTTGGAGTAGATGCACGAAGATAATAGACAGGCTCAGTTAAGGGAAAGACTGACTTGTCAAGGAAGATTCTAGCCTAGGACATGGCTACCTGCTGTACACGGTTTTTAGTTACTAAGTTTTTATTTCAGACCATCCTCTGTGGTTACTTTAGGTCTCTTTAGTTTGTAAGGCCACCACCATGTGGACTTCCCTGAGCTTGTCAGGTTTAGCATGTGGCCCCTTTTATCCACAATATGTATATCCATGTGTGTGTGTGTATTTATGTTATGGGAGACATTCCCAGAAACTTGGTTCTTCCCACCGACATAGTAAAAAATATAGATCAGTGAATGTATTAGTGTGCAAGCAGGGTTTGTTGGTGATCCGTGCTCATGGAAGAGAAGAGGCCTTGTCAAGGTAGGGTGTGAAAGTTGAGGGCAAAGCAGGGAAAGGCAGCGAAAGTAGGGGTGACCAAAGGCCAGGTTGGCAAGCATGCGCCTGGGTGGCCAGAGGCCAAGTGGCCGGAGAGCTGAGAGCAAGGGTCCTTTGTTCTAAGGATTCATATCATTGGTGGGATGGGGGTGAAGAAGTTACATATTGATTGACAGTTAAAGGTGGTGCCAGCTTTCCTGGGGGGACGTGACTACCCAAACTAGGTATGTGTGGGGGTCTCTTAGCCCTAATCCTTATCTTGCTCCAGACTCCATTTGTTCATCTTATAGACAGATGTGTGACAGGAGGCAGTTAATTAAAGTTGGGGTAGTTACCCACAGTTATTTATGGGCTCTTTCTGTAAGCATCAGGGACTCCCTCACAAAACAGACGGGCAGAGGTGGGCAATTAACCGAAGTTGTTTGATGGGCCTCTTCCTTTGGGCACTGTGGGCCCTTTCCCACCTTTCAGGCCTTGGGATGAAAGCACAGTTTCAAGGCCTTCTTTCCCAGAGAGTGGAAACGATACACAGAATTTCAAGGCCCGCCCTCCTCCCGTGTTAGCAGGATGCTTCCTGTGGTGCTGGGACACCTGGCAACATTATCCGACCGGGCTCAGGGCTGCTGAGTTAGTGGGTCACACTTGTCTCCCTCCTCCTCCCGGCCTTGGTTTTGCTACCTGTCCTACCTAACATGTGTGTGTGTGTGTGTGTGTGTATTACATGTAGGTGAAGAGAAAGATAAAAGAAAAATGGGAAAATGTTTAACCATTAGTGAGTACAAGGGAAAGGTCTTACAGTATTCACTGCACTAACAACTTTTCTGCAGTTTTAAACTTGTTCAAAATGAAAGCCATAAATGTTCTCAATGTAAAATATGTTGGGGTGAATTCAATAATCAATTATGGAATTTCTATTTAAACTTTATGTGTGATATCAGTTTGGTAAAATAATAAATGAACCAACTTAAAGATAGTACATTATCTTCCTAGAATAACTACTGAAGGAAACTAGGAGCCAGAGTGGTAAGAGGCCAAGAAAAGAAGATTTTAAAATAAGAGCGAGGAACAGCAGAGATGCTGCACAGAAGCCAGATGAGGACTGAGGGTTACCTGCCGGATGGAGGAAAAGCGAAGCCATTGCGGGAGCAGCGCCTGACCACGTTCAGTGGAGAGTGGGAGATGAGGACAGAAGAGTTGCTCGCTGGTGGATGGGCCATTGTGAAAGCCTGGGGAAGGGTGGAGAGAAAGGGGTCGAGGCTTTGAGGAATTCACATGTTTATTAATTGATTGAAGTTCAGTAGATCTGATAAATTTTGACCAAAAGTGTGTGTGGTGATGGCTTGGTACCAACTCAGCTGCTTTGCCTGGGGCTGTCCAGGTTTTAGCACTCAAAGTCTCTCATCCTGGGGACCTCCTCAGTCCCTGGCAAACCATTAAGTGTTCACTGGTCACTGCTGGCTAGGAGGTTAAATTGTATTTACTCATTCAACAGACTTTTGCTGGCACTGGTAATGTGATGGATGGCCAGCAGACACCTGCCCTTGCAGACCACGTGAAACGCCTTCTTTGCATGTAAGTGACACTGATAAAGCTGGGTCTCTAAATGCAGCATCAAAAACCTCATTTCCCTCATTGTAATGGTAGAAAGTTTGAGAAGAAAAGTGCAATAAGGCAGAGAAAAAAATCATACTGGCAGATTTCCTTCCAGTATTTTTCCTACACATTTCCTAAGTCACTTCCGATCAGCGTCCAAAAAGTGCAAGTTAATTTTAATTTTGGCTGCAAACCAAGGACAAAAAAAAAAAGGTAAAGTGTATTGAATTAAATTTTCAAGCCAAACTTAAGGTTCTGAGGATCATCTGCTGTCTCCAAGGGTCCAATCCTTGTTTTTACCATTAGCAGGTGTGGTCACAGGCCAGGCCTAGGTGGGTAACGATTCTGCCCCACCCCCAATTAAAATGCTACATTCACTTGATAACACATCAAATAGAACAGAGGAGATTATGATGAAAAACAACAGTACCTCACCCCATCCCATCCTGTTCCACCCACCCTCCCTCCACAACCTAGAAGAACCCCTCTGTTTCTGTTTTTAGTTCTCCTGGAAATTGCTTCCAAAATCCTAGCTAAAATGCTCATACTTTATTCCTTTATATATCAGCTTTTGTGAACATTGGCTTTCCAATATAAAACATGAGGCATTTTTTAAAAGATTTTATTTATTTATTTTTAGAGAGGAAAGGAAGGAGAGAGAGAGAGAAATACCAATGTATGGTTGTCTCCTGTGCTTCCCCCGCTGGGAACTGGCCCGCAACCCAGGCACGTGCCCTGACTGGGAATCGAACCGCGATTGTCTGATTCACAGGCCTGCGCTCAATCCACTGAGCCACACCAGCCAGGGCAAAACATGAGGCTTTTAACGCGCACTTCCTCTTCCTCTCCTCTTCCCGATGATGACTATTTATATAAGTACTTTTGTTTTTATATTCATTATTTGGGTTATGTAAGTAAACCTCTATTGTTCTGTGTAGTTTTGTCGGTGTCTCCGGGGACAGAGGCCAGTTTGCAAGGCCTCTTTTTCTCCACATGCAGCTCAGCCTCACATTTACAAAGATTTTGAGTATTTACAAACTCTTCTGCAACCACAACCAAGTCCTCAGGATTTCTCTACAGATTGATTCTAAAAGTTGAAACCCAGTGAACAGTACTTACATCATGACGGCAAATTGAGTATTGGGCAAGGTCAAACAAAACTGTGGGCAGGGTCACAGTTTCTTTTCTTTTTAAATGAATTTATTTATTTATTTAGAGAGAGGGGGAGGGAAGGAGAAAGAGAGGAAGAGAAGCATTAATGTGTTGTTGCCTCTCAAACACCGCTCACCAGGGACCTGGTGCACAACCCAGGCATGTGCCCTGATTGGGAATCAAACCAGTGACCATTTGATTTGCAGGCTGCGCTCAGTCTCCTGAGCTACACCAGCCAGTGCTCTTTTCTATGTACTCAATCCCACCATCCAGGAGAATGTTTCAAGCATTGAGGTCATTAACTCATACTGTATCAATTAAATACAATCATGTGGTACAATATCTTCACTTTCATTTAAGTCAAGAGTTACTTCTAAGGTTTTGTAATTTTCCCAGAGATTCAAATTGCTTTTCTTTCTTCTTGTACTCTTTACTTATATCTTCATTTTTTTCAAGTCATCATTCATACCATTTATGAATTACAAGCCCCATTTTGCCTCTGTCTCCCATCAGAACTCTTTACTCCCCAAGCTTGCTTCACTGCTGTCATCCTGACACTCCATTCAATGGTCTGAGTTACAGCAACTGCTTCCTATATACTAGTTTGACATCTTTCTGGCTTCTTCCCATATTTTCTGGAATGCATCTCACTTTCTTTCTAGAAAGAAAGGGTGTATGTAGGCCAGCTTTTTCTGTCAGAACATATCTTTAACCTGCCCTTTCACTTTGGGGTAGTTTTACTAGGTATAGAATTCTAGGTGAAAATTCTTTTCTCTCAAGACTAGGTAGGCATTTTTTTCCATTCTGTCACCTAAGATTCGGTGTTATTGAGGGAACAAAGAATGTACTAATTTTTAAAGATTTTATTTATTAATTTTTAGGGAGAGGGGAAGAAAAGAAAAAAGGGAGGGATAGAAACATGAATGTGTGGTTGCCCCTCACGTGCCCCCCCCTACTGGGGACCTGGCCTACAACCAGGTCCAGGCATGTGTCCTGACTGGGAATTGAACCAGCAACCCTCTGGTTCGAAGTCCCGTGCTCAATCCACCGAGCTCTGCCGGCCAGGATCCTTTATTAATTGTTCTAAAGTTTTCATGAAGAAGAATCTAGATATGGATGATTTTTTGTTCATTATTTGGAATTCATGATAAATCCTTTTAGAATGAGGACATGTCTTTCAGTTCTGGAAATTGCGTATTTGTTTCTAAGATATTTTCATCTTCTCCACTTTATTCAAATTTATGTTCTGTGATTCCTGATGACCATTTGGTCTTTTGGGACTGGTCCTGTGTTTGTTATCTTTGCCCCTGATCTCTGTCTTTTCATATTTTTGCTCTATGCTTTTCAGATTTTTCCCCCTCAACTCTATGTCTTAATTCTTTGAATATTTTATTTTTGCAACCACATTTTTGACTTTGAGAAATATTTTTATCTCTAAATTGTTTTTCCCACATATTGCACAGTTCTTGTTTTGTGGATGTTTTGTCTTCAATCTCTTTAAGTATATCAGGTAGCTCCTTTGTACTCTGAATTAACCCTGTTACATCCAGTGTCAGGATTTTTGTTTGTTTATTTATTTTTATCTTTCTTGGCATGCTGCTAGTTCTCCTCATATGCGTGGTGATCTTTGATAACATTTAATAAAGAACTACCTCTCTGGCTGGTGTGGCTCTGTGGAGTGAGGGCTGGCCTGTGAACCGAAAGGTCACTGGTTCCATTCCCAGTCAGGACACATGCCTGGGTTTCGTGCCAGATTCCCAGTGGGAGTCGCATGAGGGGGAACTACACACTGATGTTTCTCTCCCTCTCTTTCTCACTCCATTCCTTTCTCTCTAAAAATAAATAAATAAAATATTTTTAAAAAATACCAATGACTAGAATCCATTTGTCCATTCATTCATTCATTCATTTACTCATCCAAGAAGTATTTAGTGAGCTCTTTCTGCCATCCAGGATCCTGCGGAGGCCTGCTGGAAGGGAACAGGACTTCTAAAACAACAAATACATCTGTCTGAAAGGTTGTGTTCCAAGGCCATTTTTGCTGGCTATCAGCAGGGTCTCTGGAACCTGGGGGAGCACCAGCTCTTCTGGAAATTTAAGGTGTTTATTGTCAAGATGACACGGAATTCTATCTAGGCAAGTGATGTGCTTATGTGTACAAGGAAAAGAACAACATGGTGACGCCTGGTGGCAAACCGACCAAAATTGGAGTGACCGGGGAAAGGGAACTCGTGCTCATGGAAACAGTGGATGGTTCGCGCCCAATTCTGAAGCAGCCTTCCTGCTGAGGCGGTTGGACATGGAATCCGTGTCATGCTGTACCCTTCAAGGATTTAAATTTATTGAAAAGCAAATAAATAAAAGTGGATTTGTAAAAACATACATAAGAAAAAAAGACATTTTTATTGGGTGCTCCCTGTTTTGCAGACACTGAACTATGCACAGAATATAAACAGAGGAAAAGACATATTAGTCCTTGTCCCCTTGGAGCTTTCGGTTCAATCAGCTAACAAGTGTCTCTCTTAAACACCTGTTACATCCAAGGCACTGCAGTAAGTTGAGAACTGAAACCTATGTACACTCACACAAGTCACATCTGTGTTAATATGACTATTCCACAGTCTTCATTGGCACAACTATTATTCTGAAGCTTTTACACATAAGATGAATATTGAAAATTAACTTTAGGAACTTCCTGAGAGACCCACCAGCTCTTCAACAGACAGCATCAACGGACAGCTTCACCATAAGACTGAATGCCTCACCTCAAAATCTTCATTTTCCTGTGTTCATTCTAACTGACTACACTGTAACCCCTAAGCAATCCTAAATAACTCCCTGTTCAGGCACTCTTACCTCAGATTGGAAAGACCTGTCTCTCTCTTTTTTTTCAATTAGAGTTTATATTCAGTATTACTTTGTATTAGTTTTAGGTGTATAGCATAGTGATGGAAAGACCCATCTTAAACCAAACTTCAAAGTCTCCATAAATGTGGCCTTGCCCGTCTAGCTATGAGGCGTTATCAGACTGTTAAGGGATAAGTAATAAACTTTGTCTTATCAACAGGTTGTTCTTGGGCTGTTTGCAGAGCCCAGATCTGATGAAGTACTGACGATATAGTAATAAATAATGTCATCGTAGAATTTACATCCTAGAGACAGACAATAAGCACATAAATCAAGAAATATGTCATTTTACATTTTATAGTATAGTTGGGTAGACAGTAGCCAAATAGATCATTATCAACAGCGACAAATACGAAAGAAATAAAGGGTACCAGAATAGAGATCGAGGGTGGCTAGGATCCTAGTTAGCAAAGATGATATGGCCCTGGCTGGTTAGCTCAGGTCTGGTTGGAGCGCCCTCCCAATGACGTGCCAAAGCTGCGGGGGTGGGAGCAACCAGTGACTGCATGAAGAAGTGGAGCAACAAAGCCATGTCTCTCTCTCACACACCCCTTCATCTCTTAAAAATCAATCAATAAAAAATATTTATTTTTATTTTTAGACAGAGGGGAAGGGAAGGAGAAAGACAAGGAGAGAAGCATCAATGTGTGGTTGCCTCTAGTGTGCCTCTACTGGTGACCTGACCTGCAACCCAGGCATGTGGCCTGACTGGGAATTGAACCAGCAAACCTTTGTTTCACAGGCTGGCGTTCAATATACTGAGCCACACCAGCCAGGGCTACATAAAAACATTTTTAAAAAGAAAGAAAAGATCTGAAAAACTCTCCCATATGACTTCACCTGGGGGTGGGGGTGGCCTGAGTGTTCCAAGTAATGAGAATAACAGGTTCTTGAGACCCTAAAGCAGGAAGCAGTTCAGCAGTTTCCAGAACAGAAAAGGAACCAGCAAGATAGGAGTGTAGAGGGGAGAGGGCAGGACCGGGCAGAGGCATAGGGCAAGAGGCTTCCGCATACTTACTCAGAACCATTATTTTACCCTATTGTTTAATTATCTCTCTTGCACCAGAATTGTTCTCACTTTCTGCAAATGTGCAAAAGTGAACTTGTGAGGGCCTTACTGTTTACAAGTGTTTCCATGGCAAAAAACAGGGTCCAGCTTTTACTAAATTCTTTTATAGAGCGCATGTAGCTCCACCTTGAGCTCATAAAGCCCTATAAACCCTAGCTATTAGCCGAAGGGGCCCTTGTGTTTCCAGGTTAGTGCCTTTGGAGAACACACTGGGGTTTAGCGGTGACAGTGGTGGGTAGGAATCTGGCATTCTTAGAGATGTTTAATTAATCAAACTGCAGGCCTCTGATGTTGAAATCAACTACCAATTGATTTGCCGAAAGAAGTGAAAACACGACCCATGTTAGTGATGTCCTCCGTCTCCTTCCCAGGTACTTGCAGGGCAGCGCTGTCTTTAGGTGCAGCTGATAAAATCCAAATGTGCCTTGGTCCTCACCATGTTGACTCAGGAACTAATAAGACAAGCCACACACTACCTAGTTACGTTGGTCTGGGAGCCCTAAATTAATCATCCTGTTTTGGCAGGACTAGATCGTAGGAGTTGCAGGGGTCTCGCAGCTTGACCACCCGCGCATAAACTTGGGTGGAATTTTTGCTTATTTCTGCCTTTACTCCCTCTCTCTGGCGGTCTGTATGGAGAGCCCTTGGTTGCACACTCAAAGGTCGCCCCTGCTTTTACACGCTCAGGCGATGTGTGCCTCTTCGCAGGGAATCGCCCTGTGGAGACACACAAGAGGCGCGCACTCCGCTCGGTGCACAGCGCTCCACGGGTTCTGAGTTTAATCACACAAACAGTGTCCGGCTTCCTGTCCTCATCCCCGCCCTCCCGCCTGGTTTCCCTTGCCCCTCCCTCTCTCCAGCCCGATCCGCCCACCGGCTCCCCCTCCCCCGATCCCTCGGGTCCTGGGATGGGGGGGCGGTGAGGCAGGCACAGCCCCCGCCCCCATGGCTGCCCGTCGGAGCCAGAGGCTGAGGGGGCGCAGGGGGGAGCCGGGCACCGCCCTGCTGGCCCCACTCATGCTGGGCCTGGGCCTGGTGCTGGCCTGCCTTGGCCTCCTGCTGGCCGTGGTCAGCCTGGGGAGCCGAGCATCGTGGTCTGCCCAGGTGAGGCCCTGCTGCACACCCCTCCCTGGGTAAATTAGGAACAAAGTCTAGGAAGCAGCTGATGAGGCTGGGTGGACTGAGGGCAAGAGGCCAGGAAGATAGATGGGTGGAGGGTGAGATGTCAGGTGGAGGACAGGATGACACTACCTCCTTCCCAGCAGGAGCCTTCCCAGGGGGATCTGGTGGCAGAAGAGGACCAGGACCCTCTGGTGAGTTGGTGTGGATGCTTGACTGCAAGCTGCTGGGTGTGTGAAGTGCGTGTGAGATGAGGATGCAGGGAGTGCCCTGGCCCTGTCAGCCATTAGTGGGCGAGAGAGAGAGAGAAAGAGGGTGACAACTGTGCGTAAGAGGTTTGTGTCACCTGAGTACCAAGTGTTATTGGCTGAGGGCCAAGTGGGAGTGTGAGATTTCGTAACCTGCTGTGGAAGAGGGATGCTGGTTGTGTGTGCAGGGTGTGTGCTCACTGTGCATTCTGACTGGGTGTGGATGTATGTGCAATGTGCCAAGTGCCTGCAGGGTCTGTGCTGGTTGTGAGGTGGGGGAGTTTGACTGGTCTTTGAAAAGGATAAGGGCTGAGACCTGACCCCAGGAACTTGGCCTCAGCCACACTTGGCTGGGGACTCTGTCCCCTAAGACTTCTGCGCCTGTCTTGGCTCTCCTAATGGCCCGTCAGTCTCAGAAACATTCCCATGTTTTGGGGAATCTGTGGCGAGACTCTGACTTAGGCCTCCCTCAATTCCCCTAGGAACTGAGTCCCCTGTCAGAGGAAAGCCAGGATCCTGAGCCTTTCCTGAAACAATTGGTTCGGCGTCGCAGAAATGGTGAGCATCCCTTTACCCCAACCTTAGGGATGTAGTGACTGGTCTGTGGTGGCTTCTGGATTGACTATTGCTTTTGTTCATTATAATAGCCCCATGAAGTGGGCAGATCAAAAACCATTATCCTCACTTATGGATGGAGAAACTGAGACACAGAGAATAAAGGGGGGGGGGTGTTCAGAGTCAGGATGTAGGCAAGGTGGAGGCCCCAATCAGCAAAGAAGCTCACGAACGGGATAATGATGTGACCACGTATCTGGTGTATGAAGGACTGTCCTGGCTTACCCCTGTTATCTCAGGGTGATTGTTATTATTATTATTATTATTATTATTAAAATTTTATGTATTTTTAGCAAGGCAGGGAGAAAGAGAAGGAGAGAAACATCAATCGGTTGCCTTTTACTCACCCCAAAATGGGAACCTGGCCCACAACCAAGACATGTGCCCTGACCAGGAATTGAACCAGTGACCTTTCATAGGCCACTGCTCAATCCACTGAGCCACACCAGCCAGGGCTGATTTTTTTAAGACTTTATTTATTTATTTATTTATTTATTCATTTTTAGAGAGAGGAGAAGGGAGGGAGGGAGAGAGCGAGAGAATGTGTGAGAAAAACATCTATCGGTTGCCTCTTGAGCACCCCGACCTGAGGACCTGGCCTGCCACCCAGTCTTGTGCTCTGACTCGGAATTAAACCGGCGACCTTTTGGTTTGTGGGACAACACCCAACCCACTGAGCCATAACCATCAGGGTTCAGTGTGATTATTAATAACACCCCCTTTTCTCTTAGAATCATCCCAAGTTGGACGATAAATTACAGTCACTCTACTTACATAGGAAGATAAGGCATGAGATTTTGAAGACAGGAGTCTGGACAAGAATAAGGGTGTTGGGGTCCTTAGAGGGGGCTGAGGCTGGGGGAGTAGTTCCTGATCCGACAGACACGTGGTGGCTTGCTTTACCCATCTTTGTTTCCTTGATTTTCAGCGCCTAAAGACCGGAAAACGCGGGCTCGCAGAGTGATTGCGGCCCACTATGAAGGTGGGTGCTGGGTGAGCCATGCCCAGGGAGGATGGGTGGCAGAGGGGCAGGGCAGGTCTCACTACCCCTTTCCTATGTTTTACAGTTCACCCACAGCTGGGACAGGACGGCATACAAGCGGGTGGGTGAGACCTATTCCCACCTCGGAGCTTTTCCCTGACCCCCACAGCACTGGCTTCTTAGAAAAGGGGCCCCTCAAAACATTGACTACCCTCATCCCTGCTTGCAGCCTCAGGACTTTGGAATCCAGTCCAGGAAAGTCCTCAGGGTTCAGTTCTCTCAGGTCCCAAACTTGAACTTTCTCTGTGACACAGGCATGGTACTCCCGGGAGACCTCTTCCCCACCCAGAACCTAGGCAGATTCCCTCACCAAACCACCAGCCCAGCTTTTCCTTCAGGCCTCACTCTTCTTCAAGAAGCACCTTTGATTTTTTTTTCTTCTTTTCCCTCCATATACTCTGAGTCTTCATGCTCTGGTCATTTTTCTCAAAATGCTCTGGTCTCTATTCTTCTTTTCCACTCCTACCCTACCCCCACTTCAGCACCATGACATCAGAACCTGAAACCCAATCTCTAATCCTTTCCCCATTCCAGATTCTCCCACCCTCTACCCTGTCCCACCTGTGCTGCCAAGCGAAGCCCCGCAAACCTCGTTTTCATTATCCTGTTGCTTCTCTGCTTGGCTTCCAGGCTGCCATGGTCCCAACCTCCTTTTCCTGCACATCCTTATGCATGCTCCACACTTGTTGGGCTGACTCCCCTCCCCCACCAATGTGCCTCTTCTGGACTTTGCACATACTGTTCCCTGACCTGGAATGCCCTTCCATGTGACAGGCCAGGAGTCAAGACATGAAGGTGACTTGGTCAAGGAGGTTGGCAACTGAGATGGAGAGAAGTAGGTAGATTCAGAATGTGGCCTGAAGACAGGGCATGCCTGTTGGTTGGATATGTAGGATAAGGGAAAGGGAGGAATCAGAAATGACTTCCAGATTTTAAAGTTGGGCATCTCTGGGAATAATTACACCATTTGCTAAAATAGGGTACCTCAGGGAAGAAATGTGTGGAGAGGTGTGTAAATCAATAATTAAATTTGAGATCTGATAATAAACAAGTAGATAGGTAATAATAAAAAGTGAGCTCCACAAATAGATGTCTGGACATAGTAGACAAGCCCAGGCTAGGTCAGAACTAAAAAAGTCAGGAGATGTCACCATCTGGATGGTGTTTAAAGCTATAGGACTGGATGAAACACCAGTGGAAAGAAGGGCCCCACCAGTGAAGCCCTGAGGCTCTGGGGCATCTAGAAGTGGAGCACAGGAGGCAAACCCACGAGAGACTGCGAAGCAGCCAAAGGAAGGGGGAGAAACACGGGGAGGGTAATGTCGTGGAACCTAAGATAAGACACAGTTTCAAGAAGGATGTGGCTGTCTGTGTTGAATGCAGCTGACAGGTCACATGAGATGAGAACAGAGAAATGACTGCTGGGTTTGCTAATATTAGAAGTTAACTGGTGACCTTGACAAGGGTCGTTTCTGTGGCATATATTAGGACTGAAGTCAGCATGGACTGGGTTAAGAGAAAATCTGAAATAGGAATTGGAGACAGTGACCATCCTTTCCAGATGTTTCTCCATAAAAGAAACAGAAAAAATGGCTGGTAACAACTTGCTGTGTGCAGTTCTGGTCACATATGTCAGACTTCTTCACATAACTTCCTGTTACAGCTTTAGAGGGGGATGTGGACCAAGGAAAAGTTCAATCCTTTTAGTGATAAGGAATACTACATGGATCTTAGCTAACATTTATTGAGCGTACAATGTCAGTCCTAACAGGAAGATATTCTGATCATTGTGTAGATGGAGGTTCCTTAACTTGTCCGAGGCCGTGATGATACTAAGCAGTGGAACTGAGATTTGGACCCAGCTCCAGTGTGTTTGTATACTGGACATGGTTTACGTGAGCAAGCAAGGCTGGAAATGGGGCTGAAGAGAAGAGGCTAAGAAGGGTCTCAGGGAGGAGTGGCAGGGACTGGACTGGAAAGGAGGTGGGTGGCAAGGTTGCTCGGAGCGGATAGTGATGGGTAAATAAAGTTAGTGAAGGAGAAGGAGGCTTGGTACCTGGTGGGAGGTAGAACCATGAGCCCCATGTGGAATGCAGACAACAGAGCAAGTTTAGTGGGTGGGGCAAGCTCAGTTTTGGTCGAGATGTGTTTGAGGTACCTGGGGCTATTTAGGTGGACACAGTTAGCAGGATGAGAAGGGGCAGGGCTGGAGCCTGGATTAGAGCCTGCCGGGTAAAGGGCTCGGTAACCCATAAGTGAGGATGAAAATGCCTAGAGAGCATTACATTTTCCTTGAGAGAGTAATAAGGATGAGGCCCTGGGCTTGCAGAGTGTGAGTGATTGAGGAGGGCAGCTGCTGAGTCTACAGAACAAGCCAGTGAGGTCCAGGAGAGCGGTCGGTGGACCGCAACAGAGATCTGTTGGCCAGTGCACCTCCTTCCCTTGATCTTCCCACCTGTGTTTGCTGGACACCCACTCAGAGTGGGCCAAAGCCCAGGTGCAAGGATAGAGTGGTGAACAGGACCATTGCCCCTGCCCTCTCTTGGGACTCAGACCCCAAACCGCCACATACGTAAATGAACCAGATGAGTTCCCATGATGGCGACTGCTAGGCTAGGAAACAGGGTGATGTAGAGAAGAGATTAACAGTGGCAGGGCTGGGTCTGGGTATTTTATTATATTTATTATTATTTTAAAATATCCCCACCTGAGGATATGTTTTATTGATTTTAGAGAGAGAGGAAGGGTAGGGGGAGAGAGAGAGAGAGAAACATTGACTGGTTGCCTCCCTTACCGACCCCGACTGATAACCTGGGATCAAACCCACAACCTAGGCAGGTGCCCTGACCGGAATGGAATCTGCAATGTTTGGTGTATGGCAGGCGCTCCAATCAGCTGAGCCACCCGGCCAGGGCTGGGTCTGGCTATTTTAAACTAGGTGACCTGGGAAGGCCTCTCAGATGAGTTGATACCTGACTGACAGAAGATGCCAGGCAGGCCACAGTGTTCTGAGAAGAGGGAAAACCAGTACAAAACCCTGCAGGACAAGGAACTTGGTTCTCAGCAGGAACAGAAAGAAGGCCAGAGTAGGTGGACTCTTGCAAATTGGAGGTGTGTGAGAGATCCGAGTGGAGAGATGGACAGGGTGGCTGTGGGGACCTGGGAAGCCATTTGAGGTCCTGTTCTCTTATTTTATTATTTATCTTCTTTGCAGTTTCCTATTATCCTAGCTCTAGATTATTTTTTTGTAACAGCTTTAGTGAGATAAAGCTGTTCTCACATACCACAGAATTCACCCATTTAAAGTGTACAGTTAAATGGTTTCTAGTACATTCACACCGTTGTGTGGCCATCATGACAGTAGCTTTAGAACATTTTCATCTCCTCAAAAAGAAAGCCTGTACCCTGTAGCCATTATCCCCTATTTCTCCAACCCCCTCCCCCTTCCAGCTCTAAGCAACCATTAATCTACTTTCTGTCTCTCTATATTTGTTTATTTGGACATTTCCTAGAAATCATATACTGTGTTGTCCTTTATGACTGAAAGCACTTAGTGTAGTGTTTTCACAGTTCATGGCATTTCTTTTCAAGACTGAATAATATGCCATTGTGTGGGTGTAGGAGAATTTTCCTTACCCTTTTATCAGTTGATGAACATATGGGTACCATTTTATTATTTTCTTTTAATATCCAAATATTGTGGGATTCAAGTGATATATGTATGCATTCTGAAAGTAAAGGAAACAAACACTACAGACACAAAATGCGAAAGCCCCAACACTTCTCCTTCAGTCCCACTCTTCTCCCCAGAAATGGCTGGTGACAACTTGCTGTGTGTGGTTTTGCTCACATATGTCGGACTTCCTCACATAACTTCCCATTACACTGTGGGCTCCAAAGGCCATGGATCCACCCTTGTGCTGGGCCATTTATATGTCTTCTGGGTAAGGTGGGCTCTGAAGGTTTATAAACTAAATGAGTGTCTAGGGAATGTGTGAAAGTCCTGTGAAGGGACTTTCCCCTGTCTTTGAACATCCACGTTCAGGTGTGGACGGGACGGTGAGTGGCTGGGAGGAGGCCAAAATCAACAGCTCCAACCCACTTCGCTATGACCGCCAGAGCAGGGGATTTATAGTCACCCGGGCTGGGCTCTACTACCTGTACTGTCAGGTAAGCCCCACCTGGCACCATGGGTAAAGCAGAAACTGAGGGAGAAGGGTTTGGTTTAGAGGGTGGAGAGGAGGAGTTTGGGGTCTGGGCTGGAGAGGATATCTGGGTCTCTAAGGAAATGTGAACTTGAGATGAGGGCAAGCAGTGGCCTGGACTCCACCACCCTCTCCCTGCCCGCCAGGTGCACTTTGACGAGGGAAAGGCTGTCTACCTGAAGCTGGACTTGCTAGTGGATGGCACGCTGGCCCTGCGATGCCTGGAAGAGTTCTCCGCCACCGCGGCAAGTTCCCCTGGGTCCCAGCTCCGTTTCTGCCAGGTGTCTGGGCTGTTGCCCCTGAGGCCAGGATCCTCCTTGCGGATCCGTACCCTCCCCTGGGCCAATCTCAAGGCTGCCCCTTTCCTCACCTACTTTGGACTCTTCCAAGTTCACTGAGGGGCTCTGGCCTAATGATGGTTTTCCCAGGCCACTGGTTCCTCACAACTCTCTGAGCACCCCAGTCCCTTCTGCCCCACCCTCAGCTGCTCCTCCCCTCAGACCCACCTCTCCCTGGGTAGGCTGCCAGGGCTTGTTCACGTGTTTTCTATGCCACATAAATATTCCCATTCATCTCAGACTGCTCCTCCCCCCAACTCTGGTTTTCCACCTCACTAGCTCCTGAACCCGATCTTTGATGCCCCATTTATGTCCTGACTCCCCACCCTGGCCACAGCCCTCTGGGACACTGTGTTTACTATATTCTGGGTGAGAATGAGTCCCCAGTACTCCTCGCAAGCACTACGAGGGACTGGATACTGGAGAGACTGGGCCTAGGCCAGGAGTTCCCAACTGTGAGGGCTAAGAGTCCACGACAAGCTCCTCTCCTGATAATTCCCTGTGGATTTTTAAAAGATATTATTTTTATTATTATTGTGACAGAATGTAGATACGTGGAAATTAAAGAGAATAAGCCATGGTTGCTCTTTTTCATTTGGGGTTTAGGGGACCTTCTCAGGGAAGCCAAGAGCCCTGGGAAGGGGGGTCTGGGCATTGGGGAGTGGGTACAGGACAGCTGAAATTCCAGGGTGACATACAGGCTTGGGAGTGGGGACCCACATGCCTCCAACCCGCAAGGCATGAACAGAGAACAGAAAGGCAAACTGCCAAGGAAAAAAATCAATCCTCTGCCCAAGGTCCAGCAGAAGCTGCCTCATTTACCTAGGAGGCGGGCTTCCTCCTGTGGGGAATCCCTGGCGGGGAGGAACATGGGCCCTTCCTCTTGGCAGCTTCGGGACATTCAGCAGGTGCTGGCACAAAGCCCTGGCTGGACGTGGGGTAGGAGCAGGCCTCAAGGGGGTTTCAGGGTCAGTAAGCAGGACATGGGGCCCAGGAACACGGGAACCTCAACCCTAAGATACAGCAGAGGAATCCTCCAGTGGTAGGGTGCTTACAGAGGGGTGGGAGGGTGGCTGTCTTTTTCTCTCTTCATCCAGAGCCTTATGTAAGAGCTTTTCTCGGGAAACAGGAAGTCCTATTTGCCAAGTTCAGCACAGGGAGTAGTGCAGGCCTTATTCCAACACACCCGGCCTGGGCTTAACCCCAGAGCTCAGCCAGTTTCTTACTTTAGAGACCTTGGTTCTCCCCACGGGCCCTCTCCCCTCCTTTCCTACCTTCAGTCACTCCTAGCACTCTTCCCCGGAGACTGCTCCTAGGCCAGAGCCAGAGAGTCTTCCACCCTCATCCCTTGACCCTCAACACGGCCCAACATGCCCCTTCATCCCCACTCCTGGCACCATGCCCCATGCCAGCCAACCTTCCCTCCCCCACTTCTGGGGCCGCCCCAGGGTTCCTGTGCTTTGGCCGCTCCTCCCGGGTGTCACTGGCAGCCTCATGCTTCCTAGAGAGACTGGCACCAAATTCTCCTGAGGCTGGAAGAGGGTGGGGGGTCTCAAGACAACACTGGCCCCACAGAGAAGTGCCAGGAGCACCAACGGTGTCCCTAGCTTGCTTTCCTCCTCCCTCCTTTTTATTCTCAAGTTCCTTTTTATTTCTCCCTTGCGTAACGCCCTTTTTCCCTTCTGCACCACTGTGTGCACCCCCACCCTCTCTGCCACCTCTTTGCCATCCACTCCTGAGGCCACAGTTGTTGGCAGGGTCCCCAGCTCATGCCAGCCTCATCTCCTTCCTTTCTAGCCCCCGAAGGGCCTCTGGGAGACATGGGGGGCCGGGGCCGAGAGCCGGCACTCTCAGTTGCCCTCTGGTTGAGTTGGGGGGCAGCTCTGGGGGCTGTGGCTTGTGCCATGGCTCTGCTGACCCAACAAACAGAGCTGCAAATCCTAAGGAGAGAGCTGACCCGGCTGCAGAGGACTGGAGGGCCCTTTGAAAATGGGGAAGGGTATCCATGGCTGAGCCTCCAGGAGCAGGTGAGTGAGGGGAGAAGGGTGTCTGGGAGAGAAGGAGTGGTGGCAAGGCCGTCTCTGGAACTCTTGGTTCCAGCCTCCTGCAAAGTTTTTAGTGGGTGCGAGAGAGGGTCCCGGGTTTGGAGGTCAAGGGAGCAGCCATACCAGGAAGGGAAGTTGTTAAAGATTAATGCTTTGCATACCTACCAGATCCTGGAGGACAGCCAGCACCACGGCTCAGGTTGCTGGGAAAAGGTTCATGAGAGATGGGAAGTATTCGTGGGGTGGAGGGAGGGCTGGGAGGAAAGGCTATCTGGGACCCTTGCACTGTAGCCTAATGCTGCCTTTTTCCATGAGCAGAGGCCTGAGAGCCTGGAAGCCCCGGAGAATGGGGAGAGATCCCGGAGAAGGAGAGCAGTGCTCACCCATAAACACAAGAGTGAGGCCTTCAGGGTGCAGAGGGGTGGGAGATGATCAACCAGCAGGAAGACTTGGAGACTATTACCCCAAGTTAGGGTGAGGGTGGAAGGCTGATAACAGGGGTTGTCAAGTGGGGTAGGCAGGCATTGCTGAGATTTCCTCCTTCTTTCCTCAGAGAAGCACTCAGTTCTGCACCTTGTTCCCATGAACATTACTTCCAAGGGTGAGCACTATTTTAAGTGGCTTTGGGGCAGGGCAAGATCCGGGAATTTTGGGGCTGGCACCAGGGCCCAAGAGAATCTTAAAGGTGAAAAGGAAGAATGCACAGAAATCCTGACTGCCACACTCCTCACCTCCAGAGGACTCTGATGTGACAGAGGTGATGTGGCAACCAGCTCTTAAGCGTGGGAGAGGTCTGGAGGCCCAAGGATATGTCGTTCGAGTCTGGGATGCTGGAGTTTATCTGCTGTATAGCCAGGTAACCCCAAACAAACACTGAGCTTTGCATGTGGGCCTGAGAGTCTGAAAGGCTGTTCTTCCAAAGCCTTATGCCCCAAAATTGAGGGTTCTCGAGCCTCTGTTTATGCACTGAGAAGATTCTCTGGCTTCTTGTCAGGGCTCCTGAGGCCTCCCAGAACTGAGCTATACCATCCTGTTTTCTTCATCACCTCCCATTTCTGCCAGGTCCTGTTTCATGATGTGACTTTCACCATGGGTCAGGTGGTGTCTCGGGAGGGCCAGGGAAGGCAGGAGACTCTATTCCGATGTATACGAAGTATGCCCTCCAACCCAGACTGGGCCTACAATAGCTGCTACAGTGCAGGTAACAGCTCTGGGGGCAGTGGGGGCAGTGTGGGGATGGATGTTAGAAGAGCAGAACATACTTGACCGCGGGGTAGTGGTGGAAGAGCTATGACAGGGGGGTTGGAAGCCTGGATATAGATAGAGCTGGATCTAAGGAATGAAGGATGGAATACTTACGGTAAGCAGAAAAGAAGGTTGAGCTAGGGGAGGGCGACACATCAGAGTATCTACATGGCTGTGCTTCACTGAGCACCTATTTCCTATCTTTTCTCAGGTGTCTTCCACTTACACCAAGGGGATATTCTGAGTGTCATAATTCCCCGAGCGAGGGCGAAACTTAGCCTTTCTCCACATGGAACCTTCCTGGGGTTTGTGAAACTGTGATGGTGTTATAAAAGCGGTTCTGGGTTTGGAAAAGCGGGGTGGGTACATATGGGAGATAGCCAAAGATGACTAGACAAAGGACAGGGAATGCAAAGTAACAGAGGCCTCCTCTGGGTTTATCTGGAATCCTGAGCTTGACAACTTATGACTGTGTCTTTTCTCCCCTTTTCTCTTTCCAACCCCTACCCCTAGACTTTAATAAATATTAAGGACATAGAATATCTTGCTTTTATCTCCCATTTAGCCCCAAATTCTCGGGGCTGATGAGGGGTGAAGAGAAGATGCCAGGCATTGTCTAGACCTGCTTTGGGTCCCACTGGAATGCTTCCAGAACAGCACCACCATCTAGCGGCAGTTTGAGAGAACCATCCTGTCAGTTGGCACAAGTCCACAAAGCCTCCCTACATGAGGAAAACTCCTGGTTCCCTATGCCACACCTCCCTCGAGGAACCCACTGTCTCTTCACCCCACAAAAAGCCCCATCCTCATTTCCACATTACTCTTTGGGTCCCAAGTTTTCATGCTCTGCATTCCCCTGGCGTGGCAACAAGCCTCTCTGGGCTGAGATGGGTCGCCGGGAAGCCTTGGATGAATAAATAGTACGTCCTAATGATGGTCTTGACGCACTCCTGAGCTCATCTTTCTGCTCAAACCCTGCTTAAAGTTAAATAAAAGAGAATAAGTAATACCTCGGATCCATTTACACCTACTGCCTTGTCTCGCACCCTTCCCTCTACCGGGATCTCCTGTCCCCCAGGTACTCCCCTGGCGCACCCCACTACACCGAAGGTATACTGCCAGCGGGCTCAGAACTAAGAGAAGGACCGCACAGCTGAGCGTGAAGAACTTTGGGACGTGCAGGCGCAAAAGGGCAAGTCGGGGCGGGGGTTCGCCGCGCGCAAGCCCAGGTCAGCGAGTCAGCGTAGGCGCAGCTCTGCGTGGGGCTCGGGGGGCGGAGCGATCCCGCAGCGTCTACATTCGAGAGTAGGCGGGACTAGGCGCGTGGTGGCCGCGCCGGCGCTATTCGCTGAGTGTGACGTAGTATTCATGCGCCGCCACCGCTGGTGGGCCTGGGGCTCGCGGGAGGGGAAACAGGAGGAGGAGGGGGAGGTGGTGAAGGTGGAAGCTGAAGAAGAGCAATAGGCAGCCGCGGCGAGGCGGCTTAGCGGGTCGGCCCCGAAGCTTTGGGATTCTGAATTGAGACGGCTACGCCTGAAGACAGCAGGAGTGGCGGGGCCGCCGCCGTCACCGGACAGATGAGCCGGGAAGCCTGAGGCCGGCGACGCCCGCCCTCGGGCCCGTCAGTCCGGCTTCGCCGCTCCCGGTGAGGACTCCCCTTCCCTCCCCCCCCGCCCCCACCGCAGCCCTGCCCCAGCCTCTCCCATTCCTGGACATCATTCCCTCCTGACCGGGGCCCAGGCAGCCCTTGAAGGGGCTGCTTAGGGCCTCGCGATGCGAGCCGTCTGAGTCTGTAGGACTAGACCGGTGCTGGGACGCTTTCTGGTCCCCGGGGACCGAGCAGGAGAGGGGGCTGGGCCAGTTGACTCGGGCGGCTGAGTTCTTTCCCGGAGCTTTCATCTGGCTGCTTAAGCATCGATTCGGTTCTCCTTCAGTTTCTTTTAAAATTCTTCCCGTTGTTTTGGATTATACTACCTGAACTATGTCTCTGATCTCCCTATTCCCTTTTGAGAAGATCTGAGAATGCACTCTCTTCCCCAGTTCATTGCAGAGTGGTAGATAACTCTTCCCACTGTAGGCCACGGTTTCCCTGTGGAGGTTGTGTTGCCCTCTTGTACCTCTGTACTGTGTCAGGATTCTCTTGCTGAGCCATATCCCTTACTGGAATCTCAATAAGGACACTCCTGGTGGTATTAAAACAGAGTAGTAGAGGTTGAGAATACTGAGTTGACCAGGGGATCTGACAAATAAGATTTTACAGGCCTACTGCGTAGCCATTCTCCCTTGCCTCTCTATTCAGTAGGGGAGAGACCATGGCAAGATGCTAAAGGGTCCCTTGTGGACCATGTTAATCAGGAAGATCTGTAGTTTTGTTTTGTTTTTTCTCTTTCTTTTTTGCATCTCTCTGAATTCTAGTTTATTTGAATTTGATTCCAGAAGAGGCATGCTGAGGAAGAGAGGCAGGATCTGGGGTGCATGATGTTTGGATTCTGACGCTCCTTTATTTTGCAGGCTGCCGAAAGATGAAAGAAACTATACAAGGAACCAGGCCTTGGGGGCCTGAGCCTTCAGGACCTGGCATAGCCCCAGCTTACTCAAGCCCTAGGCGGGAACGTCTTCGTTGGCCCCCACCCCCAAAACCCCGACTCAAATCAGGTGGAGGGTTTGGGCCAGATCCTGGGTCAGGGACCACAGTGCCATCCAGACGCCTCCCTGTCCCTCGGCCTTCTTTTGATGCTTCAGCTAGTGAAGAGGAGGAAGAAGAGGAGGAGGATGAAGATGAGGAAGAGGAAGTGGCAGCTTGGAGGCTGCCCCCCAGATGGGGTCAGCTGGGAGCCACCCAGCGGCCCCGCCCTCCCCGCTCTACTCATCGAAAAACCTGCTCACAGCGCCGCCGCAGAGCTATGAGAGCCTTCCGGATGCTGCTGTACTCAAAAAGCACCTCGCTGACATTCCACTGGAAGC
Organism: Sturnira hondurensis; assembly: GCF_014824575.4. Taxonomy (NCBI): domain Eukaryota; kingdom Metazoa; phylum Chordata; class Mammalia; order Chiroptera; family Phyllostomidae; genus Sturnira; species Sturnira hondurensis. The sequence goes on along the minus strand of NW_028092466.1, from coordinate 5,010,577 downwards.
TTTGGGGGCGCCACCGGGGCCGGCGGCGGAGCCTTGCACACCCCAAGAACCATCTTTCACCCCAAGAAGGGGGTGCGACACCACAGGTGCCATCCCCCTGCTGTCGTTTTGACTCCCCCCGGGGACCACCCCCCCCTCGGCTGGGTCTGCTAGGTGCTCTCATGGCTGAGGATGGGGTGAGAGGGTCTTCACCAGTGCCCTCTGGGCCCCCTATGGAGGAAGATGGATTAAGGTGGACTCCAAAGTCTCCTCTGGACCCTGACTCTGGTAAGGTGGGAATAGGGTGGAGGAAGCAAGGGGAGGGCTAAGATCATGCAGAACCAGGACCTTCTTGCTCTGATGAGAACTGGGCCTATGAAAAGTAGAATGGCAGCGTCATGGAGATGGTGGCAGGGGTGGTAGTGTCCAGAATAGCTGTGAAATGTCTTAAACTCCATTTTGAGCAGGAACTAAGGCAGAGGAGGTAGTCAAGGCTGGGGTACAGAATCCTTAAGTAGGTGTTCTGTGCATGAATGAGAAAGGAAGGCATGGTTCAGAAAAGTCAGTCCTGTCTACTTGAAATCCCTCTTTATTTGGCCATTGAGGACAATGGCCCTTGTGTGTGCATCTCCTGGGTGTGCCATTCTCAGAGTAGTAGGATCAGATCTCTGAGTAGTGGAGTGTTCACCACCTGTATGGTTGTGTGTGACATTCTCATTCAGAATATTTCCCTTTTGGAGAACCACACTAAACAATTTTAGGCTTTCTTTGCCTTAAGTTAATTATTGAGCCTTTGCTATATGCTAGGTAACCTGTTAGGTGTATCTCTCTGACTCTGTCTTTTCTTGCTTTTTTCCTGTGAGTACAGTTGGCCCTTAACACGGCTTAAACTGTGTGGGTCCACTCATATCTGGAGTCAGCCCTACATATCTGAGTTTCATGTCTGTGGATTTAACCAATTCTGAATCAAAGACTATTTTCAGTCCACAGTTAGGAATCCATGGATGCAGAAGCCCTATTCTATGCCTTGTTCTCCACCTTTCTGTGTAAGAGATTTGAGCATATGCAGATTTTGGTATCCACAGGGATTCTGGAACCAATCCCTCATGGACACTGAGGCAAAGCTGAATTTTGGGGGGAGTTAAAAGTTACGAGTGTGAAGGAGGTGTGCTGTCACTAACCTGCATTGTTCAGGGTCAATTCCAGTAATTCTTTCTCTTTATCCCTTTATTATCTATCTCCCCGACATGCTTACCTCATGCTTTAGGGTCTCCATTCCTTAGAATTTATGTTGATCTTCCCATTGTCTTTTGATCTGAGTCAATTTTTCATCCCCATCTTGTTCCTCTGCCCTACAGGCCTCCTCTCTTGTTCTCTGCCCAATGGCTTTGGGGGACCACCTGGGCCAGAAGGGGAGCGAAGTCTGGCACCCCCTGATGCCAGCATCCTCATCAGCAATGTGTGCAGCATCGGGGACCATGTGGCTCAGGAGCTTTTTCAGGGCTCAGATTTGGGCACTACAGAAGAGGCAGAGCGGCCTGGGGAGAAAACTGGCCAGCATAGCCCCCTGCGGGAGGAGCATGTGACCTGCGTGCAGAGTAAGGAACCCTAGAGGACCTAATCTCTAATCTTTCCCTCGGCAGACTCCTAGGTCAGAGTCTGGAGGTCTTACCCTACTCCTCTCTCCCTCCTCCATTCAGGCATCTTAGATGAATTTCTTCAAACTTATGGCAGCCTCATCCCTCTCAGTGCTGATGAGGTAGTAGAGAAATTGGAGGACATTTTCCAGCAGGAATTTTCTACGCCTTCCAGGTGAGGCATGAAAGAGATGCCCTTCAGAAGAGGGCTGGGACTTAAAGGATGGCTCCTTTTTCTGCCATAGGGATGCACTTGGGGAAAAGGAGGAAGCTAGAACTAAAGTGGGGTAATGTGCAGGCCAGGTGCCAAGTCCTGGTGAGCTGACTGGAAAGGTCTTTACCTGGGATCCTGAAATACTGTGTATATCTGAGTATTCATGTGTTTCTTTCTGAGAAATAGGCCTTTAGCAGGTCCTCAAAAGAACCCATGACCTAAAAAAGGCAGGAGGATTAATTTAGACTCTTATCCTAGGCTATGGAAGGTATCTCTGTGTGCCCTAGTCCCCTTGTCTTTTGTGTGACTCTACCCTTGGTCTACTCAGGAAGGGCCTGGTGCTACAGCTGATTCAGTCATACCAGCGGATGCCAGGCAACGCCATGGTGAGGGGCTTCCGAGTGGCCTATAAGCGGCATGTGCTGACCATGGATGACTTGGGGACCTTGTATGGACAGAACTGGCTCAATGACCAGGTGAGGAGGAGAGAAATAGGCCTAAGAGGGGATTCAGGGAGCAAGGTGTCTGGGGCCCTCTTCATGGGGGATCCCTGTACCCGTGTCCACCCTCCATGGCAAGTTGCCTCCCATCTTCTTTCCAGGTGATGAACATGTATGGAGACCTGGTCATGGACACAGTCCCTGAAAAGGTAGGCTTAACCAGGTACTTCAGTCCCCAGGAGCATATCCACAGTTCTGAGCAGCTCTTTTGTCCCTTTCTTCTCTCCTATTTCTGGGGAGAGTTGGGAGAAGGTCATCTGTTAAATTCAAATGTATAATCTTGGTCCTGAACTTAACAATTCTGTTTCTTTCCCCCACTCTTCAGTGTTTCTCCCCTATGGCTAACCTCACAGTTAGAATGGGAAGCTCTAGGATAAGGCTAAAAATGAGTGGGTTTTTTTTTTTTTTTTTTTTTAGTTCTCAGTGAATTGGAGTGCAGGTTGTTGAAAGCAGTCCTTAGAGCAATAATGATGTGGAGAGGACACTTGGAGGGCTTGAGGTTTTTAATTTCATCCAGCTTTTTTTTTTATTTATTTAATCATTGGTACAGGTGCATTTCTTCAACAGTTTCTTCTATGATAAACTTCGTACCAAGGGTTATGATGGGGTGAAAAGGTGGACCAAAAACGTGAGTTATGAATGCATATCTACTTGTGTTAACACCCTGCCTTTAAAGATTTAAGAGTTCTATTTTTATGAGCTCTTTCCTCAACCCTGTTAATTCAGTCTTTCAAATATTTATTAAGTGTTTTCTGTGTGCTAGGTACTGTTCTAGGTACTAAGGATATAGTGTTAAGTAAGGCTAAGGGTAGATGAAGGATAGGGTAGATTTTTTTTTAAAGATTTTATCTAATTTTTTAGAGAGAGGAAGGGAGGGAGAAAGAGAGGGAGAGAAACATCAGTGTGTGGTTTCCTCTCACACACACCCCACTGGGGACCCGGCCTGCAACCCAGGCATGTGCCCTAGACTGGAAATCGAACCAGTGACCCTTTGCTTCTCAGGTCGGTGCTCAAACACTGAGCCACACCAGCCAGGGCAGGATAGGGTAGATTGTATTTGATGCATACTAGAAGCCACTGAAGAGTTTTAAGCAGGCTGTGTGAAGTGCTTCATGTTTTGAACTCTTACTTCAGTAAGTTGAAAGGGGGACAAGAGTGGAAGTAGGCAGAATTAGGAGAGTTGCACAGACATCCAAATGAGAAACTTGGACCAGTGTGGTAAAGACAGAAATAGAAGTAGTTTTATACAGGACAAGTTTTGCAGGTAGTGACAGATTGGATGTGGGGAATGAAAAAAAGATAAGAATAAAAAGGGTGATGCCTAGGTTTTTGGCCTAAATTATTGGGGGAAATACTTAGAGAAAGAGAAGGTTTGGTGAGGGGGAAAAAGCTCTTTTGTCCCCTTCAGTTAGTTTCCCTGCCCTTCTATTCAGAGACCAGGAAATTTCTACAGTAATGTAGGACCAATGGTTCTAACATTTCTTAATTTCTGTTCCTGGGTTCGAGAGCTGTACTCTCAGGGGTCTGGCAGACCTGCTTCTCACAGTAGAGGCGGAGTGACATACAGTGAAGAGAACTTGGCTTTTTTTATACCTGTATTTGAGTCCTTCCTCTGCCATTTGTTCTATGATGTTGAGCAAATTACTTTCCTCTTTCAAGCTGCAGTTATTCTCATTGTTAGGTTGAACCGGGAACATCCTCAAAGCATTGTTGTGAATGTTCACTGAATATTTACTAAGTGCCACGCATTGTACTTAGTGTGTTATGGATATTAACTAGTTAGTTCTTATAACAGTGAGGTAGGTGCTGTTATTTTTACCCTCTTACAGATAAAAGAACTGAGGTTAGAGAGTTATTAAGTAGTTTGCCTGTAGTCATAAGCTAGTAGATGGAGGAGCTGAATTTGAACCCTGGTAGTCTAGCCCCAAATCCTGAGCTTGGGTGCTTAGCTACTAAGCACTTGTGCCTTTAATGTGTGAAAAGTACTCAGCACATTCTGGGCTCTCGATTGTTTGTTCTGACACCAATTCTTCTCTGTCTTGTCTTCCTCCCTAACACCAAGAATCTAGACATCCAGATGTTGAGATTTGCCTAACAATACAGGGGCAGCCTGGGTCTTGTGTTTGCCCACTTGGCTGTTTGCCTGCTCTTTCATTCTTTAGAACCTCATGGCAGTAGGTAGGATTCATACTGTCTTACCTGACCTCTGACACTGCCTCCTCAGGTGGACATCTTCAATAAGGAGCTACTGCTAATCCCCATCCACCTAGAGGTGCATTGGTCCCTTATCTCTGTTGATGTGAGGCAACGCACCATCACTTATTTTGACTCGCAGCGCACTCTAAACCGCCGCTGCCCTAAGGTTTGTGAGGGAAGGGGAAAGATGGGTAGAATTGGGGAAGAGGTCTAGTGGTGAGGCATTCCAGGCACAAGGGTAGGTCTGAAGTCTTTGAGAAACAACCTGGGCTTGGTGCCTGTGACCTCCATACCATTAATTCACTTTCTCCTTTTCTCCATCTGTGTAGCATATTGCCAAGTATTTACAGGCAGAGGCAGTGAAAAAAGACCGGCTGGATTTCCACCAAGGTTGGAAAGGTTACTTCAAAATGGTAAGTTTCTAGAGGGAGGGGTATGGGGTCGGTGGTGGGCATAATGGTAGGAAGAAGTTGATGCCACATTCCTAGCAGCCTCCAGGTGAAGGGCCTGCCTTTCTCTTCTCTAGAACGTGGCCAGGCAGAATAACGACAGTGATTGTGGTGCCTTTGTGTTGCAGGTAAGCAGATGTCACTTGGGTTAAAGGGTTGGGAGGGAGATGGGAGGCTGTTCTACATCCCTCATTTGGCTCTCAGCCTCTTGTAGAACAGGGAGTAATAGTAATCTTACGTGTTAGAATGTAGAATCCTGCTTTTATTGGTCTTCTGACTTCCCCATCCGACACTGGTCTGGTTCTTGGTCTCTGGCTATGGTATACCTGCCTCTGGACCCCCATTGCAAAGTGTTTTATTTTTCTTAATACTAGGTATTTCATGTACCAAATAAGAACATTGGACTTAGAGCCAACCTTTTTTTTGAGCCCCACATTATAGGACCGTGGCTCCTTCTATTTGTGAAATGGGCCTGTTCCCTGAAAAATCAAATGAGACATATTTCATAAGAAATGTGTAGCACAGGTCCTGATGTTGGATGCTCAGTAGGTGGTTCTCACGGCCTGCTTTGTTAACACCTAGTACTGCAAGCACCTGGCCCTGTCTCAGCCATTCAGCTTCACCCAGCAGGACATGCCCAAACTTCGTCGGCAGATCTACAAGGAGCTGTGTCACTGCAAACTCACTGTGTGAGCCTCGTATCCCAGGCCTCAAGCCCGTTCATTAATGGGCAGGGGACATGGGAGACCTTTCTTTCCAAGAAACTCCAGTTCCTTTCCTCTTGCCTCTCCCTACCCAATTCCCTTTGGTTTTTCATATTTAAATGTTTTAATTGATTTCTGTATTTTTTTTTCTTCGAGAGAATACTTGTTGATTTCTGATGTTCAGGGGTGGCCATGGAAAAGCCCTTTTTTCCCTCTGTGTGCAGGGGAGTATGGCCTTGCAACCTTCATGGGGCAGTGATCCCCCTTCCATATGTGGGTGGTGGCCAGGAAAATCTGTGCTGAGGGTGGTGGGCGGTCAACGGGATTACTGCCTGCCAGATCTTCAAACTTTTTTTTATATATATATAAATGCCACGGTCCTGCTCTGGTCAATAAAGGATCCTTTGGAGATACTTAGTGGTGGTCTTCCTTAAGGGGCCTCAAACTTAAGGGATATGCTCTATCTCAGGCTCTCCTCCAGCCAATGCAATTAGTTAACCCTCTTACGGGTCTTGAGACAGGCGGCCAGCTTTCCATCCTTGGCTCAGACAGTGCCAACACCATGCCTCTGTCACCAAGATCTCCCCACCCAGGGGAGCAAGGGATGTAAGAAGGGAGAGAGTAGGTGATCCTCAAAAATAAGGGAGCTTGAGAGGTACTAACTTTGGGGAACAGGACACTTAAGAGCCAGCAAAGATTCATGACAGCAACCATGAGTGCTTTTAAGCCTAGGAGTCCCATATTCAATCCCTCCTCCCCTCCAGCTAGGGAATCCTCTTAGTGGCTAGGCTCTGGCTCCCGATCTCACCATCCCTGAAACATAGGGAATACTTAGGGGATAGTCTGATTTAGCTTTGCTGGAGAAAAAAAAATGTGGGTCCAGTGGAGACCTGGAGCAGAGGTAAAAGGAACTGCAAGCCCCGGGAGCCCGGAAGTCCCTGGAGGCTGAAACCTCGCCCCCCTTCCACGATAGGGCCTACTAGGCCACATGACTAAGATACTATCGCCTCCGCACGTGTAAGGGTGCAGGGTCCCAAGATGGCTGCCAGGCCTCGAGGCTTGACTCCTGTATGTCACTTCCGTACCGGTGAGAAGGGCGGGCTTTGTAGCCAATGAAACTGTGGGGCGGGTCTCCAACTTGATAGGCGTTCAAGTTATCCTGTGGTGACTACGTGCCAGAGCCAACGAACTAACGTCACTGCCGAGTTGCTGTGCGCCAGCAGGCGGGGCCCAGGCGGCCAAGCCAATGCGATGGCTGGGGCGGGGTTGGGCGCTCTATAAGTTGTCGATAGGCGGGCACTCCGCCCTAGTTTCTAAGGATCATGTCTGCGAGTCAGGATTCCCGGTAAGAGAGGCATTCGTAAGAGGTTGGGGCTACTTACCCTGCCGCTCCCATCCGAGGGCCCCGCCGGGGGAGTGGGGCGGAATCTGAGGCACGTCTGGGTTGCGGGGAAACCAAGCCGGGAGGGTCGGCCCTGGGGGAGGGACGAGGTAGATCCATAGAAGAAAGCGAAGACAGCTTGGTTTCGGGGTATAGAATGCGAGGTTCGTTAGAAGGCTTCAACCCGACACAGTGCGCGAAGTCGCGTCGCTGAGTGGCGAAACCAGGTCGCGACCTAGCGTGAGAAGGAAAGGTAGAAGCGGCCGCAAAGCCCAGAGCCGGACTGTCCGGTTGCCTCACTGTCGGAGGGAGGTTTTGCGCGCGCTCGAATTCCGGAGGATTCTGGCGCTACCACTTGCCAAAGCGGGGATGCCTGGGTTCTCAGTCCCAGTCGTTGCGTCGCGTTGAGGTATGGGTCGGGGAAGAAGAAACCGGCCGTTTAGTGTGCTGGTTTTCTTGACGGCCAGGACTGAGCCTGACCCCGAGGAGCAGCCGCGTGAGGCGCCAGGAGCCCACCCGGCGCCTGGCGGGCGGGTCCATTTTGCCGCACAAGCCGGGAAATTGGCAAACTGTGGATGGGCAGGTCCACTTTCCTTCGGGGGTGAGCGCCCTGAGGTATGGGGAGGGCGACGCCATTTCGCGACGGGGCGGGCGGGATGTGGATTGTTTCATGGTGGGTGGAGACGCCGCCGGGTGGTCCAGGGAGCGAGCACATGGCGGCCTGATGTGCTCCCCTCCCCCAGTCTACTTCGCCTTTAAGTGTTGTGCAATCTTCCCATTAGCTAGCTCGGCTGGGGCTCATTGTGCGCGAGGCCGCCACCGCCCGCGGCCTCCCACATCCGGGCACTACTGGAAGGGGGGAGGTGGGCTGAGGGAGTGGGGGAGGGCACCCGCGTAATGACGTGGGGGGAAGGGGATGTCTTAACTCCATTCTGGGAGGTGAAAGGCGGGACTTCCGGAGCGCTGGGGCAGTGATAGGAGGTGCACGCGCTAGGCCTTGAAGCGGCCAGGCCGCATACACGTGGGCCCAGTGGCAGGCACCACCTCTGGGCTGCTTACTCGAGGTATAATTTCCCCCATCCTCTGGTTCTTTTTGGGGGGGGGGGTTATCCCATTAAATCGAGGTGGCATGACCTGAGCCGCTTCTTGGATGGGGCAAATGCCTTACTCAGCTGTAAGGTAACTACTGTGTCTTCTAGGAATTGGTGGGGGTGGGGACAGGGAGTGAAGCCAGAGTCATGCAAGGCGGATGCTGGTAGGAAGAGCCAGCCGGCTGTCGGGATTTCTAACATGCTTCAGTCAGCCTACTCATACTTTAAACCAACAGATCCAGAGACAATGGCCCCGAGGGAATGGAGCCTGAAGGCGTCATTGAGGTGAGATTAGATTCTTAACCACCATTGCCCTGCTTTTTGGTAAGGGTAGTGCAATGAGCAGTGTCCCCTGGTTTCTGAATTGCTGGTTCAGTATCTTAAGACTAAAAGCAGAACCCAGGATTCGTCTTTAATTCATAGCCTAATTAGCAAGTAGTTAAGCACTCATTACAGGGATTCTTAATTTGTATAATGATTTGTTTAAAGTATTTATATCTCTGAGAGTATGTGAAGTTGAGTCCTGTCTTCCTACACCTTTGTGGTTTACAAGTGGACTGCTGGTGTGAGACTTTCCAGGCCCCCTAGAACCAGCTGGCTTCCCTGGAGGGAGGATAGGTTGTTACTCGTGACCCTTTGATTAAAAACACAGGGTGTTGCCCTGGCTGGTGTAGCTCAGTGGATTGAGCGCGGGCCTGCGAACCACACGATCCTGGTTCGGTTCCCAGCAGGGGACTCAAGAGAAGCAACCATATATTGATGTTTCTCTCTCTCTTTCTTTCCTCTCTAAAGATAAATAAGTAAAATCGTTTTAAAAAGACAGGGTGTTGTTTGCTCCAATGTGCAGCCTTACTTCTAATTTCTTCACATCCTACAGAGTAACTGGAATGAGATTGTTGACAGCTTTGATGACATGAACCTCTCAGAGTCCCTCCTCCGTGGCATTTATGCCTATGGTTTTGAGAAGCCCTCTGCCATCCAGCAGCGAGCCATTCTTCCTTGTATCAAGGGTAAGATCCCTTTGCTCCAAAACAAGTTCTGGACTGTGCCTGATCTGGGTAGAGTTGCACCTGGCTTGGTGCTTGTCTCATCAGCCAGGGACAAAGTAACTCTTTGTTTATCCCAGGTTGGCTTTTGGTCTGTGCTCATGCCTTGTTTATGCCTTGGGACACATGGGCTACTGATGTAGTTTTAATAAGGTAGTATTTTAACCAGGTCTACTTGTTTGCAGCTATATTTTTGGCTTCCTTCGTGTAATGCTAAATGAGTTAATGATCAGGTCTGTTCCCATCTAGGGTATTACATTGTGGAGTTAAGTCTGTAAGGCACTTTATGCTTGGCACATAGGCTCTATTAGGTGCTTATTGATCTCATTTTACAGGGTCTTGAATGTCCCATGATCCCAAAGTGTATGCCCTCTACCATATCAAACTTTTTTTTCTTAATCTGTTTAGGTTATGATGTGATCGCTCAAGCCCAATCTGGGACAGGAAAAACAGCCACTTTCGCCATATCAATTTTGCAACAGATTGAATTGGACCTAAAGGCCACCCAGGCCTTGGTCCTGGCACCCACTAGAGAATTGGCACAGCAGGTGAGTGTAACTTGATTATATGAGTATGTTCCTCAACCACCACCACCTTGGGAAAGCTGAGGTGCCTGTCCCCCAAAAATACACATTACTTTTCCATACATTCCTTGAATCAAATGGGAAAGCCGCTGGGTAGAGCCTGGCTGGCTGAGCAAGAGTGGTGGCTGTTCTTTGGACAAACCCCCTGGCAATGGGCAAGGACACACCTGATTGGTGGTGTTGCTCTTATATCACTCAGGGGCAAAGCAGTTGTATAGTCCTTAGTTCATCCTAGCTTGTTGCCTGCATTGGTGGCCAGAGCTGGTTCATGCCTGGGGCACATAAAATTACAATTCCTGAGTCTTGAAAGGGGTAAGATCAGAAACATCAGTTTCATGAGTAGATTGTGAACTGAGGCTTTAGGAGATGTAGTTTTTATTTTTATTTTTTTGTTTGTTTTTGTTTTTTTCTAAAATTCACTTTTGGAGGGGGGGGGCAAAAAGAGAGGGAAACATGAGTTACACTGATCACACCCTCAACTGGGGGGACCCACCCTGCAACCCTTCAGTGCATGCCAGCACTCAATAAAACTCCATTCTAGGCCTCTTTTGTTTAAAATGTGCTTTTGTTAATAGTATGTCACTTAATTTTTGTGGTGGTCCTGTAATAGGACATCAGTGTATGTCATCCCGTACATAAGATTGAATTTCATGAGACAAGTATAGGAGGGTCACCATTGGCTTTCAGGAATTGAGTCTAGCATGGTAAGCTGTCTTAAAATTCAGAGTAGTCATTATGTATCACTTTCTTCATGAGCTAGAGTGAATTCCAATCTTGAGTCTTAGATGCATTTAACCTGTTTCTCATCTGGAAAGAGAGTTTTAATACATTGCTGGAAAAATATGTGAGAAGCACTTAAAAGGGGTATGGTGCAGTTGTAGCTAATAATATGAGCACTTTATCTTTTTTCTGGGTTCAGATACAGAAGGTAGTCATGGCTTTAGGAGATTACATGGGTGCTTCCTGCCATGCCTGCATTGGAGGTACCAATGTGCGTGCTGAGGTGCAGAAGCTGCAGATGGAAGCTCCTCATATCATTGTGGGCACCCCAGGCCGTGTGTTTGATATGCTTAACCGCAGATACCTTTGTGAGTATTCTGATTTTTTTCATTCTGGGTCACTTCCCTCTCCGTGTCTTCTCAGTCTCTCCAGTTGGCTACAATCTTGCCAATAAGGCTTGTTTTTCCCCTGAAAGAGTCGCTCTATGATGAACCCCATGCGTGTCATCTGAGCCTGGCTTCCCTTTCTCAGCCCAGGTAGTGTTCTACTTCCCAGGGCCGTTGTCTGGCCTGGCGAGGGGGGACCCTGGCAAGGATCAAAACTAGAATTCTGAGAGCAGACCACCTGTTTCTCCTGTTTTTTTTATTGGGAAAAGTTAGGCATATTTCATATTTCCCTGATTATCACTTACTGATATTTTTCTGTAGCTCCCAAATACATCAAGATGTTTGTATTGGATGAAGCTGATGAAATGTTAAGTCGTGGATTCAAGGACCAGATCTATGACATATTCCAAAAACTCAATAGCAACACCCAGGTGAGAGAGACTTGCCCCTATACCTGGTTCTTTATAAATTGTGGTTGGGGTACTAGAGCAGTATCAGTTGCCAGAGGAACCATAAAGATTCTAATCTGTCGCTCTGGCTGGTGTATGTAGTTCAGTGGATTGAGCACGGGCCTGCAAACCACATGATTGCGGTTCAATTCCCAGTCAGGGTACGTTGCCTGGGTTGCAGGCCAGTTCCCAGCAGGGGATGCATGAGAGGCAACTATACATTGATATTTCTCTCCCTCTTCCCTTCCTCTCTAAAGATAAAGAAATAAAAGCTTTAAAAAAAAAACTATCCCCCCCCCCCCAAAAAAAACAATTATAATCTCAAGCCTTTTTTGTCCATTAGTTTTGTTTTAGGTAGTACTTTAGGGGAGGTGTCATAGGGAATCTCCTATCTTGAGGCTGTTCTTTTCCTATTAGGTGGTTTTGCTGTCAGCTACAATGCCTTCCGATGTGCTTGAGGTGACCAAAAAGTTCATGAGAGACCCTATTCGGATTCTTGTCAAGAAGGAAGAGTTGACTCTGGAGGGTATTCGCCAATTCTACATCAATGTGGAACGAGAGGTGGGGCCCAGTGCACGAGGCGGATCTGGTAGTAAGTTGTTGGGTATAGCCCCTGAATGATTTTTCTCCCCCAACTTACCCCCAGGAGTGGAAGCTGGACACACTATGTGACTTGTATGAAACCCTCACCATCACCCAGGCAGTTATCTTCATCAACACTCGAAGGAAGGTCGATTGGCTCACTGAGAAGATGCACGCTCGAGACTTCACCGTCTCTGCAATGGTGAATTTTCCCCACCTTTTACTGTCAGTGCATGTGCAGCCATAGCTCACTTAGAGCCCAGGTGCTTGTTACTTGTTCCAACACTTTTCTGCTTCTATTCTAGCATGGAGATATGGACCAAAAGGAACGAGATGTAATCATGAGGGAGTTCCGCTCTGGCTCTAGCAGAGTATTGATTACCACTGATCTGCTGGTGAGTAGAAAGGGATTTGGAGAAAGCTGAAGAGGGAAGAAGGGAAAAACCAAGGTGATTCCCTCTCCTGGGGTGCCTAATAGTTGCCCCTCTTCAGGAAAGTAGCAACTTGGAATAAAATTTGGCATGCCTCAGCTCTTCAGGGCAGAAGGTCATGTGCAATTCCTTTGCCTTCCTTTGGCTGCCTACATGTACATTCAAATCCCAGGTTTCTTCTGGATATAGATTGTGCCCTCTTCTCACTGATGCTGAAGTCCTTTTTTTGTTGCCATAGGCCAGAGGTATTGATGTGCAGCAGGTTTCTTTAGTCATCAACTATGACCTTCCCACCAACAGGGAAAACTATATCCACAGGTGAGTGTATTTACCCAGCCCCTTCATGCCCAACCCTCCCTGGCCTGAAATTTCTGGTTTTCCAAGTTTACCATACTCCTGTGTATCCTAAGGTGTCCTTGTTTTCCAGAATCGGTCGGGGTGGACGTTTTGGCCGTAAGGGTGTGGCTATTAACATGGTGACAGAAGAAGACAAAAGGACACTGCGAGACATTGAAACCTTCTACAACACCTCCATTGAGGAGATGCCCCTCAATGTTGCTGACCTCATCTGAGAGGGGCTGGCCCGCCACCTCACCCCAGCCAGGGTTCAGCCCTTGTGGGGCTGAGGAGGAGCCGGAGGGGGGCGGGAAGGGAGCCAAGGGATGGACATCTTGTCATTTTTTTTCTTTTTTTTTTTTTCCTTTGAATAAATGTCACTTTTTGAGGCAAAGAAGGAACCGTGAACATTTTAGATACCCTTTTCTTTGGGGTAGGCTCTTGCCCCAGGCGCCGTCTCATCTCCCAAAAACACTAATCTACTTCCCTAACCTAGTCAACCTCCAAACTGGAGGCTCTACCCACTCCAGCCAAATTTCTCTGAGAATGATTCCCAGCCTCTGGGATGTCAGTCAACCTCATTTACTGGACCAAATCTGGAGGGAGAACCCAAGTTAGGTGGCCCAGGGGATTGTCCCCAAGTGGGGTGGGGGGACCAAGGGAGAAAAATAGTAGCCATTTTTACATTGTTTGTATAGTATTTATTGATTCAGGAAACAAACACAAAATTCTGAATAAAATTACTTGGAAACTGCCTGTTTGGGCTTCTCATTTCTTCCCCTTCCCACCTGCTCTGGGGTACATATTCTCCCTCCATCAGCTAACATTTACCATTTGTTGTGTTTCTTTGTTACAACAGTCAGCTGAAAAGGTTGGGCAATCACCATCACAAGTGCCTCATGTGTCTCAGTCAAGAGGAAGTGATAGATGGAGGGGAAAATGGGAGTGTAACTGCTTGGTTTAACATCCTATTCAATGTTTTCTGGAAAGCATTTTCTTTGCAGAGGAGAGGGGCTGCTTCTGAACTGCTTGTGAAATTCACAACTCGGGTCTTGCTGAGGTAGACAAATGGGTTCCCAAGCATTCTAGCTTTGATCCTGACAACTCCCCCATGATTGGAGAAGCCAATCATGTGACAAAAATTTAATGACTAATAGGTTGGTGGCTGGGCTGAGGTGCCTGAGTCAAGTTGGGGGGTGGGTAGGGTTATAGCAATTATAGGAAGTCAGACTTTCATTTCTCCCTTGTTTCAAAAAGTCACAGTAGGTTGGGCGAGCAGCTGGGAGACACAACCTAGAACTCGGTGAGGCTGTTCGGTCATGAAGCTTGCTGTGCTTTTCTTAGGGGTCTTGCTGGGGCTACTAGCAGGTAAGGAAACAGGACAAGGGGGATAGCCCCTAGGAAGGAGCCTAACCCTGGGTTGCTAACCAGTCTTTCCTCTGCTGAAAGCCCAAGGGACAGGAAATGACTGGCCTCATAAAAAATCTGCCACTCTGCTGCCATCCTTCACGGTGACACCTACAGCTACAGAAAGCACAAGCCCTGGAACAACCAGCCACAGAACTACCAAGAGCCATAGAACCACCACCACAGGCACCAGCCACGGACCCACAACAGCTACTCGTAATCCTGTCAGCACAACAAGCCATGGAAATGCCACAGGCACCAGCCATGGACCCACAACAGCTACTCATAATCCTGTCAGCACAACAAGCCAGGGGAATGTCACAGCTTACCCAACAAGCAACAGCACTGCCACCAGCCCAGGATCCTCCAGCAGTGCTCCCCACCCGGGGCCACCTCCACCTTCTCCAAGTCCTAGCCCAGGCTCCAAGGCAGTGGTAGGAGACTACACTTGGACTAATGGTTCCCAGCCCTGTGCCCGTCTCCAAGCCCAGATTCAGATTCGAGTACTGTATCCAACCCAAGATGGAAGACAGGTAAAGTTTAAAAAAAAATGGGAGGACATGAGGGAAGGGGATGAGACCGTTCACCATGGTTCAGAAAGGAAGAGCAGAGAAGGGGACAAATACAGAGTGAAGTTGAAAGGAACAAGGGACTTTAGATGGCACGGTTGTGTAGCCTTATGACCCTCTCATCTTTAACTTCCACAGGCTTGGGGCATCTCTGTACTGAACCCCAACAAAACCAAGGCCCAGGGTGGCTGTGAGGGTGCCCATCCCCACTTGCTTCTCTCATTCCCCTATGGACAGCTCAGCTTTGGATTCAAGCAGGTACCTCACCCCTCACTCTCACCCTGCAAGTACCCTATCCCTATCAATCCTTTACCATAGTCCTTACTCTGTGGACATGAATACCACTCACCCCTGCTGCCCTGAGCCTTTCTGGTCACCTCTGCAGGAACCACAGCAGAGCACTGTTTACCTGTACTACACAGCTGTGGAGTACAATGTATCCTTCCCGCGGGCAACAAGTGAGTAACCTCCCCTTTCTCATAACTTGCACTAGGTGTCTGGACTCCTAAAAGGACCTAAATGGGGGGGTGGGGGTGGGAATGCAAATATAGAGCTGACCCTTCCTCACTGTTTTAGAGTGGACATTCTCAGTTCAAAATTCATCCCTTCAAGAACTCCAAGCCCCACTGGGCCAGAGCTTCAGTTGCAGAAACGCAAGCATCATTCTTTCACCAGTTTTCCACCTCGACCTGCTCTTCCTGAGGCTACAGGCTGCTCACCTACCCTCAACAGGGACCTTTGGGCCAAGTAAGACCTACTCCTTCCTAGAACTCTCCCAGTGCACTGAATCCCCTATTGTAGGCCTACATAATCTCTCTTCTTACACCCCAAAATTTCCTCTCTCTTAGACTTGTCATAGCTATAGGGCAATTGTCCTCCCCTCTTCTACAAGACTGTCCATTCTCCCCTTTCATTTACTGCTGTCATCTAGGTGAGCTCCTCACCAACCTCCTAATTGCTAACATCCCCCACATCCCTTCCTTCCACCTTTATCCCAGCCACCACCATTGTGATGCCTACTTGCCCTGTTTTTCTGCCAGGTTTTTCTTGTCCTAGTGACCAATCCATCTTGCTGCCTCTTATCATCGGCCTGATCGCCCTCGGCCTCCTCGCACTGGTGCTTGTTACCTTCTGCATCTTCCGGAGACGCCCATCTACCTACCAGCCCCTCTGAGCATTTGTCCCAATACCCAGGGCACCAGGGGATGCCGTCATTTCTCACCACTCAACTGACTCAGTGACAAAGTTATCTTCTTCCCTCTCTGACTTGAGAAACAAAAGTAGAGATAATGCAATTGGGAGATCTGAGGAGAGGTTTATTAAATGTGAAATTCTTCCTCTCCCATTCCTAGTGGGAGAATAATAAAACCTACTGAATCTTTCTTTGGTTTTCCTTGTCCTTCCTTCCAGGATTAAAAGCCATGAGTTTCTTGTCACAATGCTTTCTGTGCCTTAAATGGCTGAGTCTCAGTGAGCTGGTGAGGAAGGCTAAAATATCAGTGTACGACCAAATACCCTCATGGGCTCATCCCCCAAAGCCTGGCACAGGGGGTGTTGAATCCGCTTTGCCTACTACCTTTTTCATCTGGGGCCCCTGGCTGTTTGTTTCCCCTCCCCTCCAATCCATCCTGGTGACCTTCTTCCTGACTATAGTTTTATACAAAACTATGTAAGTGAGGCAGGCAGCAACAGCAATGAGTGTAGATGGGCAGGTCACACCCATCTTTTTATCTTTTTGTTTCTAAAGTCTGTGCTAGTAGCTACTTAACAACAAGAATGCCTGCCCTCCCCATCATGTCTAGGACTGGCCGAACAGCCTGATTATTAAACCCTTGCTGCACCTGGGATGCTACCTCACCTGCAAAAAGTTTCATCAGCAATAGGGACAGTGGGTACTACAACCTCCACATACAATTACCCTCTGTACTCCTGGGGGACAACATACCTCCAGCCTATGCCACCCAGGGAGCCAACCTTGATGTCCCCAATGGTGGTATGTACTTAGTGGTGGTAGGTGGGACCCCCAGGGCAGCCTATGTCCAGATTCTACAAAAGGGTCTGCCAGACAGTCACAGCCTGCACCACCACTGAATTACACTCACACCCTTTACAGTAGGTCATGTTGCAATTGCTGGGGGGTCAGAATGGGCCCTTCCAGTTGTAGGAGACCTTTACAGCTATAAAAAGCTGCCACTGGGACCTAGAGACCCATCCTATTACAGGAAGCCCCACCATGGCCTCACAGACACGTTCGACCTTGCAGACTGTGACGTGAGAGTCATCAAAGGCCTGCAAGACAGCATGATGGGCCAGACCCACCTCCACCAGGATGGCCAAGAGTTGTGGTGTTCCAGCTCTCATTGGGAGGTCTAAGGTGCCATTTCCCAAAGGGAGCTGCTGGGCTCACTTAGCCTTACTTAAGCCCTTGCTCAGCAAGTCGTCACAGAAGGAAGAGGACTGGGCTTTATCCCAGAGTCCTCAGGCCCTTGGGGTGGAACCCAAGGGCCCGTGGTTCATGAAGCCTCCCAGGACTGGGCTCAGCAGGAGGATTGAGGGCTGCTTTCCCCCAAAACTGGTCTTGCCTCCGCCACATTGTCCTCCTGCTTCACTATCCCGGCTCAGCAGTTACTAGCGCAGGAGAAACGTAGACCCTAACAACAGCCCAGCGCCCATAGACGGCGGTAGGGTAGAGACTGTTCTGCTCCCTCCAAAGCCCTTCCTTCCTGGAGACACCGAAATAACAAAAGTTAGCTACAGCACCTCCATCCAACTCCATTTTGGAGACTTACGTTCTTTCTCTCAACTTTGAACAATGTAGTCAGAAGGGAGAGGACAAGATGGCGCCGAGCAAGAGAAGTGGAGAAAAAGCAGGGAGATAAATCTTGCTTCCACACTGGAAGCGTAAACAAAGGCGCAAAACAAGGAAGTGCGTGCGTAGAGCTCTGGCACGCTTTAAAATTCAAACAGCAGGCTCCAAAACCTGGCCCCTGGACGAGACTTATTTTACGCTACTAAAGATGCAGCGGCGTTAAGAGAGAAAATAGGAGCCGGTCCAGCTTTGCCGCGGAAAAGACAAGAGGCGGGGGGGTGGGGGTGGGGGGCGGGTGGTTTCCTAGAGCGCGCATGCGCAGCGTAAGTCAACGACGGTGTGAAGAAACTGGCGGAAGTTACCTTTGCAGTATGGCGACCGAAGCTGACGGGCCGCTGAAACGGGTACTGGTGCCGATTCTTTTACCTGAAAAATGCTACGACCAATTGCTCGTCCAGTGGGATTTGCTTCATGGTGAGTTTTATTCGGCATCCGGTAAAAGTACTGCTGGACCGCCCTCTTACGACAAGTGGGGCGTGGCTACGGATTGAGTGACTGCATTGACTACTGCACACCGTGCTGGGCAGAAATTACCACTGAAAGGGGCGGAAGTGTCTCGGGATCCGTAAAAGGAGAACGCCATTTTTGGGCTAGGGGGCGTCGCCGTATGGAAGTAATTCTATATGAAGTTTATGCTTTAGCGGCAACGAAACGCTGAAAGACTTAAATTTTATAAAACAAAGTTAAAATATGATCAAATAGTTACAACCTTTAATTGATCGCTATACCTTCAGGAGTAAGGTCAAACTTGATTACAAGCCTCTTAACGCGTCCAGGACTTCAGCGGCATCCCCGAAGTCTCCTGCCATCCCGATGGCTTTACTTTTAGCTTCCACGTTTGTTCACGGTCTAATTTTGGAATAACTTGGCTTCCTCCCACTTTTTACAAAGCTACTCCACAGCAAGGCCCCTCTCAGACATCAGTTTGGGAGCTTTCCCGATCGGCCCCACTGTGTTCCATGACCCCACTGTGTTCCATGACCCCTCAGTTCATGGAACACTTTGTTTTAGCCGCATTCATGACCCGTGAGAATCTGACTCCCAATGGGCCAAGTTAAGGGGAAGACTTCAAGGCTAGAGAAAATGTGGGAGGCCAGAGCATAGCAGCCCTGGAGAGGTCGGGCCATAGACAAAAAAGAGGCCTGCCCTTGGAAAGAGAAGACACGTAAAGTGGATAGCCTAGTTGCTCAGTGGAGGGGAATAAATAGATCAGAGTACTGTTGGGCATTGTTAGCTTTATACAGGGAAGCCATGGAGAGCCTTGGAAGAAGGACCAAGGAGTTTAGGAGTAATCTTCAGGGAGTGAAGATTGGGTTGGAAGGAAGGAATGGTAAAAGGTGATTTGGAAAGTCATCTCATCTGAATGTGATGATTTGGAGCAGCAAGGATCAGGCCTTTTTCATTTGCCTCCAAGACTTCCTTGTGTGCGTATGTCAAAATCTTAAGGAGCAAAGGCAGCCCAAAGTGCTTTAAGCCTGTAGGCCTGTAGTATCTCCAGAAAACCCAAGCCAGAGGTCTTGGGTTCCAGAGGTCTCTCTGCTTATCCCTTTTTCTCTTCTCAGTCCCCTGCCTGAAGATTCTCCTCAGCAAAGGCCTGGGGCTGGGAATTGTAGCTGGGTCACTCCTGGGTATGTATTTCATCTTCCTTTTCTGCTGTTGGGGGGGGGGGGGGGCGGCGTGGATTGCTGCACTAAAGGACCCATAAACTGGTTGGGTCCTTTAACCCAAAGTGGGGGTAACATGCTTCCCAATAGCTGTTGTGTTGTACTCCTAAGGGATACCAACTCCTCAGCCATGCCCTTTTTGTCTTTTTACCAGTAAAACTGCCCCAGGTGCTTAAAATTCTTGGAGCCAAGAGCGCTGAAGGGTTGAGCCTTCAGTCAGTGATACTGGAACTAGTGGCATTGACTGGGACCATGGTCTACAGCATCATCAACAAATTCCCCTTCAGGTGAGGGGTTGGCCTTCTATCCCCAAGAGTAAATGTCCCCAGCTCTAGCGGGGTTAGGGTGAGGGAGGTAAAAGGGCAGGAAAAGTGTAAGCCCTTTTGGAAATGTACTCATCACCTGTGGAGGTTATCACAGAAGAGCATCCCACAAATGCCCAGGGTCCAGAGTGACTCAATCAGAGAATGGGGGGGGGGGCAGCGGGCAAGAGGTAGGAACCTGTAGGGCTGTGGACGACAGGGAATAATCAGAGAATTGTGTCCCCAAATGGATGGGCTACGGAGGCTTTTCCTGCCTCTTTCCAGGCCTGCCTTTCTTCCTCCCAACTCTTGACTCTGCAGCTCTTGGGGTGAAGCCCTATTCCTGATGCTCCAGACAGTGACCATCTGCTTCCTGGTTCTACACTACACAGGACAAACTGTGAAAGGTACTGAGGACTTACCCAAGAGCGGGTCCACGGCTCTTGAGAGCCCTGCTGGCTGGGAACTCAGGCCTAGGGAAGCCAGAGGACTCCAGAGGTTGATGAGGACTCTGTTTTTATGACCCCAAGGTGTGGCTTTCCTAGTGGGTTATGCCCTGGTCCTGCTGGTGCTGCTTTCACCACTGACGCCCATGGTCGTAATCACCCTGCTCCAGGCCTCCAATGTGCCTTCTGTGGTGGCAGGGAAGGTGGGTACTGGGAGCAAGAGAAAAATGTTGGGAGTCGGGACTGGGTGAGGGGCACATTGGAAGCTGTGGCTGAGTGTTAAACTGAGGGGAATGGGGGGAGTCTGTGATGGGAATATCGGAATTCAGATGAAAGAATAAAGGGTCTCAACTCCTGTTTTAGCTGCTCCAGGCAGCCACCAACTACCACAATGGACACACAGGCCAGCTCTCAGCCATCACAGTCTTTTTGCTCTTTGGGGGCTCCTTGGCCCGAATTTTCACCTCCATTCAGGTGAGTTCACCTTCTACCCTCTAGGGGTCACTGAAACCTCCTATTACCTCTCCCACCTGAAGACAAAGCTGCCTGGTCTCTGGAATCTTTTCTGGGTTTTACTGAAGAGTGACCCTAGCTGTTTCTCACACCTAGGAAACTGGAGATCCCCTCATGGCTGGAACCTTTGTGGTCTCTTCCCTCTGTAATGGCCTCATCGCTGCCCAGCTTCTCTTCTACTGGAATGCAAAGGCTCCCCACAAGAAAAGGGAGTAGTAGGGCTGAGCAGGCTACTGGAGTCCATTCCATGTTTTTATTCATCCACCTAACCTCAGGGTCCTTCCGAGCCAGGTCTGCTGGTGTGACTTATTCCCCTCTCCTCTGCAGCTGCAACTTCTTGAGCCTGGGTTTGTGTTTAGTGGAAAGGCATTGTTGGTAGACCAGGTCCTCAGAAAGGAATACGGATAATTTTCAGGCTGATATTTGATATTGTGTGCTGTCCTGTGTATGCACTATGAACTCCTTTACTCATTTGGCTGAGATTCTTCCTTTAGCAATTTCCAGCTACTTACCTATTCTGGGCAAAGGCTTGCCCTGCCCTCCCATCTCCTCTCCTCACTTCCTTTTTTGCTGTAAGGGGACAGAGCCTGGACAGTGGAAGGGACTAGGAGCTTAAGGCTGCCTCCCTTCCCTTCACCTGGCTGGCACTGTCTCCTGGACCCCAGTGCTGGGTCGGGGGCGGAGGAAGGGGGATGGGGAATGACTCATTCAGCGCCCCAGGCTGGGGTGAGGAGGTTCCTGCTCTGGCAGGTCCAGGCGGAAGGGAGTGGAGACAGTGCTGGTTCCTGCTGCGGTGAGAGGGAACAGAGACGGGGCAATAAAGACCCAGAGACATGGCTTAACTGTACAAAACCTTGTTAGTCCTACAAAAAATATTTAAAAAAATATTGTGTTGCTCCCGCTGGCTTTTGTTGGGAGGACTACAGGCGTCCGTTGAACTGTGGTCCAATGGTGCAAAAGGAGGGTTTGGAGTTTGGGAGTAGGGGGTGGTTCTGAGTGAAAAAGGTGGTTGGATCCCTTCTTGGGAGGTCCAGATTGTTAGAGGTGGGCTAGGGGCATGGGGGGCCCTGAGAGGGGAGGGTTGTAAGGAGTGGGAGGGCCTGAGGATAGATAGGGGTTATAGGAGGGGAGCGGCTCCCGCTGGAGCCTAGGGTTACTCTGATGGAGGGAAAACGTTGAGGCCTCAGGTTTACAGTGGGAAGAGCTGCAAAGAGAAACACCGGGGTTAGAGGGCACCTGCCTAGATTGGAGGTGACAGGCAGGGTCCCCAAGTGCATGTGAGGAGGGCAGGGCTGACCAGTTATGGGCAGACAAGTAGAATCTACCCTTCCTTGGATATTTTGGGCTCCACCTGGAACTGCAAGTACAGAGCCAGACTCAAGGCTGGTTTAGAGATCAGGGCAGCCTTGTTGGGACAGGCTCACCAGGGAACTTGCGTGCTGCGTGCCCGTATTCCTCTTTTGGGGCAGCCGGCCAGAAAGGGGCAGAGTTGGGCTTAGCCTCCTTGCCCTGAAGGCTGAGAGAAGAAGCTGGGTCACACCAGGGCCAGAAGTGGGGGTAACAGGAAATCCAGGTAGGTAACTGGAACACGGTCAACATCCTCGGGGCTGTGGTCTGCCCCTGCATGGCCACCACTGCTGGGCTGAGATAGGAAAACCCCCTAGGAAAAGCCTGGGCCACTAGAGCCCTCTCAAAGATGTTAGGAGTGCAGGGGGGTATGCCCCCCAAAACCTTAACGGTAGGCCCCCAACCCCTCTCAGGGAGTGGCCTCTGCTTCGGTGGCTTCAGAGCCCCCCTCCCCCCAACAGCCAGGCCCTCTGGTATTTGCCCCACCCAGACTCCAGGAGCGTCTCCATTCTCACCCAGATCCCCAGCCACTCACCTGTAACCTCCAGGAAGGTAGGATGTCGAGTAGTTAGGGGGCTGGTACCCAAAGCCTCTGTTCCCCTGGGTGGTTGTGTACCCAGGCCCCCAGACTGGCCCGTTGCCAGCCACACCGCTGCTTCCCTGGCCAAAGTGGGGCAGCCCAGTGCTCTTGGTCTTGCGCCGTGGCCGGTACTTGTAGTCGGGGTAGTCGCGCAGGTGCCGGGCCCGCAGCCGCTTGGCCTCCTCCACGAAGGGCCGTTTCTCATCCTCGCCCAGCAGCTTCCACTGCGCTCCCAAGCGCTTGGAGATCTCGGAGTTGTGCATCTTTGGGTTTTGCTGCGCCATCTGGCGGCGCTGAGCAGAGCTCCACACCATGAACGCGTTCATGGGTCGCTTCACCCTCTCTAAGGGAAGCCCCCCGGAGGCCACAGGGTTCCCCGCATTCTCCTGCTCCTGGGAACTGGAGGACGAGGAGGCAGGGGCTGTGGGAGCTGGAGGTTCCAGGCTCCAGGCCTGGTCTTGTGAGGGGCTGGGTAGCTCCATGGAGGGAAGCCTTAAGAGGGCACCCACACACCCTCTCCTCCAAAGTGAAAAGTTGATCCCCAAACCCGGTAGCCTTAAAGTGGAAGTGTCTTCCTGGTCTGGAGTCGTTTCACAGAAAAGTTGTTTCCTTCAAAAGTATATATCGCTCCTAAGTTCAGAGTCTTTATTCTGGAATCCTGGCTCCCTACCAGTCTGCACACTTAAGGAGAGTGCAAAATCTGCCCGGTAACCAGTACAAGGCAGGTTGCTCTCTCCTTTCCTTGTAGTACGATGCCACACCCAGTCCCGTTTCTCCTACCTGTGGCTTCGGTGGAGGCCGTAAACTTTCCACTCAAGTCTCTAGAGTATTTTGGCTATGGGGCAGCACAGCCCACACACCACAGCACTCACTTGCCCTCAGTGTCGGTGGCTGGTGGGTGAGCCAGAAACAGCTTTTAAGGACTGACTCCTCCCCATACACACCCAGCAGACCACGCCTCCTTAAGAGCGCCAACATCCCCCTCCTTAGGCAGACCCAGGTATTCCGTTCTTCCCAGCCCCCAAAAACCCCTCAGGGCACCACGCCCCCATCCCCACCCTAGACCCAGAAGTCAGGCCTTCCAACCCTAGTAGCTCTGCACATCACCCCCTCCCTTAAGCTTTGGCAATTTAAAGTCAGTTCCTTTGCACAATGGGTTCAAGCACTGGGATCAAAAGCCCTCAAGGTCAGAATAGTGTGTTAGGAAGAACTTTGGAATACCCCACCCCCACCCCTTTTCTCGTGCCCAGTGCCGCTCAAAACCCAACCTGCCCCTGGGACAAGAAAGGGGCGGTTGAGGGAGGCAAGCCATTTTTGTTGTGTGAGTCACCCTAGCAGGTGCTTGGATGATGATTCAGCACTACTCTAGGTGAGAAAACTTAAACCCAATTCCCCCCAAAGGTTTTCCCACCCCACCATCTTATCTCCAAATTTCAGTCAGTCCATACCCTGAGAGCCAAGAACCCCATGACAATTCCCCCAGGGCTGAGAGATCTGTAACATGGATGCTGAAGAAAAAGCCTGGATCCAGAGCAAAGAACCAGTGGGAATAAGGGCTAGACATCTAGGTCCCAGAAGCTTTCAAGAGGCAACCCTTGCTCCCCACTCTGCCCAAGACCCAGCCCAAGCCCCAGGCCTCAGGTAATCTGATTAAGCAGCTGGCCTTGGCTCTCAGTTCTTAGCAGGGACAACTGCAGCTAGGAGCAGCCCTACCCTACCTAGCCAGCTGAGTCAGGGTACAGGAGTGGCCCAGCTCCCTATACCAGCAAACCTAGCAGGGGGTGGGAGAAGCAAGGAGACACAGGCCACTGTCCTGGACCAGGAGGGTACCTGGGCCTGGGGAACTTAAGATTGTTCAGAATTCCCCAAGTAGGCCATCTCTGGGACACTAGAGGAGCCGAGTTCGAAGAGACAGAAAACAAGGGCAAGTCAATCTTAGGAAAACACCAAACTCTGCACAAGGAAGACGCAGGAACCATAGAGCCATTTGGATTTTTTTAATTCTCTTTTTAAATACTGTACAGTGAAAAATAAATACGCCTTCTCATCCACCAGATAAGGTTGGTCCCCCTTTCCCTGGGGAACCTAGTCACCCCCCTTCATACATACCCCTGGTTCTACTCCAAAACCTTCCCCATGCCTCCCACCCACTTATACCCTTACTATCCCCGTCTTCCACAGTGATGAGGCCCCAGAAATTGGGGGTACAGGATGGGAGGAGGGATAGCAGGGGAGCCCCCTGAACTGTCAAATCTGGGTGGGTCAAGGAGCACCCCGCACCAACAGGCGGAGAATGGGGATGTTCAGAGAGAGATTGGGGCGTAAGAGGATAAAGGCACATCCAGTCTGATGGGGAAGGAGAGGCTCCCCTCACCCTGGGGGTAGGGTGGACAAGAGGGAGGTGGGTATGACCCTGTTACACACCCCTCCACTAGCTCCTGGAGATTGGGGGGGGACCCAAGCTTCTGTGCCACCCCCCTCCCCCCTAGATAAGAGCAGCTCCAGCGCAGGTCAGTCAGGCCTGTGAGGGCCATGGTGTTGGGCAGCAAGCGAGATGGAGAAGAGAGAGATGCGGGCTGGAGGTTTTATGAAACCCCATTCACCAAACTACCCAACTCTAGCGGGGCGGAAAGCTCCCCATTCTCTGAGGGGCCCTTAGGAAGCTTGCTGACAGAGTCACCCTGAGGGGAAAGTGGAAAAGAAAATGGAAAGGAAGGAAAAAAAGTGGTCAGTAAAAATCCAGGTAATGACATTCCCTGCATTCAAGTGTTCCTGGCCATCTGATGACCCAGGGATTGATCCCTCATCTGGCTCTCTGGTTATTCTCACTGGGATCCAAAAAATATGATCCATACATCATCTTTCTCTCTTCTATTCAAACTCTCCACTATTATAAATATACTCTAAATGCTATCAGACATAGCCTTCTCTGCAATTTAGCAAGAGATTTCTTTGGAAATAGTCTTGTGCTCCCTGCTCCAAAAGAACAAAAATGTGGGGAGAAGTAAATTACATCTTTCCTGCCTACCTTCTGTCCTGAAAGGGAGTCCTCTGAGGGTTTAGTGCGTTCCAGGGGTGGCCGCTGGCGGCTCTGGGACTCTGCTCGGGAGATATAGTCAGCCACAGTCACTGGGGAAGGCAGAGAACCAAGAGTTTCAGAAGGAATCAAGGATCCAGGCCCTACATACCCAATGAGTCCCAACCCCTGGTTTTCATAGGATAGCAGGGATCCCATTCTCTGAGCTCTGAGGAAGGATGCTGGCACCCAGTGTTAGCTGACCTGGCTGGCGGTCTCCACTGACAGAGCCATCGGTACGGTTACCACGGTTACGGCGGCGGCGGCTCCTATTTCGACGCTGAGGTCTTGACTCATCTTCTGTGGGGCAAGGAAAAAGTAGAGTCATGCGTCTAATCTCCCACTCTTTTTTTTTTTTTAAGGATTTCATTTATTTATTTATCTTTAGAGGGGAAAGGAGAAAGGGAGAGAAACATCAATGTATGGTTGCCTTTTGTGCGTCCCCTGCTGGGAGTTGGCCTGCAGGGAACCGGTCTGCAACCCAGACATGTGCCCTGACTGGGAACTGAATCACGATCCTCTGGTTCGCAGGCCTGTGCTCAATCCACTGAGCTACACCAGCCAGGGCCTTAATCTCCCACTCTTTAGTTCTTTCCCAGCTCTAGTTTTTTAATGACCTTACCTAGGCCATTCTCTGTCATGCTGGGCCCATCAGATTCAAGGCCTCCATCCATGATAGTCCTGTCTTCGTCAGTTCGGCGGCGGCGGGAGCGGCGGCGCCTGGCACTTGCTGGGGGTGGTGGTTCCCCAGGCTCAGAATCAATTGGAGGCTCTGGTTCAGATGTGTCCAGTAGGCTGTAGGGGTTACTGTCTGGATCCTTCAGCACTGGTGAAAAGAGGAGGAACTAGGAGTCAGGTGTCCACCAACTTTTCATTTGGCCTACAATTGTGAACCCAGCTCTCTGGTACTGGTACCTGAGCTAATAGATGAAGAGCTGTATCTCGAGGTAGGCCTCGGAGTAGGTGGGGGTCCCCTACCCCGGCCCCCAGCTGGCCGCCGCCGACTTTCTTCCCGAGTTGGGGGATCCCGGTCTCCTAGCCCAGCTCGAATAGGCTCTTCCCTCTTCTCAGACTCAGTCTCAGAAGCAGTAGATAGGTCTGAGCTGGGGCCTGAAGAACACCGTGGAGTTCAATCAGGTCAGCACCCCCACTCCAGGACCCATCACTGCCCCAAAACTGGAAGACTTCTCCCTTACTCACAAGTCCCCAGCCAATCTTTATCTCTATGACAACTTTCCTCAAGTTTCCAAGCAAATCATTGCCTATCCTCACAATACCCCCATCCAACTGTTTGCCTCCCTTTCCCATAGCCATCTCACCATAGGCAGGACCACCTGTTCTCCGGGCCCGGCCCCGGCCCCCATAGCTGCCCCCATAGGTTCTTGTGGTGTGCAGGGAGGACGAGGAGCTCTCATCAGTGGTATATCCAGCCTTGTCACTGCCACCGCTACCCCGCCCACTCCCAGGAGGGCGAAAGCCCAGCCCAATCTGTCGAAGCTGCTCATCAATTTGCAGCCTCTCCAAGCGAAGTTGCTCCACTTCCTGTTTGGGTAAAGGATAGAAAAAGATATGGAAGGAGTAATAAGTAACAGATTAATGAACAGTTTCCTGTCCTGGCTGGTGTAGCTCAGTAATAAGTAAAAGATTAATGAACAATCTCCTGTCCTGGCTGGTGTAGCTCAGTGGATTGAGCATGGGCCTGCGAACCAGACAATCGCAGTTCGATTCCCAGTCAGGGCAGATGCCTGGGTTGCAGGCCAGTTCCCGGCAGAGGACACACCAGAAGGCAACTATACATTGATATTTCTTTCCCTTTCTCCTTCCCTTCCCCTCTAAAGATAAATAAAATCTTTAAAAAACAAAAACGGTCTCCTTTCATGCTTCTCTGCCCCAACCATCCATACATTTCTAAACTCTCATCTAAACTCTCAGAAATATAAGAATGGAGGGAGACATTGGTTAAACCAAGAAAATTCTGGGATCCAACCCCACAGTCCCATATTCCTACCCAGTGGTTTCTATTCTACTCAGAGACAAACTGGGTACCATAGCTCTTAAGTTGATCCACCAGCAGTCTCGGCCCCTTATAAGACCCAGATCTTTCCTCTCCCAGGTTTCCAGCTTGGGTACCTGCAGGTAGGAGAGGTGATATTCCAGCAGAGCCTGAGCATTGCTGATATTCTCTCGAGTGCCAACAAATATGAAGGGAACCATTCCCTGAAGGAAAATAGGGCAGAAAGATTAGGAGAGTCAAGTGGAAGTAGTAATTCTACCCTGTCTCCAAAGGAAGCCCAACCCATGGGATCTTTCTGGCTCTACATCCAAGGGGAAACTAAAGTTCCCATGCTCTTCCCCCTAGAAATCCCAGCCCTCAGAGAATGGCTTCATGAACAATCCCATCTACTTCTGGACACCAGTCTCTAAGTGGAGCTGCCATACCTCCTCCCTGGGGTTCTTCTTGTCATTATCACCTTCTACTCGAACCCTCACCACACCGGATTTATCCACAATCTCCTGGATCACTTTCCCATTCTTTCCAATCACTTTGCCTGAATGGGTAAAGGAGGAATTAGACCTTTTGTTTTTAGAGGAGAGAAAGAAGAGTCAAAAACACTGATGATAAACAGTACTTAGCTTCTATATATATTCTACTTAATTATTCTCCTGCCTTAGGTTCCTGTTGAGTATTTGTCTTTCACAAGACAAAATATTACAATCCCTAGAAATCTTTTCTTCCATTTTTGTCACTCCTACTACAAACTGTTCTATCTTTGTGAAACTAAAGCCCACGAGGCAGATGCCAAGCCCAGAATCACTTCAGAGAATCTCACTTCTAGTCCCCAACTGCATTCTCTTTTATATATACACACACCCCCAACTCACCAACCAGGTTCCTGGGCACTTGCACCGAGTCCTCAGAAAACTCAAGGTAACTTCGGGCCTGCCGGCAGGCCTCAGGAGTCTAATAGAAATGGGGAGTTGTTAATAAAAGACAAAACTTGGATCTTAAACAATGATCTTTCTGCCACTTCCTGTCTTTGGGAAAATTATTGCCACCAAAGTCAGGGAGGGAGAGCAACATAATTCAGGTTTTCCTTTCTACTTCCCCCGCTCTTCTCTGTATCCAAGATACTTAGGCAACAGATATCTTGTGCTGACCTCTCCATAGATGCGGAAAGTACAGGTCTCTTCACCCAACTCAATGGCAGTCACCCCAGGCACTTTTCGGGCCTGCTGGATGTTGGCACCATGAGTCCCAATTGCCAGTCCCATCAGGTCCTCTCGCACTGTGAACTCCTCTTGGAATGCTGCTGCCAACTGCTTACTGGTCTGAAAGGAAAAGGTACTGTAGAAATCACCATGGTGGAATCTCAGAACAACTGTCCTAGGTACCTAATGCTTTGCCTAACTTCAGTAAGAAAAAAATCTGTGAAAGCAAGCCAGAACTGCCCACAAGTCTGCTGACCACTAGGACCTATGTGAAAAATTCAGGAACTTTAAATTCCACTCCAACCTTCCAAATACCAATGGCTTGGGGGGAAGGAGAGAAAATGAGGATAGAATTTGGGCTGGGAGCCACCAAAGTTCAGGATTTGAATCTAACGTTATCTGGTTGTGTGATCCTAAATAAAGCACACTCTCTGTGCCTTCATTCTGTCGTCTGCTAAATAATTACACCTGACCTACCTCATTCTGTTTATCAAGAAAATTAGGTAAGACTGATAAGAAAGGACTTTACACTAGGTAAATGCAAGTATAAGGAACTAGTACCTTAACCAAACTAGTAACTACCAAAATAAAACCTAAAAACTTGAGCAGAAAGCAACAGATTAAGAAAAGCATAAAAGGAGCCTATGGAGTGCCATCCTACTTTATCTTTTAACCGGTCTTTGTGGGGTTCCCTGGGTACAAAGGCAGCAAGACAGGAAAGATTCTAGAAAAGTGATTCTTAGGTAGGAAGCACCAAATAGGAAAGATATCCAAAAGTGGACATTTCCAGATCACAATCCATGGCCTCCTACTTCCAAGAATTATAGCAAGGATTTACAGTAGGCAAGAAAGGGCTAAAAAAAGGAACTAGTTAGGTGTTCAAAATAACTGAGTTATGGCCCTGAACAGGGTGGCTCAGTTAGGCATCGTTCAGCAAAACAAAAGATCACTGGTTCAATTCTCAGCCAGGGCACATGCCTAGATTGCAGGTTCAGCCCCCAGTTGGGGTATGAGAAGCAACCCATCAGTCTCTCCCCCTCTTTCTGCCTCCCTTCCCCTCTAAAAATAAGTAAATTTTTTAAAGAAATAATAACTGAGTTAGAGGGGGAGGGGAGAGGAGTTAATTGGATTTACACATATCTTCTGGAGAAATGTGCCAAGAGTTTTATTTCTTAAACTGCCTGATGGGTACAAGGGTGCATGCTGTATTATTTTTTTATCCTTTAAATGCCCCCCCCCCAATTTTTTTAATCCTCAGCCAAGGATATGTTTTCATTGATTTTAGACAGAGAGGAGGGAAAAGAGACAAAAATATCGTTGTAAGAGAAAAACAGAGATCAGCTGCCTCCTATACATGTCCCAACTGGGGATCACACCCATAACCTAACCTAAGTATGTGAGCTGACCGGGAATAGAACCAGCAACCTGCTGGTACATGGGACAATGTTCCAACCAAGTCACCTGACCAGCACTAAACATTCAATATTTAAAAAATCATTTTTAAGCCCTGACCAGGTAGCTCAGTTGTTTGGAGAGCTGTCCTGATAACCCAAGGTTGCAGATTCAATTCCCAATTAGGGCACATATAAGAATCAACCAATAGCCCTGGCTGGTGTAGCTCAGTGGATTGAGCGCAGGCCTGCGAACCACACAATCGCAGTTCAATTCCCAGTCAGGGCACACCCAGGCCAGTTCCCAGCAGGGGACTCACGAGAGGCAACCATACACTGATATTTCTCTCCCTCTCTCCTTCCCTTCCCCTCTAAGGATAAATAAGTAAATAAATCTTTTTTTTTAAAAAAAAAGAATCAATCAATAAATCAATAAATAAGTGAAACAGGTCAGGGCACATGCTTGGGTTGCCGGCCGGTTCCTTGCAGGCTAACTACCAGCAGGGGACGCACAAAAGGCAACCATACATTGATGTTTCTCTCCCTCTCTCCTTCCTCTCTAAAGATAAATAAATAAATAAAATCTTTAAAAAAAAATAAGTGAAACAGTAAGTCGATGTCTCCCTCTCTCTCAAATCAGTAAATAAAGTAAATAAAAATAATTCTAAAAAACAAAAACAGCCCTAACTGGTTTGGCTCAATGGATTGAGAATCACTGGCCTGCAAATCAAAGAGCCGCCAGGTCGATTCCCAGTCTAGGACACATGCCTGGAGTGCAGGCCAGGCCCCCAATAAGGGGTGCACAAGAGGCAACCACACATTGATGCTTCTCTCCCTCTCTTTCCCTCTCCCTCCCCCTCTAAAAAATAAAATAAAAACCAAACAAAAGAAAAACATGTCCCTATTCTTAAGACCCTGCACTCACCTATAGTTAACTTAGCTATTTGGTGCACTTTACCACACAGATTAATATAGCCAAGTCCTAGAAGAATTGAATATTCTACCTTTTGTCACCAGGAAACCTGTTCATTGGGAAATGGAGCAGATATAGTTTGTATCATCTGGAGGTAATGGTGAATTTTTAACTGCCAGTGCCCTGAGTAGCATCCCTAGAGAAGCGAAAGATTACCATGATCCAGAATTTGCACAGGCTCAGAGAAAAGCTTTCCAAAAAGATCAATTCACTTGATAAATGGAAATGCATGTTCAAACACAAACACAAACACCTACCCTACTTGTTTAGGATGGTATAATGCCTAAGGAAAGGAAATCTAACCATCATTAAGATGTCAGAATTTAAGCCCTGGCTGGTGTAGCTCAGTGGATTGAGTGCGGGCCTGCGAACCAGAGGATCGCGGTTCGATTCCCAGTCAGGGCACATGTCTGGGTTGCAGGCCGGTTCCCTGCAGGTCAACTCCCAGCAGGGGACGCACAAAAGGCAACCATACATTGATGTTTCTCTCCCTCTCTCCTTCCCCTCTAAAGATAAATAAATAAATAAAATCTTTAAAAAAAAAAAGATGTCAGAATTTAAACATCATAGATATTCAGGAGTGAGGTTTATAGTTATAATACAAATGAAACAAGAATAAACTGCTTTGTGTACGCATAACTGTAAACCTACTTTTGCCTATGCCTGTATTCTAATGTAACTACCTCATCGTCACAAATAAAGATGATAAAAGCTTAGTAAAATTACATGATTTGCCAAGCCCTGGCTGGTGTGGCTCAGTGAGTTTAGCACTGTCCTGCAAACCAAGGGGTTGCTGGTTCGATTACCAGTCAGGGCACACGTCTGGGTTGTAGGCCAGGTCTCCAGTTGGGGGCGTGCAAGAGGCAACCTATGGATGTTTCTCTCTCCCTCTCTTTCTCCTGCCCTTCCCTTCTGAGAAGTAAATGAAATCTTAAAAAAAAAAAAAAAAGATTTGCCATTATTTGCCACATCAATTATTTAATAAAGCAAGAGTTAGGATTCCGAGTCCAGTGGTCTTTCTAGTGTACAAATGGGTCTCAAGAGAGATAATTTGAGGGATGCCAGTGGAAGAAAGAGCCACATCCACTTCTGACTGATATTTTTTGGTTTTTGTTAGTCCTCACTCGAGGACTTTTTTTCATTTCTTTTAGAGAAAAAAAGAAGGGGAGAGAGAGAGAAAAACGGATGCGAGGGAGAAGCACCAATTGGCTGATTCTACATATGTACCTGAACCAGGTAGCAAATGTGCCCAGACCCAGAAAAGGAATCAAACCTTTCAACCTAGGTATGTGACCTGACCAGGAACCAAACCTGCACCTTTCGGTGAATGGGACAACGCTCATTCACCAACTAAGCCACACTAGCCAGGGCTGACTGATGTTTTATGTGCACTATGCTTTCAAATAAATTTTACTTATTCAGAGCACATGGCTCAAAAAATGTTTAACAAATGTACCACAACATAATGGAGTTCTGCCATCTGGAGAAGTCTGGGATAAAGTAGCAGACCCAGGTATACTGGCCCACAAAGGCCTTGATCTTTTTTGTTCTGTAAACATAAGAGCGCACAAATGGAGGATGCGACAAAAAAGGAGGAGGACTATAATACTAATATATTCAGAAGTAAAAAGTAAAGCCGAAATTTACCTCTAGGTGTTTTGTAGCTTCTTCATTGCGAGACATGAGTAGCAGTTTGGTGCGCAGGCTTCGAAAATGCATATCACCCAGCAGGGATGCCCGCTTCACAGGGGCTTCTGTGGTTGACTGGGAAGAAACCAATGGAAGTCATTAAAATTGACTTTGAATACATAGTGCAGGAGAGACAGCAACTGGAACTCAGAATGCCTGAGTCTCTGGAAAAAGGTTAAGACTTAAGAACTAAAGGTAAGGCCCTGGCTGGTGTAGCTTAGTGGATTGAGTGCCTGCCTTCTAAGCAAAGGGTTGCTGGTTTGATTCCCAGTCAGGGCACATGCCCTGGCCCCTGTGTGCCAGGACCCCAGTAGGGGACACATGAGAGATAACCATATGTTGATGTTTCTCCCCCTCCCTTCCCCTCTGAAAATAAATAAAATCTTAGAAAAGAAAATGAGAAGAGAAGAGAAGAGAAAAGGAGGGAAGGAGGGAAGGAGGGAAGGAGGGAAGGAGGGAGGGAGGGAGGGAGGGAGGGAGGGAGGGAGGGAGGGGAAAATCACTATAAACCTCACAAGGGCCCTACCATTTGGGTGCCTAAGGGAAGTGATTTTAGGCAGCAGACACAGGTAAGAACTCTAGCAGGCCCTTTTATAGAGTCCAAATATACAAGGGAGGATCCCAGCCCAGACTGCAACATAATAACCAGGTTAAAAAAAAATTAAGCTCAAACACATAAAAAACTAAGGAAAGGTAGCTGGGCCCACAGGGGTCAGGAGCAATAAAGTCCTCCCTGACAAATAAATATAAGCACATTTTAGCTCCTCCCTTTCTAAAAGGAGTTAAAAAGAGAGGATGAAAAATTGCTGAAAACGCTTACGTGAATAAACTCACCAGGATGAAGAGCTCACTATTTGTGATGTTGAGAAAGATGCAGTTCGCTCCCAATGCTTTCTTGAACTCTTTATGGACATTTTCATTGGAACAACTGCAGTGAAAGAGAAAAGTGTTCAGTGAGTGTATAGTGAGGTCAAAGTGTATAGTGAGGTCAAAAGTCTAGCAGAAACCGGGACAGAAAAGTAAGAAAAGAGAAAGGACTGCGGTAAAAGAACAGAGATGAAGACAGAAACTGGGAACACAAAGGACTGTAGAGGGCCAAGGAAATGATATACAAGACTGAAACTGGGAGTGGGGTCTGGGGAAAATAAGGGCAGAGAAGTAGGGCTATAAAGAGGGTCCACTAAGGGCCCAACATCCCTAATACTCACGCTTCTCTCAGATCCTCAGGAACAGCCATGGTAACCTTGAAGAAACTGCCTTTGGTTGCAAGGGGATTGGGATTAACTGGCCGAAGCCGTTCCAGGGTGACAATTTCATTGTACGTAGCATCACAGGCAGCATATTCAATAACATAGAACTGGTAAAAGGAAAGAAAGGAGAAGTTGTATATGACCTGAGTTTTTATCTCCTACCTTTCTATGTCTGCATTTGTTTCAGGCCTTCTCCAAAGGCCTTCACAATCACTCACATCTCCCTTCATCATCCGCACCCGGGCCAGCCACCAGCCACAAGGTTCTTGCTCATTGGCTCGAGAATAAACCTGAAAGGAAGATGAAAATTAAAAAGATATTGAGGTCCATCGAAAAACATCAAGAATGGGATAAGCATTAACATACTTCAGAGGTATCCTTAAACTAAGATACAAGAAAACTAGAGGAAGGAACTACTAATTAAAAAAACAGAGAGGACTAGAGTTTAGATGTTGTTCTCATAAATGGAAGAAAGGTAAATAATTCCCTGAAACTGGGAAGCTCCCTGAGAGTTTGGCTGATCACAACAGAGATGGACAGAGAACTGCCACATTTCACTTGTCCACAGACTACCTGGCTAGGTGTAGTAGCTTAGCTTGAGGAGGAAGGAGAGTGAACCAACTAGTGAGGACCCTAGGATACCAACATGAGGGTATGTATGGCAGATGCTGAGAGAAAAGTGAAATTTAGAAAGGGTAGACTCCATGGCCCTTACCTCCACCTCATCTCCTTCTGTGATCTCCTTATTGTAATCAGCTGGAGGTGGTAGCCGCACATCCCCAAAAGGAATTTGTCTCTCACTCTGCCAGCTGCAAATGAAACAGTGATATGAAAGCTATTCAGGGTAACATGGCTGCCCATTTCTTCAAAAAAGGGATTACTGCTTGAAATCACTGGGCAATGTCCACCTTCCCTGGTGATTAAAGGCAAAATCCCAGGCCCTGCTCCACAATGGCATCTTCTATCTCTTGTTATAATCTAAATATTGGATCAAATGTGTCCTACCCTCACTAAACTTTAGCCCTATACTCTCTTGGGATCCAGAACTGCCCCCTCAAACCTTTGGCTCTCCCCCATCTATTACACACCTCATGGGACTCAGCCACCTCCTCCCTGTTCTCCACCCTCCTTCTAGGACCTAGTATACTGATTCTCTATTCCCAAGGTCTTACTTGTTTTCAAAGAAGATGGTGACAGAGTCTTCATGGACATCCTTCACAAAGCCCTAGAATAAATTTTAGAAGAAAGTAAAATAAATAAATAACAATTTACCAACATCTCAGCCATTAAGGGAACAGAGGCATTCAGAGGCTCTTAAAATAGTTTTAGATGGGGACATAAGCGATCTAAAGACATGGCCAGAAAAAAGCTGTACTGGAGAAAGAATATGAATATTGAGGTAGAGAGAAGAAATAATAATGGCATGGAAAGATATGTGGCAAAATGCAGAAATAAGATGAAACAGAAAGCAGAAGGGGGAAAATCACTTGCATCAAAACAATCTGGAAACTGGTGGTCTACTATGGCGCCCACAGGGGCCCTCCTATCTGTCTGCCTCCTATTGTGCTGAGCAGCTTGCCAGAACTCAATTAAAATACCAACAACATTCAGCAAGGCTAAGAATATCCCATGAGACAGCGTGAGGCCATCCTGGAACACCTAGAGGACATCAGGATCTGCCAAGAGAGAAAAGGGTCCAGCTCCCCAATACAGCAAAAGACAGGAGCAAACTTGGTGCCTTGATGCCTGAGTCCTAAGAGAATACACAGAACAATGGAAAAGTTCAAAACAACAAACAATTTACATAAGGAAAAATTCAGGCTTAAGAGATGTGAGATTTCTGAATTCTAGACTATAACACTGCTACACATTTAAAAAGGATAATATAATTGTAGAAGACTCCAACCTTGAGATCTCAACAAAGGAGGAACAGGGATAGGTGAATAGTTTGTTTACCTCCTATTTTCTATGTCCTTATGCAGAAGCCAGAGCTATGTGTTCAACCCTATGCTCCCAATTTTCACATACTCAAAATTAAGGATTGCTAATTTTGATAAAGCCCAATTTATCAATTTATTCTTTTATAATAGCTTTTTGTTTCAAATGTAAGAAAGCTTTGCCTAATCCAAGGCCACAAAGGTTTACTTGTACACCTTCTAGAAGTTTTAATAGTTTTTATTTTACATTTAGGTCTGATCCATTTTGTGTTCAATTTTGTATACGATGCAAGAGACTAACAAAGCTCATTTTTCACCTACGGATATCCAGTTGTCTGAATACCATTTGTTTAAGATTATCCTTTCTTGACTAAATTACCTTTCACTTCTATCAAAAATCAGAAAATGCAATTAATAATAAAACAACAGAAAGATCAGTGGTTGGTGGAGGACTTGTGGGAATGATAAAAATATTCATTATTTTGATTATGGTAATGGTTTATTTTATACACACACACATGCTAAAACCTAACAAACTGTACACTGTGAATACATATACTTCACTGTATACCAATCATACCTCATTAAAGCAGTTTTAAGAATTAAGAGGGTTCAGCCCCTGACTGGTGTAGCTCAGTGGATTGAGAGTAGGCCTGCAAACCAAGGGATCACTGGTTCAACTCCCAGCCAGGGCACATGCCTCGGTTGCAGGACGGGTCCCCAACTGGGGGCATGCAAGGGGCAACCACAGGTTGATGTTTCTCTTCCTCTTTCTCCTCTCTCTAAAAAATAAATAAAATCTTAAAAAAAAAAAAGAATTAGAGGGGTCAAAAGGCTAATACATAGGAACTATTCCTGAGTTATACAGTGAGGTTCAAAAGCTTAGGTGAGAAAACATGAAAATGTATACTGTGTCACTCCCACCTCATGGAACTGATCACTACTATACGCACTACTGTATTGCTGTTTCCTTATGGTGGGAAAATCTAAACCTAAATTTCACTCTTGATACAAGCCATCTTCCTCTTCTTTCAAACTAACTCTTATTGTTATGGAACCTTACTATTGCCCAAGGCAGTAGTGTTCCTGCACTGTCTGGCCCCTTCCTTATGCATGCTTCAACTTTCTTTGCCATTTGCTTCCCTAGAAATGTTTTTTCTACTCTTCATTCAGCTCCATCAGTACCCACTCCTACTATTCTCTACTCAAGTCTTCTGAGTCACTTTTACTCCTCACTATTTGCCTGAGTTGCTCATCCCTTTTCAGTTCTCTTAGCTCCTTAAATTTCCTCCTTCCTCCCCCTACAACCACTAACCTTCGCTATTCTTCTGACCCTTTATAAGGGTCTATCTGGATTTCTAGAAACATTTCAACCAGCCTCTTCAGCTGACTTGATCCTATCCTTTATCCAAAATACTTATCTCCAAGCTTTAGAAATAGCTTATAAAAAGAGTTAGCTATTCTCAAATATTTTATTTACTTTTTAAAAAGGTTTTATTTTGTGGTTGCCTCTTGCACGCCCCACATTGGGGACCTGGCCCAAAACCCAGGCGTGTGCCCTGACTGGGAATCAAACCTGTGAACCTTTGGTTCACTGGCCGGTGCTCAATCCACTGAGCCACACCAGCCAGGGCTATTCTCAAAATATTTTAGGAATGAAATAAAGAGTGGAAGAGACAAGATATCACTTACCTCCCTCTTTTGTGAAGAGATGAACATTCCTAGATATACCTATTCATAAAGGATATGCCTAAAGCTCTAATCCAATTCTCCTCCAACATTTCAGGGTTGGCCGCAAGTGGAGGTAGCCATGACACCCTGATTTTTCTTTTCTTTTTTTTTTTTAATTTTTTTATTTAATTATTTTTCAAGTACAGTTTTCTGTCTATTACTCCCATCCCATCCCACCCCCCTTTTAATTTTTTTATTTAATTATTTTTCAAGTACAGTGACACCCTGATTTTTCTAGCTACCATGATCCCCAAAGCAGAAATGCTGAATTCAGAATGGAGTTTTTCCTCTCACTACTCAGCAACTCAACCAAACGCCATTTACTTTTACACTTCCAGGATCTTTTTCCTTCAAAAATTCCTCAAGTTTTCTCAATTTCTATTCCATTCCAGTCTCTGCTTTTTAATTCTACCATATCACCCTAGTTTTTTTCCTCCAAAGATGCTAGTCGTAGACAGTGAGGTCCTGATTCTGCTTAGTGAATGCTCACTGGAAGGATAAGCAGGTAAGAGTAGTAAGTGTTGGCAAGTAAACCTCTAGAAAACCAACTAGATCCAAAGGATGCCTCAATTAAGTGGCCATGGCATATAGCCTTTCTTTGGTTTATAAGGCCTAGAACCACACAGAGAAAGAAAGAGCCCTGGGTTCCCAGGTACTTCAATTTCCCCAAATTCTAAAAGATATGAAATTGGTCTTGCCTTCAAACTATCTTCTAGTCCTGGGCTCTCAAAGGAGAGGGAGTTCTAGGGGAAAAACAAGAAGGGTCTGGGTAAAAAATACGTGTAGCCCTGGATGGTGTGACTCAGTGGTTTGAGTGCCAGCCCACGAACTGAAAGGTCACCAATTCGATTCCCAGTCAGGACAAATGCATGCCTAGGTTGTGGGCCAGGTTCCCAGGCGGGGGTGTTCAAGAGGCAACCACACATTGATGTTTTTCTCCCTATTTCTCCCTCCCTTACATGCTGTCTAGAAGTAAATAAATAAAATCATGTAAAAAAACAACCAGCCACGTGTAGAAGCGGAAAAAGAAATGGGAATTAGGATTATCAGGCAAAGTTTGGAAAGTTGGATGACTGTGCCCTGGAAGGTGAACTATCTCATTTGGGAGAATACAAGTGAAAGAATAAAATACATTAAATTGTGACAGGAAACAGAGTTGGTACAAAATAACTTAGACCTCAAACCTGACATTTGCAGTTCATGGAAGGTCAAAATAGGACCCAATTCTGACAGGGAAGAAAGGGACCTTTCCAAATTTACAGTTCTAGAAGCAATGTAAACACTCCTTGACCCACACATTAAAGTGTGCTGAGTCATGAATATTAAATCAGTAGCAAGGTCAGAAAGGGTGACTATATGCCACTGAAATTAAAAAAATTAGTCTGAATTTAGGGATTTTTTTTTTTTGTTTTAAACTAAGGCATGAGGCAGAAAATACTAAAGTGACCAGAACAAAAAAATCCATGTTACCTGGCTTTTCGCTAAACTCCAAACTCTACTACTCTCTGATTGAAGGTATCCTGTCCCCTAATTCACTGAAGTCTATCATTGCCATAGCCCCCAGGAGAAAAGAGAAAGATTCTGAAGAGAATTTCTACCGGATACATATGTGGGAAGGGAAACATCCCTGTTCCCAGTTGTCTCACACAGTTCATCTGAACTGGATACCAATCTTTTCCAGCTGTGCTGGACTCCCATGCTTCCTAGAACAAAAGCAAACATCCTATCTTGATCTCAGACTCAATTTAAGAATCTAAGAATCTGGGGATGGGAAGGATCCAGACGAAGGACAAGATACTGGGGGAAATGGGGCTGAAATGTTATGACCAAGGATATTTCAACAAAGCTAATGAAAATTTGGGAGAAAAATTAAGACAAATGTACTGAATCAGAATCAGAAAGGAATTAGAGACTTTGCCAAAGAAAACAAATGCTATGGAAGCACGCTAGAAGAAAAAGACCCATGAGTTAGAAAGTATGCAAAAAAAAAATGACAAGAGATCAGCTGGGAGCTTCCATCAGATATTGGATAAGGTGGTTTCTGGGGATTACATGGCAATATAAAAATATCAGGATAAAAAGTCAGAGACTTAAACTGAGAAAATAAATTAAGATAAATAAATATGGGTACCCACAGGCACTGAATATAAAGAAATCTGGTGAGGGAAGTAAAACATACATAGGCATTTGGAGTGGGTAAAAAGAATGAATATAATGAATTTATCAATTAAAGCTGGGGTAGAAACCTTCCACTCCAAGGGCAAATAGGAGACCCCTTCCAGAGTAAGGTATGACTTCACAGGGAAGGAGTTGGAGAAAGTTATTTGGAAGGGCATAAAGGTAGAGAGGTCTACTACAGGAGAAAGGCTTGAGGGGAAGTGAAGGAAAGGCGGCTCTTCTCACAAGTGAAGTTAGAAGATATCTCTGCTCTTGCTCCTCAGCGTAAAATTAAAGAAGACAATAGGAATCAAAGTCTGTGCATAATTCCAAGCATAAAGTCCGAAGAGTTTCAAAATAACCAGTCACACAAAGAAAAATTCCTGAGACAAGAGGGGTCTCTCTGGCTTAACTTAAACGCAGAAAAAAATATCCTAGAAAATGGATTCAGGACAGATACTGGTGATAGTAACAGGAGTTTTAAAGAACCAAATCCTCAGCAAGGGGGGAGCTGAAAGTAAATAAGGATCTTTTAAAAACAGTCCCCTTCTCCTTCAAAAAAGGCTATTATCAGATTCCCAAATTGGGAGAGTTGGCCATACGTCTTCTAGAAGAGACTCCTTGAGAAGATAAACAGAGGTAATCTGCCCTTTTAAAGATCTTGAATATGAAGCTTACATTTCTCAAGATGAAAAAATTATATGAATGTATCTGAAGGCAAAATGAGATAGATAGTTAATATAAATCCATCTTTAGGGTGGAACAGCAGACCAGCTAGCTTTAGGATGAAGGACTGGGGTGACAGACTTATGAAAAGATGCCACCTCACAGATAGAAGGCAACAGGACTGGTACATTCCAGAGTTCCTGAGGTCAAAGATACCAAATGTCACAGATTTTTAAAACTTTTCTTTGGGTGGGGAACAGAATTATAAGATGAAAGTGGGGTGCCTTCCAGTCAGTAGGTAGAGGCCTCAAGTAAGATGAAAGGATCTAATGTGGAACGGCTTTCCCAAGGGGGTAACAGTGGAAGAATAAAGAGAATTTTCCATGTGCTTGGACTGTGGGGGAAATGTGATTAAGGTCTAAGACGTCTTCTGCTAGGAAACAGGAAAAGTCTCTACGACAGGCGGTAAATGGGGTCTCTTGGGGGGCGGTGACACTGATGCAAGCATAATACTGCCTTGATGTTCATTCTGTCTGAGATGGGGGTAAAAGCAGGTGTAATAGAGGGGCCAAAAATAAGAGGAAGGGGGTTAAGTTCCAAAAATCTCCCCAGGAAGGCTGCGGGTGGGAGCGTGGGTCTAAGGGTCTAAGATTCTAAGGGTCAGGACTTAGCTCCAGAAGCTCGATCTCGCCCCATTCTTGCTGGCTCTGGCCTGAGAGAGGGGGCTCACGACTGGTGTCCCGGGTCAGCGCGCCGTCTCACCTTGTAGAAGGCCCCGTTGGAGCCGCGCACCTCGACGGGCAGTCCTGGCTCCACATCCCCCGCAGAGGCCAGGCCGCCCATGGCGCCGCCGCCGCTTCCGACTCCTCCGGAGACTGCCGCAGCAGCGGTCTGAGTGCGGGCCGGGCCAGGTCCCCGGCGTCTCCCGGGAGGAGGAGCCGGAGGGGGAGCCGCGGGGGGCGGGAGCCGGGCCGGCCCCACGGCGGCCCTGCCACAGCCAACTAGCAGGGGGCCGGGGCCGGGCCGCTCCCGGTCCGCCGCCACCGCCTTGGTCTCCGCCACCGTGAGGGAGACGGCCGCCGCCGCCGCTGCCTTCGTCACCTCAGCTTCCGCCCGCCACCTCCCCTGCTGCTGCCTCGGTCTCAGAACCCGCTGCTGCCCCTGCCGCTCCACGGCTTCCACCTCCCCCTTCCGCCGCTGCCTAATGCGCAGGCGCGCGGGGCCCCAAGGTCCAAGGCGCAGGCGTCAAGGCTGGCGGCTCAGCTCGCGCTCATCAGCGCTTCGCAGCTTCTACACTCCTTCTCGTTCTCTCACGCCCTCTCGTGGTCGCTTACTTGCGCTTGCGCAGAACGAGATTGGCGCTCTTTCTTGGCCACCCCACCACTCGAACGGCCGCATCTCTTTCTTTCCCCGCCCCACAACACTGAGAGCTAACCAATCATGGGGAGGGAGGGGCCGCGCTCACTTAGTCGGATTGGATTTCTGCTGCTCTGGCCAGACCCTACCCACTTCACTGTGAGCTCTGCCAGTCCAGGACAAGTTAGGGATGGGCCTGAGCTTGAGTGATTGCTTGGTCACTTTCCTCACCTTTGTCTTTTGGTGCGCACGCTCCAAAGCATTAAAAAAAAAAAAGTCGAAAAGCAATAAAAGAAAAAAGAAAAAATAGATGACCCAACTCACCCATGCACGTGCCCTGAGCTTTAGTGTCTATGCACAAATACATAGCGACTCTTTCGGGTATCAATAAGTCTGTGCAATAGGAAATTTGAGCGACGTTCCTGTCTTGAGAAGATTCTGATCATGCATATAACGAAAGGTTAAAGAATAATTTCAAGGCAGTACTGAAAAGCAAATGCCACTTAGCACAAGATATGATCATTTAAATGCTAAGGAACTTCAAAATAAAAAAATACATTGTTATGGAATAAGGACAGTAGAGGAATTCCAGAATTAAAATAAGAAATTTAGATAGAAGTGAATTAAATAGCACAGAAATTAGAATTGTGTTGTGTATTTAATAATTTACCAAATATTTACTAAGCCCTCGCTGTGTTCCAATCACTGTGCTAAGTACTAGGGATACAAAGATAAGGTGTGGTCCCTGATCTCAAGGAACTTATATCGGGTGAGTGGCAAATAAATAAGTTCTAACAGATAAACTAACAAGTTAAGTTCATAGGTTCGACTGAAAACATGATGGAGATAAAGACTCGGTATGGCCTTGACTGGTGTGGCTCACTCTGAAAACCAAAAGGTCATTGGTTTGATTTCCGATCAGGGCACATGTGGGCCAGATCCCTGTTGAGGGTGTAGGAGAGGCAACTGATGGATATTCCTCTCCCTCTCCTCTTCTCCCCTGCCCCACTCTCTAAAAATAAATAAATAAAAATCTTTTTAAAGACAGTATAGGGGTAATGCCACAAAGACTTTGGTCATTGTTATTCAGAGTGATCAGAGAACATTGCAGAGGAGGAGAGGCAAATTGAGAGATAAGGGTTGAGTATGAGTTTGTTAAAGAAGTGCAGTAAAAGTATCTGGGGAAAACAAGGAACACAATAGTGCAGAAAAGCAGAACATGTCCTTTGGAGAATGACAACTAATTTAAATAGTATTGGCTTAAAGTAGAGAGCTGCAAGAAGCTAGATTGCGAAAGACTTTAGATCATATTACAGAAAAATGGCTTTTACTTTACCAATAATGGAGAGCCGTTGAAAGATTTTAAGCCATATGTATAATGTGATAACATTTGCATTTTATAACTGGAGAACAGATTGAAGAGTAAGCGTGGTCCTGAAGGCAGTGAGACCTATAATGAGCCATTGCAGATAAGAAAGATGCTGAGATCCCTGGCTGGTGTAGCTCAGTGGATTGAGCACGGGCCTGCGAACCAAAGGATCTCGGTTTGATTCCCAGTCAGGGCACATGCCTGGGTTGCAGGCCAGTTCCCAGCAGGGGACACATGAGAGGCAGCCACACATTGATATTTCTCTCCCTCTCTCCTTCCCTTCCCCTCTAAAGATAAATAAAATCTAAAAAAAGAAAAAGATGCTGAGGACTTACTTGGGTTAAGGATACAAGTAGATTTGAGCCTACTTGTAGAGATACAAGTAAATGTGCAGTCAACAAGAATTGGTGATGTAGGTAGAGTGGGATGAAGTCAGAGGCCAATGTAGAAGTGGGACACAAGACAACTACCAGATTTCTACCTTGGGATGCTGAGTGACTAGTAATGTGAATCATGAGAGAACACGAGAAACAAAGGTTTGGAGAAGATGATGAGTTGAATTGGTTTTGCTTTTTGAGTGTGAGGGGCCTGTAGACCATCTAGATAGACATACTGTCTTGTCTTTAACAAATTTCTTTCAGGTCCCAACTTAAATATACAGGGTGAGGCAAAAGTAGGTTTAGTTATTCATATGAAAAATTCCACAATAATAAATAATAAAGTAAGAATAAACTCTTGTGCCCTGGCTGGTGTAGCTCAGTGGATTGAGCACGGGCCTGTGAAGCAAAGGGTTGCTGTTTCAATTCCCAGTCAGGGCACATGCCTGGGTTGCAGGCCAGGTCCCCAGTAGGGGA
The DNA here is from genome assembly GCF_014824575.4 of Sturnira hondurensis. Classification (NCBI taxonomy): domain Eukaryota; kingdom Metazoa; phylum Chordata; class Mammalia; order Chiroptera; family Phyllostomidae; genus Sturnira; species Sturnira hondurensis. Next base: position 4,966,536 of record NW_028092466.1, on the reverse strand, counting down.
CACATGAGAGGCAACCACACATTGATGTTTCTCTCCCACTCTCTCTCCTTCCCGTCCCCTCTCTCTAAAAATAAATTAATATTTTTTTAAAAACAATAAACTCTTGTGTTTCACATACTCACAACTATAAGCCTACTTTTGTCCTACCCTGTAATTGTTAGCCTTCCACTATTCCCACACTAGGTTAAGTCTCCTGCCTCACACTGCCAATGCATCTTACACTCTTTTGTGGCACTCATCATGGTTGTAATGTCCATTTTTCTAGCATTATTCTTCTGCCATCACACTGTAAGTTCTGTGAGGTCAGAGAATGAGTTGATTGGGTTCTTTGTCTGTTTGTTGAATTTTGTCTGTTCTTTGACTGAATTTTGTTTTAGAAATTGCACTATCACCACTTCCAAGCCTTGAGCACCAATTGTCTTGTCTTCTTTGTGTGGTTTTTATTGTTCATTCAAGCAAAGGAGGGGAGTGGGGAAAGGGGAGCAGCATTTCAGACATGGGAATGGCATGTGCAGAAGGCCCAAAGAGAATACAGCACATTTTAAGCACTGAAGACTCTAACACGGTTAAAACTCACAAAAAAGAAACATGGCTGGGTGGGGTGATTTGAGCCAGACCTTGGAGAACCTGAAACACATTTAGAAGTTTGGACTTTCTGCTGAGAGCAGGGGGAGCCATTACAGGATTTTCAGTCAACTTGCCTTCTGGTAACATTACTGTAGCTGGAGTCTAATGGTTGCATAACAGACTGTACCAGTTTGCCTTAGGACTACTAAAAAGATAGATAGATTGGGAGGAAGATACAAATATGGATAGAGTCATATATGGCTAGATGGATACTAATGGGGATTAAATGAAAGTTTAGACACTCAGTGTTGAACCTTGCCCCAAACTTATTCACCAAGCTCTTATAATACCTACAACCAGGCTTATATCCTCCAAGCAGAAGTTTGGAAGATTCTTCTCTTGAGCAATCTGATCAGACCAAAAAAGAAAAAATTTAATGATACCGACAGCAACATATCCTCAAATAAATGGCCTCATGGATTACCTACAGTAAAGTCCACAACAATATGCCACTCTGCTTTCCTCAGACACACAGATTTCAATCAGTACTTTAGTGTGCCAATCTTATATATGAGCAGAAACTGAGGACTGCCAGACACTTGTGGAATCCTCCAACATGAAAGAGGCCAAGACAAAAAGAAAAAGAAAAAAGTAAGCCCTGGCTGGTGTGGCTCAGTGGACTGAGTGCTGGCCTGCAAACCTAAAGGTCAATGGCCACCTGCCTAGGTTGCAGACCAAGTCCCCAGTGGGGGTGCACAAGAGGCAATCACACATTGATATTTTGTTCCTCCTCTTTCTACCTCCCTTCCCCTCTCTCTAAAAATAAATAATAAAAAATTTTTTTACCAAGAGTTGGGGTAACTGGCCGTGTAGCCCAGTTGGTTTGAGCGTCATCTCACTATGTCAAGGTTGTGGGTTTGCTCCCCAGTCAGGGAAAATACAAGAATCAACCAATAAATGCATAAATAAGTGGAAAAACAAATAGATTCTTTTTTCTCTCTCTCTCTCTCCAAAAAAATCAATGAATAAATTTTAAAGCTGGGGCAAGTGGTCCATCACAGAGCCCTTGAAATGCTACCACCAGATGGCAGCCTACTCCGCGGGCCAGCCGCAGTCTTGGAAGCACCGCAGATCATCCAGATACGGAGGCCTTTGTTTGGGTCCCAAAAGTGACCCACAAGCCTGGCGTGCCAAGCTGGTCCCCTGCTCTTCTTTTCTCTATATTCCACAGGCCAGAGCCAAGAAGGCTCCCTAAAAGTGAAAGTCATCTTGGGCCCACTTTTACCCCTGTGAGCCACATCCACTGACCAGAACACTGAGGAAGAATCACAGAGTGGGTGAAGGATATCAGATCACCAATTCCTCTACCCAACACCACAGCAGGACATAGGAATTATCATTTATTTTTCACCCTCAGTAAGCAGGCAGAAAGACCCTCCCCTGTTCTGCTCTTTCTGTACTTTGGGGATGATTCTAATTTTCCTTCCTTCAGGGAGGTCTTCAGCAATAGAGGTGGTCTCTGAGGAGTGCTCGAGTGAGTGAGGAAGGAGAAACTCATACTGGGCAAGATCCCGGTGGGATGGCGTCACTTTTCTGCCAACTTCCTCATCACCTCTCCTTCAAAGCGAAAGGAGTGCCAGCCCTCTGCTTCACTTAGATCTTGGGCTCCTAGAACCTTGTACAAGTCCATAGCCCTCTTGTTCCAGTCCAAGACTGACAGGCGGAACTGGGAGCAGCCCTTATCCAAGGCTACCTGTGGGAAAAGACATAACTAACTTTCCTGGGAAAGGCTTTCTCACCCTCCATTCAAGCTTGGGTGCCTCCCATACATCTTTGTCTTTCCAGGGCCTGGCTTGTAGCCCCATCACACTCCTCACCTGAGCCACCTTTTTGATTATTTTGGAACCAATCCCCTGACCTAACGTGGGAAAAAAGACAAACAGAGGGACTGTGTGAGTTGAAGGGGGTCAGATAAAGCCATAGGCTGGGATGAGATGATAGGTTTATGGGTTGCTTTTCTCCCACTCCAGCCTCAGCCTCTGTTCTGTACCCCGGTATTCCGGCTTAACATAGATATCTTCCAGATAAATGCTGCGTCCCTTCCATGTGCTGTAAATGAAGTAGTACAGCCCATAGCCCACCAGACAGGACCCTGAAAAACAGAGAGAAAAGAGAGGTCAGGCCACTGGGTGCCCTGAGGACAGACCTCTGAGGTTGACCGGAGCAGACTGCTGAGGTGGATGTATGTTCTTACCTTGTGGCTCCCCGGGGCTGGGAAGACTCTCTGCTACCAAACAGTAATAGAAAGGATTCTCTCCAAAGCCGTCTGCCCGTAAGTCTGCACAGATGTAATTGTGACAAAGAAAGAGATGCCGGGTGTGCGCCCAGCCAGGAGCTACTGCCTGGAGAACCCATCCCTCCCTTCCTCCCAGCCTCCGTCAGGACCCAGGTGCTGAGCCACAACCTTCTTCAGAGATCTTCACCTGATCAGAGAGTTCCTCAAATTCAGCTAGTTCCTATGGCGTGGGAACAGAGACCAGATTAGCACCGGAGCGCCCCGCAGCTCCAGGAGTAGATGGGCGCACTCCTCCCACTGCTCCCACCTCCTCCCGACAGCTCCCACCTCCTCCACACCCTCTGCTTCTTCCCGGCCCCCTCCAACCTCGACGCTCCGACCCTCTCCGAGACCCCGTTTTCTGGCCGGCAAACTTAACCCGAATCAGCCTCAGAATATTTCCACAGTCTTCTTCCTTGGCCTCTCGGATCCGCACGAAAACCATCCCGATTCCCACCGTCTGGGACCGAAGTCCAGGATCCCCACTTCCTTTCGGCAGGACCCGGAGAAGGGCAACTGGGACACTTTAAAAGGGCGTACAAATTACAATCGCTGAAAGCCAGAGGAGCGAAGCGGCGGCGAGAAGCGAGGGCTAGAAACCGGATGCGCGATTCTGCGACAAGGGTCCTAGGGAGTAGCTAGGAGAGACGGTCCTTACTGCCTAGTGGCCCCTAAATTCTGCCCCAGCACTCGCGCACCAGCCAATCAGCTTGCAGGGTAGGCACGTCCCGGCTCCCTCCTCTGGGCGGTGTCTCGTGACTGGACGCGGGTCAGGGCCTGGCTGCCGAGGCTCCCTCGCTGTTCGCCTGGAATGTTGCAACCTGCTTCGGAGAAGCCCCACAGTTCAAAAGATCTCGGGGTCTTTCGATAACTGAAGTGTGCGGTGGTTATCTGCTCTACCCTTTACTCTCACCCATTCAAGCCCATCCACACTGTTAAGACTCCCAGCTTTTAGCTATAATTGTAGGTGACTCAAAGTGTTCCTTTTCTGGGGCCATTTGGTGTTTTGGGTTTTTTTTTTTAAGATTTTAATTTATTTATTTTGAGATAGAGGGGAAGGGAAGGAGAAAGAGGAAGAGAAACATCATTGGTTGCCTCTCACGCACCCACCAGGCACCTGCTCGGCAACCCAGGCATGTGCCCTGCATGGTAATCTAACTGGCGACCCTTTGGTTCACAGGCCAGGACTCAGTCTACTGAGCCACACCCGCCCGGGCGCCATTTGTATTTTAAAATGGGTCAGGAAGGGGGTGATGAATTTCTGTTGGTAAATGGTAGGCCTTGTAATAAACGAAGGAAAGAAGATAATACAGTTTCCTCTAAATCACACTCAAAGACAATACTTCCCTGTGAAGCAAGCCTCCGAGGCCTGGGGTGACACTCAAAGCAGATACCAGGCACTGTGCCTACATTATCTTAGTTAATCCTCATTACAGTAATGGCATAAAGTAGGCACTATTTCCCTGGCTGGTGTGGCTCAGTGGTTGAGTGCTGGCCTGTGAATCAAAGGGTCACTGGTTCCATTCCCAGTCTAGGGCACATGCCTGGGTTGTGGGCGAGGACCCCAGCAGGGAGCACATAAGAGGCAACCACACATTGATGTTTCTCTCCATTTCTCTCTCCCTTCTCCTCTCTAAAAAATAAATACAAGCCCTGGCTGGTGTAGCTCAGTGGATTGAGTGCGGGCCTGCGAACCAGAGGATCGCGGTTCGATTCCCAGTCAGGGCACATATCCGGGTTGCAGGCCAGTTCCCTGCAGGCCAACTCCCAGCAGGGGACGCACGAAAGGCAAACCATACACTGATGTTTCTCTTCCTCTCTCCTTCCCCTCTAAAGATAAATAAATAAATAAAATGAAAAATATTAATTAAAAAAATTAAAAAATAAAAAATAAATACAATCTTTTTATTTTTATTTATTATTTTTTTAAACATTTAAAAAAATTTTTAGATAGAGGGGAAGGGAAGGAGAGAGAGTGGGAGAGAAACATCAGTGTGTGGTTGCCTCATATGTGTCCCCTGCTGGGGACGTGGCCTGCAACCCAGGCATGTGCCCTGACCGGGAATCGAACCAGCGACCCTTTGCTTCACAGGCCCGTGCTCAATTCACTGAGCCACACCAGCCAGGGCAAAATAAATAAAATCTTTAAACAAATAAGGTAGGTACTATTTTTCACATTTTACAGACAAGGACATTAATGCACACCCACAAAGTGACCTGCCCACGTCACTTACCTAGATATTTGGGCTTTGGTGCCTTGGCTCTAGTCCTGACTGGGATGCTGCTTGAGGAGCAGGACAGGACTGTCCAGCCTCCCCAGGTGGGCAGAGGCTTAGACAACCCAGGTTAGGCTTCAGAGGAGGAGAGGGAAAATGGGATGCCCTCTCTCAGCTCAAAGTTTCTCCGCAGTGGGGGAGGGTGGGGGAGGCACTCTGTCCCTCATGCCCATTTGTCCCCTCAGAGGAGTGGTAGGGTCAGTGCCCCTGTCTCCTGCCCCTCCTTCTTCCCCCAGAGCAAACTTTAACCTTCCACTGACCACTGCTCTTCCGCATTCACTCGAGAGTTGTCTGAGCCACAGAGAGGACTGCGGTTGATTATGGAGTACAGAGGTCCTCTGGCCAAATCGTGTTGGCTGCTGCTACTGCTGCTGTTGCTGCCATCTCATAACCACCAGGGACACGTTCTGAGACAGATTCCCCCCACCCAGGTGCAGGAATGGGACGGGGCACTCAGCCCCTGTGTTTAAATGAGCTACATTTTGTTTCTACCCTTTTCCTTTCTTTCCTCTTCTGGCTCTGCAGCACTTCCTCTCTCTCTGTGTGTCTGTCTCTGAGATGTCCTTATTCCAGCTTGTTTATTTTCTTTCTCTGATAGGGGACCCAGGAGCCTCCTGCTGTGCACCTCAACAATGGCCTGGGACAAGAGCCTGTCTCCATCATGACCTTTAACCTGACCAAGATCACAAAGTATAGAGTTGATCTAGTCCCTTGACCTAGTCCCCTGACCTTATTGTCTCCATGAGCTCTTCTGTCTTCCTTAGCTCCCTGTCCTTCTCTCTCCCTTACTTCCCCACCTCCACAAGCCACACATTTACCCTCAAAAGGCACACCTCATACACAGCCCTTTCTTCTGTGCCCTTCCAGAAGCTCTTCCTTCTTTGAGTTTCGAACCTGGGATCCAGAAGGAGTGATTTTTTATGGTGACACCAACCCAAAGGATGATTGGTTTGTGCTGGCACTTCGGGATGGCAGGCCTGAGATCCAACTGTACAATCAGTGGGCCCAGCTTACAGTGGGCGCTGGACCCCGGCTGGACGATGGGAGGTGGCACCAGGTAAGCCAGACCTGGTCCTGAGGGGAAGGATATCTTGAGCTGGTCTGAGGAAAAGGAACCAAAAAAAGTTATTGGGTATCCCATTGCCATTGTCATCTCATTTAATCTGCACAAAACCCCACTTTTTCATAGGGGAATTCTAAAGCTCAGTCAGTATGTAAGTGACAAATCCTAAGTGAGCCAAGGATGCTAGCTGACTCCTCAGGTGCATGTTCTTTCCACTATACTTGTCTGAATCTGAAGAAATTAGTGCAGGCAGGCCCTGGAGGTCTCTGACTCTGCTTTTCTCCTCATTTCTGCAGGTAGAAGTGAAGGTCCTTGAGGACTCGGTGCTGCTGGGGGTGGATGGGGAGCAGGTGCTGCATCTGAGACAGGTCTCTGGGCCTCTGACCAAAAAATCCCAGCCCATCATGAGGATTGCTCTAGGGGGACTGCTGTTCCCTGCCTCCAACCTCCGGTTGCCGGTAACTGCATTACAGGGGTGGGAACATAAGCTAAGCTGGTAAAGTACTGATGCCTTGGTGGCCATGAGGGTCTAAATCCACACTGCAAGAAGAGGGGATGGGATAAGAGCTGCAAGGGGGAGGCCAAATGCTTGTGTCTTGGAGGGGAATAAACTGAAGGTGAGGAGGCTGGGACTGGGCTCAGATGTCCCAATTCCAACATCCCTGCATCTTCCCTTCCCCCACGGGCTCCAGCTGGTACCTGCCCTGGATGCCTGCCTGCGCAGGGATAACTGGCTAGACCAACAGGCTCAGATTTCAGCGTCTGCCCCTACTAGCCTCAGAAGCTGTGCTATAGAATCTCAACCTGGGATATTTTTCCCTCCAGGGACTCGTGCAGAATTCAATCTCCAAGGTAAAGGCTATTTCCCCCCTCCATGGCCAGCTCTGTGTTTGCCTTCCTCCAACTCTTTCCACGACTAGCCCCCTCTTACCATGAATCCCCAGTTTTGAGGCCTCAGGAGGATCATTTCTCCCCCATCCCCAGATGTTCCCCAGCCTCATGTAGAGCCCTGGACCTTCTCTCTGGACCTGGGACTTCAGCTGGCAGCAGGTTCTGGCCACCTCCTTGCCCTTGGGACCCCAGCAAACCCTTCTTGGCTCAGCCTTCACCTCCAAGATCAAGTAAGGGGGAGAAACATCTATTTGTTGTTCCACTTGTTTTCATTGATTGATTGTTGTATACGCCCTAGCAAGGGATCAAACCCTTGGTATATCCAGACAATGCTCCAACTAACCGAGCTACCCAGCCAGGGCCACAGACAGCTTTTATTTAGATTGTATGTTTATTTGTCATGTGTGTGGCTTTTTGGGAGGTCAAGCCAGGAGAACTGAGGCAGGATTCAGGAGTTGGAAATGGCCAGTAGGAGGTGTAGCTAAGAGGCAGAATTAAGGCAGCTAGAGGTGGGGCCACAGAGAGTAGATATAGTTCATTCTTTCCTCCCCCACTTATGTCCTTGTCTCATACACTCTGCAGAAGGTGGTACTGTTTTATGGGTCAGGGCCAGGGCTGGATCTGCCCCTGGTCTTGGGACTCCCTCTTCAGCTGAAGCTGGATGAGTCCAGGGTGCTATTGAGCCACGGTCCAGGGAAGATCCTTGTTCAGCCTCCCCTGAGCCTTGATGACTCCCTTCTCAACCTCTGGGCCCACCCCCAGGGGCAGCTCTTCCTGGGGACTTTGCCAGGTAAGTGAGAGTGTTGTTCAAGTTTGTCACCACACTATTGGAAATAGCTAAAGGCAGGGGAGAAGATAAGAAGTGGGTGCATTTATAGGGAAGGAAACCTTTGGGAGCTCAGAAGAAAATGCCACAAGAAGAGAGAGGATAGGGGGCAGTGGGAGGAATTGTTTTAAAAAACTGAGTTTGGAGAAAGGAGGAAAAGTGGGGAAGTGGGGAAGAGCTTCTGGAGCCAAACCTCCCTAATGCCCCTCCATGCCACCTCTCTCTAGGAGAGACCTCTTCTGCCTCCTTTTGCTTGAACAGCCTGTTGGCACAAGACCAGAGGTTAGACTTGGATCGGGCCCAAAGCAGAAGCAAGGACATCTGGACTCACAGCTGTCCCCAGTGCCTAGGCAATGGCACTAACACTACCCATTAAATCCCCATCTAAGAACTCTCTTTGAATGTCACTTATCTATTTATTCAACAAATATTTATTGTACATTTGCAAGGTATCAACCAGTCATGGTGCTGAGCACTGGGTTCTGTTGATGCACAAAAACAACTGTGGTTGCTGTCCCCTTGATGCTCATAGTTGTCCCTTGGAGAAGGCATGTATTCATCAAAAACTGATAAATAAGTGGATAATTGGAAACACTGATAATGCCATAAAGGAGCAGTCAAGGAGCTGAGAAAGTTTGTAGACCAGGAGCCTTAACCTAGACTGGGGATCAAAGAAGCATCTTGAGGAAGCAGTGAGGATCTCCTGAGGATCTCAGGCTGAGATCCCAGCAACAGCACCCATAAACATGCATGCCAGATACAGATCACTTTCTGGGAGCCAGGAGCCCACCTCCTTCTCTAGCAGATATCTATTCCCTTCCCTTGGGACTTGAGCTTCCTCTCTCTGAAGATGGTCCTGAGGGGTCACAGGGAAAGGGAGGAGAAACTGAATTCTGTTGTCCTTTAGACTGGCTTCTGCTGTTCAAGGAAGAAGCAGCAGGGGGCATGAGAGAGTTATAGAGAGATGGGGGCAGGGGTTTTTGGCAAAAGGGGTGGAGGTAGTAGGGAGAAAGTTTAAAGGGAAAAGAGCAAAGGAAGCCAGCTGCCCCTAGCTCTCCTAAGTCTCGGTCCATTTGTTGCATTCTACTCTATTAAGCAAGAACCAGCTTGTGCTGGTCCTCACTGGGAGGAACAGACAGATTCAAGAACATCTCTGCCCTCAGACAATATGGTGACTCAGCCCTCAGCTTCCAGACCTTTGGGGAATCCTGGTCCTCCAGCCCCTCCCACGGGTACCCTCCCGCCTCAGCCCCCTGCTCCCTGGAAAACCCTCATGCCTACCCACGCCTCCAGCCCCTAGCCTCCAGCTCCCATTCTTCAATCCTCTTGGGAATCTTTATGTCCCTCTAGGGAGCCCTGGAACTGCAGCTCTGAGTCCCCATCTCTCAGTCCTCTTCCGTTTCAAGAACTGTTAACCCTAAAAGGGGCTTCTGTCTGTCGTGAGCGGCACACATAGGGCAGCTTGATTGCTCTACGTGAGAATCGACATCAAGAGATTTCAGAAGCATAACTTTTTGGTAACTGGGAAGCTGATAATCATTAGTCCTGGTACCCATAAGAAAGACAGAGGGAGAGAGAAAGGGAGAGAGAAAAAAAGGAAGAAAGGAAAGAAAGAACAAACTGTTAACCCATGGACATCCAGTGTCCCAACCTCCTAGCTTCTTATAAAGATCTTCCTACCAGTAACGCTGGCACCAAGGTGGGTTACTCACTGGACCTGTTGTCCCCTTCCACAGAGATCAGCCAAGACCTGCGTGAGATCAGGGTAAGGAGGCTCCAGGGGAGTGTCTAGGGTAGAAGACGCAAATCTAGGGTCCTAGGCCCCTGCTTGGACCCACCTAATCTCAAGTTTGTAGGATCTTACAGCTGACTCCACCCAGTTACAGAGTTTCAGTGTTTATTATTTTTATTTATTATTATTATTATTTTAAAATATTTTATTTATTTATTTTTAGAGAGGGGAAAGGAGGGAGAAAGAGAGGAAGGGAAACATCAATGTATGGTTGCCTCTTGCCCACCAAGGAGGTCATTCTGAATGGCAACTTCCTGACCTTGTGTCCTGAGGAATCTCCCAGGGGCTGGCTTTTCACTCCTCCCTCCAATGACCTGTTCAGGACACCGTGCCCCCAACCTCTTTCTCCAGCTTGCCCTAGATTCCAAGATTCCTGATTACCATTCAGAGCCGTCTACACTCTTTCATTAAGACTGACTTTGCTTTGACACGGACTCTGCCCGGCCCCCACCAAGGGCAACTACAATGCCTGCCCAGTGTCCCCTGCCTCTTCCCCATCCCGAAAAACCTCTCTGGACCTTTGTCAGCATATCCTGCAGCTTCCAGGCTTAGTTTACTCACTCCCTTCACCCTCCCCTCTGCCTCTCTCTTCCCTTCTCTCCCTCCTTTCTTTCTCTCCCTCTTTCCCTTCTGCCTCTGTTTGTCTTTCCTTCAATTAACATTTATTGACCGCTGGCAGTGTGCTAAGTGCTGTGTTAGGTCATCCACAGGGACTGTAAAAATGAATAAGACTTGGTCCTCGTCCTGGACCTGGGCCAAGGGTCTTGTGAGACAGACAGAGAGACAAACATGTAGTAGAGATCTCTACTGAGTGCCAAGGAACCTGGTTTCAAGTTCTATCAGGAACCATCAAAGAGGTGAGTTTTTGAAAATGTGAACTTGAACATATGATTAAACCTCTTTAAATTTCAGTTTCCCCATCTATAAAATGGGGAAGTTACCCTACTCATAGGCTTCCTGTGAGGATTTGATGCTGCCATATAGGTCAAATGCTTAGCACAGTGCTGGACATAAAGAAAGGGCTCAACATGTGAGAGATGTTGCTCTTGTTGATATCCTTCATCTTGTGCATATTTCTTGAAATACAAGTATGAACCTGCAGACTCACAGAAGGGGAGGAAGGGTGTGTGATGCGGATGAACCAGGGACAGGCTAAGATGGAAGGAGGGCAGACTGCAGACATTCCTTGGGCCTTGTGGTTAGAGGCCTTGTATGTCCTGCTGAGGCGTTAGAGCTTGATCTATTCAGCGAAGGAACATCTGTTTTTCTATTCTTTTCATTTCTTTTTTTTTTCTAAATAAATTGTGGTGAAATACACATAACAAAATTTACCATCTTATCCCTGACTGTTGTAGCTCAGTGGATTGAGCATGGGCCTGTGAACCAAAGGGTTGCTGGTTCAAGTCCCAGTCAGGGCACATGTCTGGGTTGGGGGCCAGGTCCCTAGTCAGGGACATGTGAGGGGCAACCGCACATTGACATTTCTCTCCCTCTCTTTCTCCTTCCCTTCCCCTCTGTCTAAATAAATAAATAAAATCTTAAAAAACAAAATTTACCATCTTAACCATTTTTAACTGTATAGTTCAGAAGATCGAACTGCAATCCTCTGGTTCGCAGGCCTGTGCTCAATCCACTGAGCTACGCCAGCCAGGGCTCATGGTATTTTTTTTTAAGATTTTATTTATTTATTTTTAGAAATAGGGGAAGGCAGTGAGAAAGAGAGGGAGAGAAACATTGATCTGTTGCCTCTCACATGCCCCCAACCAGGGACTTGGCCCAAAACCTGGACATGTGCCCTAACAGGGAATCAAACCAGTAACCTTTCAGTTTGTGAGATGATGCCCAACCCACTGAGCCACATCAGGCAGGGCTCTCACAGCATTTTTATTTTTTATTTGTATTTATTTTTTTGTATTTATTTTTTTAGAGAGAGAGGAAGGGGAGGAGAAAGAGAGGGAGAGAAACATCAGTGCGTGGTTGCCTCTCACATGACCCCCACTGGGGACCTGGCCTGCAACCCAAGCCATGTGCCCTGACTGGGCATTGAACCAGCCACCCTTTGGTTCACAGGCCAGCACTCAATCCACTGAGCCACAAGGGCCAGGGCCCTCGCAGCATTTTTAATTTGTAATTTAATGTTCAGTTAGCTTTCTGTCTTCAGTTTGTTGATGAATACAGAAAGATGAAAGGAAAAGAAATTATGTGTTGCCCTAGCTTTCCTTCTATGTCATCACTGCCAGCAGAAGTGGTTGGCTAAATCAGGGAAGTAACATGACTGAGAAAGGATTTGATAGGATGTCTTGATCATCCATGTCTCCTAGAAGGCCACTGCCTTCTTTCTGTTTTCAAAGCAAGTTCAAAGCAAATGGAAAGTTTGGCCCCTCAGCTTTCAGCCCCTCTACTTATTCAGGTGTAGATATAACACATGTCCCTTGTACTCACTTTGAGTTTCCCTAAATTCCCATGCAAGGTGGGTCTACCAAAGTTCTGTGTTCATGGAGCTTCATGAATGGCCTATTGCTCATATTGCCTCTGCTCACATGTATGCTCCATTGTCCCATTGGACTTCATTTACAAAGCACAAGTTCAAAGATAAAATTATGAAGAATTTCAAGATGGTGACAGCAGAGCACTAAACAAAGCACAAGGCCATTCTGAGTATGGGCCTTGTTTGAGCAGATCCCAAGTCCATGAAGCGAACCCTGGGCTGGAGGGAGGGAGTTTGAGGGAGAGAATGACAGTCAAAAAGAGAACTGTGTCCTGACTGGCATAGTGCAGGGTGTTGGGCATCATCCTACAGAGTGAAAGGTCCCCAGTACCATTCCTGGTCAGAGCATGTGCCCAGGTGATAAACCAGGTCCCCAGCTGGGGGCATGTAAGAGGCAACCGATAGATGTTTCTCTCACACATCAATGTTTTTCTCCTTCTTCCTTCTCCTCTCTCTGAAAATAAAGAAATAAAATATTTTTTCTCTTTTAAAAAAGGGGAGTTTTTAAGGACTACGTCCAAGGATTTAGGATGAGAGTTGAAAGAAGAAAACCTTCTCCATGGAAAAGTGAGAAGATTTGAAGAGAGATGAAAAGAGAATTATTCTTAATATGAGATCTTTAGAGGCTCTTGTATCCCCCAATTAGACTGTGGGCCTCTTGAGCCCTGTGAGAACTTCGGCCTTACCTTTCCAGGGCTATGTTTCTCAAGTCTCTAATAGGTGCTCAGTACGGGTTTATTGACTCACGTGGTCAAGTGAGGACAGAATTCAGACAAGGGGGTGGGAGGAGACAGAACAATGGATCAGGTAGAGAAGCAGACCAGGCTCCGTGGCTGATGTCTCAGGGCAATGTTGGGGCCTGGGAAGGCTTCACTGATGCATGTGATGGGAAGACTACAAGCTTTTAGCCTTGGAGAGAAACAGGTGAAGGGAGAAGGACCTGTGGGACTACAGAGGAAGGTGTGGGGGAAACTGGTAGCAGCTCCCACAGGGGTATTTCCCTCCTGTGGTGGCCTCTATCCATCTCTTTGTGGCCTGTTCTAGCTTCCATTCTGCTGGTCTCTTCTGTTTTCTTGGTTTCTGGCTCTTTCTCTATTCTGTTCACATTCTGCCTTGTCTCCTGAATCTTAGCCTCTTTCTAACTCCCTGCCTGGATAGCTCATCTCAGCATGTATCTGCTTCCCTCTCAGTCTGTGTCTCTTTGGGGTAATCTTTCCTATCCTGCCTAGACACGCCCTCTATCTGCTACCCACATTGATCCAGTCCAGAACCTGGGGTAGGGGTAAGGGAGAGACCTCCTAATCCAGAAGAGGCGGTAGGGGGCGGACCCAATCCATCTCTATATTTGCATATGCATGAGGTTGCCCAGCCAGCAGCGGGGAGGCGGGGCTTCTGGGGGTGGGAAAGGGGCGGGCACCCCCATAGCTGCTGACTATAAAAACTGCGCTCCGCGACTGCTGGCCCCGCACTGCTGAGGAGCAGAACCTCGGGTTGGGGGCTTCCTATCCCTGGCTGACCCCAACTGCGTGTCCTCAACCCACTCCCGTGTCTGAGGCTACCGCTGGTGTGGCCGTCTCTGCTTGGCGGAAGAGTCTTCAGCGATCATTCAACCCCTCTCCACAGCCTCTTTGAACGCCGGATTTCGGGGCGGCCCCCTCCCCCACCGCTCTCTCTGTCTATTTGCACCCCGATTTGTTCTGCATTTCTCTGCCGTCTATTTTTGCATCTCCTTTTTCGTTTTGCTTTTAGGAGGTGAAGTGAAGCTGCACTCGTACCCCTTCCCCTTTTTATCCTCCCGTGCTCTGACAACCCCCCTTTTCATCGCAGTCGGGGGCCCAGGATCGGTGCATCCCACGCTGCGCTGCCAGCAACCTGCAGCGCGTGGCCGTGCACCCCGGAATTTGCAGCAGTTGCATATCTGAAGGGGCTTTCCCTCGCCTCGGCTGATTTTGCTCTCGGACATTCGGGTGCGTGGGAGGGGGGCTACAGCGTACCGCACCCCAGCTTCTCCGTAGTCCCCCGCCCCGCGCGGGACTCGTTCCCCGCCGCCAAGATGGTCATCCAGAAAGAGAAGAAGAGCTGCGGGCAGGTGGTTGAGGAGTGGAAGGAGTTCGTGTGGAACCCGAGGACACACCAGTTCATGGGCCGCACCGGGACCAGTTGGGGTACTCGGGGCGGCCGCGCAGGGGGCGTGGTGGGGGGTTCTCTGGGCGACATCCTGGTGGCACGAGGTCCCACCCGTGTATCCCCAGCTCCCTTCCCTGGTTCCAGAAGTCCAAACCCCTAGCGATGCTGTGGGCTGGGAGGGGACGGAATCGCGGATCTAATCTCCCTGGCTGGCGCTGCGGAGGCGGAGAAAGTAGGTCACTGCCGCCTTCCCGCCCCCTGCGGAGCCCCTTGGAGCGGGGGTCCCGGGCTTTGCGCCTGTGTCCGCTCCGCGGCGCTCGCTCTCGGTCTCCGAGGCCGGTCCGGTCCACATAATCATCCTCCTTCCCTCCCAATGGCTCCCAACTAGCTTGCCAAGCCCATCTATTTTTAGTTCATGCCCACCCCCTGAACCCTGGGAACATGCATGAGAGGGCGGGTCTTGGAGAGGTGGGGGGGTGTGTTGGAGGGGGCAGTTCTTCATACCGGAAGTTGTCTGCATCCCACTGTCAGCGTTTGGAGCCATCTGTGGCTGCTCTGTGGGTGGGGGGCTGTCGGGGAGAAATCACGCTGTGAGGTTTTTGAGTCTGGATGTTCCTCTCAGATGTCGCAGGCAGAGGGAGGATTGGTCACTAGTGGTGAGAGGTGTACATCATCTGACCCAGTCTTTCTTTGGGGTTGGAGTGGCAAGACTCAGGATGTGTGGAGGGAGTTGTGTCTGATTGGGGGTTTGGCGTTAGGTATGCATGCAGGTGACAGGTGGAATTCCATCAAAAGGGAATGACAAAATGGGAAGTCTGACCACAGGGGACACTGTGTGACACAATTTACTTAAGGGCCACACAATTTAATTCAGTCAGTTCATCCACACTGATTGAAGGATGTCCCCATCAATCCTCCCACCTGAGGCCCTTAAGGTGGATCCAATGCAGTCCTTGTCCTCAGGGAACCTGAGGTCCAGTCCCTGGGATGGGAGGGTCTGTGAGTACTTGGGAAAATCTGAGGAGGCTTCATAAGGGAAATGTCTTCTGAGGTGGAAGGACTGGGAGTCCCCACTGGGTACTCACACTAGGTTGAGGAGTGACAAAGTGCTATCTCACATCCAGCAAAGACCTGCTCTCTGCTGGGAAGGCAGTGGGAGGTTCTGCCTTTACTCTCTGCCTCTGCCCTGGGTGTTGTGTGTGAGCCAGGGGTGGGGTGACTGTTGAAGGTTCTGAACAGCTGTGTCTGAGAGATTTTGTAGCTACATAGGAGCTGTGTTCAAGGTTTGTCTTCTGTGGGGCACCAGGAGAGAGGTTTTGCTATTTAAGTGTGAGGGTCCACACTCTGAGGGACGGGGTGAGAGTTTTGGTTGTGAACTGTAGCCAGTGCCAGCTTAAAGAGTCATTGTGGGGGCAGGGAGAGGGGTCTAAGGGAACTAAATGGTAATAGAATAAAAATATAATGAAGATTGAATTTTTTTTTAAGTCGTTGTGCTGGACAACTTTAAGCATGAGTACCAACCAATGCAGCAGTAACAGATGTGCTTTTTCAGGGCCATGAATAGTTGAAAACTGGGAATGTAGTTTGAGGTAAAATAACTGTGGCCTATACTTGGGGTTGTCCCAGCAACAAGAGTTTAGGTCTCTTGTGGCCTCCACAAGGTCAGGCTTCACTGTGCCCTAGGACCAGGAGGGGGCTGGGAGTCAGGGCTGGAAGCCAGACACAACTGCCTGTTTCCATCTTGTCTCATTTTGCTCCCCTTTGGGAAGGCCCTATGATGTCCCTGAGGCTCTGTGACCCTTCCCATTGCAGAACCTCTGAGTGTGTGGGACAGGTGAGGTTGTGGCAGGAGAACCTGCTGACTCTGTTTCCCCCTCCCTAGCCTTTATCCTCCTCTTCTACCTCGTCTTCTATGGTTTCCTCACGGCCATGTTCACTCTCACCATGTGGGTGATGCTTCAGACTGTCTCTGACCATACCCCGAAGTACCAGGACCGACTGGCCACACCAGGTGAGTGATGAGGCTCTCCTGCTAGCCACTCTAACTGGTCTTGTGTCCCAAGCCTCCAGAAGGAGCTCAGACTGAGAACTCAAAGTTCTCAGAGGTGTGGTTCTGATGCTCCAGTCACCATGTGCTGAGACGTTCCTGAAGTCTGACTTGTCCCCCATTTCCCACAGCTGAGAGCTGTGTGATCTGGGAAGATCTTTCTCCCATGGAGAGAATCTCAGATCTTCACCCCATCCCTCACCCTAGTGTTCCTTATGTCTGTCTGTCTTCTGTCCTCTGTGTGTGGTCTCACATCTTATATACACCTTGACTTCTGCCCTTGTCTGGCTATAGGTTTGATGATTCGTCCCAAGACTGAGAACCTTGATGTCATTGTCAACGTCAGTGACACTGAAAGCTGGGACCAGCATGTTCAGAAGCTCAACAAGTTCTTGGAGCGTGAGTGTGGGGCTAGAGATGTGGTTGTGCAGGACCTTGGGCGGGGAATTGGAGACCCTAGAAGTAGAACACCAGGACATGCTCTCTCCCTACCTCCTTAGCTTACAATGACTCCATCCAAGCCCAAAAGAATGATGTCTGCCGCCCTGGGCGCTATTATGAACAGCCAGATAATGGAGTCCTCAACTACCCGAAACGTGCCTGCCAGTTCAACCGGACCCAGCTGGGTGACTGCTCCGGCATTGGGGATCCCACCCACTATGGTTATAGCACTGGGCAGCCCTGTGTCTTCATCAAGATGAACCGGGTAACCATGACCTTGGTCCCCAGGGAGAATGGAGGAGGGAGCTGGGGCCACCATCTACTGGCAGTTGCTTCCTTTCACAGGGGCTAATGGGCATTAGAGAGATTTTTGGATGTTTGAGTGGCTGAGAGAACAGGAAAGATGAGGCCACTGGAGGCTAGAAGGCTAGATATTTGTGTCTTAGACAAGTTCTTTCTCCAACCCTCACCACTCTCCTCACTCCAGGTCATCAACTTCTATGCAGGAGCAAACCAGAGTATGAATGTTACCTGTGTGGGGAAGGTGAGTTTTTTGGACCTTGTCCACCTGCCCACAGTTTATATGCCACAGTTTCCATGTAATTCACTCATCTCTGCTAATCTTCTCTGCTCCCAGAGGCCCCGCCACTATAGAGACAAGGGGGTAAGAATGGGTTCCAATATGGCTCAGACTGCCAGGAGCTCCTGCCTCTCCTGCTCCTCTCTAGGATGCAGAAGCCTGCTCTTGTATGGATAGATGGCCCCCTCCCTGACTTTATCCACCCACACCCTGGCCTCTGGCTTCTCTTCTTAACCTTTCCACCTTCTCTATTTGCTGATAACCATGTCTTCTGCTCTCCCATCCGTATCTTGTCTGCCCCTCAGTTCTTTTTAGGTATCTGGTAGCTGCTGATCTGTTAATACCATCTGCCACCACTAAGTTGTCCTTAGAACCCCACTCCCTCCACCTCTGTCATATCTAGTAACATCCTGCCAGCTCTTCCCTCACCCCTTCTCCTTTGCTTCCTACTGAGCTCTTACTCATTTAGCTGTTCTCTCTTGGCGCTGCTCCAGAAACCAGTTCCTGAGGATGGGGTAAGAACTTGAGGTGGGAATGGAGTAAGAGGCTTCAGTATCATTAGCACCCTTCAGGACTTCCCAGTCTGTGGAGACAGAGACAGGGTACCTCCTCCTGCTCGCACACAAACACACACACACACAGACTCACAGGCGAACAGATTTGGACAGAATATCTGGAGCCCCCAAACAAAGGGAAGTCTGGCAAGCTTCTGGGTTCCTTCCATCCCTAACGAGCTCTCCATTCTACCCTCCTGTGCCCTGACAGCGAGATGAAGATGCTGAGAATCTGGGCAGCTTTGTCATGTTCCCCGCCAATGGCAACATTGACCTCATGTACTTCCCCTACTATGGCAAAAAGTTCCATGTAAGTCCTATGGGAGGCCCTGGGGGGAGGGTTTCTCTGGGGGGAGTGTGGTCTTTGGGGAGGAGGCCGAGTCACCGTGGGCCTGGACCCTCACTCTCCTCCTTTGGCCCAGGTGAACTACACACAGCCCCTGGTGGCCGTGAAGTTCCTGAATGTGACCCCCAATGTGGAAGTGAATGTGGAATGCCGAATCAACGCAGCCAACATCGCCACAGATGATGAGCGAGACAAGTTCGCTGGCCGAGTGGCCTTCAAACTCCGCATCAACAAAACCTGAGACCCCTTCCTTCCGTGCCCCCCCACCTCTTTCCTATGGATGCTTCTGGAATGTTCCTCTTCCTTTACTTCCGAACCCAGCCTGATTAATGTACATCGTGATTCCGCTTTCACATATCTTCCACCATCTCTCCCAACCCTAGTTCAGTCAGAGACAGGGGGATGGGATTCCAAGGAGGTCACAGAGGAGCTGCCTGGTTTAGCTGTGAGTGGGGTGTCCCCACAGCTCCCTCCTATCCCCTGAGAGATACAGAAAATGCCTGCCCACCTGCACACCCACGCAGCCACACACACACACACACACTCTTATTTCACCCCATAGCTTCCAGACTGGACCGTGGTACCCAGTTGTTCCATTCCTAAGTGCAGCTGCCGCTGCCCTCTGCCTCCCATGCTTTTCCCCTCCCGGAATACTCTGTTGCTGTCTTGGTGGCTCCTCTGGTCCATCTATCTCCATCCCCACTCTCTTTTCAGGGCACCTTAGGATGAGTTTTTCCCCCCTATTTCCTGGCATATTCCTCTTCTCATCCTCAGGTGCTTGCCTGTGTGAGCTGGGAGAGTCTGGAAGAGAAGTCCTTGCTGGTTTTTCTTGAAAATTCTCTTCCTGGTCTCTGTCACCCAAATAGGCACTCCTCAGAGGGGCAATGTCAACCTAGGCTGAATATCCACTTTGTGTTTGCTGACGGCTCCCTTACTCCTGTCCGATTTCCCAGAATATCCTTCAAATTCCTCTTCCCAGGAGCCTTGGGGGAGGGGCAGCCATTTTGGATCTGTCCCCAGTGGCCACCTTGGAAACGTCAGCAGGCTCTGGGACTATTCCACCTCCTTCCCCTGGCCCAGATCTGCCCCCACCATCCTCTCTCTGGCTTCTCTTAGCAATTTATCAACTAATCACTAACTTTTTCCCTTTTCTCTGAGTACCAGCCTGAAACTTGCAAGTACCCCTTCATTTTAGGTCCTGAATTTTCTGGCTTCAAATCCCTCTGCATTTTTAAACCACCTCCTAGTAACCATAGAATTGTAAAAGAGGGACCTACTGTATTCTTGAGTTACAGAGGTGTTTGAACTTTCTCCTCCAGTGCCCTTCACTCCCTTGATTCTCTAATCTCACTTTTCTTTTTTGGGCTGCAGCCTCCACACCTACCCACTGATGGGCCCTTCCCTTTTTTCTCTTGTGAGATCTGAGTTTCTTCCCTTTGGGTCCCCATGTTTTCCTGCACTACCCTTGCCCCAGTGGTCTCTCTGCAGTTATTTAATGCCTGTGTCAGATCTATTGTAAAAAGAGGATTAAGTACAATAAAATGAGAGCAATTATATATATAAATATATATCATACACAGAGCCCTGTGTGTGGGTGGTTCCTTTCTGAGGTTTTGGTAGAGCCCTGGGACGGAGATGGGGGGTGGCTCAGCTGATCCGGGGTTACCCAGGCTGTGGGCTGCTCCCCAGATTTGACCTCTGCTGTGCAGTGTTTCAGCAGCTACCTCATACATCACTCCTTTACCTATAGTATCTTGAGACCACGCAATATAAGAGACAGGAAGCCTACGTCTCTTTGGGTAAGCCTACATACTTATGAAGTGCCTACTATGTGCATTCTAGGCACCGGGAGGACACTTTTGAAAGAGGCAGAGTTCCTGTCCCCAAGGAAGCTTCCCAGTTTAAAAGGAGAGGTGAGGAGCACATGAGGAACTCATACCAGGTAGACCTAAATTTGCCTTGAGGAGGAGAGAAAGCTGGTGAGGACAAAATTCAGAGTAATCAACTACTTCCTGTTTGGGGCTCCAAATAGAAGGTTTCTTAGAGGATTAAAGAATGAGACAGTTTGGGATGAGAATAGCATCAGCAAATGTCTAGAAAGGAGAAAAACTGACTAGCGAGAGAGATCTCAAAACAGTATGAAACTCATGATCTTAATTTTGTGTTAAAAGTACAGCCCTGGCTGGTGTAGCTCAGTGGATTGAGCGCAGGCCTGCGAACCACATGATTGCAGTTCTATTCCCAGTCAGGGCACATGCCTGCGTTGCAGGCAGGTTCCCTGCAGGCCAACTCCCAGCAGGGGACACGTGAAAGGCAACCACACATTGATGTTTCTCTCCTTCCCTTTCCCTCTAGAGACAAATAAATAATATATTTTTTAAAAAAGAAAACTACACATATAAGCATAGAAAAAGGGATGGATGGGTCTATACAATGTTTATTGAAGTGTATGGGATTGGTTTATAGCTAATTTTTTTGTTGGGGCTTATTTGCTTTTTTTGCGATGAGTTGGTCTTAGTATTTGTCTTGAAAAATAGTTTTGCCCTGGCCAGGTAGCTCAGTTGGTTACAGCATCATCCTGATATACCAAAGTTGTGGGTTCCAAAAATCAACCAATGAATAGATAAATAATTGGAACAACAAATCAATGTTTCTCTTCCTCCCTTCCTCTCTCTCGCAAATAATCAATAAATAAAAATTAAAAAGAAAGAGCTTTATTACACATACATACACATATGCATTTTTTTCCTGAATGCATAGTTGAAACAACATGGATAACTGGGATTTGGTCATTGTTATTCCAAAATCAAATCATTATACATTTTTATGCATCTCACTTTCCTCACTCATTAAATTTGTCACTACACGACTCTGACTTGGTAGCTCAGTTGGTTGGAGCATTGACCTGTACATCAAAAAGTTGTGGGTTTGATTCCTGGTTAGGGCACTACCTAGGTTGCAGGTTCGATTCCTTGTCAGGGCTCATGGGAGAGTCAGCTGATAGAGGTTTCTCTCCCTCCCTTCCCTTCTCACTAAAAATCAATAACCATGTCCTCTGGTGAGGATAAAAAAATCAATTAAAAATAAATTAAAAAAACATATCTTCATATCCTCAGGTGAGAATTAAGAAAAAATTGTCACTGCTTCACCTTATAGGGCTCTAATAGATTTTATTTTTTCTAATTTTTCTCAAATGGCTGCATAATATTTTTTCTGTTGGTTCATTCTTTTCTTAATTTGTTAAAGCTCCTTGACAGCTGTAGATATTAACCATTTTCCACATTGTAAAATTCTCCCTGATTGTTTGACTCTTGCTTTTTATTGTTAAAGTATTAGGCTTTCAGATAGTTGAATATTGCTTATTTTTTAGTTTCTGGGTTTACAGTCACTGGAGTATACTTATTATTTTCTAGATTTTCTTTCTGGAGGGGGTAGGGCAGGATTTTCATTTCATTTAAATTTCACATTCACTTTATCTGGTTTATTATTTTTAAATCCTTACCTGAGGTTATGTTTATTGATTTTAGAGAGGGGTATGGAGAGAGAGAGAAACATTGATCGGTTGCCTCCCATATGCACCCCAACCACGGACTGAACGTGCAACCTAGGTATGTTTCCTGACCACGAACTGAACCACAACCTTTAGGTGTACTGGAGGATGCTCCAAACAACTGGACCACCCAGCCAGGGCTGGTTTATTTCTCTTTTGTGTGTAAATGAGAAGTCCAATTTTATTTTTCCAGTTCTGTCAGCTTCATTTAAAAAAATCCACCCTGGCTGGTGTGGCTGAGTGGACTGAGTGTCTGCCTGCAGAGGCTTGCCAGTTATACTCCCAGTCTAGGGCACTTGCCTCAGTTGCAGGCAGGGTACCCAGTGGGGGGCGTGTGGGAGGCAAGTGCACATTGGTGTTTCTCTCCCTCTCTTTCTCCCTCCTTTCCCCTTTCTCTAAAAATAAATAAAGAACATCTTTTTAAAAGTCCATAATTTATTCTTGTTGAATTGAAATACCAACTTTGCCCATATAGTAAAATTTCCTATACATTATGAGACCTACCTCTGGATTCACTACTTGCTGCTACTAGATTGTTTACTACTTCATATACCAAGCTATATTGATCTAATTCCAGTTGTTTCATGTTTTTTGATATCTGATAAACACGGATTTATTGTCCCACTTATTTTTGCATTCACTGGCTGCTCCTTGTATCTGTCTTGACCAGGGATCGAACCTGTAACCTTGGTGAGGTGGAATGATGATCTAACCAACTAAACTACCCAGGCAAGGCTCCCTCCCTCACTTTCATTTTTTTATTTTTTAAAATATTTTATTCATTTATCTTTAGAGGGGAAGGGAAGGAGAGAGGAAGAGAAACATCAATCTATGGTTGCTTCTCGTGCATCCCCGGCTGGGAACTGGCCCCTGCCGGGAACTGGCCTGCAACCCAGGAATGTGCCCTGACTGGGAATAGAACCGTGATTATCTGGTTCACAGGCCCATGCTCAATCCACTGAGCTACACCAGCCAGGGCTCCCTCACTCACTTTTAAAAACTATTGGTTATTCTTGGGCACTTTACAGAAATAAAAAAACTAGTTGGGATTCTAATTGGAATTGCTTTCTATCTTTATTTCAGAATTGACTTTTGTTTGGAGCTTGGTTTTTGTCCTTAGATAAATAAGGTCTTATAGATTTCTTCATATAGGCCCTGTGCCATTCTTTTGGCAGTCTCATTAAAATTAGTCCTAAATGTTTTATTGCTTTTGTAATTTTAAATAGAATATTTTTCAGTGCTTTTGCTTTAAAATATTTCTCTATCACCTGTTTTCCTTCCTAAATTCTCTTAATTCCATCTCATCTCTATTATGTCTTGTTTTTAGGCGCGTGTGATAAAAAAAAGGTAGTGTTTTCTCTTTTTTTAATCAGTATTATCTTTTTGAGTGCCCTAAAACTATTTTCAGTGGGCATCCCTGTTTACTTTTTGACACTAATTGAAAGTATAGAATACTTACTGGTATTCCATTACTGTTTTTAAAAGAATGGCTGCTGAAATGTAGTCAAGTTCCTTTCAGCATATTTTTAAAATTTTTATTTATTTATCTTTTTTAGAGGGGACAGGAAGGAGAGAGGGAGAGAAATATCAATGTATGGTTGCCTCTCATGCATCCCCTGCTGGGAACTGGCCTGCAACCCAGGCATGTGCCCTGACTGGGAATCGAACCTCGATCCTTTAGTTCGCCGGCCCGCGCTCAATCCACTGAGCTACACCAGCCAGGGCTCCTTTCAGCATCTTTTGATGTAATGATATTTTCTTCGTTAATTCGTTGATGTAATGAGTTACGGTGGTAGATTCTCTATTTAATCAACGTTGTGCTCCTGGAATAACCCTTCTTTGTTAGTATGTACACATGTATTTTTATGGTTTTCCCTATCTGTCTAATTTTTTCTTTTACTTTTAAAGTTGAATTTATTAGGTAATATTGGTTAATAAAATTAAATAGGTTTCAGGTATACAACACATCACCTGTATATTGTGTTCACCACCCCAAGTCAAGTCTCCTTCCATAGCCATTTATGTTCCCTATACCCTCTTCCACCTTTCCCTCTGATAATCACCATACTATTGCCTGTGTCTTCGTTTTTTTTCTTAATACCTTCACCTTTTTCACCTACCCACACTTTACCAGGTTTTAATATTAATAAATCCAATTATTTTGCATGAATTGGAAATTTCATTCTCTTCCTATGGACCAGGATAATTTAAATAACCATTGGACCACTTAGTCCTTGCCCTCCCCACCCCCAGCTCTCTCAATCAAGAGCTTGAGTTTTACTTTTTGAAAAAAGGCCCTGATTTTGGACCTATTCTTTTAATTAAGTTTGCTTTCTGTTTCAATCATTTGTCTTTCATTTTTTAGGATGCATGCTAGATTTGTTTTTTTTTAAAGATTTTATTCATTTTATTTTTAGATAAAGGGGAAGGAATGGAGAAAGAGAGGGAGAAATAATGTGTGGTCACCTCTTGTGTGCCCCCACCTGGGGACCTGGCCAGCAACCCAGGCATGTGCCCTGAGCGGGAATTGAACCTGTGACCCTTTGGTTCGCCCACCAGCACTCAGTCCACTGAACCATACCACCCAGGGCCAGATTTGTTTTTTTTAATAATGAAAACATGTACAGTTATACATTTTCTTCAGAGTACTTTTGCTGGTGTCTCAGATTTGGAGACCTTGTGTTCCTGAAACTGGGGAAACAAGTTTTCTAACTTATTCTAAACCTCCATGAGGCAGGGCATGGCCTCTTGAGAGCAGGGGCCATGTCTGCCATGGGGCCTCAGGACTCAAATAGTAGTGGGCACAGAGTAAGGCACTAGTGAATATCTGACTAGGATAGATAAATGAACAGCGAAGTGAGCAGGAGAGACCAGAGGCTAGGGACTCATGAAAAGTCACACAGGTTATAGCAGGGCTGGCTTGAAAATCCAGACCTCATAGTTCTCAGTCCAGTAATCTATCAGCTCATGAAGGGACCAGCAGAGCCAGAATGGATCTATTTCTGAAATATAGCAGATATAAAACAGAGCTAGGGACACATTCTAGGGAAATATGAGTAAAGGGTGCTGGAACTGATAAGGAACCTTCAAGGTGACCCTCTACAGGAATGAGTTTGCCCAAGACCGGGTGGGTGGAGAGAGATGGTGACTCTGGGTCTCCTGGGAAGTGTTTGGCATCCCCAACAATTAGAAAAAAATGGTGGTTTTGAGGCTAGGGTGGCTGGTGGCTTTACAGCCATCTGGGATGCACAGGGCAAGCCAAAGGACTCCCACTGGCACTTTTACGCCTGGTTGGTAGGCTGAGAGGACAATGGCCCAGAAACCCCTCCAGACCTTAGCACTTCTCCCGCTGCCCCAGGGAGGAGGCAGGACAAATGATCTGGCCACCCCCAAAGCACTGGATGGGGCAGCAGTGGGTGATGGGGAAAGCTTGCCCTCAGCCCCATCCCTGGGAGCCTATAGCACTAAAGGGCAGGATTGGGGTGGGGGTGGGGGCTTCTGAGCTCTCCACTCTAACCCAAGGAGCCCTTTGAAAGGTTTTCCTGGCAGAGTTTAAAGCTTCAATTCATTCAACTGCCTGGCATGAGGCCCAGGATGAGGGAATGCTGGGAAGGCCCCAGCTTCACATCCCAGCCTTCACCTTAGCTGCCCCTACTTCCTGGGGACCTGGGCTGGCAGGCCGTCCCCTGCTTGCTCTCTTCATCTGTCTTCACTGAGTAACACCCACCCTCTTTCCCCTCAGAAAACCAAGGTATCCTGCCCCTTTCCTTGTGGAGCAGATGGCTCCCCCAGAGGCTCAGGCTTGCTAAATCATTTAAATCCCCTAATCCTTGGTGAATGGCTGACAAGGGGGCAGTAGCTCAATCCTAGAAGCAGGGGCAGGAAAGAATCCTGTGCCAGCCCTGGCAGGACTGGAGAAGGGACAGTGATGGAGTCACCCCCTCCCTTGTTGTCATGCAGCCTGCAGAGTGACCCAGTCTCCGGCTTTTGTTCTCCTCCTGGAACCGGGTGTGGACACCCCCTCACCCAGCCCACATTCCCCGGAGGCTCAGGTTGCTGCCTCCCAATGTCCCCTCCTTAATTTAACCATGCACTGCGGGCTCCAGGCAGCCAGGAATGGCACTCACCCTCACACACACAGGTGTAAGCAAA
The DNA here is from genome assembly GCF_014824575.4 of Sturnira hondurensis. NCBI lineage: Eukaryota > Metazoa > Chordata > Mammalia > Chiroptera > Phyllostomidae > Sturnira > Sturnira hondurensis. The sequence continues at coordinate 4,940,501 of NW_028092466.1, read as the reverse complement.
GTTTTATTGTAAAATAAGAAACCAATAAAAAAAAAGCTGTATAAAAGGGGAAGAGGAGAAGGGCTGCGGGTGAGGAATACAGATGTGCCACGTAGAGTACGTAAAAAAAAACAAAACAAAACCTGACCCTGAGTATTTGGGGGAAGTAAAACAGATCTTAGACAATACAGATCCTACAAGAAGGATGGAATCTTCCAGGGTGTGGGATGGGGTGAGATCTCTTTTAAGGAGCTGAGGTTTACCAAAAGGTTAGACAGGATCTGACCAGGCCAGCAGAGAAGGGACTTAGAAATTCCTTCCTTTTAACTAGTTGCCCAGTCAGAAACCATTCATCCATCCACCAATGGGGAGAGGAAACCAGCATGCCTGAGGGAGCCTATCCCAAACATACATTATTTCATTAACCCTCACAATAAGCCCTGTGAGGTAGGTATGATTATTGGCATTTTATCAACGTGGACAATGAAGTTAAGAGAAATTAAACAACTTGAGACAGCTTCCTGGGCTAGCTTCCAACCCAGCATATGGCCAATTTGAAACTTAAACCTCACATGCAGTAACATTTTCCTACCTCCCCCAGTCTTCCCAGTAAAAACCTTAAACGCTGGACTGGAACATCTCAGCTCCCACTCTTCTTGCCCAAACCCACCAATTTAAACCAACATCTTTAGCAGAGTTCCAGGTCAAGGTAAGCAAAACTCTGGGGTGTTTTGGAGGCACACCTGTACCAAGCAGAGGTTTAAGCTACGTCCCAAAAAATGCCAGGAAAAGGGGACAAGGGTGGGGGTGTCAACAGGGGACAGGAAGCAGAGGATGTCAGTCTGAATCAGGTCCTTCTCTCTTGAACATGAGCTTTTTATGGCGGGGAGTAGACTGCCCCTTTTTAGACTTCGGGTGGCTGTGGAGATAGAAGAGGGAAGGGAGGAGATGACACCATCTGAGTGAGAGGCTCAGGGCCCCTCTTCCCAGATCCAGGCATTGAAGGGCCTGAGGCTGGAGCAGGAAAAAGTTCAGTTAGAACAGTCATCATCCGTTGTAGATGTGTTTACTGACCACCTGGGGTACTTGTGTGTCTTAACCTCCTAATCTTCCCTTACCCCACTCGACAAATAAGGAAACTGAGTTTGAGAGGGGGCAGTAACAAGGCCAGCCAGGACTTGCTAGTACTCAGCAAGGCTGACGATCTGACTCCAAACTCCAGCTCTGTCTAGCTGGCACTTCCACAGAGTTATCAGGCCCCTAGTGGACACCCCAGCTCTGAGATAGAGGTTGCTAGAAATGGCAAAGAAATATCCATGTTCATTTCTGGGTTTGAGGGGTTTGTGGACCCCTTGCCCCTCCCCCAAGAAGCAGTAAAAGTTATTGGTTGTATGATTCAACTAGAGGAAGACTAAAGAATGTGTAGGCAGGGCCCAGAAAGAGGAGTTCAGCTGCCTTTTACCTTGAAGAAGGCAGGATAGGATGGAATCCCAGGCTTTCTCCAACATAGGAATGCAGAAGAGGGGGGCTGGGAGGGGACCCAGGTTACTCACCTATGGTGAGTCTTGCTTTCCCCTGGGTCCTTTACAGCCTGGGCGTCCTTTAACTCTAAGGCTTCATTTAGTTCTCGGAACATCTCGAAGCGTTCATGCCCACGGATCTGAGGCAGGGGAGGAGGAATTATTAAAGTTATAGGACTATTTTCATGTTCTCTTTAAAAAAAACTGCATTTTGAAAGATGATCCTTTAAAATGGTACGGTACAAGGTGGCATTCTGCAGTCAGACACACCAGGAGCCATTTTCTTTAGGCACCACTGCCCACTGATGGCAAAGGCCCTCACTACAAGGAAAGCAGCCAGGAAGAAAAGGGCATTTTTGAGTGCTGGACTTGAATCTTTTTCTTTTATTTATTTACTTGGATTTTATTTATTTATTTTTAGAAAAAGGGAGGGAGAGAAACATCAGTGTGTGGTTGCCTCTCATGCACTCCCCTACTGGGGACCTGGTATGCAACCCTGACATGTGCCCTGATGGGGAATCCAACCTGCAACCCTTTGGTTCGTAGGTTGGCACTCAATCCACTGAGCCACACCAGCCAGGGCTACATTTACATCTTTTATTTCATTATCTAATCCTATTGAGTAGGGGCAAAAGACTGCCTATCTTCCTTTCTCAGACTTGGTACCTTAAGGAGGAAATATTCTCCATCCACTGGCATCTTTGGCGGAGAGGAGTCGGTGTTGGTGGGCAGTGCTGGGAAAGAGGTAAGGTATGGTGAGAAGAATAAATTTGGGGCAGAATTGCACCCTCTCCATTCCCTTTTGTCCCGCTTGCTTACCTCGCTTATTGGTCCCAGAGGGCTGCTTGGAACAAGCCTCCCCCTTCTTGTGGAAATTTTCTTCCTCTATGCGCCGGTCTCTCCCAGGACAGGCACAAACACGCACCTCAAAGCTGTCCCGTCCCAGCAGATTACCACTACCCAGGTAAGGAGAGGGAAGCACAGGCAGTAAGAAGGTGGGTACTACTTATAATAAACTAGGTCCCACCTACTCCCAACCACCTTTATCCCATGTGGAGCCTAAGCTTCAGCTCCAGGCATATGGAGAAGCCACTGGTAAAAGAGGTTGTAAAGCCAGAGAAAAGGAAATGGGGAGGGCACAACAAAGGAGGTGCTACATGTAAGGATGGGAGAGGGAAGGATGGCTGGTAGTGCTGGAGGAAACGGTTGAGGGGTTGGGCTCAGAGGACAAAGACAGGCAGAAACTGGGGAGAAGCATGCCAGTGTGAAGGGTGGTGTGTGGATCCCTACCTGGAGTCTTCTAGTGTGATGATGGTGAGAATGGGCCGCCGATTCATGCCCCCCATGCAGGAGCTGTTACACATGAAGTTGTAGTGGATGGTGGTACAGTCAGAGCCCACCTGGGAGAGAACAGAGATGCCACCCAGCCCTGAGGCTGATAGCCTCAGTAAGCTGCACTTCCAGCTGTGGAATGGGGATAACCCGCCTGCTGCTCTGCATACATCCCATCAGCGTGGCCACCGACAAACCCCTCAAGCCCCCTTCTCCCAGAGACCCCAGTTGCCAAACCAGACCTCAGGTGTTTCGTAGGGCACCAACACACTATGTCGAAAAGTGTTTTTGTCTTCCAAATACATGGCGCGTGAATTTCCTTCCACCCGGATAAGATGTTGAGGAGGGGCCAGACCTAAGAGTAATTAGAGAATAATCAGGCACTTGGGGACTCTGGGCAACAGCCCTGTCCCATCTGCAGCCCTCCACTAGAGTGGAGCATCTTACCATCACTAGAGTCAGAGCAGCGCTCGTGGTGGGGGCAGCGCCTCACGACCTCTGTCATGTGCTCAGACTTCTTATAAATGGCCATGGCACGGACATGGGTTCCGGGCGGGGGTGGAGAACTGACCCACAGTTGTACGGGGCAGGTCTTTGCCAGCTGGCAAAACAACTTGTTGAGGGCAGAGGAGTACTGTAGGAAAGGAGAAACAATGAATAGACCCTGGCCTGGTAGCTCAGTTGGTTAGTGTCATTCTGATATGCCAACGTTGTGGGTTCCATTCCAGTTTGATCCTCAGTAAGGGCACATACAAGAATCAACCAATGAATACGTGCATACATAAGTGGAACTGGAATAATAAAACCAATGTTTCTTTCTCTCTCTCAAATCAGTCAATCAATCAATCCATCAATCAATCAAGAAAAGAATGAAAGGTCAAGGAACAAGTACCCAGGGGGGTCAAACGAACAAACACTGCTTAAGCACCCAGTGAAAGCCATGCACTGTGTGGGGAGGGTAGGTAGAGATGGCAGAGTTGGGGATCTACATCCTGGAAGCTTATTTTATGAAAGCTAAGGAATGAAAGAGTGAATAAAAAATAAAATTTTATGGTCCCACGAGAGATGATGAGGAAAGCCCAAGGTCAAGGGGGAAAATTCAGCTTTGAGACAGAAGTCAAAGGTCACAGACTAAATGGGTAGAAAGATAAGCCAAAGGCTGAGAGAAATTCCAGGGTTTTGAACAGAAAAACCCAGGGGGACATGGTCAGGCACTGAACTATCACATGGAAGCCAGCCCTTCCAGGCTACTCACCGTGCAGGTTACAGATTTGGCTGTCCCAGAATTCAGGAATCCTAAATGGAAATCATAGCTACCAGGGTAGGTCTTCTGGGAAGGGACACAGGATGACAAGGGCCAGGAGGTGGCTTGTGCTGGGGAGGTGGATGGTGTTGGGGAGGCAGGTGGTGCTGGGAGAGCAGCTACTGGTGTAGGAGTTGCTGGCATACTAGGGACTTCATTTGGATCTTTGTCCAGACAGTTTACAAGGTCTGGGGGCAGCAGCAGGTCATCATCGCCCACTGCTATGGACACCTCTGAAGTCTGTGAATGAGAGAAACAAGAATCAGAGAGCTAGGTTCCCATCCAGTTGGCCCTGTAGCCCTGGGTCCCTTCCCACCCCTAGTCCTTACCAAGACATTGTTTTTGTGAAGTCTGAAAGACAAGAACAGAAAGTCAGTGCTGGTTTTTGCTTTCCATAGGCCTGTACTACTAGGGCAGTGGGGATGGGTGGGGTAGGAAGGGTGGGGCAGTTGTTATTAGAGGCTGGGGAGTGAACCACCTCTGCCCACCCCACCCCTCAGGCTAAGACCTCTACTCACAGACTCCACAATTGTAAAAATGTCTCCTGACTCATTGGGGGCTCCACGGGCTCCGACTGTGGCTCCGACTTTAGCTCCTCCATTGCAACTCTCTGGAAGGCAGTATGGTTGCTGTGTAGGGGGGAGGGGGTGAAGTGAGGATCCAGCATGAGACACACCCAACACCAGTCACCCAGCACAGAGCAGCAGAACCCCATCCACGAACACTAAACCAGGCTCTGAGACATGAGTTCCTTAACTTCCCGAGGAGCAGAGCTGCTCCTTCACAGCTTCTCTTCAAATCTTTGGTCACCACCAGGCCATTTCTTGCCCTACCTCTCACCAGTCTCACTTCACACATTAAAAGGATAACCAGAGAGGGGACTTCAATTTTTCCATCAACGAATCCACAAGCCTTCCTGATAAGGATGCAGTAACTCTTAGCCCACTTCTTTCATCTGGGGTGGGGAGAGATACCTTCCTTGACCCCCATATTCCCCACCTGAACCCCTTCATTGCAAAGGCTCCTGAAGAAACACTGTATTCTCACCCCTGGTTTACAAATCCCTCATGACCAGGCCCCTGCCTGCCTCTTCCATCTCATCTCCTAGCACTCTCTCCCTTCCTGATGTTGGAGCTGTACTGACTGTCCTCTGATCTTCAAACACTCCCTAGTTCACTTCACTGTTGGTTCTCTCTACTGGGAACACTGGTCCTGCCATTGCTGCAGAATAGGCTCCTTCTCAGGCCTCTGCTTGAAAGTCACACCTCCTCAGGGAGGTTTTCCCAGACCAGTCTTCCCACCAAACTCTGCCCCTCTATTTTAATTCCCATGCTACTTACACTGTCTAATAATTCTAATACCTTCCTTTGTTCATTTCATATTTAGCTGAATATAAACTTCCTCAGGACAGGGAGGTTATCTTTTTTTTTTTTAAGACAAAGGGGATGGGAGGGAGAGGGGGAAACATCCATGTGTTGCCTCTCACACACCTCCTACTGGGGACCTGCCAGCAACCCAGGCACATGCCCTGATCTGGGAACCGAACCTGTGACCCTTTGGTTCACAGGCCAGTGCTTAATCTACTGCCACACCAGCAAGGTTTTTTTTGGTAAAGCATTGATTTTTACAGAGAAACACTGATTTTTTGCTCCACTTATTTATACATTCATTGAGTCTTTTATGCCCCTCGACTGACGATAGAACCCATAACCTTGGTGTATCCAGATGATGGTCAATCCAATTAGCAAGGGTGGAAGTTATCTACCTTGTTCATTAGTTATCAGCATAATGCCTTGCACCTGGTTGGGCTCATGAACTGGTGACCTGTGCCCAGGCTGTAATCAGGTTGCAAAAGGCCAAAGGAGCCAGAAAGCCAGAGGGGTGACCCCAGCATGGGCCAGGGCTCTGTACCAAGCTCTGCTGCTGTAACTCCTCCCGGGCCAGGCTTCATCATCTTTCTTGATGCCAAATTTGTCACGTTTTGTAAGAAACACACCCGCTGGAAATTACATATTTTTATGTCTTTTGGCCACTGACAACCCCAATCTTCTACCCCAGCAAGTCCATTACTGACGTGCTCATTTCCAATTTCCCTTAATACCACTTCTACTTCTACACTGATATAGGGCTTTTCTTTTGTAATTAGCTTGCAAAATCCTTCAAGCTTGTCTTATTTGTCCTGATAACCACACCTGACATTTCACTAGAGAAAGCTGAGTTTCAAAGAGGTTAAAGTGACCTAGCCCACACTACACAAAGGTCAGCAAATAAACTTTTATTAAAAATGAATGCCCTGGTGAGCACACTGAAAGATTGGGGGTTCGATTCCTGGTCAGGGTGTGTATGGAAGGCAACCAATCCATGTTTCTCTCTCCCTCTTCCTCTCAAAGCAATGGGGGACGAGGAATAGACCATATAGCCCTAGTTGGGATGCTCAGTTGGTATGAGTGTCACTCGGATATTCTAAGGTTGCAGGTTCGATCCCTGGTTAAGGAACATATAACAAGCAACCAAGGAATGCATAAATAAGTGGAACAAATCAATAATTAAAAAGAAAAAAATTAAAAATGACCATTCAGCCTGACTGGTGTGGCTCTATGGGTTGGGCATCATCCAATGGTTTACTTCCTAGTCAGGTCCCTGGTTGGGGGCATGTGAAAGGCAACAATAGATGGATGTTTCTCTCCCTCTCTTCCCACCTTTAAAATTAAACTTAATAAAAAAGACCATTCAAACATCTAGGAATAAGATGCTTACTTCATTAGGCTACTCTTTAGGTGCAGATTTTAGCTGATAAAAATCATCCGAGAGGGTGGCAAAGAACCATTATCAACACTCCCAATCCTGATAGGGGGTAGGACTCTGTACATACAGAGGAAGGCAACAGGGAACAGCAAAGGAGTGAGCCCAAACGATTGGGTGGGTGGGGCAGAGTACCAGATGATCAAAAAATCTGGAGACTTCTATGGAAGCATGCTCAAGTAAATGGCACTCGAAAGTTGAAAGCCTCAAGTTTGATGCACTGTTATTCAAATTTGCTGTGACCTCATATACCTATCTTAAAGGGCTAACTTTTTGGTTTCTTCTCATACAGAAATTACCTAGGGGCTGGGAAACATGGGCATGAGACAGGTTAGCATCCCCAGGCTCATAATGTAGGTTACTTAATCCTTCTGCCTTACTTGCTATAAGGTTCTTTGCTATAAAATAGTACTTGACTTTGTATGGGAATGTAGAACTGAGAAAGCACCTGGCACATAGTAAGAGTTGATAAATGTTCCTGTTTACATGGCTGGTCTATTTTATTTGTTCTATATTAGTCTCGAGTGAGAACTTTGTGATTATGAGTGGGTAGGGCTTTTAGGATACCATTCCATTAATGCCAGTTCACCTCCTCCAGAGAACTGTTCCATAAACACACGCGGAGGTGCTGTCTTGGGGTGGTGTGCCCCAGGTGTTGTCAATCCCACGGGGAGAGCCCCATGGACATAGAAGGCATCCCTCTCTCAATTCTTGGCAGCAACTAAATTCTCAACGTTTCTTGAAAAAGCAGGCAGTCATCACTAGGAAGCCTGGATACTAAAATGGTCATAAGCCGAACAAGACCTTCCAAAGGGTGAGGCAGGATATTTATAAGCAGTCCCAGTTGGGACTCCAAGGTAGGGCAGGACAACTATCGTTAACAATGGCAGCTGCTCAGACCCTAAACTTTCAGTTGGCTTATGCCATTTACGCTCCCCAAAAGCCAGAAAGGTAGGTTTTGTCACCAGCCGAGGGACTAAGTTTACATGAATTATGTCCCTTACCCAAACTCAGAAAGCTCCCAAGGGTTAGGGCCAGGATTTGAACCTACGAACCCTGAGGCTACACTTAAGCTCTAAATAATTTTGCTCCTACAGCTTCATCCATAGTGGTGTTAAAAAAAGGTTACGGCTGAAAGCTATTTGATTGGAGAAAAAAATTGATGTGGAAAAAGTAGTTAAGGCAGCGTTTGGTAAAACTAAACACACACACCTTACTACTCAGCAAAACTACTTCTAGGTAGACTCCTAGGAAAACAGTTGCATGTGAGCCAGCAGCAGGAGTCTTGCACAAGAATATTCATGTTAGAGCAGTTCCTAATGGCAGGTGACAAGAAACAATGTTACTATCCACCAATAGGTCTGGCTAAATTAAATACGTATAGTCACAAGAGAAATTTAACAGCAGTGTAAGGAAATGAATTTATCTGCAGGTATAACCTGATACAGCTCAGAAATATATTGAGTGAAAAACACAGTTCGCTAGAAAAAAGCAAAAACATGGTAATTTAAGTAGTTTATGTATATTAAAAATACGTAAGAGCCTTGGGTGGTGTGGCTCAGTTGGTTGGAGCCACACCAGTATACAGTAATCCCATACACCAAAGGGTTAGGGGTTTGATTTCCAGTCAGGATACATGCTTAGGTTGCATATTAGATCCCTGGTCTGGGCACCTACAAAAGGCAATCAATTGATGTTTCTCTATCCTTCCATCCCACCTTTTCTCTAAAAACAACTATTGCTTAAAAACGTATGTATGTAAAAGTATTAAAGACAGGCAAAAAGAGTAAAATTCACAAAGCTATTAGTGATTATCTGAGAGAGGGAATATGCATGCTCACAGGGACTTAGGGCTTTAGCTTTAACAAAGAAAATGGTATTTTAAAAAAAGATGGTATCCATATATCACCTGCACAATTAGAATAAGGACACAAATAAGACAAACCGTTAAGTGTTATATATTTATTTGGGGGGAATGAGTGTTATCTTTGTACTTGTCTGCATTTTTAAAAAATCTAAACAATAACAACAATAAGAAAATAACCTTTCCCCCACAGATTCACGTTGGGGCCTTTGTAGAAAAATCACTGGACTTTTCTGGGGCGATGAAAATGTTTTATATTTTGAAATCTTCTAATTGCAGTGGGTATAAATGCGGCCTCAATTTAGGAAAAAAAAAAAAGCAAACTCTAGGTACCGCGCACAGTGCCTGGTTCTTAGGAGGTGGCGTGGCAAATCGCTGCTGAATGGAATGACCTTGGCCTAAGGGATGAAGATGCGGGGTAAATGGTTAAACGATGGATTCGGCAAGGATCGCGTTCCTCTCACAGGCAACAACTAGCCAGAGTGGGAGGCATTTAGGACCACACGGCTGCCCCTCCCCGAGGCCCGCCCCTTCCGCTTTCACGACGTTGAGCCTGCGTCCGAAGTTGAAATGGCTTAGTCCAAAACCGGATACGAGAGTTGTTTTTCCGTCACAAATGACCCGTCGTTCCACTCTTTCATTGTTAATTCTCAAACATAACCATTCGCGAAAATACCCAGGGTCTGCCCTGTGCACTCTTAAAAAAAAAAAAAGGTCCCACGCAATGGTAGCGTCCTCCGACATTGGAGTCTCTGGGCTTGGAGCACACCATTCGGGGGGGGGAACACTGAAGTTTCCATGGAAACAAATACTCTCCCTTCCTTTCCAAAAGCTGCAATTAAGCACTCCAGGAAGAAAACAAAAATTATCGGAGGGGGTTATCAGCTTCCTTCCGCAAGTAATAGGAATCGGTCTGATATTTCCTCATCCTCCTTCCCTCTCATCAAGTATATATGAACTGTTCCGAAGAAACCGGAAATGGTAGTGCAAGTGGCAGAATTGTGAATGTAGAGCCAAACAATAACAGGGCTTCCGGGCCTCTCGCATTAGGATAATCCCTGGTTTCGCGGGTAATTAGCACTTCCCACTTCCCCCACTGACTGTATTTAATTGGGCTTTCTCTGTCTAAGAGGAGCCGGGGGCTAGTTGATAACATTCCAGGAAAGACAAAGGTCCGGAAGTCATGGGACCTTCCTTAGCAGCGTGGGCTCCCAGATCACCCCAAGTAATATCAGATTATAACCCGAGATTCCACCAGAATGCTATATGCTTTAAAATCTACAGCCGTGAGTTCTGAGATCCTTAAGTCTCAGTCCCTGATGCTTTGTACATTTTATTTCAGGACTCCCTACACCCGGTACTGGGATGGGAATGGGAATGCTAGATAGGGAGAACCCCTAGGCCACGAGCAAGTTCCCCAAAGTTCTACTTCCCCGCCCAGGTGTTGAGGTTTGTGTTCTGCTGTTCTTAACATCCCGTTATCTACACTCAGGCCTCCCAACATTGCAGCCAAGCTTTTATCTGCACCCCCTTCCCCAATCGCCAGTCCCCAGTGCCCAATCTCCAGTCCTCACGATTCTTCCTAGCTGAAAACACACAGAACCGAGAGCTCATGACAGAGAGGAATCACCATGCTCAGTTCATAGCTTACCTGAACCCCAGGAGAGCGTTATCACTGCCCTGGGAACCACACTACGAGGTCGGATATCAGGTAATCCCAGAGGCCCAGAGGACACCTGCGTTCAGGCCCGTGGCTACGGACTTTCGAGCTCTAAACTTTTAGCGCCAGTCGGAGCACATGGGAGGGGAAAATCCCAATCCCAGCAACCCCCGCGAGACTCCTGGCACAAAGCTGGACAGTGGCCATGACAAGTAAGGGCAAGTAATTCGCTGGAGGGCGCAGGCTATGGGAAACGAAAGTGAGGGAGAAGGGCGCTGAGAAAGTCAGGATTCCCGGCTGACCTTATTGGCTATGTAGTTACCGACATTTTGGGATGGGAAAGTTAGATAAGCCGAAGTCGTGAAGATAGAAGTGGTGGAAACCATTTTGGAAGATTACTGAACCCCTTCCACTGTGTCAAATATGAAGGTGGAACGAAAAAAAAAAAAGCTATTATACTTGCCTTTCCCTCTGTCTGGTACACTCCTACATAGCTGGATAATTTCTTCTCAGCTTTTAGGAAGGTCTTAAGATCCTAAAAGAGTCTAATGTATTCCCTTCAATATTCTATATCACATCATCTTTTTTTTTAAAAGATTTTATTTATTTATTTTTAGAGAGAGGGGAAGGCAGTGAAGACAGGGAGAGAAACATCGATGTGCGAGAGAAACGTCCATCGGTTTCCTCTGTCACTCACAACTGGGGACCTGGCCTGCAACCCACGGATGTGCCCTAACTGGGAATTCAACCCGCAAATTGGCAGGCCGGCGCTCAATTCACTGAGTCACACTGCCAGGACACCATCTTTGTTTTCTTTCTAAAGAAGATAATTTAATTTTTATTAATTTTTATTGTTTATTGTTTACACCATTACAGATGTCCCCCATCCCCCCTTTGCCTCGCTATACATAACCCCCGCCCCCATATCACATCTTGTTTTATTATTTTCACAACCCTTATTACTATCTGAAAAGATTTGTTCTTTGCCTTCAATACACAGCAACGTAAGCCTTAGCCTACTGTCTTATTTAGTGTTGTATTTCCCAGTGCCTAATACAGTACTGGGAAGCAACTAAGAGCTTAGTAATAAATATTTATTGAATGAGTGAAGAGACGAAGTCTGAGGAACTTGGCGGCGAGTGAGAAACTAAAGTTCACAACATGTAAAATAAAACGTGGTGGTAGCGCCCTCTTCAGGTGAAGTGGTGAGTAGGTGCTTTAAAAATAACCCCGGAAACCTCAGTCACTTCTCCCCCATGAAGAATCTTTCAGATTAAAAATCCCAGTAGCCACTGAAAGTACCACGCTTGGAGTACGGTGAGCCGTGATTTGTTACGTCCATGTTCTGCCCCTCCCTTGGGTCGCCCGCGAAATCTGATCTGAGATGCGGGGTCCAATCGAAAGGTGTGCCCAAATCCCGCGATAGCAAGTGTCACGTAGAGACCAATCGGGCTAATGTCCACGGTGCTTTAAACACTGGTATTCCCCGCCCCCAGCTAGTTTCGCCTTCCGGGGCCTTCTGCCTTCTCCCGGAAGAAGAAGGGAGTTATAGGTGGGTTTTTTCAGTCGGCTTCTCGGATCCCTGCGAACTGTGAAGCAGTCTCGGTCGCTCCTCGAGCCAAACAAATAGCTCATAGCCAGTGGGAAGAAGGTTGGCCGAGGCCAATGCCTGCTGCGCTTTCTCTGCAGTATGAAGACGCCGGAGGTGCCACCGTTAGCTCCCGACTGCTTATCTGCAGACCAGGCCCCAACTGCCGCCCGTCTTTCTCCTCAGGCTTCCCAGATGGATAAAAATATGGGCCCAGAACTGATGCCACTGCTATCTGATGGGGATGATTCACGCCGTATGTTCCCAGATCCTATGGCTAGCTCAGCTGTGTCCCAAGAGCTGGCGGGGGGGGACCCAGCTTCTCTCTCCACTTCTCAGGAAACAGGGTTTGGAACTCCTAGTGAGTTGAGCCCTCAAATCAAGGAGAAAGAACTTTCTGAAAATGTGAGCCTTCTTGCAGAGGAAACGAACAGGGCAGAATTGGGGCCTGGAGAAACCATGGAAAGTGTGTCTGCAGAACCCGCTCTTGAGGATGAGGATTCCACGTAAGTGATGATGGTAGTTGATTCAGGAATCCGAGGAGATTGGAAGTGTGAGATGGGTGGAAGTATGAGATATACCTTAACCTTCAGTCCTTAGTCCTAATTCTCCAGGCCTATTTCCTCTTTGCTTTGGTGACTGAAGTTTGTTGTCCCCCCATCTTCCTTGCAGCACTTCGAACTACAATTTCTCCCAACTACCTCAGTTTCTCAGTGGTTCCTGGTCAGAGTTCAGCACCCAGCCCGAGAACTTCTTGAAAGGCTGTAAGTGGTAAGGAAAATGGGGCAGAGATGAACACACCAGGATTTTCACTTTAAAATACCCCATTTATGTGGGAGTAAGAGTAAGAATTCCTCGTCTTTGACTCCCTTCAAGGTCTTGCGGGGCTTAGCAACCCCAGAGATAGGCTCAGCCCTAGTCCTAACACTTGGAAAATGTAGGTCTGCCCAGCTTTCTAACTCTTGCCTGCTCCTAGGGCTCCCGATGGTTCCTGCATCTTGACCAATAGTGCTGATAATATCCTGCGGATTTATAACCTGCCCCCAGAGCTGTACAATGAAGGGGAGCAGCTGGAATATGCAGAAATGGTAAGGATAAGAGCTAAAGCAGTCCCTTCCTCCTTCATCAGACACTGAACATTTTCTTTTTCTTCTTTTTTCCCCCCAAAGATTTTATTTATTTTTAGAGAGAGGGAAAGAGAGGGAGAGAAACATTGATGGGTTGCTTCTCACCTTCCAACAGGAGACCTGGTCCAGAATCCAGGTACATGCCCTGAACAGGAATCAAACCAGCGACCTTTTGTTTGAAGGCCTTCCCAGGTCCTGCTCAATCCACTGAGCCACACTGGCCAAGGTGGACACTTCATTTTATTCATCATGAATTTCTATAGGTAGCATTTTGTAGAATGAATTCTGAAGTCATTTAAAGAGGTGTTTGTTCTGCCCTGACCTGTGTGGCACAGTTGGTTGGGCACCCTCCCATAAAGTGGAAGGTCACTGGTTTAGTTCCTGGTCAGGGCACGTTCCTTGGTTGCTGGTTTGGTCCTCAGTCAGGAGCGCATGCAACTTTGGGGCACATTCAAGGGGCAACTGATCAATGTGTTTCTCTTACGTGGATGTTTCTCTCCCTCTCTTTCTCCCTGCTTTTCCTTTTCTCTAAAAATTAACAAAAATGTAAAAAGTTACAAACTAAAAAAAAAAAAACAGGAAGTTTGTCCCTTCTAGTTAGGAATATATGTTCTCCATAAAGAGTAATGTATTTCTCGTGACAGTACTTAATTGACTTATAGGTCTTTTTAAAAATTTTTATTTTGAGAGGACATTTATTAAAGTTGGTGACAATGAAACAAGGAAGGTCTTAGGATAGAAGAAACAACAGGAGCCCCAGCCAGTGTAGCTCCGTGGATTGAGTGCGGGCCTGTGAACCACGAAATCACAGTTCAATTCCTAGTCAGGGCACATGCCTGGGTTGCAGGCCAGTTCCCAGCAGGGGACCCACGAGAGGTAACCATACATTGATATTTCTCTCCATCTGTCCTTCCCTTCCCCTCTAAAGATAAATAAATATTTTTTTAAAAAAAGAAACAATAGGAGAGAGCCTAGGCAGAGCTCCTCTGGCTCCCTGGAATGTCATAGAAAAGGGACCTTGGGCCCTGGCCTGGTAGTTCAGTAGGTTAGGGTGACATCTGGATATGATAAGGTGGTGGGTTTGATCCCAGGTTCAGAGTACATACAAGAATAAGCCATTGAATGTATAAATAAGTGCAACAACACATTGATGTTTCTCTCTCTCTTCCCCTTCTCTCTCTATGAATTGGTTAAAAGGGGGAGGGGCCTTGGAGATAGGTTCAGGAGTGATGAGCTGCCCGGGATGAGCTGCTGCTGCCGCCCTTTGCTCCCCCGGTTGCATGTCTCCTGGGGACCCTTAGAGTTTAGGAGATGCACGCCCGAGAAAGAAGAAAGGTGTGGGCAAGCACTGGAGAAGGAGAATGGTGCCTATAGGTGTTTATTGAACGATTACCAATGTATCAGTTACTGTTGGGTGCTAGGATACTAGTGAATGAGACAGGTGAGCTGGTTTGCTTTCTTGTTAGGGAGATTGACAGCAAACGTAAATCAATAAATAAGTTCATTATGTATTATGATAAGTTTTGTAAAGGAAATAGACAGAATGAGGAGAGACTAAAGAGAGGATATGATTTATATAAAAGAGTCAGGGTGGGGCCCTTTGTAAAGGAGTCATTTAAGCTGAGACCTGAAGGATTATGAGATCAGTCATGGGAAGAACTGTGGAAAGAGCATTCCAGGGAGAGTCTGTGCTTTTCCAAAGACCAAGAGCTGGGAAGGAGCTATGTGTGTTCAAGGAACAGAAAGAAGGAGACTTGACTTGGGTGGTGTATACCCAATACAGTGTACAGGTGATGTGTTGTGAAATTGTGCACCTGAGACCTGTATAATTTTGTTAACCAGTGTCACTGCAATAAGTTCAATAAGAAGGAAAAAGAAAGAAGGCCAATGTTTCTGGGCTGAGGCCAGTGAGAGGGGAAGTGTGCTGGGACTGGAGAGATGGCTGGTGGCTACATTGTGTTGGATCTTGAGAGTAGGTCATTTGGAGTTTATTTGAGAAGCCATGGGAGAGGTGGTTTTTTTAAAATTTCTTATTATTTGTTTATTTATTTTTAAAATATATTTTATTGATTATACCATTACAGTTGTTCTATTCCCCCCGTCATTCCCCTCCACCCGCACACTCCCTCCCCCACTATTCTCCCCCCCTTAGTTTATATAACCACGTGTCTCAATTTCCTTAGATTCTATATTTCCCCCACTATTCTCGCCCTCCCCCCTATCTATTTTCTACCTACCATCTATGCTATTTTCTGTGCCTTCTCCCTCCTCCTCCTCCCACCCCCCTGTTGCTAACCTTCCATGTGTTCTTCATTTCTATGGTTCCACTCCTGATCTAGCTGTTCTCTTGGTTTGCTTTTGTTTTAGGTGTGGTTGTTAATAACTGTGTGTTTGCTGTCCTTTCACTGTTAATATTTTTCATCTTCTTTTTCTTATATAAGTCCCTTTAGCATTTCATATAATAAGGGCTTGGTGATGATGAACTCCTTGAACTTGACCTTATCTGAGAAGCACTTTATCTGTCCTTCCATTCTAAATGAAAGTTTTGCTGGATAAAGCAATCTTGGCTGTAGGTCTTTGGATTTCATGACTTGGAATACTTCTTTCCAGCCCCTTCTTGCCTGGAAGGTCTCTTTTGAGAAATCCGCTGACAGTCTGATGGGTACTCCTTTGTAGGTGACTGTCCCCTTATCCCTTGATGCTTCTAGGATTCTCTCCTTCATTTTAGTCTTGGCTAATGTAATTATGATGTGCCTTGGTGTGTTCCTTCTTGGGTCCAACTTCTTTGGCACTCTCTGAGCTTCCTGGATTTCCTGGAAGTCTATTTCCTTTGCCAGACTGGGGAAGTTCTCCTTTATTATTTGTTCAAATACATTTTCCACTCGTGGCTGTTTCTTTCCCCCTTCTGGTACCCCTATAATCCGGATGTTGGAACGTTTAAAGATGCCCTGGAGGTTCCTAAGCCTCTCCTCATTTTTTTGAATTCTCATTTCTTCATTCCTTTCTGGTCGGATGTTTCATTCTTCCTTCTGGTCCATTCCATTGATTTGAGTCCCATTTTCCTTTCCATCGCTATTGGTTTCCTGGACCTCTCCCTTCATTTCAATTAGTTTAACCTTCATATGTTCCTCTAATTTGTGACTAAGTTCCTCTAATTTGTGACTGTACTCTACCAATTCTGTGAGCATCCTGATAAATAGTGTTTTAAATTGGGCTTCTGAGAGGCTGGCAATCTGTTGGTCGCTTAGAGTTATTGGCTCTGGGACTTGAGTTCTTGCACCATCTTTTGGGCTGTTCATGCCTGTTAAGTAGCAGGAACGGAGCCCCAGGTTTTCACCAGAGCAGGGCAACTCAGTCGCTGGGTTGTGACGTTGTATGTGGGGGCGGGATCAAAGAGGGACAATGGCTTCCCTCCGCCGCCTGCTGCCGCGACCCCCACCAGCACCGCAGCCACCACCGTCGCCAGGGCCACGCGCCCCGCTCCACGGCACGCGAATGTGCCACCGCTGTCAGCCCTCCACCACTGGGTTCGCTCCCCGGGGCCTGTGTGGTCTGTCTCACTGCGCGCGAATATGCAACCTTGGTCAGTCTGCCCCGCACCCCGACTAGGTCCGGGCTGCCTGAGCTCCTAGGTCTGTCCTTCCCGACCCAGCTCCGCTGCTGGCTCTGCCTCTCTTACCGTCCCCGTTGAACGGTTCATAGCTGTCGGACTTCTGTATAATTCGGTTTTCTGGTCTCTGGGTGTGTCTTAGTTCTCAAACTTTTGTTGTATCCAAACTTGGTTGTGGGAGAAGGCACAGTGTTTCCACCTATGCCTCCATCTTGGCGGAAGTCTTTTTTTTTATTTTTTAAATTTTAATTGTGTAAGTACAGTTTTCTGTCTTTTATGCCCATCCCAGCCCTCCCTCCCTCCCATTTCCAGCCCCCTTAGTTTTTGTCCACGTCTTTTATACTTGTTCCTGTATGGGAGAGTTTTAAAACATAAGAGTGAGATGACGTCTGAAGTTTAGAGAATAGATTTTGGGTAGGCAACAGTGAAATCAGGAAGACTCATTAGGATGCATGTTTCATGGTCCAGGCAAGAAATGATGGTGATTTGGGCCAGGGTGGTGTCGAGAGATGGAGAGATGTGGGTGAATTTGAAGTGTGTATGTATGTGTGTGTATATATATACACAGAGTGGGAGAGAAACATCAATGTGTGGTTGCCTCTCATGTGTCCCCTACTGGGGACCTGGCCTGCAACCCAGGCATGTGCCCTGACTGGGAATCGAACCATCGACTCGACCCTTTGCTTCACAGGCCCGCGCTCAATCCACTGAGCTACATCAGCCAGGTGAAATATATTTTGTGGGGCTTGGAGATCAGTTGGATGTGAAGGTGCAGGGAAGGAAGCAATCAAAGGTAATGTGCAGGTTTTTGCAGCTAGGTGGATGGTATATGGTTTGCTTAGGAGGAAACAGGGATATAAAAGGTATCGGGATACCCTGGATTGAGCGCTGGTCTGAGAACAAAAGTTGCCGGTTTGATTCCCAGTCAGGGCACATGGCTGGGTTGCAGGCCAGGTCCCTAATAGGGGGTGTTCAAGAGGTAACCACACATTGATGTTTCTCTTCCTCTCCTTCCTTTCCTCTCTCTCTCTCTCTAAAAAAATACATATATCTTTTTTTAAAAAGGTATTGGGACAAGTCAAGGGTTTTAGATACATTAAATGTGAAATGTAAAATTAAGGTGAGAAGTCGGGGCTAGGGGTATACTTTGAAAAGTGGTAGAGCATGTAGTAAGTATCTTGTGCTTGAGAACGGATTCTGTCTCAGCAGAGAGTGTAGGTTGAGTAGGAGAAGGCTCAAGCAGTGCCCTGAGTGTTCTAGCTTGTGGAGGTGGAGCGCAGGAGAAATTACAGCAGTGGAGGCAGAGAGTCAAATGTCTATTGCTTTTGAGAGTGAGGCAAATTTAGAGAATAACCCAAGAAGACATTAGTGATCTTGACAAGAGCACTTTCTGAGGAGTGATGGAAGCAGAAGCCTATTAGAAGGGTAAAAGAGGAAATCTATACAGTTCCTTGGAAGACTTTTCTTGTGACACTCTTCTCAGGAAACTGAGAAATGGAATGCTGACCAGAGGGAATGTGGGTCTGAAGAAGGGCTAATGGGGTGCTCTCTGTGTAGTCAGGGATAATGCCAGTAGACAGGAGTCGATGCTGTAGCAGAGAGGGTTAACAAAGCCACTGAGTAGAAGATAGGCTCTAGAGCACATTTGAGGACTTTTACAAGTACAGGATCCTTCCTTGTGGTGGAAAGAAAGGCAGAAGATGTGTTTAGAGGCACCTGCTTGGTGGTTGCACTATTTCGGTGCCTCTCTCTGTTGGCATTTCAGTGAAGCATAAAGGGAGATTATCAGCTGAAGGAAGAGAAGAGGGTCTGTGGTGAGAGAGCAGAAGGTGTGAAGGATCGGTCCCAGAGGAGGTGAAAACCACCAAGAGATGTGGTGTGCGCACTAGAAATTTGTCGCCAATCATTTAAAGTCCACCCAGTTAGCGTGATTATACATCTTTCCCTAGCAGGTAAATTGACTATAGTTTCTCTGTAAAATGAGGATGATAACAGTAGCACCTACCTCACACAGTTGTGAGAATTAAAAGAATTAGTGTACAGTTTTTAAAACAGTGCCTGACATGTGCTAATTACTCAATAAGCTGTAGTCGTCACTGATACTGGTTGAGTGCCAGCTTGGAGGACAGTCTGGTTGGGGTGTCTTGAGTGTCCGAAGGAGTATGTGTGTAGCGGTTGTCTAGAATGTGAGGTGAGTAAGGAATGGATTGGAAATATAGTTTTGATGAAGCTGAATATGGGAATTGTTGTGGTAGAAATGGCAGAGCAAGTGAACCTGCTGGAGATGGAGACGGTTGTCAAAGATTGTGGTGGTGATGAGTCCCAGGACTCAGTTATGGTGCATGGCTGCTGAAGACTGAAGGCCGTGGCTGTGGGTGCTAAGGAGGTTAAGGAACAGGAAAGGCCGGGTGTTGGACAGATGCAGCATTCTTTCGTTGAGTCAGTCTTTCAATATTTTTTTAGTACATTTTACGTCCCAGACTCTGTTTTAGTCCTGGCAGTTGGTCAAACAAAAACAAGTCCCCATCTTTGTGAAGTTTATATTCTAGTGTGGGAAAGAGGCACTTTTTTTAAAAAGTGAAAAAAAATACACATATGCACACACTTGGGCTAGGGTGGTGTCCATAGAGATGGAGGGATGTGGATGGATTTGAGTCCTATTTTGTAGGACTTTGAGGACAATTGAATGTGGAGATACAGGAAAAGAAGCAATGAAGGATAATGTCCAGGTATATGTATAGATGGCACTTCTCCATGGCACTTAATAGCTATATATATACATACACATGTGTATGTATATAGTCCGTGTGTGTGTGTATGTGTATCTGATAAGTGCCATGGAGAAAAAAAAGGCATGGAGAGCATTGAGAGAATGAATTATAATTTTAAAAAGGAAATTGTAATTTTAAAAAGACCTTTCCTGGTCTTTCCATGGTCAGGAAAGACCCCATGATTTAGATGACATTTGAGTAGAGACCTGAAGGAAGGAAGAGAGTGAACCAAGCTGATATTTTGGGGAAGAATGTGGGGGGCAGAGAGAATAGTTAGTTCGAAGTCCCAGTGGAAGTGGAAGTCATCAAGAATAACAGGAGTACCTGTGGGGAGTGAGACAGTGGACCAGGAGTTTAAAGTCTCAGTGAAAGAGGTAGGTGGCAAAAAGTGGGGAGCTAGACTGATGGCAAGAACTGCAGAGAAGCTAGAGTTTGGAGAAGGGAAAATATTTGGAGATTACAGTGGGGAACAGTTGACACTCACCTACCTCCTGCCCTTGAGGTGAGAATTAAAGAAAGTCTTGACGGCTTCCTTAAAGAAGAAGGGTGCCCAGCTCTGGCAGTGGTCCTGAATGCTGACCCGGCATAAGCTCTGTAAGACTGGGGTCTGCAGATGTTTGAATTCTCAGTGCCAGGTAAAAAGCATTCCAAGCCCTGGTTCCTGAACAGAAACCAGAAACCAGAGGTGTCTCAGGGCCAGGAGGCGTGGTGCAGCCATCCGGAAAAAATTTAAGAGCAGGGATAGTTAGATGAGACCCTGAATACATGGGAGGCTGAGAATTTATTGCGCAAACTCATTAAAAAATGGGAATGTTAAAAAGGGGAAATGTCGTCACCACTCCACAAAATTCAGCCCTTTAAATGTTCTACAATTTTTTTCAAGCTCTACAAGTACTGAAGCTTTTTATGTGGCTGTAATCCTATAGTAAATAGTTCTGTATACTGCTTTTTATTTGTCTTTAGAGGGGAAGGGAAGGAAAGAGGGAGAGAAATATCAATGTATGGTTGCCTCACCCGTGTCCCCTGCTGGGAACTGGCCTGCAACCCAGGCATGTGCCCTGACTGGGAATCGAACCGCAATTCTTTGATTCGAAGGCCTGCACTCAATCCATTGAGCCACACCAGCCAGGGATTATGGAGATTGTTATAATAAGAGAAATTTTATGAGTAAGAAATAGCCAGGATCATGGAGGTGGGAGAGGGTAGAAGGGGGATAAATGGTAATGGAAAAAAATACAAGTAAAGGACAAATTAAAAATATATAGTAAAAGAAAAAAAGAAATACCCTAGGTCAGACTGTACCAATATTTGTTTTGTGCGTGTGTTTTTCCCCTCGATCTTAAGGGGACCCTTACATTTTTGCCCATTGAGCATGATGCTGGCAGTGGGTTTGTCATAATATGGCCTTTATTATGTTTAGGTATGATCCCTTTATTCCCACTTTGCTGAGAGTTTTTAAAGTAGGTGCTGGATTTTATCAAAAGCTTTTTCTGCATCTAGTGATATGCTCATGTGGTTTTCATCCTTCATTTTGTTTATGT
The DNA here is from genome assembly GCF_014824575.4 of Sturnira hondurensis. NCBI lineage: Eukaryota > Metazoa > Chordata > Mammalia > Chiroptera > Phyllostomidae > Sturnira > Sturnira hondurensis. Next base: position 4,919,404 of record NW_028092466.1, on the reverse strand, counting down.
GATGAATCACATTAATTTATTCGTGAATATTGTACTAGCATTGCATTCCCGAAATAAATCCCACTTGGTCATGGTATATGATCTTCTTGATGCATTCAGTTTGCTAATATTTTGCTGATGATTTTTAGCATCTGTGTTCATCAGAGATATTGGCCATAATTTTCTTTCTTTGTAGTATCTTTATCTGGTTTTGGAAGTAGGATAATGCTGGGCTATGTGTGTGTGTTCCAAAATAGATTTTAGAGAGAGAGGAAAGAAGAGAGAAAAACATCGGTTTGTTGTTCCACTCACCGGTTGATTCAGATATGTGCCCTGACTGGGGCTTAAACTCGCAGCCCTGGTGTGTTCGGACACTGCTCAGGTTAGCTGGGCTGCCTGGCCAGAGCTGTCTTGTGTGTCTTGTGATATAGCTACAATTTGTTTTCAAAGTTTTTGTGGTTTCTTTTAAGTGTTGTTAGCATTGTGAATGTTTTAGTTCTAACCCAGCCTTACTCGTTGGATATTTTAATTTTTCAAGTATAGTGTTTGGAAATGGATAAAGTTTATATAGGGGGGGAATTGGAGGGCATTTTTTGGTTTGATCCCTGGTCCGGGAATGTGCGTGGGTTGCCGGTTCAGTTCTGGTCAGGGTGTGTATAGGGGTGGCTGATCAGTGTTTCTCACATCAATGTTTTTCTCCCTCTCTTATTCCCTCCCTTCTCTCTCTAGATAAAGAAGTAAAATGTTTTTAAAAATTATTTAAAAAGACAGTTCCTTCACATCAGTAAGAAAAAGACAAAAAACCTAATAGAAAAATGAACAAAAAGTGAAGAAAAATTATGAAAAGGTATACTTAAATTGCCAATAAATCCATATACCTGTATGCTGCTTCTTCCCAACATAGTTTCCCAATAACTCTTCTCCCTTCTCTGTCATTTCTCAGACTCCTGTTCCTAACTCCCCAGCCTCTTCTCTGAGGACTCTCCCTCTCTGTGGCTCTTGCCTGAGGCTTTTACTTTCCATTTGCCTTTTTCAGAAAAGACTGTACATCCTATGTGTCCTATATATTTCACTGAGGGGAGAGGGTAGCCCTCATTCCCAAATGCTGCACCCAGACAATTGTCCTTTCTCTTTGTAAAAACTTTTCCTTTGAGGCTTATGCTGTCTGATTCTCTCACTCACTAAGGACATTGGCTCCTCATAGTCTCCCTCTGAACCCTAAGTCCTTCCACAGTGTTGGTGACCTCAGGTATTCAAACCAGAAGCCAGGGTCTCATCCTTGACTGTTTTCCCTAATCCCCACATCCAGTTAATGACCACATCCCATCAAGTCTGCCTAATCTTTCTAATCCATCCATTTATCTCTGCTTGCTGCCTGTATTTTAATTCAGGGTCCTATTATTTTGGGCCTGATGTTACTGGAACAATATGCTGTCTCCATTTGCTCATTAAGACATTATTTAAAATACTAGGTGTTGGAGCCCTGGGTGGTGTAGTTCAGTAGATTGAGCGCAGGCCTGTGAACCAAGGGATTGAGGTTTGATTCCCAGTCAGGGCACATGCCTGGGTTGCAGGCCAGTTCCCAGCAGGGAATGCACGAGAGGCAACCATACATTGATGTTTCTCTCCCTCTCTCCTTCCCCTCTCCTTCCCTTCCACCTCTAAAAACAGATGAATAAATAAAATCTTAAAAAAAAAATACTAGGTGTTGGAGAAACTGTATGAACAGGACAGATGTGATTCCTGCTTTCTCAGATAAGTATGATGCAAAGTGAGGAGCAGAGAGGCCTATAGGAACATGGAACAGGGCACCTCGCTCAGCTTGAGGGTGTAGGGGAAGACTTCCCCATGGAAGAAGCATCTCAGAGACCCAAAGGATAATTAGGATTCAACCAGGAGAAGTTGGTGGCAGAGGTGTTAGAAAAATATTACATATTAGTATGTGTGACTTAGATATTAGTATGTGTGAAAGCCTCCAGGTTGTGAGTATGGTGAGGTAGCACCTTCTGAGAACAGAGAGCCAAAATGGTAGGATGTAGAGATCTTAAAGGTGTGAGTACAGAGAGTTGAGCCATGAGTGATGGGCTGTGTGTAGACTTCTGGTGAGGGAAGCCTTTTTAAAGAGATTGGGTTTTATACCGAGGGTTATATGGAGTTCTGAAACATTTTAAGATGGTGACATTGTACAGAATTCCAATTTAACAAGGTCTCTAGCGCCTTCATGTGGCTGTAGTATAGAGAATGAGAATGGGTGAGCAGATTGGAGTATAGGGGTACAGAGAAGCCTGGAGAACATGTAGAGTTGTGGAGAAATGCTAGCAAGAAGGCAGTGGCTTCTTGTGGAATGAAGGGGATTGGACAGATTCAAGAGAACCCCAAGAAGTAGAATTGACAAGTATGAGAGTGGGTTGGACTGGAATGGGAAAGGAGTGGGGGGTGGAGGTGTCCTCGTCAGGCTGGTGCTCAGATTTCAGTCTTTAAAATTGGCCGTGGATTCCAGGAGGAACAGCAGGCTTGAAGGTGGCAGGGGATGGGCCCTTAAGGACAAGTTGAGTTTGAGGTGCCTGTGGAAAATCCACATGGAGCTTTCCACCAGGCAGTTGAATATAGGGGTTCCGAGTGCAAAAGTAGAAACCGAAGTTATGGTTGAATGGCATCACCCCAGGTTCAGCAAATAAATAACCAACAAAGGACTGGTGTCCAGGTGATTTAAACATTTTCTTCAAGCCCTGGCTGGTGTGGCTCAGTTGGTTGGGTATCCTTCTGCAAGGTGAAGGGTTGCTGATTTGATCCCTGATTGGGTCATGTGCCTGGGTTGCTGGTTCAGTTCCTGGTCAGGGTGTGTATGGGGGCAGCCGATCAGTGTCTCTCACATCAATGTTTTTCTCCCTCTCTTTCTCCCTTCCTTCCCCTCTCTCTGGATAAATAAATAAGTAAAATTGTTTTAAAAATGATTTAAAAAGAGAGTTCCTTCATATCAGTAAGAAAAAGACAAAGACCTAATAGAAAAATGAATAAAAGTTATGAAAAGGTGTACTTAAATTGCTAATAAACATAGATAAATGTCTCAAAATAGATAAAAACCTAATCTCAGTGGTAATGAAGGAAATGGAATGTATACCATTTCATAGCCTTCAAATTGAGAACAATTTAAGTATGGCAACACCAACGGGTGCAACGGATGCTCATGCTGTTGGTGGAAGAGTGGACTAGGATGGGCCCTTTGGGAAAAAATGGGACATGATCTAGCAGAGTTGGCGAAGTGCATATCATAGAGCCCAGTAATTTTCCTCCTGAGCAGAAACTACAGAGAAACCCTCCTGCATGTACACCAGAATGTTAAAAAGCACACTAGCTAAAAAATGGAAAAATATCAGTGACTACCGATAGAAAATGATAGATGAGTGGAGAAAATAGTGCAGATACATGAATTAGAGCGAAATGTGTCACCATGGTTAACTATCACAAACAGATGTGTACAGTGCGATACTATTAATATTAAGTTGAAAGGCCTGTAAGTCAGTGCTGTGCGTTATTTTTTCTTTATGTACACATATTCCTAAACAAATTAGTGAGAATGGTAAATTCACAATCGTGTTTACCTCTGAGGGAGTTTTGTTGGGAAGAAGTTTTAACTGTTTTGTATATTTTATTTCTTAAACTGGGTGGAGGAGTCGGGGTGTTTTTTTTAAACACCCTGCACCCTGTTGGTATTCGAACTATTTAATTATTTTAAAGGCTCAAATGGCATCTAGTAGGTGCTTAGTAAACATGCTTATTATGGGTTGGTTCTTTGTCTCTGGGTTGGGATATTACTTATTTTTTCTTTAAGTGTTTAAAAAGCAAAAGAATGAATATGTATGATTTTCAGTGGCCCAAATCTGACATTAAAGTATGAGCTGACCTTTGAATGTTGAGATCAAGAATCTGTTTTTCATATTGACCCCATCTCTGCCTTCTCCTACCTGGTTAAATGCTGACAGATGATCTCCCTCCACCATTAAACTGCTGGAGATCCGAGTCTGCCTCTTTTCCCTGGTGGTGACCCAGGCATTCCATCTCTGTCCAGGTCCCTGTCCTTCGGATGGTGGAAGGTGACACCATCTATGATTACTGCTGGTATTCTCTGATGTCTTCATCCCAGCCAGATACTTCCTAGTAAGTGATGGCCTCTGCGTCCCCTACTACCCCCAGCAGTTTCAAGGGGACCCTCTACTGAGAGAGAATCCAGGGCTGCCTAGGGATTTCGGGGGGAGGAAAGCTTGGGGCACCCTTCAGGTGTAAGCTGAGAGGGCTGGTAAATTGGCTTCCTCCCCTTTGACAGCACTGGGGTCTCAGTATCCTTGTTTCTCTCAGTGTGGCCAGCAGTAGCCGGGAGAACCCGATTCACATCTGGGATGCATTCACTGGAGAGCTTCGGGCTTCCTTTCGCGCCTACAACCACCTGGTAGGGACCTCCCGCTCAGCCCCAGGCTCATCCTGGCCCAGCTTTCCTTCCTTCAGGACGGCTAAGGTTTTACTAGGCCTGTTTTCAGCTCTTTCCTCTCTCCAGGATGAGCTGACAGCAGCTCACTCGCTTTGCTTCTCCCCGGATGGCTCCCAGCTCTTCTGTGGCTTCAACCGGACTGTGCGTGTGTTTTCCACGGCCCGGCCCGGCCGTGACTGTGAGGTCCGACCCACATTTGGTAAGCATCTGTGCTTTTAAGAGAAGAAGAAAGAAAAGGTCACTGCCATGTGTAGAGGGGACTTGTGTGAGCCAGGGGACCACATGTGGGGGAGGGTCACATCCTCCTCTGTACAGCCCTGGGAGACAGGTAGTGCCCAATGTGCAGAGGAGAAAACAGACTCAGGGAGATGTAACTTTCCCGAGGCCAGCCTGGTGGGTAAAGAGCTAGTTTACTCCAAGCCCAGTCTCTATCAGCTGTGTACCTTTTGGTCTCCAAAATTTTAGTATCTCTAGGAAATAGTAGGTGAATCTGATTCTATTTTCCTATAAGCCTTCAGCTTTCCATTCCTGCCAAGAAAGGTAGATTTGAGAGGGAAAAAGCAGGTCTTAGGCATGTAAATTCTTTGAGGGATAGAAGGATCTGGGGAGTATCAGAGGTCTTCATGTTCCTTGTAACAAATGGGGCAGGGGAGACATTGAGTCCTGGTGTGTGGGCTCTGGGAAAAAGAGACAGAGGTATACCTCTGATTAGCCTCATCAATGTCAGGTGCTATTGCCCCTTCCCCCACTTTGTTCCTTCCCTTTCTAGCAAAAAAGCAGGGCCAGAGTGGCATCATCTCCTGCATCACCTTCAGCCCAACCCAGCCCCTCTATGCCTGTGGCTCTTATGGCTGTTCCCTGGGTCTGTACGCCTGGGATGATGGCTCCCCTCTTGCCTTGCTTGGAGGCCACAAAGGGGGCATCACCCATCTCTGCTTTCACCCTGATGGCAATCGCTTCTTTTCAGGAGCCCGCAAGGTAGGAGTCACGTCCATCCTAAGCTCCCAAAGGGCAGTAGGCAGGAGTGGGGATGTAGACTGACACATGGGGGTTAGACATGAAAAAAAACTCAACCTAAGCTAAAGGAGCACCTGTAAACCTTGAGGGAAGCGGGGATGTCTGGGAGGTTAGGGGTAGAGAGCAGAGGACTCCAGGCCCTTGCCCTGTGTCTTCAGGATTCTGAGCTTCTATGCTGGGATCTTCGGCAACCTGGTTATCCACTGTGGACCCTAAGTCGTGACGTGACCACAAATCAGCGCATCTACTTTGACCTGGACCAGTGAGTGACTGTGGGTCCTTCCTGCCCAGTGCCCAAGTGCCTACAGGGATGCCCAGCTGTAACCCAAATCCCAGCCTCTGGGTATGAGGAATTCCTGCCCCAGAGGCTGGGCAGGAATTCCTGACTCCATGCCAGCAAGCCTCTGCTCTCTCCCCCAGGACTGGGCAGTTCCTTGTGAGCGGCAGTACTAGCGGGGCTGTCTCTGTGTGGGACACTGGTGGGGCTGGGCATGAGAGGAAGCCGGAGCCAGTGCTGAGTTTTTTGCCCCAGAAGGACTGCACCAATGGAGTGAGGTTGTCTGTTAATTCCACAGATCTTGGGGCTCGGGTTGGAGAGGGAGGTGTATTGCTGAGGGAGCAAACATCCTTTCTCAGGATGTTGACTGACCCTGCCCGTTTCTCCCTCCAGCTTGCACCCTAGCCTGCCTCTGCTGGCCACTGCTTCTGGTCAGCGTGTGTTTCCGGAGCCTACAGAGAGTGGAGATGAGGGGGAACAGGAGGTGGACCTTCCCCTTCTCTCTATGCGCCACATCCACCCTGAATGTCAGCTTCAGCTCTGGTGGTGTGGGGGTACCCCAGACACCAGTATCCCTGATGCTCACCAGGGTGAGAAGGGACAGGGAGGGACAAAGGGAGGTGGAGGTGAGTTTATATAAAAACGTTTTATATAATACTAGAGTCTTTGTGTTTGTTTGGGGAGGCAAATGATAAAGGGTGATTGGGGAGGGGTATTAGTGGGCTCCCTTGTCCAGCAGCAGTAGGGACTGGCATACTGTTCCTGAAACCAGGGTTGAGAGGTGGGACTAGGCAGGAGCCAATGGGACTGCTGAGCTTGGTGTGAAGTCAAGTGAGTGGGGGTGGGGCTTCATACCAAGGACTGGTTGGTTGCTAGGCAACTTGGTAAACTGAAGGGGGGAACCTGTTTGAAATCTCACTCCCAAGGTGGGTGGCAGGGGTCGAAGTGATCCTGGTTGAGCACGAGTGGTAGGAGTTGTGTGTCAGACTGCAGACAGTGGCAGACCAGACACCCGCTCTGGCTCAACACTGTTTACCATCATCAAGCAGCAGAAGGACCATTACTCAGCTCTGGGGGAGGGGAGCAGAAGCACCCCTCTTCCGGACCCTGGACTCCCTCAGGAGGCAGGTGACTTAGTAGCCAGAGTCAAGGACACACTTTAAAAGACTAAAGGTGTTGAAAGACAGTCTGTGTTCCCAATTAGATGCAGGACAAGGGCGAGTCTTTGATTCAGCATTTGTCAATGGTGTTGTTTCTCCATTTATCTGCTCTGTCTTTGGGGGTGGCGGGGGAGTATGTTATTTCCAGCGGCAGCTCCTCCCCCGCACACATCTTGCCAAACCCTGTGAAGGGGAGTTCTGAAGAGATACTGTCAGCCGGGGGTTTGCTTTTGGACCTCAGAATGGAAGGGAAGGGACTGGAGGTCTGTGACAGCTCAACAGGGGAGAGGAATGTCACCTCTGCCCAGAGGCGCTGAAAGCTAGGGTTCTTACACCCGAAAAAGGCATACCCCTCCCTTCCCCAAGGATAATTGGAAACAGCCCTTACAGCTGAATGTGGGTTTGGGGTTGTAGGTACTCCCTTTCCTCCCCGCTTCATTTCTCCCCATAACCATCAAAGAAGGGCCCAAGTTTACCCCCAGTCTCTTGCTTTTCATCCAACCCTAGATAACAGTAAAGGGTACAGGAGACTGGCAATGAGTGGGGAGTTCAGCAACCTGGGTTTGCTTTCTGGCATTATCCTAGACACTCTATGACCTTGGGCGAGTCCCAGGACCCCCCTGAACCTCAGTTTATCACTTCAATGGGAATCCTTTAGCTCGGCCTCTCCCACCTCACAGGTGGTCATGATGATCACTCAGCGCACTTGGTGGAGTGCGAAGCCTTCAAGGTTATCATTTTTTCCAGATCGCTCGGGAGCAGCGGTGTTGTTTTGGGATGCAGGAGGCGGAGGCTGCGGGAGCGAAAGGGGTTGGGTTCCTGGGGTGGAGAAGAGATGAGCCTTTCTGGATCTGAGACGCAGATTCCTAGCGCTCCGGAGACGCGAGGGCTGGAGGGCAGACGGGCAGAAACTAAGCCTGAGACGGGAGTCGGCAAAGACAAAGGGGGCGTGAGAGACCGCGCCAGGGAGCAAGGCGGCGGGAGGTGCGCCGGGCGAGGGAGGTGTGGGGGCGTGGGCTGCGGGATCCTGCCGCCCGCTCCGTTTCGAGCTCCAGCTCCGGTTTTTCCCTCCGCCATCCTCTCCCCCTCCCCGCCTCTCCTTTAACTCCCCCTCCCGGGTTTGGGACTGGTTTCCTCCCTTAGCCCGCTGCCCTCAATCCCGGCGAGGCTGGGGCTCCGGCTTGGTGCCCCCTTTTTCGCTCCCTTGTCCGGCTCTCCATGCCACCTCCGCCGAGTCCCTGGCTCCTTCAGTCCCCGACTTAGGCCCGCTCACTAATACCGAGGTGCTGAGCCTGGGCTGGGACGTAGGGAGCCTGCAGACCGCCCCTGGAAGGGCTCCTGAGGGCTGAGCGCTCCGTAGCGGGGCGCAGGCAGAGCAGGAAGCAGGTCCGCGTGGGAGCGGGGGTGTCAGCCACCCGGGAGGTGGGGGCAGAAAAGCCAGACAGCTAAGGCAGTCACCCCAGGGGGTGAGCGACTTTAGGGGAGTTGGTGCCCCGCCCCCCAGGCCTTGGCGGGGTCATGGGGGCCCCCCAATTTAGGCCGGGGGGTGTGCGAGTCGGGGCCCTGCTGCTGCTCGGTTTTGGGGGGCTGGTGTCTGGGCTCAGCCTGGAGCCTGTCTACTGGAATTCGGCGAATAAGAGGTGAGCGATCCGGGCTGGGGAGACCCTACACCCTCCCATTAGGAGTATGGAAGGCTTGGGGACTTCGGGGGGTTGAGTTCGCTGAGCTGGGAGGAGGCTGGAGGGAGGTAGTTGGTGCTCTGCCGGCAGCTGATGGGTTACTAGACAGAGGTGATCTTGGGAGCCAGATTCCTGGGTCGCAAACAGCTAAATGTGGGTGGTGATATCCAGGTGTTGGGAGTTTGAAGGACCCCAAAGGGCAAGGATCCGAAAGTTCACAGGGAGCCGGGAGGGCAGTGGAGTAGTTATGGGGGTTTGTGGGAGACTTGCATGGTGTCGGGGGCTGGGCTTGGAGGGAGCCTGGTTAGTGTCAGCTCTCAGGAGAGCAGCTGAGTAGGTGCTGCTGAAGCGTTGAAGGGAAAGGCAGGGTGCCTCCCGCCCCAGAAGGGACTCTGGTGGAGATGGGAAGGAAGGGGGCTCAGTTTGGGGACAACTCCCCCAAGGCTTCTTGACTCTTCACACCGTCTGTTTCCCAACTCTTGCACACAGCCCTTGGAACAATTTCCCAACCAGTTGATAGTCCTCCGTTTCTGGCTTGGGGGCTTCTTTTCTGCAAGAAGCCTGGAGCCCCATAAAGCCCTTCTTTTGCCCTCTTGCATCTGGAGTCCCAAGAACTCAGTTGCCCCCTCCCCCATCTTTACTGCAGACTCTCCCATTAGACCCTCTGTTCTGTGGCATGCTTGCTTTGCTCCAAAAAAAAAAAAAAAAAAAAAGGCCAGGGGTCAGATGAAACTTCAAGCCACACACGGAAGGACAGAACCCTTGGGAGGTCATCCGGGTCCCTCACCTCCATGCAGATCTCATTCCCCATTAGCAAAAGAGTTCTGTGTTTTGAAAAGTTCCTACCTCCCTGTGGGGGCTGTGTGAAGCCCTGGGAAGAGGGTGGACTTTGGAGCTCATCAAATCCTAGTCTTAATCTTAGCTCAGTGCATTGAGCTGTGTGGCCTTGGGCAGGGTATCCTCAATCCTTACAGCTTTTATGAGGATTCGAGGTAAGATGTTGGAACATATGTATTCATTAAAGGAGCACTGAGATTATTGCTCTTCCTCTGTGTACTTCACAGCCTCCCTCACATTGCCCTGTTCTGGCCTTCCTCCCATATCTCTGTGGGTATAATCTCAACTGTCTTTAGTCAGTCTCCTATCCACCAACTCCCAGCTGCAGTTTATCTGGTACAGTTTGAGGTCATTAGGCTTATTCTACTAGAGTTGAGGAAAGAGAGTTTGGGTGTTCTGGAGGCTCTTTGGAGGCGGGGTGGGAGAGAGTGGGTCATTTGAGAATCTTGGAAGATACAGAGCAGCAGTCCCCTGGGATCCAGTTCTGAGACCCTGTCTGCCATTAATGCACAGGAAGGTGCTTCAGTCTTTGGCAGGTATCAGCTGTGCTGGGCCAGTGGGTGGCTGAGCAGAGGGAGATGGGGGCTTATGTTGGCTGTGGTTAGAAAAGTCAACTCCTTCAATTTCCTAGCAACGGGGCACTTTTGATAGAGGTCTGAGACCTGGGGGGTGGGGGAGGCGAGATGTACCAAGTAAGGAAATGTTGGGCAGCTAGCCCCCAGACCCTGGTTCCTATTAGCCCCATTTAGGGCCATTGCCAGACCAGACATGTCACATTTGCCTCCTGTCACATTGCCTGGTTAACTTGGGGCATTGGGCTGGATCATAACCCGCCCCCCCCCCAACCTTTACCCTGAAATCTCTGAAATTTGGTGGTGGCCTGGGGGAGGGGAGGCTCTGCCCCCATGGTTGCCTGCCAAGGAATAGTGAAATCACCTGGGAGGGGTGGGCTGTGTGGTTCCAGAGAGGCCAGCTCCTTGGTAACTGGCATCCTGTTGCCACGGCAACAGAGCTGATGATGAAGGGAGAGATGGCAGTGTGCATGTGGTGAGGGCAGGCTGAAGAGTGCATTTGGGCACACCAAGGGGCAGGAGACCTCTGAGCCTGGCTTCCTGCTGCTTCCCGTGTGAGCTTACAGAGTCCTTAGTGCCTACTCTATCAGAATAGACTTTTCAGTCAGACAAAGGCTGTTCTGCAGGGATGTGGGATGAGGGAGGCGAAGCTCTGGGGGCCAGACCTCTGACACTTCTCCCCCTTGTTCACCTTGACCTCCTCGTAGGTTCCAGGCAGAGGGTGGTTACGTGCTCTACCCTCAGATTGGGGACCGGCTAGATCTGCTTTGTCCCCGGGCCCGGCCTCCTGGCCCCCACTCCTCTCCTAATTATGAGTTCTACAAGCTGTATCTGGTAGGGGGTGCCCAGGGCCAGCGCTGTGAGGCACCCCCTGCCCCAAACCTTCTTCTCACTTGTGACCGGCCAGACCTGGATCTCCGCTTCACCATCAAGTTCCAGGAGTATAGCCCTAATCTTTGGGGTCACGAGTTCCGCTCACACCATGATTACTACATAATTGGTAATGTTGGGCAGAGGGCAGGTTGAGTGGGGTAGTGCTCCTGGGATGGAGGGCAGATGAAGGAGGGGCCACCAGAGCCGAGAGATGTCCCTTATACCCTTGGGTGGTGTTGGGGCCAGGGCATGGAGACAGGGTTGAGGCTAGACTTTGGGGTGCCAACTTCTCCCTCTGGCTCTTTTCTTCCAGCCACATCAGATGGGACCCGGGAAGGCCTGGAGAGCTTGCAGGGTGGTGTGTGCCTTACCCGAGGCATGAAGGTTCTTCTCCGAGTGGGACAAAGTGAGTGGGGTTTGGGCACATCTCCTAGAAGCCAAGGGAGGTCAGGGCAGTACTATCAAGGTCAGGGGGCTGCTGTCTCAGCTGCTTTCTCTTGGGTCTTCCCTACCCCCAGGTCCCAGAGGAGGGGCTGCCCCCCGGAAGCCTGTGTCTGAAATGCCCATGGAAAGAGACCAAGGGGCAGCCCACAGCCTGGAGCCTGGGAAGGAGAGTGTGCCAGGTAGGAACCAGGGGTCCAGCCTCCTCCCTTCCTCAGCCTTCTCTGCTCTTGGATCCCAGCTGCCTTGCCTTCACCCTCTCCCTCCCTCTTTAGTTTTTTTTTTTTATGGGGTTGGGGGGATGATACAGGAAAGAGGAGAAAAGAGGATGGAAGGGTGGGAGGGAAATGGAAGCCAAATGAGGAAAAGACTCAATTAGAACTAATTAGCCAAGTCAGCGCTTCAATCAGTGCTGTCAGAGAAGTGCGGGGTGGGGGGACTCTTTGGCACGGAGCTGAAGGGCTGGACACACCTGGATTCTGAGCTGGGCTTGGAGGGGTGGAAGGGAGGTGGGGTCCCCAAGGGTCCTGGGCACTGCTGAGGAAGCCCATGGGGACCCCCAAAGCTGGCTGTTCAGATGCCTAGGTGGCTCCTTCAGCCCCTCCCCCTCTTTCCTCCTTCACCCCTTCCCTGCCAGGTGACCCCACCAGCAATGCAACCTCCCGGGGTGCTGAAGGCCCCCTGCCCCCTCCCAGCATGCCCGCAGTGGCCGGGGCAGCAGGGGGGCTGGTGCTGCTCTTGCTGGGCGTGGCAGGGGCTGGGGGTGCCATGTGTTGGCGGAGACGGCGGGCCAAGCCTTCGGAGAGTCGCCACCCTGGTCCTGGCTCCTTTGGGAGGGGAGGGTCTCTGGGTCTTGGGGGTGGAGGTGGGATGGGACCTAGGGAGACTGAGCCTGGGGAACTAGGGATAGCTCTTCGGGGCAGTGGGGCTGCAGACCCCCCCTTCTGTCCCCACTATGAGAAGGTGAGTGGTGACTATGGGCATCCTGTGTACATCGTACAGGATGGGCCTCCCCAGAGCCCTCCAAACATCTACTACAAAGTATGAGGGCTCTCTCACCTGGCTCTCTTGGATCCAGCCCTTCTTGTGGTGCTCCTCCAGTGTAATTTGTGGTTGGAGGGACACTTCTAGTATCCCCTTGGCCCCCTTTGCCCCACCAGCTTCTTTGCCCCTCCTGGCTGTTACCCTCTCCTCTACTTGTAGCATTCCTTAAGATTTTCACCGAACCATTTCCTGCCCTGTGGTTGGCCATGTGTGCCCCTCTCTGTGGTCCTGGGTCCTATTCCCTTGGGAATGAGGCAGAGACTCAGCCACCTCTTCTGACTGTGACCCAGGGATCCTTGCTCCCCTCACCCACTGAGAGCTAGGGGCGGGAACAGTCTGTCTTTTGCTTGGCACCTCTTTCCTTCTGCCTCTCACTGTTTTTCTCTTCTCTTCTCTCTCTCATTCTCTTTCTCTCTTCTGTCTCTAGGTCTGTTCCTCTTCCCTAGCATCCTCCTCCCTACATCTCCTTTTATCCTCTTGGCTTCTTAGCCTGTGTCTCCCCCATCTCCTGGGTGGGGGCATCAAAGCTCTTCTCTCAGCTCCCTCTTCTGACCTCTTATCAACTACTCCCCTGAGTCTGCCAAAAATGGGGGCCTTGTGGGAAAGGCTCTGGCTCTCCACTCCAGCTCAGGGCATGGGCAGCAGGGCCACCTTCTCTGCCCTGCCCCAGGCCTCTACGTACTTACTCCAGCCATTTGGGGTGGTTGGGTCATGACAGCTACCATGAGAAGTGTCCTGTTTTGTCCAGTGGCCAATAGCAAGATACGAACCAGTTGGGACACATATGGACTTGGTCTGATGCCGAATGGGTCACTTGGGACAGGAAGTGGCTTGCTCCAGATAAGAAGTCACCAGGCTTGGACAGAAGTGGCCTGGGAAGTGGCAGAAGCAGTACAGCAGGAACTGGAAGTGCCTTCATCCAGGACAGGAAGTAGCACTTCTGAAACAGGAAGTGGTCTGGCTGGAACTCAAGTGACTTAGTCTGGGGTTTTGGGGGGAGGGCAGTGGATGGTTCTTACTCTGTGGAGAAGGGTGGTGGGGCAGGAAGAGCTTCCTATTTCAGGAGGAAGCTGGAATTTACGGACTGTAAGAAGATTGGATGGACTGAGGAGGATTTTCCTAGTATTCAGTGGCACTTCCCAGGATCCCCTTTCCTTTGTTCTCTGTGCTGCTTTTAAGACAGCTAAGATGACTGCCATCTGCTGTGGCAGGTCCAATTTGTCTTGTTCTTCTTCCCTTTTCATATTCCAATATAATCTGTTATTCAACAGGACTACCCCATGTGTTGTACCCCGGTATCCCAGATGGCTATCTTGTTCTTCACATCCTCCATTTCCTACTCTTCAAATTCAACACAGCTCCCTTCTTAGTGACCAAAATGGTGGCCCACTGACTGGTCTAGCGGACAGTGGCACTTAGCAACTGCCACTGTTTCCATAGTTACCAGCTTATACCTTTTCCTGCCCTCTAGTACACAACTGGATGTTGCCTCAGTTTCCTTTCAGCTCAGTTTCATTAGACCAGAGCTGTCCTTGGGCACCAAGTTGGCCACCTCAATCACCAGCCACATAGTTGCTTAGTACACCAGAGGTCATGTCATCTCTCTGGTGTAGTTCCCAGCTTTCCCAGCTCCTTCCTGATTTTTCTAATTGCTCCATCCAGGGAACAGGAAGTTGCTGTTGCCATGGGGGAGGTGGCAGGGTGTGGCTGTCACCTCAATAGTTTTACTGTAAAAGGGAAATTTGAAGAACAAAAACCAAAAAAAAGAATAAAAAACTTCAAAAGTTAATGAGAAGACTGGAGAATGACTGGACATGAATTGGGAGGAACTGGTGGATAGAATGGCTTTCAAGCTGAGGGTTGGATTGAATGAAACCAAAGGGAAGGGTCGTGAGAAGGTTGGATTGGAAGGGTGAGGTGGGCAGTGCCTTGGGGGAGGAGGCAATGTGCTGAGTGAGAAGGCCGAGGAAGGCCTTCTCTGGCAGGCAGAGAAGAACCCAAGCAAGAGGGACAGTTGCTAATAACATCCAATGAGGATGTATGTGAATATAAGTTCACACGTGGGGAAAGCCTGAGTGTCCATTGCTAAAACCAAAGCACTGGAGACAAGGCAAATCATAGTCAGAAACAAAGTAGAAAAAAATAGTCTATTCACCATCTCTGCCTAAGACACCTCTGGGCGTTTTGCTCTGAGGAGAAGGGGTGTGGCTGCCCAGAATACTAAAGCTCCTTCTCTCCTGGCTCCCTGTACCCACAACCTAGGCTCTTTTCCCTTAAAGAACCAAGGTGCCCAACCCCTGAGACTCAGCTCCATTCTCCAACCACAAAAGCAGCCGTCAGGAGCATCAGGAGCATCGTCAGGAGCATCGTTGGAGCTGGTTGGCAGGGGTCACAACCTCTGCCCTACCCGCCCCTCTCCTGACTCTATATTCTCTCCTGCTGTCTCCCATCTGCCCAGAGGTCAAGGGGTCCTCCTGCTCCTCCTCTGTCCAGTAGGTCCCCTGCTCCTTCCCCTGTCTGAGTGAGATGCCTGGATCCTGAGAGGTGCAGGCACTATAGGAAGCAGGTTGAAAACTGGGAGGCCAGGTGCTGGGCTGTCTAGAATGTACTCTTGCCTTCCAAGCCCTCACTGGAGCTGCCCAAGGTGGGGAGGCTTGAGGGGCTGTGGAAGGGCTGGTCCCTTGCCCCTTAGTAGGGGTTTGTTGTCATAGCAACATCCCCTTCTTCACACAATGGGAAGCCCCCCTCAGCTTCCCTTGTGGATGAAGCCGACAGCCCCATCGCTGGCTATCAGCCTCAGGGACTTGGCAACCGTCACTATAGCAACCCAGAGCCCAGCAACAGGGCCCAGTGAGAAAGGGAGGGGTCCAAGACTCGGGCAGGGATGTGTGTGAGAGGGGGCAAGGCAGCTGAGGGAGACTCCCCTTACACATAGAGACACAGGTGGAGACAAGAAGGAAGAGAGTGGGGGTAAACATTCTCCATGACAAACACCTCACCAAAGTGAAGACATCATAACATGCTGAGAGACAGGAAGACACCTGGGGACAGAAGCACAGCTGGGGAGAGAAACAGTGAATTCTACATAGCACCCTGGGATACACCCCCTTGGAGCACTGGTATCTGTGGACTCCCCCCCCACCCCCGCCACCATTAACAACACAAGACATATGGGTTTCCATGCATGTAGTCACTTTATATCTTTAGAGCTATTTGAAAGTGCTGGTGATTCTCACACAGAGCAACCCATGCCATCCTATTCACTTTCTGAGGATAAATACACAAAGACATTCCTACAGTAACAAACAAAGCGAATAGAAAGGCAAGAAGATATTCATTTGTTGGTTCTTTGGTTCACTCATTCACTTAACATCATATTAAGTGTCTACTTTGTTCCAAGTACTGAATAAGGAAAGTCCCTGCTTTCATGAAGTCCACATTTTGGTGGGGAACAACATAATAGAATTTCTGGTGATGATAAAGAATGTAAACAAAACAGAGTAACAGGCTGAAGAGGATGAAGAGTAACAAGGAGATGCTTTAGGTCCAGAAGGTCTCTGAAGAGGTGACATTTAATGAAGACCCTGAAAAATGTGGAGTAATCCATGCAGTATGAGGAAGGGCATACCCAACAGAGGGAGCAGCAAGTGCAAAGCATGGAGGTGAAATCGCCACATGTTTGGAAATAGCTAGAAGGGATGGATCACTACTTCACACACAACCCAGGTGTGTCCTGTTCTTTCCCAGCCCCTGCCTGTAGGTCACTTAGGGTCTAGAATCCACATTTAGCAAGTTGATCTAACTCAATCTTCTATTTCCCCATCCTTTGTTTCCTGTGTGTAAGCAAGATGTATTTTCTCCAACTAAAATTTAAGTTCTGGGAGGGCAGGGAAGGTGACCTGAACTTGGGAGTTGTGGTATGGCTGTTGGTACAGAATCAGGGGTGGCAGGTACAACAGAAGTATAGAAACTGAGAGGCCTGGGACCACAGAAGCAAAAGTTGCCCCCATTCCAACACCACAGGATTGAGGCTGTCCTGGGGGCTGTGCTGCATACAGAAGCACAGATTTGCCATCCTTCCAAACACAAGCAGGTTATAAATGAGATAGAGGTGTCTGTGTTTGTGTATGTGGATTATGTTGGGGGTTTTAAGGAGAATAGAGCAAAGAGTTGCAGTGGGAATTTCTGATGGGGAATCATTGATATAAACTAGAATTTCAGTGAGAATTAAAAATGAAGTTTCCTAAGGGGCTACATGAGCAATCACAAAAGTGGGGTACACCCTCCCCCAGGGAGAGTTTCCGGATCTGTAGGCAGAGTGGGAGAAATGTTGCAGGGCAGTTTGAAGGCTGGGGCTGGCTGAGATGGACTCAGAGAAGTGGGTGGAGGTAGGAAAAAGGATCCCGTATAAATGGGAGTCAAATTTAGGCAGAAGTGAAGTTTGGAAGGTAGCAAGGAAAGTGAAGTCTTGAAGGAAGTTCTGTGGGGACCAGGTTCCAGGTACCCCCGATTCTCACAGGGAATTGAAGCATTTGGTGTCCTGGTCCTTCCACTCCCCACAACTGCCATCAGAAACTTAGGCATCAGCTCCCTTCAACCCCAGAGGATGGTGGTGGTGGGGGTGAGATTGAGCAGCCTCTCAGGGGGCAGCAGCTGGTGAGTGGGGAGGAATCTGTGTGCTCAGCAAACAGCAGCCTCAGTGCCCAGTGGCTGCCTCCTCCCTCATCAATCAGCCCTAGCCAAATGTCCTTGCATTCCCACCACCCCAAGGGGACTGGGGCTGGGCCAGGGTCCCCAGGGGAGTGAGGTGGGGATGGGTGGGGGAGGTGGGGGTGGTGCTTGGCTTCTCATCTCTTGGCCTCTATGCTCTCTTTTCCTGGAAGCTCTCAGCTCTTCCTGTCATGGAATGACTCTCTCCTGGCTCCTACCCACATGAGAGCATCAACTACAAATCACCTGTGGGGGTCTGCTGGGGGGTGGTTAAGGGAGAAGAGGGATGAGTCAGGGATGAAGAGGAATGTTTTCTGGTTCTCACGGGACTGTCCTAGGGCACAGTCAGCAGGGAGGCTGTTGGCACAGAGGCAGTGTCCCCGCAGCTAGCCTCTCCATCCCTGACAGGCTCTGCACAGCAGGCTTTGATCTCAACCCCCTGAATGTCCTTTCCTCCCACCTTTTCCTTGTCCCCAGCCCTCACTCCTAGCTTCCCACCAAGATCCAGAGGTCTGGCCCCCAGCTCACCTCAAATCTGTTGCTCCCCATTAGGGACTGGGGCTTCTAGACCTTAGCCTCGGGCTCACTCTCCCCCTCCTTAGCCCTTGCTCCCCTCAGGAACCCAGGCGTCCTGCCCACTCCCCTCACCATAACAACCATTCTTTTGGAGTTGCTTAAGACTTTAATATCATTTCATTAAGTCAGCTAGTTCAGAGAAGATTGGGGGCACAAAGAGCCTGGGGTGGGCAAAAGAGGGCCAGGGTAGGGGGGAAGCAAGGGAAGAGCTCCCCTCTCTCCGTGGAGATGGCTCTGAAAAATCAAATATTGACTGTGAGAGAACAGAACTTACTAAAGCTGGGACAGGGGTGTGTGTAGGGAGCTGTGGGAATGGCCGGATGCCTGAGTTCTGAGGGTAATGAAAGTTCTGGGAGGAGGGAGAAGCCTGAGGTGGGGAGGATGCAGTAAGACTGAGTCTTCCTGGTACAAATCTTCTACCCCTTTTCTTTGGGAAGTACTGAGTCTTGCTACCCAGGCTGTTTCTCAGCTGTCCCCTAGAGCCCCCGGGGAGACCCCCATCACAGCTGTGGTTGGCCCCACTTCATCCCTTCCCCCTATCTCCACCTCTGTTGATGAGCTTCAGCAGCATTTAATCGGATTGAACAGTAATTAGCAAAGCGAGATGTTTTGATTACCTGTTTAGCATAATGTAGAGGCCTGAGATCCCTAGGCACAACCAAGTTGGAGTCAGAAAAGAAATGGAGTCTACATGACATTCCTTACCTTGAGGGAGCCATGAGCCCCGACTGTAAGACACCTTACCCCAGGCCTTCCCCCAAATCTTCACCCCTTTGGGACTTCTCCCTGGGGGATCTAACCAATTATGTTAACTCTCTCTGCCACCCACTGCCTATCTGATTAGAGGATCACCTACTTAACCTTGCTTGCTGTGCAGCTGGTTTTAGTGTGGCAGGACCCCTCTTAATCCTTGCTCTCAATAACAGGAGTTTGGGCTGGGCAGTAGGTCACAAATCAGAGCCCAGAGACCCACCTTAAAAATAATGGTTGGGGGGTGCCAAGGATAGGGTCTGTTTTTTTTTTAGATTTTATTTATTTATTTATCTTTAGAGGGGAAGGAGAGAGGGAGAGAAACACCAATGTATGGTTGCCTTTTGGGCGTCCCCTGCTGGGAGTTGGCCTGCAGGGAACTGGCCTGCAACCCAGGCATGTGCCCTGACTGGGAATCGAACCGCGATCCAATTGGTTCACAGGCCTGTGCTCAATAGGGTCTGTTAATTCTGGAAATAAAGATAGGGTAGGTGAGATGGTGAGGTCAGGGTTGGGTCTGGGTGTGTTAATCCACTGGCTCTTCAGGAGTATCAGAGACTGCCACGCCTCTCATTGCCAGACTGACATAATGAGACCTGTCCGATGTGAACACCCACCAGGGAACATGCATCTCAGCTTCCCTCTCCTCCTCCAGCAAAAAAAAAAAAAAAAGTTATCAGTTTAGTTCCTCATGGAAATGCAATCAGCGGGCTCGCTGCTGGCTTTGTCTTAATTAGGCACTATTTAAAAAAAAACGATTTTATTTATTTACGTTTAGAGAGAGGGGAAGGGAGGGAGAAAGAAAGGGAGAAAAATATTCAGTTGTCTTTCACATCCCCTCAACTGCGGACCTGACCCGCAACTCAGGCATGTGCCCTGACTGGGTCTGGAACCACCACCCACCTTTCAGTTCGAAGGCTGGCGCTCACCAGCCTGGCGACGGTCCCTTAAGCCACACCAGCCAGAGGTTAATTAGGAACTACTGATGGAAATAGGGAGGATGCCTTCCCATCCTTCTGGGTGGCTTCCTCCGGGCATCTCCTAGGTCTCCCTGAAGCTTCTTCCGGCTTCAGGTACAACAGCCTTCTAGGCACCTTTTCCTGCGGCCCCGGCCCGCAGCGCCCCCTAGCAGAGGTTGAAGGCTGCCACTCCTCTAACACTTCTCTCCAGGGTTCAACCTTTGTTCTTCTGGAAAGCCGTGCGCCGGCCAGGTCATCCTCTTCGGGGAGTCCTCGCCCCCGTTACCCCCCAAAATGAGAGTCGCTTTCTAAAGCCAATCCTCAGATTCCAAAAATTCCAGTTCCGTTCTTCCCTCCCTTTCTTTGCCCCACGCTGTCGGGCGAGCCTAGACCCCAGTCCGAACTAAGAATGGGGAGCGAGCGGGAGGGCAGGGGTGCTCCAGCCCCGGTTTTTCCTCTGTACCCAGCTGCAGCCACGGCTGCCTCGAAATCCTGGAGCCCCTTCTAAAGAGCCAATAAGCCTCCCAGGCGGAAACCCGGGCGCCATCTGCTGGATTCGTTTGGGATGGAGCCCTCGGGACCCGAGCGCGGGGCGGGTGCTTGGGTTCCTCCTGCCTTTTTAGTGTCCTGCGGGAGGGTAGCTTATTGTTCTCAGCCCCAACCCTTTGAGCCCTAACCTCAGGCCAAGCCCCACGCACCCTTCAGCCTGCTATATTTATTGGCTTCCTTCGCACCCAAACCTCTTGCCCTCAGACCTGAGCCCAGTAGGGCACAGAGCGGATCTCCACTGCGCCTGCGCGGAGGAGGCAGGCTCCAGTAGCCCGCGCAGCTGCTCGCCCCTCCCTGCCCAGGGTTTCCATGGCGACGCGTGCCCGCGCGAGTCTGAGAGGGCGGAGCGGGGCTACTTGTTAGCTGGAGTGGCCCATCAGTTGGCCTAGGTCGGAGTCGTGAGGTGTGTGTCGGGGGCAGACTGGAGGGTAAAAGGAACTCTAAGGTGAAGTAGGAAGTTGCGGGGAGAGGGGCGGTGGTGAGGCAGATAGTTGTAGGGAGGGAGGAAGGGGCACTTGTGGGATAAGGAAGAGCAAAGGGCAGTTAGGGGCGGGAAGGAGCAATTGTAAGGGCAGTTGTGAGTGGAGGAAGGGGCAGTTGTGGGAAGAGGGGAGAGAAGGGGCAGTTGGGGTTGAGATGAAGAAGCGGGGACAGTTGTGTGAGGAAGCTATTGTGAGAGGAAATTTGCCCACTGGTAGTCAGTTTGAGAGGGCCACTTCCCTACGGTATTTATTTTAATTCTGAGTAATAGAATGAGCCCCAGGCCGGTAGAACAGCTCCTCTTGGGGCCTGCCATGTGATCGTGGGGTGAGCCCCATGGGGAGGGGGCGGGCAACCTTGCCAGCGGAATGCTCCTGAGGCTCCAGCTGGAGGCCAGAGCACAGCGGGACGCTTCTCTGGAGACCAGTGAGGGAAGCCGGGCTGCTATAGTTGGTTTTATTGGTGTGTTGGCCTAATAGAACGTTTCTCCTTGGAGCAAAGTACAAATCCTTCAGGTCTGAAACTCAACCTATGATCAATGCCTGCGGTAGCCTGTGGGGATGAGGAAGGAAAACCGCGAGTGGCTGACAGGAGATAGCTGTATGGAGAGGGAATGCCCAGCGAATTAGACATTGCCCTTGGGATCCTGACCGCCTGCTAGAGATGCCCGTTTCTGGCCATCCTATTTCCTGAGAGAGGCACAACTGTGGTCTTCCTCATTCCCCCATTTTCTTCTCCCGGACACAATTTGAAATTCAATTTTGTCCTTCCTTCTTCCAATTTGTTCTCAGGGCATTTGGAGTCAAATGATCTTGGTTTTCATGATCAGTCAGCACAGAGTTACTCAGCCAACTGTACTGAGACCTTTTCTGTACACATAAAACAGTGTTCCTAACACTCAGGAATGAAAAGCTAAGACATGTTGCAAATGTGGTTTTTCTTTATTTAAGGAAGTTGAAAGTTTTAGTGTAAGCTGGAGGAGCATTTCCCCATTATCCTTCTAGGGGTAACTTAGGAAAAGATGTACTTAGGAAAATCACTTTTTTCTTCTTTTTTTGCTTCATTGACTTGACACAGTGGCAAAGGGTAGGGAACCTGGGGACAGTCTACTCCTCCCTGGGTCTTCTCTCACTCAACCATGTCTCTGAGGGGTTCAACTTTGTACATACTTTCCCGATTATCTTACATTCTCATACCTCTGGGCAGAGATGGTGTTCCTAAAACCTCACTGATGGGCTGTCTGTTGGACCACCATCTTTAACTTTCATATTTCTAATGCCTTGAGGGATAACATTGATTTTTAACCCAATGCTCTGAAGAAAGTGGGATATCCTAGGGAAAGGAGTGAGGACTGCAAGACCCTTGTGTCTTTAATGGAGCAGGGCATGGATACCCCCAGATAGGATCTTATCTGGAGGTCTCACTTAATTTGTGAATTCAAAAGGGACTCCCAGCTTCCTATGTGTCTGCAGGTTTTGGCTACGTGATGTCCAGCAAACTTGAGAAGAAGCGGAAAGTGAGTGGCTGGGGAAGCACCCGCAAGCAAGCTGCTCAGGGTGTGCCAGCTGCACAGGCTGGGGATGCCACCCTGCCTGCCAGTGAGCCCGAGCTGGAGCTGGAGCCTCTCAAGGAGGAGTCTGGTGGGTATATGCCTCCAGGGCCTCAGAGTGTTTGTATTTCAGCAGGGCCTAAGGGCTGGGGAACAGGTTCTGTTGTTTTGGGGGTAAGAAGCAGGGGTGTCAGCAGAATCTGAGGCCTGACACTGGGTCCCTTTTTTGTGTTTTTCTTTCTGGAGAGCCTTATGCTTGTTCATTATATCTTTAAAATTTCCCCCAGTGTACCAAGAGCTCACCCGCCAATCCTTTATTTTAGCCTCTTCCTCCTTAATCAAGTGTTCATGGTTGTTCCTACCCCAGTGGAGAGGGTTTGATCTCTTCCCTTTTCCCATTTTCACCCTGGGTGGCAAAACAAATAGTGTTTTTCTCCCATTAAGCCCATCACCATGGAGACTCAGTCTGCTTTGCCACCCTTTGAATCCTAAGCCTGACGGATGCTTTCTCCCATCTGTTTAAGGCTCTTGTATCTCCACCCTCATTTGGCAGGGTCTTAGTAGACTAAGGAGGTTCAGGTTCAGAGCCACAGGAAAAGAAGCATGAGGTCTAGACTGAGAGAGAAAAGAGTTTAAAGAGGCTGCCTCTTGTCGCTTTGATCTGAAGGATTCCTTCCGTGTAGATGAGCTGGGACCAGTAGGGTTGGAAGGCTTTTGGTAGTTGTTGCTGTCACTGGGCTGTTCTTTACAGCACAGGCCAGTGTAGACGTGACTGGAAGCTAAGTATAGTCCTCTTTTACCTAGGGCCTCCTTCCTTCCTTCCTTCCTTCCTTCCTTCCTTCCTTCCTTCCTTCCTTCCTTCCTTCCTTCCTTCCTAAAGGAGAAGGGAGGGAGAAAGAGAGGGAGAGAAACATCACTGCACTAGAGAAATATATTAATCAGTTGCCTCTTGCACCACACCTCCCCCAACAGCACACCCCAAACCAGGGACCAGGCCTCCAACCCAGGCATGTACCCTGTTTGATAATCAAACTGGGAACCTTTCTGTTTGCAGTGTAATGCCCAATCCACTGAGCCACACTAGTCAGGGCTACCTGGGGCTTCTTTTCATTGCTAACAACCAGTCAAGTTGGAGAGAAATAGCATTCCCTTTAACATTAAATGTTGAGAGATTAAGTATGGGCATGGGAGAAAGGTCCAGGGTACATGGGGCCTTGCCCTAGGATCCAGATATGAGACATTTTTTCTTTTGAGGTCTCTTGAAAGTAGTTTAAAATGGGACTGGCTCCAGAAGGTGGGTAGCAGGAATAGGCTGATAGAGGAAAGGAAGCATTTAGGCTCAATTTGGAGAATCCTCTGGAGTAGAAAGAGAGAGAGCTTTTCAAATGAAAGCTCTGGCCACCAAATGCCAAGGATCTCTGACTATCTTGGCGCTAAGCCTTTTTAAGTGTTTGGTGCAAAGCTTTCCAGCTGATTTGTAATCCTGATAGAGGTTCAGAGAAGACTTGGGCCTCCAACGCAGTCCTGAAATGAACGTTAATTCCCATAATCTTTGAAACTGGTCAGGGATTGAGGCCTGTCCCACTACAGATGGAGGGAGTCTGCTATGGTCTGAATGTCTGCATTCCTTTGAAACTCATACACTGAAATCCTCACGGCCAATGTGATGGTACCACTAGGTAGGCCTTTTGGAGGTGCTTAAATAACAAGGGTGGTGCTGTTATGAATGAGATTAGGGCCTTATAAAAGTGGCTCCAGAGAGATCCCTTGCCCCCTTCTGCTGTGTGAGGACACAATGAGAAGTGTGTGACAGGAAGAGGGCCCTTACTCGACCCTGCTGGCACCCTAACCTAGGACTTCAGCCTCCAGAACTGTGAAAAATAAATTTCTGCTTTTTATAAGCCACCTAGTCTGTGGTATTTTGCTGGACAGGCTAAAACAGGGCTGAGATATTTCTTGGAAAAAGATGGTGGGCAAACACCCTTTTGAGGTCTGTATTGACATCCTTTGCTTCCTTAAGTGCTCCTCATTAAGAAAACAAGAAGTAGTACCGGTTCCTAATCCCATATCTGTAATTTTAAAAAGCCTTAATAACAAAGTTTTTCCCCCCATAGTTTGGCATCCAAACTTATTTGGTAGTAAAACATAACCTGAACTGTTATGAAGGTATTTGTAGTTTATTTAAGCCACTTGGTATACATTTTTATGTTTTACTGCAGAAATACCACCAACATTAAAAGTTCACCCTGGCCAGGTGGCTTGGTTGGTTGGAGTGTCATCCCATGCACCAAAGGTTTGCTGGTTTGATTCCTGGTCAGGGCACATGCCTAGTTATGGGTTCGATCCCTCATCAGGTTGTGTACGGGAGGCAACCAATGGATGTTTCTTTCTTTCTCTCTCTTCTTCTCTCTCTAAAATTAATAAACATATCCTCAGGTTAGGATTTAAAAAAAACTTTGTGCAGTACTGTTCTAGAGCCATCCGGGGGTGGGGGCTATTACATTCCATACTATATTACAGTTCTAAATTATGAAATATACTTGACCTCAATGGTTTTGGATAAGGGATTGTTGACTTATATTTCAGGCAAATCAGAAAAAGTATAGAGAATAATATAATGAACACCCATGTGCTCATCAGTCAATGTAAGAATAAATAGGCTTAGACACAAGGAAGTCCCTCTGCTTGCCCCTGCTCCCAAAGCCCTTCTCTCTTCTCCAGAGGTCACCACCGTCCTGAGTTGGTGTTTATCACTCACAAGCTTGTTTTTTAAAATTATTGAGTGTACCCACAAACATTATATACTAGTATTATATTGCATGATTTAGACTTTATATAAAGTCTAAAGACAAAACCAGTTTACTCTTAAAAAATCATCTCAGTGTCCTTCCCCTGGCCTAGTTCTTGTGTGAAATCTTGAATGCCCTGAGTTTTCTCAAATGTAAGAAGTTGGTTACCTGTCCCATTTACCACAAAGCTCCTAGAATCATCTACTCCACCTTTTTCATTATTTTCATTCTTGGCCTCTGTGCCTCACTTCCCTCCCAATTTTTCTTTCTAGAAGTTGGAGTGTTCTGTTTCCCAGAGTCTTTTAGTTCCATCTCATTATTACTTCCCCCTTTTGGCTAATGAGAGATGAGAAACTCACCAATTTTATGAACTCAGTGTCCTCTGTGAGCAATAGATCAGGAGGTACATCTGAGTCAGGAGAGATCAGGTGAGAAATACCCTCCTGGCTTTTAAGGGGGTTCCAGAGTGAATGTGGCAGAAGGGAGTACCCAGCAGCGTGGTTGTTTGGAGAGGGACCGATTTCTGTGGACCCCAACTTCCCTACGTGCGAGGAGAGCTGGGGAGGAATGGAAGGCCAGAAGCTCGATGCCTAGAATAACCTTAGTACTGACTGCACTTACTCCCCTGTCTCTCCTGCCCATCCAGCCCCAGTTAATTTTTTAAAAGAAAATCGAGATATAATTCAATCATGTAAAATTCATCCATTTAAAGACAACAATTCAATGATTTTTGGTATATTCACGAAGTTGTCAACCAGCACCACTATCTATTTTTTTGAAAATTTTCATCCTACTCTCAATAAGCCACGTCAAGCTTGAGAATTTAGTACCAGAGGACCCCTATATCTTTACTTCTGAGTTACATCAGAACCTAGCCTTTTAGCTGTCACTCCCTATGACCCTTTCCCCTAGATCCTAGTAACCACTAATTACTTCCTCTCTCTATGGATTTGCTGTTTATGGACATTTCATATGGAATTGGAGTCATACACTATGTGGTCTCTTGTGACTGGCTTCTTTCACTTAGCCTAGTGTTTTCAAGGTTTATCCATGGTATAGCATTGAATCCTTCATTCCTTTTTGTGGTTGAGTAATATTTCACCACAATTTGCTTATCTATTCATCTGTTGATGGACACTTGGGTTGTTCCCACCTTTTGGCTGCGGTGAATAGTGCTGTTATGAACACTGGCATACAGATGTCTGTTTGAGGACCTGCTTCCAAGTCTGTTGCATATGTACCTAGAAGTGGAATTGCTGGCTCTGTGTTTAACTCTTTAAAGAATGCCTTCATTTTTGAATTTTTATTTTTCCCAGAGCCAGCGTTGGCGGAATCTGAAGTACAAAAAGAAAATTTACAGGAGCCTGAGGTGGATGTGGTAAGTTTGGGTTCTCCTTGAGACAAATATTCCTCTCCAGCAAAAGGTTAATTAAAAGATTAGTTGTAGTATAGAGTGTAAAGAACCTCTTCAGTCCGTCACTTCCTTCTCTTTACTGGTAGTCTACTTACCACAAATCTGGGTCACTTATCACAAAACTGGGACAGGCAAAGGGCAAAGTTATCCATGCCCCCCACCCCGCCACCGAAGAAGAGTGTTTTAAGTGAGGAACAGGTCTCTTAGCTGTTCCTTCCTTGTCTGCCCACCTCGGGTGAAACGTTGACAAACTTTATCAAATGTATGGGCAAACATCTGAACAAGTTGAAAAGCTGGCAGGTATCGTCCTAATGGGATACTATCTTTTTTAAAGACATTCTCTTCCTTCCTTCCTTCCATTTTTCTCCTTTGGCAGAAACATTTACAGAAACCACTTCAAGCACTTTTAGAAGTTGGCATTTTTAGAAAATGACCCTTATACCTTTATCTCCAAGTTGCATGAGAACCTAGCTGTACCCATAGACACTGGGGTTAGAAGAAAGGAGTGGTGACCTGGAAATTTTTTTAAAGTGAAAGAAAAGTAATAACTACTCATTAGAGAAAACATTGGAAGGGACTGACAAGTGAAATAAAGAAAGGGGAAAGAAAAGTCATAGCGTTACTGCCTAAACTCATTCAATGTTAATACTTTGGCACATGTCTTTTCTTTCCGTGTATAAGTCTGCAAGTTTAAAAAATAGCCTAATTGTACCATGTATTATAATTCTTGTTAAGCTTTTTTACAAAACATTTCACCATTCTTCATGTTATTCAAATATACTTTTTTGTAAGCACCACTTTCAATGGCAGTAAAGTGCTCAATTAGATATATGTATACAATAGTTAAATCATGACTCTTGGGCATTTTGCCATTTCTAATTTTTGCTCTCATAATAATACTGTGATGAATATTGTAATTAAAAGTAGCACATTTTGGAACATTTAATATTTTTTTAGAGTCCTGTATATGGACTTACTGAATTAAGGAGTAAAAACATTTCTAATGATTTTAATATGTAATGCCAAACTGCTTTCCAAATGAATCACACTTTTTGGCCTCACACTAGCAACAAACACTTTCCAGGCCTGGGTATTATCAATTTACCAAGGATTTAAAAAATATCTATCTATATATATATTTTTAAAGATTTTTATTTATTTTTAGAGGAGAAGGGAAGGAGGAGAGAGAAACATCAATGTGTGGTTGCCTCTTGCGCAGCCCCCATGAGGGACCTGGCCTGCAACCCAGGCATGTGCTCAGACTGAGAATTGAACCAGCAGCCCTTTGGTTTGCAGGCTGGTGCTCAATCCACTGAGCTATACCACCCAGGGCTAGCAAGAATTTTTAAAAAATTATAGGCAATAAATTATGTATCTTTGCTATTTTTATTTGTATTTCTTTGATTTCAACTGAAAGTGAGCATTTTTTCATATTTTTCTTTTCTTTTTTATGACATGACATGTCAGCCTATGTCCTTTTGCCCACTTATTTTTGGGGATCTTAGTGTTTTTCTCATTGGTTCATTTTTGTTTTAATGTAGGAAAGATCTTAGATCATAGTCTAAGTTTTCTTGACCTAGAAACTTTATTTTTTTATTCAAAAATTTAAAAAATATGTTTATTGATTTTAGAGAGAGAGGGGAAGGGGGAGAGAGAGAGAGAAAACATGGATGTGAGAGAGAAAAATTAATTGGTTGTCTCTCACATATGCCCTGACCGGGGATTGAACCTGCAACCTAGACATGTGCCCTGGCTGGGATTTAAACCCCTAACCTTTTTTTGTCCCATTTTTACTTTTATTTTATATATATATATTTGATTATGATTATGCCATTACACTTATCCCATTTTCCCCCCTTCATTCCCCTCTATCCTGCACACCCCTCCCCCACCATTCCCCCCCTTCAGTTTATGTCCATTTGTCACAAGTTCTTTAGGTTCTATATTTCCCATGCTATTCTTGCTCTCCCCCTGTCTATTTTCTACCTACCTTCTGTGCTACTTATTCTCTGTTTCTTCTCCCCTCTTCTCCTCCTCCCACTCCCCTGTTGCTAACCCTCCATGTGATCTCCATCTCTATGGTTCCGCTCCTGATGTAGCTGTCCTCTTAGATTGCTTTTGTTTTAGGTGTGGTTGTTAATAACTGTGAGTTTGCTGTCCTTTCACTGTTCATATTTTTGTCTTCTTTTTTCTTAGATAAGTCCCTTTAACAATTTCATATAATAGGGGCTTGGTGATGATGAACTCCTTGAATTTTACCTTATCTGAGAAGCACTTTATCTGCCCTTCCATTCTAAATGAAAGCTTTGCTGGATAGAGCAATCTTGGTTGTAGGTCTTTGGATTTCGTGACTTGGAATACTTCTTTCCAGCCCCTTCTTGCCTGTAAGGTCTCTTTTGAGAAATCAGCTGACAGTCTGATGGGAACTCCTCTGTAGGTGACTGTCCCCTTATCTCTTGCTGCTTCTAGAATTCTCTCCTTTATTTTAATCTTGGCTAATGTAATTATGATGTACCCTGGTGTGTTCCTTCTTGGGTCCACCTTCTTTGGGACTCTCTGAGCTTCCTGGACTTCCTGCAAGTTTATTTCCTTTGCCAGACTGGGGAAGTTCTCCTTTGTTATTTGTTCAAATAAGTTTTCCACTTGTCACTCTTCCTTTTCCCGTTCTGGTACCCCTATAATTTGGATGTTGGAATGTTTAGAGATGTCCTGGAGGTTCCTAAGCCTCTCTTCATTTTTTTGAATTCTTGTTTCTTCATATTTTTCGGTTTGGTCATTTTTTTCTTCCTTCTGGTCCACTCTCTTGATTTGAGTCCCAGTTTCCTTTCCATCACTATTGGTTTCCTATGCATTTCCCTTCCTTTCAATTAGTTTAGCCTTAAAATCAACCAGTTCTGTGAGCATCCTGATCACCAGTGTTTTGAACTGCACATCTGATAGGTTGGCTATCTCTTGGTTGCTTAGAAGTATTGGCTCTGGGGCTTTGAGCTGTTCTTCTTGAGCCATAATGTCCTGGTCTGTTGGCACCTGTTATATATGACCTGACACCCTAGGTGTTCACCAGGGTGGGGCAACTCAGTTGCTGGGTTGTGATGCTGTATGTGGGGGCAGGGTCAGAGAGGGGCAATGGCGCTTGTTCCACGCTCTCTCTTGGATTTTGGTCCCCTCTGCTGACTTCCGCAAGCAAACCGCCCCCCCACCCCCGGGTGCTGGCTCCCAGGTGTGTGGGCCTGTGCACCCTCCAGGACCCTGTGGGTCTCTCCAACAAACTCTCTGTGACCCTGGGAGCTTCTCCCGGCACCTCGACCCTGAAAGTTTTTCCAATTGCTGCTTTTAGGCTTTATTTCCTGGCGCTGGGGCCCTGGTTTGCGCAGTCTGTCTCACTGCTCATTTTTTTGCCTGGTTTATCTGTGCACAAATGTGTGACCACGGTGAGCCAGCTGCCTTGTGCCCCCACTGGGTTTGCCCGTTGCCACCCCACGTCTGGGATCTGCCATCCACTGCCTGTGTTCCTGGGTCAGTCTGGCCACCCTTTCCTGCCCGGCCTCCTCGGCCAGCCGCTGACTCCGCCCCTCCTACCAGTCTGGATGAATGGTTCATTGTTGTCAGACTTACGTACAGTTCAATTTTCTGTGGTTTGGTTGTGTTTTTGTTACTAAAACTGAACCCCTAACCTTTTGATGTATGGGATGATGCTCCGAGCAACTGAGCCACACCAGCTAGGGCTTGACCCAGAAACTTTAAATAAAAGAGAGCTCTTCTGTCACTGGGAGAAGGACAAGGTGGCTTCTCAAGTTCACTGAGCTCTATCTTTATATTTTTTAGTTTCCTTAGTTTATTTAGTAGAGTTCTACAGATTAATTTTTTTCCTAGCTATCAGTTACAGTTGTGTTCCATCTAAGTGATTTGTTCTTTGGCACTTTCTTTTCCCCTCACTTTTTCCTTACTGCTATGCCAATTGACTTTTACCCAATATTTTATACTTATTTCAGTATGTCCCCTTAATTTAGTTTGATTTGGGGGTTAAGGGTTGCTTAACAATGCATCTTTACAACCACAGGCATAAATGAAATATCTTGGGAAAAAAATGTCCTGAAGAAGGATAACCTTCCTTGAATCACATGTCTTCACATGTGATTGTGGATGGGAGAAATGACTCATTCTAACAGCTATGCCTTTTTTTGATCTCTGTTCTCCTTCTGTAGAAGCCCCTTTTCCTGTCCCGAGCTATGCTGACAGGACTAGCAGATGCCAAATGGACAGAGGAGCATGATGCCATTCTGCAACATTTTGCCCAGGACCCATCAGAACCCATCCTCACCGTCTTCATTGACCCCTGTTCAGGGCTGAAGCTAGATTTGGGCATGCCTATACAGGTGAGTACTCCACTTTCCTGACTCCAAGGTGGTCTTCCAGGGAGCTGAGGGTTCTGTGTATCCCTGTCATCTTCTAGTCTTTTTTAAAAATTTTTATTTATTTATTTTTAGAGGGGAAGGGAAAGAGAGAGGGAGAGAAATATCAATATATGGTTGCCTCTCATGTGTCCCCTGCTGGGAATTGGCCCGCAACCCAGGCATGGGCCCTGACTGGGAATTGAACCGTGATCCTCTGGTTCGCAGTCCTGTGCTCAATCCACTGAGCTACACCAGCCAGGGCTGTCATCTTCTAGTCTTATCTCCTGCGCCAAAGGTCTACTGAGCCTCATGGTGTGTCAGGTACTCTTCTTGGCAGCAGGATATGGAGAAGAATAAAGCAGGCCTTTGCTTTTGATGATCTCGTGGTCTAACGGGGAAGACAGACATAAAAAGTACAATGTATTATGATGCATAACAAAGCTTTATAGGAGCTTTATGGGAGCAATTAAGGTAGCCGGGGGAATGCAGGCAAAGCTTGGTGATGGAAGCAATATTTGAGTTGGGGATAGAGGCTAAGTAGGATTTCATCAAGGTTGGGTAAGAGCTGTTTAGGTAAAGAACACTTTACATGCAAAGAAGAGAGGAGTTGTGGAAAATGATGCTGAAAAAGTGGGTTGGTGTCAGCTTGTGAAGGGTCTTGTATGTTATGCAAAGGATTTGGCCTCACACTGGTTGGGTAGCTCAGTTATTAGTTGGAGCATTGCCCCCATATGCCTACATGCCAAGGTTGCTGGTTTGATCCCTGGTCAGGGCACATGTAGAAGTCAACCAACGAATATATGGATGGATGGAACATGAAATCAATATTTCTTTCTCTCTCTCTCCCTCTTCCTCTCTCTCTAAAAAATTAATAAATAGCCCTGGCCAATGTGGCTCAGTTGGTTGGAGTGTTGTCCCGTGAGCCGAAAGGTCATAGGTTCAATTCTCAGTCAGGGCACATACCTGGGTTGTGGGTTTGCTCTCCACTCAAGGGTGTGCAGCAGGTGACCAATGTTTCTCTCCCTCTGTATCTCTCCCTCCATTTTCCTATCTCTAAAATCAATGAAAGGATCCTTTGGTAAGGCTTAAAAAATAAAAAAGAATAAAGGGAATTATGTGAAGGAAAGTTCTCTATAAAATCCCCAATTTAAAAAAAATCAATAAAAAAATAAAGAATTTGATCTCTGTTCCAGAGGGAAATATTGAAGGCTTTTATGAATTGGATAAGTACTTCAACAAGGGGGAGAATACATTAGTGAACGGTAAACCATGGGTAAGGAGACAGTTAAAAGACATATAGTAAAATGTTGGTAGAATCTGCACAGTAGGTTTACAGATTAATATTGTAAAATTCTTTTAACTTTGTTGTATGTTTGAAAATTTTTGAAATAAAATGTTGGAAAAGAAAAAGGCTATTGCTTTGCTTCTATTGACAGTACTTATACAAAAATTGCAATGATAATGAAGACGAGCGTGCTTCTGTGCAATGCACCATTTGTGAAACATTTTACATTAAATGCGAAAACAGGCCATGGATTTTTCTTGTATAGTGACAATAATTGGCTACAAAAATCATGAAAAAATATTTTTTCACTAAAGGAACAAAAATTTACAAAATATGTGTAGGATTTATATGAAAGAAAACAACCTTGCTGCAGGCCATGAGAGAAGATTTGAATAAATGGTGAGTCATACCTTGTTTCTGGGTGGCAACCTCAGTATTATATTAGGTCACTCCATCTAAAAAATGTACCATTTTAATGCAATTCCAGTCAAAGTGCCACAGTCCCTAGATACCTTGTGTAAACTATAAAGGTTCTTGAAATATATCCAGAAAAAATGCATGAAAATAGCAAAAAAAATGATGAAGGAAAGTAATGGAGGAGACTTGTGAATATGAAAATCTTTTCTTTTTTTTAAATTTTATTTTTATTTAATTCTTGTTCAAGTACAGTTTTCTGTCTTATATTCCCAGCCCTGCCCCCACTAGTGCTCCCCACCTCCCTCCCATTTCTGCCCCCATCTTAGTTATTGTCCATGTGCCCTTTATACTTGTTCATGAGAGTACATCCCCTTTTCCCCTATGATTCTCTCCCCTCTCCCCTCTGGACCCTGTCAGCCTGTTCCGTATTTGAGTGTCATTGGTCATATTTTCCTTGCTTGTTTGTTTTTTTGTTTAGATTCCTGTTAACGGTGATATCATATGGTATTTGTCTTTCACCACCTGGCTTATTTCGCTCAGCATAATGCTTTCCAGTTCCATCCATGATGTTGCAAAGGATAGGAGTTCCTTCTTCCTTTCTGCAGCATAGAACTCCATTGTGAAAATGTACCATAGCTTTTTGATCCAGTCATTTATCAATGGGCATCTAGGTTGCTTCCAACTCTTGGTTATTGTAAATTGTGCTGCTATGAACATTGGGGTGCATAGGTTCTTTTGGATTGGTGTTTCAGGGTTCTTGGGATATAGTCCTAATAGTGGAATTGCTGGGTCAAAAGGCACATTCATTTTTAGTTTTCTTAGAAAATTCTATACTGTTTTCCATAGTGGTCGTACCAGTCTGCAATCCCACCAGCAGTGAACTAGGGTCCCCTTTTCCCCACAACCTCTCCAGCACTTGTTGTTTGTTTCTTTGTTTATGACAGCCATTCTGACTGGTGTAAAGTGGTATCTCATTGTGGTTTTAATTTGCATCTCTCTGATAGCTAGCAATATCGAGCATCTTTTCATGTGTCTCTGGATCTTCTGTATGTCCTCCTTGGAGAAATGTCTGTTCAAGTCCTCTGCCCATTTTTTAATTGGGTTGCTCGTCTTCTTTGAGTGGAGTCGAGTGAGTTCTTTGTATATTTTGGAGATTAAATCTTTGTCTGAGGTATCATTGGCAAATATGTTTTCCCAAGCTGTTGCTTCTCTTTTTATCTTGGAAAATCTTTTCTTATGCCACAGTAATTACAAACTGTTAAACTGGGACAGGAATATATATTATATAAGCAACAGCAAAAAAACATAGAACATACAAAGCCATATATGCAAGCATTTTCTATACAAATAGAATTTAAAAATCAGTGGGGAAGGATGAATTATTCAATGAATAGAATTGGGAAACATGGAAACCAACATTTTTCCATTAAAAGCTCTATTTAGTCCTGGCTGGTGTAGTTCATTGGATTGACCGCAGGCCTGGGAACCAAAAGGTTGCCATGTCGATTCCCATTCAGGGCACATGCCTGGGTTGTGGGCCAGGTACCCAGTAAGGGGTGTGTGAGAGGCAACCACACATTGATGTTTCTCTCCCTCTCTTCTCCTTCCCTTCCTCTCTCTCTAAAAATAAATAAATAAAACATTTTTTATAATATATTTTATTGATTGTGCCATTACAGTTGTCCCATTCCCCTTCATCCTGCACACCCCTCCCACCCACATTCCCCCCCTTTAGTTCACGTCCATCTGTCATAAGTTCTTTAGCTTCTACATTTCCCATACTCTTGTTGCCCTCCCCCTGTCTATTTTCTACCTACCGTCTGTGCTACTTTTTCTCTGTACCTTCTCCCCCCTTCTCCTCCTCCTACTCCCCTGTTGGTAACCCTCCATGTGATCTCCATTTCTGTGGTTCTGTTCCTGTTCTAGTTGTTTCCTTAGTTTGCTTTTGTTTTTGTTTCAGGTGTGGTTGTTAATAACTGTGAGTTTGCTGTCCTTTCACTGTTTATATTTTTCATCTTCTTTTTCTTAAATAAATTTCTTTAACTTTTCATATAATAAGGGCTTGGTGATGACGAACTCCTTGAATTTCACCTTATCTGAGAAGCACTTTATCTGCCCTTCCATTCTAAATGAAAGCTTTGCTGGATAGAGCAATCTTGGATGTAGGTCCCTGCCTTTAATGACTTGGAATGCTTCTTTCCAGCTCCTTCTTGCCTGTAAGGTCTCCTTTGAGAAATCAGCTGACAGTCTGATGGGCACTCCTTTGTAGGTAACTGACCCCTTATGTCTTGCTGCTTCTAGAATTCTCTCCTTTATTTTAATCTTGGCTAATGTAATTATGATGTGCCTTGGTGTGTTCCTTCTTGGGTCCAACTTCTTTGGGACTCTCTGAGCTTCCTGGGTTTCCCAGAAGTCTATTTCCTTTGCCAGACTGGGGAGGTTCTCCTTTATTATTTGTTCAGATAAGTTTTCCACTTGTTGCTCTTCCTCTTCCCCTTCTGGTACTCCTATAATTTGGATGCTGGAACGTTTAAAGATGTCCTGGAGGTTCCTAAGCCTCTCTTCATTTTTTTGAATTCTTGTTTCTTCATTCTTTTCTGTTTGTTTGTTTCTTTCTTCCTTATGGTCCACTCCATTGATTTTAGTCCCAATTTTGTTTCCATCACTGTTGGTTCCCTGTGCATTTTCCTTCATTTCACTTAGTGTTGCCTTCATTTTTTCATCTAATTTGCAACCAAAATCAACCATTTCTGCGAGCACCCTGATCACCAGTGTTTTGAACTGAGCATCTGATAGGTTGGCTATCTCTTGATCACTTGAAAGTATTGGCTCTGGGGCTTTGATTTGTTCTTCTGTTTGAGCCATAATTTTTGGTCAGGTCTCGCCTGTTATGTATGAGGGGTGGAGCCTTAGGTGTTCACAAGGGCAGGGCAACCCCTGTTGCTGGGTTGTGATGCTGTAAATTGGGGTGGGGTCAGAGAGGGAACAATGGCACTTGCTCTGCTCTCTCTCAGATTTCAGTCCCCTCTGCCATTTCCCGCAAGCAAATTGTGTCCTTCTGATGCTGGTTCCCAGGTAGTTTGGCTTGTGTACATTCTAGGACCCTGTGGATCTCTCCAATGAATTCTCCTGTGAGGCTTGGAGTCTCTGCCTGCATCTCAACCCCCCATAAGTGTTTTCAATCAGTGCTTTTAGGCTTTTATTTCCCACCACCTGCGGGCCCTGGGTTGTGTGGTCTATCTCGCTGCCTTGTTTTTGCCTGGTTTATCTACCCACGAATGTGGGACTGGGGTTAGCCAATCGCCTTGTGTGCCTCACTGGGTGTGTGCGTTTTCTCCTCATGCTCGGGATCTGCCAGCCACTGCTTTTTCCTGCCGTGACCCCTCTTTGCCCCTCATTCATCCAGTCTGGATGAATGGTTGTCAGACTTTTGTACAGTTCAATTTTCTGTCTGTTCTGGTTGTGTTTTTGTTTCTAAATATTTGTTGTCCTTAATTTTGGTTGTGCAAGGAGGCAGTGTTTCCACTTATGCCTCCATCTTGGCTGGAAGTCTAAAAATAAATAAATAAAATCTTAAAAAAAGATTTATTAGCTGAAGGGAATGGGAGATGAGGAAATGTTGGTCAAATGGTACAAAGTTCCTGACACCAAAAGCAAAGGCAGCGAAAGCAAAAACAAGTAAGTGGCCTGCGGACCAGAGGATCGCGGTTCGATTCCCAGTCAGGGCACATGCCTGGGTTGCAAACTGGTTCCTTGCAGGCTAACTACCAGCAGGGGATGCACAAAAGGCAACTATACATTGATGTTTCTCTCACTCTCTCCTTCCCCTCTATAAATAAATAAATAAATAAATAAATAAATCTTAAAAAAAAAAAACAATAAAGTGGAACTACATCAAATTGAAAATCTACTGCACAACAAAGGAAACCAACAAAATGAAAGGAAAACCNGCCTGCGGACCAGAGGATCGCGGTTCGATTCCCAGTCAGGGCACATGCCTGGGTTGCAAACTGGTTCCTTGCAGGCTAACTACCAGCAGGGGATGCACAAAAGGCAACTATACATTGATGTTTCTCTCCCTCTCTCCTTCCCCTCTATAAATAAATAAATAAATAAATAAATAAATCTTAAAAAAAAAACAATAAAGTGGAACTACATCAAATTGAAAATCTACTGCACAACAAAGGAAACCAACAAAATGAAAGGAAAACCTAAGGAATGGGAGAAAATCTGTGTAAATTATAAATTCAATAAGAGGTTATTATCCAAGAAATATAAAGAACTCATACAACTCAACAGTAACATGACAAATAATCTGACTAAGAAATAGGCAGAGGAATTGAAAAGATGTTTTCCCAGCCCTGGCTGGTGTAGCTCAGTGGATTGAGCGTGGGCCTGCGAACCACACGATCGCGGTTCGATTCCCAGTCAGGGCACATTCCTGGGTTGCAGGCCAGTTCCTGCAGGGGCCATTTCCCAGCAGGGGATGCATGAGAAGCAACCATATATTGATGTTTCTCTTCCTCTCCTTCCCTTCCCCTCTAAAAATAAATAAATAAATATTTTTAAAAAAGATGTTTTCCCAAAGAAGGCATACAAATGATCAACAGGTACATGAAAAGATACTCAACATTACTAATCATCAGGGAAATGCAAATGAAAACCACAATGAGATATCACTTCATATCTTGTAGAATGACTATTATCAAAGAGATGAGAGATAACAAACATTGGTGAGGTTGTGAAAAAAAAAGGGTAACATTTCTTGGCAATGTAAATTGGTACAGCCACTATGGAAAATAGTATGGCTTTTCCTCAAAAATTTAAAGATAGAACTGCCATATGATCCAGCAATTCCTCTCTTAGGTATATATCTGAAGGGAATGAATTCACTATCTTGAAGCAATATCTGTACCCTTATGTTCATTGTAGCATTATTTATAATAGCCAAGACATAGAAACAACCAGAGTGTCCACTGGTGGATGACAAATGGGTAAAGAAAATGTTTATATATATATATATATAATATATATAATATATATAATATACATATATTATTGACATGACAAATAATCTGACTAAAAATAAGATATTATTACAATGGAGTATTATTCAACAATGAGAAAGAAAAAAATTCTACCATTTGCAACAGCAGGAATGGACCTGAAGGGCATTATGCTCAGTGAAATAAGTCAGACAAAGACAAATATTGTTTGACCTTACTTATATGTGGAATCTAGGGGAAAAAAACCCTAACTCGTTGAAACAGATTACAGATTGATGGTTGGTAGAGTCAGGGGGTCAGGAAACAGGGAAAAAGGGTGAAAATGGTCAAAAGGTACAAACATCCAGTTATAAGATAAATAAGTTCTGGGGATGTAATGTATAGTTGGCAAGTATAGTTAATAATCCCGTATCGTATAGTTAAAAGTTGTTAAGTGAATAGATCTTAAACATTCTCACAATAAGACAATTTGTAACTATGTGAGGTGATAGATGCTCACTGAACTTTTAGTAATTTTGCAATAAATTCATATATCAAATCATATTGCACACCTTAAACTAACAATATAATGTTATAGGTTGATTACATTATAGTAAAACTGGGGGGATACAAAGTTTCAAGATCTAGTATGCAGCATGGTAACTATAGTTAATAAGACTGTATTGTGTACTTGAAATTTGTTAAGAGGGCAAATCTTAAGTGTTTTCACCGCACACAAAAAAGGAAGGAAAGAAGGAAGGAAGGAAGGAAAGATGGGAATGGTAACTGTATGAGATACATGGATATGTTAATTAGGTTGATTTTGGTGATCATTTCACAATGTATACACATTTCAAAACATCAAGTCTCAGCCCTGACTGGTGTGGCTCTGTGGATTGGGTATCCTGTGAACCAAAAGGTTGCTGGTTTGATTCCTAGTCAGGGCACATGCCTAGATTGTGGGCCAGGACCCCAATTGGGGTGTGTGTGAGAGGCAACTGACCCATGTTTCTTTTCCCTTCTTTCACTCTCCCTACTAATAAATAAATAAATAAATAAATAAATAAAATCTTTAAAAAATCAAGTTTCATACCTTAAATATATACAATTTTTATTTATCAAATATGCCCCACTAAAGCTGAAAAAAACCTATTTAGCATACTGGAATACATTCTAAATAGATCAAATAGTTAATTATATTCTCCGGTTTAAGATGGCTGATTGACACTTCCTTAAAAAACTATCCTTAAATACTTGATAAAATGGGCAAAAAGTAAAACCAGAAAAAAACACCCAAGAGTAAACAAACAAAGAAAGAAGTAAAATCTCATCTAATACACTTTAAAAGTGGTAGCCAGTGAAAGGTTTAGGCACTGAATTAAGGAAACCATACTCCCTTCAGAAATGGTGAACCCCAGTGAGAGGAGTGAAGTTTAGATGTAGGGCACTTAACAAAATCTGAAAAGAGACAAAGAAGCCAGGTATTTCAACAAAGATTTTACATTGTTTTAAATTAGCCTTTACCACCTGCTTATGCCTTCGTGCAATTCTTTTAGGCTGGAGAAAAGTAAATAAAACATAAAACACTCAACTCTTTAACTGTGAAGGGGAAATAAACTGAGCTCTCACAGTGGGACATGAAGAAGTCACCCACAGGACATTACAGCAAAAAGAATAAATTCATACAGCTGCTCAGGTATGAGGAAGGTGAAAAGAAATTGCATGGCAACTGCAAGCATATATCATCAAGGGAAAAACACAAAACAAAACAAAAAATGAACAAACAACAAAACATGCAAAAGAGGAAAACATAATTGAACAGAAGGAAATTCCTGACAAAAGCATCATGTTATAGTAGGACTTAATAAGAACATGAATCAGTTTTTTAAAAAGTAGAGGGATGGAATTGAGGTAAAAGGGAGATACAGATTTTAGGAAATAAAGTAGCATGTGCCCTGGCTATTGTGACTGAGCGGACTGAGTGGCCTGTAAACCAAAGGGCTGCTGGTTTTGAGTCCCAGTCAGGGCACATGCCTGGGTTGTGGGCCAGGTCCTTAGTGAGGGACATGTGACAGGCAACCACACATTGATATTTCTCTCCCTTTCTATCTCCTTCCCTTCCCCTCTCTCTAAAAGTAAATAAATAAAATCTTAAAAAAAAGAGAAAGTAGCATGTTACAAAACCTAGTAGGTTAGAAATAATAAGGAACTGAATAGCTATCCCAGAAAACTTGTTTTGACATAGAAGAGAGGCTTGAGATAACTACCGTATATGCAGAAAAAACAAACAAACAATGACAAACAATAAGAAATTAATAGATATGAAAGATAGACACAGGTGATCTGATAGAGCCAACTAATCAAACAGAATATAAATTTAATGATAAAATACAAAGAATTTCCCTGAACTGCAGAAAGAATTGCATCTGGAAAATGAAAAGATTCTTTATTCCATGAAATTTGTTACATAATGTTAAATGTCAATATATATCTTAACTAAGCCACTAAAATTCAAGGAAATTATTTCTCTAGGAATATCAGATTGTGGTATTCCTGCCAAGAATGTTTAACTTGAATCTAGTAATGAGAAAACAATCTGGTAAATCCAAATTGAGGGACATTTTGGGAATAACTGGCCTGGACCATTAGAAATGTCAATGCCATGCAAGAAAGAAAAACACTGGGGAACCATGTGGAAAAATACTGGGGAACCATGTGGAATTTTTCCTCATTGAATAAGGAAACATGACTGTGTGTGATCCTGGATTGGATCCTGGATGGGAAAAACAAGATGTAAATGACATTATTGGAACCATTGGGGAAAATTGAATATGGGCTGTATATTTTATAAGGTGTTATATGTAGATACATTTTTTAGTGTGATATTATAGAATTAGGTATGTTGGCAAATACCTTCACTTCCAGGCCTAAATGGTGAAGTATTTAAGAATTAGTATTATAATGTCTCTGTTGCTTCTAGATGAAGGGTATATTGTTGTTCATTCTACTTTTCTTGCAACTTTTTCATGGGTTCAATTTTTTTCCAAAAAAATTATTTTTTTTTCAAAATAAAAACTTGGGAAAAATTATTTAGGTCTTTAGTTAAAAAAATTACCTACCAAGGGGAGACATCAGGCTGCTCTCAGACTTCTCAGAGCACACAGAAGATCACACCTCCGGGAAAGTGAGTGTGTCCCAGGGAAAGTCACAGGGAACTTGGCCAGGCTTTCATGATTGGAACCTCAGTTTCCTTTGGGTATCATGACTAGGCCTGGCAACTGAATTCTGAACTACTTACTGTCTTTCATGCAGACGCAGAACCAGATTGTGTACTTTATTCGCCAAGCACCGGTTCCCATCACTCCAGAAAACTTTGAGGCAACTGTGCAGTTTGGGACAGTTCGGGGTTCCTACATCCCAGCCCTGCTTCGCCTCCTCAGTGGTGTCTTTGCCCCTCAGGTCTTTACAAACACAAGCTGGCCTGAGAGCATTCGAAATCATTTTGCTTCTCATCTGCACAGGTTCTTGGCCTGCCTGACAGGTGAGCAGAAAGACTTGAGTGCCTAGTATCCCACCAACTGCAGAGTTAATGAGGCAGGTGGGCGATTCATGCTGAGTATTTATGTGGCTTGGCACAGAGTGGGTATTTAGTATGTGTTTGCTGAAGGAGTGAAACAGGGTACAGAATTTGTCTTCCAATCTAGATACAGTTTTCTGCTGTAGAATGGTTGGCCAGACCTTCTCAAACTTTGAGTTGGAAATTTCAAAGAGTGCATGCTGGGTGAGGGGAAATGCAGACAGTGTGGGGGCAGGGGGCAGTGCATATATCATAGGAGAGAGTGTTGAGGGCACAGATCTTTGACCTTGTTTTATGCCAATCTTTTATTGTACCTCAATGGGGTCTTCCTCTTGCCTTCTGTTGTTTTTCCTCTTGATATCGAAAAAGAATCAGTCAGTTACTCCTACCTGCTCTTCTGAAATATTTCTTGGGCCCCAGATCATCAACTATGATTGGAACTGGGGTGACATAAACTGACTCTTGTCTGTGAAGTTCCATGGTCCTACTCTTTCCTTAGATACTCGGTACAAACTGGAGGGGCACACTGTTCTCTACATCCCCTCGGAGGCCATGATGGTGAAGCCTGAGGTGGTGTTTAAGGACAAGGAGCTGGTACAGCGGCTAGAGA
This sequence comes from Sturnira hondurensis, assembly GCF_014824575.4. Classification (NCBI taxonomy): domain Eukaryota; kingdom Metazoa; phylum Chordata; class Mammalia; order Chiroptera; family Phyllostomidae; genus Sturnira; species Sturnira hondurensis. The sequence continues at coordinate 4,877,995 of NW_028092466.1, read as the reverse complement.
GTGAGTGGCTGGCATTGCCAGTGTGTCAGGGATCCTAGGGCAGAGGAGAGAAGGCAGCCCAGGTGGTGAGAAAGGCGTTGGGTTAGGGGGGCTCTGTAGGGGGCACAACTGGGAGCAATGAAAAAAATGAAGAGATTTTGTGTTCTCCCCTGAAGCCTCTATGATCCACTGGACCCGGCAGATAAAGGAGGTGCTCAGTGCCCAGGAGACTGTGGAGACAGGAGAAAATTTAGGTCCTTTGGAGGAGATTGAGTTCTGGCGCAACCGATGCATGGACCTGTCTGGCATCAGCACACAGCTGGTGAAGGAGGGAGTGAAACACATTGAGTCTATCCTGCACCTTGCCAAGTCATCCTACTTGGCACCCTTTATGAAACTGGCCCAGCAGATCCAGGTTTGTGAGTGGATTAAAGGATGGAGGCTTAGCAGAAAGTGGACAGTGCTTGGGACAATATAGGGTAGTAAGATGAGGGAGCCAATGTAACCATCAACAGCAAAGATAGGCCCACCCAGTGTTTGAACTTGAACTGGTGGGAGAGTATAAAACTAGTAAAACACAAGGAAGTTCCCAAAGAGCTTATAGTTCAGTAGGGAGACAGCTAGTTACGGTAATCAACAAATGTACATTAAGTACCCTCTGTGAACCCAACCCCTGCAATCCAGCTAAGAAAATTAGACTTATGCAAAATAGGATTACTAGGTGACATGGGACTGAAGAGGAACCCATGTGGTTCAGCCAAAAGAGTTGTAAGATGAACATTTAAAAATAAATTTAATATATTGTGGCAAGCTGATTAAATAAGTTTTGGGACACAGAAGATCTATCTGTAGAATATGGAGAGAGACTTCTCTCCCTAGGTGGAATTTTTTAAGCTAGGTATTAAGGGAGTTGAGTCACAGCTAATGGAGAAGTCTGAAATCCTGGTTGAGAACAGGGCAGTGAAGGGGACCATGGTGAAAACTATGGGGATAAATGGGAGTCATGTCTAGTTCATTGGTCAACAGCTATTGAGTATCTACTTTGTGCAGAGTGCTGAGTTCAGTTGGAGGAACTAGAGGAGTAGACAAAAAACACTGAATTTGAGTAACTCTCAGTCTAGTGGGGGAGATGGAACTCACTCATGAGAAAAGACATAAAAATACTTTTGTAGAAACTGGTAAATGAATAAAACTCATTATTGTGAACTCTAGTCCTGGGGCTTCAGAGGCCTGGAATGCCTGGTGCTAGGTAGGACTGTGTTAATGGGGAATGCTTCCCCTGGAGGCAGATCAGGATGGGGTTCAGATCGGTAAAAAAAGTGCTTGCTTTGAACCAGTTCTTTCCGGTGGGTAATTCTACTTCTGGTTTCTGTTTATTGTCAGGATGGTTCTTGTCAAGCACAGTCAAACCTGACTTTTTTGTCAATCCTGAAGGAACCTTATCAGGAATTAGCCTTCGTGCCCCCTAAGGACATCTCTAGTAAGCTTCCCAAGTTGATCAGTCTCATCCGAATCATCTGGGTCAACTCTCCCTACTACAACACTCGGGAGAGACTGACCTCCCTCTTCCGAAAGGTGTGTGTCTGCAAAGTAGGGCAGAGGGTTTCTACAGGGTGGCTATGTTGACAGGAATCAGACTTTGAGAAGAAGGTAGAATTGCCTTAAGAGAAGATGTGTGGTGAAAAGGCAGCGAGGAGCACCCTTTGGGTCATGCAGAGACCAAAGTCTTCTACCTGCTCTGCCAATGTTAGTGATGCTCAGACTTGGGAGTCTGGGCTGCACATTTTGCTTCCATGTGGAAGTAGCCTAGGCAGGAAGAGGGCCTTTGAGAAGAGGAGCTGATGGAACACGCGGAGAGAGGCAGGAAGGACAGACTCTCAGGCTGAGTTTACAGGAGGGGAAGACCCTCTTCTCATTTCCAAAGATGAAAATGGCAGTGGGGGAGAGGAAGGTTTAGGAAGGAGCAGGACCTGGCACGTTTCATTTGGAGTGGCAGAGGTGAAGTGTGGGAGGACGCTGAATGCTGGCTGGGAAGAGCAGCTGTGAGGTGGGCTGGGGCAGGGAGGGAGGTGGAACCCAGAGGGGCTGCCCACCAGCAGTGGAGGACCTGGGCAAGATGGGTATCAGGAGTCCAATCAAGAAGTAGGTGGCTGAGATGTGAGGCACATCAGGGAGATTCCACGAAGGGGATGGGTGCAATGAAGGCTGTGAAATGAGACTGTTGGGACCCCTTCTGCAGATGAGCAATGAGATCATCCGCTTATGCTGCCATGCCATCTCCCTGGACCGAATCTTTGAAGGATATGTCAATTCTAGCAAGGAGGACCTACACGGCTGCATTTCCTGTTGTCATGCCTGGAAGGATCATTACTTGCAAGCTGTGCAGATGCATACCCAGTACGATGTGTCTCCTTTGACATTCTGTATATTCCCCTCCTTGTCATTCCTGTAGAGGGTCGATTCTGTCTTCTTTAATTTGCACTTATTTTGTTAAGCCTATGGATTATATTTTTCTAGACCTGGGAGTTTCTTCGTGGATCCAGGTTTTCTCTCTGGATACAAATATTCTAGCCCCAACTCTAAGTTCTTCTCACTCTAATCACCTCTTTTCCCAGGAGTCCTTCCTGGTATTTTCCTTCTTTCGTGGCTCTAAAGCCTGAAATCCCATCAATGTATAAACCTTCCCCTAGAAATGAGACATTCTATCTCCTCTCTGGTTCTTCTCACCTTATGCTTCCTCTCTCAGGGTTCAGGAAAACTGCTTCTTGGAGTCTCATTTTCAAAGTATCCCCCTGAACCCAGAGCCCCAGTTCTAGCTTTGCATAGGCAGATTGATATATAGTGTTCTCAATTTTTGATTTGGTCTGCCTTTCTCTTAATACAGGTTCTCCAGTCGGGGCTGGGTGCTCGACCAGACCAGCATATTTGCTCAGGTTGATGCTTTTGTGCAACGCTGCAAGGACCTTATTGAGGTGGGAAGACTACGAGGGTAGGAGAATCAAAGCTGACAGCAGATGCTCCAGAATTCCCATGCAGGGGTTGGGGACCTAGGGCAGAGGCTCCACGTAGAACTTAATCTCTTTGGTTCCTCCTGCATCACTGTGTGTCCTACCACTACCCTATCTTTTAGACTTTTGCCTGTTATCACTGCCTTAGTATCACATTTCATTCTGCAGCAAAAATGCATCCCACCAGCCCCTGACATCTGCTTGGTCCTTCCTAGATTTTAGACATTTAAAGCTAAATCAAAGAGCCCAGGACTTTCAGGTTCAGAAAGGAGAGCAAGAATTCTAATGCTGACTTCTTTCAGGTATGTGACTGTCAGTACCATTTTGCCCGCTGGGAAGATGGCAAGCAAGGTCCCCTTCCTTGCTTCTTTGGTGCCCAGGGGCCTCAGATAACACGGAATTTGCTGGAGATTGAGGACATCTTTCATAAAAATCTATACACACTGAGAGCAGTTCGTGGGGGCATCCTGGATGTCAAGAACACCTCTTGGCATGAAGACTACAATCGGTGAGAAAACTACGGCTGGCTCTGGGTAGAGAAGGGAAGGGAGGGCAGAGGCAACCAGAATAGGATGAGTGGCAAGAGTGTAAAAGTAAAGCATGAAGGTGACAATCAGTGAAAGAGGAGGCAGGATGGAGCACAAGGAAGGAGGTGTCTCCTGGGATAAAGGGTTCCAGAATTAGCCCTTCAGGGCTTGAATCCCAGTTTGCCACATACTAGATATGTGACTGGGCAAATTACTCTACCCGTGAGAGCCTCTGTTCCCTCATCTATGAAATAAGGCTAGTGACAGAACCTATCTCTTTGCCTTGGTTTAAGGAATAAATGGATTAATGCATGTAAAGCACTTAGTCTTTGCCTAGCATGTAGGAAGCTCTTGGTATATAGCACAGGATTCTTGCACAGGATGTACTTGGGGGAAGGTGAACACACCCACATTTTAACATGACTCTCTAATGCTGCAGTTTTCGTGCTGGAATCAAGGACCTGGAGGTGATGACTCAGAACTTGATCACCTCTGCCTTCGAGAAAGTTCGAGATGTAGAGCACGGAGTGCTGCTACTGGATACCTTCCACAGGCTTGCAGCCCGTGAGGTGCCATTGTCCTGCCTGCTTCCTCCACCCCTAGTTCTCTTGTGCTTTCCATCATTTCCTCTTGAGCTTTCCCAACGCCATCCTGCCTCCATTCATGCTCTTTCCCATGTCTTGAGTTGCCAGTGCCTCTTCTCTTCCTTCTGTTCCTCTGCTTTTCAGATTGCTAAAGAGTGTGACTTCCACAGCAGGGTGTAGCTTTCTTCTTGGATGAGTAACTAGAGGAATGCACATCCCCAGGGCATATTGTCAACTTCTGTCTTCTTCCTTAGGCAATCAAACGAACATATGACAAGAAGGCAGTGGATCTCTACATGCTATTTAATACTGAATTGGCCCTTGTGAACCGTGAACTGAACAAGAAATGGCCATACCTGGAGCCCTACAAGGCCCAGTATTCTGGACAGGCACACTGGGTGCGGATTCTCCGGCGCCGCATCGACAGAGTCATGAATGTAAGTGCCTGGCCTTTCCTAAAACCTGTCCTCAGTGACATGGTAGAGTTTGCATGCTGTGCCACATGCTGGGAGGGACCTGACCCAGAGATGTGCTAGAGAGTTTTCATGACAAGAGACTAAGTCTGCCCAGGGGAGTGGCAGATGCAGCTTTTCAGTAAGGCAGGCCAGGGCCTTGGATTTACAGCAGTAGTGAGTTTGGTTGGTGGAATGGGGGTGATTTTAGGCATTTCGTATCGAGGTGGAGAGGGAGAATAGGGCCAGCATCTAAGAAGCTGGGCCACCAGAAGAGTAAGTAATACAACTTCAAACTCCAGAGAACTGGACAGTTGAGGCCTTGATTGGGCCTGGTCTCCCTAGAAAAACAGGTATAAGAAAGAGAAAAAAACACCCAAACTTTTTGGGAATGTAAGTCTAAAGGTACCTACCTGTTATCATCTAATTGGTCTTGGGAGAGAATAAGGCAGCCCACAGACAACTGGAAACTATGGTAAGGGAGGGCTCATAGTAGGTTTCAATCTTGTACCTGTTAAATCCTTTACCTTGTGTAATTTACTTTCTTTCCCTATTTTTTTTCTTGAACTGAATCTCTGTGCTCCTATATATTTTGAGTCCATTTCTCATCATGCCTTGGTTTCTTCCTCTCACTCTTCTTTCTAGCTCTGCCTTCCTTCTAAGGCAATGATTTTCAACTTTTTCATCTCATGGCACACATAAACTACTAAAATTATGCAGCACAAACACAAGTATATATTTTTTGCTGACAAAAATATGTATAATTTTGATTCATTTACATTGGACAGCTGTTGTCATTTTTTAATTTGACAATCTAAGGGAAAAGAGGTCAGTGCTCCTGACTGAGTGTCAGGTATTGCTTATTTTAGAAATTCTTGAGGCATACCAGTGGTTGAAAAACCACTGCTCAAAGAATCTTTTTTTAAAAAATGATTTTATTTAGCCCTGGCTGGTGTAGCTTAGTGGATTGAGCGTGGGCCTGCGAACCACACAATTGCGGTTCGATTCCCAGTCAGGGCACATGCCTGGGTTGCAGGCCAGGTCCCAGCAAGGGACACACGAAAGGCAACCATACATTGATATTTCTCTCCCTCTCTCCTTCCCTTCCCCTCTAAAGATAAATAAATTAATTAATTTTAAAAATGATTTTATTTATTTATTTTTAGAGAGGGGGGAAGGGAGGGAGTGAGGGAGAGAAACATTAATGTGTGGTTGTCGCTTTCAGGACCTCTTACTGGGGACCTGGCCCAAAACTCAGGCATGTGCCCTGACTGGGACGAGACCCAGTAACCCTTTGGTTCTCAGGCCAGCACTCAGTCCACTGAGCTATAGCAGCCAGGTGCTCTAAGAATCTTAAACATTCTTTTTTTAAAGATTTTATTTATTTATCTTTAGAGAGGAAGGGAAGGAGAGAAGGAGAGAAATATCAATGTATGGTTGCCTCTCGTGAGTCCCCTGCTGGGAACTGGCCTGCAACCCAGGCATGTGCCCTGACTGGGAATCGAACCACGATCATGTGGTTCGCAGGCCTGTGCTCAATCCACTGAGCTACACCAGCCAGGGCAGAATCTTAAAAGCAGCAAGAGAAAAGCAGTTAGTTACCTACAGGGGAGCTCTCACAAGAATTCCAGCTGATTTCTGAACAGAAACTTTGCAGGCCAGAGGGATTGGCAGGAGGTATTCAAAGTGATGAAAAACGAGGACCTATAACCAAGATTACTCTATCCAGAAAAGTTATCATTTAGAATCTAAGGACAGATAAAGAGCTCCCCAGACAAAAAGCTAGAGGAGTTCATCATCACTAAACCAGTTACGTTAAATTACATTAAATGTTAAAGGGTCTTTTTTAAGAAGAAGAAAAAATATGAACAACAAAATTGCAATAGACACATATTTATTAACAATTGAATTTAAAAAACAAAATAAAGGAAGAAGCAGAACAGAAACAGACTCATAGATAACAGAGAACATTTTGATGGTTACCAGATGGGAAGAGGGTTGAAGGGATGGTGAAAAAGGTGACGGGGTTAAGAAGTACAAATTGGTTGTTACAGAATAGTTATGGGGATGTAAAGTATAGCACAGGGAATGTAGTCAATCACATTCTGATAACCATATATGGTGTCAGATAGATACAAGATTTATTGGGACGATCACTTAGTAAGTTATATAATGTCTAATCACTGGGGTGTATACCTAAAACTAATATAATACTGTATGCCAACTGTAATGGAAAAATAAAAAGTAATTAAATGACAAAACCCCTCAGAAGTATTATAAAAAAGAAAGAAAGAAAGACAATTGCTGCTTTAAGTAGTCAAAATTAATTGTCATAGCAAGCCTTACACATATTTTGGTGAATGTGTGTGTATGGTCTCGGGGAGATGGTAACATGGAGGAATGTGGCGTGCGAGCTTCTCTCATTTGTGTTCTTCCTCTTTAGTGTCTTTCTAGTGCTCATTTCTTGCCTCACATTGGGACTGGAGAGGAGAGTGTACATACCTATCAGCAGATGGTTCAGGCCATTGAGGAACTGGTTCGGAAAACCTTCCAAGACTGGACATCAACGCTGGACAAGGACTGCATTCGGCGGCTGGATATGCCATTGTTACGAATCAGCCAGGAGAAGGCAGGAATGCTGGACATCAACTTTGACAAGTACAAGACCCAACCCCACTTGATCTCCCTTTATCTAACTCCCCACTTGATCTCCCTTTATCTAACTCTTTCTACTTATTTTTTTTAAAGATTTTATTTATTTATCTTTAGAGGGGGAAGGGAAGGAGAGAGGGAGAGAAACATCAATGTATGGTTGCCTTTCGTGCATCCCCTGCTGGGAGTTGGCCTGCAGGGAACTGGCCTGCAACCCAGGCATGTGCCCTGACTGGGAATCGAACCGTGATTGTCTGAGTCGCAGGCCCGCACTCAATCCACTGAGCTACACCAGCCAGGGCTCTTTCTACTTATTCTGTCTTAGGTGCCATTCTCTTCCCCAACTGTCCCAAGAGTTTAACTCCCATCTTTTGGTTTTCTCTCCATTCTCTCTAGCTCTCCCTTATACTGTAATATGTCCCCTATCACTTCTTAATTTTAATTTTATGGATTATCATAAAAAAAAAGAACCCTCTCACTAACTTACTAAACCAGTGATGTAGGTGTCCTGCCACTAGATGGCCATGATGGCTTAGCTAAATCCCCCAAGCCGTGAGCCATGGTGTGTGTGTGCTTTCCTGAGAACTGATGGGCTGTCAGAATATGCCTTCTCCTGTAGTTCTATAACTATAACATTTTCACATTACAATTATTTAAAATTTAATTAATTAATGCATTAGTTATTACAAATATATGCTGAGTGCCTTCCATGTGCTGGGAACCAAGATAGGCACAGGAAGTTTATACAATGGTAAAGTCCCTGCCTTCTGTTACTCTGTGAGTGAATACTTGTATCTACACTTAGAGCGGCGCTTCCTTTCCATGTAAGATGCAGAAGGGAAAAATAAAGAAGGAGCTATGTAAGGCATCTGTCTACAGAGATTACAAACCTTCTGGTGACAGTTTTTTCCTGATCGGAAGGAAATAACTTTTTACTTGATTGGTTTTGGCTCCTTCATGTCATCAGCTAGACACTAAAATAAGAGCTGTTTCTCATGCTTCCAGGCTGTTGCTACTAGCATTGGCTTTAACTCATAGAATGTCTTTATTTGTTGGGCAAATGTAGAGGAAGCTTTGCCAGAAGAAGCCTGTGTAGAGATGGAGTTTGGGGGACACAAGAAACTCAGTGTGTCTGTCCTGAGCAGTTGAAAGCAGCTTAACCAGGGGAGCTGACAGTTAATGGTTGAGGAAGGAACAAAAGAATCAAGATCTGTAGAAGCAGGGCTGAATATCAGGCCAGATGGGTGAGGTGAAGGTGTTAGTGAGCAGGACAGAGATGTTTGAAGCCACATGGATTAGGAAGCAATTGAGAAGCAGAGTGCGAAGATAAGGGCGATAGGTTTGCTGTAAGTCTTTGATCAGTGATGGGTGTTAGAGACCAGCTTTGTTTGGGTTCATGACTTTTTGCGGTATGGCTACGCAGGATTGTATAGAAATGGCCTTGTAAACTAGTAAGATTTTGAGGAGACAGAGGGTTAGGCCAGCTTTACCCTAGCTATGGTATTTGGAAGCATGTAATGGAGTTGAATCTGCCAAACACATTCTCTCATCAAGCTGGGTACTTCCAAAGAAACTGTGGGAGACACCCAGACACACTTGTAATGATATGAATATGAATACACACAGTCCACCAATTGCCCTTTTCCCATGAACTAAAGGACTGTATTCAAGTAGCAGAATTTTATTAAATACCAATGATTGCTACTTACATTTTAAGGGTAGAGAATGAAGAATCTCCTTCCACTGCTGTGTCCCAGTGACTCAGTTTCTCTCTGAAAAAAGAATCGATGTTACCAGTTTCTTGTGTAACATTCCAGGGGTGAGTGTATATCTACATAAGTATAATATTCTTTTACTATAAATAGCAGCATACCATACACACTGTTCTGTACATTCAAAGTCCTTTGAAATGAGCCCTGGCTGGTATGGCTCAGTGGATTGAGGGCAGGCCTGTGAACCAGAGGATCCCGGTTCAATTCCCAGTCAGGGCACATGCCAGGGTTGCAGGCCGGTTCCCGGCAGGGGACCCATGAGAGGCAACTATACATTGATGTTCTCTCCCTCTCTCCTTCCCTTCCTGTCTAAAGATAAATAAATAAAATCTTTAAAAAAAAGTACTTCGAAATGATTTAAATTCCCATTATAAAACTATTCATAATTTTAGAAAATTTTCAAAATGCAGAAAAATTAGAAGGAAGAAAAAAATCCCCCTAAGATAGCCACTCTTAATGATTTGTTTTATATATATATATATATATATATATATTTTTTTTTTTTTTTTAAAAATATATTTTATTGCTTATGCCATTACAGTTGTCCTATTCCCCCTTCATTCCCCTCCACACGCCCTCCCCCATTATTCCCCCCTTTAGTTTATGTCTACGTGTCTCAAGTTCTTTAGATTCTATATTTCCCATGCTATTCTTGCTCTCCCCCTGTCTATTTTCTACCTACCTTCTGTGCTACTTATTCTCTGTTTCTTCTCCCCCCTTCTCCTCCTCCCACTCCCCTGTTGCTAACCCTCCGTGTGATCTTCATTTCTATGGTTCCACTCCTGATCTAGCTGTCCTTTTAGTTTGCTTTTGTTTTAGGTGTGGTTGTTAATAACTGTGAGTTTGCTGTCCTTTCACTGTTCATGTTTATTATCTTCTTGTTCTTAGATAAGTTCCTTTAACATTTCATGTAATAAGGGCTTGGTGATGATGAACTCCTTAAATTTAATCTTATCTGAGAAGCACTTTATCTGCTCTTCCATTCTGAATGAAAGCTTTGCTGGATAGAGCAATCTTGGCTGTAGGTCTTTGGATTTCATGACTTGGAATACTTCTTTCCAGGCCCTTCTTGCCTGTAAGGTCTCTTTTGAGAAATCAGCTGACAGTCTGATGGGCACTCCTTTGTAGGTAACTGACCCCTTATGTCTTGCTGCTTCTAGAATTCTCTCCTTTATTTTAATCTTGGCTAATGTAATTATGATGTACCCTAGTGTGTTCCTTCTTGGGTCCACCTTCTTTGGGACTCTCTGAGCTTCCTGGACTTCCTGGAAAACTATTTCCTTTGCCAGATTGGGGAAGTTCTTTATTTTTTGTTCATATAAGTTTTCCACTTGTTACTCTTCCTCTTCCCCTTCTGGTATCCCTATAACTCAGATGTTGGAACATTTGAAGATGTCCTGGAGGTTCCTAAGCCTCTCCTCATTTTTTTGAATTCTTGTTTCTTCATGCTTTTCTGTTTGGTCATTTTTTTCTTTCTTCTGATCCACTCCCTTGATTTGAGTCCCAGTTTTGTTTGCATCACTATTGGTTCCCTGTGCATTTCCCTTCATTTGAATTAGTTTAGCCTTCATTTGTTCCTCTAATTTGTGACTAAAATCAACCAGTTCTGTGAGCATCCTGATCACCAGTATTTTGAACTGCACATCTGATAGGTTGGCTATTTCTTGGTCACTTAGAGTTATTGGTTCTGGGGCTTTGAGTTCTTCTTGAGACATAATGTTTTGGTCTGTTTGTGCCTGTTACGTATGAGGGGCAGAGTCCTAGGTATTCACCAGGGCAGAGCAACTCAGTTGCTGGGTTGTGATGCTGTATGTGGGGGCGGGGTCAGAGAGGGGCAATGGTGGTCCCCTCTGCTGGTTCCTGCCATTCTTTTTCTTATATCCCTCTTGCTGCTCACTCCTTCACCTAGTTTATTTGCTCACGAATGTGTGACCGTGGTCAGCCTGCCACCTGTCACAACCCCACACCTAGGATCTGTGAACTGCAGCCCTCGTGCTTGGGTCGGTCTGGCCGATTTTTCCTGCACAACCCTGCTCTGCCAGTCACTGGCTTGGCCCATCTTTCCTGTCTGGCTGAATGGTTCATTGTTGTCAGACTTCTGTATAGTTCAATTTTTTGTGTTTTGGTTGCATGTTTGTTACTAAAACTTTGTTGTCTTTAAACTTGGTTGTGCAAGGAGGCACAGTGTTTCCACCTATGCCTCCATCTTGGCCATAAGTTCTCTATTTTTTAAAATCATTTTCCTCCACCCCATTTTATAGGGTTGTTTTCATTTAATTTTTATAATCTTTACTGGGTATTTTTAAATTACGAAAGTAGTGCATGCTCACTGTAAAAATGATCATGGTAGAAGTATATAAAGGAAAGTCAAAATCTGGCACATGGTCCCACTCCCAAGAGATAACCATGATTACCACGTAATCAAAAATATACACTGCACACAGAAAATAGGATCACATTATAACCCATTACTTTTGTAACTTGCTTCTTTTAAGGTTAACAATAAGTGTGGGAGGTTTTCCACTCTGTAGGTAAAACAGTACAAAATTATTTTTCATAGCTCATAGCATTCCAGTTTAGCTGTACTGTAATAGAATCAATCAGTCTATTATTGATGGACCTATAAGTTGTAACATTTTCATAAGGTTTCTGAATATTTCTTTTGTTAAAAATATATTTTATTGATTATACCATTACAGTTGTTCTCTTCCCCCCTTCATTCCCCTCCACCCTCACACTCCCTCCCCCACCATTCTCCCCCCCCTTAGTTTATAACCACGTGTCTCAAGTTCTTTAGATTCTATATTTCCCCCACTATTCTCGCCCTCCCCCTATCTATTTTCTACCTACCATCTATGCTATTTTCTGTGCCTTCTCCCCTCTTCTCCCCCTCCCACTCCCCTGTTGCTAACCCTCCATGTGTTCTTCATTTCTATGGTTCCACTCCTGATCTAGCTGTCCTCTTGGTTTGCTTTTGTTTTAGGTGTGGTTGTTAGTAACTGTGTGTTTGCTGTCCTTTCACTGTTCATATTTTTCATCTTCTTTTTCTTATATAAGTCCCTTTAGCATTTCATATAATAAGGGCTTGGTGATGATGAACTCCTTGAACTTGACCTTATCTGAGAAGCACTTTATCTGTCCTTCCATTCTGAATGAAAGTTTTGCTGGATAAAGCAATCTTGGCTGTAGGTCTTTGGATTTCATGACTTGGAATACTTCTTTCCAGCCCCTTCTTGCCTGTAAGGTCTCTTTTGAGAAATCAGCTGACAGTCTGATGGGTACTCCTTTGTAGGTGACTGTCCCCTTATCCCTTGCTGCTTCTAGGATTCTCTCCTTCATTTTGGTCTTGGCTAATGTAATTATGATGTGCCTTGGTGTGTTCCTTCTTGGGTCCAACTTCTTTGGGACTCTCTGAGCTTCCTGGATTTCCTGGAAGTCTATTTCCTTTGCCAGACTGGGGAAGTTCTCCTTTATTATTTGTTCAAATAAGTTTTCCACTCATGGCTGTTTCTTTCCCCCTTCTGGTACCCCTATAATCCAGATGTTGGACCGTTTAAAGATGTCCTGGAGGTTCCTAAGCCTCTCCTCATTTTTTTGAATTCTCATTTCTTCATTCCTTTCTGGTCGGATGTTTCGTTCTTCCTTCTGGTCCATTCCATTGATTTGAGTCCCAGTTTCCTTTCCATCACTATTGATTTCCTCTGTATCTCCCTTCATTTCAATTAGTTTAGCCTTCATATGTTCCTCTAATTTGTGACTATAATCAACCAGTTCTGTGAGCATCCTGATAAACAGTGTCTTGAACTGTGCATATGAGAGGCTGGCAATCTCTTGGTCACTTAGGGTTATTGGCTCTGGGGCTCTGAGTTCTTCTTGAGCCATCTTTTGAACTGTTCGTGCCTGTTACGTATCAGGATCAGAGCCCTAGGTGTTCACCAGAGCAGGGCAACTCAGTCGCTGGGTTGTGACGCTGTATGTGGGGGCGGGGCCAAAGAGGAGCAATGGCGGTTGAGTCTGCCGCCACCTCTGCCGCGGCCACCGCCGCAGCCACATGTGCCGCAGCTGCCACCGTCACTGGGGCCCATGCTTTTTGTCCCACTGCATGCGAATGTGCCACCACTGTCAGCCGTCCACCACTGGGTTCGCCTGCTGGGGCCTGTGCGGTCTGTCTCACTGTGGGTGAATGTGCGGTCAGTCTGCCCCACACCCTGACTGGGTCCAGGCTGCCTGTGCACCTAGGTCGGGGATCTTTCCTGCCGGACCCTGCTCTGCTGCTGGCTCTGCCCCTCTTACCGGTCCTGGTTGAACTGTTTGTTGTTGTTGGACTTACGGATAATTCAATTTTCTGGTCTTTGGCTGTGTCTTTGTTCTCTAAACCTTTGTTGTATTTAAACTTTGTTGTGGAAGAAGGCACAGTGTTTCCACCTATGCCTCCATCTTGGCGGAAGTCCTCAGATTTTATTCTTTTTTATAGCCAAGTGAAATTCCAGTGTATATATGTAGCACATCTTTGTCTACTTGTCTATTGCTGAGCACTTGGATTGCTTCCATATCTTGGCTATTGTAATAGCTGCAATGAACATATGGGTACATATATATCTTTCCAGATTGGTGTTTTGGATTTCTTCTGATATATACCCAGAAGTGGAATTATGGGGTCATAAGGCAGTTTCATTTTTAATTTTTTGTACTGTTTTCCACAGTGGCTGCACCAATTTCCACCAACAGTGCATGAAATTTCCCTTTTATTCACATCCTTGCTAATACTTGTTATTTGTTGATTTATTGATGATAGCCTTCTGACAAGTGTGAAGTGATACCTCATGTGGTTTTAATTTGCATTTCTCTGATGATTAGTGACATTGAGCATCTTTTCATATGTCTATTGGCCATCCATATGTCCTCTTTGGGGAAGTGTCTATTCAGGTCCTCTACCTATTTTTTTATTGGATTATTTGATTTTTTTTGTGGTGTTGAGTTGTATGAGTTCTTCTATTTCTTTTTAATCCTCACTTGAGAACATATTTTTCATTGCTTTTGGTGGGGGGCAAGAGAGAGAGAGAGAGAGAGAGAGAGAAACATTTGTGTGAGAAAGAAACATCGATTGGTTGCCTCTCATTGGTTCCCTGACAGGGGGTCAAACATCCAACCTAGGCATGTGCCCTGACTGGAAATTGAACCTGCAATCTTTCAATGAATGGGATGATGCTCCAATCAAATGAGCCATACTGGCCAGGATGAGTTCTATGAGTTCTTTATAAATTTTGGATACTAACTCCTTATCAGATATATCATTGGTGAATAAATATCTTCTTTCATTCAGTAAGTTGTTGTCTTTTTATTTTGTTAATGGGTTCCTTTGCTGTGCAAAACCTTTTTAGTTTGATGTAGTCCCATTTGTTTATTTTTCCTTTTGTTTCATTTGTCTGAGGAGATAATCAGAAAAAAATTGGTATGAGAAATGTCAGAGGTTTTACTGCCTATGTTTTCTTTTAGGATTTTTACAGTTTCAAATCTTATATTTAAGTCTTTAATCTCATTTAAGTTTATTCTTGTATACAATGTAAGGAGGTGGTCTAATTTAATTTTTTTTGCATGTATCTGTCCAGTTTTCTCAACACCATTTATTGAATAGAATGACTTTAGCCTATCATATATTCTTACTTCCTCTGTCAAATATTAATTGGCCATATAGGCATGGGTTTATTTCTAGCCTGTCTATTCAGTTCCATTGATCTATATGTTATCTTTATGCCAGTATCATGCTGTTTTGATTACTATGTCTCTGTAGTATAATTTTATATCAGGTAGTGTGATACCTCCAACTTTGGTCTTCTTTCTCAAGATTGCTGTGGCTGTTTGGGATCTTTAATGGTTCTATATTCATTTTTGGATTATTATACTAGACGATTTCAGTGGGGCTTCCTATACCTTGTTCCCTTCCCTCCACAGTGATGTGTTAACCTAATGTTTGAGCTAGTGTCCATCTAGTTAGGATAAACTTAAGAGAGAATTTTTCTGACTGCTGTGGTCATCTCTTCCTGAGGAACACATCAGATATTCATCTAAAATTCCATTTGCATAATCATTATAGTAGAGTATAACAAGGCAACTTTGGGCCAAATATTTACGGCCTAGATTTAGCTGAAACCCAAATAATGGCTAGACACTTATCCCAGAGAGAAGAGGTTCTCCTATTTTTGCCAGTTGTTTTCTGGAGATGTCTGTTATAAGTTGCTTTACATTTTTATGGTTTTAAAATAAAACTGCCTCAATCCAGTAAATAATGTATAGGAGAAAAACATGATTAAAGGGAAGGACTTTGAAAAGTCTGGGCTTATCAAACCAATAAAGAAATCCAAGATAGTTTCAGCTTTTCCACAACCTATTGACACTCTGAGGAGTTGCAGATAACTTTATCAATTTACTCTTTTGTGTTCAATGTCTAGATAAAATCTTGAAATAAGCATGCTTTCAAATGTCCTGATTGTCCTCAGAATTACCTGACTTCCCTGAGTTGTGGGAGCCTTCCAGTCCCTAACTGCACCTATTTTATCTCACAAGGGGTTTATTATCCCACCTTATGCCCAAATATTTGAACTCTGGAGTCAGAATTGGGTTTCACTATATTTTATGGTCAGACCAGCTTTACTGATCGCACTTATCATGAATGTATTCCAGATGTTGTCTATACCCTGGCTAAAAAGAGCTGTGTTATCACTATGTCACATAGCAGATTCCTCTGGAGTGGAATTTCCCCATAGCAGGTGGGGGACACTGACATCTGTTTGTTTTTTAGTGTCTAGGGCTTCCACTTTCTCCTTTTCCCCCAATCGTAGAGTGCTTTCTTCATTGGGTCAGTTTATTCTGGGCTGTCAGTGCTAAACTGACAGCTTCACTTTCCTGCCTCTACTGCCTGACCACTCATGTGAGGATAAATTGTAAAATGTTTTATTTTATTAATTTTTTATTCCTACCAAAGACTTTTTTTTCTATTGCTTTGAGAGAGAGAGAGAAACATCAATGTGAAAGAAAAACATCAATTTGGTTGCTCTCTCATACACACCCTGACCAGGGATTGAACCTGCAACCTGGGTATGTGCTCTGACTGGGAGCTGAACCTGTGACCCTTCAGTCTAGGAGATGATGCTCCAACCAACTGAGCTACACCAGCCAGGGCATAAAATATTTTATAAAAATAATTCCCCAGACTTCCGCCAAGATGGAGGCATAGGTGGAAACACTGTGCCTTCTCCCACAGCCAAGTTTGGATACAGTAAAAGTTTTGGAGAACTAAGACACACCCAGAGACCAGAAAACCGAATTATACGGAAGTCCGACAGCTACGAACCGTTCAACGGGGATGGTAAGAGAGGCAGAGCCAGCAGCGGAGCTGGGTCGGGAAGGACAGACCTAGGAGCGCATGCAGCCCGGAACCAGTTGGGGTGCAGGGCAGACTGACCAAGGTCGCACATTCGCGCGCAGTGAGACGGACCACGCAGGCCCCGGGGGGCGAACCCAGTGGTGGAGGGCTGACAGCGGTGGCACACTCCCGTGCAGTGGAGCAGGGCGCGTGGGCCTGGTGACGGTGGTGGCTGCGGTGCTGGTGGGGGTCGCAGAGGTGGGCGCCGGAGGGAAGCCATTGTCCCTCTTTGACCCTGCCCCCACATACAACATCACAACCCAGCGACTGAGTTGCCCTGCTCTGGTGAAAACCTGGGGCTCTGTTCCTGCTACTTAACAGGCACGAACAGCCCAAAAGATGGTGCAAGAACTCAAGTCCCAGAGCCAATAACTCTAAGCGACCAACAGATTGCCAGCCTCTCAGAAGCCCAATTTAAAACACTATTTATCAGGATGCTCACAGAATTGGTAGAGTACAGTCACAAATTAGAGGAACTTAGTCACAAATTAGAGGAACATATGAAGGTTAAACTAATTGAAATGAAGGGAGAGGTCCGGGAAACCAATAGCGATGGAAAGGAAAATGGGACTCAAATCAAGGGAGTGGACCAGAAGGAAGAACGAAACATCCAACCAGAAAATAGTAAAGAAACAAGAATTCAAAAAAAAATGAGGAGAGGCTTAGGAACCCCCAGGACATCTTTAAACATTCCAACATCCAGATTATAGGGGTACCAAAAGGGGGAAAGAAACAGCCATGAGTGGAAAATGTATTTGAACAAATAATAAAGGAGAACTTCCCCAGTCTGGCAAAGGAAATAGACTTCCAGGAAATCCAGGAAGCTCAGAGAGTGCCAAAGAAGTTGGACCCAAGAAGGAACACACCAAGGCACATCATAATTACATTAGCCAAGACCAAAATGAAGGAGAGAATCCTAGAAGCAGCAAGGGATAAGGGGACAGTCACCTACAAAGGAGTACCCATCAGACTGTCAGCGGATTTCTCAAAAGAGACCTTACAGGCAAGAAGGGGCTGGAAAGAAGTATTCCAAGTCATGAAATCCAAAGACCTACAGCCAAGATTGCTTTATCCAGCAAAACTTTCATTTAGAATGGAAGGGCAGATAAAGTGCTTCTCAGATAAGGTCAAGTTCAAGGAGTTCATCATCACCAAGCCCTTATTATATGAAATGCTAAAGGGACTTATATAAGAAAAAGAAGATGAAAAATATGAACAGTGAAAGGACAGCAAACACACAGTTACTAACAACCACACCTAAAACAAAAGCAAACCAAGAGGACAGCTAGATCAGGAGTGGAACCATAGAAATGAAGAACACATGGAGGGTTAGCAACAGGGGAGTGGGAGGGGGAGAAGAGGGGAGAAGGCACAGAAAATAGCATAGATGGTAGGTAGAAAATAGATAGGGGGAGGGCGAGAATAGTGGGGGAAATATAGAATCTAAAGAACTTGAGACACGTGGTTATAAACTAAGGGGGGAGAATGGTGGGGGAGGGAGTGTGCGGGTGGAGGGGTATGGAGGGGGGAATAGAACAACTGTAATGGTATAATCAACAAACTATATTAAAAAAATAATAATTCCCCAGATTGATTTCTTTTTGTAAAGTATATTTGTCAATAAAACAAAATTTTCACTCAAGAAAATTATTGACAAACTTGTGGTAAAACTGAACATCGCTGTGAAAAAATTTTTGCATAGGGTTTTCACGTTAACATCAGGAAGGTGTTATCCAAATTCATCCTGTTGACTGACAAGTTAAAATTTGATCATTTGCTTTAAAATTACTTTGAAAATCTTGTCAAGATGAGAAAAATGAAGAAACATTTTGGTACAGTGTTGGATAGTATATATGGCCAAGTAGGCTTGCCATGATATCTAGGAAGACAAATCCAAGGCCTCCAGTTTGGAGAGCATAGGAAAATATGTTTGTACTTAGAGAAATGTTCCCATGTATATTCACACCCATCCATCCTCCCAGTGTAGTTATAGCACAATTTTTAGTTAAATCAATATTCATCATTTATCTTAATATGACTGTTAGTATTGTTTACTGCTGAACCAAGAAATATTCTGTCATTGCAGTGCTTTCCTTGCTTGTACAATGTTTGTCCTTTTTGGAATTAATAATTACCTCACTATTTTTGTTGGCACATTGTTCACTATCATTAGTTCTTCCAGACAAATCATAAAAACAATGTGAATAATCTTTTTCCTCACTATGTTACTTTTAAGGTATGATACTGATTTCTTAGAGCTCTCTCCCCGGGAGTTCACTGTCCTTCTGCTACAGAGGCGTCATCCTGGGCTTCCCTGAGACTCTTTTCTTTTTAATATATTTTATTGATTATGCCATTACAGTTGTCCTATTTCCCCCCCTTCATTCCCTTCCACCCTGCATACCCCTCCCCCAACATTCCCCCCCTTTAGTTTATATCCACGTGTCTCAAGTTCTTTAGATTCTATATTTCCTATACTTTTCCTGCCCTCCCCTCTATCTATTTTCTACCTACTGTCTATGCTACTTATTCTCTGTACCTTCTCCCCCCTTCTCCTCCTCCCACTCCCCTGTTGCTAACCCTCCGTGTGATCTTCATTTCTATGGTTCCACTCCTGATCTAGCTGTCCTCTTAGTTTGCTTTTGTTTTAGGTGTGGTTGTTAATAACTGTGAGTTTGCTGTCCTTTCACTGTTCATATTTTTCATCTTCTTTTTCTTATATAAGTCCCTTTAGCATTTCATATAATAAGGGCTTGGTGATGATGAATTCCTTAAATTTGATCTTACCTGAGAAGCACTTTATCTGCTCTTCCATTCTGAATGAAAGCTTTGCTGGATAGAGCAATCTTGGATGTAGGTCTTTGGATTTCATGACTTGGAATACTTCTTTCCAGCTCCTTCTTGCCTGTAAGGTCTCCTTTGAGAAATCAGCTGACAGTCTGATGGGTACTCCTTTGTAGGTAACTGACCCCTTATCTCTTGCTGCTTCTAGAATTCTCTCCTTTATTTTAATCTTGGCTAATGTAATTATGATGTGCCTTGGTGTGTTCCTTCTTGGGTCCACCTTCTTTGGGACTCTCTGAGCTTCCTGGATTTCCTGGAAGTCTATTTCCTTTGCCAGACTGGGGAAGTTCTCCTTTATTATTTGTTCAAATACATTTTCCACTCGTGGCTGTTTCTTTCCCCCTTCTGGTACCCCTATAATCTGGATGTTGGAATGTTTAAAGATGTCCTGGGGGTTCCTAAGCCTCTCTTCATTTTTTTGAATTCTTGTTTCTTCATGCTTTCTGTTTGGTCATTTTTTTCTTTCTTCTGATCCACTCCCTTGATTTGAGTCCCAGTTTTGTTTGCATCACTATTGGTTCCCTGTGCATTTCCCTTCATTTGAATTAGTTTAGCCTTCATTTGTTCCTCTAATTTGTGACTAAAATCAACCAGTTCTGTGAGCATCCTGATCACCAGTATTTTGAACTGCACATCTGATAGGTTGGCTATTTCTTGGTCACTTAGAGTTATTGGTTCTGGGGCTTTGAGTTCTTCTTGAGACATAATGTTTTGGTCTGTTTGTGCCTGTTACGTATGAGGGGCAGAGTCCTAGGTATTCACCAGGGCGGGGCAACTCAGTTGCTGGGTTGTGATGCTGTATGTGGGGGCGGGGTCAGAGAGGGGCAATGGTGGTCCCCTCTGCTACTTCCTACCACTGGGGCCTACATGATCCCTCTCACTGCTCACTCCTTCGCCTGATTTATCTGTGCGTGAATGTGTGACTGCAGTTAGCCTGCCGCCTTACGCCCCCACTGGCTCTGCCTGTTGCAACCCCATACCTGGAATCTGCAAACCGAAGCCCTCGTGCTTGAGTTGGTGTGGCCGAGTTTTTCTGCGTAACCCCGCTCCACCAGTTGCTGGCTCTGCTCTTCTTTCCGGTCTGGCTGAATGGTTGCACCAGGAACCTTGGGGAGAAAGACAGCAAAGCAGTTGAGGGTATTGCTCAAAGGCATAAGCAAGAACCAACAACAGATGCAGAGGGTGCAGGGATGGGCAGCACTGAGGTATTTAAAGATAAGAAATGAAGAAGAACCCTGGCTGGTGTAGCTCAATGGATTGAGCACCAACCTATGAACCAAAGGGTCACCTGGTTGATTCCCAGTCAGGGCACATGCCTGGGTTGCAGGCCAGCTCCCTGTTAGGAGGCGTGTGAAAGGCAACCACATTGATGTTTCTCTCCTTCTATTTCTCCCTCCCCTCCCCTCTCTAAAAATAAATAGATAGATAGATAGATAGATAGATAAATAAATATAAAGAAATGAAGGGGAATCTCCAGGTAAGAAGGTGACTGGACATATTGATTTTTGCTCCTCTTCTCAAACCACTAACCATAGCCCCTTGTTGTCGGACTTCCATTAGTTCAATTTTCTGTGTTTTGGTTGCATTTTTGTTACTAAAACTTTGTTGTCTTTAAACTTGATTGTGGGAGGAGGCACAGTGTTTCCACTTATGCCTCCATCTTGGCCGGAAGACCCCTGAGCCTCTTTTCTTGTTTGATTCCTATTTCCTTTGTCTCCCTCTTTCTTAATTTACACCCTTATTTTAGAGTGCATCTGGTAGTAGCTTTCTGCAAAAACAGTGCACAGGAGGTACATTTTTTGAGTTCTTGCATGAGTGACAAAATTGTTTTCTGTGTTCCACTTGTTGGACAGTTGGCTGACTTTGGAGTTCTAAGTTGAAAGTGGTTTTTTTTGTTTGTTTGTTTTGGCCTCTCTCTTTTACTCCAGAGCCTTTCTTTACATGTCTAGTAATTCCCTGTTCATTGGTATTTTTGTTGTTGTTGTTCATTGGTACTTGAGAGAGGCTTGTTCACTTTATCATATTTAGACAGTTTCAAAAATAGCACAAACTTTAGTGGAGATTGTCAAGGTTTGAAAAACAGTATTTCTTGTCCCACAGTCCCTTAAAGGACATATTACAAATAAATTAGCACTTTAAATAATTCTATTGGAAGATTACTCTCCAATAAAGATGGAAATATAATCCTTTGTAAAACATGAAATGTGATATTATTTTCTATATTGTTAATTCAGTGCTTTCCTATAGAACAGACACAAAATATTCTAGAATATTTACCTCAATATCCTCTAGAAATAACATTTAATAGTATTCAAATAACATTCAGTAGAATACGAAGTTTCACGAGAGCCTCTTCAGGTTGTGGGATCTTTTATCTTGTGATTAAAAAGTGCAATTTCATTTAAAGAAAATAAAGGAGACCACACAGATTTCAAAACATCAAATTATTGGTTCCAGCCAAGATGGAGGTGTAGGAAGAAACGCTTTGCTTCCTCACACAACCAAAAGAAGGATAGCAATCAATTAAAAAAAATAAACAAACCAGAAGTGCCAGAAAATCAAACTGCACAGAATGCCAACAACCAAGGATTTAAAGAAACATTCGTCCAGTCCAGTAGGAGGGGCAAGACTGGCAGCTGAGCAGAGAGGATGTGCAGCAAGGTGGCAGGTGAGGTAGGGCTGGCTGAAAGGGAACTAATGACTCAAAACCTCTGTCTATAAAATACTGTGGGGCTTGCGACAGTGGGAGAAACTCCCAGTCTCACAGGAGAATTTGTTGGAAGGTGGGGCTAGAGCAGAGTGAGAGAATGGCATTGTTCCCTCTAAGACCCCCCCTCACAGATAGCGCCACAATGCAGCCATGTTGGTTGCCCCACCCTGGTGAATACCTAAAGCTCTGCCCCCTTACAACATAACAGGTGTGCTGAGACAAAGAAATATGGTACAAATGAAAGAACAGATCAAAATTCCAGAAAAAGAGCTAAACGACAAGGAGATAGACAACATATCTGATACAGAGTTCAAAACACTGGTAATCAGGATGCTCACAGAACTGATTGAGCTCAGTCAAAAAATAAAGGAAGTAATGAAGGCTACACAAAATGAAATAAACCAAAATATACAGGAAATCAACAGAGAAGAAAAGGAAACCAGGACTCAAATCAACAACAATTTGGAACAAAAGGAAGAAATAAACATCCAACTGGAGCAGAATGAAGAAACAGAATTCAGAAAAATGAGGAAAGGCTTAGGAGCCTATGGGACAACTTTAAGCACTCCAACATACGAATCATAGGGGTGCCAGAAGGAGAAGAACAAGACCAAGAAATTGAAAACTTACTCGAACAAACAATGAAGAAAAACTGCCCCAATCTGGTGAAGGAAATAGACTTCCAGGAATTCCAGGAAGCCCAAAGAGTACTAAAGAAATTGGACCCAAGGAGGAACACACTAAAGCACGTCATAATTAAGTCACTAAGATTAGAGACAAGGAGACTATCTTAAAAGCAGCAAGAGGAAAGGAGAGAGTTACCTACAAAGGAGTTCCTGTAAGACTATTAGCTGATTTCTCAAAAGAAACCTTATAGGCAAGAAGGGGCTGGAAAGAAGTATTCAAAGTCATAAAAGGCAAGGACCTACATCCAAGAATACTCTATCTAGCAAAGCTATCATTTATAATGGGAGGATGGATATAATGCTTTCCAGATAAGGTCAAGTTAAAGGAGTTTGTCATCACCAAGCCATTATTATGTGAAATGTTAAGGGGACTTATCTAAGAAAAAGAAGATGATCAAAAAATATGAACAGTAAAATGACAACAAACTCACAACTATCAACAACTGAACCTAACAACAAAACAAAACAAACTAAACAAACAACTAGAAGAGGAACAGAATCACAGAAATGGAGATCACCTGGAGGGTTATCAGTGATGAGGGGGAGGGAGTGGGTGTGTGGGGAAAGGTACAGGGAATAAGAAACATAATTGGTAGGCATAAAATAGATGGGGGGAGGTTAAGAATACTATAGGAAACAGAGGAGCCAAAGAACTTATATGTACAACCCATGGACATGAACTAAGGTGGTGGGGAGGGAATGCTGGAGGGTCGGGGTGGTGCGAGGAAAAGGGGGGATAAAAGGGAGACAAAAATTGGGACAACTGTAATAGCATGATCACGGTCAGTCTGCCCCACACCCCAACTAGGTCCGAGCTTCCTGTGTTCCCAGGTCAGGGGATCTTTCCTGCCCAACCCTGCTCTGCTGCTGGCTCCGCCCCTCTTACCAGTCCTGGTTGAACAGTTCGTTGTTGTCAGACTTCCATATAGTTCAATTTTCTGTTCTTTGGTGTGTCTTTGTTTACTAAACCTTTGTTGTATTCAAACTTTGTTGTGGGAGAAGGCACAGTGTTTCCACCTATGCCTCCATCTTGGCGGAAGTCTCAATCTATTCAAGATTTTTTTATTTTAAAAATATTTAAAATGCAAAAGGTTAAAGACAAACAGCAGCAAAAGAAAAGCAGATAGTTACCTACAGGGGGTTCTCACAAGACTGTCAGTTGATTTCTCAAAAAAAACTCTGCAGGCAAAAGGGATTGACAAGAAATACACGAAGTGTTGAAAAGCAAGGACCTACAACCAAGATAACTCTACCTGGCAAAGCTATCATTTAGATTTGAGGGGCAGATAAAGAGCTCCCCATACAATAAAATGCTAGAGGAGTTCATCACCACCAAATCAGTATTACATCAAATGTTAAGGGTCTTTTAAAAGAAAAAGATGTGGAAAAAGTTTAAAAACTATGAACAATAATATGGCAATAAATAAACATGTATTAAGAAAGGAATCTTAAAACAACCAAAATAAATAAAGAAGCAAAATAGAAGCAGAATCATAGATACAGAGGACATTTTAAAAATATTTTTTAAAATATATTTTATTGATTATACCATTACAGTTGTTCTCTTCCCCCCTTCATTCCCCTCCACCCGCACACTCCCTCCCCCACCATTCTCCCCCCCTTAGTTTATAACCACGTGTCTCAAGTTCTTTAGATTCTGTATTTCCCCCACTATTCTCGCCCTCCCCCTATCTATTTTCTACCTACCATCTATGCTATTTTCTGTGCCTTCTCCCCTCTTCTCCCCCTCCCACCCCCTTGTTGCTAACCCTCTATGTGTTCTTCATCTCTATGGTTCCACTCCTGATCTAGCTGTTCTCTTGGTTTGCTTTTGTTTTAGGTGTGGTTGTTAGTAACTGTGTGTTTGCTGTCCTTTCACTGTTCATATTTTTCATCTTCTTTTTCTTATATAAGTCCCTTTAGCATTTCATATAATAAGGGCTTGGTGATGATGAACTCCTTGAACTTGACCTTATCTGAGAAGCACTTTATCTGTCCTTCCATTCTAAATGAAAGTTTTGCTGGATAAAGCAATCTTGGCTGTAGGTCTTTGGATTTCATGACTTGGAATACTTCTTTCCAGCCCCTTCTTGCCTGTAAGGTCTCTTTTGAGAAATCCGCTGACAGTCTGATGGGTACTCCTTTGTAGGTGACTGTCCCCTTATCCCTTGCTGCTTCTAGGATTCTCTCCTTCATTTTAGTCTTGGCTAATGTAATTATGATGTGCCTTGGTGTGTTCCTTCTTGGGTCCAACTTCTTTGGGACTCTCTGAGCTTCCTGGATTTCCTGGAAGTCTATTTCCTTTGCCAGACTGGGGAAGTTCTCCTTTATTATTTGTTCAAATAAGTTTTCCACTCGTGGCTGTTTCTTTCCCCCTTCTGGTACCCCTATAATCCGGATGTTGGAACGTTTAAAGATGTCCTGGAGGTTCTTAAGCCTCTCCTCATTTTTTTGAATTCTCATTTCTTCATTCCTTTCTGGTCGGATGTTTCATTCTTCCTTCTGGTCCATTCCATTGATTTGAGTCCCAGTTTTGTTTCCATCGCTATTGATTTCCTGGACATCTCCCTTCAATTCAATTAGTTTAGCCTTCATATTTTCCTCTAATTTGTGGCTATGATCAACCAGTTCTGTTAGCATCCTGATAAACAGTGTCTTGAATTGTGCTTCTGAGAGGCTGGCAATTTCTCGGTCACTGAGAGTTATTGGCTCTGGGACTTTGAGTTCTGTTTGCGCCATCTTTTGGGCTGTTTGTGCCTGCTCCGTAGCAGGATCGGAGCCCTAAGGTGTTCACTAGAGCAGGGTGACCCAGTTGCTGGGTTGTGATGCTGTATGTGGGGGCGGGGTCAAAGAGGGACTATGGCGTCCCGTCTGCCACCTGCCGCCGAGGCCCCCACCGTTGTCGCAGCCACCATGGTCACTGGGCCCACGCGTTTCATCCCACTGCACGCAAGTGTGCCACCGCCATCAGCCCTCCACCACTAGGTTCGCCCCCTGGGGCCTGTGTGGTCCGTCTCACTGTGCGCGAATGTGCGACCGTGGTCAGTGTGCCCCACACACCAACTGGTTCCGGGCTGCCTGCTCGTCTAGGTCGGGGGATCTGTCCTGCCCCTGCTCCCCTGCTGGCTTCGTCCCTCTTACCATCCCTGTTGATCGGTTCGTAGTTGTCGGACTTCCGTATAATTAAATTTTCTGGTCTTTGGGTGTGTCTTTGTTCTCCAAACCTGTGTTGTATTCAAACTTGGTTGTGGGAGAAGGCACAGTGTTTCCACCTATGCCTCCATCTTGGTGGAAGTCCTTGATACAGAGGACATTTTGAAGGTTGCTAGATGGGAGGGAGGTCAGAGGAATGGGTGAAAAAAAGGTGAGGGGATTAAGAAGTACAAATTGGTTGTTAGAGAATAGTTATGGGGATGTAAAGTACAACACAGGGAATGTAGTTGATAATATTCTAATAGCTACATATGGTGTCATATGGGTATGAGATTTATCAGGATGATCACTTGGTAATTTATATAATGTCTAATCATTGGGGCATATACCTGAAACTAATATAATGCTGTATGTCAACTGTAATTTAAAAAATAAAAAATAATTTTAAAAATATAAGTTATTTAAAAATATTGTTTAAAGATTTTATTTACTTTTTAGAGAGAGGAGAAGGGAGAGAGAAAGATAGAGAAACATCAGTATGTGGTTGCCTCTCACACATACCCCATTGGGGACCTGGCCTGCAACCTAGGCATGTGCCCTGACTGGGAATTGAACCAGCGACCCTTTGGTTCAAAGGCCAGCATTCAGTCCACTGAGCTATAACCAGCCAGGGCTATTTTAAAATATTTTTTAAATGTCTGAAAAAATTTTCCCGGTATTTTGTGGTTTTATTCCTTATATTTTAAATTTATTTTTAAAAATATTTTATTTATTATTTGGAGAGAAGAAAAAGGAAGAAGAGAGAGAGAGAAAGATCAATATGAGAGAGAAACATTGATTGGTTGCCTCTCACGTGCACCATGCTTGGAGACTGAACCTGCAACCTGGTCATGAGCCCTGACAGGGGATTGAACTGGTGACATTTTGCTTTGTGGCACGATGTCCAAACAAGGCATACAAGTTAGGGATCTTCTTTACATTTAGATCTTTGATCCATTTGTAATTTATTTTGATGTAAGGAGAGAGGTACAACTTTTTTTTCTTTTTTTTTAATCCCCAGATAGCTAGCCAGTTGACCCAATCTTATTTACTGAACTATTTTTATAATATAACAAATTCCCAAGTATAATTTTTGCCTACTTTGGAATTCACTATTCTGTTCTGGTATGTTTTTCTGTTCATGTGTAGGTACCAAACTGTTTTAATTATTGTCTTCATTACTTTCCTTTTTCAGAGTTTTTTTGAATATTTAAAATACATATTTCCCATAAGAACTTTATAATTGATTTGCTTAGTTCCAAAAATAGTCCCATTTTAATTTTTGTAAGAGAAAGGATTGGGCTAAATTTATAGGTTAACTTAAGAATGAACATCTTTAAGATTTGAGTGTTTCTACCTAAGAATAGTGTATTTTTCTTTCATTTATTTAAGTCTTGTTTTTTAATCCGTCATTTTTTCCATCTATGTTAATCCATGAACAAGAAGTATTATAATATATAATATTATAATATACAAATGTTACATATAACATTAGTAAATGTTATAATATATAAAATTTATTAATCTGTTAATTTTTGGTATTTTATTTTTATTGTTTTAATTATCATGGGTCTCTTTTCCTCTACAGTAATGTTTAACTGGTTACAGTCTTTATATTGGAGAACTTTGATATCAATAAGTTCATTTTGTACCCAGTCACTTTTACAAATAATTTATTGTTTAAATAGTTTTTTCATTTGAAAAACATTTCTTGTTATGAAACATATCATAGTGTACACACAGAGAACTTAAAACTTACACATTCAGCCTAACAAATAGGTATAAAATAAATACCCTTGCAACTATCACCCAGGTCAAGGAAAGAACATTGCCAGTAGTCCAGAAGCCCCCACTTATTATTATTTTTCAGTTGAATTAGTTGTTCAGGAGATTTTGTATAAAAGCACACTTATTGGCCTCTCTTGAAAAATCACAAAGTGGCACTTTGGACCAATCACATTGGACTGACA
Organism: Sturnira hondurensis; assembly: GCF_014824575.4. Lineage (NCBI taxonomy): Eukaryota > Metazoa > Chordata > Mammalia > Chiroptera > Phyllostomidae > Sturnira > Sturnira hondurensis. Next base: position 4,850,196 of record NW_028092466.1, on the reverse strand, counting down.
TTTCCATATGGCATTAGAGGCCTTGAGCTCTTTAGCTCAACTTTAGGCCAAATGTCAGTTACTATTTATCATCACAGTTGAACTGCACTTTCCTTGGAGATATTGAAATTTTTGAACTTTACTTTTGAATGTTAAAACCAAAGGAGTTGGTAGTCAGTTGGATGTTGGAAAGTGAGGCTGAGGGAGGACACACAGTTCTGGTTTAGGCAGCAGATATTGCTGTTCCCTGAGACAAGAATTCCACATTTACAGTGCAAATGGTGAATTCATTTCTGGACAGTGATAGCGATGTACCTGTGAGACAATGTGGGGAGCTACCTACTGGACAGTTAGGCATAGAAGTCTAGGGCTGAGGAAGGGCAGTGAGGGGAGGTAGAAGAAGGTAAAGGGGGGATAAATGGTGATGGAAGGAGACGAGTTGGAATGGTAAACAATACAATACACAGCTGATGTATTGCAGGGTTGTAAAAAACAAATAAACAAAGAAGTCTAGAGTATAGGTTAGCCATGTAGTTTTGGGAGTCATCAGCTACAGAAGGCAGCTGAAGCCATGGCAGTGGATGAGATCATTCAGGGAGGATGTGTTGGATGTGAAGAAACTGGAGGAGCCCTTATTTAAGGGAACTACATTTCCCAGGGAAAGTGGGTTCTTTACTGAGTCTCCAGTGCTTGACTCAACGTGATTTCCAAGTGACACTGGACAGAGAAGCATACTTCTACTGAAGGGCAGGGCAGATCAGAGAACTGTGGTCTATAAGCCAGGAAACAAGTGTCCGAGGAAGGTGTGGAGCAGTCCACCAGAATGTTAAGGCCTGCAGAGAGATTAAGGGGGATGGGGCCTGAGGAGGTCTGTGAGGTTTAACTACAAGAAGTCCTGTGGAGCCCTGGTTGGTGTGCTCAGTGGACTGAGCACCGGTCTGCAAACCAAAGCTTCCCAGTTCGATGATTCCCAGTCAGCGCACATGCCTGGGTTGTGGGCCAGGTCCCCAGTTGGGGGTGTGTGAGAGGCAACCACACATTGATGTTTCTCTTCCTCTCTTTCTCCCTCCCTTCCCCTCTGTCTGAAATAAATAAATAAAATCTTTTTTAAAAAAGAAGAAAAAAAGTCCTGTGGAAACTTGATGAGAACAGTTTTAGATTAGAGGTGAAGTGGGGGTGGCTCTCAGAGGGCTGAGGAGTGGGAGGAAAAAAAATGGAGTTCTTGAGAATAATTCTTTTCAGAAGGCAGGCTGTAAAGGGGAGCACAGAGTGGAGTGTGGTACCTGTAGCCAGAATATGGAATCAAGGAAAGGATGGTTTTGTTGTTATTTTTCACAAGATTGTAAAAACTTGGCCTTACTTAAATGTTGATGGGAAGGAACCTAGTAGGCTGAGGGTATAGGAGAGCTGGAGAAGATGGCATCTGACAAAGAAGGAGGAAACCTTGTCAGAACAGAGCCTAGGAAGAAGGGTTGACCTGGGTGTGAGGAGGTCCTCTTCTGTCATAAATGAGAGAAATTGTAGGCTTAATTTCGATAGCAGGAAGTGCATGGGGTTCTCACCTGATGTCTGTTGTATTTCTGTGATGCAGGAGGTGAGGCTTTTCACAGAAGTGGAGAGAGGGAGGCCAGATTTGAAAAAGTAGTCAGGATTTGCAGTTACTGTGAGAACAGGAGGGAAAGCAGGTTGCGAAAATCCCAGGATGCAATCTGGAGAGCTCAGCTGGGGTTGAAGACCTTGAATGCCCAGAGCACTAATCTGTGTGGTCATGTGATTTTTTCTAGCCTTGCTGGACCACCTTCACATGGGCACAGTGGGGATGACAGTGGATGTAGCCAGGATTGGGGTGTTGCCAGGTGGCTTACACTAAGGAATGAGGCCTCTTTCACGTGCCCCACTAGGGACAGAACCTGCAACCCAGGCATGTGCCTTGACTGGGAAATGAATCAATGATCTTTCGGTTTGCAGGATTACGCTTCAACCCACCGAGCCCTGCGCCCGCGCCGCACCCNCCCTCCCCCTGCCCCCCCGCCTCACCCCCCCCCCCCCCCCCCCCCCCCCGCCCCAGGACATCTGTTATCATTTTTAACCTCCAAGAGCTCTTTCGTGTTTTCTTTTATAGCATCTTGTTTTTGTTTCACAAATGTTCCTTTGTTTCTTTCCTCTCTCTGAGGATGCTAGCAGGCAGTTTTGTTTGTTTTATTTATTTGGAATGGGCAGTCTTCTTTGTTCCCCTCTCGATGCTGTCTTCTGTTCATTTGGCTGCTCACCTTCTGTACCTGGAAAGACAGAGACCACTGGTTTTGAGATCCTTGGCTGTCTGTCCATATTTAAGGGAAGGGAGCTGGAAGGCTGATTGGAAGGCCTGCTGAGCAGATGGTGGGGCTTCTCAGCTGGGAGCTTCACAACAGTGGGATGTTTTCTGGGGACTCCTGAGGTCATTATCTTTGACGCTTTTCCTCTTAGGCTGGTCAGAGGCCACAGAGAACAGTCTTTCAAACTGCATTCTGGAGGGTGTAGGTCCAGCTGCCAGAGTGCTAATTTCTGGGTAGGAGAATAAGGCTGGAGGTCTTAACATTTAGTGTGCACCTGAGCATTTAATGCCTGCTTCTCTCAGTATAATACCTCTCCTTCAGCTGGACCTGGGGCCCACAGTCCAAAGACCCTGTTTCTGTACTGCCTTCTCATACCACAAGCATGTAGTATTTTGTTGAGGTGAATTGCGCTCTTGCTTAACTGTACAGAGTAGGGGAGCAGACATGGGGAGAGCTGCTTCTTAAATTTTTACCTGGTTTTCCTGTTTTAGTCCTGCCTCCACCTGCTTCCTTGATACTTAAAGCCACTAGCCCCTGGGCCTATAGAGAGTCCTACAGCATGAAGTGGGTGGTTTCTTAGCTGGGTCCATCACCAGCTTAGGATTCCAATTCTGTTCCCTATCCATCTGCTTTTCAGCTTCCCAGTTATCCTGTTCTTTCCTTGTATTTGTGGGTTTTTGCATTAAGCAACAAAAACCCCTTTATTGTTTGGGTTAGTGGTTTGGGAAGAGGAGCAAGAATCAATATGTCCAGTCAGCCTTCTTACCTGGAGATTCCCCTTCATTTCTTTATATTTATTTATTTTCTTATTTATCTATCTATTTATTTTTTAGAAAGGGGAGGGGAGGGAGAAATAGAAGGAGAGAGACATCAATGTGGTTGCCTCTCACACGCCCCCTAACAGGGAGCTGGCCTGCAAGCCAGGCATGTGCCCTGACTGGGAATCAACCAGGTGACCCTTTGGTTCATAGGTTGGTGCTCAATCCATTGAGCTACACTAGCCAGGGCTCTTCGTCATTTCTTATCTTTAAATACCCCAGTGCTGCCCATCCCTGCACCCTCTGCATCTGTTGTTGGTTCTTGCTTATGCCCTTGAGCAATACCCTCAGCTGCTTTGCTTTTCTTTCTCCCCAAGGTCCCTGATGATTCTCTTTGTGGAGATTGACTACTGGGAGCGGCTGCTGTTTGAGATACCCCATTATGTGGTGAATGTAGCTGAACGTGCAGAGGACCTGCGCATTCTTCGTGAAAATCTTCTTCTTGTTGCCCGAGACTACAATAAGTAGGGCTCCAGTCTGCATGGCAGACCTTCTGTATGCTACTTTATCCCCCGTCTTTGTCTTATCTGCTCCATGGGGTTGTCCTTTTCCTATAGTGTCCATGTTTTACATTTTGTCCATCTCAAAAAAAAAAAAGAAGAAGAAGAAGAAACACCAGTTTCACTGCTCTCTCATGGCTCTATGCTTATTCCCTTGTAGTTTTGTCTTCTACCTTTTGGGCAGAGAGCAAAAACAACCAGGTTCTTTCCCACCCTGTGGAGCATTTGGGCCATATACATTGCAAGACTGGTTCACTTCTCTAGGAGTGAAACTGGCATTAGGGTTATGGGCACAGAATAACATCAAATTCATGGAACCAAGGCCATGCTGGCACCCTTTCTCTTAATGCCCTTACTACTCATTTCTGGAGTGAGGCTTTGTCCTGGGTTGTGTTCCTCTTTCAGCCCAATTAAAGTCCAAGGGAGCGGATCCAGCACTCTTTTTTGAGTGTCTAGAACTGAACTATCCACTATGGTAGCACTAGCAGCAGGTGGCTATTACTATTTTACTTAATTAATCGAATCAAATAAAATTAAAAAATTTAGCCACTCATGTGCATAGGCTACATTTTCAATTTTTCATAGCCTATCATATTAGCACAGCTTGTAGAACATGTCTTTCATTGCAGAATGTTTTATTGGAAAGCACTAGTCTAGAATCGTGAACTTTCTGATTTTTGCACCAGGTTTCCTGGTGTGGAGGAGAGGTCTTCAGAGCTTGTCCCCATCAGCTACCTGACTGCTCTTACACACAGGATTATTGCCATGCTGTCGCCAGATGAACAGGCCCTGTTCAAAGAGCGTATCCGATACCTGGATAAGAAGATCCACCCTGGACTCAAGAAACTGCACTGGGCCTTAAAGGGGGCCAGTGCCTTCTTCATCACAGAGTGCCGCATACATGCCAGCAAGGTAGGCCATGGTCATCAGACCCTAAAAGCTGAACAAGAGACTGGTGCATGGGAACTGAATACCTGAGTTGTAGGTAGTGAAGAGACTAGGGAGTAATGGAAAAGGAATTAAGTGTGCTTGGGGAAGGACTTTTTTTTGTTGTTGTTGGCAACTGTAGGTAGAGGATAGGTAGGAGGATCAAATTAGGCCCAGAGGGTTTCTTCCCAAGCTGAATCCTCACCCCATGGTGGTGGTGGGGGGGGTCTGAGTCCAGGTACAGGCGATTGTGAATGAGTTCAAGGCATCTACTCTGACCATTGGCTGGCGAGCCCAAGAGATATCAGAGACATTGTTGGTACGAATTAGTGGCAAACGAGTATACAGGGACCTGGAATTTGAGGAGGACCAAAGAGAGCATCGGGCAGCTGTGCAGCAGAAATTGATGAGCCTGCACCAGGATGTGATAGCCATCATGACCAACTCTTACGAAGTCTTCAAGAATGATGGCCCTGAGGTAGGGCTCCTGTGGCCAGGGCTTTGTGGTTGGGGAAGCCCCCAGCCCTCCAGTCCCATCAGACAGCTCTCTTGATTTTTTTAAAATCCCCCCAGTGTATGCTTCTTAAATGTCCTGCTCTATTATTGGATTTGCCCAACCTTCAGTCTTTCACACCTCCTTCCTTCAGGACTCAGAGTCTTATTTAACCAGCTTGTTCCCATCCCTGTTGGCTGGACCTGCCTGTCCTTCCCTGATGGTTCTCTTTCCCTTCCCTCTTCATACCAGATTCAGCAGCAGTGGATGCTATACATGATTCGATTGGACCGCATAATGGAGGATGCCCTGCGTCTGAATGTGAAGTGGTCACTGTTGGAACTGTCCAAAGCTATCAATGGGGATGGAAAGACCACTCCAAACCCACTCTTCCGAGTCCTTGTAACTTTGCAGAATGACATGCAGGGAGGTGTAGCACAGGTGGGGATCACTTTGCTGCTGACACCTGAGAACTATTTATACTTTATTCCCCAGTCTCCCTCAATCCTTAAACTTGACCCTTAGCCCTGACTTTATGCTATGGCCCCTGGACCTGGTTCTGAGTTGCTCAACCTTACTGGTGCTTAGGCCTGTCTCCTAAGGCTCTCCCCACTGTGTTCCCACAGGTGGAATTCTCACCCACCCTGCACACTTTAGCAAGTGTGGTCAATGACATTGGCAAGCACCTTTTTTCCACCATCTCTATCTTCCGCCACCTCCCAGAAATTCTCTCCAAGCGCAAGTTTCATCGTGACCCCATCCATACAATTGTGGGTGAGTAGGCAATGCGGAGGGCATCTGGTGTGGGGCTATCAGAGGCTTAGGAGTGAATAGAGCTAGGAGGAGAGACCAGGGCTGTTTTCAGACACACTGGGCCAGTCATTTCCAATATGGGTAAGAAATGCAGGTCAAGGGGCTAGATTGGGGAAGTGAGCAAAGGCAGGGATGAAGGTTGAGTTTAGGTAACTGATGCTCAAAGAATTTGGGATTTAGGGTGGGAGATTAGGAAGGACAAGTTTGAGAGTGGGGCTGGCATATAACATGTCCAGATAGCAATAGATGATACATCTGAATCCCACAGATTAGATTCATACTTTACTTTCTGCTTCCTCCTTTATTTTCTAATGCTTATGTTTGAGTCTCATTTCTTAGGGGAGGTGGTATTGGAACAGGGGGTCTTGAGGAAGTGGCCAGAGGCCAGTCTGGAGCTTGGGTTGAAATGATAGTTAATGAGAAGCATTTTGCTGGCTTCTGAAGAGCGAGATGAGGACATCAAGAAGATCCAGGCCCAGATCAGCAGCGGTATGACCAATAATGCAAGCCTGCTTCAGAACTACCTCAAAACCTGGGATATGTATCGGGAGATCTGGGAGATCAACAAAGACTCTTTCATTCGTCGCTATCAGCGCCTCAACCCCCCTGTCTCTTCTTTTGATGCCGACATTGCCCGGTAAGGAGGACAGGTGGATGTGCAGGTCTGTCTCTAAGAGGTCTAGAATCTCAGAAGGCATTCCAGGTCTAGAGACTTAGGAAGGAAGGTTGGGTTAAGGAGGGGTGCAGAAAGTGTGTCCTCAACTAAAGGAAAAGAGCAGGACCTAGGGAATTGGACCTTTGTTTCTTAGCAGTTAGGTCTGATAAGAGCTGGACAAGATTTAGGGAGAAAGCTGTTTTGGTGAGGACTACCCACAGGGTTTTATTAGAAAGGAAGAAATCCTTGGGATACAAAGGATGAGAGAAGTGAACACGTTTAATTTTAAGAAGGTAGATTGGAATTAAATTGAAAAAGATGCTTGAGTTCTGAAGGCAGGGAAAGAGCTCCTATCTCTTTGTCCTCTGGTTGTTCACTCATTTGTTAAATAAACGCCATTGTCCTATGGGTCCATGAGAAATCAAAAGAAGAAATGAACAAGTGTTTCCTCCTGAGGGCAATAGTGTAGTAGAGAAGCCAGAAGAGCGGTGGTGGGCACTTGAGAGTGGCTGAAATCCCAGCTCTACCACTTTCTAGCTGTGTAACTTTAGGCAAGTTACTTAGATTCTCTGGGCCTCAGTCTCTTGTGAAACAGATATTATACAACCTCCCCTTATAAGGTTGTGAGATTATTAAATATATGTAACAGCACTTTGTGAACTCTAAAGTACTGCCCTAATGCACTTATTATTACAGAAGCTTCCAATGTAAAAATGATATGATTAAGGTTTATCAGGTACCAAGGCAGTTCAGTGGAAGGAGAGAGAATTTTTCATCCAGGGGCGTTAGGAAAGGCTTTGTGAAGGGAGTGACTTTGGGGCTGGGCTTCATCGAATAGGTAGGATTTCAAGAGGCAGAGATGGGCAGGTGGAGGGAATACCAGGTAGAGAAAATAGCATAAGGAAAGGCATAAAGATGGGAATACATAAGCATGTTCACCAATAGTGAGTAGTCTGGAACATAGGATAGGAAAGGGAGGATGCAAAGGAATTTATATACAACAAGCAACTTTACTCTCTCAACAGCCTCGTGATATGGGTTGATTATTATCATCATGTTACAGATGAGGAAACTGAGGCTTCCAACAGTTAAATAATCTGCCTTAAGTCATAGAGCTAGTGAGCAGCAGTGGGAAGTCAACCCAGGCCTTGAATGCCAGACCAAGGAGTCTGATAGTTATCCTGTTGATAGTGGTTGGGGAAATGACATGATCACAGCTGTATGCCTGGGAGGGACCGAAATGAGAGACACCTTGGAGTAGAAGAATGCTTTAGAGCTGCTGCACAGGTCTGGGCGGTAGGGAATGAGAACTTGAACTAGCATCAGGGCAGTGGTCATGGCTGTAAAGAAAAGACATCTTAGCAGGAATATGGGCCTTTCAGCTACACGGAGGTTGCTAATAACGTGCAGAAGGAGGAGACAGTCCTCAATATCCAGTTTGTGTTGCTGGACTGCTCGAATCTCAAGTTCTCGCTGGTGCAGCACTGCAACGAGTGGCAGAACAAGTTCACGACTCTGCTCAAGGAGATGGCGGCCCGGCGCCTCCTGGAGCTGCACACTTACCTGAAGGAAAATGCGGAGAAGTATGGGCACGGGCCCCAGGCACAGGCGTGGGGAGAGCAGGCCCCATCCCATATGCTTACCTGTGCTCTCTTTACCTGACTTTAGAATAAGCCACCCTCCGCAGACGCTGGAGGAACTGGGAGTCAGTCTGCAACTCATGGATACCCTGCAACATGACTTGCCTAACCTGGAGACCCAGATTCCTCCCATCCACGAGCAATTCACCATTCTTGAGAAGTACGAGGTGCCAGTTCAGGACAGTGTGAGTTCTAGCAGTGTTTGGTCCACCGAGGTGAACCCATGCTAGCAGCAGGTTGTGTGGGAAGCTAATTTCCCACATAGAAGACCCCAGTGCTGTCAAGAGGGAGAGCAGAGAAGTGAGGCAGGGAGAAGAAGGCTCGAGGTTCAAAAGGCTCTGAGAGCCAAAGCTAACTCAAATGATATTTCTGGTTAATTTATGGTTTTCTTTTAGGTCCAGCAACTCACTGCTTGATTTCTTTGGGCCTCTTTGTGTGTAGAAGTTGGTCACACTTTCTGCTTTGGAGGATCAGAAACAGTTTTAGTGAGAAGGACAAAACTTCGGCTCATGGGTCACCTCCTCGTATGATATCCCCAGGTGCTGGAGATGCTAGACAGTCTCAATGGAGAGTGGGTCCTCTTCCAACAAACCCTGTTGGACAGTGAACAGATGCTGAAGAAATACAAGGAGAAATTCAAGACAAGCCTCATTCACTCAGCTGATGATTTCAAGAAGAAAGCACATCATCTTCTGGAAGAATTTGATGGCAAAGGTACTCTTTTTCGCAACCTCTATTCTTCTTTACCATTGTTTTGACTCACTCTCTCAAAGCCTACAGTCCAGGGAGGTGCAAACAAGGATGAGAGGAGGAAGGAGTGGTCTGGGGCAGGCAAGGAGCAGTGGCACTTCTGTCAGCAACCCGACTGCTGCCTCTGACTTTTGGTCAAAAGGCAGCAGCCCAGCTCTCATTTCCAGTTTTCTTATACCCGCCTCCTGAGTCCCATCTGTTTTTGATTTTCAAGCCACATTTAGTTGTTTTGAGTTTACTCATCATTCTTTCAGTGCACCTTCTCTTATTTTCTTTTCCTTCCCTCTCTCACATGAGGAAGAAGTGAGATTTACCCACAAAGAGGTCGGAGAGGGATGACAGTCCCTTTAGAGGACTATGGCCTTGAGTGGCATCTGACCTTCATCCTGGACTTTCCACAGGCCCCTTCACCAGTAATGTGGGACATCAGGCTGCTCTGGACCAGATTGCCCAAGTACGGGCCATGCTGAATGCCATGCGGGAGGAAGAAAACAGTCTCCGTGCCAATTTGGGCATCTTCAAGATTGAGCAGCCAGTCTCCAAGGACTTGCAGAACCTGGAGAAGGTGGGGTGCTGAGCTAGATGCTCGTGGTAACCAAAGAGAGGGGGCAATGGACAGGTGAATGCATCCTAAGAGCCTGGAAAAACAGCCGGGACTAGGAAGATGGGTGCACAAGGAGTTTTTAAAGAAAAAAACTGATGTAAAATTTAGATAACAAAATAACCACTTTAAAGTGAACAATTCACTGGCATTCCATACATTCACAATGTTGCGTATCTACCACCTCTAGTTCCAAAACATTTCCATCACCCCTGAAGGAAACCCTCTGCCCATTAGCAGTTATTCCCCATCCCCTCTCTCCCGAGCCCTTGTTGGTCGCTGATTTATCCTCTGTGTGTATGGATTTACCTGTTCTGGCCATTTTACATAAATGGAATCACACAAATATGTGGCTTTGTGTCTGGCTTTTTTCATTTAGCATAATGTTTTCAAGGTTCATCATGTTGTAGTATGTATCAATACTTCATTTTTTTATGGCTGAATAACACTTTATTGTATGGATTTACCACATGTTGTTTATCCATTAACAAGTTGGTGGACATTTGGGTTTTCCCACCTTTCAGCTGATGTGAGTAGTGCTGCATGGACATGTGTGTACTCGTATTTGTTTGAGTCTTTATTCTCAGTTCTTGTGGGTAGATACCTAGCAGTGGAATTGTTGTATCACATAATTCTATGTTTAACTTTTTTTGAGGACTCGCCAAGCTATTTTCCACAGCAGCTGTACCACTTTACATTCCCACTAGCAATGTACAAGCTTCCACCCCCCCCCCTCGCGCGCTCGCAATTTTTTGGTTCTAAAAAAAAAAAAGGCCATCATGGTGAAGTCAAATTTCATCGTGGTTTTGATTTGCATGTCCCTACTGACTAATGATGCTGAGGATCCTTTCATGTTCTTGTCCCTTAGGGAGCTCCCAAGGCAAGAGTATGGAGAAACAAATCCAAACTGAGGAGGCAGCTCTACTGCCTGAAGGGAGAAGCTTCTCAAATGAGAGGAGCAAAGACCCTGAGTGTTTGTCAGCAAGTTACTAAACACATCTTTCTGTTTTCTGCCATCAAGGAGCTCGATGCACTCCAGCAAGTGTGGGAGATCACACGGGACTGGGAGGAGAACTGGAACCAGTGGAAGACTGGCCGGTTCCTGACCCTGCAGACGGAGGCCATGGAGGCCATAGCCCATGGGCTGTTTCGTCGCCTCACAAGACTAGCCAAAGAGTATAAGGTGTGTTGAGAGAGGAGTGGGAGGAAGATTAGCACTTGAGGAAGGGGAACTGTGTGGGAAGATTCAGCTCTTCTAAATCTTTCCACTTTTGCTCAGGATCGAAACTGGGAGATTATTGAAAACACTCGATCAAAAATTGAGCAGTTCAAGAGGACCATGCCTCTCATCTCAGACCTGCGGAACCCTGCCCTTAGAGAGAGGTAAGTCTGCTCCCCTGCTCCTGGGGTGACCCTCTGGCCTGTGCTGTCATCTGGGTCTTTCAACTGTCCCCTCCATGGTAATCATGATTTCTGCCCCTCTGTCCACAAACGTATGTCTGGATGAAGGCTTCACTAGGGCTTGCCACTGTCCCTCTGTTTCTCGCACTGTCTGGGTTCTCTTGTCTCTCTGGACCCTTCTCTGCTTCCTTTCCCCTCTAGCTCCTCTCGGTTTATGTTGTCATAGCTAAGCTGTATGCCTTCTGTCATACAAAAGTTTTTTCTTTTGATGCAGCCAAAAGTATGACTTCCTTGCTTTATGTTTTGGCTTCTGAGCCTTATTTAAGGCCTCTCCTACTCCAGAGTTATAAATGTGTTCTCTTCAACTTTTTTCTAATTCTTTATAATTTTGTTTTTTCAAGTTTAATTCTTTTAATACATCTGGAATTTATTATATAGTAGAAAAGTCCTTTGAAACCATTGAGGATAGAATAAACTGTTTTCTAAATGGGGTTTTAGTATAAATTATTTATTTAGGAGAAAATTGTTAAACTTATTTTGCATTACCCTCCATGTTTCACCATTAAATATTAGGCGGTTAAATATAACCTAACCACTTTATTTGCCTAAGTTATTTAACCTCTCTAAGTCTCAGTTTCTTCACATATAAATGGAATGACAAACTTCTCATTTATAGAGGGGTTGTGAGAACTGAGTGAGATGTTTCATGTACTGCACTTAGCTCAGCATATAGTCTGCAATGAGCCTGCAATAATCTCTTAACTCCTTCTCTAGAGAACCTGCACCTCAATCTCTGTATTCCTCACAGTGCCTAAGATTGTATCTCAGAGCCTATTTAGTAAATGTGGAATCGTGAATAAATGAATACACAGAACCATAATATCCCAATGGGAAGAAGTCCGGGGAGTGATGCTAATACTTTCCAGTAGGCCCTGGTGTCCAGCTTCCTAAACTGACCTTCTGCCCCTGGCTGCAGGCACTGGGATCAGGTCAGGGATGAGGTCCAGTGGGAGTTTGATCAGGAATCCGAAAGATTCACCCTGGAGCAGATTGTGGAGCTGGGGATGGATCAACACGTGGAGAAAATTGGGGAGATCTCGGCCTCAGCAACCAAAGAACTGGCTATAGAGTTGGTATGACAGAATCCTTCCCCATACTCCCCCACCTCCTAAGCCTGGAACAAAGGCTTCCAGGTTTTTATCATCTGATGGTGTCTCACAGCTCCTATTCCCCTTGAGGATGAAATATTTGACTGCTCTGTTCACCCAATTTCTTTCTGCAGGCATTACAAAACATTGCTAAGACTTGGGATGTGATTCAGCTAGATGTAGTACCCTACAAGGATAAGGGCCATCACCGACTCAGGTAGAGAGGGTTTCAGGGAGCCAGGAGAGGGGAGTGCTGTGTGACCTGGGCTCTGGAGAGGGGACCAAAGAATGGCAAATGGGGAAGGAATATGATTTTGATGCTTTCCTCCTCAGAGGTACAGAGGAAGTATTCCAGGCACTGGAAGATAACCAGGTGGCTATATCCACCATGAAGGCATCTCGTTTTGTCAAGGCCTTTGAGAAGGATGTGGACCACTGGGAACGCTGCCTCTCCCTCATTTTGGAAGTTATTGAGATGCTGCTCACAGTACAGCGTCAGTGGATGTACCTAGAGGTCAAGATTCACTATCTGAGCTCCTCCTACATCTTGTTTCTATTCCTTTATCTGCATAGGACCTAATATTTGCTCCATTATCAGCATCTTTTTCTCACTTCTGAAGTTATTCTTCATTTAGGACCTGAGCATTAGTTATTACCTCTCATCAATTCCCTCCCTGAAAAGCCTTATTCTCCTTCCATTTTTTCTCTTTGGACTCAGGTGCCTAGCCTATCTGGCCCTTTGTTTCTTCTTCTTTTAAAAAAAATATTTATTTATTTTTTAGAGAGAGGGGAAGGGAGGAAGAAAGAGAGGGAGAGAAACATCCACCAGTTGCCTCTCTCATATGTCCCAAATGGGGAGTGGGTCTGCAACCCTGGCATATGGCCCTGTCCGGCGGCCTTTCACTTTTCCAGATGATACCCAACCAACCGAGCTACACGGGCCTTGATTCTAATGCACCTTATCTTCCATTCAACTATCACGCATGGTATGGGATCAGGGAGAAGAGTGAAGAGAGTATGTGAGAAACAGCCTCTCATCCAAATTCTTGGCCCTTCAGAATATCTTCCTAGGAGAGGACATCCGTAAGCAGCTGCCCAATGAATCAGCCTTATTTGACCAGGTCAACAGCAACTGGAAATCCATTATGGACCGGATAAGCAAGGACAACAATGCTCTCCGGAGTACCCACCATCCAGGTCTGAGCTCTCTGGCCTCTTGTCCTGACGTAGCCTCAGTTGGTGCTACACATATGTGAAGTTATGGCCACGTGCTTCATTTATTGAAAGATGACTATTGTACCTGCCTGTCATACCATCACCATTGCCTCTTCTAAGCATTAAATAATAGTTCAGCAAATTAAATTCAATAAATATTTGAGTGGAGTACAATACAGTGGTAAAGGGAGTGGGATATGGAATCCCACAGACTTAAGTTCAAAATCTGACTTACGCTTTTCGGGTGGCTTGCTTCCTCCATACTACAGTTTCCTCCCCTGTAGTGGCAGGGGTTAATGACAGTTATTTCTCAAGGTTTACAAGGATTGTAAAAGAGTATGTAACAGTGAGTATAGGGTCTGGTGTAAAGTTGGTGCTCAGTTAGTAGCACTGTGCCTCAGGAAGCCCTGATTGAGGACTTGCTCTTCTCAAGCTGATTCACTTCATGAGATGATGCAGGTAAATGAGATCATGCAAATAGAGGACTTATCACATTAAATGGCACAGAGTAAGCCCTTGGTTACTATTTATTAGCTATTGTTATGTTAATGAAATCACATATGGTATATAATTAATGCATAATGTATAACATATATAAGAGTATATAATGAATACTTAATAGTGAATTAATGAAGAGAATGGGATAAGCATGATAGATTGACTGGGGACACTTGTCTGCTTCCCAAAACAATTATGGCAATCTGTACCCCAATGTTGAAGAGCTGGCAGAGTAGATATAGTTGGAGACTCCAGGTCTACTCAGGGCAGTGGTAAAAGGCCATCCAGTGTGATTTATTGCTCTTCTTCCCAGGCCTCCTGGACTCATTGATAGAAATGAATACAATCCTGGAAGATATTCAGAAGTCTCTGGATATGTACTTAGAGACTAAGCGCCATATTTTCCCCCGCTTCTATTTCTTATCCAACGATGACCTCCTGGAGATTCTGGGCCAGTCTCGCAACCCAGAGGCTGTGCAGCCACACCTCAAAAAATGCTTTGACAACATCAAATTGCTGAGAATGCAGAAGGTCAATAGAGCTGGCCATGAAGGGATGAAGGGCAGGGGAAGGAGGCTGAGTTTAAGGTATTCAAGGCCTTGAAGGAGACAATGCCCTCCCACTGGGAGGGGGATATTAATGATCCTGGATTATGTGAGAAAGAACTTTTTAAAATTAGTAATGTTGAGGGGAGGGGAGAGGAGCAGAAATTACTCTCAAAGGGCCCAAATACCAGTCTCAGCAGATACCAAGAGTAGGCAGGCTAGACCATTAATAGCTTTTTGTTTCTATAGGTTGGGGGGCCCAGCAACAAATGGGAAGCTGTGGGAATGTTCTCAGGTGATGGCGAGTATATTGATTTCCTCCACCCAGTACTTTTAGAAGGGCCTGTGGAGGTGAGTTATGGTGAGGGTTTAGGAATCAAGCTTATTCTTCTTTGTGTTAGGAAGTTTGCTTGGCTCTTTGAGGAGAGAACATCTCTGTAAAGCGGCGTTTTCCACTTTTTACCCTCCCAATGGCCATTACTGAAAACTATAACCTGTAACCCTGAACCTGACAATCTGCCTTCTGGCTTTCATATCCCTCAGGGGCCCAACCAGATCCTGCCCAGGCCCTACTTCCATTTGGGTCCATCCTGCAGGTCCATCCTGCAGTTCTGTTTCCTAAGCACCGCCCCCCGCCCCCCCCCCCCCCCCCCCCGCCGGAAACTCTTGTCTCTGGCTCTGAGACTGAGCCTTCCTATTTTCTCACTGCTCTTCAGTCTTGGCTTGGCGATGTGGAGCGGACCATGAGAGTCACCCTACGGGAACTTCTCCGGAACTGCCGCCTGGCCCTCAAGAAGTTTCTTAACAAGAGAGACAAATGGGTGAAGGAGTGGGCTGGCCAGGTGAGCCGGGGTCCATAGAAATTAGAGAACAAGAAAGATAGAGCTGAAAAGGAGTAGCAAAGATAAAGACAGAATCTTGAGTCTAAACATGCTGGTTTCTTGTCCCCTTGCTCTGGGATGTGGCCCTGGAACCCTACATGCCAGGCTCTTAGCTCCAGACCTTAGGCATCTACCCGATCCTTAAAAGCATATTAGCACACTGGAAGAGGAGTCCTAGTCCTAGGGACTGGAAGAAGCTGGGATTTGGGAGCTGGGCTATGAGGGTGGCCAGGGACAGGGCTTTGGAATACAAACCTCTGCCTGTGCTTTAGGTGGTGATCACTGCTAGTCAGATCCAGTGGACGGCTGATGTAACCAAGTGCCTGGTGACAGCTAAGGAGCGGGGAGACAAGAAGATCCTCAAGGTCATGAAGAAGAAGCAGGTGGGGAACCCTAGAAGTACAGGATAGCCCTGTAGGGGAGTTAGAGTTGGAGTCAGAATTAGAGGTGAGCTGTTGGGAAAGGGTCAGAGTGAAAGTGCTTTATGGGAGAAGTCCAGTGAGGAAAGTTAGGGTGGTATAGAAGCACATTTTCCTATGCTGATATTGGGGGTCCAGACTTAGGTGGTGTTAGGGCTAGCACTGGAGTTGAAAATCGTGGTAGGCTGGAATGAAGTATGGTTGACTTTGATTGCATTGCTCCATCTGCTCTCTTTCCTACCACTCCACTCTACAGGTGTCAATACTGAATAAGTATTCAGAAGCTATCAGGGGGAACTTGACCAAGATCATGCGACTTAAAATTGTGGGTCTGGTGACCATAGAAATTCATGCTCGAGATGTGTTGGAGAAGCTTTATAAGAGTGGCCAAATGGATGTCAATTCTTTTGATTGGCTCAGCCAGTTGCGCTTCTACTGGGAGAAGGTACAGATGGGCCAGCTCCCCACTCTTGTACCCTTAACACAATCCTAATGCATTAATTAAATTCCTATTCTCTAAATACAATAATATTCTAATCCAACCCTTTGTCCTATCACAGTGCCCTAATCTAGTTCCTAACTCTATTACAAGTCTCTTAAATTGGTAATGGCAAACCATTTTCCTGTTGGTGTTCACTGTGGGTGTCACTTGGCTGGAACTCAGAAAGATTTCAGGCAGCTGCTGCAATGGATTGGGGTGGACATGCAATGTGAACCCATTTTTCCATCTTGGCCATCAAGTCTTTGCTCCTTCTAACTCTAAATGGAACCCCTCATCTTATAACTGTGACCCGTTCGCCATCTCTAGCCCCACTATATATCATTGCCTTAGCACTCTTTCTTTAGGCCCACGTCTCTCTTGCTCTGCCCTGTTTCTCCAGGACCCCGATGATTGTGTGATCCGGCAGACCAACACACAGTTCCAGTATGGTTACGAATACCTGGGTAACTCTGGCCGTCTTGTCATTACTCCCTTGACAGACAGGTCAGCTGTGTGGAATGAGCAAGATGGTTGGGGTGGGGGTAGCGAATGCTAAGTGAAGGCTTCCAGAGCCTGACTTGAGCCCTGTCCTGCATTCTCAGGTGTTACATAACACTGACCACAGCATTGCACCTGCATCGAGGGGGCTCCCCCAAAGGTCCAGCAGGCACGGGAAAGACGGAGACTGTCAAGGACCTGGGCAAGGCCCTTGGCATGTATGTCATCGTGGTCAACTGTTCTGAGGGCCTGGACTTTAAGTCCATGGGCCGAATGTACTCAGGCCTGGCCCAGGTGAGCATTCTGCCACCCTGTCCTAATGGCCCCTTAAATATCTTTAGTCCCAGAAAGTCAACTGTAACCCAAATTTGGTTCAGTGCTTTGTAACTTATAAC
The DNA here is from genome assembly GCF_014824575.4 of Sturnira hondurensis. Lineage (NCBI taxonomy): Eukaryota > Metazoa > Chordata > Mammalia > Chiroptera > Phyllostomidae > Sturnira > Sturnira hondurensis. The sequence continues at coordinate 4,833,224 of NW_028092466.1, read as the reverse complement.
CTCCGTTAATTCTTAAAATTGGTTATTCCCTGCACTTCCATGAAGTGTGATTTGCTTATTTACAAAATGTGAAGATTACGTAAGGATTAAATAAGTTAATGCATGTAAACTAGTGCATAGTGTAGGCACTCAGTGCTCACAGGTTCTCTACCCTGGTCTCTTTCAAACTCACACCTTCCCTAGAATTCCCCCAGACTGTCCCTGTCTGATGGAAACCTCTGGTCAGAAACTACAACAGTGCTTTACTGGGCTTCCCTCAACACCCCACCCCCAACATTTTGGAGGCCACCTTGCCTATCCAAATAGTTCCAGCAGTGCTGTGTTAGTCACATTTTCTAGTTTCTCTCAACCTGGGGTACTTCTCCTACTGCCAGTGAATCTGTCTTCCACCCTACAGACGGGTGCCTGGGGCTGCTTTGATGAGTTTAACCGTATCAACATTGAGGTGCTGTCGGTGGTGGCCCAGCAGATCCTGTCAATCCTATCTGCCCTGTCTGCCAACCTCATCCGCTTCTATTTTGAGGGCTTTGAAATAAATCTGGTGTGGTCCTGTGGGATCTTCATCACCATGAATCCTGGTAAGGGCGAGGGAGTGGATGGAGCTCAGTGCGGAAAGTTCTTTACTGTTCTCCCTAACGGCATTAATAACCACCGTGTGAATGCAGGGGAGGGCAAAAGTAGGTTTACGGTTGTGAGTACGTAAAACACAGTTTATCTTTGTATTATTATTTATTAATTACTGTATTATCTTCCATATGAACAACTGCAAACTTACTTTTGCCCCACCCTGTATATGTAGCGCTAGCCTTTGAAAGTACTTAATTATCTTCTCCCATCGGGCTAGCAGTTCTTAGAGTTCTGTTCTATCTGCCATCTGTTTTGAGAATGGGAGAATGGCCTCAAAGTGCAGGTGTTAGGGTCTCTCATTGCTGTCCCCTGGAAATAGCTCTGTGGGAAGGGTCTAGGAGAAAACAGAAAAGGGTTTAGGCACTGAAAGGATCAGAGAAACAGCTGTGATTTCTGTTAGGACTGACGTTATATTGCATGCGTAGAACTTGGAGAGATGGGAAATTGGCAGCTTTACCGTTTGAATTTGGAATGAGCCCATGCAGAAAGTAAGGAAATGCCCAGGGATAGGAAAGAGGAGCAAATCGGTATGGGAGGAGGAAGGGCCAAGGTGTAGATAGAAGAGATCTTAGAGTTGGAGTTGGAGAGAAAGTTAGAGATGGAGCTAGGGTGGGGGAAATGGGATTGATTGGGAAGTGGGTCTTTGGGAGCAGTCCAGGTTCTAAACAAATGGCTCTGTTTTCCAGGCTATGCTGGTCGTACAGAACTTCCTGAAAATCTTAAATCCATGTTCCGTCCAATTGCCATGGTGGTGCCTGATTCAACTCTTATTGCGGAAATTGTTCTCTTTGGGGAGGGCTTTGGCAACTGCAGGGTAATCTGATAGTCTTTTTTTCTCCCAATTATTTTATTTCCCTTCCATGATTATTCCCTGGACAGAGGAACACCATGAAGGCCCCGAGTCAGTTTATCCTATAGGGAACATACTGTCGGTAAGGTATGGAGGCAGAAGTATTCAGAGGTCTCTCCTCTACGATGTCACAAGTCCACGAAGGTGGGATTGACAAGGTCTTCTCATTAGGATTGTCCATAGAGCAACTCCCAGCTGCTTCAAGTCCAGGCACCTAGCTTCTTGTATTCGTGACTACCAAGGGATAAAGCAGAGGGAGTTGTGGAGAGACAAATTGTTTGCTCCTCTGTTTTCACTTCTCAGATTCTGGCCAAGAAGGTATACACACTTTACTCCCTGGCTGTGCAGCAGCTCTCCAGACAGGACCATTATGACTTTGGCCTGCGGGCCCTCACCTCCCTTCTGCGCTATGCTGGCAAGAAGCGTCGCCTGCAGCCAGATCTGTCTGATGAAGAGGTAGATCAAGGACATAGCTCTTGGACATTAACCTCACTGTCACTGGGCCTATGTGCCTTCACTAAAGTTTTCAGATCCTTTCTTTCCCCAGATTGGGATTCCCACTTTTCTTCCTGCCCCCCTGTGTTGCCTGAGTTTTACCTGTCCTATTTTTAAAGACCAGCTTAGGTATATCCATTGTTCTTGGCTCTTGCCCCTCATCCTTTGGAGATGAAGGGCCTAGTGAGTACCTAGGCCCTAGCTCCTCCAGGCGGAGTCTGTCTGATGCAGTCCCTGGCTCATGGAGTCTGAGACATTGTGGATGGGGGAGAGACATTCACATGGACTACCGAGTCCTATGGTGGAAGAGGGTGAGTGGCCTCTCTCTCAAGGGGAGCAAAAGCCATGGCCTCCACCATGACAGGCCTTTATTTCTTTTTCTGGGCACATTACATGATCATCCTTATTTACTACGCACAGGTTCCATTTAGGTGATTACCTTTTACAGAAAACAAAGGAGCCAATGCCACTAATCACGTCCCAGAAGAGGGATATTTGCAAATGAAAAGGGAAAAGTGGTTGAACCAGTTACACTCCGTACTGGGGAGTTTTAGCATGGATTTTAGGAAGTTACAGTAAGCACTTGCTGTCTGGATTCAGGGTGAGGGACTTTTAGCAAAAGCAAGTCTCAAAGTGGCCTAGGTACATAGCAGGCCTGGTTCCCCACGGGAGAACCTATCTGTGGGCGTAGGTCCTGTGCATCTCCAAGTGGGAGCTGGGCCCATGCCATGAAGAATGGTCTCCTACAGCTGTCTTTCCCCATCTAGGTTTTGCTGCTATCAATGAGGGATATGAACATTGCCAAACTAACTTCAGTCGACATGCCATTATTCAATGCCATCGTGCAAGATCTATTTCCCAACATTGAGCTGCCTGTCATTGATTATGGCAAGGTATTTTTTTCTTAATACTCTTCCTGACCTCATATGTGAATGTAGATCTGGGAACATGACACTTGGCTCCCAGGCCTTGTTCTGCCATTCACTAGCTGTAACTTTGAGCAAAGCAGTTGGCTTCTTTTGAGACTTCCTTATCTGTAAAATGATATAGACCTATGCAAACATTCTACACTCTCACCACAACTCCATACTTCTCTTCCGCCCCCTAACTCATTGGCTCAAGTACTTCTACTCATTGCTTCTTTGACTTCATTGAGATCTCCATCTACTGGCCTTTCTACTCTCTCTATTCCCATTTGACCTCTCTTGCCTCTACTTCTCTCCTAAGTTAGGGAGTTTTGAGGAGAGACTGCTAGGAACTGTGTGATTATGGGAGAGCAGTGCAATCAAAGGGGGTGAAGGAGGAGGATTTTAGAAAGTACACGCATTTTCTTTCTGGCAGTGGTAGTTCAGGTACCCTGAGTTACCCTTTCTATTGAAACCACTAAAATGCTAGATAAAAATATAAAAATACATATTTTTTAATGTATTGCTAAGTTGGAAAGAAAGAATTCTGGGATGGGGAGGGGAAATAAGAGCAGGGAGATCAGTGAGTGGAGAAGCTGACTTTCTCCCTGAAAATTTTGTTGAATTTAAGGTACTTGAGAGAGAAGATAAAGTAACCCAAGTTTGAGGTACAATAGGAAAGCCAGTACTGCATAAACTTCAGTCTGCAAGGGAAAATATCCTCAGTAAATGGGAAAATGAGAAACTCAGCATTGAAAAGGGTACATACAATAAAGAAACTTGCTTATGTTGACAGATGATGGGGAGAGGAGCTAAAATTTTTGAGATTTCCTAACCACAAGTCAGCCCTTACATGGTTCAGGGTCATAATTTATTCTATATACTGTATAATTCCAAAACTCTCAAACTTAAAACTTAATTTTAAGTAGTTCCTGATTGCTAGTTTCCCCCAGGGGACTGACAGAGCAAATGCAAATTAATTCTGGAAGAGGAAATTTCAACTTAAGCCTCAAAGAATTATAATAAAAATTTAAGATAGAAGTCCAATAAAATGAGCAGCTCCTGGTCAAAAGTCACAAAACACACAAGGGAACACACTAGCATGAATGGAAAATGGAGGAACAACAGAATAACAGAGTCAAATCCCTAAAGACTTCAGATATTGAAAGTGATCAGCACAGAATTTAAAAATAACTAAGTTTAATATGTTTAAAGAAATAAAAGAGGAGCTTGAAACTATGAGCCAGGAATAAGAGACTTCTAAACTAAGTAGATTTGAAAAAGAACCAGTAGGATTTCTATAAATGAAAAAATGTTACAATTGAAATGTAAAACACTTCAATATATAGAGCACTTATGGGTGAAGAAAGTGGATTAAAAACAATTTTGTTAGCTTTTGAAAATAGACTATAATACTCTAAAGATATTTTTATTATTTTTAAAGACTTTACTTATTTATTTTTAGAGAAAGGGAGGGAGAAAGAGAGGGAAACATTAATGTGTGGTTGCCTCTCATGCACCCTCAGCTTGGGGACCTGGCCTGCAACCCAGGAATGTGCCCTGACTAGGAATCGAACCAGTGACCCTTTGGTTCTCAGGCTGGCACTCAATCCATGGAGCCACATCAGCCAGGGCTAAAGAGGTTTTTTAAAATAAGGCATCTATATCCAAAAGTATGGGGAGAATGGAAGAAATATAACAAAAATTTTAGACATAAGAAACAAATGAATAAATCATGCCTTAGCAAACCTGAGAGGGCTGGAGGTGGGAAAAGATGAGAGACAGTTCTCAAAAGGCCAAGGATTCATGGAATTAGATTCCTCTGTGAGTAGGGAATGAAGGAAGTGTAGCTACGATAAGAAGTATTGGAGGGAAACTGCCTTGGAAGATCTCTCGATCTTCCCTTCTCAGTGATCCCAAATGACTGTGTCTCTCCCACTTTGGCAGAAGACTAGAGGGTAAAATAGTAGATCTCTGGACTGGTGGACACTGGAATAGCTGAGGGCGTGAGTAAATCCTATTAAAAATGGGGATTAAGTGAATGTTTACACATTGACTGCTGAGGCTGTCTTCTTTCATCTCTCAGCTCCCAGAATACTGACAGCAAGACAGGAAATTGGAAGAGTTTTCTCTGGGGAATCTGTCTAGTCTAAGAGGAATGACCAAAATATGGAGAATAGTAATTCCCAATGAAAGTCCTAGATAAATCATCTACAGGGATACTCACAGTCTCTAAGCCCCACTTGCACTCAGGGCTTTTGTTCAGTTCTTTACCCATTTGTGTGTGAGCAGAAAACCAGGGGTCACCACACATCTGAGGAAAGCCTCTGACCAGAAAGCAGCCAGAACAAGTAGGAAAAAGCAAGTTAGAGAAAAGAGATAATACAAAGAAGAGGTTTTCTTTTTTTAAATCATTGTATTCTCAGAGATAAGATTAAGATAGTATTGCCACGAAATATTATTTTTAAAAAAGTATTCCAAAAAATAGAGCAGACAAAGGGAAAAAGAGATAAGATTCAAAAGCCAGTCAGGAAGGACAACAGCCAAGTAATAGGAGTTCCAAAAAGTAAGGACAGAGGAAATGGAGGGGGTGGGGCAGGATCGAGAGTGAAATGATTCAAGAAGAATCCCTAGAACCGAAAGATCTATTTCCAAAATGAAAGGATCCACAAATGCATGATGCAGTGGATAAAATAAATCCTTAACAAGGCCCATCATTGTGAAATTTTAAAACATCAGGACAAGGAGAAGACTTAAGCTTCTCCAGAGAGGGAAAATTTAAAAAAATATGTAATATGCAAAAGATCAAGAATTTAAATGTTGGACTTCTCAGTAGCAATATTGAATCTATAAACAATGGAGCAGCCTTCAACTCCATTCTCAAGGAAATTATTTGCAACCTCAAATTCTATTCCTAGCCAACCTGTCACATGGGATGCTAGATAAGAGATATTTCAGACATGCAGACTCTCCAAAAATACTACCTCCAATACATGCTTTCTGAGAAAGTTAGTAGAAGGTGTGTTCTACCGAAATGCAGGCATATCCCAAGAGAGGGAAATAGAGGACACAGGATGGTGGCTGTGCACCTGGCGTAGAGAAGTCGCTCCAGTTCAGAGTAAATTCGAGTGCTTCAGGAGGACTTCTGAAAGGAGATTCATGCCTCCTGTGAATGCATGTTTTGAGAGATTTAGTTAACAGCTAGGGTTTGAAGTTGTTTTAGAGATCAGCAGGCTAAAAATGAAGCAAACAAAAGACAGCAACTATTAGCCTCTAGGGGAGAAATTGTTCAAGAAAGGGAAAATAATTATACATTGAATAGTACACAATGTTATACTAATCTTTCACTGTTTAGAAGAGACACAACTAAAATATAAAGACAAAGGGTTGAGAGTCAAAGAATATAAAAAGATATCTCAAGTAAATACTAATCAGAAGTAAGATGAGATAGCAATATTAGACAATATAGCTTTTTAAAAATTTATTTTTAGAGAGAGGGGAAAGGAAGGCAAAGAAGAGGGAGAGAAACATCCATGTGTGGTTGCCTCCCATGCACGAACCACCAGGGACCTGGCCCGTAATCCAGGCATGTGCCCCAGACCAGGAATCAACTGGTGACCCATTGGTTCACAGGCCGGCACTCAATCCACTGGAGCTACACCAGCCAGGACTAGACAGCATAGATTTTAAGGCAAAAAGCATTACTATAAATAAAAAGAGTCACTTGATAGAAAAGATTCAATTTACCAGGAAGATAAAACAATTCTAAATTTAGAGGCACCTAAAAATATAGTCTCAAAAGAAATAGAGCAAAATTTTACAGAATTACAAAGAGAAATAGACAAATGTAGCATTGTAGTGGAGATCTTAACATCTTCCAGTAATTAATAGGCCAAGCTGACTAAAAATCAGGATATAGAATATTTGAACAATACAATCTTGATTTAATAAACATCAGTAGCAGTTGTGTTCAATAATTCAAAAATACTAATTTTTTCCAGTCCCACATAGAATATTTAGGAGGTTGACCATGTAAAGGCTATAAAGCTGCTTCAAAAATTCCAAAGGAATTTAAAACATTTTCTGATCACAATCATAATTCTACTGATATCAGATGAAGTTGCCTTTCTGGCAATTAGAATATTAAAGGAGAAGGGGGACATTTCATGATGATAAAAGGGTCCATGTCCCAAAAGATCTAACAACTCTAAATTTGTATATACTTAATAATAAAACTATAAAATAGATAAAATAAGACTGACAGAACTAAAAGGAGAAATTGATAAAAATCACAATCCTTATGAGAAATCTTTATATACTTCTCTCAGAAATTGATGAAGCAAGAAGATCGGAAAATCCATAAAGGTGCAGAATGGAATGCTTTTAACAGACTTGACTTGACACATACAGAACATTTTATGCAACAACTGCACTAACATAATCTCCTCAAGCGTGCATGGAACTTCTACCAAAACTGACCATGTGTTGGTTATTAAGTATAGGTCTCATAAATTTCAAATGATTGAAAAGTATACATAGCATGATCTCTGACCATGATAGGGTTAAACTAGGGATCAATAACAAAATATAATTTTAAAAGCCCAAATGTTTGGAAATTAGGCAATATAATTCTAAATAACTCATGGGTCAAAGGAGGAAATAGAAAAGTATTTTAAGCAGAATAAAAGGAAAAAATGGCACCTTAAACTTGTGGCAGGATGCTAAACATGCACACACGTATCTAACAATGGAACAGAGGTGTAATAGCCACAACGAGTGGAGGGTATTTTAAGATTAAAAAACAAAGCAGGCAACAACCCAGATAGCGGAAGAAAGTGGTAGTGGTGAGGCCTCTTAGTGGTGTTGGAGAGATGCAAGTCAAGATCTTGCTTCTATTTGAAATTATTTGGTTGTGTTGGCTATATGTTTAAAAATGTCGGTATTCTGGGACTGATCCATTATGGTCATGGTTCTGTAAGCATTTTTATCTTAGGTAATGATTTGCTTGATGTCTAGTTCTCTTACCAGACTGTGAGCTCTGAAGTAGGATGAACTCTCCTTTGTTCTCACTACCCAACACTCTGCTTGGCACATAATATAGAGGCTTAGTAAATATTCGTTGAATAATATTAGAAAAATGTGTCAGTGCGTGTCAGACATTGTGTTTTATGCTGACTATTTTATCTAATACAACAACCGTATGAGAGGAGTTACCGTCATTGCTCCTATTTAACAGATGAAGGAACGGAGACTAAGAGAGATGACTTACATTCACATGGCTGAAAGCTGGGGACCCAGCCTGGCTGACTGCAGAGCCCAATCTCTTAACTCTGCCATTGGTCAGCCTCCCGGGGAATGAATAATTGCCAGAGTGCAAAGGGTCCTGGTGCTATTTTTTTAACAGTTGGAATATTATCTTCCAAAGGCATTGGGGAGATTTGAAAGTCCTTTGCAGTCCTCTTCCTTTCTCTTCTACTTCCTGTATTTCCCGTTCTCTCAGCTGCAGGAGACCATCGAACATGAGATTCGAGAAATGGGCCTGCAGATTACACCATTCACCCTCACCAAGGTCCTCCAGTTGTATGAAACCAAGAGCTCCCGCCACTCCACCATGATCGTGGGCTGTACAGGCAGCAGCAAGACTACGGCATGGCGAATTCTCCAGTCCTCCTTGTCCTCCCTGTGCCGCTCTGGAGACCCCAACTTCAACATCGTTAGAGTATGGGGTTGGGAATGTGAAGTCACTGGCAGAGATTTGAGTAGGAGGAAGCCGGTGGAGGCTGGGGGCAGGGATGCATAGGTGTCAGGAGGGCAGTGCAGGCCAGGAGACAGTGCCTGGGTCCAAGGAGGCCTAGGAGAGATGAGGGAGAGAGGGACAAGTGCAAATCCCTGGATTTAAGGGAGCTCTTAGGATTTGTGTCTGTCAGCAGGTCAAAACCACTTCCTGTGTCATTTTTAGGAGTTTCCTCTGAACCCAAAGGCGTTGTCCCTGGGGGAGCTGTATGGGGAATATGACCTTAACACTAATGAATGGACAGATGGCATCCTATCCAGCGTCATGAGGATGGCATGTGCAGGTACCCAAAGGATCGTGAGGTGGGGAGAGCAGATGCCTCAGTCTCCTGTGTGGTGGGGCATTCTCGGTATAGAAAGCTCAATTTGGAAGAAAAATGCTTGGAGAATGCTGAGGTACAAGGACACATAGGCTGATATCTGTGAGGAGAGGAGTATGGAGGGCCCTAGGTGCGAAAGCTCTGGTTTCCTTATTACCTACCTTCTACCAAGATGAGAAACCAGATGAGAAGTGGATCCTTTTTGATGGTCCTGTGGACACACTGTGGATTGAGAGCATGAACTCTGTCATGGACGATAACAAGGTGTTGACCCTCATCAATGGAGAGCGCATCGCAATGCCTGAGCAGGTACAGGGGTGCCCTGACTACCGAGTCCCTGCAGATGTGGAAGCTGGAGGGCATGAGGCAGGGCTAAGGGCAAGAGCAGGGGATCCTCAGGGAAGAGGAAGTTTTATAGCAGAACACTGAGGAGGAGGACCACTGCATTTAGGGGAACCTGTGATTGAAGAAAAAATGCTTGTCTACCATGGCTGTGGAGAACAACAGTATGGAAAAGAACCGTGTGTACTCGGAGTACTGTGTACATGGGAAGCGGCCCTCCTCATGCTCATTTCCACTGACACAGGAGGGAGGCCCTTCACTTGTGCACTTGGAATTATGAATTCATAGGCTGTAAAACCCACCCTTTTCCACCCACTCAAACAATGCAAGAGAGAGAGAGTAACTTTTTTTAATAAAGATAACCTTGAATGAGTTCTAATTTCTTTTAACAAGCAAATCATTTGTAAACCTTAGGTCTTTATTCATCCTGCCACAATTGGTACTTGGCAGAGACATCTTGGGGCACCAGAGTTCTGGGCAGGGAGGAGTGAAAAACAAGGTTCTGACAAAGTATATCCTTAGGTGTCTCTGCTGTTTGAAGTGGAGAACTTGGCGGTGGCCTCTCCAGCCACTGTGTCTCGCTGTGGGATGGTATACACTGACTATGCGGACCTGGGCTGGAAGCCCTATGTTCAGTCATGGCTAGAGAAGAGGCCAAAGGTATGAAGGGAACTGAGGAGAGGGAAGGTACCAGCATAGACTATGGGACATAAGAATGAATAAAAATCCCCTTCATATTCAACTCCAGGCTGAGGTAGAGCCCCTTCAACGCATGTTTGAGAAATTTATCAACAAGATCCTGACCTTCAAGAAGGACAATTGCAATGAACTGGTGCCCCTACCTGAATACAGTGGAATCATCTCGCTCTGCAAGCTGTACTCATCCCTGGCCACACCAGAGAATGGGGTAAGGGGGGCCAGAGCAGGGCCAGGCAGGAAGGGCTTATGACTTCCCAGGATAACTTCAGGGAAATAGCATGTCTGACACACAAGTTGAACACCTGGCTTGAGTGGAACAGAGACTACAAGGGAAGGCCACGTTGACCATGGAGGCAGTGAAGGGAGCGTGCATGTGTGTGCATGCTGGAAGGCCAAAGTAAGGTTTCTAAACGGGATATTGTACACAGTGGGGCTCACTATAATTTCCTCTTTATATTTTGGGAACTGAGGATAATTCATGTGGTTTCTCATTTCTGTATTTTTTCAAAAAATAAATATTAAATCTTGGGATACTGTTTCTGCTGGCAGCTCCCAACTTAATCTAATTAGGGGCTTTAGACATTTCCAGATTTATTGATATATAAGAAGAAAACTTTGTTCAGTTTAAAATTATGGAGTAAGGACCAAAATTGTATATTTTTTCTGTTGAGATTAAGTCACTGCCTAGAAATGTTTTGTATTGTTTTTAAAGATATTGCCAGATAATTAAACTGTTAACATAAAGTTTTGTAACAATTAAGATCCATTACAGTGTATCCTATTCATGATACAATTCATGTAACTTAAAACTGTGTAGATAAACTTTCAAGATAACATATGGAAAAAGGACAATAGTCCCAGGTGCTTGGGAGGACTGGCCAGGGAGGGGATGAGGGGAGGGGGAAGAGCACTGATGATCAGAACAAAGGGAGAAGGGCATTCATTCTAGGTAAAGAAGAATGGCCTTCACAAAGACATGGAGACACAAGAGTCGGTCCCTGCTTGGCAAGGAAGGGTGGGGTAGTGTTTGCATGCAGACCCTTTTCAGTGTAGCAGAGACCCCGAGAAGAGGATGGGGATATGTGTTGCATGCTGGGATGAGCTGGAAGGACAGACTAAGGATTCTAGACTGAATGTGATAGACAGTAGAGTCTCATCACCATTGCCCATCTACATTTTGAGGATTGAGGATTCTTCTAAGACCAAGTCCAGTATTCTGCATTGGGCAGCATCCTGTATACAACATTACCTGCAGTGTTGGGAGTTTTTTTTTAAAGATTTTATTTATTTATCTTTAGAGGGGAAGGGAAGGAGAGAAGGAGAGAAATATCAATGTATGGTTGCCTCTTGTGAGTCCCCTGCTGGGAACTGGCCTGCAACCCAGGCATGTGCCCTGACTGGAAATCAAACCGTGATTGTGTGGTTTGCAGGCCCGCACTCAATCCACTGAACTACACCAGCCAGGGCGGGAGTTTTAATTTACAACCCATCCCCAAGAGTTCCACACCTGTGGGCCTGTGGCCGTTTCACAAAGTAGGTTGGAAATTATGCAAATGATGCCAAGTTGGCTGCCCATTGACCACTTCCCCCAAGCAGTTCAGTGTCATCTGCACAACCCCACATGTACCACTCACCCTATCAAAGGGCAGCATTGGCACATGCCCTTTGGGTTGGGGGTTGAGAGCATGAGCTCTAAATATGCTATTTCTACTATTAAGTTGATACATTAAAACATTTAAAAAATATTTTTAATTTATTTTTAGAGAGAGGAGAAAAAAGGGAGAAAGAAACATTGATGTGTGAGAGATACCTCAGTTGGTTGCCTCTCGCACACCCCTGACTGGGGACCCTGCCTGAAACCCAGGCATGTGCCCTGACTGGGAATCAAACCGGTGACCCTTCGGTTGGCAGGCTGGCACTCAATCTACTGAGCCACATCAGCCAGGGCATAAATTTTAATTTTTAATTGCTCAAGTAACAGTTGAATCTAACTTCCTTTCTAAAAATTACAATTTTTTTGTACAAAGTTAAAGTTGTTTTTGATCACCTTCCCCCTCTCAGTCCTGGTCTACTTTTCTCTTCACACAAATAACTACCATAGTGTGTTTGTTTGTATGTGTCATTCCAGGCCTATTAAAAATGCACATTTACATACAAGCCCATAGATACCTACAGAAAATGTGATATTTACAGAAATGTATCATGTACTATATACCATACTTGCGATATGCTTATTAAATCAACAATATGTGTTTGAGTTCTAGACTGCCACATGCAAATGAACTTCATTGCTTTTAACTGCTGTATGTTCTGTTCCATGGTAAAACATGACATTTTTTTCATTCTTCTACTGGTGGGTGTTTAGGTCATCTACAATTTTTTGCAGTTACAAAGAAGTCACCACAAATGTCCCTGGACCTGTCTCCTTGAGCACCTGTGGGCACTTCTTCAGGGTAGACATGGTGTGGCTAGGTCCCTGCCGTGTCTTAATAACTTAGTAGAGAAGAAATTCAGGGCCCCTTCTGGGCTACAAGGAGTTTCAAGTTTATCTAAATGTTTTAGATTTAGTTTTATCTATACCCATATGGTTTTCTGAACAGAACCAGGAAGGGAGGAAAACTTTAAGCCTTTGTGATGATCTGCTAAAGTAGATCCCTCCATTTCTTATAGATTGTGAGTATTTCCCCTTGTCTTTTTCCATCCAGGTGAACCCAGCTGACAGTGACAACTATGTCTCTATGGTAGAGCTGACTTTCGTGTTCAGCATGATCTGGTCTGTGTGTGCCTCTGTGGATGAGGAAGGCCGCAGGAAAATGGACAGTTACCTCCGAGAGATTGAGGGCACTTTTCCCAACAAGGTCAGGGACCCCAAACCAGCTGTCCTGTTTTTCCTGTTTTTCCAGAACCCACCTGTTCCCTGATCCTCAGCTTCTTCTCAGGTTTCGACCTGCCAGCCCAGCTCTCTTCTTTCCCCAGGGGTCTGTGAGCGCCTTTTTCTGGATGGGGGAGAGCTAAAGGGAAGCTTTGGTAACCTGGCACACATTTCCTCTTCAGGACACAGTGTATGAGTATTTTGTGGACCCCAAGATGAGAAGCTGGACATCATTTGAGGATAAGCTCCCTAAAAGTTGGCGCTACCCTTCAAAGTGAGAGCAAGGCCTTGGGGGTGGTTTAGATTTGGGGCTGCAGTTGGAGGGAGATGTGGCTAGAGAGCTGGGGCCTAGAAGCAAAAGTGAGAAAGGAGAGGGTGGCCCTCAGAGCAGAGAGGACTCTTGAGTATAGGAAGTGAGACCAAGAGGATATGGGACTGGGGACCCAGGAGAAGGCCTGATCCCCTGGCTCCCCAGGCCCCCCGAGCCCCACAGGAGGCAGAGTTGGCGATTAGAGAGTGGTGGTGTCAGAGGAAGGTAAATTCTGGAAGGCAGAATGAAGGGGGACTTAGAAAGGAGCAGGCCAATGATCCTTGAGACACAATTCCTTTTCCTCCCTAGTTGCCCCTTCTATAAGATTATGGTGCCCACTGTCGACACTGTTCGCTACAACCACCTGGTGAGCACCTTGGTGGCCAATCAGATTCCTGTCCTGCTGGTGGGTCCTGTGGGGACTGGGAAAACCTCCATCGCCCAGAGTGTTCTGCAGTCCTTGCCCTCCAGCCAGTGGTCAGTGCTCACTGTCAACATGTCCGCACAGGTGTGTTATAGGACCCAGGGGTCAGGCAGCCCACACCCTACTCTCTCCCTGCCTTCTGTTCTCTCTTGGGACCCCAATCCCTGACTGACACTCTTCTGTAACTCCATATTTCTCTTGAGTGATGCAAGCATTCATTCTGTACCTTTTTGACCAGACCACATCCAATAATGTGCAGAGCATCATTGAGAGCAGGGTGGAGAAGCGAACCAAGGGTGTCTATGTGCCATTTGGGGGCAAAAGCATGATCACCTTTATGGATGACCTAAATATGCCAGCTAAAGACACATTTGGGTCTCAGCCACCCCTGGAGCTGATTCGCCTCTGGATTGACTATGGCTTCTGGTATGATCGTTTGAAGCAGACCATCAAGTACATTCGAGTAAGCATCTGGGGTGCTTGTTCCCTGTTCCCTCCCATGATAGGTTCAGTCCCCCCTCCACTGGGATGCCGGGATGGAATCCTCTGATGTTCCTTCCACACAGGAGTATCCCGCCTTTCTCAGGACTGAGATAACTGGCTCCTAAGGCACTGGTTCCTATTATAACTCTCCTCATTGACCCAGCTCAAAGGATACTATCCTCTAACTTTCACTCCCTTGTCAGGCCTCTTATACTGTGCCCACATGCTAACCCTGATGCCATGCCACCCAGACCTGTCTAGGTGCCCAGAGTCTGTAACTCCCCTCTCCAGCCCTTCTCTGTCTCCCATTTTTGCAGTGACCTCCCCTGTAATATCAGTTCTCCCCTCCCAACCCAGGATCTGGGCAACTACCCTCAGTCCTGGCTCTTCTCGCATGGGATTCTGAGCAACTTGTTTGTTTCTTTGCCCTGAGTCAAAGGGCAGCTGCGATTTCAGCCTCATTTCTGGGGTGCCCATGTCTCTGGCACTCAGGGTCAAAAACTCACCTAATAATTAATATATTCATATATTCCTGAGAACATATACATGTATACATGTGGATAGATATGTACATTAAAAAGGAAAAAAGGTCTAGCTTATTTAAGCAAATGTTGGTTTTTAACTTACCTCTATTTTCTAATTTGGGTACATGGATTATAATGATGAAATAAAAGCAAAATACGTTACTTTAATAATCCTTTTAAAAAACCTGCTCCTATTCCCTTTCTTCCCTTGACTTTTCCCTGCCCTTATTACTTCCTGCTCCTTCCTGCTGACTCTCTTTTTTCTACTTTCATTGTCAGAGATAATTGTGGTTCTGATCAATGCTTTGTTTCTGTGTATAAGTGTGAGGAAGTGTCTCATGAACTCATTTCTATTTTCAGTGTTATATATTTGAGCTGTGAATATTTTTACTTTTTTCTTTTAAAAATATTTCTGCCTGCTGATTCTGTCCCCCTCCCTCTTCCTACTTGTTCCTCCGTGTACTCTCTTCCTCCTGGCTCCTTTTACATCTTCCCTGTTTCTGTGCCTCCTCTCATCCCCTCTCCCCATCCGTCTTGTCTTTGCTCTCCAGGACATGTTCCTGATGGCTGCCATGGGCCCTCCCGGGGGTGGACGGACTGTCATCTCCCCTAGACTGCAGAGTCGCTTCAACATCATCAACATGACCTTCCCCACAGTGAGGGCAACTGGGGCTGGCAGAGGGGGGACTATAGAAGGCAAAACCATCAGTGTCCTAGAAAATGAGGGGGCAGGTCAGGGAGGGGGCTCAGAGCCCCCCTGAGCAGAGTTGCATACGGGAAGCTGTATTCTGTGGAGGGGAGGCTGCCATCTGCAGGAGCCTTTGCTTCTCCTGAGCGAGGAGAGCTACAGGATGGGAGTGTAGCCTGCTGACTCTGGAATGGGTAGCCTCACTGTCCCAGTGGGTAGAGAGTGCAGGGGCCCCACATAGGCTAAGGAAGGTAAATACTACAAAGCTGACAGATGAGAGCATTGCCAGGTACAGAGTGAGGCAAATGAGGCACTCAAAGGTGCCAAAAAAAATTCAGTAGTCGAGATCAATAATATTTTAATGCATTTTAAAAGTAAGCCCAAAATTTCACTATGAACAAAATACAGGCCTTTTAAATAGATATGAGATTGGAACGGTACCATACTGAGCCATATTGGAGCCTGAGTAAAAAAGAAAAATTGATAATACTAATTCTACTTATATTTAAAATGTTGGTAATTTGTTCATCATAGATATTTAGTATTAATTTAGATTTTTAACATTGCATTAAGATGGTATTTCTCTTGATTTCTGAGGGTTTTTTGGTGCCCCTAAATTCTGCCCCCAAGATGAATGCTTCACTCCACCCTTGTCCCAGGCCTGACTAAAAGGCCAGAGCCCACAAAAGTGAATCAGAGGGTCTGTTTCTAGGAGTCTCAGATCATCCGAATATTTGGCACCATGATCAATCAGAAGCTTCAGGACTTTGAGGAAGAGGTGAAGCCCATTGGGAATGTGGTGACCGAGGCCACCTTAGAGGTGTATAACACTGTGGTCCAGCGTTTCCTGCCCACACCTGCCAAGATCCACTACCTCTTCAACCTTCGAGACATCTCCAAGGTAAAACCCAGCTGACCTGGTCCCTGTGCTTGGTACAGCCTCTGTACAGGCATTCTTTTCTCAGAGTAAGCCTTGGAGCTCAGTAGCATTCCATAAACCCCAAATCACCACTGTCCTCCAGTGCCGTGTTCTCTGGCCTTACCTTTAAAATTTCTGGAGGAATTCCCTTTCCTCCCTCCACCCCGCTAGCCATGCCTCTTCTCCAGGTATTTCAGGGCATGCTTAGAGCCAACAAGGACTTCCACGACACCAAGTCCAGCATCACACGGCTCTGGATCCATGAATGTTTCAGGTGAGATGCCTGTGCCCCTCCATATCCAAGCTTCAGCAGCCTTGCTCCAAGCCCTGCCTCTACCTCACCCAGATGCTCCTTTTCCCAGGGCCATTTTTCTTCTTATTCCCAGACCTCACCCCAACTTCCTCCCAACAGAGTCTTTTCTGACCGACTGGTTGATGCAGCAGACATGGAAGCCTTTGTGGTCATTTTAAGTGACAAACTCGGCTCTTTCTTTGACCTTACATTTCATAATCTTTGTCCCAACAAACGTTCTCCTATCTTTGGTGAGTTGGGAGCTGTGGCTAGAGACTCTTTGGAGGTGGGTTAGAAGGTGGGTCAATCATGGATCCCTGGTGCCCTTTTTGGAAGTTGTTGGGGGGAAGACCAGGCACTTGAAACTCTGAACCCCCTCTTTTGATCACCCAGGGGACTTCATGAGGGAGCCCAAGGTATATGAAGACCTGACTGATCTGACAGTGCTGAAGGCAGCCATGGAGACGGCTCTAAATGAGTACAATCTGTCACCTGCTGTCGTGCCAATGTATCTAGTGCTCTTCCGAGAGGCTATTGAACACAGTGAGTATTTCCTATTCCCACCCTCTTCCCCAGCATCCCAATTATAATACATTTCCAAGGAAATAGGGATTCCTTCCCAGGCGTCTCCCTGAAGTCACCTTCCTCCTTGGTTCCAGATGCCTTTGTGGCAATGAGTGGGGCTTTTCCTTGACAGTGGTGTTTAACAGACCACCACAGGATGGAGGTTAAAAGTTGAATTGCCGCCAGGGCTTCAGACACTAACCTCTTTCTACATCTCTTGGTCCCTATATTGCAGTTTCAGGCATCCCAGTCTCTAGTCTAGGGCCTGGAGATCCCCTGAGGTTGCTCAGCCAACTTATTGTTCTTGTTCCCCATCTCCCAACCTCCAGTCACACGGATTGTGCGGGTCATTGGACAGCCTCGGGGCAACATGCTCTTGGTGGGCATTGGGGGCAGTGGGCGCCAGAGTCTGGCCCGCTTGGCCTCATCCATCTGCGAGTACATCACCTTCCAGATTGAAGTCACCAAACATTATCGGAAGCAAGAGTTCCGAGAGGGTATGGCTGGGTTTCTGAAAGAAGAAAGGGTTTGGTGCTAGGAGTGAAAGATCAAGTGCCTGACTTTCTGAGATGGTAAGAGAGAGGAGGGATAGAAGCCAGATAACAAGCTGTGCCAGGCCCATGCAGGGTATAGAATAGTGGTGTGTATGTGTTGAAAGTTGGAGTAGGGTGCCTAAATCTTAGAAAAGGAATAAGAGATGGGCTAGTGAATCTGAAGTCTGTCTGTTCCCTTTCCCTTCTTTTCTCATCTGGTCCAGATATCAAGCGTCTGTACCATCAGGCTGGGGTAGAACTCAAGGCAACATCCTTCCTTTTCGCGGACACCCAGATTGCTGATGAATCGTTCCTAGAGGATATTAACAACATCCTTAGCTCGGGCGAGGTCCCCAATCTCTACAAAACTGATGAGTTTGAAGAAGTATGATTCCTTCCATGCCCTCGACCAGTTGGTTCTTGGACCTTCCTGATTAACCCCTGGAGAAGCCCAGATCCCAGAATATGCTGTGGCACCCCCTCTATCCATCCCCCCCTTAGATGGAAGAGCTGTTTCTCTTCTCCCTCAAGGGGCCCTATTGGGTGGAGCTACTTTAACACCCACGTGCTGTCAGCTCAGCCTCTCCTGCTATCCCCTCTGATTCAGCCATTGCAACTGCAGCCCTCTGACCTTTTGTGGCTTCTGTGTAGATCCAGACACAAATCATAGACCAAGCCCGCGCAGAACAAGTGCCAGAGTCCTCGGACAGCCTCTTTGCCTACCTCATCGAGCGCGTGCGCAACAACCTGCACATCATTCTCTGTCTCAGCCCTGTGGGCGACCCCTTCAGGTAACTCCTGTTATATAGCCTTTTCCCTCCTTCCCTGTGATAGCTCAGCTGTCTTCACAGGGGTCTCCCCCTCTTTGGCCTCCCCTGTCTTCTGAAAATGAGTTCCATGGATAGTGCCAGTCTCTACACCCCGAACGCCTCATCTCCTTTTCATAGACCTTGCCTTCTTTCAAGAAGTTTCTTCTCTTTACGTAGTTGTTCACCCCTGTTTGGTGTAACTAGATTGGTTGGTTTCTTTTGGTGGGTGGAGGGGCTAAGAAGGTTGGTATTTCGTTTTTTTGTTTGTTTGTTTAATTTTTAATTGTGGCAAAAACTGCATAATCTAAAATTTACCATCTTTTCTCTGGCTGGTGTGGCTCAGGCCTGTGAACCAAAGGGTTGCCAGTTCACTTCCCAGCTGGGGAGCATGCCTGGGTTGCCAGCGGGGTTCCCAGTAGGGGACACAGGAGAGGCAGCCACACATTGATGTTTCACTTCCTGTCTTTCTCCTTCCCTTCCCCTCTGTTTAAAAATAAAATAAGTAAAATCTTTAAAACAATTTACTATATAAGCCATTTTTAAGTGTACAGCTCAGCAGTGTAATGCGTATTCACATTGTTATATAACAGATCTCTAGAACTTTCTCATCTTGCAGAATTGAAATTCCACACCCATTGAATAACTACCCATTTCTCCTATTTTCCCATCTCCTGGCGACCACCATTCTATTTTCTGTTTCTGTGATATCTCATATAAATGGGATCATATAGTATTTGTCTTTCTGTGACTTGCTTAGTTCACTCAGTGTAATGTCTTCAAGGTTAATTCATGTTGTAGCATGTGTCCGAATTTCCTTCCTTTTTAAGGCTGAATAATATTCCATTATATGTACAGACCACATTTTATTTGTCCACTCTAGGTATGACTACATTTTTTAAAGCATCTGAAAGTAGGAGGGAGTCTTCACAAGAGGCAATGTGGGTTACCATTTCGCTTATTTTTTATAATTATGGTATATGGTGCATTTGCACGTACCAGGCACTGTACTAAATATTTTACATGTGTCACCTCATTGAATCTCCTAATAACCCTAGTTAGTATGCTTGGTTATTCACATTTTAGAGATGAGGAAGCTGACATTTAAAAGGTTAGATCATGTGCCCAAGATCCACACCTAGAAAATGTGGAATTGGGTCTTTCTGCCCCCAGAACCTGTTTCTAAATACTTCACTGAACTAGTTCTGAGGAGAGCAGAATCTGGACAAGGAGCTACAGGAGCATGAGGATGAGGAACTTAGGTCCCTAGAATACAGGTAGTAACTGGAGGCTGACTCCATGAATGGACTTAACTGCCTCTCAAAACCTCTCATCAGGAACTGGATCCGCCAGTACCCAGCCTTGGTGAACTGCACCACCATCAACTGGTTCTCGGAGTGGCCCCAGGAAGCCCTGCTGGAGGTGGCTGAGAAGTACCTCGCGGGTGTAGACCTGGGAACGCAGGAGAATGTGAGGCCCTCCTCCCATGTCTCACCACACTCCCTGAGCTCTCTTCCATCGCCGTTCTCCATCTGTCATCACCCTCTGTAATATCCTTTTTCTTTTGGCCTCAGATCCAGAGGAAGGTGGCCCAGATCTTTGTCACCATGCACTGGTCAGTGGCTCAGTATTCCCAGAAGATGCTGTTGGAGCTGAGAAGATACAACTATGTCACCCCCACCAACTACCTGGAACTTGTGTCTGGATATAAGAAGTATGAAGAAGAGTAATGGATGTGGAGGGCCAGGGAGCTTGGTGTCTTTTGAGGGCAATTACTGAAACAATATAGTGGAAAATAGCCAGGAGCTGGCAAAGGGGACTGGCTCCAGGGCCCAGGTGTTAATGTGGAATGCTAGAGGTATGATGGGTCTTAATTTTGCCCAGGAAGTTAATAAAAGACAGAAGGACCTTTCGGGGATGTGGCTGTCTCTAGAGCCCTCTTCACACTCTCTTTGTCCTTATTTTCTGGAATGGTGTTTTTTTTTCTCCAACCATAATTTGATGGCAACACCACTGTATGTACCCATAATATGTGCACCCAGTCCTCTCATCTCTGCCTGTAACATCTAGACTTTCCACCATTTCTAAGAATTATATACTTAGTCATTAAGTTGTATTGAGTATCTTTTTATGTGCACAACACAACAGTCATTTGCTTTGAGGGAATAAGAAAAATGTAAAAAAAAACCCTTCATTTATTGGAGTCAGTATTTTTTTAAGGATTTTATTTTATTTACTTTTAGAGAGAGAAACGTCAATGTTTGGTTGCCTCTTGTGCACCCCCTACTGGCGACCTGGCCCGAAACCCAGGCATGTGCCTTGACTGGGAATCAAACCATCGATCCTTTGGTTTGCAGGCTGGCACTCAATCCCCCGAGCCACACCAGCAAGGGCGGAGTCAGTATTTTAATCAAAATGAAGAAAAAGCCATCTGTAATAATAATGCTAGTCAACATTTATTTATTTATTTAATATGTATTTTTGACTAGATTTTTAAGAGCATCAGAAAGTGGGCCCTGGCTGGCATAGCTCAGTGGATTGAGCGCAGGCCTGCGTACTGGATGATCACGGTTCGATTCCCAGTCGGGGCACATGCCTGGGTTGCAGGCCAGTTTCAAGCGGGGGACTCACGAGGGGCAACCATACATTGATATTTCTCTCCTTCCCTCCTTCCCTTCTAAAGATAAATAAATAAATAAAATCTTAAAAAAAAAAAAAGAAAGTGGGAGGAAGACAGAACTTGTACAGACACATGCACTGTGGGTTACCCTTGCCCACCATGTGCCAGGCACTATTTTAGATATTTACAATATACCAGTTAACAAAATAAAGCCCTTGCCTTCCCTGGATCATAGGCTTACATTCTGTTTACTATTTGCTAGTTATCATACTAAGCCCTTTACATGCATTTTCTTTTTTAGTCCAGAAAACAATCCAGTTATTTATTTATTTATTTTTTGCCTTGGGCGATGTTAAAACTTTTTTTTCTTTTTTTCTCTTATTTATTTTTATTTTTTATTTTTTTATTTTATTTTATTTTTATTTTTATATTTTCTTGATTATACCATTACAGTTGTTCTATTCCCCCCTTCATTCCCCTCCCCCCGCACACTCCCTCCCCCACCATTCTCTCCCCCTTAGTTTATAACCACGTGTCTCAAGTTCTTTGGATTCTATATTTCCCCCACTATTCTCACCCTCCCCACTACCTATTTTCTACCTACCATCTATGCTATTTTCTGTGCCTTCTCCCCCCTTCTCCCCCTCCCACTCCCCTGTTTCTAACCCTCCATGTGTTCTTCATTTCTATGGTTCCACTCCTGATCTAGCTGTCCTCTTGGTTTGCTTTTGTTTTAGGTGTGGTTGTTAATAACTGTGTGTTTGCTGTCCTTTCACTGTTCATATTTTTCATCTTCTTTTTCTTATATAAGTCCCTTTAGCATTTCATATAATAAGGGCTTGGTGATGATGAACTCCTTGAACTTGACCTTATCTGAGAAGCACTTTATCTGTCCTTCCATTCTAAATGAAAGTTTTGCTGGATAAAGCAATCTTGGCTGTAGGTCTTTGGATTTCATGACTTGGAATACTTCTTTCCAGCCCCTTCTTGCCTGTAAGGTCTCTTTTGAGAAATCCGCTGACAGTCTGATGGGTACTCCTTTGTAGGTGACTGTCCCCTTATCCCTTGCTGCTTCTAGGATTCTCTCCTTCATTTTAGTCTTGGCTAATGTAATTATGATGTGCCTTGGTGTGTTCCTTCTTGGGTCCAACTTCTTTGGCACTCTCTGAGCTTCCTGGATTTCCTGGAAGCCTATTTCCTTTGCCAGACTGGGGAGGTTCTCCTTTATTATTTGTTCAAATAAGTGTTCCACTCGTGGCTGTTTCTTTTCCCCTTCTGGTACCCCTATAATCCAGATGTTGGAACATTTAAAGATGTCCTGGAGGTTCCTAAGCCTCTCCTCATTTTTTTGAATTCTCATTTCTTCATTCCTTTCTGGTTGGATGTTTTGTTCTTCCTTCTGGTCCATTCCATTGATTTGAGTCCCAGTTTCCTTTCCATCGCTGTTGGATTCCTGGACATCTCCCTTCATTTCGATTAGTTTAGCCTTCATATGTTCCTCTAATTTGTGACTATGTTCCTCTAATTTGTGGCTATGATCAACCAGTTCTGTTAGCATCCTGATAAACAGTGTCTTGAATTGTGCGCCTGAGAGGCTGGCAATTTCTCGGTCGCTGAGAGTTATTGGCTCTGGGATTTTGAGTTCTTCTTGCGCCATCTTTTGGGCTGTTTGTGCCTGTTCCGTAGCAGGATCAGAGCCCTAAGGTGTTCACTAGTGCAGGGCAACTCAGTAGCTGGGTTGTGATGCTGTATGTGGGGGCAGGGTCAAAGAGGGACTATGGCGTCCCCTCTGCCGCCTGCCGCCATGGCCCTCACCGGTGCCACAGCTGCTGCCGTCACCGGGCCCACGTGTTTCCTCCCACTGCACGCGAGTGTGCCACCGCCATCAGCCCTTGCCCCCTGGGGCCTGCATGGTCCGTCTCACTGTGCACGAATGTGCGACTGCGGTCAGTCTGCCCCGCACCCCAACTGGTTCCGGGCTGCCTGTGCGCCTAGGTCTGGGGACCTGTCCTGCCTGACCCTGCTCACTGCTGGCTCCGCCCCTCTTACCGTCCCCGTTGAATGGTTAGATGTAGTCGGACTTCCATATAATTCAATTTTCTGTCCCTTGGCTGTGTCTTCGTTTCTCCAAACCTTTGTTGTATTCAAACTTGGTTGTGGGAGAAGGCACAGTGTTTCCACCTATGCCTCCATCTTGGCGGAAGTCCTCGATGTTAAAACTTTTTGAATGAGCTGCTAACACTTAAAACTTGGGAGCCTTAGAAAAATTCAGGTTTCCAACTTCTCTCTCAAATCAGAAATTTTGGCAATACTGAGCTTATATTCATTCCCACACGAAAAAAAAACCCCACAAAAAACCAAAAACCCAACCAGACTAGGGATAAAGGATGGCTATTTCCCAGGACAGGTTTGTGTTTCCTGCTTCACTGTAGCCCTCTGCCTGCTGCACACTGGGGGGCAGTGGAAGACTCTCAAGCAGGGAAATGGTGTGGTGAAAAGTGTCTAGCAAGCTGATATTGACAGTGGTGCATAGGATAAATAGGGATGAAAACCCAGAAGCACAAAGACTAGTTGGGAAACTGTTGGCAATGATCCAGGAAGAAAATACTAAAAACCTGACCAGGGTGGGTGTGACAACAGAAAGGAAGACAGGGACCTGAGACACACTGGGAAGGGAGACTGTATAGGAACTCCCCTTTCTGGGAGTCCAGCCTCTCTGGGCACCTAATTCTACTTTGTCCCCCAGGCTGCTGGCAGAGAAGCGTCAGGAGCTGCTGGACCAGGCCACTAAGCTGCGGACAGGATTGTTTAAGATTGATGAAACAAGGGAAAAGGTGGAAGTGATGTCACTGGAGCTGGAGGATGCCAAGAAAAAGGTGGCTGAGTTCCAGAAACAGTGTGAGGAGTACCTTGTCATTATTGTACAGCAGAAGCGAGAAGCAGATGAGCAGCAGAAGGTGGGGGTCCTGCCCCTCATGCCCCTTTACCAGCAGCACCCACTGGCCAGAGGCTTCTGGTCTCTGTCAGTTACTCTGTTGGGATACCTGTTCCACTCCTCAAATTTTTGTTAGCTTTATTTTTCCTCATTACCACCAACATTGTCACCCTTACCTTTCCCAAAGCAGAGACAAAACCCTTACCCTCTTTCCACCTGTAGGCCGTCACAGCCCATAGTGAGAAGATTGCAATTGAAGAAGTCAAGTGCCAGGCACTGGCTGACAATGCTCAGAAGGATCTAGAAGAGGCATTGCCAGCCCTGGAAGAGGCCATGAGGGTATTAGGGTGGGAAGGCCCAGGGAAGGGCCTCAAAGTCCCTGGGGGCGTGGGAAGAAGAGCTGGGCCCTGTCCCCATAAAGGACCTTCTTGCTACCTGAGTTGACTCTAGCTCTGCTGCCTAAGTGAATCCCTTTTCCCAGGCCCTGGAGTCTCTGAACAAGAAGGATATAGGAGAGATCAAGTCTTATGGACGGCCCCCTGCCCAGGTGGAGATGGTGATGCAGGCAGTCATGATTCTTCGAGGCAATGAGCCCACTTGGGTTGAGGCCAAGAGGCAGCTAGGTGAGCTGAAGAACCAGGAGGTAATTAACAGCAATTCACCCAACACTTCTTATTAATCATGTGCTGTGTGTCAGGCACTCAGAGAGACAGAGATGAATGAGGCATTGTACTGACCCTTGAGCATAGAGCCTAGTGGAAAAGAGAAGACATAAATATCAGTTAAGATTCTTTGGTTGTAACAGAAAACAACTCATCTTAATTTGAGCCAAAACAAAGGGGAGATTGTTATAAAGATAAAGGAATATATCTCAGAATCCAAGAGCAGGAATGCCTTTGCTATCCCCTTCCCACCCCACCCCCACCCCACCCCCTGTCCCCCCACCAAAAAGGGGAAGAATCAGAAAATGGAAAGCAAGAGTCTTGTTATTTCATTCTTGTGGTTTTCTCTGCTTCAAGTTCTCTTAGTAGAATATAGCCTGCAAGCCTGAAAGAGTGATGTGTTGGGGTGGTTCAGATTAAGGTGTTCAAGGTAAGTGATGGGGGATGAGGCTGGGAGGGTCCTGGGGCCTGCAAGGTTCTAGAGAAGGGAGCAAGGGCAGCAGAAGAAGCTTGGCTGAAGGCAGGTATTCTGGCCTTGGGAACAAGCCCAGGAAAATCATGGCTGTGTCTAAGCAGTAGAGGTGCAAGCTGGAAAACAAGGGTGGTCTTAGACCTTCTGGCTGAGGCCCCTGATTTTTATCCCACAGGGGAACAGAATTTCATCAAATCACTGATCCACTTTGATAAAGACAATATCTCAGATAAGGTTCTCAAGAAGATCGGGGCCTACTGTGCCCAGCCTGACTTCCAGCCTGACATCATTGGCCGAGTCTCACTTGCTGCCAAGTCCCTCTGTATGTGGGTACGGGCCATGGAGGTAAGCAGGGGTGGGGTGGGGTGGGGCGGGTGGGGAGCAGTGACACAGCCTGGAAAGAGGACGGTGCACACAGGTGAAAGCTGGGGGAATGGAAGACCTGGGTGGCAAGGACCGCTCATGGGTGAGTGGATGGGTGGGTGAAACCACAGCCTAGCTGTCTCCCTGCAGTTGTATGGGAGGCTGTATCGGGTGGTGGAGCCCAAGCGGATCCGAATGAATGCTGCATTGGCCCAGCTTCAGGAGAAGCAAGCAGCGCTGGCTGAGGCCCAGGAGAAGCTGCGGGAGGTGAGCCTCCTACCAGTCTTTTCCACTGTGGTCCCCCTCCCTGATTTCCTGGATGCTTTGTTACCATTCATCTCTCCCCAGATAATTCTTTTCCCCTCTCCCTTCTAGTCCTGTCTGCCTCCTGTTTAGATGCCCTGTTTAGATGGGCTGCCTCTGGCTGGGAAAGCTAAGCTGACTGCAGAGGGTTACAAAGGCACAGAGGGCACTGTCCCTGAGAAGCCCTTGCACAGACTTGGGAGGGGGTCGTCTTTGTCATGGCCTTTTCCAGGGATATGGGCCCTGAGATATTAACTAATGAGATCTGAGTGGCAAATCGGTCTTTGCTGGAAAGGGCACTGTGGAGGAGGGCAGGGGTGCCGACATCACTGCTGCAGACCAGAAATGTGGCCTGAGCGTGTCTGAGCGAGGACTTGGGAGGGACAGGGTCATCCCAGAGGTAGAGGCACTGACTTACTGTGAACAGTCTAGACAACCCAGAAGGTGGTTTCCTATAAGATATGTGCACAAAGAACTCTCCAACAAGGCAGGGTGTAAAGTGTTATTGTCAAGAGTTTGAAATTCTTCTAGTCTGTCATCTAGTTTTTCTATCATTGATTTTTTAAAAATATATTTTATTGATTATGCCATTACAGTTGTCCTATTTCCCCCTTCATTCCCCTCCTCCTTGCACACCCCTCCCCCACCATCCTCCCCTTTCCTTCATATCCATGTGTCACAAGTTCTTTAGATTCTGTATTTCCCATAGTATTCCTGCCCTCCCCTGTCTATTTTCTACCTACCGTCTGTGCTACTTATTCTCTGCACCTTCTCCCCCCTTCTCCTCCTCCCACTCCCCTGTTGCTAACCCTCCATGTGATCTCCATTTCTATGGTTCCGCTCCTGATCTAGCTGTCCTCTTAATTTGCTTTTGTTTTAGTTATTTAGGTTGTTAATAACTGTGAGTTTGCTGTCCTTTCACTGTTCATATTTATATTTATTATCTTCTTTTTCTTAGATAAGTTCCTTTAGCATTTCATATAATAAGGGCTGGTGATAATGAACTCCTTGAGTTTGACCTTATCTGAGAAGCACTTTATCTGCCTTTCCATTCTAAATGAAAGCTTTGCTGGATAGAGTAATCTTAGATGTAGGTCTTTGGATTTCATAACTTGGAATACTTGTTTCCAGCTCCTTCTTGCCTGTAAGGTCTCTTTTGAGAAATCAGCTGACAGTCTGATGGGAACTCTTTTGTAGGTGACTGACCCCTTATGTCTTGCTGCTTCTAGAATTCTCTCCTTCATTTTAGTCTTGGCTAATGTAATTATGATGTGCCTTGGTGTGTTCCTTCTTGGGTCCAACTTCTTTGGGACTCTCTGAGCTTCCTGGGTTTCCCAGAAGTCTATTTCCTTTGCCAGACTGGGGAGGTTCTCCTTTATTATTTATTCAAATAAGTTTTCCACTTGTGGCTGTTCCTCTTCCCCTTCTGGTACCCCTATAATTTGGATGTTGGAATGTTTAAAGATGTCCTGGAGGTTCCTAAGCCTCTCCTCATTTTTTTGAATTCTTGTTTCTTCATTCTTTTCTGTTTGGTCATTTTTATCTTCCTTCTGGTCCACTCCCTTGATTTGAGTCCCAGTTTCCTTTCCACCACTATTGGTTTCCTGTGCATTTCTCTTCATTTCAATTAGTTTAGCCTTCATTTGTTCCTCTAGTTTGTGACTAAAATCAACCAGTTCTGTGAGCATCCTGATCACCAGTATTTTGAACTGTGCATCTGAAAGGTTGGCTATTTCTTGGTTGCTTAGAATTATAGGTTCTGGGGCTTTGAGTTGTTCTTGAGTCATAATGTTTTGGTCTGTTCACACCTGTTATGTATGAGGGGCAGAGCCTTAGGTGTTCACGAGGGCAGGGTGACCCAGTTGCTGGGTTGTGATGCTGTATGTGGGGGCGGGGTCAAAGAGGGGCAATGGCGGTCCCCTCTGCTGCTTCCTGCAAGCTGCTGGGGCCTGTGCAGTCTGTCTCACTGCTTTCTCCTTTGCCTGGTTTATCTGTGTGCGAATGTGTGACCGCGGTCAGCCAGCCGCCTTACGCCCTCACTGGGTCCGCCTGTTGCCACCCCACAACTGGGATCTGCCAACCACTGCCTGTGCTCCTGGGTCATTTCCGCCGATTTTTCCTGTGTGACCCTGCTTTGTCAGCTGATGGCTCCCCACTTCTTACCAGTCTGGCTGACTGGTTTGTTGTTGTCGGACTTCCATACATTTCAATTTTCTGTGCTTTGGGTGCATTTTTGTTACTAAAACTTTGTTGTCTTTAAACTTGGTTGTGCGAGGAGGCACAGTGTTTCCACCTACACTTCCATCTTGGCTGGAAGTTCTATCATTGATTTAATCGGTGATACAATCATATGGTTTGAAATTCAAAAAGTACAAAAGAGCACCCAGTAAGAAGCCTCCTTCACATTTCCTGCTGTCTAGCCACCACTCCTTTCCCTTGCAAGCAACCAATATTACAAATTCTCGTTTTTCTATGTAAGTGTTGTTCTACACTTACATACACATATATTTTTCACTTTTACATCAAACACACACTTATGTACCTTCCTATCTTATTCGTCTGTATATTCGTCTGAAGACTGTTTCATATTGGTACATAAGAGCTTCTGTTTCCTTTTTACCACATCATGATATTAGAGTGGATGGCTGTACCATCATTTATTTAAAACCATTCCCTTTTTGCCCTGGCTGGTGTAGCCCAGTGGATTGAGCGCAGGCCTGGGAACCATACGATCGTGGTTCGATTCCCAGTCGGGGCACATGCCTGGGTTGCAGGCCAGTTCCCAGCAGGGGACTAACGAGAGGCAGCCACACATTGATGTTTCTCTCCTTCTATCCTTCCTTTCCTCTCTAAAGATAAATAAATAAAGTCTTAAAAAAAAACATTCCCTTTTTGATGGATATATTCATCGATTCCAATTTTTCGATCTGCATTTGTCCTCAAACTTTCTTGATACTATCTATAGAGGAGTTTTAAATTTTATGTAACCAAAGCTGGTTATACTGTTTCAAAATATTTTAACCAAAACCAGCTATGGAGACCAGCTATGTCCAGATCTGACGTCCTCGAATTGGATGAGGAGCTTGAGGTTTGGAGAGACTAAGTGGCCTGCTTGTTTCTAACAGACCTGGGCTAGAACCTGCACTTCCTGATCCCAAGGCTCTTGCCACTACAGTTCATCCTGGTCTTTCCCTGCCACAGCATCTTTGCTGTTCAGAGTGACGCTGCCCTGGAGACCTCTTCTGATGGGGTTTGTGCAGAGTCTGCCAGGCTAGGGCGAGTGGGCTTCTGTCTGCACACACTCCTCCGTGGCCCCGTTCCTGCCATCATTGTCGCTTCCCAACCTCTTATGAAACCTTCACTCTTCTCTCCTTTTCAAACATGAATAATCATAGGGGTGGCAATCCATTTGGAAAGGGTTCTCATCTCTGGATGAACACACCCTGGGCCAAATAATTAGGGACTGTTTCTTTTCTATGTAAAAAATGGGACCTCTGGGGTCAGCTGCCAACAACATCTTTCACTAGACAAATATTTACAGAGTACTCAATGGTAGGTCTCTTGATAACCTCCAAGTGATAGGAGTAAGCAGACAGGGAACCAACATTTCTCTTTTGTTACTATGACAAAGGCTTTGATGAATGAGCCAAATGCACCTCTTTTTAAAAAAAAATATTTTATTTACTTATCTTTAGAGGGGAAGGGAAGGAGAGGGAGAGAAATATCAATGTATGATTGCCTCCTACGGGTCCCCCACTGGGAACCGGCCTGCAACCCAGGCATGCGCCCTGACTGGGAATCAAACTGCAATCTCCTGGTCTGCAGGCCTGTGCCCAATTCACTGAGCCACACCAGCCAGGGCCCAAATGCACCTCTTAATGGAACTCAGAATCAGGCACCTTACTCATCCACTTGCAGAGAGCACTGTGCTGATGCTAGACTCCACCCCAGGCCAGTAAGTACGAATCTCTGGTCCTCAGAGTTTCTCAGAACTGGGAAATCGACATTTTGAAAGCTTTCTTGTCAGAGCTAGAGGTGGGAAAGCCTGTACATAGCTCTAGGGCCCAGAGGTCTGGAGGGAGGCCCAGAGGTCTGGAGGGAGGCCCAGAGCCCAACTGTATTGCATATCAACCCAAATCTTGAGTTAATAGTTTTAACCAATACTCCCTTGTTTGGGGCCCTGAGAATATATTTTCCACAGGCTGGATTCTGACACGCAGCAGGGGTTATGGACCACTGGCTTAGAAATTGCCCCAGAAGGCCCTGAAATGGGTCAGGACAGAATGTGAATCTACTTCAAGGCAACTATATACTCAAGGTTGAAAATTCCCTTTCTTTCCTATTTTCCATCCCAAATTATGTCACATTATTCAACATGGTATATCAGACATTATGCAATAAGATTAAATGATAGTGTTAAAATGCTGCAATAATACTACTACACAAAAATTCCACCAATTTGAATATAACCCTCCAGGAGAAATTAAACTTCAAAGAGTAAACTTTTTCATAAACTAAAGTCCAAATAAATTAAAATCTGAAATTGAATTATCTTGTTTTTATGAGTTAAAAATCTAGAAGCCAACATTAAGTTCTAGTCCCCAACCCATACTTCCCAGTTTCTTATTCTGCTCAGTCTCAGCCGAGGGCTTCCCAGGAGCTGGGTCTCCATTTCCTTACATTACTAGGGGGCCCACACTCCCTGAAGGTGGATACGGTTCCTGCAGGACTTCAGAGGCTATACTAGTTCAAAATCAAGTCTCTTATGACCATTACTCAAAAATTAAAAAGAATTCACTTCCGGCCAAGATGGAGGCGTAGGTGGAAATACTGTGTTCCCTCCCACAACTAAGTTTAAAGACAACGAAATTTTAGTAACAAAAATGGAGCCAAAACACAGAAAATTGAACTTTACGGAAGTCCGACAACAATGAACCATTCAGCCAGACCGATAAACCAAGCGAAGGAGTGAACAGTGAGACAGACCTCTCAGGCTAGGGCCCCAGCAACAGGAATTAAAGCCTGAAAGCACCAATTGGAAAGACTTTCGGGGTTGAGGGGCTGGGAGAGGCTCCCAGGCTCACAGAGAGTTTGTTGGAGAGACCCACAGGGTCCTGGAGGGTGCACGGGCCCACACACCCGGGAACCCGCACCAGAGGGGCCCAATTTGCTTGTGGGATGCCTCAGAGGGGACAGCAATCTGAGAGAGAGTGGAGCAGAGCAAAGTGCCATTTTTTTCCTCTCTGACCCCGCCCCCACATACAGCATCACAACCCAGCAACTGGGTCACCCTGCCCTCGTGAACACCTAAGGCTCTGCCCCTCATACATAACAGGTGTGAACAGACCAAAACATTATGACTCAAGAACAACTCAAAGCCCCAGAACCTATAATTCTAAGCAACCAAGAAATAGCCAACCTTTCAGATGCACAGTTCAAAATACTGGTGATCAGGATGCTCACAGAACTGGTTGATTTTAGTCACAAACTAGAGGAACAAATGAAGGCTAAACTAATTGAAATGAAGAGAAATGCACAGGAAACCAATAGTGGTGGAAAGGAAACTGGGACTCAAATCAAGGGAGTGGACCAGAAGGAAGATAAAAATGACCAAACAGAAAAGAATGAAGAAACAAGAATTCAAAAAAATGAGGAGAGGCTTAGGAACCTCCAGGACATCTTTAAACATTCCAACATCCAAATTATAGGGGTACCAGAAGGGGAAGAGGAACAGCCACAAGTGGAAAACTTATTTGAATAAATAATAAAGGAGAACCTCCCCAGTCTGGCAAAGGAAATAGACTTCTGGGAAACCCAGGAAGCTCAGAGAGTCCCAAAGAAGTTGGACCCAAGAAGGAACACACCAAGGCACATCATAATTACATTAGCCAAGACTAAAATGAAGGAGAGAATTCTAGAAGCAGCAAGAGATAAGGGGACAGTCACCTACAAAGGAGTACCCATCAGACTGTCAGCGGATTTCTCAAAAGAGACCTTACAGGCAAGAAGGGGCTGGAAAGAAGTATTCCAAGTCATGAAATCCAAAGACCTACAGCCAAGATTGCTTTATCCAGCAAAACTTTCATTTAGAATGGAAGGACAGATAAAGTGCTTCTCAGATAAGGTCAAGTTCAAGGAGTTCATCATCACCAAGCCCTTATTATATGAAATGCTAAAGGGACTTATATAAGAAAAAGAAGATGAAAAATATGAACAGTGAAAGGACAGCAAACACACAGTTATTAACAACCACACCTAAAACAAAAGCAAACTAAGAGGACAGCTAGATCAGGAGCGGAACCATAGAAATGGAGATCACATGGAGGGTTAGCAACAGGGGAGTGGGAGGAGGAGAAGCGGGGAGAAGGTGCAGAGAATAAGTAGCACAGACGGTAGGTAGAAAATAGACAGGGGAGGGCAGGAATACTATGGGAAATACAGAATCTAAAGAACTTGTGACACATGGATATGAAGGAAAGGGGAGGATGGTGGGGGAGGGGTGTGCAGGGAGGAGGGGAATGAAGGGGGGAATGGGACAACTGTAATGGCATAATCAATAAAATATATTTTAAAAAATTAAAAGAATTCAAGGACTTTAATAAGGCATTCAAGACTTCCAGATAAAAATGATGTTCCCAGAAATTAGTTATTAATGCCCCAAAGAGCAGAGTACAAACTCAGTGGTATTTTTAGGGATGAGGATACATGGAGAAAATCTTGGGTTTAGCTTTACCAGAATGTCAGTCATCTGGAAACCATGACTTGTGAACTTAAACTACATTGGGAGAAACTTTCAGCAATAGATTAAGAGATATAATGCAGTCAATAAGCATTTACTGTATTGGGGGTGTTGAAAATCCACCAATGTGTATCTTCTTCTTTGGAAGGGGGTTATATTGGTAAAATACACATAAAATTTACCATTGTAACCACTTTAAAATGTGCAAGCCAGTGGCACTGAGTATGTTCACCATGTTGTGCAGCCATCTCTACTGTCTTGTTCTGGAACTCTTCATCCCTCAAAATTGTAAGCCTGTGTATATTCTTTTGTTTATTTGTTTATTTATTTATTTTAGATGGGGATGAAGGGAGGGAGAAAGAGTGGGAGAGAAACATGAATGTGTGGTTGCTTCTGGCGTGCCCCCTACAGGGGACCTAACCTGGCCCACAACCCAGGCATGATCCCTGACTGGGAATTGAACCAGTGACCCTTTGGTTCACAGGCCACCGCTCAATCCACTGAGCTACACCAGCCAGGGCCTGTGTATACTCTTTTAATTTCAGTTTCCTCCTTGAGCTTGGGGTTCCCAGCTCTGTGTTGTGACAGGTATGTTCAATACTGTGCCACTGTGGCTAATACTGCTGCCTCTCTTTGTAGAATTGCTGAGGTCTACAAAAGCTGCCTTCTAGAAAAGTTTCACCTTGTCCTTAACACTTACTCTAACTGGACTATTACCATCAGCAGATTTCTGAACTGAAGCTGCTGTCTGTCGATGCAGCTGAAGCATGTGCCCTGGAGCCTTGTGAGGAACAAGTCCTCTGTTATTTGTGTCTCAAGGCATGGCTTTCTTTCTTTTTTTTAATCCTCTAAATTGTTGAGGGATGTTCCATTAAGGTATAGGTAACACCCGCATACCTATTACTCTGGCTGTATCACCTGGGATCTCAGCCAAAACAATATTTCCAGCCCATCTGCCTGTGGACAAACCACACAGATTTCAGCCTAGTCTCATCATAATTGTCTCCTTAGCCTCGAGTAGAAAATTGAATAATGGGGCAGCTGATCTAGTGCTATCTACCTAGGCCTGGCAATAACCCTTTATAGCTAGAACCTGTAGTAGGCACAAAACCTAATGCTTTGCCAGTTTAAAAGCCTCAAATCTATTATTCACTTTTCCACAATGGGTTTGCCACCAGAACCCAGGTGTCATGAAAACCACCAATAAATCAAAACCAAAATGGGAAAGGAAAAGACTCATACCATCATCGTCATCATATGACACAGATTCCAGCAAGTCTACCACTACTGGCCATCTGGTCTACAAATGTGGTGGGATGGAAGAAAGAACCATAGAAAAATTTGAGAAGGAGGCTGCTGAGGTGGCGAAGGGCTCCTTGAGGTACGCCTGGGGCTTGGATAAACTGAAAGCCAAACATGAGTGTGGTACCACCAATGATATCTCCTTGTGGAAATTTGAGACCAGCAAGTATTATGTGACCACAATTGATGCCCCAGGACACAGGGACTTTATGAAAAACACGATGACAGGCACATCTCAGTCTGTGCTATCCTGATTGTTGCTGCCGGCGTTGGTGAGTCTGAAGCAGGCGTCTCTAAGAATGGGCGGACCTGAGAGCATGCCTTGTGGCTTTCACACTGGGTGTGAAACAGCTGATTGTTGGTGTTAACAAAATGGATTCTATGGAGCTGCCCTACAGCCAGAAGAGATAAGAGGAAATTGTTAAAGAAATCAACACCTACGTTAAGAAGATTGGCTACAACCCCAAGAGTGGCTTTTGTGCCAATTTCAGGTTGGAATGGTGACAGCATGCTGGAGCCAAGTGCCGACATGCCTTCGTTCGAGGGATGGAAAGTCTCCTGTAAGATGGCAGTTCCAGTGGAACCGCGGTGCTTGAAGCTCCAGATTGCATCCTGCCACCAGCTCATCCCACGGACAAGACTCATCCTGCGTGTCTGCCCCTCCAGAATGTTTACAAAATTGGTGGCATTGGTACTGTGTCTGTGGCCTGAGTGCGGACTGATGTTCTCAAACTGGGCAGGGCAGGCACCTTTGCACCACTCAGTGTTACAACCCAAGTAAAATCTGTTGAAACACACCATGAAGCTTTGAATGAAGCTTTTCCTGAGGATAATGTAGACCTTTCCTGGGGACAATGTCAAGAACATGTCTGTCAAAGATGATCTTTGTGGCAATGTGGCTGGTGACAGCAAAAATGACCACCAGTGGAAGCAGCTGGCTTCGCAGCTCAGGTGATTATTCTGAGCCATCCAGGCCAATCAGTGCTGGATGTGCACCTGTGCTGGGTTGTCACACAGCTTACCCTGCTCGCAAGTTTGCTGAACCGAAAGAGAAGATTGATCATCGTTCTGGGAAAAAGCTGGAAAACGGCCCAATGTTTCTGAAAACTGGCAATGCTGCCACTGTTGATGCGGTTCCTGGCAAGCCCATGCGTGTTGACAGCTTCTCTGACTATTCTCCTCTATGCCATTTTGCTGTTCGTGACATGAGACAGACAGTTGCTGCTTGTGTCATCACAGCAGTGGACAAGAAGCCAGCTGGGCTGGCAAAGTCTCCAAGTCTGCCCAGAAAGCTCCAAAGGCTAAATGAATACTATCCCCAATATCTGCCACCACAGTCTCAATCAGTGGTGGAAGAATGGTCTCAGAACCGTTTGTCTCATTTGGCCATTTAAGCTTAAGAGTGGAGGACTGGTTAATGATTACAATGCATCCTAGAAACTTCAGAAGGAAAGGAGAATGTTTTGTAGACCATTTGGTTTCTCTCTCTGTGTGTGTAGGTTTTTAAGTTATTAATTTTTTAAATCAGGACTGTTAAAAAAATTTTATGCCCTGGCTGATGTGGCTCAGTGGTTGAGTCACAAGGTCAAAAGGTCACCAGTTGGATTCACAATCTAGGACACATGCCTGGGTTGCAGGCCAGGTCCCCAGTAGGAGGTGCATGAGAAGCAACCACACATTGATGTCTCTCTTCCTCTCTTTCTCCCTCCCTTCCCTTGTCTAAAAAAATAAAGAAATAAAATCGTTTTTTAAACTTTTTTCTGAATATTTTATTTATTTATTTTTAGAGAGAGGGTAAG
This sequence comes from Sturnira hondurensis, assembly GCF_014824575.4. NCBI lineage: Eukaryota > Metazoa > Chordata > Mammalia > Chiroptera > Phyllostomidae > Sturnira > Sturnira hondurensis. Next base: position 4,797,583 of record NW_028092466.1, on the reverse strand, counting down.
GGAAGGAGAAAGTGGGAGAGAAACATCAATGTGTGGTTGCCTCTCATGTGTCCCCTCCTGGGGACCTGGCCCACAACCCAGGCATGTGCCCTGACTGGGAATCGAACCGGCGGCCCTTTGCTTCACAGGCCAGTGCTCAATCCACTGAGCTACACCAGCCAGGGCTAAAAAATTTTTTTTAATATGATAATTTATCTTAGAGAGAGAGGAGGAGAGGGAAAGAGAAAGAAACATCAGTGTGAGAGACAAACATCAATTGGTTGCCTCCTATACATGCTCTGACCAGGGACTGAACCTGAAATCTAGGTATGCACCCTGACTGGGGTCATACCTGCAATGTTTTGGTGTATGGTATGATGCTCCAACCAAGTAAGTCACACTGGCCAGGACTAAAATCAGTGCTTTTTAGTGGAAATGATGTGACCAAAAATCTATCACAAAATGTTAAGATCCATTAAAACAAAGTTTAATGAGAAAAATACCTAATATTCTGTTCCTCGGTTCCTGAAAACTAACCAACCCCACTTCAACCTAGTCGGCAATATCAGGCCACTTCTGTGCTGTAGCTGTAAGTGGCCTTTATCCTGAGACCACTGCTACTCCTCACTAAGGCTGTGCTTGAAGCCCACACCTTTCCTTTGCCCAAGCCCTGTTTCCTCGAAGCTGCACTGCTTTAAACATTCTGCTTCTGTAGAAACAGCCACTTACTTATGGGCAAAGGCATTGTCGCTCCCCCAAGGTCAAAATAACTCAGAGTTGGCTTAAAGATTTTCACCCGGCTGACACCAGTTAAGTCAACCACAAAATCCCTGACTAGTGTGGCTTGGTTGGGCATTGACCTGCAAAGTGAAGGGTCGCCACTTCAATTCCCAGTCAGGACTGGGCTGCAGGTTTGGTCTCCAGTCAGGGTGCAAACAAGAGGCAACTGATAGATGTTTTTCTTTCATATTGATGTGTCTCTTCCTCTCTTTCTTTCTTCCTTATACTCTAAAAATAAATAAATAAAATCTCTTTTAAAAAGTCATGCACATAAGTATAAAAACCCACCAAGCCTAACAGGAGCCTCTACAAATCACCTAAGTCAAAACACCTGTCCATACCCAACGTCTGCCCATGAAACCCTGAGCCCCACCCAAAGCTTCTTACTGGGTTTTCTGGTCTGCAAATGTACTCTTTTAAAAATATATATATTTTATTGATTGTGCTATTACAGTTGTCCCATTTTTTTCTCCCCTTTACTCCCCTGTACCCTGTACCTGCCTCCTACCAGCATCGCCCACTTTTAGTTCATGTCCAGGGGCCGTACGTATAAGTTCTTTGGCTTCTCCATTTCCTATTCTATCCTTACCCTCCCTCTGTCTGTTTTGTACCTCCCATTTATGATTCTTATTCCCTGTGCCTTTTCCCCCATTCTTCTCACCTCCCTACTGATAATTCTCCATAGGACCTCCATTTCTGTGATTCTGCTTCTGTTCTAGTTGTTTGCTTAGTTTGTTTTTATTTTTAGGTTCAGTTGTTGATAGTTGTGAGTTTTTTGTCATTTTATTGTTTATATTTTTTATCTTCTTTTTCTCAGATAAATCCCTTTACCATTTCATATAATAAGGGTTTGGTGATGATGAACTCCTTTAATTTTACCTCATCTGGGAAGAACTTTATCTGCCCTTCCACTCTAAATGATAGCTTTGCTGGATAGAGCAATGTTGGGTGTAGGTCCTTGCCTTTCATGACTTGGAATACTTCTTTCCAGTCCCTTCTTGCCTGCAAGGTTTCTTTTCAGAAATCAACTGATAGCCTTATGGGCACTCATTTGTAGGTAACTGTCTCCTTTTCTCTTGCTGTTTTTAAGATTGTCTCCTTATGTTTAATCTTGGGTAATGTAATTATGATGTGTCTTGGTGTGTGCTTCCTTGGGTCCAACTTCTTTGGGACTCTCTGAGCTTCTTGGACTTCCTGGAAGTCTATTTCCTTCACCAGATTGGGGAAGTTCTCCTTCATTATTTTTTCAAATAAGTTTTCCATTTCTTGCTCTTCCTCCTCTCCTTCTGGAAGCTCTATGATTCGGACGTTGGAATGTTTAAAGTTGCCCTGGAGTTTCCTAAGCCTCTCCTCATTTTTTTGAGATCTTGTGTCTTCTTTCTGTTCTGGTTAAATGTTTATTTCTTCCTTCTGCTCCATACTGTTGATTCAAGTCCTAGTTTCCTTCCCTTCACTGTTGGTTCCCTGTATATTTTTTTTGTTTCACTTTGCATAGCCTTCACTTTTTCCTCAATTTTGTAACCATACTCAACCATTTCTGTGGGCATCCTGATTACCAGTGAACTGTGCATCTGATAGGTTGGTTATCTCTTCAACACTTTGTTCTATTTTTGGAGCTTTGATCTGTTCTTTCATTTTGGCCATATTTTTTTTTGTCTCGGAGTGCCTGCTATGTTGTAAGGAGTGGTGCCTTAGGTATTTTCCTGGGTAGAGTCACCGCACTCTGACACTGTGGCACTGTATGTGGGGGGAGGGTCAGAAAGGGAAAAATCTGCTTGCTTGGTGCTCAGCTGGCTTTAAGTCACTTCTCCTGCTACCCACAAGCAAACTGTACCCTTCTGGTGCTGATTCCTGGGTGGGTGGGCTTGTGTATGCTCTAGGACCCTGTGGGTCTCTCCAAGAAACTCTCCTGTGAGGCTGGGAGTTTCTCCTGCTGCGGCAACCCACGCAGATTTTTATAGCCAGAGGTTTTGTGACTTTATTTCCCCACACTGGAACCCTGGGTTGAGTGGTCTCTTTCCTCAGTTGTTCCTCCTGGTTTATCTTCACACAAATGTGGGGCCACCTGGTCATCCAGCCATTACACCTTCTACTGGTCTGGATGAATGTTTCTTCTTTAACTCCTTGGTTGCCAGAATTCGATACAGTTCGGTTTTCTGGCAGTTCTGATTATTTTTTTGTTTTTAAATTTGTTGTTGTCCTTTTGCTTGCATGAGGATGCAAAGTGTATCTACCTACCCCTCCATCTTTGCTTCAAGTTGCTGAAAATATACTATTGAGGTGATCCAAGAACTAGCAGCTGCCTTCTTTTATGCCTGGGTTTTAAACAAATTAAGAAATAAAAGTTCAGCCCTGGCTGGTATAGCTCAGTGGATTGAGCGCAGACCTGAAAACCAGAGGATCGTGGTTCAATTTCCAGTCAGGGCACATGCCTGGGTTGCAGGCCGCTTCCCAGGAGGGCACGCACAAGAGGCGACCATACAGTAATAATACTTCTTTCCCTCTCTCCTTCCCTTCCCCTCTAAAGATAAATAAATAAAAAATCTTAAAAAAAAGAAATAAAAGTTCAAAATACTACTTTTAAAGATGAAATTGGAGAATGTGGCTGACATTTTGGGGCAACTGGCCCCACCTGCCGTAACCCCACATCCAGAGACACTTATCAGGTCTCGGGTATTGCTGGGTGGGCAGAGTGGAACTGGTGCTCTTGCCTAAGAGGAAAGAGCCTGAGCTCAGCTGAGCACTCCTAGTTTATTCTTCCCAATTTCACCAGTCAGGGCAGTCACGTGCTGCCCATGGTGAAGGGGTATGTAAAGGCAGGGAGGAAATCTTCCGACATAAAGGGGAATGACCAAGATAAAAATGTGACAAAATGGGACCCTGAAGAAACACTAAATCCAGAGATTATTATAGAGAAGAACTTAAAAAGCAAACCTAATCTAAAAGTTGGTATTATCAGAGAGTGATTAAGGAAGAAATGACATCCACACTACAAAAACAGGATGATAAGAGAAAGAATTCAAACAGAGAAAAGGAAGGTTCTGAGAAGCTTAAAAATGATCAAACTATTCAATAGAAGGATGGGAAGTAGAGTTAAACAATATAAAACAAAAACAAAACAAAATCAGAAAACATAGGGAGATATTTTTCTGAAGGAATGTAATCAGGGGTAACAGAAAATATTTAACAAGCAGTTCAGTATTCACAGTGACCTCTTAGAATGTGTGCCTTAGCCACAGGCAGCTCAGTCAGCCGCCCAGTTCCGACTGGGCACCAGACCAGGTCATAATGTTGATTCTCTTTATGACATTAGACCTTTATAATCAACCTAAAGACAAAGCACAGAAGACCGATTGTGGCATCTGCGTGGGAATGTTATCAACCTTGAAATATAAAAATAGAAGCGCTACTAAAAAAGCTGTGAATGCACTTGGGGGGTGGGAATCAGGCAATTCTTTTGTAGATATTATCAAATGAGGTTTTGATCCCTGACCAGTGTGGCTCAGTTGGTGGGGCATCATCCTTTGAAATGAAAGGTGGCTGGTCTGATTCCCAGCCAGGGCACGTGCTTGGGTTTCGAGTTCAGTCTCCAGTTGGGGTGCTTGTGAGAGACAACCGATCCATGTTTCTCTCCCTCTCTTTTTCCCCCTCTCCCCTCTCTCTAAAATAAATAAATAAAATCTTTAAAATGAGATTTCAATATGTTACTCAAAGTTATAGGGGTAACCAGTAGAAGAACTCAAACTGTTAGAAGTAGAGAGAAAGGGGTGGTGGCATAGCTGTATAAGGGATTAAATCTCCATTTTTCATAGCATAAAGTCAATATAAATAGCCTAAAATTGATGACACAGGAAACAGCAGTGTAGAACACACTTGTATATATAGAGAATGCCTTGGAAGGATATTCAAGACACATGTCACACTGGTACCTTGAGAAAGGAGTGGGTGGATGGAGAGCAGGTTTGGAAGACTTCTCATGCCCTTATGCCTTTTGAATTTTTCAGTTGCTTATTCACAAAATAAATAAAATTAAAATAAAAAACGAATGGTGTCAAGATGTACTTCTCCCTTGAAGACATTCATTACAGCATTAATAGTAGAAACTGTTGGAAAGACCCAATTATCTATCGGTAGGAGACTTGCTATATAAAATAATGGCTCACTCCTACACAAGATTATTTTACAGCTTTTTGAAATGAGCTTGTAAAAACAAATTACTCTGGAGCATTTGAGATCTTGCTTCCTGGCATATGTCATCAGTTTGACTCAGATAAACTCTTATAAAAATTCTCAAAACAAAACAAAATAAAAGAACATTACTATTCGACAGTCAGACACACATACCAGGTCCTGGAAGAGGCTCAATTGGGCCTCTGCTTCAGATTTAAGTGATTCTATTCCAACCTCAGCAGGGTCCATGGGGTAGTGGTGAATTGAAAGAGGCTTCTCTAGCAGGTGAAGCTGTCCCAGAAATCTGTCTCTGGAGTGGGACCTTGGACATGGGCCTTTTCCTTGAATGGACTCCCTCTATGTGTCTCCAATAGTTCCTGGGTTCATTTCAAGATTTTTCTTTCTCTCTCAAGGTCATACCTTGGGCATGGCCTCTGGCATGGAGTGGCAGTCATTTTTGTGCTCTGATCATCTCTTGTCAACATGCCTTACGTGGTTTGTTATGCTATGAGAGGTGTGTCTCCTACCCAGCTTTGACTTTCATTACTAAGTAATTTCTGGGCTCAAGGAAAGAGCAGTGGAGGGAAGAGAAAGAAAACTCATCGCACATATTTTATCTTTTTTCCCCCCTTACAACAACCTTATAGGGTAGATGTTAAAATTCTTATTTTGCACGCGAGGAAACCAAGACTCAAAGAGGTCAATTTATCCAAGGTCATTCAGCCACAAAATAACAGATTGGTAATTTGAATCCAGAACCATATGTCTCAAGCCCTTGTTTGATTCTTATACTCTGATCCTTCCCAGGTGGCTGAGAAACTGGAGATGCTGAAGAAACAGTATGATGAGAAGCTGGCACAAAAGGAGGAGCTTCGCGAGAAGTCTAAGGAGATGGAGCTGAAGCTGGAGCGAGCTGGAATGTTGGTGTCTGGATTGGCTGGCGAGAAGGCCCGGTGGGAGGAGACAGCGAAGGTGAGATCAGTTCTGCCGCCTGATTCTTCTTCCTTCCTGCCAACGAGTTCTAACAGCTCCCATTCCCTTCAGGTCAAGGGACAGCCAAGGAAAATAGGGACAGTTGAGTGTAGGGACATCCAAGAATAGGGGATGGGTTTTCTTCCCTTCCCTTTCTTTACGTTTGGTGAGAGGAGTACCAGGAGAGATTTTTTGGTACCATTAGAGATCTGCTTCCATGTTTAGGTAGAGCTAGAAAGTGCACATGAGGACCCTTGGTGTAGCACATTGACTGAATAGAAACACTCATGGGGCATCTTGTTTCTCTGCCTTTGGTGACCTCCTGGTGTCATGAAAGTGTTAGGCCTCCTCACCAGAATGTAAGCAAACTGCTGCCATGATGGAGAACTCAAAAGTAATTAGGCCAGGTTGGAGTTCTCAGGGCACAAAGGGATAGGAGAGGAAAAAATGTCTCTTGCATCTAGATTGATAGTGTTCAGAGGAGAGTGCCTTCAAAGCATTCCAAGTGTTTCCCTGTGCTGGGGACCCTGACAGTCTCACACCTTCCCTACTGTCATCCTTCAGGGCTTGGAGGAAGACCTGGGCTACCTGGTGGGTGACTGTCTCCTGGCAGCTGCCTTCCTGTCCTACATGGGACCCTTCCTAACCAACTACCGGGATGAAATTGTCAACCAAATCTGGATCAGGAAGGTGAGGCTCAGGCATGATGAGTGAGATCTTGAGCTCTGAGACCAGAATAGGGGATGTAATTACCTTTGGGAGTAACAAGAGATATCAGGAAAGGGTAAGGATGCTGAGCTCAGGTCTGCAGGCTGAAATCTGGGGCTCTTCCCTACCCAGATTTGGGAGCTTCAAGTTCCTTGCTCACCTCGCTTCACCTTTGATAACTTCCTGTCCAATCCTACCAAAGTTCGGGACTGGAACATTCAAGGGTTGCCCTCAGATGCTTTCTCCACTGAGAATGGCATCATCGTCACTCGTGGCAACAGGTAAGGATGCTGCTGGGAGCAGGAAGAGGAGTAAGGGCAGAGCCTGTTCTCTGATGAATGCTTTCTCCTTCAGGTGGGCACTGATGATTGATCCTCAGGCCCAGGCCCTCAAGTGGATCAAGAACATGGAGGGAAAACAGGTATAAGGCTGGTTTTGTCTCCTTAGAATCTCTTCCCAAGCTCGTCTGTTTCTGAGGTCCTACCCTTGGATCATTTTTCCCTTTGAGTCCCTCAGTGTTTCTTCCATCTTTTTCTCTTGCTCTCTAGGGCCTTCAGATCATTGATCTGCAGATGAGTGATTACCTTCGAGTTCTAGAAAAGGCCATCCAGTTTGGATACCCAGTGCTGCTCCAGAATGTGCAGGAATACCTGGACCCCACACTCAACCCTGTGCTCAACAAATCTGTAGCTCGAATTGGTCAGGGCTCGGGCTTAATGTGGGATTGGACTGTGGGGCAAATTCTAAGGACCAGCCAAATAGGACACTGGGGAGGAAAGGGCTGGCTCTTTGGCTATGTCCTCTACTTATCTGTTTCTCCATTCAGACAGCCCTGGGCTGGGGCTGTTAGGGCAGGCTGAGTCACTGCTGCTGGATGCCAGTAGCGGAACAGGTCAGCCCACACCTGGTCACATGGGGTCCTTGCCCTTGACCCCCCTGTGGGTACAGGTGGTCGGCTGCTGATTCGCATTGGAGATAAGGAGGTGGAATACAATACCAATTTTCGTTTCTACATCACTACCAAGCTCTCCAACCCCCACTACAGCCCAGAAACCTCAGCCAAGACCACCATTGTCAACTTTGCAGTCAAAGAACAGGTAGGTGGTGGCTGATGCCTAGAATGAAATAGGATGAAGAGTCAGGGCTATAGAGTCCAGCAGGAATGAGAAAAAGGCTAAGCTTGGGGTGGGCAGGTGTAAAGGGATGAGGGGCTTGGGAGGTGTAAAGGGATGAAAAGGGTGAAGGTCACTGCAGTGAGTCTCACCCTGACTCCTGGTGCACCTTCAGGGCCTGGAGGCCCAACTGCTGGGCATTGTGGTCCGGAAGGAGCGGCCTGAGCTGGAGGAGCAGAAGGATTCACTGGTCATCAATATCGCTGCTGGCAAGAGAAAGCTCAAGGAGCTGGAGGATGAGATCCTTCGGTGAGACCTGGCCTCCACTCCTGCAGTGGCCCACTCACAGTCACAACTAGCACACCAGGGGGCTGATGGAGGCCCTGCCCCCTCCATCCACGCACCTCTTGGCTTCCCTCCAGGCTGCTGAATGAGGCCACAGGCTCCCTGCTTGACGATGTGCAGCTGGTGAACACCCTTCAGACCTCCAAGATAACTGCCACTGAGGTGACTGAGCAGCTGGAGACCAGTGAAACCACGGAGATCAACATTGACTTGGCTCGTGAGGTGAGCTCCTGTGTCCTCTAGCCCAGCCCTAATTATGCAACTCTAATTATGTTGCCCTCTGTGACTCCCTGCCACCTGACATGCCCCTCTGTGGCCCCTGGCTCTGCCCCCTTGCAGGCTTACCGTCCGTGTGCCCAGCGGGCATCGGTCCTGTTCTTTGTGCTCAATGACATGGGCCGCATCGACCCCATGTACCAGTTCTCACTGGATGCCTACATCAGCCTCTTTATCCTCAGCATTGACAAGAGCCATCGCAGCAACAAGCTGGAGGACCGCATTGACTACCTGAACGAATACCACACCTATGCCGTCTACAGGTCTGGGCTCCTCCCCACGTGCCTTAGGCAGGAGGCCAAGTGGCTGGCTCTAACTCTGACCCTTCTTGCCAGCTCTGCCTTCATACTTTCCCAAGCCACCACCTTGGTCCTCTGCTCTCTTGCCTGTACACCCTCCCTGGGTAGCTTCTTCACTGTCATGGTCTAAGCATCACCAGTGGTCTGACTACTCCCAGTTTTGTATCTTTAGGCTCCCCCTTGAACATGGGACTTGTGTGTACAACTGCCTAATATACCAGCACTTCTTAAATAGCAATGTGCTTATAAAGCACCGGGAATCTTGTTAAATACAGATTCAGATTCAGTAAGTTGGGGTTGGGACCCAAGGATCCACCTAACACTCCCAGCTGGTGCTGCCGCCCCTGGTCTGTGGGTCACACTCAGAGTAGCAAGGTACTTGATTTTTCTACGTAGACACCCCACAGACCCCTCAAGTCCAGGTCAAACTCATTATCTACCCTTTTCCTTCAGGGTCCTCACCCTTGAATGACACCAGTACCCACTTCGCAGTCAACCAAGCCAGAGAGGGGAAGTTCTCCTTGACTCCTCCCTCTCCTCCGCCTCTCAGATCGGTCACCAGGTTTTGCTCACGAATCTTTCTGCAACCTGTTCCCTCCCAGTCTCCCCACTGATACAAGTGTGATTTATAAACTTCAGGCATTTGTGATCTTTCTGAATTGCACAGACATCCCCTAACAGGTTGTCCTGCCTTTAACTTTGTCCCTCTCCAGTCTGTCTTCCTCCAATCTTGAGAGCCTTCTGAACACAAATCTGACTGCGCTGCTCCTGGCTCAAACTCTTTGGAAGGCCCACGCAGCCTGGCCTCCACCTGCCTCCCCAGCGTCCCCTTCTCCCTCCTTACACTGGGTGCCGGAGCAACGCAGACTGCCTTCTATGTCTGCCTTCCATGTGCGCTTCCGCCCACCCCCATCTCTACATTTGCTTCTGCTCTGAGCTCTCCCTGGAGTCCTCCCTTCGCTTCCTCTTCCACATCACTGGATAACTCTGCTGCACCTCAGGGCAACTCCTCTAAGAAACGTCTCCTGTGCCCCCAGGCGTGGCGGGCGCCCCCATCCTGTGATCCCTCAATAGCACTATCACTCCATATAACACGCATCACATCATTGCGTAATGAGTGGCTTCTCTCATCGGTCCTTCTCACCCTATCCGACTTCCTCCAGGACAGAGACTATGGCTCATTCATCTTTGTGTCCTCAGTACCTAGAAGAGTGCCCGCAGTTAGGGTCCAGTCAGTGTTGGGAGTTTTTTAATAGAAACGAATGATTGATTTTACCAGTGAACTCTGGGAAAATTACGTGCTCTCTCTAGGTCCCTGAATACTTGGCTGTTTATAGGAGTTTTGAATTTGGTGCTAATGAAGAACTTTCTCCCGTGTAGGACTCTGTGCTCTTATGATGTTTACTCAGTAAGCATTCATACTGAGTGTCCTGCTCCCTCCACACTCCCTGTCCCCTTCTCCCAGGTACACCTGCCGCACCCTTTTTGAGCGCCACAAGCTACTATTCAGTTTTCAGATGTGCGCCAAAATCCTGGAGACTTCTGGCAAGCTCAACATGGATGAGTACAACTTCTTTCTACGCGGGGGTGTGGTGAGTTGGGTACAGGACACATTTAAGTGTAGGGTAGTCAAGGCTGGGATGGTGGCAAGTATGAAGAGGACTCCAGATCCGGAGGGCGAGGCACAAGGCTGCAGTGAATAAGCCGAGAACTGCTAGGAGTAGGGGCGTGGCCAGCTCCCTGAGGCTGTGAGGGTAATTTGCCATGCGCCCCCTTGCTCATGACAAGTGCTTAAAAAGTATGTAGTTGGTGAACAATAAGTATTTGTTAAAGAGAGTGACTAAGTGAACGAACTGTAACAGTTTGTGCTTCTCTGAAAGGTGAGGCTGCTAGTTGACAGCATCAGGTAAGAGGCGACCACCAGAGGGCGCAAGTTCCCTAAATTTGAACTGTGATATCTCTGCACAGAGTCTGGGAGACTTAAATCCCCACATTCATGTCCCTAATGAAGGTGGATTACCATCCATCTTAGATTCCTGTATTCACTTTTGCATTCTGTTTCATGCTAGACTCATCTTGGAGTTCTCATGTTTAAAATAAAAAGGGGGGCCCTGGCTGGTGTGGCTCAATGGATTGAGCACCAGCCTACAAAGACAAAAGAATCCCTGGTTCAATTTCTAGCCAGGGCACATGCCTGGGTTGCAGGCCAGGTCGCCAGTGTGGGGCACATGAGAGGCAACCGTACATTGATGTTTCTCTCCCTTTCTTTCGCCTTCGCTTCCCCTCTCTGTAAAAATAAATTTACAAAATTTAAAGGGTAGTTCTTCTTCGGAGATGCTCCCAGTCAGTCCCTTTCTCCTATCTCCTCTCCCCCAGGTCCTGGATCGGGAGGGCCAAATGGATAACCCATGTACTAGTTGGCTTGCGGATGCCTACTGGGATAACATCACTGAACTCGACAAACTAACCAACTTTCATGGACTCATGAACTCCTTCGAACAGTATCCTCGTGACTGGCACCTGTGGTATACCAATTCCACCCCGGAGAAGGCTATGTTGCCAGGTGCCCAGGCGTCTAAGCCTCCCTGCTCCTGCCTTTTCCCTTCCCTCTGTTCAGCCCATGTGCTTGCCTGTCCCTTTGTTCTTTACCCTCTCTCCCAAGTTCTCCTCAGCCACCTGCCTCCTGGCTGAGCAGCCTGTGCAGGTGCTCCTTTGTTTAGATTCCCTGATCTTCCAGACTGTCCCATCAACAGTTCGACTCATTCATAGGTGAGTGGGAGAATGCCTGCAATGAAATGCAACGGATGCTGATTGTTCGCTCCCTACGCCAGGACCGAGTGGCATTCTGTGTTACCTCGTTCATTGTCTCCAACCTTGGCTCCCGCTTCGTTGAACCACCTGTGCTAAACATGAAGTTGGTCAGTGACCTGGTTTCCTTGCGCACACCATCCCTGGGTCCTTCCTGCTTCCCTCTCCCCATTCCAGTCCACCATGTGCATTTCCTCAGTCTCCTTCTTCCACTTACGTTACACGTCTTCTGCTTGAGGCCATATTCTGTGCTTCTGTCAGGTGATGGAGGATTCAACCCCACGAACCCCACTGGTGTTCATCCTGTCCCCTGGTGTGGACCCCACCAGTGCCCTGCTCCAGCTGGCTGAGCACACAGGCATGGCTCAGCGTTTCCATGCCCTGTCCTTGGGCCAGGGCCAGGCCCCCATTGCTGCTCGGCTCCTTCGAGAGGGCATGACTCAAGGTCAGTGTCATTCTTGTCCTTCTACTCCCGTCCTTGGCACTGCTGGTCCTACTCCCCAGAACCTCCAACCTCAATCACATGCCATGTCTGCAGGTCCCACTTTTCCAGGAGGCCCCAGGAGTGGCAGACCTGAGCTTCTGACTCTTCCCCACCAACACACAATCAGGAAGATAGTGTGGGGACAGATGGGGCTTAGGGAATGGGTCCCACTAAATCTAGCATCTCCCTGCAGGACACTGGGTGTTCCTGGCCAACTGTCACCTGTCACTGTCTTGGATGCCTAATCTTGACAAACTGGTGGAACGGCTGCAGGTGGAGGATCCTCACCCTTCCTTCCGCCTCTGGCTCAGCTCTAGCCCCCATCCCGACTTCCCCATCTCAATCTTACAGGCCAGCATCAAGATGACCACAGAACCGCCAAAGGTATGGGTGACTGTACATAGCCAGCATCAATCATACCGTCTGGTCTACCCTTCCGTCCACTAGCATCAGAGAGAGGGCCTAACCTTAGCGACATGTTTTGTTAAAAATGTTTACAAAATTTTACTTATTTCTCTCTTTTTTATGCCAAAATCTTAGAACATAATAGTAATATCTGATATTTCTTGAGTGCTAGTATGTACCAGGCATTGTTCTAAGTGCTTTACATTTAATTCATTTCATACACATACTCCTATCAGGTAAGCCCCATTAACCCATTTTACAGACAGGAAACAAGCCCTGAAGAGTAAATAACTAGTCACACAGCACCTTCTTGTCCTCGGTCCTCCTTGAACACCTTGGGACAGCTGACTTTCCCTTTCCTGGTTTCCCTGACACACACTCCTGGTTTCCCCCCTGCCTCTTGCCACATCATTTATTACTTCCACATTGCTCTCTCCTCTTGTCCTGCAGTTGTATCTCAAGTCTTAGTTCTTGACCTCCAACTTTTCTCATTTGACATTTTTTCCTTTCACAGCTTGATAGAGAAATGGTCCTTTTCCTGATTTCAGCTCGAATCCCCATCTCTGTCTCCAGCATCCAACTCAGTTTCAGCTCTGAATTCCATCTGGTTACAAAACATTCCTTCCCGCCACGCCAGCTCCATAAACCCCACACTCGGGAGACAAGTCGTCAGCTCCTCTACTGTAGATTATATCCTCATCCTATTTTTGTTAATGGTGCCACTAGTTTTTTTAATTTTAATCCTCACCTGAGGATATGTTTATTGATTTTAGAGAGAGAGGAAGGAGGGGAAAGAAACCTCAGTGTGAGAGAGAAACATCCATCAGTTGGTTGCGTCCTATACATGCCCCAACCAGGGATGGAGCCTGTAACCTAGGTAACTGCCCTGACCTGGAATCGAACCTGCAACCCTTTGGTATATAGGATGATGCTCTGACCAACTGAGCCACGTGGTCAGGGCTCCACTAATTTAAAAAAATACACACACGTGTATGTGTGTGTGTGTGTGTGTGTGTATGTGTGTGTGTTTGAAGTTGATTTGTATTTATTTTTTTCTGCCCAAAAAGCATTCTGTGCCCCTGTGTAAAAATGTCAAACAGTCCAGAGATATAGCCCCAGTGTAACAGAACATTTTTAATTCATTTTTTAAGAACTTTTTTTCTTTGCCTTCTGAGAGAGATGTGTGACTTGGTAGCTAGGTTGAGCACCCTGCGATGGGTAGAGGTGTGTGAGTGGGGAGGTAGGTGCTGCTCAGCTTTGCATAATGAAGTGGGAGGTGATGATGAATCTGAGGGAAACCTAAGAGGAAGGAGAGAGGAATCAGCAATGGGGTGCCTGGGCCGGGGAGAGAGTCCATCCTGGTTTTGCCCAGGTGTGCTTTCTGTGATCTGCCAGATCTTCATGGAAGTGGAAGGGGAAGAGAGGGAGAGAGACACTGATGCGTGAGAGAAACATAAGTTAGTTGCCTTTCACACACCCTAACTGGGGACCTGGCTCACAACCCAGGCATGTACCTTGACTGGGAATCAAACCTACGACCTTTCAGGTTGCAGGTTGGTGCTCAATCCACTGAGCCACACCAGCCAGGGTGGTGAATAGAAATTCTTAACTTCTATCAGTTTAAATTTAGCTATCTCCTTTTTTATTATTTATACTCCTTTGTCTTATTTAAGGTATTTTTGCTTACTCCAAGTTACACATTAAGACAGTCTCTTATACTTGTCTTCAAAACAATTTTATAACTTGATTTTCATATACAGGTTTTTAGCCACTTCAGATTGGTTTTTTTGTGAGTGTGGAATGAGGTAGTTAGAGATCTAATATTTTTCCAGATGGGTAACCAGTTTTCTGAGTACTATTATTAAATAGCCTGCAATTACCCTTCTGATCTGCAATGTGTCTGCTCAGCCTTAAATCGTGTGTGTGTGTGTGTGTGTGTGTGTGTGTATACATTCAACCTACTGAGCCATTCTAAGCCAGGGCTCTATAGTACTTCTTGATAGCTGGTAAGACAAATCTCCTTATTTTTCTTCAATCTGCTCTCCAACATAAATTTTAGAATTAGCTTGTCAAGTTCCACCAAAAAAAAAATCCTATCGATCAATTTGGAAAAAATCAACATCTTTAGGATGTTGAGCCTCCCGATTCATGAGAATAGTATGTCTCTCCATTTATTCTTTGTTTCAATAAAATGTTGTAATTTTCTGTATAAAGATTTATACATTTTATTGTATTTCTACCTTACATATTTTGATGTTATAAATGGCATTTTAAAAATCATATTTTTTGTTGCTGCTCTAATATTCATTCTTCAGTTTTCTCGCTACTCCATTCTGTCCATTGTAGGTGAGTCTTCTTAAGACACTGTTTCAACATATCACTGTTCTATTCAAGACAGAAAGTAGCTCCATAATGCTTGGCGAATCGAGTCCAAATGGTTCAAACTGTCCTTCTTATTGCACCTCCGTCTGTAAATGGCTCTTCTTACCTGACCTTAGCACTTGCACTTGACTTCAGTTAGGCTTATCCTCTCACTTATTCTCCTCTTTGTGCCTTTATTCCTTCAGTTCTTTCTCGCTCCTGGAAACCAAGTCTCTCTTCTCAGCCTAGTCATATCTTTCCCATTTGTAAGACTTAGCCCAAATCCCAAATTGTTCATGAAGACTGATAAATCCAATCACAGGGAATATTCCCTGTGACCCTTATTTTATTATTGGCCTTTTTATTATGGCCCAAATACTATGACTCTTTTTTTTCAATATTTTATTTGTAGAGAGGGGGAGGAAGGGAGAAAGAGAGGGAGAGAAACATCAATGTGTGGTTGCCTCTCACACACCCCCTACTGGCGTGTAACCCAGGCATGTGCCCTGACGAGAACTGAACCTACAGCCTGCCAGTTTAAGGGAAGACACCCAACCAACTGAGCCACACTGGCCAGGGCTATACTATGACCCTTCTAATCTATACCAGACATTTCCACACAGTACGGTGTACATTTTTGTTTGTTAACAGTTGCATGTATATCTTTGTTCGTATTTTCTGGTACTCCCAAATTGAGTGGGCTTACCCACCACTGAGAATACTGTGGCTGAGAGGATCAAAAGTAGGAGGACAAGAAGGTCGGGCTGCCACCAGCCCGTACAGTGCCTCTGCGTGAATTAGAGAAAGGCACCCAGCCCTGTGAATGAGTGCACATGTTGGCAGGCAGATCTGGGGCTAGATTTCAGCCTCCGCTCAGCCCCTCAGCCAGTGCCTCGAGCAGTGAGCAACCCCCACAACTGTGCGCCGTAGCACAGTGTGCTAGTGGCAGGGCTGAGCAAGATGCTATCATCCCTTCTCCCTACTCCACTGTCCCCAGGGCCTAAAGGCCAACATGACACGTCTTTACCAACTGATGACGGAACCACAGTTTTCCCGATGCTCCAAACCTGTGAAGTATAAGAGGCTGCTGTTTGCACTCTGCTTCTTTCACTCTGTGTTGCTCGAACGCAAAAAGTTCCTGCAGCTTGGCTGGAACATTGTCTATGGCTTCAATGACTCCGACTTTGAGGTTTGTCCTAACCGGAGGCCCCTTATGCCAGCCCCCTTTCCTCATACTTCTGGCTTCATGGCTCCCCTCCGGAAATACCCACTGACAGAAAGTCCCTGTTAAAGCCCCATTGGGAAGTTATTTCTTTAAAAAAGCAGCCCCATTAGAAGAGTTCCTGCAATAACTGTGTGGTGCTGGGGGTTTGGGCTGGGGCCATGCACAGGTGTCAGAGAATTTGCTGAGCCTCTATCTGGATGAGTATGAGGACACACCCTGGGATGCGCTCAAGTACCTCATTGCTGGCATCAACTACGGTGGGCATGTCACAGATGATTGGGACCGGCGCCTGCTCACCACCTACATCAATGACTATTTC
Source organism: Sturnira hondurensis (assembly GCF_014824575.4). Taxonomy (NCBI): domain Eukaryota; kingdom Metazoa; phylum Chordata; class Mammalia; order Chiroptera; family Phyllostomidae; genus Sturnira; species Sturnira hondurensis. The sequence goes on along the minus strand of NW_028092466.1, from coordinate 4,781,340 downwards.
TGTGACCAGTCTCTATCAAACCCCTTCTACCGGTGAGGGGGAGGTGGCACTAACAGGAGCCCAGAGGACACAAAAAGACCAGGTGGCAGGATTGGGGTAGGGTAATGTTTGAGGAGAGAACATGAGACCGGGAGAAGGCAGAATGTGGGGGACTGGGAGGAAGAGCAAGAACAGAGAGTTGCACAAATGGGACGTAGGTAGAGCTGGAGTCTTGGTTTGACACCGAGGTCCCACAATGTGGTGGTAATTATGCTGTGGCTCTCCAGGTTGTCAGCATTAGAGACTTATTTCATACCCAAGGATGGGAACCTGGCTTCTTACAAGGAGTACATCAGCATGTTGCCTGGCATGGACCCCCCTGAAGCCTTTGGCCAACACCCCAATGCAGATGTGGCCTCCCAGATCACTGAGGCACGAACTCTTTTTGAGACTCTGCTTTCCCTGCAACCCCAGATTACACCCTCTAGGGCTGGAGGCCAGAGCCGGGAAGAGAAGGTAAGAACCCAACCTGGGGAGGGGGAAGCCATGAGAGAGGGTTGCATTCAGAGCTCCTGCCTCATCAGGTCCTTGAGTTGGCCACTGATGTGAAACAGAAGATCCCTGAAATGATCGACTATGAAGGGACCCGAAAATTGCTGGCTCTGGACCCCTCCCCTCTCAATGTGGTCCTTCTGCAGGAGATCCAGAGATACAACAAGCTTATGGAGACCATCCTGTAAGATGGAGAGGGGCTTTTCAGAATGTGGGGAGGTGGCAAGAGGAAAGGCCTTTACCTCCTATCTAGGATGACTCTTCCAGGACCAACCCATCTCTAACCCTCCATCCTATCCTGCTCAGGTTCTCACTGACAGACCTGGAAAGGGGCATCCAAGGTCTCATCGTCATGTCTACAAGTCTGGAAGAGATTTTCAATTGCATCTTTGATGCCCATGTCCCTCCACTCTGGGGAAAGGCAAGATTTACACTACTGTTGATCCTACTCCAGCAATGAGCTCTCAACCCTGTACCCCCAATCTCCTGGTTCTTGGTAGGCATATAGCAAAATGCAGTAAGTCTGGGCTTTGGAGCCAGGCAGGTTCAAGGTTGAAATCTGGCGATCATTCACTGACTGACTTTGCACAAGACATTAACTTACAAGCTGACTCAGAGCAAGTTATTAACCTCTCCAAGGATGTTTCAAGGATTCTCAGCACTGTGCATAATACTTCATAGGAGTTTTCACTAATGGTGACTGGTAACTGTTACCATTGTTAATAAATGGTTGTCATTTTATGCTTCTTTCCTGGCAGTTGGCTTTTGGAGTGCTTTACTCAATTGAAATTGGGGGGCAGGGGCTGACACCACATTTTCTTTTTATATCTGCTCTCAGTGCCCAAAATAAGAACTTGAATGCATGAATGAATGAATGAATGAACATGTACTGCCTCCTCCTCCAGGCATATCCCTCACAAAAGCCACTGGCTGCATGGACCCGGGACTTGGCCCTGCGTGTAGAACAGTTTGAGCTGTGGGCTAGTCGTGCCCGACCTCCTGTGATCTTCTGGTTGTCTGGCTTCACCTTCCCCACCGGCTTCCTCACTGCTGTACTGCAGTCTTCAGCTCGCCAAAATAACGTGAGCCATGTGGAGAGTGTTTTAAGAACTGGATGCTGGGGACATGTATTTGCTCTCCTTTTTGAGGGTCCTCCCTTATTCTCACCTTTAATCTCCAGATATCAGTAGACAGCCTCTCTTGGGAATTTATTGTTTCCACTGTGGATGACAGCAACCTAGTGTATCCACCCAAGGTGGGTGCCAGATGTGCTTGGGGCTCTAAGCATAGGCAGGTCTGGTGGAGCAGGGTGCTGGGAGCAAAGGTGGGAAACAATTGGTTGAGTAGGGAAGGGGAGGTGGCAGGTCAGGGGTGCTGGCAGCCAAGTCTCCACTTCCCCCCAACCTGCCCCTATGTCTCCCCAGGACGGTGTCTGGGTTCGAGGCCTGTATCTGGAGGGTGCTGGCTGGGACCGGAAGAACTCCTGCTTGGTGGAAGCAGAGCCCATGCAGCTTGTCTGCCTCATGCCCACGATCCACTTCCGGCCTACAGAGAGCAGAAAGAAGAGCGCCAAGGGTGGGTCATGCCTTCAGACCTGCCTGCCCCATCCCTAGTTTTGATTTTAACCCATCCTCTGCTCTATTCCTCTGTTTTCCCAAAGGCTCTAGTGGTCCGATTCGATTCCTTCTCTTGTCTTTCCCCTCAGGTATGTACTCCTGTCCTTGCTACTACTATCCCAACCGGGCCGGCAGCTCCGACAGAGCCTCCTTTGTCATTGGCATCGACCTCCGGTGTGGGACCATGACATCTGATCATTGGATCAAGAGGGGCACTGCTCTACTCATGAGCCTGGACAACTGAGAAGCCTCCTTTTCATCCTCGCTTGAGGGAGGGTTGGGAACTCTAGAAACAAACCTGACAATGCACCTCAGACCGAGGCTGGACCTCACTCAAGCCTTGACCTTGGTTGAACTTGTTGTGTGATGGGGCCCTGGAGATACAGTGTGCTAGCCATAAAGGTTGAAGAATTGGAATTCAGTGCAATAAAACCCCTGCGACTACAAGCCCTAGATCTCTCAATGGGATGGTGGAGTTTGGGAAAGAAGCCCGGCCTTACAGAGGGCCGGAGAGCTGCGGTGAGCTGCTACCGGAGGGGGAAAAGAAGCAGGGAAAGTGGGAGGCCTTGAACAGCTTTGACCTCCAACGAATGGGAAGCACTGTAGGGCCTAAAAGGGGGTGTGGCTAAGTTTCAGGGCCGGGCTAGAAAGGGAGGCGGGACTTACTTTGGAAAGGCGCGTGATCTAAATGGAATAGGGGTTTGTCAGACACGGATCGGGGCTGAATCCCGCACGTTACACCCCGAAATCCGCAATCTGCACTCGGTATCTCTTTTGGTACCTGGGCTGAGGCGAGAGGGACCTGCAAAAGGCGGGGTGGAGCCGGAGGGGGGTGGACTTCGGCGCGAGGAAGGGCGGGACCACAAGAAGGGGGCGGGGTTGGGGGCGGGGTTTGTGTTGGAAAATCCAACTGCGCCACGGGGCGGAGCGGCCCCCCCAGCCCCGGCCTGGGGAAGGGGGGGCCGCTCGACCCCCTGGGAGACCTTGGGGAGTCTGAACACCTGGGACACCCTATAATCAGGTAACGGGGGGCACGGGGGCATCTGGAAAGAGGGCAACCATCTCCTCTAAGGGGGCGGGACGCCTGAGTCGCAGACGAAGTAGAGCTAGGGGTGGACGTTTGGGTCTTGGCAAAGGCATTGGGAAGAAGACTGGGGCGCAGGACATTCGAGTCCCCTAGAAGAGAGCAAGACGGGAGTGGGGCAAGGGCTGAGAGGCAGAAGGCTTGGGTTCCGGATGTTAAGAAAAGCCTGAAAGGACTCCCTGCCCCCTTTGGCTAGGATTCCCCTTCCTGACAATAGAGCGGGGCGGGGCGTGGCGGTCCCTAACTGCAGGACAGAACTAAAGGTGAGAGTTTGCAAACAGGTCTGTATGTAGGCCCTTGGTGGTCTGACGTGGCCAAGTAGGGATGTGTCCCCGATCTCGGGGCTACTGCAGTTTCTCCCCAGTGCTTTTCATGAAGGTTATAGCTCCAGCCCTGACCCTTACACCAGGAGCCCCAATAGCCTGTGTGTGGTGGCCTCCGGTCCATCCAATTCACCGCACCTCACCTCACCTCCATTCACTCGACTTCATCCCGCTCGTCTCGTTGTCCCTGGTCCTGCCCCACTCTGCCCTCTCCCGGCTCGGGCCCTTCTTTGTGCTTGGGGTTCCCGACAAAGCCACGAGATGGCGAGGGCGAGACGCACAGGCTGAGCTGAGGCGAGTGAGGTGGAGGATAGGGCGGTGAAAGCAGCCAGAGCCGCACTACCCAGCCAGAGGGAAAGGTGGGCTGAGGTGCTCTTTTGGTTTCCTGTCACCTCGGCCCCTTACAGGAAATTGTGGGCGGGAGGGCGAAATGTATGGGGTGAGGAGGGGGCTGGGGACTCCCGTCTCTGCCTCCCGGAGCTGGGGTAAATAGGGAGTCGACAGGCGGGTTAGTTACTAAGCAACGCACATACGCTTCCAGTCTACTGTGGCTTGTGGCTGTGACTTGTGGGGTGGGAGTTGGCGAGGGAGGGAGGTGAGGTGAGGTGGGAGACTGGGAAAGGTCTAGGGCAGGATGCCTGGTTCTCTGGACAGGGAGAGCCTGGGAGGAAGGAGGGCAGGCAGCAAGCTGGCACGAAAACGGATTCAGCGGTAGTTAAGGGAGAGGCGGGATCCTGGCGCGACGCGGAGCTCTGCTTCCCTTCCCCCGCGGGGTTGCTTGCCCTGTTGCCAGAGTAACGGGGGAGCTAGACTACTGAGCCGAATTCCCGAACTCATGCGTCTGCCCAATCCGCCCTAGCGTACGTCCCTGACATCAAGGCCCTGGCAGCCAATGTGGTGGAGGCAATATAGAGCGACAGGAAGAGGGGAGGGGCAGAGGTTGAGAAAAGGAAGCGTAGCAGCGGGGGAACTGCACGTGCACTCCCACACGCTCGCACCCACTGCCCCTCCCTCCGCCGCACGCGCCGGAATCCGCCCCCCGCCCCGCGCTTGCGTCGCGGGTCGGCTCTCACTGCCCCCCCGCTCCCCCCCAAGCGTTGAGTTTGCTAGGTATTGCTGGGCTGGGCCCAACCCCCCACCCTCTGCTGACCCAGACGTCTGGGTCCGCCTTCCCTCTTTCTCGAGGTCTCGAACGATTAATTCCCAGCCTTGGGTGGGTTGGACCGGCTACCTTTTTCCCACCAACCTCCCAGTTGGCGCACCACTCTCCCAGGTGGTGGGCTAGACGGAGCTGTGGTTTCCAGCCCCATAAGCTCCGCTGCTGCCTTCCCGGGCTCTGGCTTAGGTTGCCTCCCCAAGAGGAACAGAACGGGTTCCAGCGCCCCTTGCCGACGTTTCACTCGCTAGGGCCCAGCTGTTTGTTGGTGGCAGGGGAGCATGCTGCGGGGAAGCCCTGGACGACCCAGGTGACTTCCCGGGCCATCACGCCCCTTCGCTTGATTTCTTCTTTGATATGCACCCAAACTCTTCGAATCCCAATGCTTCTTCCTCATTCTCCCAGGGGCTCTTTGCACCGCCCTCGGCTCCTTTAGAGCTGTTTCTGTCCGTCTCCACTCGTTCTTCCCGGCTTCTCCCGGTTATATAACTCTTTCTCTTGCCGTGTCCTGGTTTCAACTCCACAGACTCCGCCCTGTAACAGCGCGGGGAGGGGCAGGAGAGTTGGGGACCCAGACACTTTACGGCTGGCGGCCGGCAGAGGCACGGGGGATCTCACAGATAGGAGACGGAGTCCCGCGGGACTCGGCGCCCCCCGCCCCATACTCCCACCGCCCACCTCCCACCCGAGATCTCGCCCGGGAGAGAGAAGGCACAGTATCTCCGGGAGGCGTGTGAGAAATGTGGGTTGGGAGGTCAGGGCTGGAGGCGGAGAGGTGGAGCCGAAAGGCCCGAGTCCCAGGGATTGGAGCCGTACTGGGAGAGATAAATGAAGAAGCAAATCTTGCTTCCACCTTCCCTTCCTTTTTGGGTTCCCAGAATTCTTAAGGCTATTTCCCAGGAAGCATAGCCGGTGGCCCCTCTCCGCCCCTACGTGTCAAAGGTCGATGTTAGAGGTGGCCTGGGATGATGTCACCAGTGCACGTGCCCCGGGATGGTTGCCAGGCAATGAGGCCTTTTCCCTTCTCCATTGCGGTCCCCCACCTCTGCCCCTAGTTCAGATCCAGGCCCTTGCCATCTTTTCCCCCTCTCCCTTCCCTTGGCCTTAGCATCCAGCAGGTGGGAAACCCTGGCCTGGAGTTTTGCGGAGGGGAGGGGCACGGGTGTGGTGTGGTGGAAAGACCATACAACCTTTTGCTGGGCTAAGAGAACTCTGGGTCACTTTTCCCTAGATTGGCACAGAAGAGCTTTCTCTCCAAGCCCCCTTCTTCCTAGAGAGAGCCTTCCAGATAGATGTCTTTTTACTTTTCCACCTCCTGCATTGCCTGCTGTCCGCTGGCCCAGTGTTCGTTCCTGTCGAAGTGAGAGTAGTGGCAAGACAGCTACCCCCAGAAGAGGGGCTGTGTGTAGCCTGGGGGGTTCGCTGGGCACCAGCTCATCTTTGACCTTAATGACACCCTCACCTCTGCACTCAATAGTGAGAAGGGTCAAGAAATAGTGATCAGACTGAGAAATTAGTGTGTTTATCCAGCATAGGTAGGTGGATCTCTCTCTTAGGGAAGAAGGACTCAGTTGATAGCTATGGCTGCCCTTGTCCATTAAGTCCTGGGGTTGGTTATGGTATTGGGAAAAAAATGGTTTCTCTTTTTATGTGTCTGAGAGCTTGGGCTGTCAGATCAGACTNCAATAGTGAGAAGGGTCAAGAAATAGTGATCAGACTGAGAAATTAGTGTGTTTATCCAGCATAGGTAGGTGGATCTCTCTCTTAGGGAAGAAGGACTCAGTTGATAGCTATGGCTGCCCTTGTCCATTAAGTCCTGGGTTGGTTATGGTATTGGGAAAAAAATGGTTTCTCTTTTTATGTGTCTGAGAGCTTGGGCTGTCAGATCAGACTTCATTCCATTCCCAGCCCTGCCACTTAGTGGCTATAGGAATTTTGAAATTTCACAATCTCTCTGAACCTCATATTCTTCACCTGGAAAATTTAAGTATTAATAGAGTACCTACCTTCTCGGCAGTTGGGAGGGTAAAATGATAATTTATGCACAGCACTTAGCACAGTGCCTAGCACAGAAGGCACTGTGCTAAGTGCCTTAAACATTCTGAATGAATGTTTATTGCTAAATGGTGTTATTATTTTTATTATTAAAGTTGGTAGACCTGCATTAAACTGGCCAGTACCTTAGGAGTTCTTTAGGGAGAAGTGGAGAGTTTGTTAATGGGGGGTGGGGAGGGGAAGGGGCATGGGGATTAGCTTCCACTGCTTTGTGCACTTTATTTGATGAAGGCTTTAGTCAGATTTGTATAGCTTTCTGTAGGATTATTTTTCCTCCTCTTGGAGAGGAAACAGCCAAGGACTATTCCTCTGGCTGTGAAAATAAAATAATTGTATTGTGGTTCTTGACTTTTAAGCAAGACCCCAGTCCTCTCCCCATGTTGTTTTCTGGAGCCTTTCAATTTGCAAAGGTACTCCACAGTTTCCTTTTCGGGGACGGGGCTAGGCTGGGGGGGTGTAAAAGGTTGGGGTGGGTGGGTGGAGAGAGACTAGTGCTGGGGGCTGAGGGGGGGGTAGTTAAAGGAAGAGACCGGAAGGGAGGAGGGAGCCTGCTGGTGGGGAGGGAGGGAAGGGAGGAGGTGGAGGAGGAGGAGGAGGAGGAGGGAGGGGGTTGGGGAGAGCCTGCTACAGTTCTTTGTTTGACTCCGGGACTCGGGGACGGGGAGGAGGAGGGAGGGAGGCAGAGGCTGCAAGCGCTGGGGCAGGCCCAGGAGGCAGAGGAGGGACCGTCTCCCCCGCCCCCCTCCAGCCCCCACTCCCCCCCTGCTGCTCCCCCCTCCCTACCCGGACTCTGGGGGCACCGCCGGGGGACAGACACCCAGCAGGTAACCCCGGCCTGGCTCGCCCTCTCCTCTCCGATTTTCCTCCACTCTCTCCCGGACGACCCCTTTCCCCGGTTCCCTTCCTCATTTTCTCCTGGCCTTGTCTCTTTTCCCTGGCCCTCCTTCTTCCATCTACCCCACTTGGGCTTGTCGCCCGAGCTGGCCGAGCTGCCGTCTCACGCAGCCCGAGTCCCTTCCTTTAGTCCGACAGATAGCCTGTGTGCTCCAGGACTGCCCATGGCACCATTTGGGGCTCTGTCTCGCTGCTTCTCTGGGCTTTGCTTTCCTGGCCGACCTGTCCCCTGGGGCTCTTTAGAAGGAGGGAGTCCCTGTCCTTTCCTTGCTCTCCCAGTTCTTGCCCCCCAACTCTGGCCCCCTTTCTCCTTCTGGCAGTCTCTAGGGGTGGGGAGAGAACCGGAATTTGGGGGGCCCTCTGGAGGGGCAAGGGGCTCTGTGTCGCTTGGGAAAGGGGCTGTGTTTGTGTGGGGTGGGGGTGGTTAGCAACCTGGTTGCCTCTGTTGTCCCTTTAAATGGCCCTCACATTTCTGGGGACTTGTGAGGGGGGTGTCCAGCCGCCTGCCCTGGGGGCAGGGCCCTGGGTTAGTCCACACAATCAGGGGTGGTAATGATTTAAAGGGACAGTCTTGGTGTGGCCACTGCCACACTGCGCCAGCAGGAAGGGGAGCCGGCAGGCTGTGTCTAGAGAGGCTTGGCTGAAGAGCAGGGCGTTTCAGGCTGAGTCTGTTGTGGGGCCTGCCAGGTCTGGGACTGCTGCTGCTGCTGGGAAAGTGTAAGGAGGGGTGACAGCTTGCTCTGGGGAGCATTCAGCCTGGGCTTTCACCAAGGCCCACCTTTGGGCTTATGGACTTCTTGGCCAAGAACCACTCAGTCCAAACTACATAGCCTGTTGGTGACCAGGTTGGGGCCACCCGAAGGTCTCCAGGTCAGCAGCCTGGCCCAGGCACATTGGAGCTGGTCCTTCAGCTTCCCCTTTTGTTGTTTGGCTCTGTGCACAAGAAAGCCCCAGCCCCTCCCCCAGCTCCCTTTCCCAGTCCACATGCCCCCCCCCCAACACACCCACCCCAGCTGTTGGACAGATGAATTACAGCCTCCGGCTTTGGGCCAGGACTGGTGAGGGATTAAAGCTCTGGGGCTGGCCCTTTAAATGGCTGTTGGCCCCTCCCCCACTCTGGTGTCCAGATACCCCGTACACCTTTCACTGACCCCCTTGGCTGCCCCTCACTCCTCCACTTGGCTTGTCCTAAGGACTGGCACTCCTCTCTCTCCAGGCTAAAGCCTCCTCAGCATCCCCTTTCTCCCCAACATAACTACATACACAAATGGCACAGATTTCCCCCCTCTTTCTCCTTTCCTCCATCCCTCCCTCTCCCTCTTTCTGGTCTCACATTCTTGAGTGTCTCTCTCCTGGCAGGTTCCCTTTTCTAAGCAGAAGCACCTTGCCAGCCTGGCCTTCCTAGCCTTCAGCTGACCACTAAGCTAGCCCAGTGAGGGGCCTTGCATGGGTCAGAAATAGCACCTCCCTGGGGGTAGTGTCATCAGCAGCCCAGGCAGCTTGCTGCACATTGCATCATGGAGGCTGGGGGCTGGAGGCCCGAGTCTCTGGGGCAGGGGAAGGATGGGGGCTGGAAGGCCAGGGGATGGAGAAACTGGACTGAGAATGCAAGTGTCTGAGGGAGCCCAAGAATCTTTGTCCTTAAGGGCAAAGAACTGTGACTGAAGGAGGAGAAAACAAACCCCTCAGGAGTGAGTTTAAGGTGAAGACAGACTTACGTCTGACCCCTGGATGAACACCTGATTCTTGGCCTTGGACTTAGACTAAAAGGCCTAGCTTCTCTTTGAGAGTTAGGAGAGGAGGGAGTGGGCCTCTATCACCTTCTTGGGCCATGCAGAGGAAGGAGGTGATGGGGAAACAGGATATGGAAGGGAGGCTTGCAGCAGAGGCCACGTCCAGACCCAAGACCAGAGTCCCAGTCCTTGCTGAGGAGGAAAGTTTCTCCTGCTGGGCCTGTTCATCTAGTCTGGCCACCTGTGCTGCTCTGGAGACCTGCCTGCGCCCGCCTGGGGGAAGGGGAGGGGGCAGAGTCCAAAGGGTGGGGTTGACTGGTGTCTTGATAAGGTTAGGGAGGAGGCAGAGCTGAAGGAAGAGGATCTTCTTGCCTGGGGGCAGGGTTGAAGCCGATTTAGTGTTCACAAGTCTGAGGTAGCCCAGGCCTACTCTGGGACCAGGAACTCTCTCAGCAAGAGGGTCCAGTCAGAAGAGGGATCATGGGTTGGGTGACCACTGTGGACTTACACTATAGCATGCTCCCCTTACCCCACCCAGGTCCAGGCTACTTCCTAAATGGGAAGGCTGGAGGACCACTTTAGGTATGGCTTTTTCTGGTTGCCACGGAAACAGATTCTCCCATCCCATCTGACCACCAGAGCCAGGTTTCTCCTCAATAAAGGGAAAGATAGCACACGGAAATTCTCCAGACTTAGAGAACCCATCTCTAACTGGCTTTTTTCTTTTAGGTTCCCCCAGGCACCATGCCAGCCCCATAGTACCATCCACCTCACCCACTGTGGTCTGCTGCACCCCACCATTGGGGCACTGATTCCAATGAGACAGGACACACTGAACTCCATCTGGTAAGCACTATCCCTGAGCACTAAACCTGCCCTACTCCAATAGTCCAATTCTGCACCACATGCTTGAAGAAGAATGATATGATCTAGATTATGCCCATTCCTCAGAGTAATCTAGTCCAGTTTTGAGCATACCCCCGCCATCATTCTTGAGTGATTCAGCCTTCCTAGTTTATGGAGTTCCCTTTGTTGCCTACGAATGGTTCAGCCCTGTACTTCAACAGCCTCTCCACTACCATCAGAAAATCTCTCCCCAGTGCTACAACTCAGTTGCTTATTGAAAATTGCATTGAGCTGGGGTTTGCAAGTTGGAAGGTAAAGGTGAGATAGCCTGGAAGGACTTTTCTGGGAAGGGGGAGGGCAGGGCTTTGTCTTACTAGAGTTGTGGATTTGGATACTGGAGACCATTGCTACAACAACTTGCTGTTTCCATGGCAGTCTTGGCATCTCACCTTTCCTTCCAATCCCCTTCTGTTCCATTCTGTTCCCACTGCACTACAGCATTTGCCCCTCACACCCTAAGGTTTACTCCTTTGCTGCTTACCTTTCTCCTCCTACCAGTTCTCAGCCTAAAGCCCTGCTCCACCCCCTATTCCTCTGTAGGAGAAAAAATGGTACCTAAGGCAAGAAATTAAGTTCTCTAACTGTGCTTTGCTCTTCTCCATTATTCACTGAGTTTTTCATTGGGACTTTTTTTCCCCCTATATGTCTCTATTTGGCAAGATGGTTTGCATGTTGCTGTGCCTCAGTGGAATTGTATCGAATGGATGTGTTAACTGAATAAGTGTCATTGCTAAGAAACCAATGCCTTCTCAGATCCTTTGCACAGTCTCCTCTCCACACCTTCTCTAGAGGACGTGAGGTATTTGAGATGGTTACCTGGAGCAGAGCTGAGGGGCAGGCTGGCCCAGGAAGTGGCCTGTGAGGATAAAACCAACAGAGGGAGAATAGGACAATAGGTCACAGGCATTATAGGAGGGTGATATGAATGAGGCTCTGGAAGGAAGCTCAGCTCTTTCATTCTTGCGCAGAATGACCTTGACCAAGTTACCTGACCTCCCTGAGCCTCAATTTCCTCATCTGTAAAATGAGTTATAAAAGTAAGTCCTACGTCAGATTTTGGGGAGGAGTTTTAAAAATGTATAGAAAGTGATTAACACAGTGCCTGGCATATAAGTATTCAGTAAGTGCTGGCAATTGTCATTCTAATGGGAGCCCCAGGGAACTGGAGGTTAAGCAAGGATATTGAGGCATGGATATTGAGACAGAACTTGAATGAAAGCAGACAGACACCCAAATACTTGTCAAACAGAAAGATCACTGATCCAGCAAGACGTCAGGATTTAAGGGAGTGAGGGGAGGAATCAGTAGGGTCAGTCTGCTCCAGTGTTTTTCTGACTGTTCAGGATCTGAAGGCAAACAGAAGGGTATGTGCAGAGACACACGTGATCACGAAAGTGATGCAGAGGCAGACCCAGACAAAAGACCCAGACAGGAGCTAGGCAGACACACAGACAGAGACAGCCGCCCAGAGTCATGTAGACAGGCTTAATGACGGAACGCGTCAGACGCAGGCACTGAAGAAGATGAGCAGATAGGCAGGTGCACACGGGTGCACACGGAGGCACACACCGGGACCCATACACCGCCGACCTCGTCAGACAGACTGCTGAACACAGCGGTCCAGTCAGAGGCAGACACAAGGCTCGCAGTGACACACAGCGGGCCAGGCAGGCACTGTCACTCCTTGGTGGGGGGCAGGGAGGGGCCAGCAGGGGGAAGGCTGGGGAAGGGAATCCCGAGCGGGCGGCCTGCCCGGGTGGCTGAGTCACAGCGGAGCCCCAGCCGGCGGCCCTCTCCTCCGCCTCCCCCTCCCCCAGGTAAGAAGCGAGTTGTAACCCCTCGCTTCCACCCTCGCTTCCACCCGGCAGAATGAAGGCTGGCAGGGAGCGGGTGCTGCGGAGTTCCCGGACGGGCCCCACCTCCGCGCACGTGCAGCCTGTCTGCTGACTGCCTGCTCGGTAAAACCCTATTTGCGGGGTCTTGTCTTAGGTCAGCTCGTGAGTCTGGCGAGCCTCTCCGGCCCCCAACTCCGCATCCCGCGCGGCTGGAGCGGTTCTTGGCGGGGCTTCTTGGGCTTTAAGCCCAGAGAGAGTTAAGTGGGTGTGATTGATGGAGTGGGTCTCTCTCGGGGCTCAAGGGGGAGGGGGTCAGTTAAAGTCCCGGAGTCTGGAGCCCGGATGGAGGGGGCGGAGCTGGATTTAGCCGGGAGTGCCCGGATGGAGAGGGCGTGGCTTCGTTTGGAGAGGCCTTAACCCTTTATGAGCTGCTGACTCCTAGGACTGTGGGTCGGGAGGGAGAGGCTGGAATGTCTGACCCGAAAGTGTACTGCCCTGCAGGCTGACTTTGGCCTTGTGCCTCTACCTCTCGCCTGTCGTTGAGGAGTCTGGGTGTCTGTCTTTGTGCCTGTCGGTGGTTGTCCCCTCCCCTTGGTTAGTTACAACTGGGAGTCTGGGAGGGCTGCTCCTGCCCTAAAGCGAGAGTGGAGGTGAGAGTGGATGGCGAGCTGGCTGCCGGCGCCTGGGGAACAGGTGTGAGCGTGGCGTCGGGGCTGCGGGGCGCAGGGAGGGGCGGTCGTGAGGGAAGACGAGAGGGGAAATTCCACGGGACCCGTGGTGAGCGGTGTGTGGGCTGAGTTGTGTCTGCCAATGACTGTGTGTCTGTTTTCAGGGAGGCGGGGGCTGAGTCAGTGGGAATAGGGGAAGGTTTTCTGGTTGACTCACGGCCCCCCACCTCAAGCCTGAATCAGACCCCGAGGGAGGGCTTTGTAAAGGAGGTGGGTGGGGAGTCAGGCGCCTGGGTCTGCGCCCGTGTCCCAGGTCAGGACAAGAATCCATGGTGGTTGGCAAAAGTGAGTGTGAATTTAGTATGCAGGAAGTTTTTGTCCTCTAGTGAGGGCTGCTGTATTTTGAGTTCCGGCGGGGGTGAGGTGGATAAAGGTGGGAAGGGGCTGGAGGGAGGGACTTCTCTGGTTTAGGGAAAGCTGAGTCAGTTCCCCGTGGGAAAGGGGAAGTGGTAGAGGGGAAGTGTCATCATCGCAGAAGGGGAAGCTTCATTTCCTGGTAACTGGCAGTGCCTTCGGCATCACTTCCCAAGCGGGGATATATGCATCTGATATCTGGACCCCCAGTTCCCCGTTTTCCCATGCTTGGACCATAGTTTTCAGGACGTGGGGGTGAGGGGAAGCAGCCGGCCAGGCTATACTTGACCGTCGTGAAGCGCAGTACATGTCCCAGACCTTGGCTACTGACCAGAAGGCTGTAATGGTGAAGAGAGTGAGTTCTGGCAGAAATTCCACCTGAACAGCGGAGAGGGTTCACAGAGCCTAAGTGTCTGGCGGGGTTCAGCGGGGTGTGGCGCGCCGGGACCTGTAGGGTCCAAGCTCTTGCATGCAAACAGACGACCTTGCCCTGTGGAGGGAGGACTGTATTCACCAGAAACCCGTTTGCCCTTGTGGGCTGGGTGGAAATTTCCCCACAGCGCAGACTTTTCTCAGTGAAGGCAAAGTTTCCAGCCACCCCCAGCCCCTGGTTGCTCGTTCTCCCCCGGCTTCCTTCCCGGCCAGAGCTCCAGCTGGAGTGCTGGCCCCGCCCCCGCTGCTTTGTACTCGACACTCGCCTCTCGCAGTTCTTTGTACTCTAGACTCAATGGACCGATCTCGGGGACGGAGCCCGCTCCCTACTTGAGGGAACGCCGGGTAGGAGAGGAGAAGCCACGGGCACCGAAATCCTGGGGTCTGAGAAGCGAGAAAAAAGAACTGGGGCTAAAGGGAAGGTGCCCAGGAAAGGGGAGCGCTGTGCCCTTTGTGGGTCGAGACAGCACTGAAGGGAATGGATGGAGGGGGGGTTGGCTGGGGGGGGCATGAAGGAGGAAGTGAAACTGGTTCTGGTTCTTTAAGGGAGTGGGTGGTGAGAGTGGGACAAGGGTGATGTCACCGCCTGTCGGGCCCCGCCCTCCCTCCCTAAGGACCCCCCCCTACTCTTACACACGCGGCTTCCGCTGCGCAAGTAGCCACGTCACGGGCAACCCCCGAAATCCCCCCTCCCTTGGGGGGCGGGGGCCACGTGGGCCGTGGGGAACCGCGTGGCCCCAGCGGGGAAGGGCATAGAGGATACTGGAGCCACGCGAGAGGGGCCACTGGGGATCGTGGTGTGCGACTTCTCAGAAGTTGGGGTTTGTATTTGGGGGGTCAGTTGGTATTGAAGACTTAGCCAGAAGAAGTGGAGGATCTAAAGGTACTGGTTGTGAGGTTGGGAGCTTGACTGTTTTGGGATGGGGTCAAGTGTGGGGAATGGAGCACTCAGATCGCAGCGTAGGTTTGGGTGCTGTAGAAGACACCATGACTGGCCAAGCAGTCCCAAGGGGCGCACGAAGTGGGGAGGTCAGGCACTGGGCGAGGTGAAGTGAGGAAGACGTACGACGCCTTTATCAACATTGTGCATCTGTCTACGGTCCACCGGTCTTACGGCGGTGGGACTGGGGATAGGCCTCCGTGGTGGGCTAGTGGGGAGCACTGGCGGCGGCTATGTGGGTGCGTGGGACTTGCGGGGAGAGCTATTCCCGAAGCTAGCCCAGGCGTGTGACTTGCTGCATTTACCCACGCGGTTACAGGGACCACTGGCCCCAGGTGTCGGGTCTGAGATGGAGACCCTAGGTAGAAGCTGCCGGGTCACGTTGGGGTCACCCGGGCCGAGCCTGTCCGTCCGGCTCCGCAGCCCCTCCTCCCCTCCTCCCCCAGCCCGCTGCGGTGGAGCTAACTTTGTTCCTATTGGTTCTAGGCAGGCTGTTACTGAGGCGGAGACGCGGGTGATGATTGGCTTTCCGGGCAGAGAGGAAGTCCTGTGATTGGCTGGATTCCTGGAGCTTACTGACACTGTGAGAGGACGCTCCCACGGAGGCCGGAGGCCGGGTAAGCCCCTGCGGCTTCACCTATGGGCTCCCAACTGACTGATTGTTCCACTCCTGCTACTACACCGGGTTCCTAACCACTCTCTTGGGCCTCCAGGGACTCCTTAGGCCCGGTGGGCCTACCGTCAGGGAAAGCCAAGGCCTGACTCCTTGAGCCGATGACAGACCTGTGGGATGCTGCAGCCAGGCCAACCCAGCCCAACCCAGCCCCTGAACCCTGACTGTGTTCTGGCCCGCTTACTTCATTCCTTTGCTTCCTCCTCTCTGTAGAATTAGCTGTGAAAGGCCCTGGACGACTATCTGGGGGCAGTGGGCTCTCCTGTCAGAGCGGCTGGAGTTGGGACCATCACCCCAGAGAGCTGGGGCAGGGGGCTGTGCCCGATCTCCAGGGCTCCTGGGGCCACTGCTGACCTGGTAAGGGAAAGACTAGGGCTGGGTTGGCTGGGTGTGTACAGGCAGCTCAGGCTGTACCCGCAGTAAGACAATAATCTCTTCCCTGACTCAGGCTGGATGCATCGGGCAGTGGACCCTCCAGGGGCCCGCGCTGCACGGGAAGCCTTTGCCCTTGGGGGCTTGAGCTGTGCTGGGGCCTGGAGCTCCTGCCCACCCCATCCCCCTCCTCGTAGCGCATGGCTGCCTGGAGGCAGGTGAGAATTTGGGCCATCTTTCTATCTCTAGGAATTTGTCTTCCCATCTCCTGTGCCCCTCAGTCTCTGTCATTCTCTGGGTTTCTACCATTCAGTGGGCCTCAGTGTAGCCCTCACCTAGTTTTTGTTACTCCCCCAATGCCATCCTTCCTTCCATAGGGACAAGAGTGCTCCACCTTGATGTACGTTAACACACCCATTCTCTTTCCAGGTGCTCTGCCAGCATTGGGCAGCCCCCACTTTCTGCTCCCCTATCTTCTTCACATGGCAGTAGCTCTGGGCACCACAACAAACCATATTATGTTCCAGGGTGAGTGAGGATTCAAAGGTGCTGGGGATGGGAGGTAAAACTGGGTCCTTGAAAGAGTTCCCCAACCCTGATAGCCCCTCCTCTCAACCCCTTTGGCTCTGTAGGACACCCACCCCAAGACCCCTCCATGGAAAGCTGGAATCCCTGCATGGCTGTGTGCAGGCATTGCTCCGGGAGCCAGCCCAGCCAGGGCTGTGGGAGCAGCTTGGGCAGCTGTACGAGTCAGAGCATGACACTGAGGAGGCCATACGCTGCTACCACAGCGCCCTTCGATATGGAGGAAGCTTGGCTGAGCTGGGGCCCCACATCAGCCGACTACAGCAGGTGAGATGAGGCAGGACACTAAGAAACAAAGATTGTGCCTTCTGGCTCAGTGCCCTCATCTCATGCCTGCTTCTATCCTGTCATCTGCACCCTTTCCCTACCTCACCAGGCCCAGCTCTGGAACTTTCATGCTGGCTCCTGCCAGCACCGAGCCAAGGTCCTGCCCCCACTGGAGCAAGTATGGAACTTGCTGCACCTTGAGGTGAGGCCAGGGCTGGGTGGGCTAGGGAAGAGGGCTGGGCCAGGTATGCATTTGAGCCATTCTCTCTCCTCTCTTTTTGTCCTCAGCACAAGCGGAACTATGGGGCCAAGCGGGGAGGTCCCCCAGTGAAGCGAGCCGCTGAATCCCCAGTGGTGCAGCCTGTGCCTCCTGTTGTACTCTCAGGCCCCTCAGGGGAGGAGGGCCTCAGCCCTGGAGGCAAGCGCAGGAGAGGCTGCAACTCCGAGCAGGTATGGTTGTATGTGGTGGGCAGGTAGACAGTGAGTAGGAGGAATGGGGCAAGGAATGGGATTCTCACACCCCTTTTTCTTCTAGACTGGCCTTCCCCCAGGGCTGCCACTGCCACCACCACCATTACCACCACCACCACCACCACCACCACCACCACCACCACCCCTACCCCTGCCTGGCCTAGCCACCAGCCCTCCATTTCAGCTGACCAAGCCAGGGCTGTGGAGTACCCTGCACGGAGATGCCTGGGGCTCCGAGCGCA
The DNA here is from genome assembly GCF_014824575.4 of Sturnira hondurensis. Taxonomy (NCBI): domain Eukaryota; kingdom Metazoa; phylum Chordata; class Mammalia; order Chiroptera; family Phyllostomidae; genus Sturnira; species Sturnira hondurensis. The sequence continues at coordinate 4,764,143 of NW_028092466.1, read as the reverse complement.
AGGGTTCAGCACCCCCAGAGCGCCAGGTGGGCACCTCTCTGTTGACCCTTCTCTCTCACTCACAAGCCTGTGTATCCTTCATTCCTCACTCACTGTCCTTATTTGTCTCCCCTAGGAGCAGCGGCATTCGCTGCCTCACCCATATCCATACCCAGCTCCAGCCTACACTGCGCAACCCCCTGGCCACCGGCTGGTCCCGGCTGCACTCCTAGGCCCAAGCCCCCGCCCCCCAGGAGCAGAGAGCCATGGCTTCCCTCCTGCCACTCGTCCCCCCGGAAGTGACCTTAGAGAGAGCAGAGTTCAGAGGTCGCGGATGGACTCCAGCGTTTCACCAGCAGCAACCACCGCCTGTGTGCCTTATGCCCCTTCCCGGCCCTCCGGCCTCTCTGGCACCACCAGCAGCAGCAGTAGCAGCACCAACAACACCGGTCTCCGGGGCATGGAGCCGAGCCCAGGCATTGTGAGTGATCGCCACAGGTGGAAGATGGAGTGGGGTGATTAGTGGGCGCTTGTCTGAGTTGACTCTAGCAAACCTCTGACCAACCCCATCCTTCATTTGCAGCCCGGCGCTGACCATTACCAAACTCCCGCGCTGGAGGTCACCTCTCACCAAGGCCGCCTGGGGCCCTCGACACATAGCAGTCGGAAACCTTTCCTGGCAGCTCCTGCTGCCACTCCTCATCTGTCTCTGCCACCTGGACCCCCCTCACCTCCTCCTCCACCCCCCTGTCCCCGCCTCTTACGCCCACCACACCCTCCTGCCTGGCTGAAGGGCCCGGCCTGCCGGTCAGCCCGTGAAGATGGAGAGGTCATAGAGGATCTCTTCTTTGGGGCTGAGGGACGCCCTCGCCCTCCTCCACCACCCTTCCCACATCGTGAGGGCTTCTTGGGGTCTCTGGCCCCCCGTTTTTCTGTGGGCACTCAGGATTCGCACACCCCTCCTACTCCCCCAACCACCAGCAGCAGCGGCAGCAATGGCAGTCACAGCAGCAGCCCTACTGGGCCTGTGTCCTTCCCCCCACCTCCCTATTTGGCCAGAACTATGGACCCTCTTTCCCGGCCCCCCAGCCCAACAATGAGCCCCCAGGACCCACCACTTGCACCCCTGACTCTTGCCCTGACTCCAGCCCCTCCTTCCTCCTGTCACCAAAATACCTCAGGAAGCTTCAGGCGCCCGGAGAGCCCTCGGTCCAGGGTCTCCTTCCCAAAGACCCCCGAAGTGGGGCCAGGGCCATCTCCAGGCCCCCTGAATAAATCCCCCCAACCTGTGCAGCCGACAGTTGGGGAACTGCCTGCCCGAGGCACGCGACTCTTTGATTTTCCCTCTACCCAATTGGAGGACCAGTTTGAAGAGCCCGCTGAATTCAAGATCCTACCCGATGGGCTGGCCAACATCATGAAGATGCTGGATGAATCCATTCGCAAGGAGGAGGAGCAGCAACAACAGGAGACAGGCGTAGCCCCCCCGCCCCCCCTGAAGGAGCCCTTTGCATCCCTGCAGCCTCCATTCCCCACTGACACAGCCCCAACTACCCCTGCTGCCACCACCGCTGCCACAACCACCACCACCGCCCAAGAACAGGAGAAGAAGCCACCACCAGCCCTACCACCACCACCTCCATTAGCCAAGTTCCCTCCACCCCCGCAGCCACAGCCACCGCCACCCCCACTACCTGCAGCAGCCAGCCCAGCCAGCTTGCTCAAATCCTTGGCCTCTGTGCTAGAGGGACAAAAGTACTGTTACCGGGGATCTGGATCAGCTGTTTCTACCCGTCCTGGGCCCTTGCCCACCACTCAGTATTCCCCCAGTCCCCCATCAGGTGCTACCGCCCCACCTCCAACCTCAGTAGCTCCTAGCACCCAGGGCTCCCCACAGCCCTCTGCTTCCTCGTCATCTCAGTTCTCTACCTCAGGTGGGCCTTGGGTACGGGAGCACAGGGCAGGTGAAGAACCAGCCCTGGGCCCCATGAACCCTGCCCCACCGCCCCCACCCCTCCCTCTGCCCCCTGCTCGTTCTGAGTCTGAGGTGCTAGAAGAGATCAGTCGAGCTTGTGAGACCCTTGTGGAGCGGGTGGGCTGGAGTGCCACAGACCCAGAAGGCCCAGTGGACACGGCAGATCCTATGGACACGACAGACCCAGTGGACAGTGGGACTGAGCAACTGCTGCCTCCTGCCCAGGCCAAGGAAGAGAATGGTGGGGTGGTGGCAGTAGCAGGACCAGGTGGCAGCAAGCGGCAGCAGAAGGAACATAAGAGGCACAGGCGAGCCTGTAGGGATATTATGGGTCGGCGGCCCCGTGAGGGCAGGGCAAAGGCCAAGGCCAAGGCCCCCAAAGAAAAGAGCCGCCGGGTGCTTGGGAACCTGGACCTGCAGAGCGAGGAGATCCAGGGTCGTGAGAAGGCCCGGCCAGATATTGGTGGGGCCTCTAAGGTTAAACCACCCACAGCTGCTGCCCCTCCTCCAGCGCCTGCACCCTCTGCCCAGCCCCCACCTGCATCAACCCCTGTCCCTGGGAAGAAGTCTCAGGAGGAAGCTCCAGGGCCACCAGGTGTCAGCCGGGCTGACATGCTGAAGTTGCGATCACTTAGTGAAGGGCCTCCCAAGGAGCTGAAGATCCGGCTGATCAAGGTAGAGAGTGGTGACAAGGAGACCTTTATTGCCTCTGAAGTGGAAGAGCGGAGGCTGCGCATGGCAGATCTCACCATCAGCCATTGTGCTGCTGATGTTGTGCGTGCCAGCAAGTGAGTTAGGGGTTGATACCCATGAGGCTGCTGACCTGGCTGGATGGGAGGCTTCCTTCCCCTATCACCCTATTTCTGTCCTCATTTCATTGTTGTCCTGCAGGAATGCCAAGGTGAAAGGGAAGTTTAGAGAGTCCTACCTTTCCCCTGCTCAGTCTGTGAAACCGAAGATCAACACCGAGGAGAAGCTGCCTCGAGAGAAACTCAACCCACCCACACCCAGCATCTATGTATGTGTGCCCCTGCCACAGGTTTCTGAGACTGCTGGGGGCTGTTGGGGTGCTCTTAGCCTAGGTCAGGGCTCTGATCTAGCCCTGTCTCCTGGTCGTCCTTCAGCTGGAAAGCAAACGGGATGCCTTTTCACCAGTGCTGCTGCAGTTCTGTACAGATCCTCGAAATCCCATCACCGTGATCCGGGGCCTGGCAGGTTCCCTGCGGCTAAGTGAGTGTGTGGAGCAGGAAGGTGGGGGTGTAAGGCTTTGGGGTGTTGGGATGCTTTGAGAGCCCCCACATTTTTAAGACCCAGAAGATGTAGCTATAGAGACCTCTTCTCAGTCTCAGATAGGCCATATTGGAAGGGTCCTCAGAATGACAGGTCAGCTGATCCCAGGCTTTTTCCCCCATCTCTCTCCAATAGTGAGCATGTGGGGAGGGGATGTATCTCAGGGCCTGGTTAGAGTCACTTTTGGTTTTCTTGGTGATGAAGGATGAGAAGAGTACAGGTTGTAGAGTATTCTTGAAAACTCATGAACTGGGGCTTTTTTTACCTTTATTGTACAAGATTTCAAACATGCGTAAAAGTAGAAAGAACCATATAAAAATCAATAGTTTCCTCTATACCCTTGTGTTTTTCCTTCCACTGAGTTACTTAAAGCACATTCTAAGCTTTCACTTAATTTTTCATTGCCTCAATGATAAAGATTCTGCTATTCATTAAGCACCTTCTGTGTGCACATGTGGCCTCATGTACACCCAAGGAGGACTCTGGTGGTGGGGCTGAAGCTCAGACCAGAAGTGGAAGAAAGGGCTGGTGATAGATGGCCAACCTTCCTGTGGCACTGGGGTCCCCTGGGGCTGACCTCGGGGAAGCCTGTGTCCAGTTGGTTAGAGCTTGGGAAGTAAGAAGGGACAGAGTGAGTTGAGTCCTTGTTTCCTGCCCTCTGCCTCTGCCCCAATGCCCTGCTCGGCCCTCCCTTGCAGACTTGGGCCTTTTCTCCACCAAGACTCTGGTGGAAGCGAGTGGCGAGCACACTGTGGAGGTGCGCACCCAGGTGCAGCAGCCCTCAGATGAGAACTGGGATCTGACAGGCACTCGACAGATCTGGCCCTGTGAGAGTTCTCGTTCCCACACCACCATTGCCAAGTATGCGCAGTACCAGGCGTCATCCTTCCAGGAGTCCCTGCAGGTGAGAGGCGAGCATAGGGAGGCAGGGGTGTGGGATCAGGGGACTTGGAGAGGGGCTTTTGTGGGAGAGCTCCTGGAAGGTGGCTGACCCAGCCTATGGCCATGCAGGAGGAGAAGGAGAGTGAGGATGAGGAGTCCGAGGAGCCAGACAGCACCACAGGAACCCCTCCTAGGTATTGTACAGTATGCCCTTCTTTTCATGACTTTGTCCCTTCCCCGTGCTTCTCCACCAATATGTGCTCTTCGCCCCTGCAGCAGCGCACCAGAACCGAAGAACCATCACATTATCAAGTTTGGCACCAACATCGACCTGTCTGATGCCAAGCGGTCAGTGGGGCAGAGCCCAGCAAAACTGGGGCAGGAGTGCTGATGGGTCTGCAGATCCAGGTTTAACCTCTCACTTTTATTGACTACTGCAGGTGGAAGCCACAACTGCAGGAGCTGCTGAAGCTGCCCGCTTTCATGCGGGTAACATCTACTGGTAACATGCTAAGCCACGTGGGCCACACAATCCTGGGCATGAACACGGTGCAGCTGTACATGAAGGTCCCTGGCAGCAGAACACCAGGTGCGGAGGCACACTGGGGGCGGGGCTGGTGTCCACGCTGCTTCGTCAGCCAATGAAGGCCGAAGGGTGGGTTTGTAATGGAGCACAGGCCTGTCCAGACTAGCCAGGCATTATCTCTTGCCCCCTGCAGGCCACCAAGAGAACAACAACTTCTGCTCTGTCAACATCAACATTGGCCCAGGCGACTGCGAGTGGTTCGCGGTGCATGAGCACTACTGGGAAACCATCAGTGCTTTCTGTGACCGGTGCGTGCCCCCCGCCCCCCCTCCCGCCCCCGGCTCTCTCATCTCACACTAGGCCCACCCCCTATGTCCCGTCTTTGGGTCTCCATCTGATCCTTTGGCCACCCCGCAGGCATGGTGTCGACTACCTGACAGGTTCCTGGTGGCCAATCCTGGATGACCTCTATGCTTCCAATATCCCTGTGTACCGCTTCGTGCAGCGCCCTGGAGACCTCGTGTGGATTAACGCGGGGACCGTGCACTGGGTGCAGGCCACCGGCTGGTGCAACAACATTGCTTGGAACGTTGGGCCCCTCACCGGTGAGAGTGGGGTACAGAGCCACTCAATGTTGAGTGGTGGAGCCTCTTTGTGGGGAGCTTGGAGGGCAGCCAGCTTTGAGGGAAGGGGCTAGGAGTTTAAGAATCTTGTAGTGACCCCTTCTGGCCTGCAGCCTATCAGTACCAGCTGGCCCTGGAACGATATGAGTGGAACGAGGTGAAGAACGTCAAATCCATTGTGCCCATGATTCACGTGTCCTGGAACGTGGCTCGTACTGTGAAAATCAGCGACCCCGACTTGTTCAAGATGATCAAGTGAGGGTCCTATTTGGGAGGGAGCCCATCTCCACCAGACCTGGTCCCAGCCTTGTCCTGCATGTCAGGGGGAACCCCATTCTCCATCTTTCTCTCCACCCTTTATGGGATGCGCTCTGTAGTGTTACAGTGCTGGGGTGGGTGAGAGGGCTACTACTGAGTTGTTTTATTTTCAGTGACCCAAATAGAAAAAGGCACATGTGAAATTTCGACTGTTTTAGAAGCCCAGGTCAGGGCATGTGACCTGGTCACGGGAGGTGCTCAGAAGATAAGGGTTGCTGTCCTGCTGGCAGGCGTGCCTCACACCCACCCCTCCGTCCACCCCACCCCCGCCAGGTTCTGCCTCCTACAGTCCATGAAGCACTGCCAGGTGCAACGGGAGAGCCTGGTGCGGGCAGGAAAGAAAATTGCCTACCAGGGCCGGGTCAAGGATGAGCCTGCCTACTACTGCAACGAGTGCGACGTGAGTGGGCCATTTCCCTCATATTCACTTCTCTCTTCTTGCCTGGAGGAGGAAGCCCCCAGGGGCAATCCTCCTGGTGACTACCATTACCACTCCTCCCTCTCCCAGGTGGAGGTGTTCAACATCCTGTTCGTGACGAGTGAGAACGGCAGCCGCAACACTTACCTTGTGCACTGTGAGGCCTGTGCCCGGCGCCGTAGCGCAGGCCTCCAGGGCGTGGTGGTGCTGGAGCAGTACCGCACGGAGGAGCTGGCGCAGACCTACGACGCCTTTACGCTGGTAAGGCCCAGGTGCTGAGGCACTGGGCTGGCGGTCGGGCTGGAAGCTGCTATGGGGGGCGGGCTGTAGGGTGGGCTAACCCGCCCCTGCCCCTGAGCCTCCACCCCCTCCCGCTTTCTCCCCGCAGGCCCCAGCCAGCACGTCTCGATGAGGCCGGATGCCCCGCCCGCCTGCCCTCCGCAGGGCGCCGCGGGGCCACCAGCACACGCCTGGGCTGGACCTAGGTCCCGCCTCTGGCCGGGAAGGGGGTCGGGCCCAGCCCTTCCACCCCATTGGCAGCTCCCCTTCACTTAATTTATTAAGAAAAAATTTTTTAAACAAATATGAGGAAAAAAGGAAAAAAAAAAAAGGGAGACGGGGGGAGGGGGCTGGCTGCCCCTCGCCCACCAGGACCTCCCCTCACCGACTTTGGCCTTTCTAGCAACAGACACAAGGACCAGGCTCCGGCGGCGGCGGGGGTCACATACGGGTTCCCTCACGCCTGCCAGCCGCCTGCCCGGCGCAGATGCGCGCGGCTCGTGTATGTACATAGGTGTTACGGCAGCCGAGGTTTTTTAATGAGATTGTTTCTATGGGCTTTACCCCTCCCCCAGAACCTCCTTTTATTTCCAATGCTAGCTGTGATCCCTGTACATGTCTCTGTTTATTCACTTGGTTATGATTTGTATTTTCTGGTTTTTTTTGTTTGTTTTTGTTTTTAATTTATAACAGTCCCACTCACCTATTTATTCATTTTTGGGAAAACCCGACCTCCCGCACCCCGCAAGCCATCCTGCCCATCCTTCCAGGGGCCGCCCGCCCGCCGCCGGGCTCTCCCTAAGCCCCAGTTTGGCCTGAACGTCTCCACTCACGCGCGGCTTCAGCCGGGTTCTCATGGTGCTCAAACCCGCTCCCCTCCCCTACGTCCTGCACTTTCTGGGACAAGTCCCCCCACCCCATCCGCCCCAACCCCAACCTTGCCTGAGGGTGAGCGACTCCTGTACTGTAGGGGAAGAAGTGGGAACGGAAATGGTATTTTGTAAAAAAAAATAATAAAATAAAAAAAATTTTAAAGTTTTAAAAGAACTATGAGGAAAAGGAACCCCATCCTTCCCGGCCCCAGCCAATTTTTAAAAACACGGATCTTCCCCTCACGCCCTCCACCCCCACCTCCTTTTCTTTTTAAACATGAAAACAGCCCAGGGCCAGAGCCTCCCTGGTGCAGGGACACCCCAGAAGAATTTCTCTGGGGCTTTATTTTCGTGTTATCAGTTTTTTCTCCACGCTGGGGCTGCGGAGGGGTGGGGGGTTTACAGTCCCGCCCCTGCGCACTGCACTGTCTCTCTGTCCCAGGGGCAGAGGGGTCTTCCCAATCCTACCCCTATTTTCGGTGATTTTTGTGTGAGAATATTAATATTAAAAATAAAACCAGAAGAAAAATCCTGTTTATAGTGTGCTGGTGATAGGGAGAGTACTGGGAGGAGGGCTGCAAGCCCGTGATTGATGGGGAGATTTGTGCAGACCCCGGCCAGGGCGATTCCCCTCCCCGGAGGTGCCTCTGGAATGTCCAGATCTCTGGTTTGCTCCTCTAAATGGGGGGTGCCTACTCTTGGAGCTGCATTCCAGGATGAGGGGGGTGGGGTGGGGTGGGGAGAGGCTGGGACGGGGGAGGGGCAGGAAAGAAGGCTATAAGGGCCGCGGCTCAGGCGGGCAGAAGTCAGGCAGGCCATGGCGGATGTCCTCGGGGCCCAGAGATCGGTTCCCAGCGGCGGCCCAGAGCCCCGGGACCCCTTGGACTGCTGGGCCTGCGCTGTGCTGGTCACCGCTCAGAATCTGCTCGTGGCTGCCTTCAATCTTGTTTTGCTGGCGCTGGTGTTGGGGACCATCCTGCTACCCGCTGTCACCATGTTAGGCTTCGGCTTTCTCTGCCACTCCCAGGTGAGCAGCGGGCGCCCCAGGGTGTGCGGGTGTATGGTGGCGGTGGGTGTATGGATCACATCTCCCAGACTGGGCTGTTCGACTTGAGCCTGACGCCTCTTATCTTACAGTTTTTGCGCTCCCAGGCACCCCCTTGCACCGCGCACCTGCGGGACCCAGGCTTCACGGCCCTCCTGGTCACCGGATTCCTGCTTCTCGTGCCGCTGCTTGTGCTTGCCCTGGCCAGTTATCGCCGCCTCTGCCTGCGCCTCCATTTAGCCGACTGCCTCGTGCCCTACAGCCGAGCCCTCTATCGGCGTCGGCATACCCCGCCGGTGCAGCAAATCCGGGCCTCACCAGGGTCCCAGGCCGTCCCCACATCAGGAAAGGTATGGGTTTGAGGACGCTGGATCAAGAACCCTGACGACTGCCTGCCTTTCAGTAGGCCCAAGGACCTGAGGACCCCTGGGGGTCTCCCGACCTACTTTGATCCCACCCCTTGCCTAAGCGGGTCCTAGCATCCCTCTGGCGAACTGCAGCATCTGTGGACCCAGTGCTAGTGAAAATTCGCCACACCCTGGAAAACCCTTTCTTTTCACTACTCATATCTGAATCCTGAACATTTGGGCTGGACCCTGCACACACACACCCCGCCTCCCCCCCCCCCTTTGTGTATTGGACAACTGAAAATCGCTGGTGCCCTCCTTTTCTGCTGCAGCTCCTCTAGTATTTACCGGTCCAAGGGTGAGGTTGGAGGAGTGATCACATGTTAATAAAGAGTTAATGAACTGAACATGCTTCTAGGATGCTGTGAACAGAGGGGTGGTACAAATACGATCACTCCTGTGCCCAGAGGCAGGAAACATGGGAGGAGGTGTGCGGCTCAAGTGTGCAGAAGGGAGCATCCTTCAGCCTCTCGGCTTTCTCTTAACCGCATTAGCTTGCTCTTCCTGGCCAGACCCGAGCTCTGTCCCTGACCCCAAAGTAATCTCCCCAACAACAGAGTGGAGGGGGCCTGGCTTTTGTCGCCTGCCCTGCTCCCCTTGGGGACCCAAGCCCGTTCTCTGACCCCAGCTTAGAGGAACTCGGGTGTTGCCGGGCCGGGGAGGGAAACAATGGGCCTTCCGGAACAGGATGACACCCCTCCGCCCACTCCCGCCACAATTCTGGAGCAGCAGCGTGGAAGGGAAGATGGAGGGGTCCACCCTGGGGCCTACTGGTCCGAGGCTCAGCCTGTGCCCCACCCCCGCCTGCGAACCTGAGGGGACATTTGGCACTCATGATCGCCCAGGTTGTGGAAGGAGGTTTGACAGTGCCTCCGACTTAAGATAAACCTCCCCTCTAGTGGTGGGGTGTGAGATCTCTCTGCCCAGGCATCCCAGATACACACACACAGACCACTTCGGTTACAAGTTTAATGAAGTCTGAAAGGCATGCGCGATCGTGGTTAGATATAGGGAGGCCCCGCCAGGCTCTCTCTTTGCACCTCAATAGAAACGATGTGATGTCCGGGTACCATGGCCAAGCCCAGCACACGGGGTTCCCCAGCAGAGAAGGAATCTGGAAAGAAGGGTCAGAACATCAGGGAGGTAGGACAGCGTTGGTCCCGCCCCTTTCGAGCCAAGACTTCCAGCCCCAGAAAATAAGGGGTGCAGCCAGGCACTGAACGGAAAGGGAAGTGCCTTGAGGCTCCACTGCATTCCCAGGCGATGGATTTCCCAGGCACTGACCCGAAGGCTTGAGGAACTCCTGCGCCGAACCTAGGATAACATTGCAGTCGCGGTCCGTGCAGAGGAAGCAGCCGACCAGTGTCCGTCCATCTGTCATGCGAATGCGCATAGTCTTGTTGAGTAGAGCCTCCAGCTGCCGCCTGGCGCGCGCAGCCGGCGAGTCCTCGCGCTCCCCGTCTGAGTCCTGCGCGGGGCAGGACACGGGCTCAAACCACACTGCCCAGGCTGCTGCCCGCCCACAGAACCACAGCTCCCGACAGTGCGTGGGGCAGTCACACGAACCCCAGAGGCTGCCGGGAGCTGCAGTCCACCCTCCATTCCTCCACTTTACTCCCCAACTGCCCCTTAATCTCGGAACCCGAGCCCGCGCTAACCCCAGCGCTGGAGCTGCTTTGACGCCGACTACAACAGCCATTCTCCTCTCGTAGCAGCATGGTCGGTCCAGCTCCAGCCATTAGTCCCGGGACCTCCTCCAGGCCCTTCAACTCTCTGAGAACCTTTCAGGTCCGGTGGTCTGAGATATCGCGAGCTCTCCACGCAGCTTTTCTTTCGCGAGATCGCCTCCTAGTCTCCTCGGCAACTGTAGATCTCGCGATCTTAAGGCTTCTCCACGCTGCGGTTCACTGAGAGCTATTACGCCGGCTGTATTGAGATATCGCGAGAAACTTTCTCCAGCTTTCCTTTTTTTTTTTTTACATATTCTTGAACTCCGCCCCCCCTGGAATTTAGCAAGATACTTTTTCATAAACGCGCAAGTCCCCCTTGTTTTTCTGTCTCGTGAGAAACTCTATCCTAAATATCCCTCGTAGCCCAGACCACTCTGAATTAGAACGGTGTGCTCACTTTCAACCCGGAACTCCCGAGGAAGAAACTCAATTATTTGAAAGCGAGTGTCGGACTACATTTCCCATGAGCACACGCCACTCTTTGCCCACCCAGGGCAGGATCTCTGTACGGTGGCTGGAAAAAGACAATCGTTTCCATGTCAGCGGGTAAACGCTCTCACTTTAGCACCTGGACGAGGGAGAATGCAGTACTGAGTGCGTGCTGAGGAGCGAGGGAACCACTTAAAGGAGCAATAAACATGCCACGCCGAGGCTTAGTGGCTGGGCCAGACTTTGAGTATTTCCAGCGTCGATATTTCACGCCGGTTGAGGTGGCTCAACACAACCAGCCGGAAGACCTCTGGGTGTCTTACCTGGGATATGTATATGACCTAACGCCATTGGCACAAGAATACAAAGGTAAGGGCCACATTTTGTTTGGGTCAGCTTCGGGGTGTGTATTTGAGGTACCTACTTCTTGGGCAGACGGCAATGGCGGCGGCTGCTCCTTTCCAGGAGATCTGCTGCTGAAACCCATCGTGGAAGTTGCGGGCCAGGACATCAGCCACTGGTTTGATCCCAAGACCAGAGACGTGAGTTCTGCCCGGTGTTAGGGGGAGGAATGGGGAGGAAAAAATCAGGGTCTAGCCAGAGCATGAGATGTTGACTACTCTACCCCTCGCCCCCAAACCCTGCGTTAAAGATCCGCAAGCACATAGATCCGCTGACTGGTTCCCAGAGATACCGCACCCCTCGGGGTCGCTTTCTGCACGTTCCACCTCAGCTGCCCCGTTCCGACTGGGCCAATGACTTCGGGAAGCCCTGGTGGCAGGGGTCACGTTACGAAGTGGGGCGGCTGTCAGCCAAGACCCGGAGCATCCGTATAATTAACACGCTCACGTCGCAGGAGCACACACTGGAGGTGAGAACTCGTGCCTGAGGGCAGGTTAGAGGGAACTGGGTATCCCAGCAAATCTCCAAGTAGATGTTCAGGCCATCAGCTCTCCAAAACCGGTGGGAAATGTATTTTCTCCCCTTGTAGGTAAAAGTAAGAAAAGCAGACCACCTAGGTCCCCACGGTTGGGAATTCGAGGAGTGGCTGAGTCACAGGGTACAAGACTCCTTCATAAGCTCAGGGCAGCAATTCATACATCGTAGGGTTGATGATCCTTGGAAGCTTTTACATGCTGTGGGAGAGCAAATGAAATTGGACTCTTAATAGTCTACCCTGTTGTGGGGATGAGGTTACCAGACAGTGACAGTGACTCTTAGAGCCATCCATTAGAAGTGGCTGCCATAAAGACAGGTAGGACTTTAGGGCATGCTGGGGCTCCAACTTCATTTCTGGGACTGTGGAGTGTCTGAAGTGTATCTGCCAAGGGAGAATTCTGATCCTAACTCTCACCTTTTAGGCTCCTGATCTTTGCTTGGAATGTGTGTGTGTGTCCCACCCAGAATTCTGGGAATGGGTTACTTTTTGTGTTCTCCAGGTGGGGGACCTGGAATCAATGTGGGAAATCCTACACCGCTATCTCCCCTATAATGCACATGCTGCCAGCTACACATGGAAATATGAAGGGAAGAACCTGACCATGGAACATACCCTGGAAGAGAATGGGATCCGGGATGAGGAGGAAGAATATGACTATCTCACTATGGATGGTGCACTCCACACACCTGCAATACTGCTCTACTTCAATGATGACCTCACAGAGCTGTAGGAAAGGAGATATATGCTGATGTAGACTCGAGACATATTTTTTATTTGGCTGTTTCTGTACCCTATAGGGAAAGAGATGGGGATTGGGTGGGGAGGTGTGCCTAGACCTTGACTTCTATTCTACTCTGGGCACTGGCTTGTGGTTCCCATGCCCTTCTGAAATGTAAAGGTCTGCTTCTCCAGGTCCATTATAATTTACTCTGAAAAAGTTAGGGAGAATACTAGAAATTAATTAATTTTAATTAATTAATTAAAGAAGATAAAGTATCTTGGATTAGGGAGATGCAGCATAGTCAGATCTAAGAGCTCAGGCAGAACTTTTTGATAATAAGAGAAGGAGAAGTCTTACACAGGATGAGGGATGGAACAACTTTACTTGGCAATGATGGAAATGGGATAGCTGCAGGAAGATGGTGTTTACAAAGACAAATAGAAAATACCTATCACTGGCCATGCAAAGCTAGCTAATCTCTCTTCTGAATAGTATTTGGCAGCTGAAACCCAAGGGAGGAATGAAAGTGAATGGTTACCAGGGATTTCGGGTTAGATATTATACTATGTGCTTTATACACCCTATTTAATATAACTACCCATTACCACTATTCTACAGATAAGTCTTTTGAAGTTTTGCAAGATTTTTAGAAAAGATTTTATTTATTTATCTTTAGAGGGGAAGGGAAGGAAAGAGGGAGAGAAATATCAATGTATGGTTGCCTCTCTTGTGTCCCTTGTTGGGAACTGGCCTGCAACCCAGGCATGTGCCCGGACTGGGAATTGAACCATGACCTTTAGTTCGCAGGCCCACACTCAATCCACTGAGCTACACCAGCTAGGGCTTTGAAGTTTTGCAAGATTTAATAGCACAAAGGCATACTAGTTGGTAACCAGAATGTAAACCCAAGTTGACCCAATTCCAAAGTCCATATTGTCCATATTGACATTTTGGCCCTGGCTGGTGTGGCTGAGTGGATTGAGTGTTGGCCTGTAAACCAAAAGGTCTCCTGTTCATTTCCCAGTCAAGGCACATGCCTGGGTTGCAGGCTGGGTTCCGAGAGAGGCAACCAATTGATGTATCTCTCGCACATCACTCCCTCTCTTTCTCTCTCCCCTCTCTCTAAATAAGTAAAATCTTTAAAATAAAATCCAGCCCTGGCTGGTGTAGCTCAGTGGATTGAGCACAGGCCTGTGAAGCAAGGGGTCGCTGGTTTGATTCCCAGTCAAGGCACATGCCTGGGTTGCAGGCCAGGTCCTCAGTAGAGGACGCATGAGAGGCAACCACGCATTGATGTTTCTCTCCCTCTCTTTCTCCTTCTCTTTCCCTCTCTGTAAAAATAAATAAATAAAATTTAAAAAGTATTAAAATAAAATAAAATCCTGACTGGGACACTTTGGAGTAAAATGGAGACAAATGGCACAGGAACATGAGAACATGAGAAAGGCAGGGTTGACTTTGCAAGATGTTGATTCTACAAGTTAGGGCTTGACAGGGATAAAGAGAGGAGCTAAGTAAGTCAAAACTCCTGATGACCAAAAGAGAACAACATATTACAACCATATTTGGTCCCATTTAACCTAATCATAGGGGAGGAGAATTAGAATAGCAGGTGAATTTCCTGACAGTAGCAGGCAAAAAGGAAGCAGGGAGGGAATGGTGCATCTTCCTGATGTGAGGCACTAGGGCCCAGAGAAAGGTGGCCCCTGTGAGACACTGGGTGGGCTGCATAGGAGTTTTTTGAGGGGCTATGAAAGGGATGGACAAAGGTGGAGACATCTGTATTGGCTTCAGCAGTATTTGAACACACTGTGAGACAGGGCTTCCATTCAGTCCCATGTAATGCAAGAGTCTATGAATTATCTAAATCGTTTTGATGTTTAATCAAGTCTGCAATGCTTTCATGTGTATCTTATTTGATCATTTAAACACTAAACTGAGAACCAAAGCTGTGCTGTTTGCTGTGGACCTGTGCTGTCCTCACAGCCTGTGCCTGTGGGATCTGCCCCTCTTCCAGCATCTCCTACTTCAGTACCTGTTGCCAGAAACAGCCCTCTCCTCACACCTTCAGTCACTCTCCAAGTAGACTCTAACTCCTAAATATCTCTGGAATTTGTTTTGTTTCTTCCAAGCTATCATCACCTCTGTTAAAATTATGGCTGTAATTGGCTGGCTGGCTGGCTGCTGGGTTGTAAGCTCCTGAGGGCAGAGATCATGTCCATCTTATTCCCTGCTGTATTCCCAGTGTTAGGCACACAGTTGCTGCTCAATAAAATTTGACTGAATTAGAATGTTAAGTGAATTTATTTGTTTACAATAATTAGTGTAGGCAAGGTGGGACCACGAAATAAGATGTCTGGATCCTGCCCTGGCTGGTGTAGCTCAGTGGATTGAGCGCAGGCCTGCGAACCACATGATCACGGTTTGATTCCCAGTCAGGGCACATGCCTGTGCTGCAGGCCAGTTCCCAGCAGGGGACTCACAAGAGGCAACCATACATTGATATTTCTCTCCTTCCCTTCCCCTCTAAGGATAAATAAATAAAATCTTTTTAAAAAAGCTGTCTGGATCCTGTGCTGTAATCTCTATCCACATGTTTTCTTTCCTTGCTCCTCACATATCCAAGACCAAAAATTACTCCATAGGGGTTCTTCCTTTTTACCAGAGATTTTTGGGGGCAATCTGTCATTCATTTCCCCATGTGGCCACTAGGTGGCTATAATTGCCTACACAGTCAGGGAGGGGGCCGGGAGGTGGGAAAACTAGGTTAGGATTAAAGGTGGCATCATTGAAATTTATGGGTGGGAGGGAAAGTTCTAAAGAAAAAAAGAAGACCTACAGGGCCACTATTCTATTAACATTAGGTTTATTCCTGTTCTTAATCTTTTCCACAATCACATGCCAGGAAAGGAATTTAGTTTGAGAAATAAAATGCATGGGATAACACACAGAGGATCGGATTGCAGGTATGGGTGTGTATGGGGTAAAGCATGGAGCTGTGGAAGGGTAAAGGCCATAGGTTTTTAAGATAATAGAGTGCATTTATTTATTAATATTTACTGACATTTTTGGGTAGGGAGGCCATAAAGCTTTCTGCTAGGCACTACCTTATTCCTTAAGTATCCAAGAGGATATTTACATGAAGAATATGTAAATAATGCCTTAGCCTAAAACCTAGCAAGAACATAAGTGTATGATCCAAGCCCTCCTATGGTAACTTGTTTTGGAGGGAGGTGGGGTGGCAGATTATTGAAAGCTGCCTGTCCTCAGTAAATCACAGCAGCTTCCAAGGACTCAGTTGGCAAATATTTTCCACAAGCCTCAGTCCCTATATGCACATATCCCTGGGGTAATAAAAAGTTTTTTTAAATGTTTTTTCTTTACTGTTCCTTGCAGGAAGCTTGCCTACTCAATGGGATAAAACACATGAAAGGTAAATGAAAATGGTCCTCATAAAAAAACAAATTATGGTATTTAAAAGTTTCCACCATCATAGCAAATCACAGGTGGATCTGTAGAAATGGTTCTAAATATTGTGTGTATGTGCAGATGTGTATTATTTTGGAGAAAGGTGCTATAGTTTCCATTATCTCTCAAACTGGCCCAACCTCCTGCCTCTAAGTAGTATGTACACAGACAGACACACATAAAGGCTCTCAAAAGTAAAATATCAAAGGTGATGATAGAGTGTGGCCCCAGGATCTGTGACACTTGTTTCAATGGTGTACCTTAACCTGTTACACCTATGTTCCCATGGCAGCAATTCCTAAAGCTTTAACTCTCCAGACAAACTTCATAACTAGTCTATAACATTTTATTACTGTCTCAAATTCTGATCTGTATGTACCCTGGATCTGAGTGAGGGGATCTATCATTTGGGCTTATGACCACAACACCCAATCATGATCAGGATAAGGGTAATGCACCCAGCTCCCATGTCTGAGTTTAGGTAAACCACATAGATGTTTCACATTGTTTTCATATTGGGAGAACAGCCACTTTATGATAGATCAGCAGAAGCACATGAAGATTTAGTTGTAGAGAAAACAGACAATTTGAAACTTGAATGACCTTGGAAGTCAATGATTAGGCATTCAAAATACGAACAGATACGCATGCAAGTATTGGGTATTCTAGGCATATGGCGGGGGGGAACCAGGCAAATGTATAAGTGAAGTGAGACCATTAAAGTGGGGTCAGGGGTAAAGAAAATCGAGAAGATGAACAAGATGGTAGAGAGACTGCTAGAATTAAATCTCTTACTGGGAGCAGCTCAGCTCCTGCCCTGTCGGAGCTTAATATTTAGTGGGAAGTTGGGCATCCAGCTTCAATCATCTGACTTAATCATCTCTGTATCCCCAAAAGCCATATAATGCCTGGCCAACAGTATGATGAACACGTTTGTTTCATGAATGAATGGTACACATAACCCCTGCTATTTAAAAGGTCTGAACTCAGAAGCCAAACAGATTGAGATAAATGTGGTGACCCTTGCTACTTGGTCACTCTCACTATTTGAAGAGAGCTGAAGAGATCCCAATAGTAACATCTGTGTTGATAAATTCTTCTAATCCTTCTACAGAATAGCAAGGAAGATGAAACATTCCCTTGCCCTTAGTAAACAGCCTAGAGGGGTAGATATTACTCTACCGTAGTATATCAGTTGAGGATATATTTGGCTGCAAGTAACAGAAGACTGCTGAGGTTTAACTACAAGGGGTTAATTTTTCCTCATAAAGAATGTGTGTAGCGTAGTGACTCCACTCAATAGTTCATTGATGTCTCAGATAGCTCCTGTTTTTGTTCTCATGTTTATGGACTTTTTGGCTGTTCTACTTCACTCATGTATTGTGGGCAGGAATGAAGAAAAGAAGACGACCAAGAACAATGCTTGTATCAAAGCAAAAAATTTCCCAGACATCCTTAGCAAATCTCTGACTATGTCTCATTGATAGGAAATGCACTGCACAACAACCCTTAGCTGCAGTGGAATCTGGGACAGTATTTTATATTGACATCCACAACAAAAGCAAGGTCTATTACTGGGCAAGGAGAGAATGGATACTGGGTAGGAACTAGTGATGTCTTCCCACAAGAAGTGTGAACAAGCTATTCATCCATTCATTCACAAAAAAGTTAATAAGCACTTTGTGCCAGGCACTGGGAATACAGCAGTAAAAATGACAGCTAGGCTCTGGCTTTACTGGGACTTACACTTTGTTAAGATAAACAACTAGATAAAATCACTTGTTAAGATAAACAACTAGATAAGATAAGTTCAACTAGATAAGATCACACTAAAAGCTATACACTATACTTCTATGTTTGTATATATACGTATCAAATGTATATATACAAACATACATAAATACACATATACACAAATATCAAAAGTACTATAAAGATAAAACCTAGAATCATATTAGAGGGATGGTTATATGGTCAGAAGCTTGTGTGAGATGATCACAAAGGTTGATCTGTATTACCTGTAGATCTACATTTACCTGCATTATCACTTAATCCTCACAACAAACTTAAGTACTGTTTTTTAGACCGAAAAAAGCAGGGAACAAGCATAGAGAGGTTAAGTAACTTGCCAGAGGTCAAAGTAAGTAGCAGAGATAGGCTTTGAACCTCGACAATCTTAGGCCACTTACTTAACTGAGTGGCACCACCTGCCTGCATGATAAATAAAGAATGCTATTCCAGTTACCTATTCCTGCTTAACAAAACCATCTCAAGACTTCATGTCTTAAAACCACCACCATAATTTATTTTGCTAATGAATCTGTAATTTGGGCAGGGTTCAGTGGGGACAGCTCATTACCGTTCCAAAAGGTGTCAACTGGGTGTACTGCTGAAAGCTGATTTGCTTTCAAAATGGCACATTCACATGGCTGGCTAGTCAATCCTGGCTATTGGTTCTTGCCCACGTGGGTCTTTACACAGGGCAGGATGGGCTTCCTCAAAGCATGGTAGCTGGGTTCCAAGAGCAAGTATCCCAAGAGGATCAGGAGGAAGCTGAACCACCTTTTATGACCTCACCTCAAATCCAAGGGAAGGGAACTAGACTTCACTTCTCAATGGAAACATCAAAGTTAGAGTGTAATAAGAGCATGCTGATTATTAGATATTATTATGACCATTTTTGGAAAATACAATTGACCACAAATGCACTGGAGGCAAAAGGCAGGATATCTAGTTAGTCTTTGGTGTGGATGGAGAGATGGTCTTTGAAGGGTTGTGTTGGGGGGGTAGGGTATTGATACTTGAGTAGAGGCTTTTTTGAAAACCTAAGGTGGAATACTGGCCTCACCATCCATTTTTTCAATTCATTAATATAATATTGAGCATCTGCTGTCAAGGCACAGTGCTGGACTCTGTGGATACACTAATTAAAAAATATAATTTCTTCCCTCAAGAAACTTAGTTTAGTGGAAGAGTCAGAGAAGTTTGTGAGCCTTTGACATCTTGCTTCCACTTATACACAGCAGTCAAGGGAAGCTTTTTATTTTTACTTTATTATTTATTTATTTTTAAAGATTTTATTTATTTATCTTTAGAGGGGAAGGGAAGGAGAGAGGGAGAGAAATGTATGGTTGCCTCTTGTGTGTCCCCCACTGGCAACTGGCGTGCAACCCAGGCATGTGCCCTGACTGGGAATCGAACTGCGATCATGTGGTTCGCAGGCCCATGCTCAATTCACTGAGCTACACCAGCCAGGGTTTTTTTTACTTTATTTTTTAAAATTCTAACAAACTCTTTTTTAAAAAGATTTTATTTATTTATTTTTAGAGGGTGGGGAAGAGAGGGAGAAAAAGAGGGAGAGAAACATCAATGATCGGTTGCCTCTTGCGCATGCCCCAACTGGGGACTGGCCTTCAACCCAGGAATGTGCCCTGACTGGGAATTGAACTGGTGACCCTTCACTTTGCAGGGCAACACTCAATCAACTTAGCCACACCAGTCAGGGTAGCTTTTATTTTTTTATTATTACTTTTTAATCCTTACCTGATGTTTATTGATTTTCTAGAGAGTGGGGAAGGGAGAGAGAGAGAAAAACATCTATCAGCTATCTCCCATACATACCCCAAACCTGTAACCTAGTATGTCCCCTGACCAGGGATCAAACCAGCAACCTTTCGGTATACGGGATGATGCTCCAACCAACTAAACCTGGCAAAGGTGCAAGAAAAGCTGCTCAAGTTCTATTTAAAGTCTGCCAAGACTTCCTACTCCTCTTAAAAGGATGTAGGGACATCCTTAGTCTTGTCCACAAGGAGATGATTTGGCTCTTCCAGGATCTTGTCTCCTACAATGGCCTTTAAATTTCTGAAACTCCCCCAGCAGCTTTCTGCCAGGACCTTCTTGTGTACTGTTTCTCTGCATGCAACGCTCCAGTGTCTACTCATCATTTGGCCAACTCCTGCTGCTTAAAGTCTTTGCTTAAATGTTTCTCAGAGAAGTCTTTCCTGATCCCTTCAATTTTGTCAAATCTTTCTTCACACCCTCTCAGGCTTCCCTGAAACATCATAGTTACAATTCCAGGATTTTTCCCTCTTTTAAAAAATATATTTTATTATGTTATTACAGTTGTCCCATTTTCCCTTCACTCTGCATACCCTACACCCTGCATACCCGCTCCCACCCACATTCCCCCCTTTAGTTCATGTTCATGTGTCACACTTGTACGTTCTTGGATGCTACATTTCCCATACAATTCTTACCCTCCCCCTATTTTCTACTTATCATCTATGCTACTTATTCTCTGTTCCTTTACCCCCTCTCTCCTCCTCCCCCGACTCCCCTGCTGCTAACCCTCCATGTGATCTCCATTTCTGTGGTTCTGTTTCTGTTCTAGTTGTTTGCTTAGTTTTTGTTTTTGTTTCAGGTGTGGTTGTTAGTTATTGTGAGTTTGCTGTCCTTTCACTGTTCATATTTATTATCTTCTTTTTCTTAGGTAAATCCCTTTAACATTTCATATAATAAGGGCTTGGTGATGATGAACTCCTTTAACTTGACCTTATCTGAGAAGCACTTTATCTGCCCTTCCATTCTAAATGAAAGCTTTGCTGGATAGAGCAATCTTGGATGTAGGTCCTTGCCTTTCATGACTTGGAATACTTCTTTTCAGCCCCTTCTTGCCTGCAAGGTCTCTTTTGAGAAATCAGCTGATAATCTTATGGGCATTCCTTTGCAGGTAACTCTCTCATTTTGTCTTGCTGCTTCTAAGCTTCTCTCCTTATCTTTATTCTTGGGTAATGTAATTATGAATGTATCTTGGTGTGTTCCTCCTCAGGTCCAACTTCTTTGGGACTCTCTGAGCTTCCTGGACTTCCTGGAAATCTATTACCTTAGTTAGAATGGGGAAGTTCTTTATTATTTGTTCAAATAACTTTTCCACTTGTTCCTCATCCTCTTCTCCTTCTGGTACCCCTATAATTTGGATGTTGGAATGTTTAAAGATGTCCTGGAGGGACAAGATGGAGGCATAGGTGGAAACGCTGCTCCTTCTCTCACAACCAAATTTAAGGACAACAAAGATTTAGAAACAAAAACACAACCAAAACAAACTGTAAAATTGAACTGTACCTAAGTCCGACAACAATGAACCATTCATCCAGACCGGTAAAAGGGGCAGAGTCAGTGGCAGGCGGAAAGGGGTCGTGGCAGGGAAAAGTGGTCGGTGGCTGTGGGACCAACCCAGGCGCGTAGGCGGCAGTTGGCAGATCCCAGGCGTGGGCTGGCAATGGGCAGATCCAGTGAGGGCCCAAGGCAGCTGGCTGACTGCAGTCACACATCCATGCGCAGATAAACCAGATGAAAAAACGGACAGTGAGACAGACTGCGCAACACAGGGCTCTAGCACCGGGAAATAAAGCCTAAAAGCACCAACTGAAAAAACTGTCCAGGGTTGAGGTGCCGGGAGAGGCTTTCAGCCTCACAGGAGAGTTCACTGGAGAGACCCACAGGGTCCTAGAAGGTACACTAGCCCACCCACCCAGGAACCAGCACCAGAAGGGCCCAATTTGCTTGTGGGAAGTGGCAGAGGGGACTGAAATCCGAGAGAGTGGAACAAACACCATTTCTCCCTCTCTGGCCCCACCCCCAGTCACAAGCCAGTGACTGGACTGACCCGCCCCAGTGAACAACTAAGGCTCCGCCCCTCATACGTAACAGGTGCAAACAGACCAAAACATTATGGCTCAAGCAGAAGAACAACCCAAAAGCCCCAGAGCCAATACTTCTAAGCGACCAAGAGATAGCCACCCTATCGGATGCACAGTTTGAACACTGGTGATCAGGATGCTCACAGAACTGGTTGATTTTAGTTGCAAATTAGATGAAAAAATGAAGGCTACACTAAGTGAAATGAAGCAAAATGCACAGGGAACCAATAGTGATGGAAAAGAAACTGGAACTCAGATCAATGGAGTGGACCAGAAGGAAGAAAGAAACATCCAACCAGAAAAGAATGAAGAAATAAGAATTCAAAAAAATGAGGAGAGGCTTAGGAACCTCCAGGACATCTTTATTTTTTTTATTTTTAAAGATTTTATTTATTTATTTATCATTAGAGGGGAGGGAGAGGGAGAGAAACATTGATGTATGGTTGCCTTTCGTGCATCCCCTGCTGGGAGTTGGCCTGCAGGGAACCAGCCTGCAACCCAGGCATGTGCCCTGACTGGGAATCGAACCGCGATCATCTGGTTCGCAGGCCCACACTCAATCCACTGAGCTACACCAGCCAGGGCCAGGACATCTTTAAATGTTCCAACATCCGAATTATAGGGGGTATCAGAAGGGGAAGAGGAAGAGCAACAAGTGGAAAACTCATTTGAACAAATTGTAAAGGAAAACTTCCCCCATCTGGCATAGGAAATAGACTTCCAGGAAGTCCAGGAAGCTCAAAGAAGAGAGTCCCAAAGAAGGTGGACCCAAGGAGGAACACTCCAAGGCACATCATAATTACATTAGCCAAGATTAAAATGGAGAGAATTCTAGAAGCAGCAAGAGATAAGGGGACAGTCACCTACAAAGGAGTTCCCATCAGACTGTCAGCTGATTTCTCAAAAGAGACCTTACAGGCAAG
Source organism: Sturnira hondurensis (assembly GCF_014824575.4). Lineage (NCBI taxonomy): Eukaryota > Metazoa > Chordata > Mammalia > Chiroptera > Phyllostomidae > Sturnira > Sturnira hondurensis. The sequence continues at coordinate 4,741,616 of NW_028092466.1, read as the reverse complement.
AAGGGGCTGGAAACAAGTATTTCAAATCATGAAATCCAAAGACCTACATCCAAGATGGCTCTATCCAGCAAAGCTTTCATTTAGAATGAAAGGGTAGATAAAGTGCTTCTCAGATAAGGTCAAGTTAAAGGAGTTCATCATCACCAAGCCCTTATTATATGAAATGCTAAAGGGACTTACCTAAGAAAAAGAATATAATAAATATGAACAGTGAAAGGACAGCAAACTCACAGTTACTAACAACCACACCTAAAACAAAAGCAAACTAAGAGGACAGCTAGATCAGGAGTGGAACCATAGAAATGGAGACCACATGGAGGGTTAGCAACAGGGGAGTGGGAGGAGGAGAATGGGGGAGAAGGAATAGAGAATAAGTAGCATAGACAGTAGATAGAAAATCGGGGAAGGGCAAGAATAGTATGGGAAGTGTGGAAGCTAAAGAACTTGTGACACATGGACAGGAATTAAGGGGTGAATGGGGGGAGTGGTGTGCAGGGTGGAGGGGAATGAAGGAGGGGAAATGGGACAACTGTAATGGCATAATCAATAAAATGTACTTAAAAAGTAATTAAAAGAACAATCCTAAATTCACCTTAAAAAATAAAAAATGAAATAAAATAAATACAAAAAAAGAGATGTCCTGGATAGTCCTAAGCCTCTCCTCATTTTTTTGAATTCTTGTTACTTCATTCTTTTCTGTTTGGTTGTTCCTTTCTTCCTTCCTTCTGGTCCACTCCATTGATTTGAGTCCCAGTTTCTTTCCCATCACTATTGTTTCTCTGTACATTTTCCTTCATTTCACTTAGCATAGCCTTCATTTTTTCATCTAATTTGCAACCAAATTCAACCAATTCTGTGAGCATCCTGATTACAGTGTTTTGAACTGTGCATCTTATAGGTTGGCTATCTCTTCATTGTTCAGTTGTATTTTTTCTGGAGCTTTGATCTGTTCTTTCATTTGGGCCATGTTTAAACTGTGCATCCGATAGGGTGGCTCTCTCTTGGTCGCTTAGAAGCATTGGCTCTAGGGCTTTTGAGTTGTTCTTCTGCTTGAGGCATAATGTTTTGGTCTGTTTGCACCTGTTACATATGAGGGGTGGAACCTTAGGTGTTCACCAGGGCGGGGCAACCCAGGCACTGGGTTGTGACACTGTATATGGAGCAGAGGTCTGAGCGGGAACAATGACGCTTGCTCCACTCTCTGCCTGATTTCAGTCATTTCCCCTGCTTCCCACAAGCAAATTGGGCCCTTCTGGTGCTGATTCCCATGTGGGTGGGTTTGTGTACATCCTGAGGCCCTGTGGATCTCTCCAACAAACTCTCCTGTGAGGCTGGGAGTTTCTCCTGGCACCTCAACCTCCACAGGTATTTTCAATCAGTGGTTTGAGGCTTTATTTCCCCGTGCTGGGACCCTGGGTTGCATGGTGTGTCTCACTCCCCAGTTTTGCCTGCTTTATCTGCGCGCGAATGTAGGACCACCTGGCCCGCCAGCCGCCTTGTGTGCCGTGCCCCTTCACAATTAGCTGCCTTGCTGGGTCTGCCAACTGCAGCTTTGCATGCCCAGGGTTCGCCTGCTGCTGCCTTGCGTGTGCAGGGTCCACCAGCTGCCCTGCTATGAGCCCTCTCCATTCCAGTTCCTTGACTCTGTCCCTCCTACTGGTCTGGATGAATGTGTCTAGTTTAACTCTTTGGTTGTTGGACTTCCACACAGTTCAATTTTCAATCAGTACTGGTTGTTTTTCTGTTTTTAAATTGTTGTTCTTATTTTGGTTGTGCAAAGAGGCACAGTGTGCCTCTACCTATGCATCCATCTTGCCTGGGAGTCCCCAGTTCCAGTATTTTGTTTAATGTATTGTTTTTAGTATATGTGCTGCCTATTTTATTGTTTAATGTCCATCTTCCTCCCTTCTTAGACTGTAAGCTCCAGGGGGGCAGGGACCACATCCCTAGCCTAGTACCAGCCTAGAGCATTTAATCAACATTCATAAAATCAACAAATACAATGTGATAAATGTTACAAAAGGGCTAAGTATGAAATGCCTCAAGAACATCTAAACCCAGTCTGGGGAGATCAAGGAAGGCTTTTGTTAAAAGTATCATCTCAAACTGAGATCTGAAGGACAAGTGAAAAGGACAAAGAGGGTAAAGAGAGAATAAATTGCATAAATAGCACACAGTTTAGAGGTGAAACTGTGTGAAAGCTCAGAAGCAAAAATGAAACACTAAGTAAAGCTAAGAGGAGGTGGGAGGTATAAGAAGGGTGGGCAATGAGAGATATTAAGGCCAGACCATGTAAAACAAGTTGTTTCTCTTTAAATTGAGATATAATCCACACATATACTAAAATATTCACCCTTTTAAAATATGTAATTCAGCCCTGGCTAGTGTGGCTCAGTGAACTAAGCACTGGCCTGCCAACCAAAGGGTTGCTAGTGTGATTCCCAGTCACATGCCTGGGTTGTGGGCCAGGTCCCCAGTTGGGGGTGTGAGAGAGGCAACCGGTTGATGTGTCTCTCACACATCAATGTTTCTCTTCCTGTATTTCTTCCTCCCTTCCCATCTCTCTAATAAATAAAATCTTTTTTTAAAAAAGTACACAATTCAGGGTCAAGGATTTTATAGAGAATGACATGATCAGACTTGCATTTTAAAAGGTCACTTTGCTGTATAATGTCAAGAGAAAATGGAATGGAGGGGAGAAAAAGAGAGGGGAATAAAATGGAGACAGAGACTGGTGCTACTGCAGCAGTCAGGAAAGACAAAGGCAGCCAGAACTAAGTTAGTGGCAGTTGGGATCAGAGAATATGAACTGAAGTTGTAAAAGAACTGCACAACTCAATAATTTACTGGGAGGGGGTCTGGGGTGGCAAGGAGCACTCCTGGATGACATCCAAGTTTTCTGGCCTGTGTGATTAAGATGATGATGAATCCCCTGGTGATGAAGGGGAATGCTGGTGGAGGAATCTGATTGGAGAGGAAGATGATCTGTATTTAGTTAGCTAATATATATAAAGTAACTTTGGGGCATGCAAATACAGAAGTCCAGATCTTACTGGATGTAAGAGACTAGATCCTGAAGAGATCCCTGAGCTAGAGTTATAAGTATGGGAATTACCAGTGGAGTAACTATTGCCAAAGTCAAGGATAAGACCACCTTAATAATGGAGCGTTATTTAAGTAGAGGGCCTGGGAAACAATACCTAAGGAAAGGGAGGAGAAGGTGGGGACTCAGAAGGAAAAGTCTGAGGTGTGAGAAACCCCAGGAAAATGGTGCCATGGAAGCCAGAGAGAGGATATTTGAGAGGCGGGAGTGGTAAACAGTGTGAAATGTTACTGAGGTCAAGAAAAAGACTTGAGTTTCCATGATTTAGCAAACAGCAAAGTGGTGGTATATTAGAGCAGTAGTTGGATGAAATATGAATGGGACAGTCATAGACAAAATCCAACTGAGTGCAGTGGGGAGGAATTTTCTGGCTTTCTAACCATGCAGAGAACATTGTCCTTCATTTAGATTCCATTTAACCATAAAATGTAGAGAACAGAAGTACAATCATTATAGACAATAGGCATAAACCAGGACATGGACACTTAAAAAGAAGCAACCTCCAGTGTTGTTGAGAAGATTAAAATAAGATGTGGGAAAATGCCCAGCAGTATAAAAGGTCCTTGGCACACAAAAATTTTAGTTTTCTTTTTTTTTAAAGATTTTATTTATCTTAGAGGGGAAGGGAAGGAGAGAGAGAGAGAAATATCAATGTATGGTTGCCTCTCATGCATCCCCTGCCAGGACCTGGGAACTGGCCTGCAACCCAGGCATGTGCCCTGACTGGGAATTGAACCACGATCGTGTGGTTCGCAGGCCCATGCTCAATCCACTGAGCTACGCCAGCCAGGAAAAAATTTTAGTTTTCTTTCTGTCTCCTTGTGCTAGCCACTCTTTATTTAGTAATGAATGCTTCCCTTAGGATTCTCCAAGATTCAGCATTATTCAGCATCTAGGTTATATCTATCATGATTAGAAAGTCAGTAGACCGTATCTGTGACTAACATTTGGTTTTTGACCTAACAACAGTGTTTGTGCCTCCATTAGGAAAATTATTTGCATCCAGTAAAATGTGGTTTGTTCTATATCATGCTGGAGTTTAGCTTAATTTATATAAAACAGGAAAAGCAAGGAAATGGGACAATTATTGGGAGCAATAGTAACTAAAGTCTGCACTTTGCTTCTTCAGTTTAAGGTGCTATTCATAACTCTTAGTCATGAATCTTCTCACCTTACAATCATCATGAGTCTCTCTGAGTTGAAAAATGACTAATAGTAAGCTTGACTGTTCAGAAAAATAGCTACCAATTACTGAGCACCTTATGGCTATCACTTTATGTTAGTTCACTTCATCCTTACTACAATATACAGGCAGGCATTTAGTATCCCTGTTTTACAGATGAGGGAACTGCGGCTTTCGGGATAAGTAGCTTGCTCAGGGTCACTATTATTAAGTGACGGAACTTGGATTCTAGGTGCTACCAGACTCCAAAGCTCAAACTCTTTCTCTAATAGAGGGAGTGGATAACTTCATTATTTGGCTCTGGAATACATTTTAGGAGTTATACAATTTTAATATAGAATCTTTTAAAAAAGTTAGTTGATTTTAACTTACTAATCATAACTAATTTAGTCTGATATGAAAATGACTCCTTGTCCAGAGAGTCAGATGGTGAAAGGCCCAAGAGCCAGCAGAGGCACAGGCGGAAGTCAGCTTGAGCTAGCATTCGCCAGATAAAACTGTAACTTGAAAGACAGTTAATCAGTTGGGGAAGGTGTCAAGTCAATTTTGCTGAAATAACTGGGGCTTGACAATGAATGGAAAGCAAGGCACTTCTATCTGGCCAGTGAATGGAAAAGTGTAAAGAAACTGTTACAAGTCAATGTCAAAAGGGAAAAAATGTTTGGTGTTTGCCAGACGTGGAATGGAGAGAAAGGTTTCTGGTTAGGAATTTGAGGGCAGGACTGAGTCAGGTGCCAGACTTCAGTGAAGGGTGTGGAATGATCAGAAGGTAAGTAGATGAGAGTGAGGAAGAGAAGTAGAGAGTATACAGCCAGACTGCAGGAGCCTTTTCACACAAGATGGGGGAATCTGGAAGCAACCCTGGAGACAAGGAAATTCCCTCAAGTGCGTGGTCTGTTTCCAGGTTTATTTTCCATATTATTTTAAACTATCCTTTTGGAACTACCTACTTTTTTAAAATATATTTTATTGATTATGACATTATAGTTGTCCCATTTTCCCCCTGCACACCACTCCCCCCATTCACCCCTTAATTCCTGTCCATGTGTCACAAGTTCTTTAGCTTCCACACTTCCCATACTATTCTTGCCCTTCCCCGATTTTCTATCTACTGTCTATGCTACTTATTCTCTATACCTTCTCCCCCATTCTCCTCCTCCCACTCCCCTGTTGCTAACCCTCCATGTGGTCTCCATTTCTATGGTTCCACTCCTGATCTAGCTGTCCTCTTAGTTTGCTTTTGTTTTAGGTGTGGTTGTTAGTAACTGTGAGTTTGCTGTCCTTTCACTGTTCATATTTATTATATTCTTTTTCTTAGGTAAGTCCCTTTAGCATTTCATATAATAAGGGCTTGGTGATGATGAACTCCTTTAACTTGACCTTATCTGAGAAGCACTTTATCTACCCTTTCATTCTAAATGAAAGCTTTGCTGGATAGAGCCATCTTGGATGTAGGTCTTTGGATTTCATGATTTGAAATACTTGTTTCCAGCCCCTTCTTGCCTGTAAGGTCTCTTTTGAGAAATCAGCTGACAGTCTGATGGGAACTCCTTTGTAGGTGACTGTCCCCTTATCTCTTGCTGCTTCTAGAATTCTCTCCATTTTAATCTTGGCTAATGTAATTATGATGTGCCTTGGAGTGTTCCTCCTTGGGTCCACCTTCTTTGGGACTCTCTTCTTTGAGCTTCCTGGACTTCCTGGAAGTCTATTTCCTATGCCAGATGGGGGAAGTTTTCCTTTACAATTTGTTCAAATGAGTTTTCCACTTGTTGCTCTTCCTCTTCCCCTTCTGATACCCCCTATAATTCGGATGTTGGAACATTTAAAGATGTCCTGGCCCTGGCTGGTGTAGCTCAGTGGATTGAGTGTGGGCCTGCGAACCAGATGATCGCGGTTCGATTCCCAGTCAGGGCACATGCCTGGGTTGCAGGCTGGTTCCCTGCAGGCCAACTCCCAGCAGGGGATGCACGAAAGGCAACCATACATCAATGTTTCTCTCCCTCTCCCTCCCCTCTAATGATAAATAAATAAATAAAATCTTTAAAAATAAAAAAAATAAAGATGTCCTGGAGGTTCCTAAGCCTCTCCTCATTTTTTTGAATTCTTATTTCTTCATTCTTTTCTGGTTGGATGTTTCTTTCTTCCTTCTGGTCCACTCCATTGATCTGAGTTCCAGTTTCTTTTCCATCACTATTGGTTCCCTGTGCATTTTGCTTCATTTCACTTAGTGTAGCCTTCATTTTTTCATCTAATTTGCAACTAAAATCAACCAGTTCTGTGAGCATCCTGATCACCAGTGTTCAAACTGTGCATCCGATAGGGTGGCTATCTCTTGGTCGCTTAGAAGTATTGGCTCTGGGGCTTTTGGGTTGTTCTTCTGCTTGAGCCATAATGTTTTGGTCTGTTTGCACCTGTTACGTATGAGGGGCGGAGCCTTAGTTGTTCACTGGGGCGGGTCAGTCCAGTCACTGGCTTGTGACTGGGGGTGGGGCCAGAGAGGGAGAAATGGTGTTTGTTCCACTCTCTCGGATTTCAGTCCCCTCTGCCACTTCCCACAAGCAAATTGGGCCCTTCTGGTGCTGGTTCCTGGGTGGGTGGGCTAGTGTACCTTCTAGGACCCTGTGGGTCTCTCCAGTGAACTCTCCTGTGAGGCTGAAAGCCTCTCCCGGCACCTCAACCCTGGACAGTTTTTTCAGTTGGTGCTTTTAGGCTTTATTTCCCGGTGCTAGAGCCCTGTGTTGCGCAGTCTGTCTCACTGTCCGTTTTTTCATCTGGTTTATCTGCGCATGGATGTGTGACTGCAGTCAGCCAGCAGCTGCCTTGGGCCCTCACTGGATCTGCCCATTGCCAGCCCACGCCTGGGATCTGCCAACTGCCGCCTACGCGCCTGGGTTGGTCCCACAGCCACCGACCACTTTTCCCTGCCACGACCCCTTTCCGCCTGCCACTGACTCTGCCCCTTTTACCGGTCTGGATGAATGGTTCATTGTTGTCGGACTTAGGTACAGTTCAATTTTACAGTTTGTTTTGGTTGTGTTTTTGTTTCTAAATCTTTGTTGTCCTTAAATTTGGTTGTGAGAGAAGGAGCAGCGTTTCCACCTATGCCTCCATCTTGGCTGGAAGTCACTACCTTTTCTCGATTACCTACTTTTATAAACAAATGTTTGATACTATCTGTAATTCTCTCTTTCTACATCTGTTTTATTTTTTTAAACTTATTTTTCTTTTTTATTATAGAATATGTGCTCTTCACAGAAAATTCCAGGTACAGAAGCATAAAGATGCAAAACAAAAATCTTTCTTACTGCTATCACTCAGTATCATCCATTGTTAACATTCTAACCACTTCAAGTATTTTCCTACATGGTTGTGATTATACTACATATGTGATTTTATATTGTTTTATGCAATTAAAATTAGACCATAGTATTTGCTCATGTCATTTTATCAATGTGGCAAAAGGTTAACAATCAGATCAGTAATCTAGGTGAAGAATTTATATATGGGTATTCATTGTGGTCTTTCAACTTTTCTGTAGGTTTGAAAATTTTTTTAATTAAGAAGTTACAGGTAGGAAGGGAAATAATCTCAAAGCAAAAGCAAGGGAATGATGACCCAGCCAGGAGACTGGCTTGGTGATGGCAGGAAAGGAATGTGAAATATGGAGGATCATTTGAGGCTTTATAGGTCTTACTATTATTATATTTATTTAACCAGATAATAGATACATGTGTTCATTTTAATATTCTCTGTGGTTGATCTATGCTATAGCTTATTCTTTTGAACCTATTAAATAGTTCTCAATAAATGAAATTCTTAGTTGAAAACCTCCATATTCAACATTTTAATGGTTTATCATAATCTTTCATTGCTATGTAACTTTCTCATCCAAACCAGCTTCCAGTTTACAGTTTTTTCTTTTTTTAAAATTTTATTTCTTTTTAGAGAGAGGGGAAATCAGGGAGAGAGGGAGAGAAACATTGATGTGAGAGTGAAACGTCAATCAGTTGCCTCTTGTACGTGCCCTCATTCGGGACTGAACTCACAAACCAGGCACGTGCCCTGACTGGGAATCGAACCAACAACCTTTTGCTTTGCAGGTTGATGCTCAACCAACTAAGCCACACCAGTTAGTTCCGCAGTCTTTTTTTAAAAGCTGAAATATAATCCATATACCATAAAATCCACCATTTTAAAGTGTATAATTCAAGAATTTTTAGTATATTTACCAGGTTGGGCAGCTATCACCAATACTTAATTCTAGAATATTTTCATCACCACAAAAAGAAATTCCATACCCATTAGTAGTCATTTCCCATCTTTTCCTCCCAGACCCCGGCAAACAATGATCTATTTTCTATTTCTGTAAAGTTGTTCTGGACCTTTTACATAAATAGAATCATATAATACGTGGCCTTTTATGTCTGGTTTCTTTCACTTAGCATGATGTTTTCAAGGTCCACCCATGTTGTAGCATGTATCAGTACTTCATTCTTTTTATGGTTGAATTGTATGGACACACTATATTTTTGTTTATCCATTCCTTAGTTGATGGACATTTGGGTTGTTTCCACTTTGGGGTTATTATGAATAATGCTCCTATGAAGATTCATATACAGTTTTTGTGTGAACATGTTTCAATTCTCTTGGGTATGTACACCTAGAACTGAAATTGCTGGGTCATATGTAACTCTATATTTAATTTTCTGAAGCACTGGCAGTTGGTACTTTTCTTGATCTACATGAAGTACCTACCCTCTGGAACTGTCTTCTTGCTTTACCACAGTAACACTATCTGGTGTACCTAACAATTACCACTTTTTTCTTTGGCTTTTCTTCTGTCCCCTTCATTCTTCAGAGTTCCTCCAATGTTTTGGCCTCTACTCATCACTTGATATACTAACAATTCTTACCCTCTAAAGAGGTACCAACACCTACTATTACTTTCAATCATTAACTTAACCACTCTAGGCAGATAAGGTCCACATTCTACTTGCTAAGTATTTTCTTACTCAACCTGGACCGCCCTCCTTCCTCCTCTCTATTTATAAATCTTAGTATTCTTTTGGGGTCTACTTCCAATACAACTTCATATGAAAGTTCCTCAAGTTCCTCTTTCCCCCCACCAGATCTCTCTTCTCTGAACATTTGGATTTTACAGCCTGTAATAATCAATACTACCACATATTGATTGAGTTTTTTTTGTGTGTGTTCATGTCTGATCTCAAAAAGTGTCTCTCCTTTCTCCAATAAGCTAATCTCTTGGTTGCTAAAAATTTTCAAGTTGCTTTAAAAGATGCACAATGAAAAAAATTCCCTTCCCAGTGATAACTACTACAGTTTCTTGTGTATTCTTCCAGGAATATTCTATGGATATTCATACTTGTTTTCTTTTATCAATAGTTCTATATTACGTGAGCTCTTTTGTGCCTTTCCTTCTGTTTCCTCATGTTACTTTTTAAACTAGAACTTCACTAATGTTTTCAAAAGTGTAACTCAATCACATCTGCAGATTGTACTTTGATTAGATATTTTTCTCCTCAAAGAACTAGAGATTAATGAGGAATGATTTGTTCACAGGAATCATACTACTTTTTGTCTCATTTGGCTTCATTTATTAATGTAATCATGAGGTTACTTAAATTTGTTTACACAAATATTAAATGAATAATTTCTCATTATAAAAATTCAAAATTATTAATAAACTAAATATTCCCCTTCACTATTCTCTCCCCAAAGTAAATCCTGTTTCCAATTTGGTATGTGTATGTCCAGAATTTTTTCTTTTAGTTTTCTTTTGTTTTCTATGCCCAGAATTTTTAAAGGCATTTATATATGTATAAAAGTACCTGTAGAGCTCTGGCTGGTGCAGCTCAGTGGATTAAGCATGGGCCTGTGAACCAAATAACCAAGGTTTGAATCCCAGTCAGGGCACATGCCTGGGCTGCAGGCCAGTTCCCAGCAGGGAACGCATGAGAGGCAACCATACATTGATATTTCTCTCCCTCTCTCCTTCCCTTCCCCTCTAAAGATAAATGAAAATAAAACAATAAAACAATAAAAGTACCTGTAGAAACAATAGTATTGTTTTTGCCTTCTTTGAATATAAATTAACTAAATAATATGTATAGGGTTGAGACAAAGTAGGTTTATAGTTTTGAGTATGTGAAACACAAAAATTTACTCTTGTATTAATATTTATTATATTATCTTCCATATGAACTGTATATCTACTTTTGCCCCACGCTGTATTGCTTTACAGCTTTCTTTTTTCCATTCAACAACATAATAGAGAATCTTACTATGAAGATGTAACTTATTTTTCTTAATTGCTATGTAGTTTACTTAGCTGTTCCTTACTGTTGGAGATTTAGGGTACTTCCAACTTTTTACTATTATAATGTTGTAGTGAACATCTTTGTACAAATCACCTGATATGCATAAATATGAAGACTGTTTCTCTAGGGTGGATGGTAAGAAGTAGAACTCTGTTAGAAAACATGTAAGTTTAAACGTGTACTAGATACAATTAAATTGACTGTTGCCAGTTCTGTAGTATAGTTGTTATAGGTAATAAGTGATATATGTGACCATCAATTTCATATACTAGTTCCTCTAAACTCCAGGAATACCATGGACTTAGAAGTCATTTAGTATATCATAGAAAGATAAATTGGAAAATATAAGTTCAAATCCTGTTCTAACAACTTATCTTAGCAATCCTTTCAACATCTTGGCCCCAGTTTCTATACCCAGAAAATTAAAGTAATATTTCTTTTTTATTTTTAAAAATATGTTATTTATTTTTAGGGAGTGGGGAAGGGAGGGAGAAAGTGAAGGAGAAAAACACCACCATGGGGTTTTTCATGCACCTCTCATGCACCTTCTACTGGGGAGCTGGCCAACAACCCTGGCATGAGCCATGACTGGGAACGAACCAGTGACTCTCTGGTTTGCAAGCCAGCACTCGATCCACTGAGCCACACCAGCCAGGGCTAAAGTAACATTTCTTACAATATGGTTCCTAAACCATTGGTAGCATGCAAAATGCTTTTATTTTTATTGATTTTATTTTAGTAGTTATTTGTATTTTAAAATGAATTATAAAAATATAATTACCTTATCAAATAAAGGATTTATGGATATTGTTTCTTAGTATTATAAATTGTACTCTCTGAAGGACATTCATTTAAGCTAAAGAAAAGTGAACTGACTTAAAGAAAGATTATGCATATAATAGTATACAGTGGGTATATATATATCACAAATCATGCATATAATAATATATGAAGAAAAGTAAAGTGTCTCTCTTCATGAAATCAAGGAGTTATTAGTTTAAGCAGTAGATCCTAGATTTTTATATTTCAATGACCAGTAAAATATTAAAAAAATAGTTAGTGATCAACGTGGAGTTGCTGACTTTTTCTTGTGCTAAGAATATTAACAACAACAAAGTCTGCCCTCCCTGGCTGAGTTGCTCAGTTGGTTGGAGCATGTCCCTATATGCCAAGGTTGCTGTCCGATGGCCGTCAGGGCACGTACAAGAATCAACCAATGAATGCGTAAGTAAATGGAACATCAAATTGATGTTTCTCCCTCCTGTCCTCTCTCTGAAAGCAATAAATAAATAAATGAATAATTTTAAAAAGAACAACAAAACCAAAACTTATACCCATCACCATTATTTAGTAAAAAGATAATAAAAATGTTTTAGAACTATAAAAGTACATGTATGTTCTGTTAAAATTGTACAGAAGTATAAAAAATCATTTATTTTCTCTCTATAAAAGTCATGGGCATCCTTCCAAACAGTTCTACCTCATTTGTAAAAAGGACATTTTTAACAAATATATTGTTAAATACATAGGCATATGTACATGACATATATATTTATTACATATAAATATAGTATATTACATATTCACTCTATATAAAAGTATTTATAAGAAATATGTAATCTCAGAACAAAGAACAGCCCTTACCATGAAAGGACATGGTAAGGGCTTACTTAGACATTTGGGGAACCACTGGCTTAGATGACCTTCCAACTCTTAATTCCATGATATCCTTAGCATTTACATGCCTTTCATTATTTTCACTAACCTATATATTTAAAAAAGATAAGTAGGAATCTCTTTAATATCTCCTTGGGTAGAAAATCGTAGATTGCAAAGTGCTTTTTCAGTTCTCTGACCTGCTTTGTTGCACCAGTTCATGTCTGTGCTCTGGTTCACATCACAGTTTTACCCTGGGGTCCACAGAGTTCAGGGTATTCATGAAACCATGAAAACATAAGTGACACTTTGTATACAGTGGTAGTCCAGTACTCATCGTTTATTTGTTCTGGAACTCATGACAAGTGCCGAAACTGACCAGTACTGAACAAGTGATGAGTGATGAAGCATTTTCTCTTGTGGGGTGGTGGTGTGACTCACATAAGTTCTAGCAAGTGCAACAAGTTCCTGAGCAGGTGCTGAGTGCTGAAACATTTTTTTCTTATCAAAATGCAACAAGTACAGGGTTTGAACAATTCTGAAGCCAATGAGTACCAAGGTATGACTGTATTTACTATTTTTCTGGGGGAAGGGTTTACAACTTCCTATGATCCAAAAAAGGTTAGAAACTATTGCTTTGGAAAAGTTTCTTGCTTGTGCTTTATATAAATAATTCTATTATTATTGGCTTTGAAGTCCCTTACAATGTTTTTCCTTGGTGGGGTGGCATTTAATTTTTAGGTTGCATCTGACAGCTGCATGCTTCAGTTCCTTATTCTTACCATAATGGTCTTTTCATTAAAAACAAAAACCATTTTCCTCTACCAATTAGTCATATGGTATTTTAATTACTTATTTTATTTTTTTGAAGTACAGGAAAAGAGTAAAAGGTACACAGTGGTACCCAGGTTGAAACTGACAGAGAAGGGAGATAAGCAGCTAGAGAAAGTGAGATGCACAGGATCAGATAAAAGGCCTGAGGACAGCCAGAACAGGTAGGTAAAAAAAATATACAGGAACAGGAAATAGAGAGAGATAGAAGAACAGAGAAGATAGAGAAGGATAGCAGAAAAACAGACAGGTTGGCAAGAAAAGAAAGGAGTTGGCTGACAGAGAGGCAGCAAGATCATCAAGAGGAACAGAAACAAACAAACAGAAAGGGGTACAGAGAGAGAAGGCAGAGAAAGAAATAAAGAAGACAATAACGAAAAAAAGAAGACAAAGGGATGGTAATGTTTTATACTACCTAGTGCTTTATGATTTATAAAGTGCTATGACATACATTATTGCAGGCAGGAAGAATCCAGCAGGCAGATAGGGTGATGGAGGGATAAAGGCCAATCAGACAGAAGAGATGGAAGGTGGCCAATCAGAAAGAGAGGCTAGTATGGAGCCCAAGACATATTTAAAAGAAAAGACAAAACCAGAAAGAAAAGAGAAGTAAGAGAGGGGAAGTCAGGAGAGACATAGAGATGGAGACTGAAATCATTAAATTCAGGAATGTAGGCAGTAAAAAAGCAGAAATGAAAGAATAGAGCATTGTGTATAAAAGTATTATCATCACCTTTCTGGACAGATCTAAGATAGAGCCTACAGCTCTGTTTTTCCCAACAAGTTATAATACCTCCAAGGTGGCATGTGAGAGGATTCAAAGGAAGGATGAAAAGGGATGTTAGTAAGAGGCAGAGTTTTTTAGACTAGGAGGAAGAAAAACTTCTTGGACAGTCATAGGTCAACAACCAAAGGGTGCTGCTGAACCTAAAAGGATCTAGATTCATCACATGCCTTTAAAAAATGCATACAGATGTGTGAAAGGCAAAGTGGGCCTGTATCTACTCTATTTGCATGTAAGCTCAGCTTTCAAACTATCTGTACTTACTAAATTGTACCTATGTTTGTAAGGTATTTTTCAGTACCACCAGTGCTTTTGTCAATTAATACATCAGTCATGATGAGACAAGAAGAGGTAGGCTCTCATCAAGACAATTTATTATGCAGAGTAGGAGATTAGGAGAGAGCAAGCCCTTCCTAAGTGCTCCTCAGGTACTGGTAGTACAGGCATGTGACTAGCAACCAATCAATCAAAAAGACAAGAAGAGATGGTAAGCCCAGTGAAATATGAAGGGGTACTGATAGACTAACAGTGGAAGAAGCATTCAGCAGCAGCAAAAAAACAAGTACACGTAAATATGCAGACTCTTTTCTGGAACAATATCCAAGAAATGTGAAGTAGTGACCAACTCTGAGGAAAGGAACTGAGGGCTGGGGGAGAAAAATGGCAAAAGAGGCTTACTCTCCACGGGACACTTTTAGTACTTAAAACATTTTGTACCACGTGTATGTACTATCTATTTAAAAACTGCTTAAAAAATAAGAAGAAAAACAAAAGCAAGCTGATACATGGACAGCAGAGCCAGCCAGGCAGAGAGCAAAAAGGCAGGAAGACAAGGAGAGATGGGGAAAATGGCGGAAAGACTGAGGCAGCCCTGGCTGGTGTGGCTCAGTGGATTGAGCATGGGCCTGTGGAGCAGAGGGTTGCTGGTTTGATTCCTAACTGGGGCACATTGCCTGGGTTGCGGGCCAGGTCCCCAGTGGGGGACACATGAGAGGCAACCACACACTGATGTTTCTCTCCCACTCTTTCTCCTTCCCTTCCCCTCTAAAAATAAATTTAAAAAAAAGATGGAGGAACCAGGAAGACAAAAAGAAAAAGAGACAAGTGAAATGGAGGTAAGCAGTGAGAGAAGGCAAGGTAAGGGACATGGCAAGAAGGCAGGTTAAGATTTCAGGGCAAGGGGTTCACTAAGATGTTTGGGGTAGAGAGCCCATCACCATTGATGGGATGTTGAAACAGAAGAAGTCAAGGGAGAAAAAGCTGACAAGCAGAAAGACAACAAAGATACAAGCATTAGCCCTGGCGGTGTACCTCAGTGGATTGAGTGCGGGCCTGCAAACCACACAATCACGGTTCGATTCCCAGTCAGGGCACATGCCTGGGTTGCAGGCCAGTTCCCAGCAGGGGACTCATGAGAGGCAACCACACACTGATATTTCTCTCCTTCTCTCCTTCCCTTCCTCTCTAAAGATAAATAAATAAAATCTTTAAAAAAAGATACAAGCATTAAATATAGAATAGCACCAAGGAAGTAGGTAGATAGGCAAGAAGACAGACATAAAGGGAAGCAAGGAAAAATCATTAACTTAACTGGCATAAATAAGAGGAGGAACAAGTAGAAAGGTAAGAGAAAAAGCAAGACAGGCAAGGCCTGGAAGGTAGACAAACCGCGGCTAAAAAAGTGATAGAGACAGGCAGGCGGGGAGACAGATGGCTAGAGAGAGAGTGGTGGGCAAACAGCCAGAGAAGCAGACAGACAACCAGGGAGAGAAAGAGGCTGGCAGCCAGTCAGGGAGGAGCAGACCGGCAGGCAGGCAGACAGACACCATAATAGGAGTAAGCAGGTAGAGAGACAGGCGGAAACAAGGATAGAAGAAGAAAAATCAAGGAGTCAGTAGGGAGAGAAGGGAACAGGAGAAGCAGGCAGGCAGAGGAGGAGATGGACAGGAGGAAGAATCAGGCAAATTAACAGATTCATATGCAAAGCACACTCGAAAGAATGATGAATGTTAGCACAGGGATGCACACAGCCACCTTTAGCCACCTACACCTGCAGTTCATTGCCCATGTGGCAGGAAGGCAGGCAGAGGCACTTGCACAGAGGAAAGGGCACAGAGGCAGAGAGACTATTGTGTACATGTGTAGGGTTGTCAACAGGCACATGGGGACATTCTTCCTAGACACACATAGAGGGACCAGAAAGGGGGGAGTCAAGCACACATGAAGAAGAGGCACATGCAGTCAGATCCTGGAAGACGGAAGTAAACAGAAAGAAGACAGACATGGATAGTTACTTAGAGGTTAAAGAGCCTGAGAATCAAAAGGATGAGTGAAAAATAAAGTCTCAGTGAAAAATACACATACAGAGAAGCCCACAGACAGAAAAAAGGGAATGAATACCCAGATGGACTAGGAAGAAGAGATTGAGAAAGAGGACAGAATACAATCAAATGGAAGAGGGACAGAAGTTAGACTCAAACAGTAATGACATGGGAGTAGAGGCAAGAGAATTCCAAAGACAAGGTTAAGAAAAGGTGGAAATCAATGTACAATAAAGTGCATTTGTGTGTTTGTGTGTGTGTGTGTGTGTTTTGGGTGGGTGGGTGGTGGGTAGGTGGCACATCAATAAAGAACATTTTAGTCTCCTAGCAAAAATCTGCGTAGTGCTCCTCATCACTAATACTTTCTGGTTGCTGCCTACCTACCCCACCCTCTTAAGGTGCTCCTGAACACTGCAGGGGTTGCTGGGTGACTGGCTGCTATACTTAAAAGGTAGGGAAATAACCCAGGGAAGAAATGATTCCACAGACATAGGGTGGGAAGCTAGGAAAGAGACAAAATGAGATAAAAAGAACAAGGGGAAACTAGAGTAACAAAAGGGTGACAAGAACAAAAAAAGGGTAGAACTAAGATGAGCTATGCACCCTCCTTTCTTTGCTAGCCTTGCTCACATGGCAAATTTTATTTTATGACTTCCCTAATCAAGTCTCCGGATAAGAAAGCTAGTTTTGGACTCCCTTTCAGTCTTCCATTTGATTACCACTTTTAAGGTAAACACTGGGTACAACTGGAAATTAAGGGTGAGAATCAGATGAAAATTATGAGTACAATCTCCTACCTCTTTCTTTTTCTCAGTTCCAGTTACTTTTTTCTTTCATGGTACCTCAGTTTCTTCCACTTTACATTGTTGGAGATCATGGAGGAAGGGAAATACACTGAAATAGGAGAAAAGAAAATCATTCACAATCTTCAGACTTGAATCCCCTTTATTCTAAAAATGTTTTATTTACCCCTAAATTAACTTTCCAAGTCAGATGAATTTTATATTCAAGCAACTGGGGAAGGGAGAGGCCAGGTAAAGGAGAAAAGAGTGAAAATAAAATATATAATTATTAATCACTGAAAAGGCTGGGCAAAGGGGAGAATCAAACATGGACTCCTTTGAAAAAAACTCAATCATTGTATCTATTCATATCTCTGCCCCAAAAGTCACTAGGATTTCTACCACTTTTTAAAGAAAAAAAAAATCCAGTATCACTTCTCACTTGAAAGATACGTACACAATTAAATGCGTTTTGACTCCAATGAGGTATGTAGAAAGAGTTATATATAAACATATATTTCATCTTTTTCCTTTTCAATGCCTGAAGGGGAAAAAAACCCTTCACATCAAACCACTCCCTTCTGAAGTATTCAAAAAAAAAAAAGCGCTTTTCTTTAGAGAAGGGAGGTGGTGAGGAAGAGACTAGTAAAGAAAAGAAAAAAATTAAATGTAGTTGGACTAGTATCTAACTAGTTAACCTTTAACAATTTATGCTGATGTCAGACTGAGCATGAGTACTGATTAATACCCCCCCTCAAATATTTTTTATAAGGGGGAGTTAGTCACAGCAGCCATTTTTGTTTTATGCAGAAATCCTTCATGCCCCCCCACCCGCGCACACACACACACTCAGTACACAAGGAAAATATCTCTATTAATAATCTGTGCACTAATCAGTTATGAAAAAAGGGAGAAATTTGTGGGTTTCTGGGTAGAGATTTGGAGATGGGGGTATAACAGGGAGGAGAATGGGGTGGGGGTGAAAAATGAAATATTAAGCCAGCCATTTTGTTTTAAAAGGGGATTTTCCCCCCTCTCCCTTTCTTCATGGAGGGGGTGGCGGAGCTGGAGGGGGGGTTGTTTTAAAAATAATTTCAAGGCGGCCATCTTAGTGCCTCAGCTCTGAGAAATATTTCTGAGCGCCCCCCTCAGAATTTAAATATATTTAAAGTAACAGAGAGGGGGGTAGAGAGAAGTCGAAAACTTTTATATATATATATATATTTTTAATCCCCCTTTCTTGTTCTCTTGGAAGGAGAGAAAGGAAAAAAAAGTCTCTCCTGAATTTTTTTCCAAGAAAAATTTTGGGGGTGGTTTGGCCCCCCTCCTCAGACGGCGGCCCCGAGGGTGGGGGTTTTGGAGGGGGGTGGCCCAGGGGTTTGGGGGGCTGGGGGAGGCTGAGAGGAGGAGGACGCCGCCGCCGAGAAGGAGGAGGAGGAGGAGGAGGAGGAGGTGGTGGTAGCGGTGGGGGAGGCGGGCGGGCGGTGGGTGGGGGGGTGGTGGGGGGGCCAGAGCCACAGGATGGCTTCCCCTCTGAGGGACGAGGAGGAGGAGGAGGAGGAGATGGTGGTGTCGGAGGAGGAAGAAGAGGAGGAAGAAGAGGGCGACGAGGAGGAGGAGGAGGTGGAGGCTGCCGACGATGACTATGAGGACGACGACGAGGGAATACTCGGGCGCGGACCGGGCCACGACCGGGGCCGCGACCGCCACAGCCCCCCCGACTGCCACCTCTTCCCGCCGCCGCCGCCGCCGCCCCCGCCACCGCCCCCGCCGCCAGGTAAGCGGCCGCCCGACTCACCCCCCACCCCAGCGCGACTGGGAGCCGCCAGCGCGCGAGGCCGGGCGGGGGCGAGGCACCCACCGCGCGGCCGAACCGAGGCGAATCCCGGATGCGTAACGCCGTCTCGGGCCGGTCGCCCGCGGCGGTTCGGGCGGTCCGAGCGGTCCCCGCGGGCAGCGGCCGCGGCCGCGGGGCCGGGCCTCCTCCCCTCCCCCGCTGCACCCCTCCTCCGCCGCCGCCGGCGCCGCCGCCGCCGTAGCCCCGGCTGGTGAGCGCTGGGCGCGAGCTGCGCGCGCGGACCGGGCCACTCGGTCGCGGCTTTCGGGGGAGGAGGAGGAGGAGATATTTTTTTTACCCTCGGCGGGGAGGGGGTAGGCAGGAAACGGCCAAGGAGAAGCCAGGGCCCCCTCCTTGGCCGAACGAGGGACCGCGGAGACCCTGGCGGCCGGACGGCGGCGTGGGGGAGGGGCGCGTGGGGGAGGGGCGGCCGCGCGGGCACCCCTCGGGCGCCGGCCCGGGTGGGGTTGAACTGAGGTAAAGTGGGGTTTCTGCGTGTGGAGGGGACCGCGGCCCTAACCATCTCCTCTGAGGAATTAGGAAGGCAGGGGAAGCGGTGTCCATCGGACCCCCCACCTGCGGGGACTTCTGTGCCCGCCAACTCAGGGGCGTGCGGTGGGGGAGGGGTCGTGTGAATGTGGGCGGCTAAGGACTGGGGCAGGTGGTGGCCACACTCCACGCAGACCACTTCCTGGAATCACTTGCTCCTATCCCTGCTCCACACAGCTCGTCATAGGGAGAGCAGGCACCTAGAATTGGGGAAACCAGATGCCCCCAGTTCCACCTCCTTTATCTCTCTTTTGCTCTGGGCTCTTTTGTGTCAAGTGCGCCTCCCCCTTTCCACTCCCCCATGACCCTGTCAGTCTGGGGTGGCTGAGCTGCCCAGCTGTGACTCTCTCGCGGCTGCCATTCACTGTCACTCTCGCTGAAACCACCCACACCCTGACCACTTCGGGGGGTGTAAACTGCCCACCCAGCTGTTCTGCAGCTTGACCATCACTCAGCACTCCTCCCTAGGGATGACAAGTCGCCGGCGCACTCTGAGCAGTTCCTCCAGTTGTGGAGGGGACGCTGCCTCGCACCAGGGGCCCAGCAATGGCCCCACTCAGACCACCCTCCTAGTGAAGTTATTTCTAGTCTTCTTTAGGATAGGCGAGCATCTTTAGGATGTTCACTCTCTGCTTGGGTAATGAAAGGGGATATCCACACCTCCAAGCCTCTTGGTGCCATGCAGCACGAATGCACCAAACTTCAAAACGTCTAACATGTTCTTTGTAAAAGTGTCATTGATCTGCGTGGCTTATCTGGCATACGTCCTTTGAGGGAGTGTGAGGTGCTTTATTAGGAGGGCAGAAGGATGGTGTCTGATGGAAATAAGGATAAAGCCCCCTCCATCACCACCAGTGGAAAAGAGAAAAGTTTTTAGAAAGTTATGCCAGTGAGCCCATTGATTTGCAGGACGGAAAAGGAATAAAGAACTGTGGGGAGGGAGGATGCTAGGAAAACAGCCCGAGGGGCTAAAAAAAGGAAAAGAAAGGATGTGGGGTTATGTTAGGGGATTGGCAGCTGTCACCTATTTGCGTTTTGAGCTTGGAATGTGGTATTTGGGTGTCTTTAATTCCAGATTAGGTATGTGAGAGAAGAGCACTAAAGAATCTGAGGTTGAGAAGGGTCTTTGTGTCAATACTCCCTCCCCTTTTTCTCTTTGCTTTCTGAATAGACCAGAGGAAACATCAAATGTTTTTAAAATTCATTTGAAGTGAAAACCCACCTCCTCTGTCTCCCAGGGCAATTTTATCTCCCTTTTAGCCCTCCAAGTGCAATGAGTGGCCCAGATACACCCCTTAGATGACTTTGAGGTAAAACTTTGGGAAAATATTTTCTGTCCATTATTTGTCTCTGTCTGGGCTAAATAACCCTTCTCTAAGGAAATTTGTTTGGGCTGCTCTCCCTCATCCTTTTATAGAATATGAATTTGTGCTCATTGGAGATCTCTGTTGTTTTTCATTTTGACTGCTTTGATTCTCACCATTTTGTTTTACATTCTTACCAAAGACCAATTTTATCCCTTCCCCCCTCTTCAGTCTCCTTACATTGTTAAACGTTTAAAATAATAGCACTCAGTATTGATGGGGGAAGGGAGCAGGAAGCCCAAAACTCATTTCTTCTCCCTCCCCCTTCTGGCAAGTCTAGAGAAATAATATAACATAATATATAGATGTGATTCCTTGCGGGTGGGGGTGGGGAATGATTGTGGGTGGTGCGGAAAATTCTGGTAGTTTCTTTGCAAAAGGTCTGAAGATACAAACCCACCCCCTGCATGCAATACGCATGTGCAGCAGGCCTATTATGGTGGTTCGTTGTGGGGGAAGGAGGGGAATTTGAGAAAAAAAATAAATATATGTGTGAGAGATTGATGGTGAGATTAGAAAAAGAGGGGCGGGCGGGAGGCGAGGCTTGTTGCGAGACTCCTCCTGCTTTCTCTGGCTGCCAGGCTCCGCCTTTCGCTCTTCGCCCGCCCTCCTCCCGCGCCGTCTTCCCGAGATCTGAGCTGCGCCTGTGGGAGCGTCTGGGCTCCAGGCCAGCATTGAGTGGCTGGTGAAACAGAGGTTGGGATTTAGATTTGCCTTATTGCCCTCCCTTTCCTTTCCTCGCCATTCTGCTTAGCCTCTCCCACCACCGTCGTCTTCCCAAGTTCGGAAACCTCCTGCTGTGGTGGGGAGTGGATTTAACTGGCTCCGAGGTCCCAGGGCTTGTGCCCCACCCCCGGCTAGCGGTGACCCAGGCGGTTTCCCTGATCCTTAGCCAGTTGGCCCGCTCTTGCCACTCTCGGGGCAGGCCGGTTTCCATGTTCATAATAATCTAAGCCGCTGGGGTTAGGGAGAGCTGGCTGCTGAGGCCTGGCGTCTTACTGACTTCCTATTTCCTATTAGTGTTTTCACTGCTTTCCCGCACGGAGGGGGGCAAGGTCGCTTTCTGCAGGCACCTCCCCTCCCCCCACCGCAGAGTGTCTTCCTGCAGGAGAGGACACAGGATGCAGCAGTTATGAGAAGAAGTAACATTGAAGGGATTCTGAGGCAATGGAAACTGAGGCCTCCGGCGTTAATTGTGGCTAATTTTCCCTTGGCTGTTATGGGAGAAAGGATTGTGTGTCCTAGAGCAAGGGGCTGGGCAAAGCCCAGGCTTTCCCCTCCTTCACAGCCACCTCTGCCAGAGCAAGACAGGTCTGGCTGGTTAGTCTGGTGCTTGCTGTAGGAGGGAAGCCAGTCAGGGCTCCATGTCTGTGTGGCATCAGTGTCTTCCTCTGCATGGAGTAACTCTCTGTCTCCTGGTGGGGGTTGTGGAGAATGGGGCAATGGGGACATCAGAGAAGAACCAGCCCTGACCTCTAAAAGACTCCCTAAAAAGCATCTCTGCTATCTCATACTTTACTATGGAAAGACATTTGGAAAGTTAGGGACCTAGCCTGCCACAAGCACGTATAGGAAAGACATTTGGAAAGTTAGGGACCTAGCCTGCCACAAGCAGGTATAGGCTGTCCTCGATTTGTGCTCATCAGTGTGAGGGTATGCTTGTGCATTTGAGAATATATATGTAGGATGTGTCTGTGTCTATATCTTTGTCTGGGTCTCCCATACTGTTTGTATGTGAATGGTCAGGATGTCTGGAACTAAATTTGGAAACCAAGGGTGAGGCCAAGGGACAGAGGATAGGGTCCCAGAGTTCTCAAAGGGAGCAGGGAATATAGAAATAGATTTGAAAGCAGATTCTAGGCTGCTTGGGAGGAGGATAATTAGGTAATTGTGGAAACTTCCTACTGTTGGGTTTGAGTGCGATGAAGGAGCCAGACACTGTGATCCCGTGGGCCAGAAGTGAAAATGACCAACTGAGAATTTCTTTTCCTCCAGGAAAGGGTTGGGGTGACAGGAGGCTGGGTGATCATCTGAAGAAATATAGAGGCTTGCTTCTTCGTAAAAAGTATATCAGAGCTCCACGGTGTTAGTGTGAGAACCCAGGTGTCCACCTTTGGCTCTCCCTTCTCAGCATCTGGCTCAGGGAGCTGCCAGCTTGTGTCTCCCCACTCCAAGTGTTGGGGTCAGGCCAGGCCAGCAGCTGGGCATGGCTTCCCTAGTTCCTGGGCGGGATGCCAGCTGGCTAAGTGAGGTTTGGGAAGGCAGGAGGAGCCCTGGCGGCGACTAAAAGGACCTGCCACAGTCAGAGCCCATGACCTAGAGCTTGGTCCCTTGTTAGTAGGAAGGGAGAGAAGGGAGTGGTTTGGCTGCTCTTTCCTTCTGACCCCTGACCTCCCATTCAGAACCAGAGCATCCCACAGTACTTGAAAGAGTCTCTGCATCTAGAGAAGGGGGTCAAGGTGTGGAGGAATTAATGTCAGAGTTCCTAGAGAGTGGGAAGTACGAACTGGGAAGAGGAAGTAAAGGAAGGGTGATATTGAGGGGTGGCATCAACTGGGGACCTAGAAGCTTAGGTTTTCTGGTGCTCTCTGCTCCAAAGATAAGGATGACATTCGGCTGCTACCTTCAGCATTGGGTGTGAAGAAGAGAAAACGAGGACCCAAGAAGCAGAAGGAGAACAAACCAGGAAAACCCCGAAAACGCAAGAAGCTTGTAAGTGTAAAGGATTCTTGTCTCCATAGTAACACTCTGGAGACCCATTCCCAGAGACCTAAATGTTTTCTGGTCCTAAATGCCAATTGGGGGGGACCCTGAGGTGAGGGAAGCCTGACTTCCCCTCCCTGCGCTTGCTGGCCTGTATCTCAGGTATCACTCATTACAACCTAGTGAAGAGCCCAGTTTTCTATGTGACTAGCTTTAGCAGCAGAGAAGCAGTTGAAGGAACAGGCTCTAGAGGTGGACCGCATGAATTTGGAGCCCAGCAATACCCTGCTTTCTTGGACAATTTATTTAGCTCTCTGTGCCTCAGTTCCCTCATCTGTAAAATAAATAAATAAATAAAAAAAATAGATTACTGTCTCATAGAATTACTGTGAAAATTAAAAGATAATATGTGTTATGTGCTGAGAACAGTTCCTGGCACATGGTAGGGCTAAAGAAATATTATTTTTATTTCTCTTCCTTAGGACAGTGAAGAAGAATTTGGCTCTGAGAGAGATGAGTACCGGGAGAAGTCAGAGAGTGGAGGCAGTGAATATGGAACTGGACCAGGTCGGAAGCGGAGGCGGAAGCACCGAGAAAAAAAGGAGAAGAAGACAAAGCGGCGGAAAAAGGGGGAGGGAGATGGGGGGCAAAAGGTGAGTAGAATTAGGGAGTAAGAGGGAGAAATCAGTATTAAAGACAGGCATGAGGAGGAAGAGCCCCAGGGGGAATGGATCATTAAGTGGAGAGGCTATAATAGGTGAAAGGTGGGGATTGGGCTAGAGAGTGAAAAAGGAAGCTGAAAGCCCAGGGAAGCTGGTGGGTATGTAGAAGAGCCATGTTGGGGGCCTAGGATAGAAGCTGGAGAAGCGCCCACCTCACTAAAACCTGGTCTTTCCCAGCAGGTAGAACAGAAGTCCTCAGCAACTCTGCTTCTGACCTGGGGCCTAGAGGATGTGGAGCATGTGTTCTCTGAAGAGGATTACCACACACTTACCAACTACAAAGCTTTTAGCCAGTTCATGAGGTGTGGTGGGACTGGAGAGTCCTTGAGAACAGACACTTTTTATTTGGGGGAGGCTTTGGCCCCTCTGGAATATTATAAAAGCTAAGAAAGTGATATCCAGAGAAATTCACAGCACATACTCACAAAATTCCACATGTAATTTTGGCAAATTCCTAGACTTCTAAGGCTCCAGGGACCCCAGTCAGGAACCCTTCATGGTTGTGGGGGCGCATGTCATAATGCCAGCACTAGGTTAGAAAATGCTCTAATGATGAAATATAGTGAAGACTGATAGCCCTCTTGCTCCAAGCATTTGTTTCCCTTGCGTGACTTCTCCCTAGACTGGAGCTGAGAGATAACATCAGCCTTCTCCAGTTTTCTTTGCTCAGTTTTCAAGTCCTCGGCCCCTATCTCAGGCCCCAATAGTAATGGAGGACACGTGGCTAGCTGGCATCAGGACCTGGGCTTCAGTGGCTCCCAAGTAAAGTATGAGATAGCAGAGATGCTTTTTACGGAGCAGGCTCTTTAACATAGTAGTTCAGTGCTCTGGAGTCAGCTTACTGAGGTTCAGGTCCTAGTATCATCTTGGGCAAGTTACTTCTTTAATCTTTGGTTTCACATTTCTAAAACAGATATCACAGTATATATCTCATAGGAGTCTTGTGGGGATTTGATGGGATGGGATAATGAATGGAAAGCTCAGTACAGTCAGTGCCTGGCTCCTAGGGAGCGTTCAAAATCTGGTAACTGTCATTAGTACTATTGTCTCACCCACCTCACTACTAAAGACAGTGCTTTTGTTAGCACTGTGATCACCCATGTCCCCATGAGAGCCTGTCACCCCAATGCAGAGAAGAATAGGATGGCCTGTTAGACTCCACCTGATGGGATCCTTCATTAGGGCCCATGGAACTTGTTAGAAAGAAGAAACTAATAGTATTATCGTGAGAATGAAATGAGATCATGTATATGGAAGTATTTTATGAATTGTAAAGTAGTATATAATGGTAAAGCATTTTTATTGGTGTTATTTTCATTTTTTACCTTCTGTGCATTTAATTTTTATTTTGTTTCTATTTCTTTATTGAAATACTTTTAAAAAATCTGTTTATTTTCAAAACCTTTTTATTTTCAAATTGATATTGTTCTTCTTTTTTAAGATTTTATTTACTTTTAGAGAGGGGAAGGAAGGACGAAAGAGAAACACCAATGTGTGAGAGAAACATCGACTGGTTGCCTCTTGCACACACACCCTCAACTGGAGACCTGGCCTGCAACCCAGGCATGGGCCCTGACTGGGACTTAGACTTTTGGCCTGTGGGACAATGCCCAACCCCCTGAGCCACACAAGTTAGGGCTGATGTTATTCTTAATAGGACATATTTTCACCACGCAGGAATCCTAGCTTATACATAGACTTAGTTGATGAGGGGAAATGGCAATATTCCCAGACCATCTGTGGAGGGTCCAAGTCTTCTGCTTCTGTATTTACAGGCCCCTAATTGCTAAGAAGAACCCTAAGATCCCAATGTCTAAGATGATGACCATCCTTGGGGCCAAGTGGAGAGAATTCAGTGCCAATAACCCCTTCAAGGGGTCGGCAGCAGCTGTGGCGGCGGCAGCGGCCGCTGCAGCTGCAGCTGTAGCTGAGCAGGTGTCAGCTGCTGTCTCATCAGCCACCCCTATAGCACCTTCCGGATCCCCCACCCTTCCACCCCCACCTGCTGCTGATATCCAGCCCCTACCCATCCGAAGAGCCAAAACCAAAGAGGGCAAAGGTAAGAAACCCTCTTCAAGCAACTGTCACCCACTCTCCAAACTTTATGTTCTCAACTGATATTCTAGAACTCTTCTCTCTTCTCAGTCCTGATTGTTGCAAGAGAAATGCTTTCCAGGAAGGGGTCTCAGTGAAACCATAATGCACAGAAGAGTCCTGAGCCCCCTCTGACCTCCATTATTCCAGAATGTCATGACCTCTGCTTTTTCTTCCTCATCTCCACTCCTCATTCAGGTCCAGGCCATAAGAGGCGAAGTAAGAGTCCCCGAGTGCCTGATGGACGCAAGAAGCTTCGGGGAAAGAAGATGGCACCACTCAAAATTAAACTAGGGCTTCTGGGTGGCAAGAGGAAGAAAGGAGGCTCAGTGAGTAGCTTCTCCCTGTTGGCTCTACACCTGGGGTCCTCTCTGTTCACTATACACCAAGGGTGAGGGGTCAAGAGCTGGAGGTTCATACACAGGTCCATGAGGGTGGCTGGAGCGGGAGCCAGAGGCCAAGGGGGGGGGGGCGGGGAATGGAATCAAGTTAACTTCCCTGACAGCCGTGGGGCTACGGGTAGTACGTTTTTCAGAGTGATGAGGGCCCCGAACCAGAAGCTGAGGAGTCAGACCTGGACAGTGGCAGTGTCCACAGTGCCTCAGGCCGGCCTGATGGCCCTGTCCGCACCAAGAAACTAAAGAGAGGCCGGCCAGGAAGGAAGAAGAAGAAGGGTAAGAGGTGTTAGCTGTATGTGATCCTGTCAATTTGCTTTCTTCTCATTCCTTTGTTGTCTTCCTTATTTTCAATTTTGATTTCTTTTTTTTTTTTTTTTAGATTTTATTTATTTATTTTTTAGAGGGGAAGGAGAGAGGGAGAGAAACATCAATGTATG
Organism: Sturnira hondurensis; assembly: GCF_014824575.4. Lineage (NCBI taxonomy): Eukaryota > Metazoa > Chordata > Mammalia > Chiroptera > Phyllostomidae > Sturnira > Sturnira hondurensis. The sequence goes on along the minus strand of NW_028092466.1, from coordinate 4,714,514 downwards.
GTTGCCTTTTGTGCATCCCCTGCTGGTAGTTAGCCTGCAAGGAACCGGTTTGCAACCCAGACATGTGCCCTGACTGGGAATCGAACTGCGATCGTGTGGTTCGCAGGCCTCAATTTTGATTTCTTTATTCAACCCTTCTCTCTCTCTCCTCCCCCAATCCCTCTTTCTCTCTGTTCCTTTGCCTCCACTGGGATATATGACAGTCCTGGGCTGTCCTGCAGTGGCCGGGGAGGAGGAGGTTGATGGCTATGAGACGGATCACCAGGATTACTGTGAGGTGTGCCAGCAGGGTGGGGAAATTATTCTGTGCGACACCTGCCCTCGTGCCTACCACCTCGTCTGCCTTGATCCTGAGCTTGACCGGGCTCCTGAGGGCAAATGGAGCTGTCCCCACTGTGTGAGTTACCTTTGCTAGCATCTTACAGCCCTCAGGGACCCACCTGTCTGTTTCTTCCTTTGTCTCAGTTGTCCTCTTCCTATGCCCAGATGGTTTGTCAGTGACAGATGTTTAAATGACCAGAATTGTAGTTTGTTTCTCTCCTCATCCCTTTGCCCTCCCACATAAACATTTTTAGAAACTAGTATGTCCTGTTCCTTTGTTCCCACCAGTTTTCCATCTTTGTCTCTTCTTCCAATCTCATTCCTGTTTCCTTTCTTCGTCTCTCTGACTGCCCTTGGCCTCCCAGGAAAAGGAGGGGGTACAGTGGGAGGCCAAGGAGGAGGAGGAAGAATATGAAGAGGAGGGAGAGGAAGAAGGGGAGAAGGAAGAAGAAGATGATCACATGGAGTACTGCCGTGTGTGCAAGGATGGTGGGGAGCTCTTGTGCTGTGACGCTTGCATCTCCTCCTACCACATTCATTGTCTGAACCCACCCCTGCCTGACATTCCCAACGGTGAATGGCTGTGTCCCCGATGCACAGTGAGTGTACCCATCTCTCAGTGTTGACTGTCAGCCCAATTCCTTCCCCATCTCTGGGTCCCAGATGTTTAGCTCCTTTTCTTTACCCCACAATTAGCCTTTGATTCCCTTGCGGGACCCCTGATTGGTTCTTTCTGCTTCTTTCCTTCCTCCTTCTTGTGTGTGTCCATTCCATAGTGCCCTGTGCTAAAAGGCCGTGTGCAGAAGATTCTGCATTGGCGGTGGGGGGAGCCACCTGTGGCAATGCCAGCCCCCCAGCAGGCAGATGGGAATCCAGATGCCCCACCTCCTCGTCCTCTTCAAGGCAGATCAGAGCGAGAATTTTTTGTCAAGTGGGTAGGACTATCCTACTGGCACTGCTCCTGGGCCAAGGAGCTCCAGGTACAAAGGCTTCATCTTTCCCCCTGTCCTGTGACCCCATTTATTGCCACTCTCACTGTCTCTCACTCCTCTGTTTTCTGCTCTTTCATATATACAAACTTTGCTTTCCCTCATTTCAGGCCTCTGGTCTTCATACTGTACCTACTTCCTTAGTTTGCATATGTGGTGCTTTTGGTCTCTAGTCCTTTCTCTCTGTCTTTGGTAGATTTTTTCCCTTAGATATAACATAGTCTTCCTTAATTCCATCTCTTTTTTTTATCTATCTTTAACCATGTTTTACTTGTATTCTCAATCTTAATAAACCTAGTCCCTGTCTCCTTTTGCTTACTGCATCCCTACCCACATCCTGACTTTCTTTTGTCTGTTTCATTGTATTCTCCTGCTTTGGCTTTAATTTATTATGTGTCTCATCCCACCCCTTTCACAGCTCCCTTTTCCATGCCACTTCCTCTGGCGGCTTCTTCCCATTTCCCTTTGTTCTCCCTGAATGATGGGATTATCTCTCCCCTCCACTTCCTCTATGCCTCATCAGCTGGAAATCTTCCACTTGGTCATGTACCGAAACTACCAACGGAAGAATGACATGGATGAACCCCCACCCCTGGACTATGGCTCCGGTGAGGATGATGGGAAGAGTGACAAGCGCAAAGTGAAAGATCCGCACTATGCTGAGATGGAGGAGAAGTACTATCGTTTTGGCATCAAGCCAGAGTGGATGACTGTTCACCGCATCATCAACCACAGGTGAATTCTTGGTCCATGGGAAGGCCTTGATCCGGGGGTATGCCACTTGTAGCAGTTATGGCCCCATGCTAGTAATTTGTCAACTAACCAAGTAATTGATCCATCTGAATAAGTCCTGCTGTAGCCTCAGCCCTGTTTCCTCTGTGAGGATGAGAGAAACCGGGAGCAAAGTCTGGCCCAGCACTGACTCTTTGGTGATTGTGGCCTTTAATCTCTAGGAGCATAAGAAGTGACACCCGAGTCTGGTTATCAGACATGAAAGCAAAGTGTAAAAAATGTGTTTCATTCAGTGTTTCTTGTATTTCTTTCTTCACGGTACTTACTACTGCCTAATGTTATAGTATATATTTATTTTTCTACTTCATTGCTCTCTTCCCCAGTAGCATATGAGCTTCATGAGAATAGAATCATTTGTCTTTTCTGTTCACTGCTGAATCACCAGTGCCTGACATATAGTAGATGCTTAGTAAATACCAATTGGATGAACAAATGCTGTTGAAGCCTAGGGGTGTTTTTTGAAAGTTGATTTTAGGAAGCCATCCAGAAAAAGCTAAGGTAGTATTTCAGCTATTCTGAACTTCCTTCTAGTGGTCAGCATTAAGGATTAGGTGACAAATTATGTGTGTTTGCTGATAGTTATGTTTATTACTGCTTTTTCCTACTTGTAATCCACATTATTTTTCTTCTCCTGTCCCACAGTGTGGATAAAAAAGGGAATTACCACTATCTAGTAAAATGGAGGGACTTACCATATGACCAGTCTACATGGGAAGAAGATGAAATGAACATCCCTGAATATGAAGACCATAAGCAAAGCTACTGGAGACACCGGTGAGACAGCCATGTCATGGGTTAGAGGGAGCCCAAGGTTAGGGACAAAGCTAAACTTCCAACATGAAATGAGACACAGTAGGGACAGACCCAATCCAGCATTTATTTAGGACTTTGGGATCCTGGGCTAGGTTATTTGGGGTTAGGATTAGGATTGGTGAAAAGGCAGTGTGAGGAGGAGAGATTTAGCCTGAGTAATGGGAAAGAGGATGCTCAGGAGTAAGGAGGGTTAGCTGTAGAGGGGAAATCCAAGGGGTGTGAGGGTAAAAAGCCTGGGAGAAAGGAAATGGGAGAGAATGTAGGTTATGGGAATTGGGGGGCAGGGCTAGAACTAGTTCAGAAGAATGAGAGGGGGTACTAAGGCCCAGGCCTCACTCTGGACTCACTCTTTTCCCAGAGAACTAATTATGGGAGAGGACCCTGCCCAGCCCCGCAAGTATAAGAAGAAGAAGAAGGAGTTGCAGGGTGATGGGCCTCCCAATTCTCCTACTAATGATGTAAGTTTTCTCACTTGGCCTTTCTCCCATTTCTGGAGCGATGGTGATTGAGTGTTTCCCAGGGGTTACTGACAGAATGTCCCAGGGTTTCAACATCTCTGAATAGTAGTTCTTCCTTTAGTATTCAGTCTTGTCCCAAGAGTGGCTAGGAATTTTGGCATAAGGATGAGAGAGTTGCTACAGACAGTAGCACACAGGGCTCTTCAACCATTTTCCTCCCTCACAGTGCTGTTGGGTGTTCTTTTAAGGAATGAGAGGGAGGGACTAAAGACTAGAACTTTCATGAGCTCAGGCTGTAGTGGAGGGAATTGTAATCCAACTTGGTATCAGTGCCAGGGAGGAGGGGAGAAGGAGGAAATCAAGACCAGAAGAACAGCTGACAGTTCCCATTGAGCTTTTTGACTTCTTGACTCTACAGCCTACAGTGAAATACGAGACTCAGCCGCGGTTTATCACAGCCACTGGAGGCACACTGCACATGTATCAGCTGGAAGGGTTGAACTGGCTACGCTTCTCATGGGCCCAGGGCACCGACACCATTCTGGCTGATGAGATGGGGCTGGGCAAGACCATACAAACCATCGTCTTCCTCTACTCACTCTATAAGGAGGTGCTCCATTCTAGGGCCTCTGAGGGGGACACTAGGCTGACACCTAGTTTGGACTAAGGAATGTGGGAGTGGGGGAGGGTGTGGCAGGCAGGGAACCGGAGTATACAACTTAGACTAATAGTTTCCTCTGCCCTCTACTGCCAGGGCCACACAAAGGGTCCCTTCCTGGTGAGCGCCCCACTCTCTACTATTATTAACTGGGAGCGGGAGTTCCAGATGTGGGCACCCAAATTTTATGTGGTGACGTACACGGGTGATAAGGACAGCCGAGCCATCATTCGTGAGAATGAGTTTTCCTTTGAAGATAATGCCATCAAAGGTGGCAAGAAAGCTTTTAAGATGAAGGTAAGCCCCTCTGCCTCATATCCTCTAAGATCTTCAAATCTGTCATTTCTTTGCCCTAATCAGGATTTCAGTTCCTTTGTTCCTTACTCAGCTTTCCACCTCCTTAGTCCACCCTCACGCCTCTATATTCCTACCCTGGAGATGTAGGAGGTACTCTCAGGGGTGTACATGGATCTGTCAGTACTGGACGTGTGTTGAAGGTTTTGGGGCCATGCTCAGTGAACCCTGCATCTAGTCAAAGTTGGAGGACAGGATCACTGGCTCCCTTTGGGAATCATCATCAGGACAGGGTGTCTTGGTAAAGAGTGGGGGTGGAGGTCTAGGTGCTGGGATGTCTGGTAGCAGCTGAATGGATGATGTTGTGTTGGCAGAGGGAGGCACAGGTGAAGTTCCATGTTCTCCTGACATCGTATGAGCTTATCACCATTGATCAGGCAGCACTTGGCTCCATCCGCTGGGCCTGCCTTGTGGTGGATGAGGCCCATCGACTCAAAAACAACCAGTCCAAGGTGAGTGAGATACTTAGACCTTAGAATCTTGAGGTTGTGGGCTCCTACTTGCTTTAGTCCTAAAATTTTAAGTTCCAGGGACTTGTCTTTAGTCCAGGAGGCAAGATGCCTGGGAAACTTCTGGGGAGAAATTCAGGTTGGAAGAGGGTGAGAACTAGGGATTTGGGGCCTCTGATCCTGAAGGAAATGGAAGCCAGAGGCAGGAAAATGTTGATATTTTGCACCAACCACTTGCCGCTGATGGGCCCTTTCTCCTGTCTTTCCTTGCACCATTATCTAGTTTTTCAGGGTCCTCAATGGCTACAAGATAGATCATAAATTACTGCTGACAGGGACTCCATTGCAAAACAATCTGGAGGAGCTTTTTCATCTGCTGAACTTCCTTACCCCGGAGAGGTTTAAGTAAGTAGCTCCTTAGGGTAGTCTGCAAAAACAAGAGACAGAGGGGCTAAGACAAGTGGGTAGAGGATTCATCTGAAGTGAACAACAGAGCCTGAGGTCAGGGGCAAAGACCCTGACAGCTGTCCATTTTCTGGCTTCATCCCGACTACTAGCAACCTGGAGGGCTTCCTAGAGGAGTTTGCAGACATATCCAAAGAAGACCAGATTAAAAAACTGCATGATTTGCTGGGGCCACATATGCTGCGGAGGCTCAAGGCTGATGTCTTCAAGAACATGCCAGCAAAGACAGAGCTCATTGTTCGAGTGGAGCTGAGTCCCATGCAGAAGTGAGATGCAAGGAGGGTTACCTAGACGAGGGGTTGGGGATTTGTTGGCAGCTTTCCAGGAGGTGGTGATCAAATGCAACACCATAATCACTTCCTTTATGTCTCTTCTATACCCTTGCCCTGGTCTTTAGGAAATACTACAAGTATATCTTGACTCGGAATTTTGAGGCCTTGAATTCACGGGGCGGTGGGAACCAAGTGTCTCTGCTTAACATCATGATGGATCTTAAGAAGTGCTGCAACCATCCATACCTCTTTCCTGTGGCTGCTATGGTAGATATAAGAGCTGGGAACTGATTAATAAATGCCTGGCTTTCTAAAAGTGGATGAATTGAGCACAGGGCTAATTAAAGCTGGGCTGGGAGGCTGGGGGGACTGGATTTCTGAGAAGAGTAGGAATTTAAAAGGTGTGGAGACTGGATTTGGGCTTCTAGCTTCCTAGGCACAGTCAGAATACAGGGTCATGTTGCCTAACCCTCTTCTTTCTCCCTTTTTTCAGGAGTCCCCAAAACTTCCCAGTGGGGCTTACGAGGGTGGGGCACTTATTAAGGCATCTGGGAAGCTCATGCTGCTGCAGAAGATGCTGCGGAAGCTAAAGGAGCAGGGACACAGAGTACTCATCTTCTCACAGGTGACCCAGCCCTGTAGCTCATTCTCACCATCAGACTAATCCCTTATCTCTTTTATTCCTATGCCTGCCATAGTTTGAAAAGTTAGGAGATTACATCCTTAAGAGTTTATAGTATAGCTAACTTCTTCTTGGCTTCTGATCTCTGTTTTTTGGAAGTTGTAGTTCAGCTTCTTTTAAGTCAGATAAAGAAAAGGGGGAGAGGGTGAACCATCTGCCTCTTCAAGGAGGTCTCTGGGGATTGATACTATTTCTTAACCTTATTGGAGAGGTGACAAGAGCACAGACCTTTTGGAAATCTGATGAATGCTCTGGGTCCACATTCTAGGAAAGCTGCACTATTATATAATTGTGTACAGATTTTTAGGGGGCTCATAGATTTCTTTGAAACCTTCTCATGGCTTTCAGAGAAGATACTCTGCCTTAGGAGAAAGCAAGATGTTTTGAGAAAACTGTGCAATGAGGGAGTGTTGGGAATGGCAAAAGTAGCACCAGCGAGATAGGAATGCAGGGGTACAAGTGTAAAGACTGGGGTTGAAAGACAGTAAACAGGTAGTCAGAGCAGACAGGGCACACCACTGCCTCCTCATTCTGGACTCACTTTTCCCTTGCTCTAGATGACCAAAATGTTAGACTTACTAGAGGACTTCTTAGACTATGAAGGCTACAAATATGAGCGCATTGATGGTGGCATCACTGGTGCCCTGAGGCAGGAGGCCATCGATAGATTCAATGGTAAGCAGGGAGATACCTCGGTCCCAGCTGTGTGTGGGAGGCCTGAGAAACCTGTGCCTAGGTCCTAGGCTAGGAGGGGCCTGGCCTGGGAGGATATTAGCCACTTGAGCTTCTGAGCTGGGGACATGGTTGGTTGGTTGGTTGGTTGTAGTCAGAGAACACCTAGGAGCAGGTAGACTGAATTACTGGCTACAAGAAAAGCCTGATCTCCTAATTCACACCTCCTAGCTCCTGGGGCCCAACAATTCTGCTTTCTCTTGTCCACCCGAGCTGGGGGCTTGGGCATCAATCTGGCCACTGCAGACACTGTCATCATCTTCGATTCTGACTGGAACCCTCATAATGACATCCAGGTGGGAACTCGCCTCCTAGAGGTCCTGCACCATTTGGCAAGGACACATGAGTTCATGGAAGAGGGTGTTGTGTTCTGGGGTCAGAAATAAACCTCTTAGTAGGGGAGAGGGGTGGTGGTTGAAGACTCTTTCCTGGTAGCCTCCTTTCCTGAGCATGTGGGTGGCATTCTCACCTGCCACTCCCCTAGCCCATCCTCACTTTCTTCTGCCCCCTGCAGGCTTTCAGCCGGGCTCATAGGATTGGCCAGGCCAACAAAGTAATGATTTACCGGTTTGTGACTCGTGCATCAGTGGAAGAACGAATCACACAAGTGGCCAAGAGAAAGATGATGCTCACACATCTGGTGGTGCGGCCTGGGCTGGGCTCCAAGGCAGGCTCCATGTCCAAGCAGGAGCTGGATGACATCCTCAAATTTGGCACTGAGGAGCTATTTAAGGACGAAAATGAGGGTGAGAACCTCTTTTGCAGCTCCCTGGAAACTGGCACCTGCTTTCCTGTGAGTACTTCTCTTCTGAAACCCTTGAAGACAAACACCTCTCTTTAGTCTGTGGAGGAAGGTTGGCCTCTTTCCTAATATGTAGGGTTGAAAACAACAAATTGCTACATTGACTTCTGGGGAAAGGACCTTCTCTAGAGCTCCTATGGAAGGGAAGCAAATAGAATGCTTTCCTGTGGTCTTTCAAAAGTTCTGCCTAAGGTTCTGGTTGGAACTCAAGAGTTCTCTCTTGTTCTTCATCTCCACCAGGGGAGAACAAGGAGGAGGATAGCAGTGTGATTCACTATGACAATGAGGCCATTGCTCGGCTGTTGGACCGGAACCAGGATGCAACTGAGGACACAGATGTACAGAACATGAATGAATACCTCAGTTCCTTCAAGGTGGCCCAGTATGTGGTGCGGGAGGAAGACAAGGTGAGTGGCTAGGGCTAGGTGCTGTCTATCCTGGGCTGACTTTAAAGGGCAGTTTCCTTTGCTGCACCTTGAAGTAGGAGGATCCCCCTTCCTCTCATTTTTTTCTTGTTTAAAAATCTGATCTTTTACCATAGTGCCCAGCAAAGAGCAGTAGTAGACCACAAACAACTTCTTAGTCTGATAGGTGATACTGGACTTTGGAGGAACATTTAGGCACAGAAAGCACTGATAAACATGGAAGGGTACCTTCTGAGACAGAGCAGGAGGGACACAGAGGGTACTAGAGGAGGGGTTTAGAAAAGGGAAATAATGAAGAGAAGCATATTGAAGGTAAGAGATAAGGAAAAGGAAAACGTGCAATGTCCAGGAAATTTACACAGAGTTGAGAACTAAGAGGCAGGAGGAAAGGCCTGGGTTAAAAGGGAGCCTACTGACATTCATCCTGCTGCTGTTCAGATTGAGGAGATCGAACGAGAGATCATCAAGCAGGAGGAGAATGTGGATCCTGATTACTGGGAAAAGCTATTGAGGCATCACTATGAACAACAGCAGGAAGACCTAGCCCGGAATCTTGGCAAGGGCAAGCGGGTTCGCAAGCAAGTTAACTACAATGATGCTGCTCAGGAAGACCAAGGTGAGTACTGTGTCTTTCTGCCTGACCCTGTCCCCCCATGCAGAAACTGAGAAGCAAAGAGTAGTGAGGAGGGGCCCAGAGGCCGCGAGCATTTAGTTGAAAAGAGAGGCCTAGGGAACAGGGCTTTCCTTACTAAAGGGGAAAAAGATTAGGAAGGATCAGTAGGAGCTCCCCAGAGGCCAGGAGGATTTGCAGGTGATCTAAGCTACTTGGTGATTGTGGAGGGCTCACATGGACACCCAGGAGTTTTTGTGGGTTACACAGGATTCAGGAGGTGCCCAGAGACAAGGTGGGTGGTAAGTGGACATGGTTCATGATATATGGTCCCAAAGTTAGGCTGCAGGCAGTCATCCAGCATCCCCAGGAGGTATCTGGGCCGAAGGGGCTTGTCCAGGGAGCCATCAGTGACCACTGCACCCTTTCCCTTCTCAGATAACCAGTCAGAATACTCAGTGGGATCAGAGGAGGAGGATGAAGACTTCGATGAGCGTCCTGAAGGTAGTATCTGTTTTCCTGATTTTCTGCCACATCTCTTTCCATTTCACTTTCTATTGTCCTTTAAGCCCACTGTTTTTATGTAAATGAATGCTTTTTTGTAGAAAAAAATGAAGATTATAGATAAGCAGAAAGGAAGCTAATCTCACCACTGTTAAAATTTGGAGTATATAACCACACAGGCTTAGATTCCTAAATGAAAGATCAAGAAAGGTTACATCATTTTACATTCCCATCAGTAATCTTGCTTGCATCAAGTGTTTACTACTGACTTTTTCAATATCACTTGATTCTTTTAGACCTGCTGAGTTAGTAGTTCTGAAAGTGCTTAGAAGAAAATTAGAAGTACCTCAGACATGACACAGGCCCTACCTGAGTTTTGTATCTTACGGGAATGGGGTGTTGGGAAGGACTGAGGGGTGGAAGATGTTGTGGATCTACTAACTGGGGTCACCCTTGCCCAGGGCGTCGACAGTCAAAGAGGCAGCTCCGGAATGAAAAGGATAAGCCACTGCCTCCACTGCTGGCTCGAGTTGGGGGCAACATTGAGGTGAGAGCTGGGTCTGGGCCCCAAGAGTTCCCTGAGGAGAGAATGAAGGCTGAGGGTTGGAAATTGAGTCACTGAGGGGAGAAAGAACCAAGAAATGAGATGCATGGACACCATTATCCACTCCCTCCTCTCTCCCATTCTCAGGTGTTGGGATTCAACACCCGTCAGCGGAAGGCTTTCCTCAATGCTGTGATGCGCTGGGGTATGCCGCCGCAAGATGCCTTCACCACTCAGTGGCTGGTGCGAGACCTAAGGGGCAAGACTGAGAAGGAGTTCAAGTGAGTGTGGGTGATATGGGACAGAGTTGGATGAAAGGGTAAGGGCTTTGGGTGTTACTTTCTTCCTCCTGGCTACCATATGATGTGATCTTACTCAACTGATTATCATGCTCCCTGCTATTCCTGGCTCGGTTTCCTGGGGGGTGGGCTTAGCCTAACCCACCCTCCCTCAGACGAGCCTAGAGTAGAGAGGCCAGGCTTTCTTCCCTATGGGAGAGGTGGTTAAGAGAGGAGCCTCACCTGGACTGTCCTCGCCTCACATTTACTTGGACACGATAACCAGGCAGGGAGCTGGTGGAAAGGATGAAGAGCTGACTGATGGGGCCTAGGAACAAAGTACCAAAGCCAAATAGACAGTAGAAGAATGGGGAGAGGGGCAGATAGGGGCTTAGGATTTGGAGAGGCTCAGGGGAGGGCACCTGGGGAGTTTAAGATTGAGGGGTTCTTTAATTCTTGTGTTGCTCAAGGCTTTTCTAACCCACCCTCTATCCCCATGCTCCTTAGGGCCTATGTGTCTTTGTTCATGCGCCATCTCTGTGAGCCGGGGGCAGATGGCTCTGAAACATTTGCTGATGGGGTCCCTCGGGAGGGCCTGAGTCGCCAGCAAGTGTTGACCCGCATTGGTGTCATGTCTCTTGTCAAGAAAAAGGTATCGGTTTTCCTTCTCAGTAAAAAAACCAAGCTGGAGCCCTGGCTGGTGGATTGAGTGCTGGCCTGTGAACCAAGGGGTCACCAGTTCGATTCCTAGTCAGGGCACATGCCTGGGTTGCGGGCCAGGTCCCCTACAGGGGGCATGCAAGAGGCAACCACATGATGATGTTTTTCTGCCTTGCTTCTTCCTTTCTCCTCTGTCTAAAATAAGTAAATAAAATCTAAAAAAAAAAGAACCAAGCTGGCTGCCTGGGCCCTGTCCCTCCTGGGTTGTGTCTCTCCTCTGCCTTGCATTCCTGAGTTCCAAGCTCAGGCTGGTTTGAGATGAGACAGAGGCGACTGGAATTTCTTGTGTATCTATTGCCTAAAGTAGATTCTGTGTCTACGACTCCTACTCTCCCCTCAGGTACAGGAGTTTGAACACATCAATGGGCGCTGGTCGATGCCTGAGCTGATGCCCGACCCTAGTGCTGACTCTAAGCGCTCCTCCAGAGCCTCCTCTCCTACCAAAACATCTCCCACCACTCCTGAGGCTTCTGCTACAAATAGTCCTTGCACCTCTAAACCTGGTAATTGGGCCAGATGGGTGGGAGAGAAGGAGATGAGGCCAGTATCTGATGGGACCAGACACAGAGTGATTGGAGTCAAGGTGGGGGAGTTTCTGCCTTCTTTACTCTTCCTTCCCCCCTGTAGCTACTCCAGCTCCAAGTGAGAAAGGAGATGGCATAAGGACACCACTTGAGAAAGATGAAGCTGAAAACCAGGAGGAGAAGCCAGAGAAGAATAGCAGAATTGGGGAAAAGATGGACACAGAAGTGTGTGGCTCCCTGGCTCCCCTAAGGAGAGATAGTAGGGGGATCTTGGAGGCCAGGTGTCTGGTAACCCTCCAGTTCATCCCGACCCATTGTTGTCTTCTAGGCTGATGCCCCCAGCCCCGCCCTATCACTTGGGGAGCGGCTGGAGTCAAGGAAGATTCCTCTAGAGGATGAGGAGCCAGTGGTACCTGGAGAGATGGAGCCTGAACCTGGGTATCGGGGGGACAGAGAGAAGTCAGGTGGGTGCATGGACATATGAGTGATGGGCTTAGAATTTGGGGGTTTGCTCTTCTGGGGTCAGAGAATGAGGGTGACATCTTCCCTTCCTGTCCTTTACCCCCTTCCACAGCTACAGAGTTGATGCCAGGAGAGAGGGGGGAAGAGAAGCCATTGGATGCACAGGAACACAGGGAGAGGCCGGAAGGGGAAATGGGGGATTTGGGCAAGAGAGGTAATGGGTGGAAGGATTGGACCTGGGTACCTGAGGGAATCAGGGAAGGTGAAGTCTGGGTGATCAAATGCCTGGATCCTGGGTGGATAGCTGTTACAAGTCCCAAAACAGTACAGGGTGTACATAGTTTTGGGACCTGGAAGGAGACTTCTGAGGTCTGAGCTTGGCTCCATCTGCCCTAACAGAAGATGTTAAAGGGGGCCGGGAGCTTCGACCTGGGCCTCCTCGAGATGAGCCAAGATCCAATGGGCGACGTGAGGAGAAGGCAGAGAAGCCACGGTTCATGTTTAATATTGCAGATGGTGGATTTACAGGTGGGGGCACCTCTTACTGCCACCTACTTTTCACTGGGATTTGCTCATCCTTATGGGGTTTCTCATTTTGCCTGAAGCCTTCTGCTACCTTTAATTCCAAGTACCTGCCCTTGAAATGGTGCATGCTATTTTTTTCCTTGCCCTCAGGCCTTCTTAAGTGTACTCCTCACTCCAAAGTTATCTTTATCATACCTTTATTCTTAATTCTAACTTGAACCTTCTTTGTAACTACTTTTAGTTGTAGCCCTACCCTAACCTTGACTTGTTCCTCATAAAGAGCCCCCTAGTGTTCTCTACCACTATTCAGTTCCTTCATCTATACCTATTTATTGGACTGGATGTGGTTTGAAAACTCCTGATGCCTCATCTGTCTTCCATTCTCTTTTCAGAGCTTCACACACTATGGCAGAATGAGGAACGGGCAGCCATTTCTTCAGGGAAACTCAATGAGATCTGGCACCGAAGACATGACTATTGGCTTCTGGCTGGGATTGTCCTGTATCCTTTGATAGAGATACAAGAAAGGGGGAAAAAATTCTCTCAACCTGGAAAAGGAATTACAGAGAAGAGGTGTCCACACCCAGGGAAGTGGGCATAGTGCCACACTTGGGAGAGACTGAGGCAAAAGGAAGAAGTGCCCAGCCCAGCCCTGTTAAATTCCTTGATGGTCCCCTTCCTTCATTGGCAGCCATGGCTACGCACGGTGGCAGGACATCCAGAATGATGCCCAGTTTGCCATTATCAATGAGCCATTTAAAACTGAAGCCAATAAAGGAAACTTTCTGGAGATGAAAAATAAGTTTCTGGCCCGGAGATTCAAGGTGGGGATGAGGGAAGAAGGGAACAATGTTGAAGAGGGGTTGGGTCAGAGGTGGGCCCACTGGTTGGACTGCAGGGTTTAACACTTTGAGGATGGTGGTGATGCTTGAGGCCAAGAGCAGAGTGTAACCTTATGTTTGGGATTGTGGTCTGGATCTGGGCTGATGGTAGGGGAGGTATTGGTGTGGAGCTGGGAATTCCCTGGGCCAGCAGAAACGGCACTGTGGTCTCCAGGGTTCCCTCTGGCCCACCATCCACCCACTCAGTGCTGGCAAATCCCTGCACTAATTCCCTCTCTCCATGCCCTCAGCTCCTGGAGCAGGCGCTGGTGATTGAGGAGCAGCTTCGGCGGGCGGCCTACCTGAATCTGTCGCAGGAGCCGGCGCACCCCGCCATGGCCCTCCACGCCCGCTTCGCCGAGGCCGAGTGCCTGGCTGAGAGCCACCAGCACCTCTCCAAGGAGTCGCTGGCGGGGAACAAGCCGGCCAACGCCGTACTGCACAAGGGTAAGGGCCGCGGTGGCCCCGCGCGGGGGAGGGCCCACAATGCTGCGTAAGTCTTCACCCCGCATCCCTCAGAATCTTCCCACCCCCCTGATCCCTTTCCCTCTGAACCACCCCCCTCTGACCTCTAACCCCACCCCTGACCCACCTGACATCCCCTTGGTTTTTAGTCTCTAGGGTTTATGTAGCCAGCCCTCATCCATGCCCAGTAGCATTCACATCGGTGCTTAAAAGAGGGACTTTCTCCCCAGGACCCCATGAGACCACACATTCCCCTCTAAAGGGCAGAACTTCTTTGCTGACTCACATGCCTGCCATACTGCTAATAGCACCCTCCCTGGGGTCTTAGCCTGTGTAGAGCCCACAAAAATCCTTATCTGCAACCCCACAAATCACATTCCTCACATCTCATTCACCCCACAAGGCAGAAACTACCACCATCCCACCTTCTGACCCTACTCAATGAAATTTCCCTCTGACCTTTAACCCTTCCTCCCAAACCCTCTTACCTTGAAAATAAAATACTAAATTCCAAAGCCCTTTAACCTAATCCTATCTGATGTAGTGACTGATTCCTGGAACCTTTGATTCCTGTTCTAATTCCTTGAATCTGTAATGCTGACCCTCTAACCTCCCTCCCCCATTACATATTAAAACCTTGATCCCTAAATCTTTGACACCACTTACCAGTTCCCCATGCCTCCTGACTATTTCCTTCCCATCATCCCCAACCCCAAAACCTCACTCTTCCAGTACGGGATGTTCTGACAACTCCCCGCCCCCATGTCTTCCAATGTGCTCCTCCCCTGTCTCCCTTTTTTCCATAATCCCTTTCTTCCTTTCTTCTCTCATCTATCTATGTGGTGATCTGGTCTCACTGCCTCTTTACCTGATACTTACTCCCCTTCTATCGAGTCACTCTCTTTTTCTGCCTACTTCTATCATTTTCTTCTCTGGTTCTTTGACATCTGTGTCCTCTTGCTCTCTTTTTCTGACTTTATCTGTTCATCTGACTCCTCATCTCTTTTCCTGGCTCCATCTCTTCCTTTGCCTGTCTTTCTCTTGCCCTTCTTTCTCCGTGGCCCGGGCCCCAGTTCTGAACCAGCTGGAGGAATTGCTGAGCGACATGAAGGCAGACGTGACCCGCCTGCCAGCCACGCTGTCTCGAATACCCCCCATCGCAGCCCGCCTTCAGATGTCAGAGCGCAGCATCCTCAGCCGGCTGGCCAGCAAGGGCACGGAGCCTCACCCCACACCGGTAACCCCCTTTCCCTCTAACTGCATTCCCCTGTTGGTACTCCTACACACGTACATACACGTACATTGAATCCTATACAGTATGGAAAAACGATACACTCTAGCATATTCCTCACCCTTGAGTCTCCATGCCTGTATGCTATGCCCTGCACTAGTTCTGGAGTTTGGCCCATAACGTTTTCCCTGCAGCTTCTTTCCTTTTGGACTGTGGACCTTCTAATCTGGTCTTGTTCTCTATTCCAGGTGTTTCCTCCAGGTCCCTATGCTACACCTCCGGGGTACGGGGCAGCCTTCAGTCCCGCTCCCGCTCCCGTAGGGGCCCTGGCCGCCGCAGGCGCCAATTACAGCCAGATGCCTGCAGGGTCCTTCATCACAGGTCAGCCAACTTCCTCTCATTCCTCCTTTTCTGAGCTTATCCCTGCTCAGCTACCCTTTTGTTGCTCCAGTCCATCTCATTGCAGTGGAAGTACCCTGTGTTTTATGGAAAGAAATTGTTCTGGGCTTTCTTCTTCCCACACTTTCTTAGCTTCTCTTCCATTTCCTTTGTCACAAACCTCATCCAGGGTTTCAGTGGTTCTACAATTTTGGTAGATCTTACCTGAGCCTCCTCCATCTGTGTTAACTTCAGGGAAAGAGCATATGAATGAAAAGGGGGTGTAGTGACATGTGTTCCATCATGTGGCACAAAGGGGACTGTCAGGGAGAGGGGTTGCCCTGGTCTTCCTACCACTACCCTGGACAATTGCAAGTGGCATGAGGTGACTTGGAAATGAGAGTGTACTATTGCCAGAAAGTGATTGGGAGTGAAAGAGGGATTGACACTTCCTTATCCCTTGCCCAAACAGCCGCCACCAACGGCCCTCCAGTGCTGGTGAAGAAGGAGAAGGAAATGGTGGGGGCGTTGGTGTCAGACGGGCTGGATCGGAAGGAGCCCCGAGCCGGGGAGGTGATCTGTATAGACGACTGACTGGATCCCAGGCCTGCCCATCACCCAGGCCCCGTGCCCGAGGTCGACCCCCAGCTCAGGCTCTGGGGCCTGCTGCCAATCTTCCACCTTCCCCACCCCTTGGGCCACCACTGGGCTAGGAGCCCCTTTGCCCCTCTCTGTGACTCCTCTCTTCAAGAAGAACCCTTTGTCTTTCTCCACTCCCGCGTACCTTTCCCACCATGCTTTGAAGACTGCTGGTGAGAAGAGGTCTGGGTTAGCAGGGTCTTCCAAGTACCTTTATCCTCCACTGCCAAACATACACAGCTTTTCAATAAATGATTGTGGGGAGGAAAGAGGTGGATCCTCCCCAATCTTTATTCCTGCAATATAATATAAGCTCCATCTTGTGCAGAAATGGGGGATTAGCATTGCCTGGCCTTAGAAACTTTGGTAGGGGAAAGGAGCTTTGAAGAGAGGAGGAGGACTTTAGATAGGGATGACAATGAGCCCAGGGAGGGAGAAGGGAAGAGGAGGGTGACTGCATGTTTCCTTTCCCTACCTCTCCTCAAATAGTGTGGAGCAGTTACAAGGGAGTCAATTGCTGTTCAGCCTCAGAATAAAGGCACCATTCACTGGCTCAGTTACCTCCTGTGTACTGGCATCTTGTGTCGGGCATTTTATCCCCTCCACAGGGGCCAAGAACTACCCCTACAAAGAGAGTAATGGTTGGGTGATACTCCCTCAAGCCAAAGAGGAGTTTCCCAATCTGCCCTAGGGACCCAGGTAACCTAGAAAGGGTAGGAGAAAACACAATGGGCCAGGTATTGGGGGAACCCCTAGCTCTGGGGCTCAAGTGTTTTGAGGACTTCCATCCCTACTGAAGGCCTGAATATGGACTAAATTTGAGTGGGTTAGGCAGGGGGCCTAATCAGGGGACTACTTTGCTTTTAGGACCAGAGCAAAATAATAAGGGCAGGTTAGGGAGACATGGGCATACCTTCCTCCCCAGGAGGGGCTGAGGAGAGTGGCAGTTTGCATGGCGAACCCCCCACTTCCTCTTTGCTGCCCCTTCACTTTCTTGCTGCCCCTTTCCCAGTCTCTTTTCACAATCCTGGTCTGTCCCAATTCCCTCTTCTGTATCAGGTTTATTGGTTGTACATATAAATTATACTTTCCTTTCTGTGTGCTTTGTTATTTTTGAGTGGGGGCGTTCTTTGATTGGGGGGAGGGATAAAGAAATGGTATTGCTTTCTATCGTCTCACATTATCTTTCTTTTTCTCTCTTTAAAAAAGTCCTGTAACTACCTTTTTCTCATTTTTATTTTTTGGATTATCAACTAAAACTCTGAGGCTCTATTTTTCCAACCCCAACCCTAATTGATGAGCTCAGTTTAGAGATGGAGGGTGAGCAGCTGGACACCTACACAGGCCTCAGGTTGAGATTAGAGAGAGGAGGGTTCATCTGACAAATGTGGGAGGGGTGCCTGGAGATTCAGAACTGCCTTCTCTTCATCCTTCCATCATCCTTTCCACTTTCAAGTTGCTTAGTTCCCACAAGATTCAGTAGAGGTCACTAAAGCTCCACAGGTTGAGTTCCAAGTGTGTAGAAGTATTTTTTTTTATTTTTTTATTTTTGGAAAGGAGCTGTGTGGGTGGGGGTAGGGTCAGACCTCCATAGCTTGCTAAATACTTCCTTAACATATGTTGTTCACTGCCAGGGTTGCTCAGAGGCCAAGAGGGCAGTTTTTTGAGTGTTAAGAGAATTGAAGGTAAATCCAACAAACAAAATCCAACACTACATTTTTTAACACTTTTTGGCCTGGAGATACAATAGTCACAAATCAGTCATTGCTCTCACAAAGCTTACACTCTAGTTTGGGGAAGGGGGCACCAACGAAATACACATAAAAGGAGTTGATATAAAACAAGGCATGCTATAGAGGGTGAGGGAAGGGGCAACACCAAAGTGAATGCTGAGAAAGACCTCCCAAGAGAGGGAACATTTAAGCTGAGACTTAAGGACAGGGAAAAAGGCAAAATATGGTTACAAAAATTGAGGCTTATTCTTAAGTTCACATTTTTAATTCAGAGGAAAATGCAACTATGTGCATGAAGAATTTAAGATTTCTTCAACAGAATATGTCACTTAAAAACCAATTAAAATAGTAAATAACTTATTAAATACCATTTGTGTTCTAAATATTCAACCCTAGATGGTAATATCCTAGAGCACCTAGGATGTGGACCAATGCTTAAATATTTAAGGTGCACACATCACCTGGGATTCTTGTTCAAATGCAGGTTCTGATTCAGTAAGTCTGAAGTGGAATGCTGAGATTTTGTACTTCCAACAAGCTCGCACTGACTATGTACTATAAGATACTGACGGGATTTTAAAAATAGAATCCATGGCATACAATAGAAGTCCAACTATTGGATACAAAATTGAATGGGCACCTTTTTTCAGTAGTAACTGTGTTTCCCTTTGACTATAAAAATACAGATAATATCAAAAGTTTTAAATTGGATGGTTTTACCAAGTGTGTCTCCCTTCTGTCCTTGATAGGCCCTAATTAGGTGCCTCAAATTAATGTTCTTTGGATCTTCTGATGCCTGCCCTAACAGCTTGAAGGGAGTTTGAGGAATGAAGCAAGGCATTGGCATCTTGATAATTTTAGGGACATTACCGAGAGTAGGGAGACAGTAGGCATACTAGCACCAAGGTGGAGAGAGGGGTGGGGAACCAAAGGGCTTATTTTTTTTCAGTTCTCTTATGCTGTAGAGAAGTGAGATTAACATGACCTGAAAATTAACCTTTTCCTCCTGTTCCATCTTTCTGAAATTTTCAAACCGTTGACACAGAAATTGCTAAAATGGGACTTGTTGCTCCCACACATCAGAGCTGCCCTGGACAAAAGCCAAGTCACAGCTAAGGAAACTATCTGTATTCTTCCCACGGGAACGCAAACTGTTTTATCATTCCTGGGCCACTTCATCCTGAATATGTAAGGCTGGCACAGTCAGCAGATGGGGGCGATTCGTCTAGGAGCCTCCCCAGCTCAGCATCAACACCTACCAGGGCGTTCCCTCCCGCCCGCAGTTCCACTTCCTTATCAGTGCCAGTCCTGGGTGGGAGAGAGGGTAGCCTTGTCATCAGCCACTTGTGTAGGCCTTGAGAATGCAGCTCCCACCTTCCTTCTGCCTTAGCTTCCGGGTCCCGGAGTTACCGCGTGCAGCGGGTCATGTGGGCAAAGTCTTTGATCTCCGGACAGTATAGCACTGGGGAAAAGAAGAAGGGTTAGTGGCATCAAGAGGATATAGCCTTAGACAGAAAACTGTACTTGAAAAATAATTAAATTTTAAAAAAAGAAAATAAAACAAACTTTAAAAAAAAAAAAGAGGATATAGCCCAACCCTGGAGTCCAGGGCACTCTCCCCTGCAACCGACCCACGGGCCACTCACCATTGCTAGGCAGCGGGCGCCGCCAGCGGCGCGCGGGAGCCAGCAACCTGTCCAAGAGCCGTGGGACAGTGCGCCACCCCGCGCTCCTCGACCTAGACCCCTTCTCGCTCTCCTCTTCCTCATCATTGGCCTCTCCTCTGTCGGCTTCGCCACCTTCCCTTACCGGGCTACCTGCTTCATCAGGTTCACGTTCCGCACGCGCTTTTCCCTCCAACCTCGACCACAAGTCTGGGTCGACAGCGACCTCCGTGACCCCGCCGCGCGGGAGCGGGGTGGGCGCGCGGCAGAAGGGGCAGGTGACGATGCGGCGCAAGCGCACCACGCGCGCTGCTGCGCTGCTGCGGTCACTGCGCGCCACCAGCTCGTGCAAGCAGGCAGTGCAGAGCGTGTGACCGCAGCGGGCGCGTGCCGTTCCAGGCAGGCGGCGGGGCGCGCGGCCCCGGAGGTTGAAGGGCCGGTAGCATATGTTGCAGTCCAGCTCTCCCAGCTCCGGAAGAGACGGCACCTTCACCAGGAGCTGCATGGTGCCCACGGACTCGAAGATGTAGCTAATGTGGCTGACGTTGTGGGCAGAACGAGCTGGCCCTCCCTGTGACCCGGGTCAGGTCTTGGGGCCCGCGCCGCGGCCTCTGGCCCCTTTTAATAATGAGACCCCGCCCCTCGAGGCGTCACGCAGTGGTCTGGCCGCTCCCTGCGGTGGCACGCGTGGGGGCGGTGGAGGCCAGAGGCCGGGAATGTCAATACTGCCGGAGCTGGTCGGGGAGTGGGGTGGGAGGCCCAAGTGGTGCCGGGACTGGGGCGATAAAGGCCCACAACCTTCTACTTCCTCCACACCTTCTTCTAACACGAAGGCTGTGTTCTCTAATTCTACTATGTGCAACCTCCCCTGTCCCCTTCCTGTGCCCCACCTCAGCCTCTGGCAAGGGTCTTTACAGCCCCTTGGGCCTGTTCGTTCGGTTGATCACATTTTTACAACCCTACCCAAACACACTTCCTCAGCCAGTGACAGCGCCCATTCTGCCCAATCTTCAGTGGGCTCTTGGATGTTTTAACAGATGCTGCCTGGCAGTAGCTCTCATTCTGCCCTTGGTATCCATGACTCTCCTGTGTTTTTGCAAGGCTTTTTTTCCAGTTTTTTTTCCTCTCAAACTCAATTTCCAGCTGATATTTCGGACTAAGGAGGGCCTTAGATTTCAGGATCATGGCCTTAGGAATGCTGGGAATCCATTCCTTCCGGAGTAGCCAGGCCTGGACACCCACATACCATGATGGTTCCAGCAAAGTAGCCCAGCATGAGTTCTGACTCAGGGATCTGACCTCCCGGACAGGTAAACAGGACATAGTACTCACAGCCCACATTCCCTGAGGGTGCCACACCCATCCCCAACTGCCTCCTTCTGACCTTCCTCTCCTGGACCTGCAATCCATGTTCTGGTGTGGAGTGTGATATCTAGAACCAGCTGGCTTGAGTTCATATCCCAGCCACTACTACTTAACAGTTGTGACACTAAGCAAGTTACTTAACTTCTCTGGACCTTGGTTCCCTCATCTGTAAAATGTAGATAATAATAGGATTGAATGAACTTATATATGTAAAGTGCTTAGAACGGTGCCTGGCATATGGTAAACACCACATATTAGCTGTAATTATTATCCTGTGCCCCCCAGTCTATATTGTGTTCACTTTAACTTCTCTCTCCTCAATATTTTCAACACCCATCTCCCTTGGTCAATATAAGATGGGCTTCTCTACACCCATGGCAGTGTAGAGTTGGTTTTGCTTTAAATAGATTGTTAAAACCTTAGAGGATAATCTTTTCTGAGGAGGCAGACCATTATTTTTAAGCAAACATTTCAGAACTGAGCTGTATTGTTTTCATGGTCACTTGGGGGGAAACTATCTACTTATTCCAATGACACTGTCATAATTCAAAACTGTTTTGGAACTTCTCTTTGCAATGCTGTTCAGAGATCTCACATCTTTTAATATCTCCAGTTGTTGATTAAACCTTAAACTTTTAAGGTAGATTTGATTATATAAATGCTCCCAAAGTGTTTGACAATTAAAGCCTCTCTAAACTTCAGACCTGGATAGTCAGTCACTCCCTTTCTTATTTATCTCCAGGAACCCAAACCAATGATCTCTTTGTCCACATCAGCATCTCTTCCAGTGTTTTCTACTTCTTTCTTTATCTAACTCCAGAAATTTAGGTGTTAACCTTGACCCCTCCCTCATTTTCATCTTCCTTTACTGACCTATCACCAAGCCCAGTTCATTTTGCCTCCGGAATATCCCTTTAAGCCACCTGCTTTTCTTCGCCCCCAGTGTACCACTCTAGTCCAAGCTGCCATCATCTCTTGCATAGACCCTCATAGGAGCCTTTTAACCAGTTCGACAACAGGTGTTATGGCTTTATGCAAGCTTTTCTCCACACTGCTTAGAGTGATCTTCCCAAACCTCAAACTCAATCATGTCGTACCACGCACCCTTTGCACTCCTGTTTTAAACCTTTTAATGTGCTTCTCCCATTGAGAAGAAGGAATTGGGGTCATTTCCCTATCCCTCCATGACTTGCTTAACTGATAGAATGTGCCAGAGTGATGAATTCTGGAGCATAGTCCTTCAGAGACCTTGCAGTTTCTGCCTTTGTTCTTTTGCAATATTTCCCTGAGACCACAGTGTAAGGCAATTCAAACCAGTGGTGGATGAGGCCACATGGAGGAGACCTGGGAGCCCCAGCCAATAGCCAGTTTTAACAGTGAGACATACTAGACAAAATCCAAGATGGATTTTCCTGCTCAGCCAACGTTCCAGTTGAATTCAGCCACATGAGTGAGCCTAGATGAAAATAACAGAGGATCCCCACCCCCACCCCAACCAGCCCACAGAATCACACACACACACACACACACACACACACACACAAATGTAAAAAAAAATTAAGTGTTTAAAAGTTCTTTCAAGCCTCTGAATTTTGGAGGTGATTTGTGGTGTATCAAAAGATAACTGACCTACAGGGTTTCCTGCTGCTTTTAAGATAAAGATAATATTCTAAAATGCCTTATGAAGTCTCTCTGTGTTGAACCCACCCATGTGTCACGTTCGGCTTCCCTTCCCTCTTTACACACTCTGGCTTTGGAAACCTTTGGCTTGTATGTTTTTTCCTGCCACAAAGCTTTCTTGTATGCTATTCCTATAACCTTCTTGCTTTCGCCTTAGTACACCTATTCATCTGTCAGCTCTCAGGGCAGCATTTCCTCTGAACTTTGGATAACTGAAGTTTTTGTTTGGGGGTTATTTGTTTTGCCCATCTGTAAGTACTACAAAGGATGTTCTGTGTCTGATTTTGTTCACCATTGTATCCCATAGTAGGTCTCGGTAAACAAATGCTTGTTCAATTAATGAATGAGGTAGAGTGATAAATGTGGTAAATGAGGTGTGACAATAAAAGAAGGTTTTTTACAAGGGGTTTCTAAACTGACTCTGAAGGTAATTATAAGGAGGATTTTTTAAATGTTTTGAGAAGTGAGGGAGGCATTATTAAAGTAAGTGCATACCACTCCAAGGTAATTATTTAAGAGAGGATTATTTTGAATTTATAAATTCATGTATGTTACAGAATAACCATAGTTTAGTAATACATTTTACCTCTTTGTTTCCTCCATAGTCTTTCAAAATGAGTAGAAGTGGGATGTAAGTATTCATTAGTTGATCTGGTTCCTTACTAATCCAAAAAATGGCACACTGCTGTTTCTCTTTTGGAAATTGATTTCACTCTGCTCTCTCAGCTTTAGGATCAAGGGTGAGGATGGGTAGCAGGGAGATGGTGAGGTTGTATTTTAAGGAAGGCAGAACTCATCCTTTCTTGCCTTGTGATCTTTAAAGGTTGTAACTTTCCACCCACTTTCTGTCTCAGGGAAATCAGAGTCCTTTGGGGAAGACTAAGGGGCGGTATCTGAAATAATCCTACTCGATTCTGCTTTTCTGCCACCCTCACATGTAATCTTTCACTTGTTTTGTTTTTTCCTTATAATGAAAACTCCTTTGGCTTTGTATCATCTCAACCATGGACTGGGTTTCGTTTTACCTCTCCTTCACTGAATCCCAAAGCCTCCACCTCAGAACAGCCCCTCCCACTCAGCCACAAGAAAACCACCAAGATAGTTCCCTGGCATATGTGTAGGTATCAGACAAGAGGGAAATTAAAAAGTATAAGACAACTTTCAAAACAAAACAAGGGCAGTGGTGTCAGAGGGAAGAAAAAGACTACAAAGCCAGATCTCTCTGGGTTCTAAGGAATATGGTAACTGAAGGAAGGAAGAAAATGGGGGCCCGAGTAATCTGGTGCCTGGGTCCTTCATGAGAGCAGTGCCTAGGAGCACAATGCTTGGGTTTCTGAGGCACGTGAGCAATGGAGAGAAAGCTAGTGGTGGAACTCTTTAATGGCAAGGGTTTAGAGGAAGCCCCCTCCCAGCTATCTGAGACTGAGACCCTAACCTCCCACCCCCTGCAATGTCAAAACACGGTGAGTGAGGAAGGATTAAGCTGAGATTTTATTTACAATTCCCTGGAAAGTCTTACAGAAGAGGGGCCATCATTATTGCTTTAAGATTATTGCCAGAAGGAAGACTGCAGTCCTTCACTGACAGGTAGGAAGCCCTGCTAGAAGGTCAAAAGTCTATCCCCAGACCTTTATTTGTCAGCCCCATATCTCTGCTGTGACCTAAAGGCTTTCACCATTTCCTGCCCAATTGTGTTGTCCAAGGGCTACCCTGCTAAGCTAGCCATCAAATTTCCCTCTAACTCTGTCAGTGCTGTTGTCACTGTATTCCCCACCCCTATATGCTCAGCAGAAACAATATATTAACACTAATTTCAGTTTGAAGCCCTCCTCCACCTCCTGGCTGGGAGGCAGGGTCCTGGTTTCCCAAAGATTATTGTTTACTTCCTGCCAGGGCCAGCCTGGCTTCCTTTGTACTGAATAACGTAAGAGCCCCATTTTCCATTGTCCCAGATGATATCATATCTCACTTCTTATTTTAGGTTATTACCCCTTGATGATATTTCAAGGGCCACTTCCGAGGTACTCTGCGTTTATGTCTGCCATTTTTTGTTTTTGTTTTTTAAAGGGCTTTGGCTATTGGGGTAAAAGAAAGGGAGCAAGACCAAATGGCAGAGAGGGGATGGCCCAGTAACTCATGCCCAGGATTAGCAAAAAAGCCTAGGAGCCTAGGAGAACACAACTGGGAGCAGCGGACTACTTTTCCTCTCAAACCCACTGCAGAAGGATATGGCTTTGTTCATGCAGATATATTATCTTATTGAAGCCAGAACTCATTAGTGAGCGGGGCCACTCTGGCTCTGGTGGAGAGGGATGGGGAGCCGGAAGGAGGTGGGTGTAGGGAAGCAGTCCTGGGCAGGCAGGTAGGTAGGGGTGCAGCAATCCGGGTTGGTCCCTGTGCCCCTGATGGATTATTTCTTGGAATGTGGTTTGTTCCCCAGGAGTCCGTCTATCTCCGTGATGGTCTGCGGGTTCAGCTGGCTCAGCACCTGGAGGAGAATCAGGCGGTTGAATAACTGAAGACGGGCATGAATTTGAGGTCATGAACTTAGGGGACCCAGGGGAGCTGCACGGAGCCCCAAGTGGCAAGGAAATAATCACAGCTGTGCCCGTTTTGTGTAATCACCCAGGACCTCTCATTGGCAAAGTGAGGACCTTGTAGTGGGTGACCTCACAGGCCCATTGTAGGTTGGACAAGGAGGCCTTGACTCCTGGGGAGGGGATAGAGATGGGCTCAGCCTCGGAATCCCCAGCTCACCTGCAGGGCACCCAGATGTTCTATCAGCTGCTCTGCACTGGACACCCCCAGCAAGACTGAGCTGACACCCTCACTGCGGAGACACCACGCTGGGGCCAGAGGAGGAAAACAAGAGAACTGATGGGTAACAGTGAGCAAATGGACATCAAAAGTGACTCTGAGGAAGAGGGTTCTCCCTGAGGACAAACCAGTCTTGGGTTTGGGAGTGTCTCAGGAGGAAACAAGAATCCTTCAGGGTCCACACTGTCGTGTCTCACCAATAGCAAGCTGTGCCACAGTGCAGCCCAGCTGGTGGGCGATGGGGAGAAGGTCCATGACTTTGGCTTGTTGCTTCTTGCCATCTTCACTCTGCACTTTGTCCTTGAGCCACTGGTAGCCCTGGAGGCCACAGAGAATCAGCAAAAGATCACACTACCACCCTAGAACATCCAGGATAGCCCAGTCCTGCCATCCTGAGCCCCGAGATCACACCTTGATGGTGGCCCTGCAGGGATCTGGGACTCGCCCATCATACTTGCTAGTGATGAGGCCACAGGCCAGAGGGGACCAGGTGACTGAGCCGACACCTAAGAGAAAGAGGATTGGATGTGGGGAAAGGGATCAAGGTGATGGTGAGCCCAAGGGAAAGGTAGGGATGAGGGTGCCACAAACCAATCTTGTGGTAGAGCTCTGGCAGCTGCATCTCCATCTTCTCTCTCTGAAACAGATGGTGCTCTGCTTGTTCACACACCGGAGGGATCAGATTGAACTGTCTGGCCATGGCGTAGGCCTCCTGTATGTGATGAGAAAGAGATGAGGGGCTGGGGCAGAGAGGGGGGTCAGAGCACCCCTTCCATTTTCTTCCACTCCTCCTCCTCCAATAGAGTGGGGTTTGGAGTGGCCATGTGAAGACAGGAACCAATTGTGAGCCAGGGCAGGTGGGATAGCACACTCACCATGATT
The DNA here is from genome assembly GCF_014824575.4 of Sturnira hondurensis. Classification (NCBI taxonomy): domain Eukaryota; kingdom Metazoa; phylum Chordata; class Mammalia; order Chiroptera; family Phyllostomidae; genus Sturnira; species Sturnira hondurensis. Next base: position 4,688,400 of record NW_028092466.1, on the reverse strand, counting down.
TCTGCAGCCCCCCATCGGGATGTCCCCCAGTATAGGGCCAGGCCCTGGTTGATGACATAGGTCATGGCTCGCACAATCTCTAGGCATATGGGAGAGGGAGAGCCTTACTGTCAGATTCCTGCCATCCAGGGCTCCAGACCTGCAGATCTCTGCCTGCCCCACCGAGACCCCAGAGAGGTTGGTATCTATTTTTTGCCTCCCTCCCTGCGTAAGTCCTGGGATGTGAGCTTCCACTGTGGGAGGCTTCCTGAGCTAGGGCTGGCTTCCTGCTGAGGGTTTGAGAAGTACTCAGTTTTGAAGGACTATCAGGGTTGAGGTGATGCTTTTACCCTCCATGGGGCTGTTGGGGTCTGAGCGATTAGCAAAGACGATGTCCACATATCCCAGCTGGAGACGTTCCAGAGATCCTTGCAAACCTGGGGGAGGGATAAGGACAGGAAGGTAAGTACCTCGGCTTCAGTTTCTGAAGAATAAGGGGTGAGGTCTGAACCTTTGCCATGGCTGCCTAAATCCCAGTTCCCTTATTCAAAGCCTCCAACTCAAGAGCTTCAGAGAATGTCCCCAACTCCTCTGGCTTCCATATCAAGCCACTTCAGGTTCTCAGTCTTTAACTCTCACCCTCGATGATGTGTTTGCGGCTCAAGCCTCGCTCAGTTTCGGCCCTGTACGAAAAGGAAAGTCAAAGCTGAGGTGTTACAAGGGTAGGAGATCAGTGCTGGTCTGGGACCATGAGGAACTGGGATTGCACTGGTTTTCACAGGCAAGAAGCAGACCTGGGGTAGCAAGTGTGGGGACAGCTGTCACCACCCCTATCCCATACACCTGCACATATCCTCTATGTAGATCTTCTCCCCAGTTTTAGGGGGGCAGCCACTTACTGTCCTCCCCAAAAAATCTTGGTGGTGATGACATAGCTTGATCTCCTGGAAAAAGAGAAATGGGGGAACCCGCAAGAAAAGGATTTTTTGATGATCACATCCCAGCAACCCTCAGCCCCACAAACACTCTCTCACCTCCAACCTTTGCTCTTGAGGATGTTGCCCAGAGTTCTTTCAGCCCTGGAAGAAAGACAGTGTAGAAGCACTGACCCCTTGAAAGTGGATCAGTTCCTTCCCTTCTCTCCCACCTTTCCCTTCAACCAATTTCCTCTCTTATAAAGTGGAGCATAAACCAAGAGCCCATGGGCTGAAGGTTTATGTACTTGGCTCTGTGTAGGTACTTAGGTGATACAGGAGAAAGCAAGACAGAGTTCATGGAAGGAGGAGAATCCCAACTGAGCAGCAAATATGGCCACATGAACCAGTAATTGATAATGGTGTGTCAGAGGGCAGTGTAAAGTGCTTTGGAAACTGAAGCAGGTAGCGATCACCTTTGGAGAACTGTGTGAAGGCTTCTTGGAGGAGCTGACATTTGGGCCAAGTCTTGAAGATGAGCAGAGAGTCATCCAAATGGAGAAGATGTGGGGGTAGTCAACATAGGTTTTGGCTACTACCGGTGTGAAGCCATGGCTGTGTGAAGTGGCACGGTGTTTGAAGATCTAGCTTTGAAATCCCCACACAGTTGCACATAACTGATACCCAAGATGTATTTGTTGGTTTTATTTTATTTTGACTGCACAGCCTGCCCATTGCCTCCTAAGCTGGAGAAGGACTGATGTTTGGGACTGTGAGTCCCATCATGTTTTGGGGGTCCACTGGCTGAAATGTTAGAACTTAGTGTTGGCAGAATTCCCAGGGTTCTTAAGAGAGAAAACAGGAAGCCCTGATGTTCTCTCATCTTCTAAACATAACTTTCCTTACTTTCCAGCTGCATAAACTTCGGCAGTGTCAAACAGGTTTATACCATGCTCGTAGGCTACTGTCAGCACATCCTCTGCTGTCTAGGGAGGTGAGAGAAAGAGTTGAAGATCAACCGCTGGCCCCACAATTACCTCCCTCGCTGCACCCTGGCCCATAGCACTTTAGCCTTACTTCCGGATTCTCTCCCCTTTCCTCACCCTCCAGCCTTGCACCCCATCCACCAGTGCTTGTTGTCCAGACCCCTATCCAAGTCCATTTCCCCTGGTTCTGGTTCCCTCATAGCCCCTCACCCTGTTTCTAGGTCCCATTACTTATACCTCATCCGAGATCTGAGAACCAAATGTGACCCAGGTACCTGCAAGAGGGAAGCCAGGCACGTGAGAGCTGTGGGAGGCAAGCCATAAAAGAACACCCTTCCCTCAAATCCTTTCTAACTCACCTAGGCCAAGACAGGACACCCGAAGACCAGACTTTCCTAGGTTTCTGCAGGAGACAGAAGTAGCAGGAAGCTGTGGAGCCTCTATTAGGGACACAGATGATCAGCTCCCATTTCCTCTCCTCCAAGAATAAGAAGCCCTCGCTATGTCTCAGTCCAAAGAAACCAGACCCAATAGGCTACTGAATTGGGCAGTACTGTGCCCATAGCATAAGCGAACAAATAAATAACTCCCGCTGGATCCACTGTCCAGTGCCTTTCTTCCCTCCTAACACATTGGAGATGTGCTGCCCGATTTGTGTTTCTTCCATGGGATCTTGTTTGTGTTTGAGTCATCTCTAGCATGTGTGGAGTTGGGGGCCTGGAGAAATGTGACTGGTAGATTATGGTGAGTTTGTGAAAACAGACCTTCAGACAGAGAGTGCTATGCTAAAGGGCAGATACCAGAGATGGAGAGGTAAACCAAGTCAAATTCAGTCACTCAGGCAGGGAAGTGTCCCTGGATAGGCTAGGCAGATAGACCTCCAACATAGATAGGTAGGAAATGTCCGTGAGGAGTATGACAGGAACAACGGGACAGGCCAGTTCTTCCTCTTCCCCTCTCCACTCCCTTTGCTCCTGTGGGCTTGTGAAGTTCATCTCTGAACCAGAGAGCCCCCACCTTCCAAAACCCCTATTCAGGTTGTTGGCTCAATCTCCCAAACAGGGCTGCTACCCGGAGGCCATCAAATCCCTTAACTGCCAAAGCTCTGTAAGATTAGTGATCTCTGCTCTTTCCCAAGCAGGAATCCCCTCCCCATCCCCTCCCCCTATTGGTAGTTCTGAGAGCCCAGCAGTTCCAGTAGATAAAGTCTGCTAAATTACAGTCCACCTTCCCCACCTGACCCCTCTTCCTCAGCATGCTGTTGAGAGATGTGGCCCATCCTTCCCAGGGCCCTACTTCTGTCCCCCCAAGAAAGGTCACTGGAGACTGGGCCCATGGGGCAGGTAGGGGCAGTATCTGGGTCAGGCACCCTGAGCAGGCCAGAGTGAGAGGCCCTTTCCTTCTTCCACCTCTTCCCAGGACACCGACCCAAGGACACTATATCTTGGGGGCAGGGTGGGGGCTGGAGATTCATGCATCCCTGGCTTTCCTGGGGGTAAGGAGAAAAGCTCAGGAGCACCCCCTGGGTCTGACAGGACCCATCAATCTTGGTAAACTGAATTTCTCCTAGTCTGGGGTATCAAGGGAGACCAAGAGAAGGACAAAGTAAGGGAGTGCCAGTTATGGGAAGAAGAGATAGAATGAGCCAGGACCTTCTAAGCAAAGTTTGAGAGGGTCCTGGAGGCATCCCAGAAAGCCTCAGGTCAGGAAAGGGAAGCAAATGGGGCGGTCTGCCCTGCTACCCCCATACCTGTATTTCATGCCAGTGCCGCGGCCGGTGCTCTCTCGGAGGGCCCCAGCGGGCGCTGGGGGTCGGTGGACCACTGCGCCTCGGGCCTTGGGGCCTGGCCCTCCTCCTCCTGGAGGATTCCCATGCACCCCGCCGACTGGCCCACCATTGCTGCCCCCGGGGCCCGGCCTGGGTCCGCATAGACGGTCCTCACTGCTTCGGCTGCGAAGGTTCTGCTCAGTACACGCGATAGACACCTGCATGCCGGCTGGCCAGGGTCGGTGAGGGGGCTCCGAGGGGGTGGTGGGGGAGGAAGCCCAGAAGCCCGAGGGCGGACAAATAGGGATGTAGTGGCTCCAGCCCTGAGGAGAGCGGGAAGGCTGAGGAGGCTGCAGAGGGAGTCAGCAGGCAGGATTGGGCCCGCGGGGGCGGGCTGTTGGAGGTCGCGGGGTTTGCTGTGGGAGGAGAGAAACACAGGGGGAACCACGAGGGGAGTTACTCGTCTACGTGAGCACTGGAGCAGGGAGGAGAAGGGGGAAATGAATGACAGTAGAGGTGGAGGGCGATCCTAGGAGGGTAGGGACCTAGGGACAGATGGGGGGTAGGGGAGAGAGGTGCCACCTCAGCCTGATCCGCAGCGGGACCTGCGAGGCTCCCAGCCGCGTCGCGTCCGCAGCAAGCTCAGCTAATCCTCATGCAGGCACCGCCCCCTCGTTTGCATAAACCCGCCTGCCTCCCAGTTAAACCTGCCAGTATCTGCATAAACCCCACCTTCTGAAGCTCTATAGCTTGAATCTTGGGCATATTCAGAAGCTGGAGAACAGAACCTGGGAGGGTGGTTTGGGGTACCCTCTGTTTTCAACCCAGTGGTTCTCAGTAGGGGACGATTTAGTCCCCCAGGGGATGTTTGACAAGATCTTTTTTGACCATCACCACCGGTGACGGGAGGATGTGCTACCAGCATCTAGTGAATGGCGTCCAAGACAAAGAACAGAACAGCACCCCCCCTCCCCTCCCCCCGCCCCAATGAATCATCTAGCTAGAAATGTTAGTAGTGCTGTTATTGAGAAACCCATGGTCGGGCTCAGGGGATGTGACCACCATCCATGAGCAGGGCAGGGCCCCGACCGGTTACCACCCAAACTGACACACTCAAGCCACAGAGTTACAAAAAGTTTATTACGGACTTCTCACGGCATCTGGTAGAGGATAAACCTAGAGAGAGGGCCTGGTTTGGAGGTAACGGGGAGGGCACCAGGGTGGTCTGCCTGGGAGCTAGAGGGGTTGAGGGGGCAGATAGACAGAGGTTCTCCTGAGGGGTGAGGTAGGGTGCGTCCTTCAGCCAGCCCTGGCGGAGAAAAAGGGCAGAGAGCGGACATAGGAGTCCAGTCGGGAGCGGAAGAGCTCACTCTGTACAGTCTGTCCCAGAGGGCACAGGGGATTCTTCACCACCAGCTCCACGTACAGCTATGGGGAGAGAGGGTGTTAGAGCCAGGCTTTGGACACTTCTTGTTTCCAACTCTAAACTTAGTATAACTTCAGGGATGTGCAAATGCACTCGGATCAAGGGTGAGGAGGCAAGCCCTCCTTGAGGAGAAACTGGTGGTGGAAGTGTTGAAAACTCTTACTTCTATAGTAGGATACTCTACAGTAGGATCCTGGCAGGGAATCTGAAGGAGTCTGGGGGCTCTCTACACGGCCATTACTGTTGAGGAGCTTTGGGAGAAGGGTCCCAGGGTCTGGCACTGACCGAACTGTAGATGTGATGCAGCACGTCTCGGATGGGTCCCACGCCCAAGTCAGTGTTCATGACAACCTTGATTCCAGTGGGCGTCTCGTAGTAATGGAGTTTGTAACGGCTAGTCTGGAAGGACAGAAAGCCATCCTTCCTGCAGAGATGAGGAGGATGTTAAGGAATGGGAGAGGAATTTCTCCCAGAGAGACACTTCTAACCCTCTTTAGGTCGACTCTTCTCTATAAATACATTTGCAGGAGTCTGGTTGAGTAAAGACACCTTTCATTTCCCAGCCTCTCACCCCCCATTTGGCCCCCACATCCAACCTTTCTACCTTCAGATTTTCCTCACCGCGGCTTCTTCCAGCTCCAGCATTCTCTCCTCAGGTTAGCTTCCCCTCCCGAGGAGCCAAATGCTCCTCCCACATCAGAAAGCCCCTCCCACCCCGCCCCGCCCCAATTCCCAAGGCTATTCCTCCTTCCCTAGACATCCCCTTTGACTCCGGACTCCGCATACATGTCTAGCGGGGACATCTTGCTGACAAACGAGCGGATAGAGAACAGCATCCCGTACATCAGCTTGAACTCCTGGAGGAAGAGGGGCAGAATTAGCTTTTGGTTGTTAAAGTAGACAGGCCAGGGGCAGGAACGCGCCAGGATTTGGAGAGGGGTGACTGGTCTGGGACTATGTACGTCTGGAGATAAGAGGTCACCCGGTTGCGCGTGGCCCTCTCGTCACCTCCTCCTTGGGGATCCCCGCTTGCTTCTTGCGGTGCCACTCGCTGTAATGTAGACACACTCCATTTCGGTCAAACAGGTACAGGTTGTGGACAGTCATCTGCAGGACACAGAGTGTGAGCCTCGCTCCGGGACCGCCCACCCTCTGTGGGTCCCAGTTTTCTATCCTGGATCCCTCCGACCAGGCGAGGTCCCCTCCCCCGAACTCACCGGAACTGCTCCGAGTGCCTGTCACTAGATGCTTCCGGTTTTCACGGAGCTCCGCCCCACCCGGTTCCTGTGCGGCCGAGGAGCTTTAATAGCGTCCCAATACCTCTCTCAGCCAATTCGCGGCCGTCGGGCCCGCGCACGCGCATTCTGGCTCCCAGGCTCCAGAAGCCGTAAGTGCGGCAGCGAGCCTGGTACTCGGGCTGGTGACGTCATCGAGGAGAGAGGCGGGGCTTTGGGCGGTGGGCAGGCGGCTGCCAACGGTTTTGAGTGTAGGGAAGGGCGTGAGAGGAAAGGTCTAGGTCTTTCCGGGTCCGGGCTCGCGCAAGGGGCTACCCATGACAGATTGAGGGGCTGAAGACTGGAGGTGTGGGATAGTAGAAACGGAGTAATTAAGGTACAACATTTCAGGCTAGGTTTGAGGGCGGAGTACTTTTTAGGGATATTCTGAGGGTGTGACTGAGTGTTCACGAAGTTTCTTTTGCGGTAGTGGGAAGGGAGGGATCTAGGGAGACTTGTCATGGCTTTCGTAGTAGGAGGGGTTGCAGGGGATGTACAAGGCAGTAGCCCCTGGGTAGAACCGTGCAGAGGGGAGTGGGGAGGTGGGGATCGTGGCATTCCTGTCTCTCTGAGACTGGAGCCAGCTGAAGGGCAGGTAAGGCAGCTTGGACGGAAATTAGGCCACTATTTGATTTGGGTTTGTTTCAGTTTGCACGTTCTGGGTGTGAGAACTTAAGAGCTGAATTGACCAGTGATAGCCTGTGCCAGAAGTTGATCTGCACCTTTCAGCACTCCAGATGAACTTCAGGGGTACTTTTGTCCCCCACTCACTCCTTGCTGTACCCTCCTTTTCCACAGTTTCCGGGAGCTATGGAAAGAAATGCTTTTGCTCTCTTCCATGACCTGTAGTACCGGTGGGAATCTTTCCTGTAACCAGAAAGCCTCCGTACCCTTATTCACCAAGATTCCTTGGCTTGGAGTCTTCCCCCTTTCTCCCAAATCTTCCTTCTCTGTTTACTTTACCCCCTGGGCTCTCCTAAAGCAGAACCAGGAGTGGGATCCCAGCTCTGCCGCCTCCAGTTGTCTCTTTCCTGTACTCATGGCGACATCAGCTACCAGCCCCAGTTCACCTCTCCGGGCTGAGGATCTCTTGAGTGATTCATCAGAAGCCCCTGGGCTGAACCAAGTGTCCTCGGAGGTGACCTCCCAGCTCTATGCTTCTTTGCACCTCAGTCGTCAAGCAGAGGCCACAGCCCGAGCCCAGCTGTATTTACCCTCCATCTCCCTACCACCTCATGAAGGGTTAGACAGCTTGGCCCAAGAGCTGAGTCGCAGTTTGTCAGTTGGATTGGAGAACAACTTGAAGAAAAAGGTGAGGGAGGTGTGTCTGGAGGACCTCTTGGGTCTTGAGATTGGGGGGTGGTAGAAAAGAAGAGCTTTACTGAAATTTGAACTATTGTTGGATTTCACATTCCTTTTAAGTACAGAGTCAGTCATCTTTGTTTCTGGGAGCCAATGTTTATGAGAGAGAGAGGCTGGGACACCAGAATTTGGGAAGTTGTGAAATTTCCCAGTGTTTTCTTTGTCAGAGATACCTGCACTGTGGGACAGGTTGCCCTGCTTCTTTGAGATTTAGGACCTGGAAGTGAGGATAAGGTTTCTTTCTTTTTTTTTTTAAGATTTTATTTATTTATCTTTAGAGAGGAAGGGAAGGAGAGAAGGAGAGAAATATCAATGTATGGTTGCTTCTTGTGAGTCCCCCACTGGGAACTGGCGTGCAACCCAGACATGTGCCCTGACAGAGAATCGAACTGCGACCGTGCGGTTCGCAGCCCTAGCTCAATCCACTGAGCTACACCAGCCAGGGCTGGGTTTCTTTTTCTTTCTTTCTTTTTTAATCCTCACCTAAGGACTTTTTTCACTGCCTCCCTCCCTCCCTCCCTCCCTCCCTCCCATTTAGAATGTATGGGGAGCAGGAAGAGAAACATCAATTGGTTGTGTTCTTATACATGCCCAACAGGGATAGTGAACCTGCAACCTGGGTATGTGCCCTGACCAGGGATCAAACCCTTATCCTTTTGGTCTATGGGATGATACCCCAACCAACTGAGCCACACCGGCCAGGGCTGAGGCTTAAGTTTTCTCCATCCTAAGAGATGACTAGAGACTTAAGGATAGCAGCAAAATATGCTAAGATCATTCCAGTTCAAAACTGTTTTGATTATATGGTTCAAAATTAGGCATGTAAGTCATTAAGACATAGTTTAATAAATTACACATGTTACAGAGAAAATAGTTATTGGTGTTCCATAGAAAAGGTCTCATAACTAATTTCTCGAGTTTGAAAAACTGATAGCCATGGGCTACAGTTTTTAGGCAGGTTGTTTGTTCTCTAGTTGGCAAGAGTCCTCACTACTCTTGTTTTAATGTGCCAAATTAATTTATTTACACCACCTGTCTGGCATCTGTACACATTTGAGTTTCTGACCTTTATTGAGTCAGTTCTGTTGTTCTTGCTTTCCCAGGTGCTGGAGTAAAAATTCTTGGGTTTTAGGAGGTACTGGATGCCTTCTACCCTGGCAGTAGGTAGAATATAGACTATTCAAGTTGCTTCTGATTTCTGCTACTTTTTTAGGATGGTTCCAAGCATATCTTTGAGATGGAAAGTGTTCGGGGTCAACTGCAGAGCATGCTCCAAACCTCACGTGATGCAGCCTACCGTGAGTAAATCCCTTCCCTATAAAGGAGAACCTAGATTTAAGGAGTGGGAGAAAGTAGAGAAAGGAAGCGGAGTGCGAGGGGAACCTAGACCTCTGAGACAAGATTTCAGGAGGAAAGGCTTCAGTTCTTTGGGAGAAGGGCTGGAGGAGTGGGTGAAATAGAAAGGAAGGCTCTCTGCTTTCTTTTCCTTCGAGTGGCCCTCGTTTTCTATCAAGTAAATAAGTGGCCCTTACTTACTTGATCCTTGCTGGCTGTGGGGTCCCTTTGGGTCCCTGCAGGGGATCCCCTTATTCCAGGTGCTGGCTCAGAGAGACGGGAAGAAGACTCCTTTGACAGTGAAAGCACAGCCACCTTGCTTAAGTGAGTTCCCCTTGGGATTCTTCTAGCCTGATTGCTCACTCTCTTGCAGAGCCAAGTGTTCTATTTCTTAGTTCTTCCTTTAGTGCCATTGTACCTCTTGAGGCCTAAGACACTTGCCACTTAGCTTTTAGTTTTATCCTCTCTCTCCTATCTTCTACTCTCTTTAATTCTTCAGGAACTTGGGCACCTGCTGCCTAGTACCTGGCCTTCTCCCAGCCTCTGCTCCTCCTTCTCCCAGAAGAGTTAGCTTGCTTCTGTGGAGACTTTTACCATAGGGAGTGTGGCCTGGAGGAAGGAGCATTATAGAGTGAATCATAGAACCTATGTACTGTGTATGGTTCTGTCACTACCTAACTTGAAGACATCAGCCAAGTCTCTTGTGCTTTCTGAGTTTCAGTTTCCTCATTTGTAAAATGTCACAGTTGGACTTATGGGTCTCAAACACTTTCCCAATTCTAATATTTCTACCTGATTTGCTCAGCACCCAGCCCCTGCAAGACTTATCTCCATCCAGTTCAGCCCAAACCCTGGAGGAGTTGTTTCCCCGCTACACCAGCCTTCGGCCAGGACCCCCACTAAATCCTCCAGATTTTCAGGGCCTGAGAGATGCACTGGATTCAGAGCATACTCGTCGCAAGGTGAGATAAAAAGACTTTCTTTTGAAAGCAGAAAAGATTAGAAATAGGGCTAAGTGCTAAGAAGGGAAGAGGGTTAAGGGACCAAAGCTGGGGCTTTGCTCTAATGGCTCTTCAGGAAGGCCTTCTTCCACCATTCTATCTAAAATGGTGCACTTCTCCTCCAGGTATTCATTACTCTGTTATATCCTTACGTAGCTTATCCTTAATGTATCTTGCTTATTTTGCTCTTCTAAAGTCTAAGCTCCATGAGGGTCATACCTTATCTTTTTCAGCACTGTCTTCCTAAAGTTAAGAATATACCAAACACATAGAAGCACTCCATAAGTGTTTGGTGAATGAGCAATGAATTTTGTTGTCTTGTACAAAGGCTTTATAGCTGCTGATATAATGAGTTTTATCCCTCTGAACCTCAGCCTGTCTGATGGGGGAAAAAAGAGGGACAAGGCAGAAGAAAAGTCAAAATCATTGGTTGTGTTGTCATTTTTGGAAACTTCTCTTCTATTTTCAACTGCCTGATAGGTTTTGACTTTATCCTTGCGATGTTTAATCACTTTGTTCAATTGAACACAGTTTAATCACTGTGTTCAATGAGTGGGAAGTTACTCTTAAGGCAGGAGTAACTTCCCACTCTTTGCAGCATGGGCTGCTGCACCCCCACCAAGAGGTCTGTGGAAATTTTTCTCAGGGGATCCAGGGAAAGGAAGAGCCTGGAAGCTAAGCCCCTGCTTTCTGAGATGGTAGAGGAAGGTGTTAGAAGTCTTGGGCCCTATGGTTTCTGCTCCAGAATTCTTGATTCTCTTCGAAACCTAATCTGTCCTTGGGACCCAGCCCATTTCCTGTCTCCAGCCCATTTCCACCTAGCTGGAAAGTTTGGTGCTTTGGTCAGATTAAGGATGGCAATACTCAGTTCTTTATCCTTCTTCCCAGCATTGTGAGCGTCATATTCAGAACCTACAGACCCGCGTGCTAGAGCTTCAGCAACAGTTAGCTGTGGCTGTGAATGCTGACCGCAAGAAAGATATCATGATTGAACAACTGGACAAGGTGCCAGGGTAGCAGAATGTGGTGGGTTTCTCTCCATGGGGTGCATTAAGGAACAGTAAATAGGGGGTGGCCAACCAACATCTTTTGTTCATGCTGGGAGCTGGGGTAAGGGGTGGGTTTATTGGCTACTGGGAGAAGGTGGCTGTTGACCTTGCCCCCATGGGCAGAAGGAAGGCAAAAATATTATTTTGGAATTACATCTGCCTTTCCTCTCCTGAGACTCTGGCCCGTGTGGTAGAGGGCTGGAACCAGCATGAAGCTGAGCGCACAGAAGTACTTCGGGGACTCCAGGAAGAACGCCAGGCAGCTGAACTCACTAGAAGCAAGCAGCAGGAGGTGGGTAATGTGGGTTATATAACCTATATAACCTAAGTCACTGATTGCTAGAATGAGGGGGTTGAAATAGCCTTGGAATTAAAGTTCTTCCCAGATTGACCTGAATCTTGCAGTAGCCAGCCTGACAATTCTCTCCTGTTTTTGCTCCCTTCACGGTTTCTGCTGCCAAAGAAGACATCGTTGATGTCTTCCCAGCTTTTCCTATACCATGTAGTTAGACTTTTTGGCCCTCAAGTAATCGACTTAACCCTTAATTTTAAAGTTTACATTGTTAATGCTTTTTGTATAACATAGAGATTTCCCTCAGTTCCTCTGTCCTGTGTAACCCTTCTCCTGAAAGACAGTAACCCGCCTGGAACAAAGTCTTTCTGAGGCCATGGAGGCCCTGAATCGTGAGCAGGAAGCTGCCAGACTACAGCACCGGGAAAGAGAGATGCTGGTGAGAATGCTGGGCTGGGTTAATTCCAACAGAGGCTGTTATGTTAATTACTTCTGTAGGGCTTGGGCTGTTGGTGGATTGTGGGAGTTCATGACTTTAGTTGCTCCAGGGCAGTAGTTCCCAAAGAGTGTTCCTTAGAACACGAGTTCTGCTAGATACTCTACAAAAAGGACTCTGCCACCAAGTGAGTTTGAGAGACTGCAAATTATTAGAATCATCTGGGGAATTATTGTGAAATATAAATCTCTGGGACCCATCCCCAGAGGTTGATTCAGTAGATATACGGTGGGGTTTAGGAAACAAAATATTTTCAGGAATTTCCTTTGTGATTTTATTTAGCCAGGTTTGGGAACTGTGGTCTAGGGCATAGCCTCAAACCTCATAGCCTCTCATACCTCAAAAAGGTATGAGATGAGACTCATTCAAGCTTCTTATTACCGAAATGATAAGGTGATTACCCATGTGAATTAGTAGCCAGGTTTGGAACTTGTTGCATGCATGGCACATGCTTGCTGTATGCATGCTAGTGCTTAGAATCTTTTTTTAAAAAATATTTTATTGATTATACCTTTACAGTTGTCCCATTCCCCCCCCTTCATTCCCCTCCACCCTGCATACCCCCTCCACCCACATTCCCCCACTTTAGTTCATGTCCATGTGTCATAAGTTCTTTAGCTTGTACATTTCCCATACTACTCTTGCCCTCCCCCTGTCTATTTTCTCCCCACTGTCTATGGTACTTATTTTCTGTACCTTCTCCCCCCTTCTCCTCCTCCCACTCTCCTGTTGCTAACCCTCCATGTGATCTCCATTTCTCTGGTTCTATTCCTGTTCTAGTTGTTTGCTTAGTCTGCTTTTGTTTTTGCTTTAGGTGTGGTTGTTAGTGATTATGAGTTTGCTGTCCTTTTGCTGTTCATATTTTTTATCTTCTTTTTCTTAGATATGTCCCTTTAACATTTCATGTGATAAAGGCTTGGTGATGAGGAACTCCTTGAACTTGAACTTATCTGAGAAGCACTTTATCTGCCCTTCCATTCTAAATGAAAGCTTTGCTGGATAAAGCAATCTTGGCTGTAGGTCTTTGGATTTCATGACTTGGAATACTTCTTTCCAGCCCCTTTATGCCTCAAAAGATCTCCTGAGAAATCAGCTGACACTCTGATGGGAACTCTTTTGTAGGTGACTGTCCTCTTATCTCTTGCTGCTTCTAGGATTCTCTCCTTCATTTTCATCTTGGGTAATGTAATTATGATGCACCTTGGTGTGTTCCTCCTTGGATCCACCTTCTTTGGGACTCTCTGAGTTTCCTGGACTTCCTGGAGGTCTATTTCCTTTGCCAGATTGGGGAAGTTCTCCTTTATTATTTGTTCAAATAAGTTTTCCACTTGTGGTTGTTCCTCTTCCCTTTCTGGTACCCCTATAATTCAGATGTTGGAATGTTTAAAGATGTCCTGGAGGTTCCTAAGCCTCTCCTCATTTTTTTTTTTAATTCTTGTTTCTTCCTTCTTTTCTGTTTGTTTGTTTCTTTCTTCCTTCTGGTCCATTCCATTGATTTGAGTCCCAGTTTCCTTCCTATCACTATTGGTTCCCTGGGCATTTTCCTTCATTTCACTTAGTGTAGCCTTCATTTTTTTATCTAATTTGTGACCAAAATCAACCATTTCTGTGAGCATCCTGATCACCAGTGTTTTGAACTGTGCATCTGATAGGTTGGCTAGCTTTTGGTTGCTTAAAAGTATTGGCTCTGGGGCTTTGATTTGTTCTTCCATTTGAGCCATAATTTTTTTGTCTTGTTGCACCTGTTATGTATGAGGGGTGGAGCCTCAGGCATTCACCAGGGTGGGGCAACCCCTGTTGCTGGGTCGTGAGGCTGTATGTACGGTTGGGTCAGAGAGGAAATAATGGTGCTTGCTCTGCTCTCTCTGGGATTTCAGTCCCCTCTGCAGCTTCCCACAAGCAAACGGAGCCCTTCTGGTGCTGGTTCCCAGGTGGGTGGGCTTGTGTACGTTCTAGGACCCTGTGGGTCTCTCCAACAAACTCTCCTGTGAGGCTGGGAGTCTTTCCCGCCACCTCAGCCACCACAAGTGTTTTCAATCAGTGCTTTTAGGCTTTATTTCCTGGTGCTGGGGCCATAGGTTGCTTAGTCTGCCTTGCTGCCCATTTTCGCCTGGTTTATCTGCACTCGAAGTGTGTGACCACAGTCAGCCAGCGGCCTTGTGTGCCTCACTGGGTTTGCTGGTTGCCGCCCCTCACCTGGGGTCTGCTAGCCCTGTACCACTGTGCGCTTGGGTCCAGCAGCCACTGCTTTTTCCTGCTGTGACCCCTCTCTGCTGGCCACTGACTCTGCCCCTTACCAGTCTGGATGAATGGTTGTTGGACTTCCGTACAGTTCAATTTTCTGTTGTTCTGGTTGTTTTTTGTTTCTAAATCTTTGTTGTCCTTAATTTTGGTTGTGTGAGGAGGCATAATGTTTGTGCGAGGAAGCACCTACTCCTCCATCTTGGCTGGAAGTTCTTTGCCTGCATGCTGGTACTTAGAGTCTTAACAGGTTACATCTAACAGTGTTGGTGATAGTTGCTGGTTGGCTAGTACACGATGGCAGGCTGGATAGTCTATTCTTTGTGGATATTCTATTCTGTTGATGATGGTGATGGCTAATATATACTGAGTACTTACTACATGCCAGACACTGTGCTAAAAAAGAGTATGCTTTACATATTCTTTTCACTTTAATCTTCACAAAGTAGACGGTAATATTATGCCTGCCCATTTCACAGATGAGGATGTATACCTAAGGACACATAGTAAATGACAGAGTTGGCACTCAAACTGAGATTTGAATCCAGATTTACCTATTTCTGGAACAGAAGCTCTTACCTACTATATTATAATCCTGTTGGCTTGTCAGCTTTTGTATTTTTAATGGACACAATTCTCAGCAGGCACATTGTATGGGAGGCGAGGGGGCATGTTGCTGGTCTCTTGAAGACATGCTGAGGATCTTGGTCTTCTCCTGGGGCTCTAGGAAGAGGAAAGGCAAGCTCTGGCCTTGAGATTGGAGCTAGAAGAGCAGCAGTGTCGAGCCCTGCAGGAAGAAAGGGATGAGGCTCGTGCTGGGCAGCTCAGTGAGCATCGACAGTTGGAGACACTTCAGGTGACCCTAGAAGAAGAACGACAGACCTGGATCCAGCAAGAGCGCCAGTTTAAAGAACACTACCAGGCACTGCAGGAGGAGGATCAGGCTCAGTTGGAAAGGGAGAAGGTAAAAGCAGCAGCTGGGGAATGAGGAACAGATGAAGGGCAAAATGATGGAATGAGATGAGATATCAGAATATGGGGTATAGGGGACTCAATGGAGACTAAAGAACTATGTGCATATGTGGGAAACAAGATGGAAAGTATAGGCCCAGCTAGAAAGGCTTGGGGCATCAAATACCTGGGAGACCAAAGAGAAAGACTAAACTGAGATTAGGAACTAGGTCAAATGTGAAGAGAAGGAAAGGAAGCTTGGGGTTTGGGTGGCGGGGGGGAGGAATTGGAAAATGTAACTAGGAGACAGAAAATTTGGTATATACTTGTTTGATTCTCTTTCTCAGGGGAACACACAGAGGGAGGCCCAGGCTGCCCGGGAGGCCCAGCAGCAGCTGGCATCGATGCAGTCTGAGGCGCAGCGGTTGGAAGGAGAGCTGGATATAGCTCGGAGAGAGAGAGATGCTCTGCAGCTGGAAATGAGCTTGGTGCAGGTTGGGAGAAGTGGTCTTAGGGGTCATTACAAACACATTTCTTCCTTTTAAAAAAGATCTTATTTATTTATAGACTTTAATTAATTTATTTTTAGAGGGGAAGGGAGGGAGAAAGAGAGGGAGAGGAACAACAGTGTGTGGTTGTCTCTCACACAACCCCTAGTAGGGATCTGGCCCACAACCCAGGCATGTGCCCTGACTGGGAATCAAACTAGGGACCTTTAGCTTCGCAGGCCCGCACTCAATCCACTGAGCAACACCAGCCAGGGCTTATTTATTTTTTTTTTAGAGGGGGAAGTGGGAGGGGAGGGAAACATCCACGTGCAAGAGATACATTGATTGGTTGCCTTTTGCATGCCTCCAGCTGGGAACCTGACCCACAACCCAGACCTGTGTCCTGACCCAGAATAGGATCAGAGACCTTTTAGCTTGCAGGCTGACACTCAATCTACTGAGCCACACCAGCTAGGGCATGGAAGACATGTTTCTAATTAGAATTTTGACTTTTATGAGCTTCTGTTTTTATGTGTAAAATATGTGGTAAGGGCAAATTACCATATTTTGCTGTGTATAATGTGCTCTTGTGTATAATGTGCGCCCACATTTTTGGCCCAAACTTTCAGGAAAAAATCTTTCATTTTAATGTTTTAATTCAATGTTTTATTTATTTATATTTAGATACTTGTTTTTTGTCTTATAAAGGATTTTAGCATTATTTTTGAACATATGGTACAAGAAATTTTTATTTTATTTATTTATTTTTAGAGACAGGGGAAGAGGAGAAAGAGGGAAAGAAATGTCAATATGTGGTTACCTCTTGTGCACCCCCAAAGGGGAACCTGGCCCACAACCCAGGCATGTGCCCTGACTGGGAACCAAACTGGCCTGTGCTCAATCCACTGAGCTACACCATACAGGGCTATGGTACAAGAAATTTTATGTAACAATTACAAAACACAAGAACAGATACAAGGTATTTTGGTACTACTCATATTTAATACACATCCTTATTTTTTTCCCTGAAAAATTTGGGAAACAAAGTACACATTATATCCTACAAAATACAGTAATACGTTTCTGAGACCAAGTCAGTCTGAGAGATGTTTCCCATTATTAACTGTTGACTTAATCAGATACTCAGTTTCTGGGTTAGTTAGACCAGTGTTTGACCCCTTGAGCAAATAAATTCCTTTCACCTAGCCCATTCAACTGGAGAACTGCCCACACAGAAACTAATTTATCATGGAGACCTAGAGTAAAGATGTTAGTAGACAATTTATTAAGTAGCAGTTTATAAGCTGCTGTGACCCTAAACTGGTGCTAGATGTGTGTATGTATTTGTGTATTCAGTAAGCCTATTGAATAGCCCTTCTACACGTAAGCTCTATGCTAGGAACTGGGAATAGCCCTTGCCAACAAGGTGCTCACCAGCTAGATGGGGAGTTTGTCTACTACACGCATATTTGAAGTAGAATGGTAACCGATAATTGAGGGTAAGGAAAACTACTCTTTACTCTTTACATTGTATTCTTAGTAAGTAAGGTCTTCAACAGCCACACTGAGTAAAATCTACAATCTGTGACAATCTGTTTCCCTTCTCTGTTTAATTATTATGTATACCACGTAGTGTACCTTTAAAAATCTTGTTTATTTTTTGTAAGGTCTTCTAGGGCAAAGATTTTTTCCTATTGTTGAATCCTAGAATAATGCCTGGCTTTAGTGTTCAAGTCCTCTATTTACTTATTGGTCTACTCATTGAAAGTAAATAGTTCTCTATTTACTTATTGGTCCACTCATTGAAGTCTCCAACAATTGTTGTCAACTGTCTATTCATTCAATTCTGTCAGTATATTTTGGGACTCTCTTAGGTCCAATCTTCTGTATTTCTCTGGTGTCAGTTGTTACTTCTCTTTCATTTTTTATTTTATTAGTTTGGGTCCTCTCTCTTTTTCTTGATGAGTGTGGTTAAAGGCTTGTCAATCTGGTTTATATTCTCAAAGAACCAGCTCTTGGTTTCATTGATCTTTTGTGTTATTTTCTCAGACTCTCTTTTGTTTATTTCATCTCTGATCTTTAGTATTCCCTTTCTTCTCACACTGGGCTTTGTTTGGTGTTCTTTTCCTGGTTATTTTAGGTATAAGGTAAGATTGTTTGAGACTTTTTTTGTTTTTTGAGGTAGGCCTGTATTGCTGAGTTTCCCTCTTAGGACTGCTTTTGCTGTGTCCCATAGATTTTTGGATTGTATTTTCATTTTTATTTGTCCCAAGTTATCTTTTGACTTCTCTCTTAATCTCATTGTTAACCCATTCATTGTATAGTAGCATGTTGTTTAGCCTCCGTGTGTTTGTGTGTTTTTCAGGTTTTTTTCTTGTAATCGATTTCTAGTTTTATACCATTGTGGAGGGAGAAGATGCTGACGTATTTCAATTTTCTTTAATTTATTGAGACTTGTTTTGTGACCTAACCTGTGATCTACCTTGGAAAATGTTCCACATGTACTCGAAAAGAATGTATATTCTGCTGCTTTGGAGTGAAATGTCCAAAAATATCAATGGAATCCACGTGGTCCAATGTGTCATTTAAGGCCTCTGTTTTCTTGTTAATTTTCTGTCAAAAGATCTATCCAGTGATGTCAATGGGGTGTTTAAATTCTCTACTATAACTCTATTACTGTTTATTTCTCCCTTTATGTGTTTCAACATTTGCTTTATAAATTTAGATTCTCCTATGTTGGTTTCATAAACATTTATAAGTGTTATAACCTCTTAATTGGATTGATCCCTTTACCATTATGGAATGTCCTTCTTAGTCTCTTATTTACAGCCTGTGTTTTAAAGTCTGTTTAAGTATTGCTACTCCAGCTTTTATTTTTGTTTCCATTTGCATGAAATATCTTTTTCTATCTCTATACTTTAGGTCTGTGTATCTTTCAATCCGAAGTGGGTCTTTTTTTTTTTTAATTTATTTTTAAGATTTTATTTATTTCCAGAGAGAGAGGAAGGGAAGGAGAAAGAGATGGACAGAAACATCAATGTGTGGTTGCTTCTTGTGCACCGCCAGCTGGGGTCCTGGTCCCCAACCCAGGTATGTGCCCTGATTGGGAATAGAACCAGGGCCCTTTGGTTCAGAGGCCAGCACTGAATCCACTGAGCCACACCAACCTGGGCTAAAGTGGGCTTTTTTTGGACAGCATATATATGGGTCTTGGTTTATTATTCATTCAATTACCCAATGTCTTTTGATTGAAGAATTTAATCCATTTACATGTAAAATTATTATTGATAGGTACACAGTTATTGCCATTTTATTATTCATTATTTATGTTCTTTTCCCCCTTTTTCTTCTTCAAGAAGTCCCTTTAACATTTCTTGTAATACTGGTTTGATGCTGATGAACTCATTTAGCTTTTGGTTGTCTGGGAAGCCATTTAATCTCTTATGCAATTTTATTTTATTTTATTTTATTTTTATTTTTTAAAAGATTTTATTTATTTATCTTTAGAGGGGAAGGGAAGGAGAGAAGTATCAATGTATGGTTGCCTCTCGTGAGTCCCCTGCTGGGAACTGGCCTGCAACCTAGGCATGTGCCCTGACTGGGAATTGAACCTCGATACTCTAGTTCGCAGGCCTGCGCTCAATCCACTGAGCTATGCCAGCCAGGGCTCTTCTGCAATTTTAAATGGTAGCCTTGCTGAGTAGAATGGTCTTGGTTGTAGGTTCTTGCTTTTCGTCACTTTGAATATCTGTGCCAATCCCTTCTGGCCTGCAAAGGTTCTGTTGAGAAATCAGCGGGGATTCTTATGGGAGCACCCTCAAAGGTAACTAACTGCCTTTCTCTTGTTGCTTTTAAGATTCTCTTTGACTTTAACCATGCCATTTTAATTATGGCATGGTTAAAGTCCTTGGTATGTCCGTGCCTTGGTATGTCCCTCTTTTGATTCAACTTTTTTGGGACTCTCTGTATTTCTTGGGTTTATATGTCAATTCCCTCATCAAGTTAGGGAAGTGTTCAGTCATTATTTCTTCAAATAGGTTCTTAATCCTTGCTGTCTCTCTTCAGCTGATGGTCTAATAGGAACTCCTTTGTAGGTAACTGTCTCGTTTTCTCATGCTGTTTTTAAGATTCTCTCCTTATCTTTCATCTTGGCTAATGTTATTATGATGTGCCTTGGTGTGTGCTTCCTTGGGTCCAAATTCTTCAGCACTCACTAAGCTTCCTTGACTTCTGGAAGTCTACTTCCTTTTCCAGATTGGGGAAGTTCTTTATTTTTTTCTTCAAATGAGTTTTTTATTTCTTGCTCTTTCTCTTCTTCTCCTGGCACCCCTATGATTCAGATGTTGGAATATTTAAAGTTGTCCTGGAGGTTCCTAATCCTCTCCTCATTTTTTTGAATTCTTGGGTCTTCTTTCTGTTCTGGTTGAATGTTTATTTCTTCCTTTGCTCCGAATCATTGATATAAGTCCTGGTTTCCTTCTTTTCATTGTTTGTTCCCTGTGCATTTTCCTTTATTTCACTTTGCATAGCCTTCACCGTTTCCTCTATTTTGTGACCATACTCAGCCATTTCTGTGAGCATCCTGATTACCAGTGTTTTGAACTCTGCATCTAATAGGTTGACTATCTCTTCATTGCTTAGTTGTATTTTTTCTGGAGCTTTGATCTGTTCTTTCATTTGGGCCATATTTTTTGCCTCAGTGTACCTTTTAAGTTATAAGGGGCAGAGCCTTAAGTATTCGCCAGGGTAGGGCTACCCACGTCACTGCATTGTGGTGTTGTATGTGGGGGAGGGGTGCAAGAGGGAACAATGCCACTTGCTGGGCTCTGGATGGTTTTCAGTCACTTCTCCCACAACCCACAAGCAAATTGGGCCCTTCTGGTGCTGATCCCTGTGTGGGTGGGCTTGTGTACATTCTAGGACTCTATGGTCTCTTCAATGAACTCTCCTGTGAAGCTGGGAGTTTCTCCTGCAGTTGCCTCAACACCCAGAGGTTTTGAGGCTTTAGAACCCTGGGTTGTGTGGTCTGTCTCACTCCCCAGTTGTTCACCCTGGTTTATCTGCACGCAAATGTGGGACTGCCTGCTATGCCAGGTACTGCCTTGCAGTGAGTTCTCTCTGCTTCAGCTGCCCTTCTCCACCCCTCCTACTGGTCTGGAAGGATGTATCTTCTTTAACTCCTTGGTTGTCAGACTTCTATACAGTTCGATTTTCTGGTAGTTCTGGTTATTTTCATGTTTAAATTTGTGTTGTTCTTCTTTTGGTTGTGTGAGGGGGCACAGTATATCTACCTATGCCTCCATCTTGTTTGGAAGTCTGGCTTCAAGTTTCTAGGTTCATTTCATTTCCACCTGAAGGATTCCCTTTTGTATTTCTTTTTTTTTTAAGATTTTATTCATTTATTTTTAGAGGGGAAGGGAAGTCCGGAGGGAGAGAAATATCAATGTATGGTTGCCTGTCTTGTGTTCCCCACTGGGAACTGGCCTGCAACCCAGGCATGTGCCCTGACTGGGGATCAAACCGCGATCTGCTGGTTCTCAGGCCCTTTTGTATTTCTTATAGGGCAGGTCTACTAGTTACAAACACTTTTAGGTTTTGTTTATCTGTGCCTTAATTACTTTTTTAATCTTGATTTTTTTTACTACATACAGATTTTTTCTTGATAATTTTTCTTTCAGCACTATAAATATGTTGTTGCACTGTTTCCTATCATTCATGATTTCTTATGAAAAGTCAGCTGTTAATCTTATTGAGTCTCCCTTGTAAGTGACAAATTGCATCTTTTCTACTGCTTTCGAGATTCTTTGTGTTTAACTTTTGACATTTTGATTATAATGTGTTTTAGTGTGAATCTCATTGAGTTTATTCTAGTTGGGGGGGTGTTCAGTTTCAGGGATGTGTAGACTTATGTCTTTCAGCCAATTTGGGATGTTTTTCACCATTATTTTATTTCATTTTATTTTTATTTTTTAAAAGATTTTATTTATTTATCTTTAGAGGGGAAGGGAAGGAGAGAGAAATACCAATGTATGGTTGCCTCTCATGGGTCCCCTGCTGGGAACTGGCCTGCAACCCAGGCATGTGCCCTGACTGGGAATTGAACTGCAGTCCTTTGGTTCACAGGCCTGTGCTCAATCCACTGAGTTACACAAGGCAGAGCTATTTTTTTTAATTGATAAGAGAATGGGGGAAAGAGAGAGAAATATCAATTTGTTATTCTACTTATTTATGTATTCATTGGTTGATTCTTGACCAGGGGTTGAACCATAACCTTGATGTCTCAGACTGAACTCTAACCAACTGAGTTACCCAGTCAGGGCTGGCCATTATTTATTTAAATATTTCTTTCTGTCCCCTTTTCTCTGTCATCATTCTAGAATGTCACTAATGAATATGTTGGTATATTTTCTGATATCCCTCAGGTCCTTCAGGTCCTGTTCATTTTTCTTCCTTTTTTTCATTCTGCTCAGTAGACTAGATAATTTCAATTGTCTTGTCTTCCAAGTTAACTGGCCCTTTCTTCTCCCTGCTCAAATCATTGAGCCCCTACAAAAAATAGACTATCTTTTAGAGCAGTTTTAGGTTCACAGCCAAATTGAATGGAAGGCACAGACATTTCCCATATATGCCTTACCCATACACACATAGTTTCTTTTATTATGAAAAATCTCCACCACAGAGGTACATTTTCTATAATTGATGAACCTAAAAGCACATCATTATCACACAGAGTCCATATTTTGGGGTTCATTCTTGATGTCGTGCATTATATGGGTTTGAACAAATTTATAATGACATGTATCTACTTTTATAGTATCATACTTAGTTTCACTGTCTTAATAATCCTTTGTGTGTGCACTATTCGTATCTTCCTCCCTTTAACCCCTGGCAAACACAGATCTTTTTACTGTCTTCTTCCTCTCACTTTTGTTTTTTTCAGAGTGTCATATAGTTGGAATCATACATACAATATGTAGCTTTTTCAGATTTGCTTCTTTCAGTTAGTAGTATGCATTTAAGATTCCTCCATGTCTTTTCATGGCTTGATAGCGCATTTCTTTTTAGTGCTAAATAACATTTCATTGTTTGGATGTACCACCGTTCACCTACTGAAGGACATCTTGGTGTCTTCCAAGTTTTAGCAGTTATAAATATCCATATGCAGGTTTTTGTGTAGATATGTTTTCAACTCAGAGTATGATTGCTGGATTGTATGATATGAGTTTGTTTAGTTTTGTAAGTCTTCCAAAGTGGCTGTACCAGTTTGCATTCCCACCAGCAATGAATGAGAGAATTCCTGTTGCTCCACATCCTCAACATTTGCTGTTGTCAGTGTTCTGGATTTGGGGCATTCTAATAGGTACATAGTGATATCTAGTGAATTTTTCATATCATTGAATGTACTGTTCAGCTCCAGAATTTCTATTTTTCTTTTTATAACATCTATGTCTTTATTGACAGTTCCTATTTATTTATACATTGATTTCCTTTAGTTTGTTTTTCATGGTTTCCTTTAGTTCACTGAGCATATTTAAGGCTTTGACTAGTGACCCCAATATCTGAGTTTCCATAGGAATAGTACCTGTCAAATTATTTTTCCTTTGAATGAGTAACATTTTTCTGTTTCTTCGTATGTTTTATAATTTTTGGTTGAGAACTTCATACTTTGAGTATTATAATATGGTAACTCTGGAAATCATATTCTTTCCCTCCTCAGGGATTTCATTTGATGGCCACAAAATTTTTATTTCTTGGTGTGTATGTTAACTGA
The DNA here is from genome assembly GCF_014824575.4 of Sturnira hondurensis. NCBI lineage: Eukaryota > Metazoa > Chordata > Mammalia > Chiroptera > Phyllostomidae > Sturnira > Sturnira hondurensis. Next base: position 4,665,067 of record NW_028092466.1, on the reverse strand, counting down.
CATTTCTGTTCTATTATCTCTGTGATTAGCCTGTGACCTGACAGATTTTTAAAAATGTCTGCCTCCCTCTAACCCTCCCAAAACTGTGTGTCTCTTTACATGTTTTGATGCTGCCAGGGAAGCCTCTGAAACCCAAGGGGCCCAAAACAAAGGCAGTTATCTGCTCTGGTTCCTCGAGGAATTGCTTAACTGACCAAAATACAAAATACTATATTTTTGGAGGATAAGGTCCTTATAACCCACCCTTGCTTCAGCCAGCCACTCAGGTAACACTGATGCCATTCCCATGGCTGCAGAGGGGCTGAGGGATTGGGGAGGGTATCTAATTCATGCACCTGGTTCTTTTATCAAAGTTCAGCATCATGTCCCTTCATCGAGCACTCATACCTGTTAAGTATCTGATTAGGTTCTAGAGTTTCCAAATAGGTTCTGGCTTCATGTAGAAGGACCAACTCCTGGAGTTTCGTGTTCTTCTATTTTCAGTGATATCACTCTATTTTTGTTTTTTAAACTCCTTTTTTAAACTGCCATAAAACATTAATAATATTGTTTTATAAAGCCAATATTAATTTTTGTGTATCTATATAATTACTCCTTAAAAAGATTTTATTTATTTACTTTTAGAAAGAAGGGAAGGGAGGGAGAAAGAGGGAGAGAAACATCAATGTGCAAGAAATACATGAATTGGTTGCCTCTGCTCATGCCCAACTAGAGACCTGGTCTGCAACTCAGGCATGTGCCCTTACTGGGAATTGAACCAGTGATCTCTCAGTTTGCAGGCCAGCACTCAATCCACTGAACCACATCAGCAAGGACAATTACTCCTTTCTTTGCTCTTCCATTCCTTGAACTCACATCTTCCATCTGGAATCTCTTCCTTCCTTACTTCCTTTCCTCCCCTCCCCCCTTTTTTAAAACCCTCATTGAACCTCCGATAGGTGCCCTGAGTAGGGATCAGACCCACAACCTGGGTATGTGCCATGACTGGGGATTGAACCCTCAACTTTTTGGTGTTCAGGTGATGCTCCAGCCAACTGAGCCATGTGGCCAGTGCTGGATTATTTTTCTTGATGTCAAAATCTCTTTTATTTATTTTATTTTAAAAATATCTATTTTATATCCATTTTTAAAGGAATTCTTGGATTGGCAGTTAACTTCAAAATGTGGAAAATATTCTGTTTTTCATTATTGTTGAGAAGTCAGCTATCAGTTGATCACTATTGCTTTAAAATTTTTGTCTTTTTTGTTTTTATCAGTTTTACTTAGCTGTGCTGTGTGTGTATGTATTTAATAATTCTTTATGGGATTCTTAGGCTTCTTGAAATAGTGGTGTCTTGTATCAGTTCTGGAAAATTCTCAGTCATTATCCCTGCATATTGGCTGTGCTTCATTGTCTCTTGCTGTGTCTTTCTGGAATCTGATTGAATATATATTAGCTTCTGTATCTATGTTGCTTACTCTCTTTTGTATTTTGCATCTTTTGTGTTTTTATGCTCACTCTGGATAATTTCCTATTTATCTTCCAGTTCACTAATTCTCTATTTAACTTTTTCTAATCTACTATTAACTCACCTATTGATTTTTTAATTTCATGTTTTTTTTAATTTTACAAAGTACTATTGTTTTTATTTTCAATCTTAAGTTTCTGTAGTTCTTGTTCTCTGATATTTTCAACTTTATCTTTGATTCCTTAAATACAGTTTTATTATGTGTAGATGATAATTCCAATATCTGAAATGTTTGAGGATCTTTTTCTGTTGTTCCTTGTTTTTGCTGGCTCTCATGGAATCTAGGTTTCTTTGGTTGTTCGTTTTTGGGGGGGTTTTTTAGTCCTGGTTATTTTTAACCATGTGATAGAGCTTGTATTTGAAAAATTGTAGGGATAATTTGAAGCTTACAGTGAAAGTACTTTGCTCCAAGAATATTTGCATTTGCTTCTACAAGGTCCTGAAAGACACTGTAAGTCCAGGACCAATTAATCCTAATTTTCAATGGTTGGGATTCCTGGGTGATTTAAACTGGGCTTTATTTTGAATAGGGTGTTTCACATCTAGTTCACTTCCATACTAAAAATGAGTCTTAATTTATTGAGAGTAGGGTCTCCAGTTAGACTCCCCAACTTATGTGGGCCTTGGCCTTTGATTTTTGTTCATTTGCCCTTGAAAGGAAGTCAAGACAAAAATTTTAATTTTCTCAGGTAAGTAAATACCTCCAGGGCAAAAATGGCTATTTACCATGCTACTACTTGCCTAGGTGCTCACACTCTCTCTCTCTTTCTTTACTTTGGCCTAGTTATTCCATACTTTTTCATTACCACTTTGATGCTCTCTTATGAAGATTTTCTATAGAGAGAGAAAAAAATAGAATTAAATTTTATTGAATTTGTTTGTTGTTAACCAAAATAACCTAATCTGATAGTGCTAGGAGAGTTAACTTGGATGACTTAATTTGCTAGTACCAGAAACACAAAAATCTACTTCCCATCTTCCAATACTCTGAAATAGTTTGTAAGGTTGTCATTAATATGTGCTTCTTGGATATTTGATATTTGACTACAGATTTTGTTTCTTTAATATTTGTGGAATACTTAGGCTTTTATTTCTTCTTGAATTATTTTTGGCACACTCACATTCTCTCTGTCCTTCCCCTTTGTCCCCTATATGTTCATTTAAAGTTTTGATTTTCTAATTTATTGACTTAAAGTTGTTCATAATTTTATCTTTCCAATGTCCATAGCATCTTTTCTATTTTTTATTTCTGATAATCATTTGTGTGTCATTTCTCTCATCTTCTCTTTTTAAAACTATCTTACTTGTCATTTACTTGAATGTATTTCCAGAGAATTAACTTTAGACTTGGCTTTTTCTTATATTTTATTAGTATCTATACTTTATTTCATTCACTATATTTTCTTTGGTTTTATTTTCTTCTTCTTTTTAAGACCTTAAGCTAGGCCCTGGCTGGTGTGGCTCAATGGATCGAGTGCCAGCCTGTGAACTAAAGGGTCGCCAGTTTGATTCCCAGTCAGGGCACATTCCTGGGTGTCCCCAGTGGTGTTGGGGGGCAGGGTGCAGGAAGCAACCACACATTGCTGTTTCTCTCCCTCTCTTTCTCCTTTCCTTCCCTTCTCTCTATAAATAAATAAATAAAATATTTTTAAAAATCTTAAGATAGATGCTTACATATTGATTTTAGCCTTCTTTTCTAAATTTCTATATAAATACTAATTTAAGTGTATTCTACAACTTATCCTATGTAGTATTTCTCTTATTATTTGATTCTGACTAATATTTAGTTTTTTATATTATAACTTTTGATCTCCTGAATTATTTTTAAACATACAGGGCTTTTCTATGTTTTTATTATTGAACTATAGCTTGTCTACTTTATGATTAAAGAGCATGGTCTTTTAAAAATTTATTTATATATTTCTACCCAAGTTTTTGTTTCAAAATATTTCAAACTTAAAGAAATGTTGCATTATAGTATAATGAATACTTAGATTCATCAAATTCATTAACATTTGGTTACATCTGTCTGTTGTGTATGTTATACTTACCTCTCTCTCTTTTCTCCTTTCCCCACACTCTTCCTCTTTCTTTCCTCACATCATTTGAGTATTTCTTTTGGACATCATGAGAGAATATGCTTTTTTAATTTAAATGATTTTGAGACTCAATTTATCTCTTGAAACATGGCCAGCTTTTCTAGATGTTTCATGTATGCTTGAAACTATGTATTTATAGTGTTTGGGTGAAGTTTTGTATGTGTCTCTTTGTGTGTGTGTATAGTTTGTTAATTATGCTCTTTAAACCATTATATCTTCTTTTTTTTCTGTTAAAATTTGTATTTTTCTCCTGCAATCTGTCAGTTTTGCCTTATATACTATTATTATTATATATTCTCACTGGAGGACATGCTTATTGATGTTAGAGAGCAGGTAAGGGAGGGGGAGGGAGAGAAACATGATATGAGAGAGAAACATTGATCTGTTGCTTCTTGTACACACCTAACTGGGGACCAAACTGCAACCTAGACATGTGACCTGACTAGGAATTGAACCTGTGACTTTTCAGTTTACTGGATGATGCTTGAACCAACTGAACTACACAAGATAGGACTTGCTATATACATTTCGTGGCTATGTTATTAGATGCATATAAATTTTAAAATTGCTATCTCTTTTCTGGTAACTGAATGTTTTATCCTTACCTTAGGAGGTGACTATCTTTATAATGCTTTTTGCCTTAGGGTATATTTTTTTGCTTAATATTAATTGAGCTATACCAGCCTTTCTTTTAAAAACAGAATTTGCCTGACAAATATTTTCCTAAATTTTTTACTTTCAACTTTTACATATTTGTCTTTTACCTGGAGCATTTAGTTCATTGACATTTATTTCTTCATAGCTGGGTCTGTGCCCTACTTTATTTCTTATTTTATCTTATCTATTCAGAGTTTATTTTTCTCTTCTTTCTTGTATCTTTTAGATTCACTACTTTTTTTCTCATTTTTCTGACACTTTTTCCTTAGGTAGTTTCAAAGTCATAACTCAATTTCTGTTCATTTGTTTGCTTGCTTGTTTAGGGGTTACTTTAGAAATAATAACATGCATACTTAAATTATCAAAGTTTACTTATTAGAGATAAATATCAAGGAAAAATAAAGGAGCCATCAATTCTATGTAGGTGGGTCCAGGTAAAATTCTCAGAGAACTTTAAAAAATATTTTAAAATATAATAAAAATTATTTGTAACACAAGTTCAAATAATACAGAAGTAAAAAGTATGGGTTGCCATTTGGAGTGCCTCCTTCAGAGCTTCTCGTATGTAAGCATATGGGTTGGTGCTCTAAAACAAAGTGAACTTGCTTTGTATTTGCTATAACTTTTTTGTTTTTTAACCTCATAGTATATCATAGATATCTTTCCATGTCAACACATACAGATGTGCATCATTATTTTTAAGGGTTATACAATATTGCAATCAACAGATGAATCATAGCTTATTTAAGCATTTTCCTTTTGCAGAGAAATTTACAATGATACCAATTTTTGCTGTAAAAACAGTGCTTCAGTGAACATCAGTGTACATGAGTCTTTGGCATCCCTTCTGTGGGAGAGATTCCTGTGGAATTGCTGACTTAAAGGGAATGCATATTAAATTTTGTCATTAAAGAAATTAGGTAACAAGACTTCCGGCCAAGATGGAGGCATAGGTGGAAACACTGTGCCTCCTCGCACAACCAAGTTTAAAGACAACAAAGTTTTAGTAACAAAAACAGAACCAAAACACAGAAAATGGAACTGTACGGAAGTCCGACAACAACAAACCATTCAGCCAGACCGGTAAGAGGGGCGGAGTCAGCGGTTGGCGGAGCGGGGTTATGGCAGGAAAAAGTGGCCAGACCGACCCAGGTGCGCAGGTGGCGATTGGCAGATCCCAGGTGTAGGGTGGTAATGGGCAGACCCAGTGAGGGCACAAAGCTGCTGGCTAACCGAGGTCACACATTCACACTCAGATAAACCAGGCGAAGGAGCGAGCAGTGAGACAGACCACTCAGGCTAGGGCCCCAGCAACGGGAATTAAAGCCCAAAAGCACCAATTTGAAAAACTTTCGGGGTCAAGGTGCCAGGAGAAGTTCCCAGGCTCACAGTAGTTTGTTGGAGAGACCCGCAGGGTCCTGGAGGGTGCACAGGCCCACACACCTGGGAGCCGGCACCTCCGGGGGCCCAATTTGCTTGCGGGAAGCAGCAGAGGGGACCGAAATCTGAGAGAGAGCGGAACAAACCCCATTGCCCCTCTCTGACCCTGCCCCCACATACGGTGTCACAACCCAGGGACTGGGTCACCCTGCCCTGGTGAACACCTAAGGCTCTGCCTCTCATACATAACAGGCGTGAACAGACCAAAACATTATGGCTCAAGAACAGCTCAAACCCCAGAGCCAATACTTCTAAGTGACCAAGAGATAGCCACCATATTGGATGCACAGGCAAAACACTGGTGATCAGGATGCTCACAGAACTGGTTGATTTTAGTCACAAATTAGAGGAACAAATGAAGGCTAAACTAATTGAAATGAAGGGAAATGCACAGGAAACCAATAGTGATGGAAAGGAAACTGGGACTCAAATCAATGGAATGGACCAGAAGGAAGAAAAAAATGACCAAACAAAGAAGAATGAAGAAACAAGAATTCAAAAAAAATGAGGAGAGGCTTAGGAACCTCCAGGACATCTTTAAACATTCCAACATCTGAATTATAGGGGTACCAGAAGGGAAAGAGGAATAGCCATGAGTAGAAAACTTATTTGAACAAATAATAAAGGAGAACTTCCCTAAGCCGGCAAAGGAAATAGACTTCCAGGAAATCCAGGAAGCTCAGAGTCCCAAAGAAGTTGGACCCAAGAAGAAACACGCCAAGGCACATCATAATTACACTAGTCAAGATGAAAACGAAGGAGAGACTCCTAGAAGCAGCAAGAGATAAGGGGACAGTCATATACAAAGGAGTTCCCATCAGACTGTCAGCTGATTTCTCAAGAGATCTTTTGAGGCATAAAGGGGCTGGAAAGAAGTATTCCAAGTCATGAAATCCAAAGACCTACAGCCAAGATTGCTTTATCCAGCAAAGCTTTCATTTAGAATGGAAGGGCAGATAAAGTGCTTCTCAAATAAGGTCAAGTTAAAGGAGTTCATCATCACCAAGCCCTTATTATATGAAATATTAAAGGGACATATCTAAGAAAAAGAAGATAAAAAATATTAACAGTGAAAGGACAGCAAACTCACAGTGATTAACAACCACACCTAAAACAAAAGCAAACCAAGAGGACAGCTAGATCAGGAGCAGAACCATAGGAATAGAGACCACATGGAAAGTTAGCAACAGGGGAGTGGGAGGAGGAGAAGGGGGGAGAAGGGACAGAGAATAAGTAGCATAGACGGTAGGTAGAAAATAGACAGGGGGTAGGGCAAGAATAGTATGGGAAAAATAGAATCTAAAGAACTTGAGACACATGGACATAAACTAAACGGGGGGAATGGTGGGGGAGGGGTGTGCAGGGTGGAGGGGAATGAAGGAGGGGAAATGGGACAACTGTAATGGCATAATCAATAAAATATATTAAAAGAAAAAAATTAGGTAACAAAATATCTGGAGTAGTCAAAATCATGGAAACAGCAGAATGGTGGTTGACTGGGCTGGGGGAGGGGATGAGGGGTTGTTATTCAGTTTATACAGAGTTTCAGCTTTGTAAGATGAAAAAGGTCTAGAAATCTGCTCAACAATGTGATATGTTGGGTTAGCCAAAAAGTCTGTTATGTTTTTTCTAGAACATAAAAGACACACTTTTCATTTTCACCAGTAACTTTATTGACTTGGATATCTTGAGTATGTCGGTTATCTCCTGCTATTGGCTTCTAGTGGATAGCTGCCAGGGGTGCTGCTAACATCTCCCAATGTATAAGACAGCCCCACAGCAAAGAATTACTTGGACAAAATGTCAATAGAACCAAGAAACTTCACAAACCACTTGACACATTTGATCAGTCACAGCACCTTCTCCATACACTGCACAAATCTTTTGTGTTTTAGTTGCATTTTTACCTTTCTTGAAATAATAAAGCATAATATGCTGAAAATGTTGCCTATCTTCTTCCATCTTCAATATTAAAACAGCTGCACAAAAATTTAATGTTGATAAATTTTTTTAAATGCATGCTGATATGACAGCTGTCATAATACAATATAACAAAATTGTTTCAAATGAAGTTAAGACAACTAAGCACTGCTAGAGCCATAAAAAAACTAATGGACTTTTTGGCCAACCCAATAGTTAACAGTACTCAAATATACACAGATTAAAAGGGTAAATTTCATACTATGTATTTCTTACCACAATTTAAGAATTGTTTAAAAAAAGATTTTAGCCCTGGCTAGTGTAGCTCAGTGGATTGAGCATGGGCCTGTGAACCAAAGGATTTCAGTTAAATTCGCAGTCAGGGCACATGCCTGGGTTGCAGACCAGTTCCCAGCAAGGGACACACAAGAGGCAACCATACATTGATATTCTCTCCCTCTTCCTTCCCTTCCCCTCCAAAGATAAATAAATAAAATCTTTAGAAAAAAGATTTTAGGTTGCTGCAAGAGTTTGGTATAATTGGGACATATTTGGGAGGATGAGGTAGATGGGTGGTGGGAGATTGATCATAAAGGTCCTTGTAAGCCATTTTGAGCAGCCAGAACTTTATTTATTTATTTTTTTGGCAGTTTAGGCATTTGAAGGGTTTCAAACGGGAATACATTGAGTATTTTTGTGTTTTAGGGTATTCACTGAACCACAAAGTTGAGGGCCAAAATGGGAGAGGACAGAGGGTGGAATAGAGGCAGGGAAGTCAATTAGAATTGAAATAATATTGAATTAATGTAGATGTGAGTGGAGGGGTAAATTGGGTGTTAAGGAAGTAGAATGGCGTGACCAGTTGGAAGGGGTAAGAAGTAAGAGGAGACAAGGATAACTCTGGTTTCACATAGCTTGTGTGTTTCAGTGGCAAGTGGTTGCATTAACTAAGGCAAGAAATGTAATAGGAACAGAAGGTTTGAGGGTAAAAAACCAAATGAACTCATTTTGGATGTATTGTTTTTGAGGTGTATCCAAACAGAGCTAAGCATGAGCTTACTCGGTGTATGGGCTTAAAGCCTGGAAGAAAGGTCTAGGCTAAAGAGAGATCTAGAAAGTGTTTTTAAGATATAAATGGTAGCAAAAAACATGACCTACAGGCCAAACATTTGTTATCCACATGTTAAAGCATCAGTGACCAGTGTTAGTTTATGAAGACTGGTCAGACTGAGGACAGAACTCAAGGAAGGATCCAACCTTTGTGGGCAGTTGGAAGAAGAGCAGTCAGCAGAGACTGAGGGGCAGTCAGATAGAATGAGAACATGAGAGGCAGCATCGTGGGGCTAAGGGAAAATGGTTTTAGCAGGAAGGATTGGGATAGGTGGCTGGCGTTGCAGTAAGGTCACACAAGACTGCAAAATCACCACTGTTGGATTTAGAGATTAAATTCTTTGCCATGAAATAATGTATACTATAAGTAGAAATCAGATTTCAGTGAGTTGAAAAAGGAATATGAGGTGAGAAAATGGAGAGAGTGAAAGACTAATTGTGCTTTAGGAGGTAGGGACACATTTATTAATGTCTCCTGGGTTTCAGGTACATACAACATACAACAGACACATACACATCTCCGGCATGGACAACAGATTTCACTGTTCTACCTAATATATTTTTGGTTAAAAATATTTTTTTTTGTCCAGAGTCATTTTAATTTTTGTCTACATACAAGGTATGAGTACCTCATGATCTAAAAGGAAAGGGAACCTCTTTCACTCTCTGCGGCAAAATTCTTGTTCTTCATCCCTTGGGCATAGGGGGGGAAATGTTGGTAAATGGATTTTTTTGTCTACATTATATCCTCCATCCCCTTTTAATCCCCAACAGAATTGAGCTATTATCCCACCTTCCTTCACTCCCAGGCCCAGTATGAAAGCCAGCGGATCCAGCTGGAGTCAGAGCTGGCTGTGCAGCTGGAGCAGCGGGTGACAGAGAGGCTGGCGCAGGCTCAGGAGAGCAGCTTGCGGCAAGCAGCCTCCCTGAGGGAACATCACAGGTACCTGGGACTTACTGGATGCCGCATCTCTTCAGGCACACAGGTGTTGTTAGTGCCCTGCCCACATCCTCTCAGATCCCTTTATCATCTTCCAACATGCTGGCTCTTGTCAGCTGGGACCTAAGTCTGTCAGTGGGAGAGCTGCCTGCAGGTGCACACAGAGAACTGGAGTGCTCGATGATTTTCCTCCCACGGGCATTAGTCCTTAACCAATAATTGGTGGGTGAATATAAATTTCCCAGCTCCCTTGCCCCTGATGGGGACAATGATGATCATGACCTACACCATCTCCAAGTTGACCTGTGGGATTGAGCCTCCTTCCCATCCCAGTTTCACTTCTCACCCCCACTTCTCTACCATTCTTTTTCCCAGAAATGCTTCTTAGGGGAATAATTTTTCAGTAAATCCTCATCTCAGTCTTCACTTCTGGGGAACCCATCCTAAGACAGCAGCTTTGTTCTTTCCTCTTTCCTGAGCCCACTGTGCTGTGCCAGGCCAGCTGCCTGTGGCTAGCTGTCTCTCACATGCACACTCTGCCTTTTCTCACCTGTGTCCTCTTAGGAAGCAGTTGCAGGACCTAAATGGACAGCACCAGCAAGAATTGTCCACTCAGTTGGCTCAGTTCAAGGTGGAAATGGCAGAACGAGAGGAAAGGCAGCAGCAGGTGGCTCAGGACTATGAGCTCAGGTACCAGTCCCTAGAGTATTGCTTTTACCCCTCAGTCCCTTTTCCTGTGCACAGAGCCCAAACTGGGAAGGGTGAAGAGCTAAGAGCTGCCGCCTCCATAGACTTATCCTCTTCTACATTGGCCTCAGCTCCTTTCAGAATTTCTGATGTCCGACATTCCACCGTGGTTCCCCTTATTCTCCGTCTTTGCTTTCTCAAAGGCTATCTAGTCAGCTCTCCCATCTTTTCTTCAGACTGGCCCGGGAGCAAGCTCGAGTGCGGGACCTGCAGAGTAGGAACCAGCAGCTGGAGGAACAGCGGGCCGAGCTGGTAGAGCGACTCCAAGCCATGCTGCAGGCCCACTGGGAGGAGGCAAACCGACTGCTCAGCACCTCTGCCCTGCCTCCTGACCTCCCAGTAGGCGTTACCCCTTTAAGCTAAGCTGCTCAGAGTTGGTAGATAGATCCCTTTTTTGAAGTCTAGCTTCCTCCCAAGAGAAGTCCTAAATTCAGGTCCTTGAACATGTATTAAAAAAAAATCTGAGGAACTGTCTCATCAAAAGAAATCTTTTTTTCTGCGGCCATAACTCACCCAGACTGGCCACAGTGCATTGGGCCTGACTCTTTTCCCAGCTCAAGAGGCGGTGAGGAACACGTGGTTCTAGTTTTGCCAAATGGTAACTGAATTACGAGGTTAAGGGCCAAAATTGTTGCTAAATCCTGCCCTAGAGTAGGATTGGGAGCCTCACCCCTGGCCTGTTTTATGTTGCTTGGCATCTCCTGCTTCTTTTAATTATGCAATTTTTATTGTTAGCTAAAATGCTTTTTTGGAATAGATATGCACATGGTAAGGAAAAAAATCCAAACCATTCAAAAAGGTATAGGGTGAAAAGTAATCTCCCTCCTGTATCTGCACCTCAGTCTCCCGGCTCCTCTCCCCAGGAGCAACTGCTGTTACTGGCCTCTGGAGTGCTCCCCCCACAAATGGTAGCCTTCTACACACTGTTGTATGATTTTTTATTTAACTAAGTGCTTATCGGCGGAATTTAAAGTTGTATAATATATTTTGTTTTTACAAACTGCTGCAATAAATATCATTAATGCATATCTGTCCAAGTGTATCTATAAAATTTCTAGAAGTGAAATTGTAAGATCAAAAGTAGGCATCTTAATATTTGATAGACATTATCAAATCTTTCAAGGAAGTTTTAATTTGTAATCTTACTAAAGTGTCTGTACCATGTCTTGTCTCTTTTAATACCCTAGGCTTTGACCCTTTTTCTCCCTCTCTCTTGTGCCCAGGTCCCTACCACCAGCCCCTGCAGCCCTGGGCCACACGAACCAGAGAAGGGGGAGAGGAGCGTCTGGAATATGCCTCCCATGGCTGTGGCCCTAAAGCCTGTGTTGCAGCAGAGCCGGGAAGCAAGGGACGAGCCCGCTGGAGTGCCACCTGTTCTCTGTAGCTCCTCCCCAGATCTTAGCCTCCTGTTGGACCCCACTTTCCAGAGCCAACATTCCTTCCAGCCCCTGGAACCAAAGCCAGATCTTACTGAATCTTCAGGTAACTGGGAACAGATATCACAGGGGTGCCCCTTCCATGCACTAATAGGCTCCCTCTAATCTAGCTGCTTCTTTGTCTTGGGACTTGAGTATTTGGATTCCCAGATGTCTGAGTGACCATACATTGCAAGGAGCAGAAATCCACTCAAGTTGGATTGAATGAAGGGAGTGAGATCTCAGGGAAATGTCATGTAGCTGGACCTAATGAGAACTGGAGCTTGGCTCCAGCAGTGCTCTCAGGAACTGAGGTGCCTGCTACTCCTCTTTGGCTTGCTTGGGTTCTTGACTCTGCCTCTCCCTGCACATCTGTTCCTTTCTCTCTCAAGGTGCTAGCTCTGATAACTTTGGCTTGCCACATGGACTTGACCAGCCATGACACTGATTCCAGCCAAGACTCTAGACAACCTTATAGAGACCATCGGCCTCTGTTTCTTAGGTCCAGTTTAGAGAGAGGCCATCTGATGGGTTGGCAACCATCGCCTGGATTGGCTAACCTTGGGAGTGGTGTCCACCCCTGGTTTAGTCATCTGTAATTTGGGTGGATGGGAGTGCTGTGTATAGTGCAAACATGAAAAGCCAAGTTGAATTAAGAATGAAGGATGAACCCTGCCGTGTGTGGCTCAGTTGGTTGGAGCATCGTCCTGTATACTGAAAGGTTGCAGGTTCGATTTCCAGTCAAGGCAGATACTTAGATTGTGGGTTTCATCCCTGGTCCAGGAGCTTACAAGAGGCAACCCACTGATGTTTCTCACATCAGTGTTTCTCTTTTTCACTGTCTCTCCCCCCGACTTTTTTCTGAAAGCAATAAAAAAATGTCCTCAGGTGAGGTTTAAAAAATTTTTTAAAAAGAATGAGGGATGAATTATGTCACAGTTTTAGTATTTTTTACAGTCTGGGTGATATGTATTATTTATTTACAGTCTGAATACCACAGCTTTCCCCTTCTGTCTACACTTCTTAGAATTAGCTCTTCGATCTCCCAGTTCCCTTCAACCCTTCCCTCCAGCTATTTTAATCTTTCGTTATCTTCTCACTGCAGCATCACTCTTATGTTTAATAGGCCTCTTTCTTCTGGGCATTCGGTGAGTTGAGCTATGGAAGAACCCCTCCCCCTACAACATACGCATGTGTGCGCACGTTTCATTTTACAGATGGGGCCTTGCATCCCAATCACAGAGCAGAACGGCCATTCCCTGAGGAAGATCCTGGATCAGATGGGGATGGCTTCCTAAAGCCAGGGCTACTCCCCCCTTCTCAGCTGGAGGGCCTCAAGCATTTTTTGCACCAGGTAAGAGAGTGCCCATGCATCCCACCTTATTTTCTTCTTCCATTCTTCATTTCCTCTTTCTGCTGTAGGAGTCCAGGACTCTGGCATCTTTTCCCTTTTAGAATTACTACTTTGTCCCAGCTTCTTACTCTTCCAGTCTTATTCCTATCTTAGAAGTCCTTTCTGGAACATAGGCGACCAATTGTAGCTCTTACTTCCCCAGCCTCTGCTTCCCTCAGATACCTAAGTCTTTCTTTATTGGTCCTGAGGGAACTTTACTATCTTGTCCCCGCAGCTGCTGGAGACAGGACCCCAGAACAATGACAACCCCTCTGTTGACCTGTTGCCCTCTAAGTCCGGTGGGTGCCAGCTCTAAAAAAGATTGGGGTTGGGATACGTGGGAGTGGGTTCTCTGGGATGGATTTTTAGGACCTGGCAAAAGTGATGAAGCCTAATAAGGGCCAGGGGGGTGGACCTCCTTGGCCTTTTAACCCATTTCCTGATTTTTTAATCTCTTAACTCTTGCTAGGTCCCCTGCCTGCCCCACTTTGGGAGGAAGCACCTCAAGTGCCATACCTCCCACCCCCTGTCCATAAAACTAAAGTGCCCTTAGCCATGGCGTCCAATCTTTTCCGGGTCCATGAGCTTCCCTCAACCCATTTTCGGAGCAGTGGCCCCAGCAGTGGCTCCCCAGAGAGAGGTGAGCAGGTCGTGATTTATTGGGAGATGAAAAGGGAGGTGTTGGGTGTGGAGCAAGTACCCGGAACTAAGGCCCTTCTGGGTTCCTAGAGAGCTGGGAGGAGGGCTCGGGAGAGCAGGTCTAGGATGATGACCATTACTGATCTGTCTCTCAGGTGGAGATGGGCTCGCATCCTCCAGGCAACTGATGGAGGTGTCTCAGCTGTTACGACTGTACCAGTCTCGGGGCTGGGGGGCACTGCCTCCTGAGGACCTGCTGCTCTACCTGAAGAGGCTGGAGCATAGCAGGTACCAGCCTGGGAAGGAAGGGAAGAAGGATTATGTGGGTAGAATCTGGACGGTGGGCAGGGAGATGGCTCAGGCAGGGAAGAGAGGGTGTGTGTGTTCTCCATTGAGTGCTCTTTTCTCCTTTTCTGGGGAAGAAAGTAAAGGTAAGATAAAGATTGAGTCTCTTCTTCCTACATCTCCCCCTGCTCCCCACCTTTCTTTTTATTCTTTAGACATTTAAAAAAATTATATCTAAAGAGAAGGGAAGGGAGGGAGAAAGAGAGAGAGAAACATCTATCCATTGCCTCTTGTATGCACCCTAACTGGGAACTGAACCCACAGCCCAGGCATGTGTTCTGACTCGGACTGGAACCTGCAGCCTTTCGCTTTGCAGGATGATGCCCAACCAACTGAGCCACACTGGCCAGGGCTCTCCATCTTTATTTTTTGTCTCTTCCTTTCTACTTAATTTTCTTTGCTTCTAAAAAAGTCTCTTCACATGTCTTTCTACCTTAGTTTTTTCTTCTTTACCCTGCAGCTCTTAACTCTGAACTCTAGGATTGTGATTCCCTAGTATAACTCAATATTTGATTTCATTAATGTCTCCTCCTATTTTTAAAAATTACATATTTATTTTTAGAGGGGGAAGGGAGGGAGAAAGAGAAGGAGAGAAACATCAATGTGTAGTTGCCTCTGGCGTGCCTCCTACTAGGGGACCTGGCCACAACCCAGACATGTGCCCTGACTGGGAATCGAACCAGCGACCCTTTGGTTCACAGGCTGGCACTCAGTCCACTGAGCCACACCAGCCAGGGCCTTCCTATTTGATTCTAGGACTGTCTTGTTTATTCTTAAGAGACAAAGTTGAGGAGTAGTTTTCCTATTTACTGTTGGGCTGGGGAGAACTCCTCCCCCATCCTCATCCCTTGATTTGTATGGCAGGACTGACAGCCGAGGGGATAATATCCCCAGAAAGAACACAGAGTCCCGCTTGGGTGAGCTCCCCCGGAAAGAGGTGAGCGAAAGTAAGGCAGAGCAAGGGATAGGAGGGCCCTCACTGACTTGTTCCTCCAACTCTGCACACTCCACCCTATGGCCTGACCCACCCCATTCCTGTTCCCATTCTCTGTAGTATGGTCATTCCCCTTTGCCAAAGGATTCTTGTCCTTTCCATGCGTGACTTTTCTTCAGTGGGTCAGGAGATGAGAGTGCTGGATGCTGACTTTCTCTTCTCTTTCCTTCAACTCTTATGTTTCCTCCCAGGCTCTCCCTCGCCGCCTTGCCACAGTTCCTAGGAATGAAAAACCTCCGGCACGCAAGAAAAGTGGGCACCCTGCCCCTGGTAGCATGAGGAGTCGGGCAGGAATCTGGAGATAAGCCCCTAGGCCTTTCTTCTCTTCTTTGTTCTCTTCTTATTACTATTTTAATAAATGCTCAGTAGTCTGTATTAGAGTCTGTGACTCAGGAATTTGGCAAATGGAGGTTTTATAGGAAACTACTTTGTAAAGAAACCTCATTTTATTCTAGTTGAGTATTTTTTTTTGTTATGTTTCTATTTTATATTATGTGGAAAAAGATATGAAGACAGTCTTATGGCTAGACTGGAGAAGTTTTAATGAGCCATGTTTCAATGTTTTAAGAGTATAACCCACAGAGTGCTTAGCTTTGGTTGGTAGTATGATTTCAAATGATTTTTATTTTCTTTATATATTCCTGTGTTTTCCAAAGTTCCAAAAACAAGCATGTATTATTAATCAGAAAAAAACACAAACTTTTAATAAAAGAATAAGTTATATAAAGAATTTGAGTAAAAATTTGATTATTGGAGAGACAGTTTTCTCCTTTCAGAGCAGGCAGTTGTTTGAGATTGCATTAGTAAGACTCTGGGAGATTCCACCCCACCTAGCAGACATTATGGCTGCTATTACACCTTCGGGTGTTACGACATGTACAGAAGACTGGAGTGCTGGCAAGAGAAATAAAGCCCATGATTACAAAAAATTCCTTCCTAATACTCACCAAAATGAACACAGAGAAACAATATTAGAGAAGAAATGGCATCTATGTGAAAGTAAGAAGTGCCCCAGCTTCACAGGACAAACACTGACAAACACACCGTACAGTTTACATCACGATGAAGGATGACGCTGCAGGACCCACACACGGCTTTCCAGCCCTGCATCTCAGGGCAGGGTGGTGATGATGGTAAATACAATTCTGAAGGGCCTGATCCTAGGTGTTTGAGGGACAGAGTTTACTAGATTCCCTGATGTCCTTCTACTTGCTCCTGAATTATTTGGTTAGATCCAGAATAGATATTATAGAGTATAGACTCACATAGTATTTCATATTAATAAATGTTTGTCTTATTTCCTTCCACCTAAAAGTAACTTTGGAGCCCCTGGGAAAGGGAAAAGGGAAGACGAGATAAACACACAACTCCGGCCAGGACAGTGGTTGCCGGTCTCACTCAGGACAGCCCTTGCTGGCAGAGAAAAAAGAGGGGAACTCACACAGGAGCGGCACTAGACTCAGAAGACTTTTCAAACTCTGTCTCTTCACCCACCTATGGAAATGTTTGCTTTTCTATTTTTACCTCAAGTGCATAAAATTTATTTGACCGAACTCTTTGACTTATGGCACAGTATCATTATTGGTAAGGGAGGTTTTTATAGTGTTTTAGCGAGTTGGCAAAATGAACACCCAGTCTTATCTCATTATCTCTTGGATTCCAACTTGCTGCCCTCGGTTGACTTGCCCTACATTTTTCTTAACATTAAAGACAGTCTGGAGAATATTTCCCAACTCTGCAGAACAAAATCTGGAAAGGGCACAGTGCTGACTTAACCATTCGGTGAGCCAACTATTTTTATTTTTATTTGAAAATATGTTGTACCCACATTAAAAGTCTGCTTCTTCACAAAATGCCACCAAGGAGGCTGGGGAGGAGTAGAAAACCCACAGTTGAGCAGCTCTTCTCCCAGTTTTTCCTCTATAATTATCTTGGGAATATTCTGAGAGAGGAAAAAAACTAAATGATTTTTAGAGCTCTGTGAAAGCCCACGTTTAGAGGAGGTGGTACATCCTTTAAGCTTAAGGTTTGGTTGGTGTAGACAGGGTGTCACATGGCACTTTGTCTCCTGAGAACTCCCAAAGCTACTTGGTGTTGGTAGGGGAGATTCTGGTGGTAGAATATATTCAGGTAAAGGCGAAGCTGTTATAACAAACAAACCTGGTGGGACTGAGGCTTTTGGGCAAAGTCTACTTCCCTGGTAATGGTCTAAAGCAGTGGGGTGGTCCTGCTGCATGTGGTCACATAGGGTCTCAGGTTCCTTCCACCTTCTTGCTCTGCTATCCCCTACATCCGTGTTATTACTTATGTGGTTGAAGCAAGATCATTGTCATGTAGGACTCTCAGCTGGCAAGAAGGGAAAAGAGCCATGTTCAATGTCTTAAGACCCACTCTTGGAAATTCCACACATTAATTTTATTTTTATTTCATTAGCAAACCTTGGTCACATGGCCACATCTGACTGTTGGGGACCACTCCGTGTGGTTTAAGAGATTGTAGCCTGAGAGAGCAGGCACTGAAAGGAGCTGGTAAGTCTCCCTGGAAAACCAGGTAATAATGCAGGTGGCAGGGTTCATATGTGTATGTACATACACATTTATGAAATGGATAGAGCAAGGACTAGAAACATACCTACTAACAAAAACAAAATGCCTTTGGCAAATTTATGTTGAGCCCATGTCAAATTCTATTAAGTTAAAAGAAAAGGAAAAAAGCATGCCAGCCTGGTGGAAAGTTGCTACTGTGAAGCAACAGGAAGTACTCCAACAGTCGGAGTTGTGTGGATGGCTAGATAACGTTTGACATCAAAGGGAAAGAGGACTTTGAAGTAAGGAAAGAGTAAGATGTCTGTAATGCTCTATATAATTCACATTCTCTATAAAGCTTCAAATGATTGCACTAGTAGCATCTTAAAGGGTGTGGTTCTTTTAATCTTGGTACAAAGAAACATTACATTTAAAATATAAATGAAATATACTGCAATTTTTGTAATTCTTTTCAGCATTATTTTGCTACATCAGGGATTAAAAAAAAAGTCCTGGGCCTCCCTTATCTTCTGGAAAGTTGCTCTCATTAAAACTTTTATTTTTCACACTGACCAGGGCAACTCAGCTGGGTGTTGGCCTGCAAAGTGAAAAGTAGCGAGGTTTGATTCCCAGTTAGGGCACACATGCTTGGGCTGCGAGTTTGGTCCCAGTCAGGGCCCAGGGGAGAGGCAACCAATTGATGTTTCTTTCTCACATTGATGTTTCTCTCCCTCTCTTTTCCCCCTCCTTTTTTCCCTCTAAAATAAATAAATAAAAGTCTTTTTAAAAACGTATTTTTCCCCAGCAATTCCACTGCTGGGATTATACCCTAAGAGCCCTGAAACATCAATCCAAAAGAACCTATGAACCCCAATGTTCATAGCAGCACAATTTACAATAGCCAAGTGCCAGAAGCAACCTAACTACCCATCAGTAAGTGAGTGGATCAAGAAACTATGGTACATTTACACAATGGAATTCTATGCAGCAGAGAGAAAGAAGGAGCTTATACCCTTTGCGACAGCATAGGTGGAACTGGAGAACATTATGCTAAGTGAAACAAGCCAGGCAGTGAGGGACAAATACCATATGATCTCACTTTTAACTGGAACATAATCAACAAAAGAAAAAAGCAAAACCAGAGACATTGAAATTAAGAATAACCTAACAATAGCCAGAGGGGAGAGGGGAGAGGACTGTGGGGAGAAGGGTTTTCAGGAACTACTACAAAGGACACATAGACAGAACCAAGAGGGAGGAGAGTGGAAACAAGAGAGGGAGGTGGGTTTGGATGGGGTGGGGGATGGAGTGGAGGGGAGAAAATGCAGACAACAGTAATTAAACAACAATAAAGTAATTTATAAAAAACAAAACTTATTTTTCATTTGATATCACTTTTTACTGTTTGAATTTTATTTTTGGCATGTATTGGATTTTCTTTTTTAAGTTATAATGTAATAATAATATCTAATAGTCAAGAGCTGGCAAACAAAATGCCTTGCATCTATGCTGGGGTAATTTAAGACTCCAACACCAGGATTTTCAACCACATGTTTTGGCCTCAGTACTGGTAGTTGCAGCTGTGTCACATCTGTGCAGGATGGTGGTGCTGCTGATATCAACAATAATTTATTATCTTTCCAGCAGCCACAAATTGGGTATTTGTGAGCAGCAATATATGAAGACTCCTGACTTCCAGCCAAGATGAAGGCATACGTAGATATACTTTACCCCCTCGCACAACCAAAAGAAGGACAACAATTTAAACACACACAAAAAATAATTAGAACTGCCAGAAAATTGACTTTGATATGACAACCAAGGAGTTAAAGAAGAAACATTCATTCAGACTGGTAAGAGGGGCAGCAATGGTTAGCTGGATCAGAGAGGACACACTGCAAGGTGGCGGCTGGAGGACCAGGTGATTCCACATTCTGGGGATAAATAAGGAGGAATAACTGGGGAGCAAGATAGACCACACAAGATAGGGTTCCAACACAGGGAAAGTAAGCCTCAAAACCTCTGGCTGAAAAAACCTGTGGGGGTTTCAGCAGCAGGAGAAACTCCTAGCCTCACAGGAGAGTTCACTGGAGAGACCACAGGGTCCTAGAACACTCACAAACCCACCCACCTGGGAATCAGCACCAGAAGGTCTCAAATTGCTGTGTGTTGTGGGAGAAGTGAGTGAAAGCTGGCAGAGAGCTGAGCAAGCAGCATTTTCCCTTTCTGACCCCTCCTTCACATACAACGCCACAATGCAGCGATGTGGGTTGCCCGCCCTGCAAATACCTGATGCTCTGCCCCTTATAACATAACAGGTGTGCTGGGACAAAAAAAAAAATGGCCCAAATGAAAGAACAGATCAAAACTCCAGAAAAAAATGCAGCTAAGCAATGAAGAGACAGCCAACCTATCAGATGCAGAGTTCAAAACACTGGTAATCAGTGTGGCTCAGTGGACTGAGTGCCTGCCTGCAAACCAAAAAGTTGCCAGTTCAATTCCCAGTCAGGGCACATGCCTGGGTGTGGACTAGGTCCCCAGCTCAGGGCATGAGGGAGGGAACCCATCAAAACACTGGTAATCAGGCTGCTCACAGAAATGGTTGAGTATGGTTGCAAAACAGAGGGAAAAGTGAAGGTTATGCAAAGAGAAACAAAGAAAAATATACAGGGAACCAACAGTGAAGGGAAGGAAACCAGGACTCAAATCAATGGTATGGAGCAGAAGGAAGAAATAAACATTCAACCAGAACAGAAAGAGGACACAAAATCTCAGAAAAATGAGGAGAGGCTTAGGAAACTCCAGGGCAACTTTAAACATTCCAACATCTGAATCATAGAGCTTCCAGAAGGAGAGGAGGAAGAACAAGAAATTGAAAACTTATTTGAAAAAATAATGAAGGAGAACTTCCCCAATCTGGCAAAGGAAATAGATTTCCAGGAAGTCCAGAAAGCTCAGAGAGTCCCAAAGAATTTGGACCAAGGAAGCACACACCAAGGCACATCATAATTACATTACCCAAGATTAAACATAAGGAGACAATCTTAAAAACAGCAAGAGAAAAGGAGACAGTTACCTACAAAGGAGTTCCCATAGGCTATCAGCCAATTTCTCAAAAGAAACCTTGCAGGCAAGGAGGGGCTTGAAAGAAGTATTCCAAGTCATGAAAGGCAAGGACATACATCCAAGATTACTCTACTCTATCCAGCAAAGCTTTCATTTAGAATGGAAGGGCAGATATAGTGCTTCTCAGATAAGGTAAAATTAAAGAAGTTCATCATCACCAAACCCTTATTATATGAAATGTTAAAGGGACTTATCTGAGAAAACAAAATTGATCAAAACTATGAACAGTAAAATGACAACAAACTCACCACTATCAATGACTGAAAGTAAAAAACAAAAACAAAAACGAGCTAAGCAAACACCTAGAACAGGAACAGAATCACAGAAATGGAGATCATTACTTGGAGGGTTATTAGCAGGTAGGGGTGGGGGAGAATGGGAGAAAAGGTACAGGGATAAGAAGCATAAATGGTAGGTACAAAATAGACAGGGGGAGGTTAAGAATAGTGTAGGAAATGTACAAGCCAAAGAACTTACATGTATGACCCATGGACATGAACTAAGGTGGAGCAGGAGTGCTGGTGGGAGGGGGTTGCAGGGCTGAGGGGAATAAAGGTGAGAAAAAATGGGACAACTGTAATAGCATAATCAATAAAATATACTTTAAAAATATGAAGACTCCTTTTGTATCGGGAGGTTCTTTGGTGAGGGCAAACATGGGACATAAATATTTATAGGATGTATTAGTCAGGGTTCTCCAGAGAAGCGGAACCAACAGGATGTGTATACATATATAAATATACACAGAGAAGCTTATTTTAAGGAATTGGCTCACATCACTACGGAATCTTGGCTAGTCCAAAATCTGTAGGGCAGCCTGTGAGCTGGGGACTCAGGTGAAGAGCTGTAATTTGAATTCAAAGGCAGTCTGTTGGCAGAATTCCTTCTTGCTTGGGATGGTCAGTCTTTCTGTTCAGGCCTTCAGCTGATTGGATGAATCCCCTCACATTATGGAGAGTAATCTGCTTCAACTCCTTGTCTACCGATTTAAATACTAATCAGTTGGTAATGGAAAATCTCCTATAAGCTGTTGGAGGAGGTGGCAGCATGCCAGATCCTGGGTCAGTTGCATTATAAATTATCCTAGACTTTTTAATGTGTATCTTTTATACAACCTGCCACTTTTCATTTATATATCGATACTTCAAAATTGCCTTTTCTAGCCGGGATTCAGGCTTTTGTCCATCAGCAAATGAATTAGCATTTCAAGTTGTATTATGGCAGTCACAGAGAAGTGTTAATTTGTGTATACATTTGAACAATTTAGTTATTTTTATTTTTAAAAAAGAGTAGAAAACAGAAAAGCACAACTGCCAATTTTATCAAGAAAATAATTGAGACAAATATGGCAAACATTAGGAGGGTCCAAAGGAACAAACCTATAGCTTTAAATGGGCTTCCACTGAACTTACTCTTAAAACTGGGCTTCTGGCTCTCAGGCTCAGGGTTTAGCTGCTTGTCTGTTGCTCCCCCTGGATCCTAAGCAGCTTGAGAACAGAGCCTGCATGTGCATTGGCTGGCAGAGTATTTGCCCAATTGATGTCTGCTGATTAGAATTTAAAATTTTTATTTTCTCTTATAAAGCTTGCTCATTGTAAAAGATTTAGAAAACAAAATCATAAATGAGAATCACATTTTCTTCTCATTTTTAATGCACACCCCAGAGGCCTCTGTGAAACTGATGGTTCTCCTTGGACTCTCCATGTCCTGTTCTGAGGCCCAGAATTCAATCAGCGGCACCTGTGGCCCTCTGGGCTGAGGGAAACTGCGGCTCCCAAGACCTTTGCTGCTCTGAATGAAGAATACTTGGAAGAGTGGATGAAAGAAAGGTTAAGGTTTCACCTGGAAAATGGGGGAAAGGTGGATAATATTTCAACATGTTGTTTTTATGCATCTGAAGGGATCCAGATTTCACCACAGTGGCATAAACATTATTCTGAGCTGCAGACACTTGAGAATCAGTAGGTACAGAAAGAACCTTCTCTTACCTGACTAAAAACAGAAACTTTTGGGAATGAGACTGACATGGTCCCCTCTTCAGGGTCGCCTCAGTGCTGGGAAGGGGGCCAAGGATGAAACTTCCATAAGTCCCTTCTTGGGGGGAGTTTCATGGTCTTGAAGAAAATGAAGACCATTGCACATACATAAACTCTCATCTCCCATTTTATTCCCATAAAAGCCCGTTTGTCTTTCCTAAAGGAACACATTTGTCCTTCCTGGAGAAGTCTTTTTCTCCCACTCCCTTCCCCCATTAGGTTAGGTATATAAACCCCCTACCTGTAAAGTTCTTGAGCCAAGTTAGACTTGACTCTGTGTGAGCCCCTGTGTACAGACGGAAATAAGCTTTGTCTTTGCTTATCTATCTTCCATCAGTTAATTCACAGGCCTCCTGTGAATTTAAGGGAGTAGAGGACAAGTTTCTTCTCCTAACAAAAGCAATCCTTTTAGAATCTTCCTCAAGTTTAGGGTAGAAGTTAGGGACTCCAGCTCCCTGGCAGGAATTCTAGTCTTAAACAACCCACTGCATGAGAGAGTTTTCTGTCAAACCTAACAATTTTCACGGTGTGAACGTGTTTGCTTGAAGCAGAGGACGGGTCACAAAGGAGGCCTGAGGTTTCAGGGAGCACTGAGGCCAGCTGAGCTCAGGTCTCAATCCTCCCCTGGAAAAAAAGAAGAAACTAGTAGGAAACGTTCGCACGCAGGCCCTGCATTTCCACAGCCAGAGAAAATTCTTTGTTGTATCTCCTTTTCCATGTTTTCTTACACATATCTGCCTTTGTTTTCTACTCTTGTGAGTGCACACTATTTTGCACCTTTAACTTGTATTATTTATTAGTTAGATATAATTTTTATATTGTAAATATAAACATTTTTCCAGATTATTAAGCATTTTTAGGTATTCTAAGTTCTGATGGCTGCAGAATATTACATCACACAGATGTGCCATGATTGTCTATAATCAGTCCTCCATTCTGGACAGTACGGTTTCTCTGAAGGTCTTGATATAACACATTAATTCTTGCATTGAACATCTCTGTACAGAAATCTTTGTGCTACAATCTCATATTATTTCCTAGGGTGATTTCCTAGAAGTAGAACTAAGGTTTAACTTACATAAAGTGTATAAATCTTAAAAGTTGATAAAATTTTACATATTTGAGCACTCAAGTAGACACTAGCCAGACCAAAACAGAATCTTTCCATTTCCATCACCCAGAAAGTCTCCTCATGCCCCCTCCTAGTCAATACTGACCCACTTCCCTGCGATAAGCCACTGTTCCCATCAGTAATGAATAATTTTGCCTGTTCGTGAACTTCATGTAAACAGAATCATCAATATAGACTCTTTGATGTCTGGCTCCTTTGTCTTAGTACATTGTCTGAGAGATTCATCTGTATTGTTAGACACACCAATAATTTACTCTTTTTTCTGTATTGTTTGAATATATCAAATTTATCTGTTCTCCTTTAGTAGAAATTTGGGTTGTTTCCAGTTTTAGGATGTTACAAATAAAGCCGCAGTAGACATTCTTGTACATGTTTTTGTGGATGTGTGCACGTATTTCTGTCGAGTACACACCTATGAATAGAAATGCTGATGGATCTGTTTAGCTTTAGTAGAAAACTGTCAAATGGTTTCCAGAGAGCTGAAATACTTTATATATTGTACCTACTAGTCATACATGAGCGTCCCAGTTACTGCTCCCTGTCCTTATCAATCTGTTTCATTTTAGCCATTCTGGTGGGTGTGTAGTGGTGTCTCATTGTGGTTTTAATTTGAATATGCACTTTTTATTATGAAAATAATATATTTATATATGAGAAAATTGGAAAGTACAAGAGAAAAAACTAAAAATATTCATATTCTACCATCCTCTTTTTCCTCTCTGACTTTATTAGATTTGGGGTATGTACCTACTTTTTTAAGGTTGCACTGATACACACCCCCACCACTGATGTGTGAAAAGTACTCTTTTTTTCTCTGAATTAGGATTATTTTTAAATTGTCAAGTTGTTATTTTGGTATCTCATTAGGGTTCTTTTTAGCATTTCTTTGATTCCTAGTGAGTTGGACTTTAAAAAATATTATTGCTATTTATAGTAATTTTTTGGTAAGTTGTTTCATTTCCTTTGGTGAAATAGATTTGTGATCATCACATTTAGCAAGTATAATGTTAAAAAAGAATTTTATGTGGTACTCTCATGAATTAACAGGTATGTAAAAATTTAAGATAAAATTTTAGCAGTCAAAATATAATATGACTCTAGAAGGAACATATACCCTGACCATCCTATTTTTTTCCCCTCTAAAGCTCAAGCCATCAGTGTGACTAATACTATTACTGGAAAAAAATTGTAAAAAATCATATAATTATTTTCATAAATGCCAAAGGGGAATTCCTCATTGAAACTCTTCTTAAAAGGAATAAAGGGTTGCTCTTTAACATGACAAAAAGGCTCTATTGAAAACCAAAGTTATACTTAATGGAGAAACATGAATTATTCCCCTTTAAAATAGGAATAAGACAAAAACACGTTATCAGCCTTATTTAACTTAGCTCTAAGAATTCTCCCAAAGGAATTTGAGATGAGAAAGATATACATAAAGGAAGGAAAGAAGTAAAACTACCATGTTTTGTAATGAAGTGAAAGGCATCTCAGAATTACTAGACATAATAGATAAAGGCATCAGAGGAACACAATCTAACAAATATTAATTTAGGAGAATTTCTATTTTTACATTAGTGTATCTCTCCATTATTTCTTTCCATTTACTCATTTCTCTTTTATTCTTTAGTAAAGGTTTATAACATTATTCCAAAGATCCTGCACATTTCATATTAAATTTTTACAGGTATGTAAAAGTTTTTATTGCTATTGTAAATGGCATCTTTTTTTGTCATTACATTTACTCTTTTTCTTAAATATATTAAATAGTGTATTTATTATATACACTGATTATAACATTGAAGAATATTTTATTCTTCAATTACAGTTGACATTAAATATTATATTAGTTTCAGCATAATGGTGAGACATTTATATAACTCACAAGGTGACCACCCTGATAAGTCTAGTACCCACGTGACACCAGTCATTACAATATTATTGACCATATTCCCTGTGCTGCACTTTACATCCTCGTGATTATTTTGTAATTTATTCTTTTAATTCCTTCCCCCTTTAAAAATTTTATTTATTAATATGAGAGAGAGAAACATTGATCTGTTGCTCCACTTATCCATGCATTCACTGGTTGATTCCTGTATGTGCCCTGATGGGGGTAGAACCCACAACCTTAGTGTATCAGGATGATGCTCCAACCCACAGACCCACTGGGCCAGGAGCATCCCTTCCCCTTTTCACACAGCCCCCAACCGCCCTCCCACCTGGCAATCATCGGTTTGGTCCCTGTTCCATAATATAACATTTGAACTTATTTGGAATTGTCTTTCATTTCTGTTTTTCTATAATTTAACAAGCATCAGTTATTCACAATCACAAATGATAGAGGTATATCACATGAATATCATGATGAAGTCTTGTTTAAGAAAGTTTAAAGTTTTATTTTTCTAGCTTTCATGTTGTAAAGCTGCTTCCACTTTCCTATTGTTCTTTTTCTCTTCTCAGTTTCATTTGTGATATCCTGGGAGGCATATTAATACTTTTAAAGAGCTTATTTATTTATTTTTAGAGAGAAGAGAGGGAGAAACAGAGGGAGAGAAGCATCAATGTGAGAGAGAATGTAGATTGGTTGCCTCTCATACGCACCCTAACCTGGGACCAAACCTGCAATCCAGGCATGTGCCCTGACCAGGAATCCAACCAGCAACCTTTCACTTTGGGGGATGATGCCCCACCAACTGAGCCACGCCGGTCAGAGCTAAGGCACTTTAAATTTAGGGAATAAAACAAATCACCGGTGCCTGATATACAGCATTAAACCAATTAGGATTTGATTATGTCACAGGTGGGCACAGGTAACCAGGTTCTTGGTGACTATGGACAAAGAATTGAACCGAACGCACACCACTTATAGCATGAAGAGAGAGCAGATAAATTAAGCAATAGTACACTCCAAAGGACATGGGAGCAGGCCAACTCTGAGCAGAGACTGACCTCAGGGTCTGGAGGGATTCTGTTCTTACACGGCAGATCCTTTCTGGCTAGTTTTGGCAGGCTTTTATTGCACATGTACAAGTAGTTGTATTACTTTAAAGCTACTGCACATGTCTCCCATGATTTTCCACCGGAGAAGGGGGTCGCACAAGGTTAATCTATTATAATGCTATTACAACGAAGCAGGGGTTGTGTAGCGTCTTTTGCGCAGGTGCATTTGTGAGTGACCATGATTCAGCACTTTTCCAGAAAGCGGGAACAACTGGTCTTAGAACAGGGTCTCTGTCCTGTATAGATGTCCTTTACCTTAGCCCTCGGGGCACCTCCAGAGTTTCCTCCTTCCTGACTATCTCCTGACTCAGTACCAGAATTTTTGCTAACTGTACCTCAGATTTTAAGCAGTTGACAGTAACCAGCACAGTGTTTGGTTATATATTGCTATGAAACAGCCACCCCAAAACTTGGGCTCA
This sequence comes from Sturnira hondurensis, assembly GCF_014824575.4. Taxonomy (NCBI): domain Eukaryota; kingdom Metazoa; phylum Chordata; class Mammalia; order Chiroptera; family Phyllostomidae; genus Sturnira; species Sturnira hondurensis. The sequence goes on along the minus strand of NW_028092466.1, from coordinate 4,637,619 downwards.
AGCAAAAAATGTATTCCAGTCACTCATCATGCTGTAACTTGACCAGACCTACCTGAGCAGTTCTCACCCAGGATTTGCAGTCGAGCGGGGAAATCTAGAGCCTCAGCTAGACTGGACATCCAAGATGGTGCTCTTATGTGACTGGCATTTGAGGTTGGCTATTGGAAGGGGAGCAGAGCTGGGCTTGTACTCTCATGAGAAGGGAGCATGCCCAGAATGATTCCAGGAGACCCATAGAGAAGCTACAAGGTGTCTTGTGACCTAGTCTTGGAAGTCCCAACATACTGCTTCTGCCACACTATATTGGTCAAGCAAATTAGGAAGGCCAGCGCTGGTCAAAAGTGAGGAGAACTGGCCCCACCCCTTGATGTGAAGTGCTGCTTGCAGATATAGAGAGGGCAGGGACTGAGGGCAGCCTTCTTGGCAGATTATTCACTACCCTCATACCAGTTGCAAAAGTACTTGAGACAAAACCAGACCAGTAAGGGGTTGTTTTCATTTTCACTTTAGAGCGTGACCTAGTTCAGTGCTTCTCAAACCGTTGTGAATACAGATTGCCTGCGGATTCTGTTCAAATGCTGATTATGATTCAGTAGGGGACTGAGATTATGCGTTTCCAACACACACCTACACGGTGCCCACACTGCTGGGTCTGCGACCTCACTTTGAGTAGTGAGCGTCTGCTCAAACAGCAGAAAGGCCATTTACACTGGACAGTTTTATACTACTTACTTTTAGGCTAGTGAGGTTTTAGTGTCCCTTATAGATTGATGCCCAGCAACACCCATTTTCTAATTCATTGTTCCAAGTTCCCAGGAAAACAATTAATTTTTGTATATTTATTTTGGTTCTGGCCTCCTTTTAAGTATTTTCTTATATCAAACTTTTTTTTGTATTCCTCCTTTTAAATATTTTCTTGTATCTATTTTTCAGTTGGTTCACTTGAATTTTCTACATAGAGAATTTTATCACTGTTTTCTTCTCATCATTATTATAATATTTATCTATTTTTGTCTTATTTTGATGGTTAGAACTTTCAAGATAATATGCAATAAAACTGATGATAATTGGCATTCCTGTTTGATTCCTGGCTTTAATGGAACTATTTTTAAAGTTACGTGTTAATTTTTTAATTATGATGTTACTTTTTGATTTCTGGTGGATACTCTTTATCAAGTTAAGTAAAATGACAACAAACTCACAACTATCAACAACAGAACTAAAAAAACAAAAATAAACTAAGCAAACAACTAGAACAAGAACAGAATCACAGAAATAGATATCATATGGAAGGTTTTCAGCAGGGAGGGGGAGAATGGGGGAGAAGCACAGGGAATAAGAAGCATAAATAGTAGGTACAAAATAGACAGGAGGAGGTTAGGTATAGTGTAGGAAATGGAGAAGCCAAAGAACTTACATGTATGACCCATGGACATGAACTAAGGAGGGAGGAGGAAATGCTGGTGGCGAGGGGTGCAGGGTGGAGGGGAATAAAAGAGGGAAAAATAGGACAACTGTAATAGCATAATCAATAAATTTATATATTTAAATTTATTTAAATTTATCAATCAATATATTTAAAAAAGAAGCTTGCAAAACAGTTTGGTAATAAGTGCCATTATTAATATTTTCTTTAGATTCTCTTAGTCTATTTGCAACTTACCAATCAGAAGAGATTAGGTAAATACTTGAGCAGCTTTAGATTTCTCTTTTAAAACTTTCTGTTCATTTTGTGTATTCCTCCCCATTCTTTTGCAAGAAAGTGAAAGTTAGAAAAAAATGGGAAACAAACTTCTTGCCTTCCTGTGAGTTTTACCCTCTGACCAGATTCTTTTGTTTCCAGAGAAGAAAGAAACACTCTTATCCAGCATTTTTTTCTTTCTGAGGCTTTGCCTCAGGAAGGTCCCCTCCGGGTGCTAACTTTTTTTCTAACAGTCTTATTGAGATACAATGGATGTGCCACACAATTACTCACTGAAAGTGTACAATTCAATGGTTTGGTTTTTGCGTATTCACAGAGCTGTACAACCACACCACAGTCAATTTGGGGACATTTTTATCACCCCCAAAGAAATTCTGAACCCTTTAGCTCCCAATCCCTTCCAGCTCTAATAAACCACTAATGTACTTTTTTGTCTCTGCATATTTGCCTGTCCTGGACACTTCATATAAATGGATTCATATATGGCCTTTTGTGACTGGTTCCTCTCACCTAACATGTTTTCAAGGTTCACCTATGTTGCAGCATGTATTGCTACTTCATTTATTTTTATGGCTGAATAATATTCATTATATGGATATACCACTTTTCATTTATTCACTCATCAGTAATAGACCTTTGTATTTTTTCCACTTTTTTACTATTATGAATAATGCTGCTATAAATATTTGTATATAAGTTTTTGTGTGGATATATGTTTTCATTTCCCTTGTGAACATACCTAGAATAGAAATTTGGGGGTCACATATTATAGTAACTCTATGTTTAACCTTTTGAGGAACTGCCAGACTGTTTCCAAAGCAGCTGTACCATTTTACATTCCTACTAGCAGTGCATAAGGGCTCCAATTTCTCAACAACCCCACCAAGATTTGTTATTATCTATATTTTTATTATAGCCACTCTAGTAGATGTCATATTTCATTGTGGTTTTGATTTTGCATTTCCTTGATGGCTAACAATGTTAAGAATCTTTCACAAAGGAGGCAAGAACATACAATGGGGTAAAGGCAGTCTCTTCATAGACTGTTGAGAATACTAGACAGATACATGCAAAAAAATGAAATGAGATGACTTTCTGACGCCATATACAAGAATAAATTCAAAATAGATTAAAGATTTAAATGTAAGACTTAAAACCATGAAACTCCTAGAAAACATAGGCAGTAAAAACTCTGACATTTCTCTTAGTAATATTTTTTCTGCTATATCCTTGGGCAAGTGAAACTAAGGAAAAAATAATTAATACTACATTAAACTAAAAAGTTTTTGCACAGGAAATAAAACCATCAACAAAATGAAAAGACAACCTACTGAATGGGAGAAGAAATTCAACAATGATACATTAATAAGGGGTTAATATCCAAGATGTATAAAGAACTCATACAACTTAACACCAAATATATTCAAACAATTCAATTTAAAAATGGGCACAGAACTTGAATCGACACTTCTTCAAAAAGACCATACAGATGACCAATAGACATGTGAAAAGATACTCAATAATCATCAGGGAAATACAAATTAAAACCACAATAAGACATCACCTCACACCTGTCAGAATGGCTATCATCAATAAATCAACAAAGAACAAGTGCTGGTGAGGATTCGGAGAAAAGGGAACCCTGGTACACGGTCGGTGGGAATGCAGACTGGTGCAACCACTATGGAAAACAGTATGGAAGTTCCTCAAAAAATTAAAAACAGAATTGCATTATGACCTAGCAATTTAACTTCTGGGTAGAACCCTAAAACACTAATTTTAAAGGTAGGTACACCCTTGTGTTCATTGCAGCACTACTTATAGTAGCCAAGATATGGAAGCAACACAAATGCCCATCAATAGACAAGTGGATAACCCAGCCAGCACGGTTCAGTTGGTTGAGCATCATCTCACAAACCAAAAGGTTGCTGGTTTGATTCCTGGTCAGGGCACATTGGGGTGAGTACAGAATGTGGTCTGTCAATATTTCTCTCTCATATCGATTCTTCTCTCCCTCTCTTTCTCCATCCCTCCTCCTCTGTCTAAAATAAAAGATAAAAATAAATTTTAAAATGCTTTTAATAGACAAGTGGATTAAAAAATCTCTGTTATAGAGGCATTGAATTAAGAACAAACTCACAGTAACCAGAGGGGAGGTGGGAGGAGCTAATGGAGGTAAAAGGGGAAGGGTTGTCAAGAAAATATATAAAGGATACATGGATAAGCCAACGGGGAGGTAGGACCAGGGGTGGCAGGTGAGAATGTCTGGGGTGGGGAGGAGTGGAGGGGGAGATGGAGACAAATGTACTTGTACAACAATTTGAAAATGGAAAAAATAAATAAATAATAAAAACCTCATATATATATATATATATATATACATACACACACACAATATTACTTGGCCATAAAAAGAATGAAATCTTACCATTTGCAACAACATGGTTGGACCTACAGGGTATAATGCTAAATTAAATAAGTCAGACAGAGAAAGACAAATACCATATGATTTCATCTATATGTGGAATCTAAGGAACAAAATAAACAAACAAAACAAAAACAGACTCAGATACAGAAGACAAACTGATGGGTTGCCAGATGGGAGGGGCCTTGGAGGAATAGGTGAAAAATGTGAAGGGATTAAGAAGTACAAATTGGTAGTTAGAAGGGTCACAGGGGATATAGTCAGTAATATTATAATAATTCTACAAGGTGCCAGGTGGGTACTTGAATTATTGGGGGGGTTACTTTGTAAATTATATAATTATCTAACCACTATGCTCTACATCTGAAACTAATATAAAATAATATTGAATGTCAACTGTAATTAAAAAATAAAAACTAATTTAAAAAATAAATGTAGAGAATGTTGAGCATCTTTGCCCCAGCTGGTGTGAATTTGCCCCTGGCTCAGTGGATTGAGTGCCAGTCTGTGAAGCAAAAGTTGCCAGTTCAAGTCCCTGGCAGACCACATGCTTGGGTTGCTGGCCAGGTCTCCAGTCGGGGGTGTGGGTTGGGGGTGTGCAAGAGACAACGGACCAATGTATCTCTCACACATCATGTTTCTCTCTCTCTCTTTCTCTCTCCCTTCACTTCTCTCTAAAAATAAACAAATAAAATCTTTTTTAAATTAATTAATTAATTAATGTCAAGCATCTTTTCATGCATTTATGGCCATTAATGTATATTCTTTACATATATGTCTATTCAGATCCTTTACCTATTTTAAAATTGGATTATCTTCTTATTGTTGAGTTGCATCATGAAAATTTAAAAGAATAAATTGCTAACTTACTGAATCACCTAGAATCTGACTTCTTATTCATTTTCAAACCTGTTTTTTTATTATATTTTATTTATTTATCTTTAGAGAGGAAGGGAAGGAGAGAGGAAGAGAAACATCAATGTATGGTTGCTTCTCATGTATCCCCTGCTGGGAACTGGCCTGCAACCCAGGCATGTGCCCTGACTGGGAATTGAACCGTGATCGTGTGGTTCACAGGCCCGCGCTCATCCACTGAGCTACACCAGCCAGGGCCTCAAACCTGTTTTGGAATGAGACCAGATTTTTTTCTTTAGAACTGCATTTAGCATTTGTGTGAAGAAAACGCAAGCAACTTTAAAAACAGAAGTTTCCTCTGTTCTCAACTGGTTAAGACAGGGAAGGCAAAGAAAGGCAACATTTTGTAGGATTAGTTGAAGAAATGGTACTTAAAAGCTGTTAGTTCATTCCAGCTTTTTAAATATACACTGTGAAAGTCTCATGGCCTCAGTCCGAGAGCCTCAGGCAGAGGCAGGGACTGGGTGAATGGCATGGAGAGTTGATCTTTGACTCAATTAGGCCGAATCAATCTTGTCCTTGAGTTCCCAGGAAAATTCAATTACAGGTCAAGTATAGGAAGCCCAGTAATTGTGGCTTAAGTAGCCGAAATGACAGGGGAATCAATAGCAGCCTGAGGATGGGTTTGACTTCAAAGCCCATGAATCCACAGGGGGGAAAAGGGCAAAAGAGCCACAGAGGGGAAGAGGCTCCTGGAGTTGAAGAACCAACCACTGAGAGGTTTGCCCAAAGCCAAGGGGACACTGGAAATGGCACTGCCCCCCATGCCTGTGTATCCAATTACTGACCTGACTGTTAAGGCTCATGGGGCAGAGGGGCTCATGGGTGAGATAATGAGGCGGCTGTTAGGAGCCTCTAGCAGCAGTGTCTTCAGCTGAGTGCAGTAGCATGTAGCCAGAAACTGCACTACCCAGGGCAAGGTCAGAGGCTGGGGCTACAAGAAGTGGACTCTGTGGAGAAGAGCAAAAATCATGATTTGGAACTAGAGACAACTCCTGAGGAAAAGAGCATCTCTCTAGGAATCCCTTCTTCCTGCTAAACCAAGTATGAGGTTCACGGAAATATCTGCTCCCTCTAGTGGCGACACAAATATTGCAGGAGAGGCTTTCTAACGAGTCAAAATCCAGAAGCTATAGGTTGGTAAATGATGCCACTATTTAAAAAAACAGAAAACAAAACCACCATCACAACAAAACCCCCAAACTTTTGTGTGGGAAAAATCAGGAATATATTTCACGATAAGTTTTTAAGATGTTACCATTGTAGGAAGTTGGGTAAAGGGTACAGGAGATGGCTCTGTTAGTTTTTACTGAAATAGTACAATTAAATTATATATAAAGTCAAAAGACATACAACAGTCTGGATTAAATATTTACAAATCATATCACAGAAAAAGAGCCTCTAGAAACTGAGGGGAAAAAAGATCACACATCCAATAGAAAAAAGATTTGACAAAGGATATAAAGGGATAGTTCACAAAAAAAGAGAGATCATATGTCTTTAAATACATGAAAAGAAGCTCAAATTTCCTAATAAGATAAATTCAAACTAAAACTAATTTTTTTAGTGAGACACCATTTTTTTCTACCTCACAGACTAGCAAAAGTCCCCATAACCAAAAGGTGGACAACATAATTTTTTGGCCAGGCTTTTAGGGAAACAGTTTGCTCTTTGACTCAGTAATGCCACTTCTGAGTTACCTAGGTAAGATATGTGCATAAGGTACAGATCTGTGCGTAAAAATGAACTGACAGCCCTGACCCGTATGGCCCAGTTGGTTGGAGCATCAGCCCATAAACTGAAAGGTCACAGGTTCAATTCCTGGTCAGGGCACATAAGGGAGGCAGGAGAGGAAACTGAGTCCTTGGGTGAGGATAAAAAAGAAAAAAATTAAAAATAAGCTGGCATAAGCCCAGGATATTCATTGAGACACTATCATAGCAAAACAATGGTCCGGCTACATAATAGACTACATATAATATAAGCTGTAAGAAAGGAAGATCTCTATGTTCTGACCTAGAGAAGAGTTCTTGGTTTGTTGCTAAGTGAAGAAGCAATGTTCAGTATAAAGTTTATGCTGCTTTTTAGGAAAGAAGAGGGAATAAGAATATATATTTGTAAAAATAAATATATTATCTCTTTCAGTCCCAAGACTGAAATGATCAGCAGAGGGGGTTAGAATGGAACTCATCGCCCATCCTTTTGGATGACAGACAAGCTTAGGAATCCATGACTGGAATCACAGAGTTTGGCAATGTTACAGAAGGACATGAGGTTAAAAATCATCTAGCTCTGTATTTTCACATTTTTCAACAGGTGAGGGAAACTAAGGCCAGGGTGGAGAATTCACTTGCCTAAGGATCCATAGTAAATCGTGTAACTATAACCTTCGGAGCCCAGATCACTCCATTTTTGAGGAACTAACTCTTCAGCAATAAGTCCTCTCACTGAAAAAGAGGCACCGCAAATCAGGAGAGGAACATGGCCCCCTTTTTGCGATGACGGGTGTCTAGAAGCCCCATGCTCTCCACACAACTGGTCACCCATAGCTGCCTGGGTTACAGCTGCGTGGGATTTAGCTCCAGCATCGTGGCCGCCTGGGCCTGCAGGGCCAGAGAGTGGCCATTGCTGAGGTGACTGAAAAGGGACTGATTCCTACAGTTCCAGCAAGGCTGGGGAGTCTAAAGGAGCTGGAGGTGGCAGTTCATCCAGTCACGGCAGGGGCAGGGGGTGGGGGGACCACTCCTTATGGAAGGAGGGGAAAGAAGCAGACTTTCCAGACAACTAAGAGTTACGCATTTTAAATAATTTAAACCACTTTTGAAATTGGAGTATTTCTAAAACCCTTTCCTTTAAAAAGCAGAGCTCATCGTATCCAAAATGACTGAGTAAACATAAATAAATAAATGGAAATAAAAAGCCGAGCCCACTAAACATATCTTAACTTTTCCAATGACTCGGGGCCATTAATACAAATAAATTGCCTGGGATTGTGACACAGGGCAGTCCCAAGGGACTCCTGCAGAATGAAGGCGAGGGCTCTGCCCCTCCCGCCAATACACTGCCTTTCCTTCTAAGAGCTTGCCTTTGCTTTTCATAGCCTGTCCGTCCTTTGTTTCAGCTTCTATCACCTGGGCTGGCAATGCCTGAGTCTCTGGTGCCTCTCCCACCACGCTTCTCCTGTCACCCTTCCTCATAATTACTGAGAATCTGGAGAGTAAGAAAACCCCTGGCTTTGTACAAAGCCTGTCAGGGTCTTTCAGAGTTTTATATAACTTGAAATCAAACAGCATGTAGTCTTTTGTGTCTGGCTTCTTTCACTCAACATAATGTGTTTTGAGATCCATCCATTTTGTTGTGTGTGCACCAATAGTTCATTCACTTTTTTAGAAAGCTTAGTCCACCTGGCAGGTGTGGCTCAGTGGCTTGAGCGACGGCCTGTGAACTGAAGGGTTGCTGCTTCTCTTCCCAGTCAGGGCACATGCCTGGGTTGTGGGCCAGTTTCCTAGTTGGGGGCTTTTGAGAGGCAATTCATACACATCAATATTTCTCTCCTTCTCTTTCTCCCTCCCTTCCCTTCTCTCTAAAAATAAATAAAATCTTTAAAAAGAAGGTTAGTCCAGGTAAAATCGACATACAATAAACTGCAGGTAATTGAAATATATTATTTGTTAAGTTTATATCTTTTTCTGCAACCAGTGGTGAGTGATCACCATCACTCTGCATAATTATTCTGAGATACAATGTTGTTACATGTGTCAATAGCTCATTACTTTCCATTGATGAGTGGGACTCCTTGTGTGAATACGCCACAAGTTGTTTATCCATTCCTGTGTTGGTGAGCATTGGATATTACAAATGACACTACTACAAACACTTAATTTTTTGTATGAAGAAAGCTGCTATGCCTTTTCGAGTCTTTGTATAGACGTATATTGTCCCTTTTCTTGGGTAAGTACCTAGGAGTGAAATGGCTGGACTTATGGTAGGTGTATGTTTAATTTTTAAAGAAACTGCCAAACTGTTTTCTAAAGTGGTTGGGCTGTTGTATTTTCCTACCAAAAAAGTCATGAGAGCCCCACTTGTTATACATACTCTCCAGCACTTGGTGTTGTCAGACTTCAAAATTATAGCCATTCTAATTAGTTATTATTACCCTAATAACTAATGATGTCGAACATTTTTTCCATGTGCTTCCTGGCCATTTATATCTTCTTTTGTGAAAAATCTGTTTGAATGTTTTGCTCATTGCTCATTCAGGTTATGTATCTTATTTTTGAGCTGTAGGAGTTCCTCACATATTCTGGATACAAGCCTTTTGTCAGATATACGTATTCAAAATATTTTCTCCTTGTCTCTGGTTTGTCTTCTCATTTTCTTAATGGTGTCTTTCAAAGAGTACAATTTGAAAGAGGTGCTTTGTACAGGAATGTGCTACCGGGAAGTGAGAGGAGGCACTGTCTTTTCTTCTAGGGCCAAGTTTGGAACCACTTGAAACGTTGCCAGAAACTTTGACCACTTGGGTCACTTGGGCAGCGCCCTCTGAACAGATCTCTAGTTACCACCTAAGAGCTCTTGGGTTTACAGAGGGCAGTTCCAAGATGAAGAGATGGCGTCCTGTTTGGAGGGCCACCATTCTACCTGAAGAAGGTAAAATCAATTCAGCTCAGTAGGCTTAACTGTGTGCTATTTGATGTGTATTTAAGTTTTTTTTTAATATTTTATTTATTTGCCTTTAGAAGGGAAGGGAAGGAGAGAGGGAGAGAAACACCAATGTGTGGTTGCCTCTTGTGTGTCTCCTGCTGGGAACTGGCCTACAACCCAGGCATGTGACCTGACTGGGAATCGAACCATGATTCTCTGGTTTGTAGGCCTGCGCTCAATCCATTGAGTTACACCAGCCAGGGCCGTATTTAAGTTTTCCCCAGCTCATGGATAGTGTCTAATGGCCTAGCAATAGGGTTATGCAAAAAGGGCAATAGAAAACTGGACTATTAAAGGGATAACCACAAGAAGCATTGCTCCTATGAAAGTCACTATGAAAACTTAGGGGGTGCATTAAAGTAGAATATGTCAAAGCCCACCAGAGAAACCCCCTTCCAGGGCTGGAAGGTGATTGGAATCTGCGAGGCATACCGTGCTGTGCTTACATAAAATGAGGGGACACGGCTGTGCTGCTGCAAAGCAGAGATGGCCTAAATCCATATATATTCCTCTTGCACACTCTGAGACACAAAATGCCAAAAAGAACTGTTCTCTCTGCCAAGAAGAGAGACGAGTTTGACCAATGGCTACCAACGGGCCCTGAAAGGAAGACACTCTGGACCGGGCTTTGTGGACTTGGTGGTCAATGCAAGTGTTCAAAGTGCAGTGACAGATTTAAACAGAAACGCCTGCACCAGTTTATCCTGCTGAGTCACGTTTTTTTGTACCAAGGAACACAATTTTCATCCTCAGAGTAATGATTTGATAGGAATTGAAGCAGACAATAGAAAATGTATTGTCTAAAACAGGGAGAGACAAAGGCATGAATTGCTGGCTTACATACCTTGATAAATATGTGCCCACATTACATATTAGGGAGGCCAATGGGGAGTTGCCATGACGTAGGTTCCTCCGCTTTTCTGCATGATCTGGAGACAAGAGGGAGGAGGAGGATGCTGCCCCAATGGTACAGGTCTTCCTCACATCACCTTACTGCCTTTTTTCCCACCTAATGCAGTGGTCCCAGGACCAGGGCTGCAACTGTGGGCAAGGATGATTTCAGGAAGCTGTAAGTACCTCTTTAAACTTCCATGTCAGAAACCCCATGGGCCTGATGGGGTAAATTGCTTCTTTGCCTCATCTGACAAAATTGAGATTAACAGTGAGAACAGCCCAGGTTGAGGTAGCCCACTAGTTCTGTACGTGTATAACCCTACCCTATACAAATGGCAGTGGACTGAGGGGGAAGCATTTGCTAGAAGAGTATTACTGAGGGCACTCTGGACCAGCACGGTGACAAAACTAACTTCCCTTTCAAAGGTGGAAAAGTTTGGGTATAAATAGAGAGGAGAAATGGCAGCTGCATGTAAAGGAAAGAGTGAGGGAAATTCACTATCAGTGATGCCTCCAGAGACGCTCACAATAAGAGATTACATTGTTTCTTAGCTCAGTTATATAGGGTGCCTGAGGCAGTGGAGCCAAGTGATGCCAAAGTCAACCTTGCTTTTGGAACATGTCAAAGTCAAATGGAAGCCTGCCACCCTGCATGGCATCTCTCTGAGAGACACTGTGGTCGTACAGTGTGATGGTGGGCGGGACCAATTATTAATGACTGAGTAGGACTTCAGTAATGTGCCATTGTATTTTTTTTTTACACAAAAACAATTATTTAGGACCTTTATTAATAGGTCCTTGCAGTTTGTTGAATTTTTGGAAAAATCAACTTATAAACTTTTATTACAAGTTTAAAATGAGGTGTCTAAAAATCTCAACCTGATCAGATATGAAACAATTTAACAATTTTAAAGGTGTATTGAGAAAAACCAGGTTTAAAAATTTTTTCATTACCCAAAAGAGATATCTTTAGGTTAAAAAAATAAAAACTGAAGAGTGATTAGACTTCCAGCCAAGATGGAGGCGTAGGTAGACACACTGTGCCTCCTCACATAACCAAAATAAGGACAACAACAATTTAAAAAATAAACAACCAGTACTGATAGAAAATTAAACTGTATGGAAGTTCAACAACCGAAGAGTTAAAGTAGACACATTCATCCAGACGGGTAGGAGGGGTGGAGTCATGGTGAGGCAGGGCCACAGGCAGTAAGGTGATGCAAAGTGGCCACTGACAGACCCAGCGAGGCAGTGGATTGTGGAGGGGCATCCGGTCCCACATTCACACACAGATAAACCAGGTGAAACAGGGGAGAGAGACAGACCACAAAACCCAGGGTCCCAGCATGAGGAAATAAAGCCTCAAAACACCAATTGAAAACACGTGTGGGGGTTGAGGTGCTGGGAGAAACTCCCAGCCTCACAGGAGAGTTTGTTGGAGAGACCCACAGGGTCCTAAAATGTACACAAGCCCACCCACAGGGGAATCAGCACCAGAATGGCCCAGTTTACTTGGGGGAAGTGACTGAAATCCGGCAGACAGCGGAGCAAGCGTCATTGTTCCCTCTCAGACCCCTCCCCAACATACAGCCTCACAACCCTGAGACCTGGGTTGCCCCGCCCAGGCGAACACCTAAGGCTCTGTTCCTCACTATGTAACAGGTTCGACAAGACAAAAAAAAATGGCCCAAACGAAAGAAGAGATCAAAGCTCCAGAAAAAATACAGCTAAGCAACGAAGAGATAGCCAATCTATCAGATGCACAGTTCAAAGCACTGGTAATCAGGATGCTCACAGAATTAGTTGAATTGGGTCACAAATTAGATGAACAAATGAAGGCTATGCTAAGTGAAATAAAGGAAAATGTACAGGGAACCAATGGTGATGGTAAAAAAACTGGGACTCAAATCAATGGAATGGACCAGAAGGAAGAAAGAAATATCCAGAGAAGAATGAAAAAATAAGAATTCAAAAAAAAATGAGGAGAGGCTTAGGAACCTCCAGGACATCTTTAAATGTTCCAACATCTGAATTATAGGGATACCAGAAGGAGAAGAACAAGAGCAACAAGTGGAAAACTTATTTGAACAAATAATAAAAGAGAACTTCCCCAATCTGGCAAAGGAAATAGACTTCCAGGAAGTCCAGGAAGTTCAGAGAGCCCCAATGAGTTGGACCCAAGGAGGAACACAGCAAGGCACATCATAATTACATTACCCAAGATTAAAGATAAGGAGAGAATCTTAAAAGCAGCAAGACAAAATGAGAGAGTTACCTACAAAGGAGTTCCCATCAGACTGTCAGCTGATTTCTCAAAAGAGACCTTACAGGCAAGAAGGGGCTGGAAAGAAGTATTAAAAGTCATGAAAGACAAGGACCTACATCCAAGATTGCTCTATCCAGCAAAGCTTTCATGTACAATGGAAGGGCAGATAAAGTGCTTCCCAGATGGGGTCAAGTTAAAGGAGTTCATCATCACAAAGCCCCTATTATATGAAATGTTAAAGAGAGTTATCTAGGAATAAGAAGATAAAAAAAGCATGTACAGCAAAATAACAGCAAACTCACAATAATTAACAATCACACCTAAAACAAAAACAAAAATAGACTAAGCAAACAACTAGAACAGGAACAGAACCACAGAAATGGAGAACACATGGAGGGTTATCAGCAGGGGAGTGGGAGGGGGAGAGAGGGGGAAAAGGTACAGAGAATAAGTAGCATAGATGGTAGGTAGAAAATAGACAGGAGGAGGGTAAGAATAGTACAGGAAACGTAGAAGCTAAAGAACTTATAAGTATGACACATGGGCATGAAATAAAGTGGGGGGAATGTGGGTGGGAGAGGGTGTGCAGGGTGGAGGGGAGTGAAGAGGGAAATGGAATAATTGAAATAGCATAATTAATAAAATATATTTTATAAAATAAATTTTAAAAATAAATAAAAACCATACTGTATAGGTAATGCAGATAGCTCTAGCTATCTGGTCAACAGACAAAGAACAAGGACTTAAGGTCCTCAGCTCCAATCTTTTGTTCCTTTCTCACCACTGGAATTTCACTGAGCCACACCAGCCAGAGCTCTTCTGTATTCTTCACGTAACCAAGAGCTCCGCTACTCAGAGGCTCCTCCTAGACTCCACATACCCTAGAGTTGGGCGGTTTGGGGTCATTGTCCTCCCCCCCCCATACTTCTTTAATGAACATGCCATCTGTTCCCTGATGAATGTCACCATCTACTGACCAGAGTGAGCATAGCCTTCATCAGTGCTCTATCTTCTCATTCCAGTGACTTCGACATCCTCATGATCATTCCATTCATCTCTCTTCCTCTTAGCTCCTTGCCTTCCTTGTGTCACCTGGAAATACTTGCTTTAGCCACCCCTCACAGGGCCAAATGCCATCTGTGTCATTCCCTGGATGGCCCCACGCCTGATGTCACTAATTCATCACAGCCTCCTCATCACAAAGGCTGGTCACGGAGTCGCTCCTCCCACCTGAAGCTGCCCCTGCAAGATGTACTCTGTATCCTTTTTCTCCCAGCTCAGCCTGTTACACTCCGTCTCCTTTGTGTCCTCACCAGGTTTTCTGAGGACTGCCCAGCACCGAGTCATGCAGCTTCCAGTAGCAGAGCCTGATTTTATCTGCAGACCTCTCCTCCCACACCCTCTGTTCACATCATCTGGGCTAGGTTGGCTTTACCCTCAGCCCCATGTGATGCAGGCTTTGCCAATCTATCCCGTTGCCAGGTGACTGAAATGAGCTGAGGAGTAGACAGTTGGAGTCAAGAGACTCACCTCTCAGACTTCCATAGTATTACCAGACTAAAGAGGACCATTTGCCTACGCACATCAAAGCTCAGTAAGATGCAAATGGGAGCTTGCAGCCCCATTTGTGTCTTATTGGGCTTTATTTAAGGTCAAAAAAGATTATTTAAGGAGATGGCACCATGCCAGGAGTCACAGGTACTTAAAGGCCTGGCTCTCCATGGCTTCTGGGGGATGGACTATGCAGGGGGAAAATCATTAATCATGACATCCAAGAGAGTTACAGTCATGGTCAGGATTGTAGTGTCTACTGACTGATCAGCACTAGGTTAGGGGGTAGTTGATCTTTGCATCTTGTCCTGATGTCAGCCATGGTGGTGCTTCATCTGGTTTCTCAAGGGGCGGTTGGTGGGGTCAGTCTGGAGCTGAAACACAGCTGAGCCCTAGATGTTATTTGTCTCTAGTTTGACTGAAATTCTTTCTTTGTGGTTAAAAGACCCAAGGCTTTGTTTCTGAAACTATTACATACTGACCAGAACCTCCTTGTCCTGAGGGCTTAATGATTAAGCAAGGGAGAGAGAGGTAGGTGAGTCAGGATGTTAGGCAAGGGCAGTTTGAATCAAAGGAAAAAATTAAAATTAAAAACAGAAAATTAAAGAAAATAAGGTTCCTATGCAGTTACTGTGGAAGCCTTTAGGTAAGTGAGGTCTTCATTGAACTTAAGCCTGGAAGGATGGGGGGCCAGAATTGTTGCAGACACTTTGCCACAGTGGGAGAAGAGTCTTTTGGTCAATATAGTCAGTTGCAGATGAGAGCAAAGCCAACTAAAACCAGGGGTTGTTTATACCTGAATCTAGTGGTGCCTGAAGTCCTGTCCTACAAATTTTAAATTATAAGAACCCACTAAGGCTTTCTGCCTTAGCCTGTTTGGTCTTGTGGCCCTCACTGAATCTATCAGGAAAATCATGTTTAAAAGTGTCACAAGAAACATATAAAAAAACATTTGTCTTTTAAAATAAATGGGGAAAATTGCTGGAGTCCCAAGCAGTTCCTCTTAAAGAACCACACATGAACTTACTCAGACTCAGTCCCTCCGAGTTCCAGCACTGGGGTAGCAGCTTGAAAGTCACCAGCAGCATACAGGGAGGAACTGAAGTGTCTGGCATCAAGGGGAGAGCTGGGGGACAGCTTTCTCTCAGGCAAAAAGGCAGGCAGAGGCCATTATCTCTTTTCTGAGCCCTCCCTCCACAGAGCCACAGAGCCACAGAGCCCCCAGGTGGGGGCCATATCTGAGATGCCATGAACCTGGCTAACATTGTTTGCCCTGCCTGCCCTGGGGATCACCTGAGATTCTATCCCACCCAAGCTGTTAACAATGAGTTTTTCATATGAATGGCTGGTCTTGGCTCATGCTTCACAACTTTCTAATTCCTCCCAGAGAAGCAACAGCTGGCTTCAGTGAGTCCTCAGCAGGGTGGCCCTCAGCAGAACACAACTGGAGGCTGACCTTAGCCTGCTGCACTAGGTAAACCCTAGAGCCTGAACAGCCAGTGGACAGCTACAGACCATGGTGGAGCACCACCACCCTGCCCCTGCACAGCTGATCCTTCACACAGGGCAGAGGTTGGTGGTCAGTGGTCACAGCCAGTCCTTGCAGCTGACTGGCCTGGGTAAATTCCTCCCATTGACATTCTAACAGCAACCAAGGCTCAACTACAAGAGGAGGGTGTACTCAGCCCACATGAAGGGAGTATCTTGAGTACCCAGCTTAGGTGACAGGGGAGGCTGTGCCACTTGTTGCTACAGGACACCTACTGCATTAGTCCATATTATCAAGACAGGGAGTCATACAAGGTCTGTCTGAAAAAAGTCCAGCCATTGTTAACATAACAAGAAAAGTTTGTGTGACATCAATGTAACCTGGCAGCCAAGGAGAGTGGACTGGAATGAGCATGCATGAACAATGACAACTTCACTGTACTAGTCAGTGGGGGCACTAGACTCCGTTGAGTGAGCATGTGTACTGTGTGGCCATCAAATTCAAAATGACTGAGCAAGTAGAGCAATGAATGTGCATCAAATTTTGTGTTAAGCTTGAACATTCTTCCACGGAAACTATTCAGATGATTCAGAGGCTTTCAGGGATGATGCAATAAGTGCAGCACAAATAAGAATGTGGCACAAATTTTTCAAAGATGGTTGAGAATCTGTTGACAGTGACCCACATTCCGGAAGGCCTGCAGCAAGCAGAACACCTGAGAACGTTGAACATGTATGGGCTGCAATGAACAAAGATTGGCAACCCAGGTGACTCAGCCCCCCTGTAGCCCAGATTTGGTGCCCTGTGACTTCTGGTTTTTCCCAAAACTAAAGTCACATTTGAAAGGGAAGAGATTTCAGACCCTCAATGAGATTCAGGAAAATGAGACCAGGCAGCTGATTGCGATTGTGAGAACTATGTAAGGTCCCAAGATGCCTACTTTGGAGGGAACTAAGGCATCATTGTCCCATGTACAATATTTCTTGTGTCTTGTACCTTCTTCAGTAAATGTCTCTATTTTTCATATTACATGGCTGGATACCTTCTCAACAGACCTCATAGCAGCTCTTTCTAATACATAGAAACAAACACAGGGAGACTGCCAAAATGAAGAGACAAAAAAGCATAGCCCAAATGAAAGAACAGATCAAAACTCCAGAAAAAGAACTAAACAAAATGTAGATAAGCAATCTATCAGACACAGAGTTCAAAACACTGGTTATAAGGATGCTCAAGGAACTTAGTGAGAACCCCAACAGTATAGAAAAGATCCAGTCAGAAATGAAGGCTACATTAATTGAAATAAAGAGTAACTAACAAGGAAACAACAGTAGAGTGAATGAAGCCTAGAATAGAATCAATGATTTGGAACATAAGAAAGAAAAAAAACAGCCAATTGGAACAACAAGAAGAAAATAGAATTCCCCCAAATGAGAATAGTGTAAGCAGCCTGTGGGACAACTTCAAGCTTTCCAACATTTGCATCATAGGGGTGCCAGAAGGAGAAAAGAAAGGGCAAGAAATTGGAATTCTATTTGAAAAAATAATGATAGAAAACTTCCCTGATTTGATAAAGGAAATAGACATGCAAATCTAGGAAACACAGAGAATTCCCAACAAGATGGACGTAAAAGGCCCACTCTAAGACACATCATTAAATTAAAATATCAAAGGTTAAAGATAGGGAGAATCTTTTTTTTTACGTAATAATTTCTTTATTGTATTTTTATTACCATTTAGTCCCCTTATACCCCCTCCCTGCCACAATCACCACACTGCTGTCCATGAGTCCTTTTTCCTTTTTGCTCAGTACCTCCCCCTTTCTTCCTTGCCCTGCACTTAGCTGTCATCCTGTTATCTAGTCTGTCTCTATTTTGCTTGTTCAGTTTGTTCATTAGATCCCATATATGAGTGAAATCATATGGTATTTCTTTTTCTACCTGACTTATTTCACTTAGCAGAATGTTCTCCAGGTCCATCCATACTGTTGTGAAGGGCAAAATTTTCTTATTTTTTTACAGCCAAGTAATATTCTGTTGTGTAAGTGTCCCATAGTTGTTTTATTCTCCTATCTATGGACACTTCAGCTGCTTCCATATCTTGGTGACTGTAAATAACGCTGCAATGAACATAGGGGTGCTTGTGTTCTTTCAAATGAGTGTTTGGGGTTCCTTCAGATGTATTCCCAGAAACAAGATCACTGGGTCAAAAGGCAGATCCACTTTTAATTTTCTGAGGTATCTTCATACTGCTTTTCACAGTGGCTGCACCAGTCTGCATTCAGGCCAACAGTGCAGAAGGGTCCCCCTTTCTCCACATCCTCGTCAGCACTTATTGTTTGTTAGTTTATGGGTGTTAGCCATTCTAATAGGTGTGAGTTGATATCTCACTGTGGTTTTATTTTACACTTCTCTATAATTAGTGACATTAAGCATTTACCACTTTCTATTGGCCACCTGTATGTCATTTTTGGAGAAGTGTCTATTCAGTCTTTTGTTCAATTTTTAATTGTGTTGTTTGTTTTTTTGGTGTTTTGTAACTCTTTATAAATTTTTTATATTAATCCCTCATCAGATATACATAAAGAGAGAATTTTAAAAGCAGCAAGAGAAAAGCAGTTATCTACAGAGAGTTCCCATAAGACTATAAACCAATTTCTCAAAAGAAACTTTGCAGGCTAGAAGGGATTGGCAAGACTCTAAGTCATGCAAAATGGAGACCAACAGTCAAAACTGATCTGCCCAGCAAAGGTGTCACTTAGAATTGAAGGGCAGTTAATGAGCTTTCCAGACAAGAAAAAACTAAAGGAGTTCATCATCACCAAACCATTATTATATGAAATGTTAAAAGAACTTATTTAAGAAAAAGAAGATCAAAACTATGAGCAATAAAATGGCAATAAATAAATATCTGTCAACAACTGAATCTAAAAAACAAACTAAGCAAATAAGAACACAGAATCATGGATACAGAGAGTGTTTTGATGGTTGCCAGGTGGGAGGGGTGTGGGGGAAATGGGTGAATAGTTGAAGGAATTAAGAAGTACAGATAGGTAGTTACAGAATAGTCATGGGGATGTCCAGTACAGTATAGGAAATGGAGTAGCCAAAGAACTCAGACACGTGACCCATGGTCAGCGGTGGGGGAATGACCTGAGGGAGTGGGAGGTACTGAATGGAGGGGAGCAAAGGAGAAAAATTGGGACAACTGTAACAGCATAATCAATAAAATATTTTAAAAAATAAAATATCTGGCTGGTGTAGCTCAGTGGATTGAGCACGGGCCTGTGAAGCAAAGCCGGTCCGATTCCCAGTCAGGGCACATGCCTGGGTTGCAGGCTGGGTCCCCAGTGGAGGACACATGAGAGGCAACCACACACTGATGTTTCTCTTCCACTCTTTCTCCTTCCCATCCCCTCTCTCTAAAAATAACTAAATAGAATATTAGAAAATGGAATAAAATAAAATAAATGGGAGGGCGGGGTGGGGGGGTAGAACCACTTAAGCCATAACCTACAGCTCCCCCTGGTGGAAAACATTATTCCTCAGAGTCTGGATAATAGACCTTCATTTTAATCCATGTGTTCCAATAGCCTGCACATATCTAGGTTAATTTAGAACATCTTTCCTAGTTCAAAAAATATCTAACTGCTGCTATTTATAATCCTGATCAGAGCCCTTCCCCATAATACTCTGTCATTCAGAACTATGATCCTAAACAAAACATGTCCCAAAATCATGCAGTGAATTCAGAATGTGCTAGAGGAACAAATTTTTATAATTACCTAAAATGGGAATAGTAAAGGCCCTGGCTGGTGTAGCTCAGTGGATTGAGACGGGCCTGCGAACCAGAGGATCGAGGTTCGATTCCCAGTCAGGGCACATGCCTGGGTTGCGGCCAGTTCCCAGCAGGGGACACACGATACATTGTGTGTCCTCGGCAGAGGCAACCATACATTGATATTTCTCTCCCTCTCTCCTTCCCTTCCCCTCTAAAGATAAATAAATAAAATATTTAAAAAAATAAAATGGGAATAGTAAGAAGACAAGAGAAGAGAAACAGAAAACTGTAATGTAGTACAATCTTAAAATTCAGTCGAGCACAAGTTCACGGGTCTCTGGTTTCAAGGACTTCCACATACGGGTTTCTCTTTTCTCCCCATATCCCATGGAAATGATCAAAGAGAGAAATACAGCAGCAACAACAAAAAGATCTGTTTCAGGAAACCAAAAACCAAGAGTGAATGGCATCAACAGAATGGAATATTTGTGGGATTTGAGGAAATGTGTGGTTTTGGTTGGGAGGGAGGTCAGGCAGTGCTGACTGAGAACCCCCCACACAGTGTGGCCCCGACTCCAGCACAAGGCCTGAGAGTAGGGCCTGTGTGTCCAGGCAAAAGGGGATTTGAGCTGTGCTGGTGCCCAGCAACTCATTATGCTGTTTGTTCCTCAGTCACTAAAGCTGTGAGAACTTGCCAAACTGGTACAGAAGTGGGTGGGGAGGCCAGAAAGGCAATGTGGTCCAGCAAATTCCAGGGGCCACTCCAATCCAGCAGCTACCCCAGTCCAGCCCTTTCCCCAGCTACCTGACCCTGTTGCACATGGATAACTCTGAGGTCCACCGCTGAGGCCAGAGAAGTGGAGGTTGGGGAGAGAGTAGTCCTCTCACCTTGGCTTCACAGAGCAGTGAACCCAGTAGTCCCAGGCGCTCTTGTGCCTGTGCTTCTGCAACCCCTTCAGCCCCTGCCCTAGCCTTGGGTCACCCTGTGCCTGGTCTCATCTCTGCAGGTAACTGTCTCCACTCACAAAGCACCCAGAGGGCAGACAGCCACAGTGCCAGCCCTTCACAGTGCTAAGTGGTCTTGGGTAACAGAAAGGGCCTGGCAGAGGAAGCAAAGGATGATTTATGCAAATACCCAGGAAGCCCACCCCAACCTCTATTCTTCCTCCGCTCCCACCACCACACCTAAGTGTGAATAGACAAGGGAGAGGCACCTCACAAACACTGAGAAGGTGGGTCAAGAAGGGCAATTTGGAAAAGAACAGTCCCCAGTGGAATGGAGGAAATACAAATGTATTCAAAACATTCAAATTAACATCCTCAAAAATATTTATTACAGAATATCGCATTCATAAAAAAACAAGGACCTGGCATACAAAATATGATATATACCTACAATGCATATTATTCAGTCATAAGAAGGACTAAAATTTTCATATGATGTAACATGGATGGACCCTGAAAACAATAAGCTACGTGAAATTGTCAGACACAGATATTGTATGATTACACCTATACGTGGTAGCCAGAATTGGCAAGTTTATAGAGAGAGAAAGTAGAATGGAGGTTACCAGGGGAGCTAGAAGGAAGGAATAAAGGAAAGTTGTTTAAGGGGTACAGAGTTTTTGTCAGGAATCATGAAAAGAATTTGTGTATAGGTAGTGATGATTTAATTCCACTAAGCTGTACTCTTAAAATGGTTTAAATAGTCAGTATTGGGCTATGTATATTTTATTACAGTAAAAAAAGTCCCCTCAAACCAACCAGTTATTAAAAAAGGGCAGCAATCAGAGAAAAGAGTGTTCTTAGAAATTCGGAATATAATGAAAACCTCCAGAGAAGCAGCAAATAATGGACTGGACTTTGCTTTAAAAACCGCATGATTTAGCAGGCCAATCAAAGAACTCTATTAGAACATTTTTGAGGACTCTCTTTGGGTTTATAATTTCCATCTTTAGTAAGTTCTATTTCCAAATAAGCTTGTGATTCCAATATAAAAAATCAGACCTGTCAGTACAAAAGCGTAGTGTTCATTCCACAATGCAAAGAAAGCATCATTTGCACCTCATCTCAACATTGAGTGGCAAGGATCAGAGTCCCTAAGAGGAGAGAGGGGAGACATAGCTTAAGAAAGAGAGCTTAACTTTTCCTGTTAAGGAAGCCAAGTCCAACTCTTCAGGCCCTGGAAAGAGTAAAAGAAAAACGGGTGTGGAAAAAGTCAGGCCCACATGTTCTTGCTTTCCCTTCTGGGTTTGGAATCGGAGGGTCCTGGCGTGGTGGATCCATCCAGATGGGTATGTAGGAGTTCATGGACACAGACTAGCGGTTGCCTCAAACCAGAAGCCCCTCAGGTAGCGCGCCCAACAGGGATGCAGGCAAGAGCACGAAAGAGGCAGATTGGGGTGGGGAAGGGGAAGAGCCTCACGATGTGTTTTTTCACATACAGTCCAATATTTGTTGCAGCATTATTTTCTTTCCTTCTTTTTTTAAAGATTTCATTTATTTATTTACTTTTAGAGAGAAGAGAAGGGAGGGAGAGAGAAACATCAATGTGTGGTCCCATCTTGCATGCCCCTTACTGGGACCTAGCCGAAACCCAGGCATGTGTCCTGACTAGGAATCCAACCCATGACTCTTCTGTTCTCAGGCTGGCACTCAGTTCACTGAGCCACACCAGCCAGGTCGGATAAATAAGTCCTGGGGATGTAATGTATAGCATGGTGACTATAGTTAATAATTTTGTATTATATACTTGAAAATTGCTAAGAGAGTAGATCTTAAAAATTCTCAACACAAGAAAAAAATGTGTTAATGTCTGTGATGATGGATGTCAACTGAACTTATCATGGTAATCCTTTTGTAATATGTGCATATATCAAATCATTACATTGTACACCTAAAATTAATAGTGTTATATGTGAATTATTTCTCAATTTAAAAAGCAAGCCTGATCAAACTAATCTATAGTGAGAGGAACAAGTGGTTGCCCGGGGCCTGAGGTGGGAGAGGACTGACTGCAAATGGTCAAAGAGGACTTTTAGGGTGATGAAAATGTTCTATTATATCTTTTTTAGAAAATATTTTATTTATTTATTTTTAGACAGAGGGGGAGGGAGGGAGAAAGAGAGGGAGAGAAACATCAATGTGTGGTTGCTTCTGGCACGGCCCCTGTTTGGGGACCTGGCCTGCAACTCAGGCACGTGCCCTGACTGGGAATCGAACCTGTGACCCTTTGGTTCACAGTCCAGTGCTCAATATACTGAGCCACACCAACCAGGTCTCTATATCTAGGGTGATGGTTACAGGGGTGTATATATTTGTCATAACCTCATCAAACTGTACATTTAATATTTGTTTTATATTATTGTTTGTGGATTATACCTCAATAATTTTGACTTTTAAAAAATCCATGATTGGTGTAGTTCAGTGGGTTAGGTGTTGTCCTGCAAACCAAAAGGTCGCCAGTTCGATTATCAGTCAGGGCACATGCCTGGCTTGTGGACCAGTTCCCTGGTTGGGGGAGTTCAAGAGGCAACCGATTGATCTGTTTCTCTTGCCCATCCACGTCTCTCTCCCTCTCTTTCTCTCTCTCTTCCCCTCTCTCTAAAAATCTTTCTATAAAACCTTTCTTAAAGATTTCTATAAAATCTTTCTAAAAAGAAAGAAATAACACGAAGCTCTCCCCACCCCCTCTGTTTATGTAGATTCAGTTCTCTCTATGTGGTCTCTCCTCAGATCGCTGCACAGGGGCTTTTATGACCTAGCCTGAGAAGACCACAAGCTCACCTAGATTCAAAGGAACACAGATGCTATTTCTAAATGGGAGGGTGTCAAAGTCACATTGTGTCACATGAGCGGTGCTGTTGTGCCCATATTTAGGAAATATCTATCACAGCCCACCCTCTGGCCACAACAGTTCACATTTCTCTCACATAAAAATATACTCCCTCCCTGCCCCCAGTCTTCTGGTTCTCATCCCTTTGTGACATCAACACAAAGTCTAGGGTTTTATCATCCAAATCAGGCCCAGAAGTAGATGGGGCTCCACGGGTGTGGTTCAGCCGCCTTCTGAGGCTCTCAGGGTGCTTGTCCTGAATTAAAAATGAGATGACCCAGGCATGTGGAGTAGGCAGGGGTTCCCTTTGGAATCTAGCATTGTAACATTCAACCCTCAGTCTCTTTCTACGTGTGTTAAGTTATGGAAAACCTGGGTGAATAAGAAATACCCAGAACCTGCCAATACAAGCTTGTGGTCTAGCCTTTTTCTTTGTGGCTGCCACTGAATGATCTCATTCCACTGCTTGGACATTGTTCCCACTTGTGGGAACCTCCTTCAGGTCCCTTAACTCTGGTGCATCCAATTTTCAAACCTCACAGCTGTATTCCATGCTGAATTCAGATTTTTAAATTTCACCTGGTAAATATTTACAAGGTAACATAGTGGTCCTGCCAACCAACCTTACGTTCCACTTTGGCTACATTCTCATTTTTACCATTTTTTGAATATTTATCAGAATGGGAAATGGGAAAATGGGAATGGTGAGAGCATAATTTTTATAAATTATGAAATTAGCTGAGACAAAGATAAAATATTTACTTACAAGAGGATGTTCCTTGGATTTAACCTGGGAGAACCAGTGTGCTGTGCATTCGGTCATTAAGGAAAGAAACAAAATATGCAAAATTCTACAAATGTATCATTAGAGATTGAGTCTAAAACCTAACATATTATTATTGAGACTTGATTTCAAAACTATTTGATAACAGCCCTGGCTGGTGTGGCTGACTGGGCTGGGTGTCATCCTGCAAAACAAAAGGATGCTAGTCTGATAGCCAGTCAGGGCACATGCCTGGGTCGCCCGTTCAGTCCCTGGTTGGGACATGGTTGGAGCACGGTTGGGTGCATGTGAGAGGAAAACAATCACTGTTTCTCTCGCATAGCGATGTTTCTCTCCCTCTCTCTCTCTCGGTCCCTTCCCCTCTCTCTAAAAAAATAATAAATAAAATAAAAGATGTGTAATGGTAAATCAAATGTTAAATCTTTAAAAAAAGCTATTTGATAACATATTTCTTCTCTTTGGGTAAACTACTTATAGCCTGTAAGTCCAACAACCTGACATTAGACCTGAGTCATTCTTTTCAGGTGTGCTACACACATATACAGAAGGAAAAAAAGGAAGAAAGGTCTTCATATTAGTTTCCTGTGGCTGCTGTAACAAATTACCACAAACCTGGTGGCTTAAAACAGTATGCATTTAGCTCTCACTGATGTGGCCCAGTTGGTTGGAGCATCATCTCCTACACCAAAGGATCACAGGTTCAATGCCCAGTTGGAGCACTGCTGGGGCATGGGCAGGAGGCAATCAATCACTGATGGGTATTCCTCTCTCTCTCTTCATCCCTTCCCTTCTCTAAAATCCACGAGCATGTCCTTAGGTGAGGGAGAAAAAAGTTTATTCTCACCCTGGATGATGTGGCTCAGTGGATTGAGTGCCAACCTGTGGACCAAAGTGTTGCTGGTTTGATTCCCAATCAGGGCACATGCCTAGGTCAAGGGTCAGGTCCACAGTAGGGTGCTCATGAGAGACAACCACACAGTGATGTTTCTCATCCTCTCTTTTTTCCTCCCTTTCCCTCTTTCTGAAAATAAATAAATAAAATCTTTAAAAATATATTTATTCTCTTAAAGGTCTGGAAATCAGAAGTCCAAAAGCACTTTCACTGGGCCCAAATTTAGGTGTTGGCAGGGCTGCACTCCGGAGACTCTCACAGGCTTTCTGGAGAATCCATTTCTTGGCCTTTCCCTCTTTCTAGAGCTGCATTCCTTATAATCCTTGCTTCACAGCCCCTTCGTGCACTTTCAAAGTCAGCGACAAAGCACCTTGCTTCACTCCCCACTTTGCCTTCTTTTGTCTCGGATCTCTTCTGACTCCCTCTTATAAAGACAGCTGTGATGGCATTTAGGGCCCATCTTGATAATCCAGACTAATCTTCCCATCTCCCAATCCTAATGTGTATATACATTCAAACAGAGAAACACTAATTGAGGAAATAAGAACATGGGAACATCAGGCAAATCTACAAGAACGTGGGAAGGTGCCCAAGGTATGTTATAAAGAGAAAAATAAAAATTAATAAGCAGCAACCAATTAAAGATATAATAGAGAACCCTACAAGAACAATTAAAAGACAAAATACCTTCTAATAAGTTTAACAAGAAACATATCAAATCTATTTAAAGAAAAGTTTAAATACTACAAGGCACAAAAGTATACTTGAAGGAATCAACATACGTGCTGTATTCTTACATAGAGATTCAGCATCATAAGATGTGAATTTTCCCTAAATTGACTTATAAATTTATCACAGCAACAACAAAAGTACTAATGCTTTAAAAAAAACTAGACAGATTGGTTATAAAGGTCATATAAAAATTAATGCATAAGAATAGCAAGGAAAATTCTGGCAAAGAAGAACAATGAGGGGGTAGAGAGCAGCTCTGTTAGCTGCATAAAAAGATTATCTTTCAGCAATGCAAAGAGTATGGTCCTGGCTGACATAAGACAGACTGACACAAGGCAGAGAAGGGGAAGCCCAGATATAGGTGCAGGTTCATTCAGGAATGGCCTTTATGATGGGTATGGACAGAGGGATGAACTATTCAATGAATAATAATAGGACAATGGGAGCCAGCCAGAAAAAAATTAAGTTGCGTCCATAACTGATACCTCTTAATATCAGGAAAAGTTTCAAGTGGGTCAAAGATTTAAACATCAGAAGTGAAACTGTGAGTCCTTGAAGAAAACTGGAAAATTCCTTTATAACATTGGCATGACAAAGGCTTTTTAAATAGGACTTACACTCCAAAAAACATTAAAAAATTTAAAAGATACATTTAATAATATGCTTGGAGAAAATTCTAAATTACAAGAAACCAATAAACATAAACTAGGGAAAATATATGCTCATATATGTATTTGAAAATCATTATCACAAACATGCAACTCTCCTAACACTTAAAGAGCTCTAAAAAAAAATCATGAGAAGCCCTGGCTGGCGTAGCTCAGTGGATTGAGTGTGGGCCTGCAAACCACATGATCGCGGTTCGATTCCCAGTCAGGGCACATTCCTGGGTTGCAGGCCAGTTCCCAGCAGGGGACTCATGAGAGGCAACCATACATTGATACCTCTCTCCTTCCCTTCCCCTCTAAAGATAAATAAATAAAATCTTAAAAAAAAATCATGAGGAAAAATACCAATATCCCAACAGAAAAGTTAGCAAAGGATGTATAAACTGACAATTCTTAGAAAATGATATGCAAATGGCTTATAAACATGAAAATATATTCAGCTTCACCCATAAGAGAAATACAAATTTAAGCTACTCTGAGATACAGTTTTTTATGGCTTTTTTCCCCCATCAGATTGGGAAAAATTTAAATGCATTCTGTATCCAGACTCTTAGCAAAGAGACATTCTAGAAATTACTGGTGGGCATATAAATTGATATAATCCCCATAGCAGACAATTGGCAACATCTATCCAATCTACAGGAAATATATCCTTTGACCTGGCAAGTTACCCTATGGGTGTGCTTGCATATATGTAAAGTGAAGTCTGTACAAGGTTGTTTATCACAGTAGTGCTAGTAATAGCAAAAAATTAACTGGTTAACCCAGTTACAGTAACTCCATTCCATGGAATATTGTGCAGCTATAAGAGGTCTGTCCAGAAAGAGTCCAGCCATTGTTAATATAATGAGAACAATTTGCATGACGTCGATGTAACCTGGCAGCCAAGGAGAGTGGACTGGAATGTGCATGCGTGAACAATGACAACTTCACTGTACTAGTCAGTGGGAGTGGTAGACCCTGTTGAATGAGCATGTGTACTGTGTGGCTGTCTCATTCAAAATGATTGAGCGAGTAGAGCAATGAATATGCATCAAATTCCACATTAACTTGAACATCCCTCCATGGAAACTATTCAGATGATTCAGAAGGCTTTCAGGAATGATGCAATGAGTGCAGCACAAATAAAAGTGCCACAGACACTTCAAAGATGGTTGAGGTCAGTTCACAATGATCTATGTTCTGGAAGGCCTGCAACAAGCAGAAAACCTGAGACTACTGAACATACACAAGCTTTGATCAACAAAGACTGGCAACCCAGGTGACCCAGAGGATGCCCCCCTGTGGCCCAGATTTGGCACCCTGGAACTTCTGACTTTTTTCAAAACTAAAATTTATTTGAAAGGAAATAGATTTCAGACCCTCGATGAGATTCAGGAAAATAAGACCGGGCAGCTGATTGTGATGGGGAGAACTGCCTAAGGTCCCAAGCTGCCTACTTTGAAGAGGACTGAGGCATCATTGTTCTATGTACAATGTTTCTTGTATTTTGTATCTTCTTCTCTAAATGTCTCTATTTTTCATATTACATGGCTGGATACCTCCTGGGCAGACCTCTTAGTCAGCTATGAAACAAGAAATGGAACCCCCCCCAGGTCTATTATTAAAATCAAATAGCAAGGTACAGAACAGAGCTACCTGTGAAAAGGGAGCTATGAGAAAGTAAGTTCATTTTGGCTCGTGTACCCAGAAGGATCTCCAGAGAATAATGCATAAGAATCTAATAGTGGTCACCAGTTTGGAAGGACTGGGATGGCAGGCAGGGAGACTTTGTTGTGTTCTTTTTTATGTATTGTATTTTTAACCACATAAATGTATTCTTTTTATAGGGCTAGTATAAAATAAAATTTTTGAGGGGAAAAACTGTAAAGCAGTATATGAAATGATTATTTTCTATTATATGCACTTTTAAAAACTATTGGCAATGGTCATCATTGCAGGGTTTTAATGTCTTCACTTACATACTTGTGTTTCTTTAACTTGTACAAGAAAGGTGCATTGTTTCTGTAGCCAGAAAGAACAAAGTATGATCATTTAAAATTCATTTTATAATGAATCTCTATTCATTATAAACAGACATGATATATTTCTGCTCCCTCCTCATTATTCTTTAACCGTTACAAACTGCCACCTGACAGAACCCTGGCTTTCACCTTTTAGTTGTTGCATTCAGTGTCCTTTCTGTAACTCAGCTGGACTTTTTTTTTTTTTTTTTAAGAATCAGATGCCTCCAAAACTTGTCTGCTACTCTCAGATTCAGGCCAGATTGAACAAAAAATATAAAAAGCCCTTTGCCTCATTTAACCTTTCAGGAACCATTTTGCCCCTCTCTACAGCTGCAGTGGTTCCACAAATAGAAGCTTCTAATTCCTTCTGTCACTTCCAAATTTTATGACTTTATGAGGGGCAGAGGAGGGACTAAAAATCTCAGAAGACATTTTCCGTCCCCCTTTAAGAAAGCAGAGGAACCAAGACCTCCCAGAGAGGGGCTCTACCTGCACTTAGGGTTACTTACAAGGGTGGCATTTAGTTACAGATGCGGCCTCTGGTAACGGCAGCAGGACTGCCACTTTAAGGGCTGGCCCTGCCCTTTATGTAAGAGGTTTGTTTTGCTTCAGAGCATTAAATATCGAATACAATTCTAGCAGTCAACAAATAAGAAACATAAACAAGCTCTGGTATGAGTCACTAGAAGGGAGGGGCAGCATGGAGGCTGGTTGTGTAACCTGGTATGAGGACCAGGATGGGTTTAAAATATTCTGCCCCTAGAACGTAAAATGGCATGGCCACTGTGGAAAAACAGTAAGGCAGTTCCTCAAAAAATTAAGAATAGAATTATTATATGATCCAGCAATTCCACTTCTAGGTATATACCCCTGAAACATTAATGTAGGGACTCAGATATTTGTACACGTGTGTTCATAGCAGCAGTATTCACAATAGCCAAAAGCTGGAACTAACTCATGTGTCCATGGACAAATGAATGGATTGACAAGATGGCCTAGACACACACAGGGGATATCATTCAGCCTCAAAAAGGTTGGAAATTTTGACACATGCTGCAATATGGATGAAACTTGAGGACATTAGGCAAAGTGAAGTAAGCGAGACTCAAAAGACAAATACTGTGTGATTCCCACTTACATGAGGTCCCTAGAGCAGTCACATTCACAGAGACAGAAAGTAGAATGGTTCATACGGGGGGTGGTGGAGGGAGAAATGGGGAAGTACTGTTTACTAGGTATGGAGTTTCAGCTTGGAATGATAAAAAAAGTTTTAGAAATGGGTAGTGGTGATGGTGGCAAGACAATGTATTTAATGCCATTGAATTGTGCACTTAAAAATGACTCAAATGGTGAGTTTTATATTATACATGTTTTACCACAATAAAAAAAAGTTGAAAAATTTCTGCTCCTCATTTGTATCTACATGACCTGTCACTTCACAAACCCTAGAAAAAATCAGGAGATTAAGGACCAAGCCAAATCGGTCTCAGGGCCTCGGTCTCATCCTCTGTGAAATGGAAGGGTTGGGAGGAGCATACAGAGTTCCAACTCGAGTCAGCAGCGGGGAGATTGGAGGGAAACAGCCCGTGCAGAAAGTAGTATGTCCAGGACTATATAAATGAACATTGACACCTAATAGTTTTTTGAGACTCTACTACAGGTTGACTATTAATTTTTTTTATTTAGAGGGTTTGTATACTTAGGGTTTGTGTTTTCTCCTGTCCACACATACATTTACTACTGTCACACTTCATTTTTGCCATCTGATGAATATTAATAGTATATCATTGTTTTATTTTGAACTTTCTTGTTTATTTAGTGAGGTTGGGTGTATATCCTTAGGCTTTTGTCATGACTTGCCTATTCGTAGCCTCTTTCCCAGTAGGGTTGTCTTTTTCATATCATATGTTTGGCTACTAACTCTTTATTAATGTTCTGCAAATATGTTCTTCTTGTCTTTGGCTTATGCTTTTTCTTCGTGATATCTTTTTTGGCCAGAAAATTTAATTTTTATGTCTTCGAATTTATCAAACTTTTCCATTATGGTTTGTACTTCACATGTCTTGTTTAAGAAATCCTTTCCTACCTTAAACTTATATCCCTTAAAACCCTTAAAACCCTTTTTAATATACTGATTTTAGAGAGAAAAGAAAGAAGCAGAAAGAGAGAGAAATTTGTTGTTCCACTTATTTATGCGTTCATTGGTTGATTCTTGTATGTGCTCTGGCTGAGGATCGAACCCTCAATCTTGGTGTATCAGGAAAATGCCCTAACCAACTGAGCTGCCCCACCAGGGCCAAATAATCTTTTTCATGTAAGTTTTTTTAATTAACTTTTTCATTTGGAAACAATTTTAAACTTACAAAAGTTTGCAAAAATAGAAATATTACAGAGAACATCCGCATACCCTTTACCCAGATTTACTTAGTGTTAACATTTTACCCCACTTGTTATCATTTTATTTTATATTTTACTTTTTTCAAAAGATGTTATTTACTTTTAGAGAGAGGAGAAGGGAGGAGGAGAGGGAGAGAAACATCAACATGTGGTTGTCTCCCATGCATCCCCTTCTGGGAACTGGCCTGCAACCCAGGCATGTGCCCTGATGGGAATCAAACGGCAGCACTTTGGTTTGCAGGCCTTTGCTCAATCCACTGAGTCGCACCAGCCAGGGTGTTTTTATATATGTTTTTAATGTGAAATTGATTTTGCATAGCGTGAGATGGAGATCTAATCCTAGCTCCTCCCTCCCCCTCCCATATGGCTAACCAATCAGCTCCATTTGTGGAATAACCCATTCTTTTCCCACTAGTAAAAAATGTCCATTTCTTCTTACATAATATCTCCTTTTTTTTCTTTTTCCTGTTTTTTTTTCAGTGCTTCCTATTCTGTCTCATTAGCCTATTTGTTTATCTTTGAACCAATACTATAGTGTCTTTATTATAGCTTTGTAATAAATTTTGATATATGGTAGGGCAAGCAGTCTATCATATTCTTCTTTAAAATTGTCTTAATTTTTTGGTCACCTAGGCAATTACATTCATTGTCACACAAACCTCCAAGAGATTAAGCAATTTTTCCAAGGTCACAAAGTCAGGAAAGAGGAATTTGTACCTAGATCTGCCCAAGACCAGAGCTCTTTCCATTATCTCCTGGGATTCTACCTTCCCAAGGCCAAACTAATGGTTTTCTAGGCACGGAGATGTGGATGTCAGAGAATCATGTGTGGGCAGGCAAGAGAAGATAGGCAGGCAGACTGGTTTGGGTTTAGTCTCTGGGGTACAGACTTTGCCAGCCAACGGAGGGGCTTGGACTTGGCTGGAAAAACTGAAAAAAGATTGGAGCCAACGAAACTGAGAGAACTCCCACCCCAGGACTGAGCACCCACAGGTGTCCAGGGGCACAGTGTTGTCACTTTTCAGACTGAGCAGGGTAGTGTGGCTTTGATGCTGGAGGTGTTAGGAGATATGGGGGTGATGAGAGAACCCGACTGGCAGCGGGGAAGCCAGGACAGACACTACCCCAGAGCCCCATCCTCCACCAGCTCCTCCCTGCCTGATTAAGGGACCCTAATCAGCTTAGATAGGTTAAGGACTCCCACCAGCTGTTCCCACATCCCGGCCCTGGGCCAGCAAAGGAGACTTGTGGGAGGGTGTGTGACCCCTCACCTCGGCCCTTGGCCGGAGTCCGAGCCCCATACTCTCAGGTGAGTGGCAAAGGCCCCTCCACATGGACTCGGGTTTCTTCTCTTCACCCAGCTCCTCTAAGGAGCGGGTGGACCTGTCCCGTCTGGCCCCTTGACGGCTCTGAGGCTCTGAGGAGAGGAGAGAGATGGACAAGCGGGGAACAGGAAGCCAAAGGGGAGGGGAATGCGGCGGGTTTCTAAACCGTGCCCTAGACCCCCGTCATGTTTTTCAAGCCTGAGGAGGGAAAATGGAGATACACCACAGGTCAATTGGGTTTTAAGAAGCTGGGGGTTGTGGAGAGACCCCCAAGAGACTCGAGGGAGAGGGCATCTCATCGTTCTCCCAGCTCTGTTTATGCTCGCAGAAGCCGGCAATGACCACTTGCACTGTCCTCACGAGCGGCCTTGGGGACCTCCCGCTCTGCACCCCCGCGCGGTGGCCTCCGTCCCCTTCCAGGCTCCCCCGAGTGCTACCCCGGCCCCAGCCTCAGCTCCGGCTGCTGCTTCTGCTGCTCCTCCTGCTGCTGCCTTCAGCCCTCCCCGAGGTATTCAGAGTGGGGGTGCTGGGCCCCTGGGCCTGCGACCCCATCTTCGCCCGTGCCCGCCCGGACCTGGCTGTCCACCTGGCCGTCAACCGCCTGAGCCACGACTCAGCGCTGGAACGCGGCCCCCGCTTCGAGGTCGTGCTGCTGCCGGAGCCGTGCCGGACTCCGGGCTCGCTGGGGGCTGTGTCCTCCGCGCTGGCCCGCGTCTCGGGTCTCGTGGGTCCCGTGAACCCTGCAGCCTGCCGGCCGGCGGAGCTCCTGGCCCAAGAGGCGGGGGTCGCGCTGGTGCCCTGGGGCTGCCCCGGGACACGGGCAGAGGGCACGACGGCCCCCGCGGTGACTCCAGCAGCGGACGCCCTCTATGCCCTCCTTCGAGAGTTCCGCTGGGCACGCGTGGCCCTGGTGACCGCCCCCCAGGATCTGTGGGTGGAGGCGGGCCGCTCACTTGCCACTGCACTCAGGGCCCGGGGTCTGCCTGTTGCCCTGGTGACCGCCATGGAGTCTTCCGACCGATCTGGAGCCCGGGAAGCCCTAGGGAGGGTCCAGGACGGGCCCAGAGTCAGAGGTAGGCTCCCCGCAGGAGCGAGGAGGTTGGCAGTCCCGCTGGCCCCGGGGCCGGGCGGGGGGGGGGGCGGAATCAGTGAGCGGAGTCTCTGTGTCCACAGCAGTGATCATGGTGATGCACTCGGTGCTGCTGGGCGGTGAGGAACAACGCTGCCTGCTGGAGGCTGCAGAGGAGCTGGGCCTGGCCGATGGCTCCCTGGTCTTCCTTCCCTTCGACACGCTCCACTACGCCTTGTCTCCAGGCCCAGAGGCCTTGGCTGTGCTGGCAAACAACTCACAGCTTCGCAGAGCCCACGACGCTGTGCTCACTCTCACACGCCACTGTCCCCCTGGAGGCAGCGTGCTGAACAGCCTGCGCAAGGCCCAAGAGCACCAGGAGCTGCCCCCTGACCTTAATCTGCAGCAGGTATCGGGGACCAGGGAAGACGGAAGAAGGAAGGAGAGTGGGGAATAAAGCAGAAGACAGCCAAAGAAGGGAAAGAGGCTGGAGGCAATGGGGAGAGAAGTGGATAGAGTCGTGAAATGAAAAGAGGCTGCAGTCCATGGGAGGGAGGAGGTCGGCCATAGGGAGAGAATAACTAGCAAGCAGCTCTACCTGTTTCCTGGGTAATGTAAGCTCTCTGGTCTTGCTCGCTTGGGGCATCTTAGTGTACTGAGATTGCTTCAGAGGGGCTGCAATGAGACGTCTCAAGACCAGCTCCAAGAGTATACCCTAAACCCTATACTTCTTTGGTAGTCTACTTCGAAGTGAATCCACTTCCAGCACCACTACAACACACGGTCTATAATAAACACTCAGTGTTCTTAGAGCAGGAAGGAGGGAGGATGCGGATCCTACTTCCATGCCCACGTCAGAGGTGTTCCCTCTGGGGGTTCATACGATGGTTTGAACGTTCTGGAAGCCTCGACATCTCGTGAGAAGCAGAAAAGTCCCTGGGTAGAGCCAGGAGCTTCAGTAATCATTTAGGTCCACAGTTTATTCCCTGGAACTAACTAATTCCCAGGCTTCCCTGAGAACCCGGAATCCCAATTCAGACCATCTAGACCCACCCCATTCATAAAATGGGGGCTAGAAACCACCAAGAGAGAGGGGGATTTAGATGTCAGTGGGCAGTAAACTAACTACTAAAAGGGCCCCACACGAAGGGTTGCACGGGACAGGGCTATAAGTCCTGGGGAGGGGTAAACTATTCCCCACCCATTCTGCTCCCCACTCTGAGTCTCCTCCACTCGTATTTGGAGTAGCCAGGGGGAGAGGTGACGGGAATAGTCAGGAAGAGGAGAGGAAGAGTTAGGATCAGAGACGGGATGGAGGAGGGGGAGAGAGTGGAGAAAGTGGTGAGAAGACCTCTTCAGCTCGCAGTGCGCACCTGTAGCACAGCCTTCCACCTAGCTGCCCGAGCGAGACCCTTTCAAGTCACCCTTGATCCCTCTGATGGTTTCACCCCAACATCCAGACATCAAGTCCTGTCACTTCCTACTTCTTAAAGGCCACCTGAATCCATCCACTCTCCCCACTCTCAATGTCACTGCCCTGGTTCAGGCCACGAAGTCTCCAAATCTCAAAACAAAATCTCCCAAACGTCCTCTGTCTCAGCGTTCACCTGCGCCAGGTCCTTCTCCACCCAATGATCAGACTGAACTTCAGACACGTGACTGTGTCTCACCTCTGTCCAAAGCCCCAAGTGCCTCCTTTGCAGGATAAATGCAGGTCCCTTCCCATAGCTTACCGGGTCTGGTGTCTTCCTCCCTCTTCCGTCTTCCTTGAACTTCAAGCAGACCAGTTACTTTGGGTTCCCCAAATGTGTGCCTCTCTCTCACCTCTGTGCCGCGGGGTACACTGTGCCTGCTCTCCTGCCTCCACGGTCCCCCAGATAATTCTGACTCATGTCCCGAGAGATGGTCACTTCTTCTGGAAGCCTTCTCCTTCTCTCCCAGCCTGGGTGGGGGCCCTCCTCCCAGTCACCACAGCTCCCTCAGTTACCTGTACCCCCACTCATGGCCCTGCCTTAACATCCCTTCCTGTCCCGCCCAGTAGATGAACGATTCCTTGAGACAGGGACTCTGGCTTGTATACCGATATATCCCTAGTGCTTTATACACTTCCTGGCAGTGTGAGAGATGGGGACATGGGAACAATAGAGAGGCTTGATGAGGCCTTGGGAAATGAAAAGAAGGAAAAATAGAAAAGAGAAGCTAACCAAAACCCGGGAAAGAAGGCTCTTAGGTGAATGGAAGGAAATGACATTAACAAATGTATCCAGGACAACCAAGATGAAAAGGAAAAGAGGGTCTGTGGGTAATGGAGGTAGAATTAACCAATGGTGAGAAGAGTCTAAGAATCCTGAAAAGAAGGAAGGCCAGCGGGGAGAAGAGATGGGATAGCCAATTGGAGAGAGACAATAAGGAGGGACATGAGGAAACGCTAAGTAGGAAGTGAGAACAGTCAAGGACTTGAAGGGTTTGAAGGGCCCAGTGAAAAAATGCGGGGGAGAGCAGTAAGTCCCTGTCTGTTTATGGGCCATGACCCTGAACTCTCCTTCCCCAGGTATCCCCACTCTTCGGCACCATCTATGATGCAGTCTTCTTGTTGGCTGGGGGTGTGGTGCGAGCTTGGGCAGCGGTAGGTGGCAGATGGGTGTCCGGAGCAGCCGTGGCCCGCCACATCCAGGATGCCCAGGTCCCAGGCTTCTGTGGAACCCTGGGAAGAGCCGAGGATTCCCCGTTTGTGCTGCTGGACACGGATGAGGCGGGGGACCAGCTGTTCACCACATACATGCTGGACCCCACCCGGGGCTCCTTACACTCTGCTGGGACCCCAGTGCATTTCCCTAGAGGGGGCCAAGGGCCTGGGCCCGACCCCTCTTGCTGGTTCGACCCAGACATCATCTGCAATGGAGGTGAGGGCAAACACCCAGCCTCTACTAGAGTAGGCGCCAGGCACCTCCCACAAAGTGGTGAAGGAGAGTGAACTCTTCCTGTAACTCCTTGAGTCCCTTTCAGGTCCTCCTCAGACCCCAGACTTGTGTGGGACCCCTCCCTTGCTGAGCCCCTAAAGCCCTCTTGAAAACTTTCTAGAATTCCCAGATGCTCTCCCTTAGTAGCACTCATGACCTTTTTCTAGTTCCCCTTCTTGACTCCCAATCCCCTTTCCTGGAGCCTCCAGAATGTGACATGATTGCACGCTTCCCCAGAAAGGGCGCCTCCCCTCCGCCATGGTCCTCAGTGTCCCTCCTCTCACTGACCCTGCAGGAGTGGATCCGGGTCTCGTCTTTATTGGCTTCCTCCTGGTGGTTGGGATGGGGCTGACGGGGGCCTTCCTGGCCCATTATGTGAGGTGAGCAGAGAAAGGAGAAAAGTAGAAGAGCTTGGCTCTCCACAAGCTGGAAATGCAACTGTACAGCAGGCTGGGTTCACTTGAGAGAGAAGGGAGGATTTTTTTTTTTTTTTTTTTTTTGGAAGCAGGGAAGGGAAGGGGCCCTAGAAGGCTGGCAGAGCCCCAAGGCCATGGCTAGTTTGGGAGTGGCTGCCCTCCCCTGAGCCAACATTACCCCTTGCTGGCCTCCTCTCGTGCACCTTGGTCCCTGTTGGGGAAATGATCTCCTTCTCCTACCAGGCACCGGCTACTGCATATTCAAATGATCTCAGGCCCCAACAAGATCATCTTGACTCTGGATGACATCACCTTCCTCCACTCACAAGGGGGCAGTACTCAAAAGGTGGGAGAAGCTGGGAGCCAGGAACCAGCTGTCCTCCCCTGTGTATCTTGTCCCCTGCTAGGGTCAGCCCTCACCCCCTCCCCAGCTGGAAAGGAGGTCTTGTTTCTGTGCTAGCAGAGTCCCGGGCCTGAGCTCTGGAGATAGTGCCCTTATGTGTGCTTTGAGGCTGACACCGCTTTGCTGATTGCTTTCCTGGAGCAGTGTGACTCTCCAGTAAGAAAATGAATGTTTGTCTTGTAAATTGTAAAGTGCTGTGTGCCTAGGAAGTAAGGTCATTATCACCTCCCCTCATTAAGATTTCTTCCTCTCCCCTCTTTAATCCCCAGAACTCTAAGAACTCATCATATCCAGAACTCTGAGTATATTTTGACCCCTCGCATTGACCCCTCCCCTCCAGGTGGCGCAGGGCAGCAGCCGGTCAAGTCTGGCTGCCCACAGCGTATCAGACATCTGCAGCGTCCCCAGCCAGCCCCTGGACAACTTCAGCATTGGCCTCTATGAGGTGAGCCTGCCCCCCAACTCAGCTGAGTGTCCTGTCCCACAGGCTCCAGGAAATGGTGATAGGACCCCAGAAGAAGATCTAGGGAGAGGTCATAAAATTCTCAAAGGGAACCATCTGGTAATCCTTCCTGCCCCAGGATTTTTCCATATCTCTTATTCAGGTGAGGGGTCCTCAAAGACTAATCACAGGGGCAGGTGGCCTGACCGGTGGGGAGCACGCTGAGACCAGCATGCAGCCTCGTGTGGCCACTGAGACCACCCGCCACCTCGTTGGGAGGCCCTGGCCCTGCCCAATTTGTGGTAAACCCACTTTCCTGGTTACTGAAGGGCACAGGCCTCCAGGGAAGGGTAGGGGCAGAGCGGCGTCTGGGATGTGGCTTTTCAGTCACAGAAAGGACATTTCCAGGAGATGGGTGGTTCAGGATGGGGCTTTTCCAGACAGGGCTACCCCTGACTCAAGCCAGACCCACATTTTGGCCCCACCCAATTCTCACCAGGCTCAGGAATTGCAAGCTTTAGAGGGAAAGAGAAAGTCACAAAAGGGCATGAGGACATTAGCTATGGGGTCAGCAATTCTGATGGGATGGAATGACTGGGGGTAATGAGAACAAATTGAGGCAGGGCTAAGAGAGAGCTCAGCTAATGGGGTGGGGGTGGGGATTTAGAGCTCCCGGAGTGTCACATGGCAGAGAGGGTACAGAGACTCCTAGTGCGTCACATAGAGGCCATCATGGCCATTTCTCAGAGGAGAACTATTGTCATCTGGGGCAGATTATTCTTCACTGTATGGGATTACCCTGTGCCTTGAAGAATGTTTAGTGCCTTCTGTCTCTGGCCCTGTTTACTAAACGTAGCCCTCAATTTCTGTGACAATGAAAAATGTCTCCATATTTATTTCCAAATTATTTGGGGAGGTAGTATCAAATTCCCCAAATTCTCTTCTCTTCCAAATCCCTTATCAACAGGCAAGGGCAGCTACAATGTCTATGAAAAAATAAAATTGAGGGCCCCTTGTTCATTCAAGATGACAACAGCAGATCATTGACCATAGCCCCTCCTGAGCCAGGGCCCCATGTGACTGCACCTGTCACATGCTCATGAACCAGCTCCACCATCAGCTGAGGTCAATGAGGCCCAGGGCCTGGAGGGGAGCTGCCTATACTTCACAGTTAGTCTATAGTAAAGCTTGATCTACCCAGACTCCTGACTGCCACGACAGTGCTCACTCATGGCAACAAATGGTGATGAGGGCTATGACTTCAATGACATTTGTGTTGGCAATGTCTCATTTAATAGGGCTGTTGGTGAGCACATCTGGGTTGGTGAGGACAGACATTGAAGCCTTCTGCATCTCTTACTTGGCGGGGGTGGGATGGGGGAGGGCTGGCAACTAGCTGTGAAGTGGACTGGCAGACATCAAACCCCTGGCTCCTGACACTCTTCATCACAGATGTTCTGAGGCAGCAGGCCAATAGAAATGGGGGGTCTAGGACTCTTTGCATCATGGGGTTTTAAGAAACTGAGTTCACTACCCCCATTTCTGCTCCAGGGAGATTGGGTTTGGCTGAAGAAATTCCCAGGGGATCAGCACATAGCCATCCGCCCAGCAACGAAGACAGCCTTCTCCAAGGTGAGAGTTAGGCCCAGGATAGGGGGTGGGGAGGCCATCATTTCTCTCTCCTGCCTTTTCTTTGCAGCTGGGTACAGGGGTAGCCCCAATGTGGGAGAGATCAGGAAGACTCGGTGAAGTGTCCCCTCCTCTCCAAAGCAGATTTCCTATTATGCTCTTTCATAACACTAGTTCATTCCTTTGATGTGCTTGTCATAATTTGTAATTGTATGTTCACCTGTGTGCATGATTAGTTCTCATCTGCCTCCCTCACTAGACTGTAAGCTGAGTGAGGGCTTCCTCCTGCCCCCTTCATTGTATTTTCAGCACCCAGCAAAGTGTCTGGAACATTCGAGAGACCCAATGAATGTTTGTTGAATGAATAATAGAAAATTTTTAAATGGGTTTTCAGTTCTGTCAGGTTATTCACGTAGATCGGCCTAATTAATGCATACTGAGTTGGCAAGGAGGCTGTAAACTGGCTTATTCTGGTCCTTTCAAGTCTATTTTTTAAAAAGATTATGTTTATTTATTTTTAGAGAGAGGGGAAGCAAAGGAGAAAGGTCAGTTGCCTCTCATACATGCACCAGCTGGGGGCCTGGGGGTCAGAACCTACAACCCAAGCCCATGCAGGGACCAGAAATCAAACCAGTTACCTTTATCTTTCCAGTGCAAAGCCCAAACAACTGAGCCACACTGGCCAGGGCTAGTCCCTAAAACTTTAATTCCCCCCTTACCCCTAACACCATGCCAGCTTGGCCTGGCTCCCTTC
The DNA here is from genome assembly GCF_014824575.4 of Sturnira hondurensis. Taxonomy (NCBI): domain Eukaryota; kingdom Metazoa; phylum Chordata; class Mammalia; order Chiroptera; family Phyllostomidae; genus Sturnira; species Sturnira hondurensis. The sequence continues at coordinate 4,597,581 of NW_028092466.1, read as the reverse complement.
TCTGTTGCCTTCCCAGAAGCTCTTGGTTATAGCTGCAGAATGACTCAAGAGGACTACTTCACGGTCAGCGGACTAAATCACCATTTAATAGCAGGCATTTGAGATGAAAAGAAGCCCTTTATTAGACCAAAGGAAAGCTAGAAAAAGCACCAGTCAACTGCTAGCCCAGTCGTGGAGGACCTCTGTCCTGTGGAGTGGGTGTGGCCTCGTGGATGGCTCCCTGGGACCACAGCTTGCCTGCTCAGTCCCTACTTACTTGGGGAGTGTGGGAGTCCCAGACACAGGCGACATAATGATGTGGCCAAGCAAAGCAGCCTTGGGTCCTCTCCCCAGTGCAAGCGATTTCTGGTGTTTTTTTTTGGAAAGCAGTGCAGCTTCTCCCCGGAAAGGCAGTCACATCCGAGGAGGGTGGTGGTTCCAGGGGCTCCTCCTTCGTGAGGTGTTTAATTAAGACACGGACGGTTCAAAGTCTGATGCTTGTTAAATCAGAACCTGCCTAGATCCTGATGACCCAGGCAAGGGTATCGTTTCATCCTTGACATTAAACTAAACCTTACTTGATTTCTGAAGAGCAGCCTTTGAAGATGCTGTCTTTTCCAGAGAGGGAAATTGTCTGTATAAGGAAGGCCCTCCGACGCGCCCTACAGACCTTCCATTCACCGTTCTCAGCCCACCCTCCAAGTTTAAATACTCAAAACCAGAACTGAATAACAGTCTCCCCCCACCTCCACCTTGCGCCCAGGGCAGAACACGCGTTAACTTTCCCCTCTCAGCTCCGGGAGCTCCGGCACGAGAACGTGGCCCTCTACCTGGGGCTCTTCCTGGCGGAAGGCGCGGACGGCGCCGCGGGCCCCGGGGAGGGCACGCTGGCTGTGGTCTCAGAGCACTGCGCCCGGGGCTCCCTCCACGACCTTCTCGCCCAGAGAGACATAAAGCTGGACTGGATGTTCAAGTCCTCCCTCCTGCTGGACCTCATCAAGGTGTGCGCGTGGAGGAGGAGGAGGGGTGCAGGGGGGAGGCCGCGGTGGGGGGAGCCGCTCGCCGAATGAATAATAGAAATTCATTGTCCCCACCTCATCCCCACTCCGCCCGCCCAGGGGATGAGGTATCTGCACCACCGAGGCGTGGCCCACGGGCGGCTTAAGTCCCGGAACTGTGTGGTGGATGGGAGATTCGTGCTTAAAGTCACCGACCACGGCCACGGGAGACTGCTGGAAGCCCAGAGGGTGTTACTCGAGCCTCCCAGCGCTGAGGGTGGGGCCCCGGCACTTCCCGCGCGGAGGAGCGCCCCTCGGGTCCCTGTTACTTTGAGCGCCCTTCCTTGCCCCCTCGTCCCCTCCCTCCCACGTCCACTGGAAGTGACTCCTGCTGCGGAGAAGGCCTTTCGACCTCCGAGATGAGGAGGGTGGACGGAGAAACCCGGGAGGCGGGGGCAGTAAAGGGGCGGCCTCTTTTCTCAGAAGCGGAGCTTCTGTCCCGGGGGCGGGGTCTGTTCTCGGAGGGGCTTTGCCTCAGGCGGGGCTTGTGTCCCAGGGGCGTCGCCTCACGGGCGGGACCCGCTTGTGGGGGCGGGGCTTTGCCTGGGACCGGCTTTCGGGGGCCCCCGCAGGGCCAGACTCCGGCTGGGGGTTGGTGAGTGGGCGTGAGCCTGGGCTTTCGGCCCGTGGTGTTGGGGTGTCTGTCCCCAGTGCCCCCGCGGCCCTCCGCCTGCCCACGCCCTCTTCCCGGACCCTAGACCAGCTGTGGACAGCCCCGGAGCTGCTTCGAGACCCAGCCCTGGAGCGCCGGGGGACGTTGGCCGGCGACGTCTTCAGCCTGGGCATCATCATGCAGGAGGTCGTGTGCCGCAGCGCCCCCTACGCCATGCTGGAGCTGACGCCGGAGGGTACCGCCGCCCCTCGCGTGGCGTTTGGGCTCTTAGGCGTCCCGCTATTAGGCATGGTCTGGCCAGACCCAGCGTCTCTCTTTTCCGGAAAGCCCGGGACAGAGACTTAATTATGTGGACCTTCCTTCAAGCGGGGGTCCGAAGGATCAGGACAGTGGAGAGTAAAGCAGCGAGACAGGAGGGGGCAGTTCTTAGGTACCCAGACCTCAGTGGTTTCCTCTGTCCTGATCCTGGGCTCCAAACTTCTTCCCCAACGGATGGAACAGGCTCTTCTCTGGTTCTTAGGGCCCCCGTGGAGGCAGCAGGGGGGGGGCGGGGTATGGGAAGAGAGCAGTTGGATATGGTTTGAATCATATTCCCTATCACCTATAGGACTCAGCAAACTACTTGATCATTCATGCTAACCCTCACTTATGTGTAATAAATAGTAGTCTTTGCCTGTTACCTCCACCTTCCCCTTGCCTCTCGGGGTTCAGGATCCCCTTGTTTCTCCCAGCAACCCCCTTCCACACTTACCCACTTACCAAAGCTCTGATTTAAGGGGCCCACTCCTAGTCCCCTTCATCTTGAGCTTCACACTGAGGCCAGAGTCAGAGGTAGCATGTGTTCTGGCACATCCCCTCTCATGGTCCCTTCATACCTCCAGAAGTGGTGCAGAGGGTGCAGAGCCCCCCTCCGCTGTGTCGGCCCTTGGTTTCCGTGGACCAGGCACCCATGGAGTGCATCCAGCTGATGAAACAGTGCTGGGCAGAGCAGCCGGACCTTCGGCCCTCCATGGACCGCACCTTCGAACTGGTTAGGGGCTGGGATTGGGCAAGGGTTGGGCTGGCCACTTCTCAGCAACCTGTAGAGGCTGCAGGAAGGCAGACTCAGAAGGCGTTTTCTTAAGGGGCAGCCTGAGGACTGCGGTTTTGGTAGGGGCAGAGTTACAACAGGGCTGTGGAAGCCTTTAAAGCCAGAAGTGGAGCTGTGGGTGGGAGGAATATTTAATTCAACTCCACATTTATTGAGAACCAAGTATGTGCTTGACCTAGTGCAGCAGAAAGACCCTTAGCCTGGGAATACAAAGGCTGGATTGGTTGCACTGCTATGTCAATTACCAGCTGAGAACAGCTGACCTCATGGGACCGCATTTCCTCTATGCCTCCCAATAATGTGTAACAACACAGTGATTAGCACCCTGGGGTGTGTGGGAAGGGGCATAATGAGTTGAAGATGAATGAATGGGTGCGGGGAGGGGAGAGTCAGGCACAATACAGCCCCTGGAGAGGGCCTTGGCAGCCAGGTCCTCAGCAACCTCAGCGGCTTCCTCCTCCTTCTAGTTCAAGAGCATTAACAAGGGCCGGAAGACCAACATCATCGACTCCATGCTGCGGATGCTGGAGCAGTACTCCAGTAACTTGGAGGACCTGATACGGGAGCGCACAGAGGAGCTGGAGCTGGAAAAGCAGAAGACAGACCGGCTACTCACACAGATGCTGCCTCCGTGGGTGCCAGTGGGGAAAGGAAAGGCGGGTTGGGGAGGGCAGCCAGAACCAAGCCAGACTGGGTTGGCCTCCAGGTAACCTCACCACCTGCCATCCCTAGGTCTGTGGCTGAAGCTTTGAAGATGGGGACCCCTGTGGAGCCTGAGTATTTTGAAGAGGTGACACTGTACTTTAGCGACATTGTGGGCTTCACCACCATCTCTGCCATGAGTGAACCCATCGAAGTGGTGGATCTGCTCAATGACTTATACACACTCTTCGATGCCATCATCGGCTCCCACGATGTCTACAAGGTGGAGTGTACACGGGACAAGCCCTCCCTAAGGTTCCCCCAAAGAAAGAACCCAGCCCTCCCCGCGCGGCCCGCGTGCCACTAGCCCAGTCCTCTTTCCCAGCCCTTCCGTCCCTCATATCTTCTGCCAGTCCCCAGCTCAGTCCGCCAACTTGAAGCATCTCTGCACTAAATCCAGTTTAAGCCTCCTGACAAGGGACAATCACTTTGGGGGAGCGGGGTGCTCGGTACTGAATTCGTACATCTTCCCTCAGGTGGAGACAATTGGGGACGCCTATATGGTGGCCTCCGGGCTGCCCCAGCGGAATGGGCAGCGGCACGCAGCGGAGATCAGCAACATGGCACTGGACATCCTCAGCGCTGTGGGCTCCTTCCGCATGCGCCACATGCCTGAGGTGTCCTTGCGCATCCGCATCGGCCTGCACTCGGGTAACTCTCCTACCTCCCAGGCTCTGGAGCTGGCTCCCTCTCTAGAGCCCGGCTCCGAATTTCCCGGACAGGAGGAGCACTCCTTGGGCGGGGTGCGGGGGTGCAGAGGGGCTTGTCTTTTAGCCACCTTTGCATGCCAGGAGCTCTGTTGTAATGGGAGTAGTTGCAGTTTGTGGAGAGTGTTTTCTTTGGAGGAGCCGGTGGAGATCATGGGGTGCTAAAGTCCCCTTAGGTCCTAGGTGCCACCCAGCCGCCAGCTTCGGCCCAGGCACCTCCTTGCCACCAACCCCGCGTCTCCGCAGGCCCGTGCGTGGCCGGCGTGGTGGGCCTCACCATGCCGAGGTACTGCCTGTTTGGGGACACCGTCAATACCGCCTCGCGCATGGAGTCCACCGGCCTGCGTGAGTGCGACGGCGTTGGGAGGGTCTCGGGGAGCTGGGGCGAAGTCGCGGGGCCCAGAGGGAACCGGCCGGGAGCGGGAGACGGGAGGTGAGTTCCGAGGTCACCCTGTCCCCTGTTGCCCCAGCTTACCGTATCCACGTCAACGCGAGCACCGTGCGGATCCTCCGCGCTCTAGACGAGGGCTTCCAGATTGAGACGCGAGGCCGCACCGAGCTGAAGGTGAGGCCGGGCCCGACTCCGGATCTTCCCGTTCCACTTAGACCTCTAGATCCACCCGCTCTCACCCCAGCCCGCCTAAATCCTCCCCTACCCCGTGTCTCCCCAGGGCAAGGGCGCCGAGGACACGTATTGGCTGGTGGGCAGACGCGGTTTCACCAAGCCCATCCCCAAACCGCCGGACCTGCAGCCGGGGTGAGGAGCGCGCATCCACAGGCCGGGCGATTCAAGGGATAGGCGCAGGCTGTGAGAGCCTTTCTCCCGGCCTGTGGCCCTGTGCTTGACTCCGCCTCAAGCCTCATGACCTGGGCCCTGACTTCCCAAACCCCCATTCCCGATCCCTGAGGTCGCCGCACTCTCCCCGCAGGGCCAGCAACCACGGTATCAACCTGCAGGAGATACCTCCGGAGCGGCGCAGGAAGCTGGAGAAGGCGAGGCCGGGCCAGTTCCTGGGAAAGTGAGGCCTGGCTGGGACAGGTGCTGCCTCTTGGCTCCCACACCCAGCTGCCAGACTCCCCCAGACTCCAGGAGCTGCACCTCCAGGAGATGCTTCCTGGGGGACAGGCGCCTTTTCCCAGCCTAAGGACTAGCCCCGCTTGCACGACTTCCCACCCAGGCCCGTTGTCTTGTTTCTCTCTGACCTAGGGAGCCCAGGCTGGTTCCTAAGCCCATAGATTTCCCCTGGGAGGGAAACACCAGTCACACAGATTCTGATTGGGTAGGTTTGCAGTGGTCCAGGAATTCAGACTTGGGAACCCCTTTAACCATGACCTTCTGTGACTTCTCCTCTGACCCCCGACTACATTAGCCAGTCCCCCACCCCCATCCCCACAGGCTGTGCACTGCACTAGAGACAGAACTCTAGGGGGCAGCACAGGATAAGACGACTGCCACCCCTGGAGTTCTGTTGGAGCAGAAGCCCTTCTGACCTCCACCCTCCTTCAAGGAACGATGATTCACGACCCTCCCCTTCCTAGGTGAGCCCTCATGAATCCTTTCCACGATTTCTTCTGAGACACTCCTCTTCCCCTCAGGATTATTCCAGAAGGTCCTCTTTCTGCAAGTTGCTGCTATGGGTGACCAAAATTTGGCTGCTACCTGTGGCTTCTGTGCAGCTCTTCATCAAAGGATTCTGGGCCTTCAAAAGAGCTGGTTGCAAACCCGCTGTGTGACCTTGGGAAAGACCCATGCAACCTCTGGGCTTGGGTTCCCCTCCGTGGTGAAATGAGGAGAGGTCTAGGTGGTTTCCACACCCCATGGCAGCTGAGTTTCACAGGAGTTGGCTTGGGATAGGGGGTACTGGGAATGTGACCCTGAGACCCTAAGGATGTTGGGGTAGGGGTTTCTTCACTTTCCAGGGCTTCTTAAGGAACCAGGAAGGAGGATTTGGGATTGGCTGCCCCAACACTAGAAAAGATAGAGACCTCCTGTTCCACCAGAGTAGGGGTGTCACATGGCCTGGGGATGTGAGGGCTTCTGCTTAGCCTCAAGCATCAGTCCCTTCTCCATCCCCCACCAGTCAGAAAGTGGCTTCTTCACCCGTGGGCATAATCATGTAACTTGCCCAAGTGCAGAGAAAAGCTTGCTTCAAGGCTTTGAGGAAAGAAAACAAACCACACCAAACCTTTACTAACCAGAACACCCAAGGGATTACTACCTGGTAATCTTCTCTGTTTAACTGGGTGGTGCTGAGCAAGCAGTTGGAACAGGAAATCCTCTCTGCTTCGGTCCTTGCAACAAGTGTTGACCCTGTCCTGATAAGTCTCTAGCTGAGGTTTCTTTTCTGCAATTGTGATGTTCCAGAGCCTTGGCATGTTTGACTGGGTGTCCTTCCCCATTGCTGCTGACCATGACAGAAGTTAGCAACAGCTGCAGGCACCCAGACTGCCACTATAAGTGGTGAGCCTCCCGTCCCTGGAGATGTGCAAGTAGAACTGGAGACACCTTGACCAAGGATACAACAGTCAAGGGAAATTCCTGGGCAGGCGGATGGACTAAATCCTCACTATGCAAAGCATGGTTGGTGGACCAGCAGCAGCAAGATCACCTTGGAGCTTGTTAGAAATGCAGAATCTCAGGCCCAGACCTAGTGACTCAGAATCTGCACTTCAACAAGTTCCTGAGTATTTATACATGTACGTTAAAGTTTTTGGATCATGGAACTAATGGAGCCTAGGATCCCTGTGTTTCCGGATCTCTAAGATTTCATAAAAACCAAACTAGAAACTAGCCCTGAGACTTGTTCTGTGTGGCCTATGGGTGATTTTTATTTTGTTTAAGTTAACATTTTAAAATCAAGAGATACCACTTTAAAAATATATATACCAAACTTCTCTCATCTCTGAAAATAAAAGCTCTGCTCAGGGGCAACTACTGACTTTCTTCTGGAGCTGAAGAGCAACTGTCCCTCTCTGGGGCTTCACTCTTCCGTTCTCGTGTTCCCCAGCACTCCCTGTGGACTCCAGGACACCAAGATTGTCTGAACATCCCCATGCACCTGCCCTGCGCCTGCAGGCATTTGAGCTCAGGACTCCGGGAGCAGCTGGTGTTAGGACTGCAAAGGCTCCTGGGAGTTCCTTTGTCTGGTTCATGAAATCCTTGAAATATACAAGCTTAGTAGTCTTCTCCTCCTTTTTAAAGGTAGAAAGATCTAAATATCCAGCACTTGTAGGTTCTGGTTACTTAAGGTGGTGCTGTTATAGTGAGTAACTTAGTTCATTTTTTTAAAGTATTTTAAACAGAATATGGTGATGATGAATTAAAGACGTTATAAAAATCCTAATATGCACATAAAACATTTAAAAAATTATGTATATTTTTAAACATCTCTCTTCAGATTTTCTCTGCACTTAGGTCTGAAATTGAGGACAGACTCTGCCTTGCTGGTGCTGAACTGGTCGGTGTGGATGTAGCTCTCACTCCCCTGCCTCTTCCCTCCCCACCTACCTCATCCTCCCCTCCCTCCTGCCTGTGAGGGGACTGGGCTAGTTAATGACTGACCTGTGATTCAGGGGAGCCTCAGGGAAGAGTTGACCTGGGGTTGGACACAGGGGTATCTGTGTAGATTGGCTGGGGCAGGGCATTCCCCAGAGGAGGGGAGGGTGAGCTGGGGTCCAAACCTAGTTTGGGGATAGAAATGGGGCAGGAGGGCTGAGCGGGTCCCTTCCCACCCTCAACCCAGCCTCGTTGCCAGGCCTCCCGTCTCCAGTGAGCAAATGTGACTGGGGAGGAGCCTGGTAGAGGAGAGTCCTGTCCTCCCCAGACAGGACAACTTGGGGACCACCCACCCCAGAGCTCACAGAGCTAATGAAATAAGAAAAGGGGAAAATTAAGCCTCAGTTTCCTCTCTGCCCCTCAAGTTCCTCCTTTCTCTGTCCCTGACCCTCCCTCTCTCAGTCTCCATGTCCATCTACCTCTAGTCTCCTTCCTCTGTCCCCAGTGTCCTCTCTCTGCCTGGCAGCTTCTCCCTGCCTTTCTCTGCAGTTGCCCCATTTCTGTGGAACCATTGTTCCTGGGGCTCAGCTCCAGTCAGTACCCTAGAGCTCTGCTGCCCTCTGATTCCAGACCGCTCCACCCTCCCCCTCCTGTTACTCCTGGAGCCTGGGCAACTCTCAGCCCAGAGAACACCTGGCTGGGGCATTACATGCCCCACCTTCAGATGTGTTTACACTACCTCCGCCAGCTGGCCTGTGCCAGGAGCCCACACTTGGGACTGTCCTCACCTTCTCGATGTCTCTGTAACCAGGACCAGTGATGGTCAAAGCAGGGACCTCCCACAGCTGCTGCTTCAATCCCATAGCGAGGACTCCACATCCTGTTCTGGGGCTCACCTGGCACCTTTTCTCTGTGCTGTTCCTTGGGGTCTGGGCCCTGTTCCCCATCCCCACCTGCAGGGGACCCCAGGCATCCCACTTTGGGGGATCCTGAGGCTGCACTGTGGGACTTTGTTCCCCGGGATCTTCTGTGCACTGTGGGCACCAGACCGAGGGCCGTGGTGTTGGCCCTGGGTGGTGGGGTGAGGACTGAAATAAAGGTGTGTTTTCTTCCATTTTATGTTGTGTGGTCCTTTTGGCATGGGTTGTCTGAATCCCCCATTCCTGGAATGTTCAAACCTGGTTTTGTTACAGAGAGCTTTAGATAAGGGGGAACCCTAGATATTATCTCAGCACGGAGGGGGTGAGCTGGGGCCAACAACCCCTCAGGAACTCCTCTGATCAGGGGTTCTGTTCCAAGGGGACCAAGTAGGGAAGCCTCAGCCATTTAGGCTTCATTTAGGTCTCTGGGGCTCTGGAAACAGGTGGTGTGGCCTCCTCCCTTGGTCATGGCCAGGAGAAGAAGGAAGAGAAGGGCAGAGCTTGTTTATGGCCATGACCCATGACGCATAACCCATAAGCCATAAAAGCCAGGGGTCAAGAGTGAAGGAGCAGAGCCCCCAAATGAAGAAGTTGAGGTACACTAGTCTCTGTACCCATATTCCCCCTCTGACCCCTCCAGAGCCTGCCACTGGGGCATTAGAGCGGGACAGACCATTTCAAAGACACTGGTATGTGACCAGCCCATTAGTTGTCCATTTTCCTTGAGCCCAACTGCCCCTGCCTCAGGCCCAGTGTTTCTGGCATGATGACCCATTGTGGATGGTGGCTGTCCTGCCTTCCCAGCATCTGACCTGCTCCATGGTGAGCAACCACCCCTGCCTCACCCTCAGTCCCTGTGGAACCGGATGGAACTGGGCCCAGACCTTTGCAATCTTTCCATCCCGTTGGCTGCAGGGATTGCTTTAAGGACAGGCAGGCGACCTGGACCATGAAAAAGAGGCTCAGGGTTGAGAAGCAGCAGGAAGCCAAGTGTAAAAGGTGTCTCTTTTCTCTAGGGTTGCTGAGAGGATGTGATGCCAAGGGGTCGTGCTACCCCAAAGGCAAGGAGCAGAGCTGACAGGCGGGCAGAGATGGTCTGCTGCCTTTGCCGAGGCCTCAGCACCTCTCTGGGCCCAAAGCCAGGTCCGGCTGTTCAACCACCATGGGCTAGCAAGTTGTTTTCTTTACTTAGGCTAGATGGAAACCCAGTATTTTTGTTCCTTGTAGTCACAATTGTCCTGACAGACACTCCTCAAAAAGATTATGGAATGTCGTGGGGGTTAGGCTGGTTTAACAGGAAAGAAAAGAGGAAAAGGCTGGGTTGGGAGGGTGGAGGAGTGTTTGGGGTGAAGGGCCCAGAGAATAGCCTCCACTGAGTCAGCCCGCGCCCTCCCTGTGGTGTGTCTGTTCCTGGAAAGTCCATTTACGGGAACCGAACTCAGGGAAAGCTTAGGGCCTAGGGTCCTGCCTGGATTTTTGTGTTGACTTGGCATTTAGAAAGTAGAGGAATATTTCAGGTCCTGCCTTAAAGGAGATGATGCAAATGAGGGTGTGAGTGATCTTTAGGCCCAGCACAAGTGCTGGCTGCCAACACTTTGGAGGTAAGTGACTAGACTTTCACAGGGAGACTAGGGTGGGGCAGATGGCTCCTGAGTGGGGAAGGGAGTAGAAAAATTGGGGAGGACAGCTATGTCTCGGAAACCTAGGTTCTTGCAGGGTGGGACTTGTTTGTCACATCTAGAGACTCACCCACCCAAACTAAAGCTACTTGTCACCTCTACCAGGGACATTCCACCTCACCATCCATCCCTGAGCCTGTCTTTAGCCCTGGACCCAGAGAAGGGGTCCCCAGAGATGGGGACCCAGGCAGGACAGGTAAATGCTTTCAGGGAACAGCAATCTTGCCATTGGAAAAGCACATCTCACACCCTCTCAACCTCTACCCCCACACGCCCACTTCACACACATGAAGACAAGCTCCCTGCAGTGACAGGACTGGTCAGAGACCGCATGTCCAGCGAGCCTTGAGTCAGGAGCAAACCCAGACTCAGCCTCAGGAGCTCCTCAGGGGCACTCTGGGGACACTTAGTTATGGTCAGTTCTGTTTCATGCCTCCTTGATTCTCTTCTGCAAGAGTGCAGTTTAAACTCCAAATCAGCCCTGGCTGGTGTAGCTCAGTGGATTGAGTGCGGGCCTGCGAACCACACGATCGCGGTTTGATTCCCAGTCAGGGCACATGTCTGGGTTGCAGGCCAGTTCCCAGCAGGGGACTCATGAGAGGCAACCATACATTGATATTTCTCTCCCTCTCTCCTTCCCTTCCCCTCTAAAGATAAATAAATAAAATCTTTAAAAAAAAACTCCAAATCAACATCTGTGTAATCAGATTATGAAAGAGTTTTGACTTAGTGGGATGCTAACATGAACACATTTTACGTTTCTCTAATCAGTGCCTTCAAAACTTTAGTCTGGTTGAAAACTCCAACCTTCTATCTGGTCTAAATGTCTGCTCCCACACATGCCTGTCAGGAACCTGGGGGCGGGGGGGAATGCATGTCTGTTTCTTTCCTCCTCCCTCAACTCTGGCTGCATAATCAGGACAGGAGGGACATGGGGCATAATTTGATCTTGGGAACCCTGACCCCTGATCTTCAAGTGAGAGATACAGAAGTTCCCCTGGCAACACTGAGCTGCTTGCTGATGTTGGCGGGGCGGGGGGTGTCCCTGCCCATGTGGGCATGTGCAGAGGTGGAGTGAATAAAGTTGAAACTTCACAGCCCCTCATTTGCACAAGCCCCTCTAGCCAATTTTGTTTCCTTTTTCTGAAAGGGGCCTTCAAAACTGGAAAAGCTTCAGGTCCTCACATTTGGATCCATCCTGGATGTGGCCCCCGTGGTTTGGGATTCAGCTTGCCTCCAGCCTTCTTTGTCACTAGACCCCTCTGAAAGCAACAGCTCTATCTTTCTTTATCCCAGCAGCGGTAGGCACCCCATGCCCTTCTCTGGGTACCACAGCTCCTGGGTATCCCATGGCTGCTGGGGACACCCAGGCAGGCCCAAGTTTCAGTTTATCCTCTCACTTCTGCCCTCCTTCAAGAGGACACAAAGAACTGTCCTCTTCCTCACTCTCACAGGCCACAGGGGACTGGGCGGGGGACTACCATTGCCTTCCTCTCAGGCCCCCGTACCGTGACTCCTTCCTGTGTTCTGCAGCCCAGCTCCACCCAGCCAGCAATGCCCATCTCCTACCCTCAGGTAAGCCCCTGCAGTCTCCATAAATGATTCTTGCAGACAGCTTGGCACTTGTGTGGGGAAGGGGAGCCCCTGGTCCAAGTGTTGTCTCCCTCCCCCACCAGTCCTCTGCTGGGTGGCCTGGTGAGTGGGAGACTAGATTACAGCAGAGCCAGTTGCAAAAACTCTCAGAAAGTCCTTGGGATGGGGTTCAGGTGGGGGTGGCCGAGCCATTTATTGACTTCTCTTTTTAGACTGGGGTACTGCGTGCTTGTAGTTTCAGCTTTGGGCCCCAGTCTAACTCTGTGGATTCAGGAAAAGTTGCACTCAGCACCTTATTACAGCAAAATTAATATGCGTTTCATGAATGGGTTACACAAGCAGGTACATAGGTTATTACCACACACTGTTTTTTAATGCCAAACAAAATTGACTTCTAATTTATGCCACAAAACTCTCATGATTTTCTTATCATGGCCAAATGTTGATCAGTTTAATGAAGATGTGTCCCTAACTGCAAGTTCAACAAAGTCATTAATGTTCAACCTCATCATTAAACCACCAAGCCAAGCATGTAAATGCCCACAACCACCTGATTGTGGCCTTACCTCACCTCTCTCTGCCATTGGCCAGCCCAGCCAGCACACTGTCTCCTCAGGCCTCTCTCTTCATCCCAACCACCCACTCCCAAGCCCTGTGCCTCCTTGACAACTTCCTTGTTACTACCATCAACACACTGTCTGATTTGGGGCCATGCGTTCTCACGCATGTCATTGGCTAGTCCTCCACCTTCATTCCTGAGGTCACCTCCCCAAGGGCCTAGCTTTTATCTCAGGATCAATGGGCACCCAGAGCTCTTGCCACACGCTCTGCCAAGGCAGTTGGTGGCCCCAGTTGAAACATGTTCTGAGGCATTGCATAGTGGCATTAAGGGCCTGCACCACAAGACCTCAGACCAACTTCAACAGGCCCTAAAAGGGGAAGAGGGGGAACCAGTACTGATCACTTCACCCTCTACACTGCCTCTCAGTAGTGGAGGGGTTCCTGACCCCTGGAGAATAGTGGACTCCCTGGGACTGGGTGCCCAAGCACAGGGCAACGCCCGTGCACACTGGAGTGGTCGGATCATCCCAAGACCAAAGCCGGTCCCAGAAAATGGTCCTTCCAAAAGGTAGTACCTCTCAGAAGGAGACACTCCGAGGTGCCACAGCTATAGAAGGTATTTCTTCAGGAGCCAGAAAGGAGGCGGGGTGGGGGTGGGGGTTTGTTTTTTGAAGAAGGGCGAGATTTTTGCCCATGAATAGCTGACGGGGAAGGAGCGAGTGGAGAGGAGTGACTAGGGAGATGGGCCCATATCCATCAGGGCACATCCAGGCACAGCAGGAGTCCCTTGGCTGGGAATAGGGAAGCCCTTGGATGAGAAGACAGGCAGGACAAGATGGCCAGGAAGCGGGTATGTTTGTGGGGGTAGGTGTCTGCAGGTTCTGGGAGTTACTATTGGAAGTTTCTGTTCTCACAGTAAAGTAGGCCGTGAGGTCATTTTCAGAGCACTGTAAGGGAGGAAGGAGCACTATTTTCGCGGGTGCTTCCTACGTGCCAGAGACTGAACTAAGGACTTTATTTGTGGAAGTTCATCTAATGTCCTCAACAACCTTATGAATCAGATACCATTACAACTTCATTTTACAGATGACAATACCGAGGCTCAGAAGGATAGTATTACCTACCTAAGGTTTTTCAACCTCTTGTTTTCCCTCCTATACCCCAGCACTGATGGGGGTCGGCCTCCTCAAATGTCAATGAGAGGTTGCTGGGTGGAACCAGAGGCAAGGAAATATTTTCTTCAGGTTCTCGGTCAGCATCTCTGTCCTAGACATGTCAATCACAGTACTTGCCAAGCCCACACCTGGGTCACACCTAAGTGAACATGCTTCATCTACAGCTAGGCTGAAGCCACATAGTGTGGGGCACAGCCCTGCCCTCATCCAACTCCAGCTGATTGGATCAGGAGTTGCCACCTGACTCAAGCCCAGTCAAGCCATTGGCTAATGCATGATCAATGATGTTTCCTGGTGCAGACAGATGACTTAGACTAACTGGATTTTCTCTTTTGGAAATTTCAACAGAGAAATGCTGATTAAATGGCATAGTTCAACAGTGGAGAGAAGTTAAAAGAGCAAATTGAGATGACCCAGGGGGCAGAATCAGGGCCATAAGGGATCCTGGTAAGGGAAAGAGATGAAGCAGGAAAAGCTACTCAGAGAAGGAAGGAATGAAGAGTGGAGCCACTGCAATGAACAAGTCAGAGACTGCTGTGCCTTTAGGATGCAGAGACCCACGGCATTGGCCAGAATTCCGAAACTCCCCCTGAGCCCCAGTCCTGCCTGTATTTCTGCATTTATATACCCTGAGACAAAGCCCTGTCATCTGAAATAGCTGCCACATGTCTCTTTACTCCCACCTACTTATTTGCTACTCCTCCCACTAAAAGGTGGGGTCTAATTCTCTTCCCTTGAACCTATGCTAGACTATGACTTGCTTGATCAATGAGATGTATCAGAAGTTTCAGACGAGCCGTGGCTGGTGTAGCTCAGTGGATTGAGTGCGGGCTGGGAACTAAAGGGTTGCTGGTTCGATTCCCAGTCAGGGCACATGCCTGGGTTGTAGGCCAGGTCCCCAGTGGGGGCCACATAAAAGGCAACCACACATGGATATTTCTCTCCATCTCTTTCTCTCTCCCTTCCCCTCTCTCTAAAATTAAATAAATAAAAAATTAAAATATTTAAAAAGTTCAGATGAAACTCAGAAGATATTCTGAGCCTTCTGAGGCTAGATTATCATAGGAAGCTCTATCAGCACCTCTGAGACCCTCAGCAGCCGGGTTAAGGAGTCTGCCCACCCCAAGACCACCCTGCTGAAAGACCGTGTGTGTGTAGGAGCATCTCTTGACTGCCTCAGCTGAGTCCAGCCTTCTGCCTTCAAGTTGTCAGGCACATGAATAAATTCTTCTTGAGTCTGGTATCCTGAATATTGGCAAGTATCTTGGTCATTGTCATATGAAACAAACAAACAAAAAATCACCCAGCAGAGCCTGGCCAAATTCCAGTCCTGCAAAATCACGGCATATAATAAAATGGCTGTTGTTCTTTGCTGTTCCATTTAGGCAGACCTCTAAACCTTTGCTGAGAGTTTTGAAAGCAACCCACTGACAGGTGGTTTCTGAAAGGCAGAATAGAAATGTATAGTTTTTGCCTACTTTTTCTAGTAACCACATCTGATTTTCCCTTGGGGATTCATCCAGCCCCAGCCTCAACCCATGTAGTTTGCATAGGGCTAACTCCGGCTCCTGCCTCAGAGTCTATGACGAAGGTCAGTTCAATGAGGGGCAGCCCCAGGACTATTTAAAAATATATGTAAATTAACAACCATTTTATTATGCTCCCAAGAGTCAGGAATTCAGACGGAGCAGAGTGGGGCTGTTCGTCTCAACTCCACGGGGCTTGGGCCCTCATCAGGGAACGCTGGCGTGGCCGATGGTGACTCCAGTGTCTTAGAGTTGGAGTCTCTGGATGGTCCTTCACTGAAACGACTGGTACCTGAGCTGGGATGGCTTAAAGGCTGCCCTAGGCTGGGACTGTTTGCCAGAGTGCTTACACAGAGCCTCTCCATCTCAGCCCCAGGAAATTTTCTATGAGTAATAAGCAGACATGGTCTTTGCTTTGAGGGTTGCTAGGCCAGCAAGATATAAGCCCAGAGCTGCTGGTAACACTTCTAATGACCCTGCCACCACCTGGAAGAGTCCGCTTGAGCAGGAGTCAACACAGTTCAACCCAAGAGAAAGCGGAAGTGAAATGTTGAGGGACAGCAAGTCCTCACATATGTTTTAGGCACTTGGATCCATCCAGACCTAAAGTCAGTGATTCCTGAATTTTCCAGTTATGTAAGCCAATATATTCCCATATTTTTTCAAGCTAGTTGGAGTTTAGAATATTGTATGTGTTCAGCTCTGCCCATCAAAATTGTACCAATTTTTCATGACTAGTTCAAAATTCACAAGCAGTCTGCCTTGAATTATATAGGGGATATTTGTTGCTTGGGGTTTCCTGTTGCCTGGAGATGACCTCCCTACACATCTCTGAGAACTCCACACTACCCCCAGCTCATCCTGTCAACAGCATGGCTACAGTGGACACAGCCAGCCTGGCATCTTGTGTGACCTCTTCCACCTGGAAAGGAGTAATTGGACTGGGAGGACGTCCCTGTGGGTCAGTGAGAACCCTTTGCTGGGGAACCTGGAATATGAACCAAGACGTTCCAAAACCTCTCTATCTTTCAGACAAAGAACATAAAAACTTGAACATGGCTATATGGCAGCCATGTCTGTATGTGGACCGGGAAACAGACAGAACTGGTCAAGGGAGGGAGGGAGGGAGAGAGAGAAGACAAAGCAGACATGCAGAGAAGAGAGAGGGAATTCCTTGAGTTCTTATAATGCCCTAGTCCCTGCCTCTGAGACTGTCCCTGAGGCCTCAGTGTATTCCTGGCCTTGTGTCTTTATAATAAATTCTCCTTTTTGCTCAAGCTCTCTCTTGTGGGTGTCTGTTATTTACAAATGAAAGAGCCTTAATCTCCCAGTCTCCAGAGTAGTTCAGTCCTGTCTCCCTTCTACTCTGGGTCCACACTGCATCGGGCCACAGCTTACTCTTGAGGATGACACGAAGTTTCACCTTAAATGCCAGTTCCAATCAGTTGGTCATGCCTGTCAGGAGTGCTCTAATGACGAAGACTTTGAGGCTACTCCTAGACTCGAGAAGAAAAATACATGAATTAGTCAGCAATGTTTGCCATGGGTGTGGAATGGAAAGGGCTGGATGCTTGCTATGTCTATTCCCTGAATTATCACACATCCTTCTCTTCCCGTACAACACTCAGCTTAGCCCCTCACCTGGAAGACTCCTAAGATATACTTGTTGAATGAGTACATGACCAGATGATTGTCTAAGAGACCTTTCCAGTGGGATGAGTGACAGGGAGACAAGAAGTGAAAGATGTGAAGATGCGTGGGACAGTAGAGACAGGTGCATCCTGTGCTCTGTTCAGGAATCAAATACGCGGGAGTGCTGGAAAGTGGAATTTACAGTGCACTTACTTCACCCCCTTCTGACTAACTCTTGCTAATCCTACAAACACCAGTGTGAGCATTCTTTTGTAGAGGAAGCTTTCTCTGACAAGGCCCACTCTCACGCCTGAGACGGACCTCTGTGCTAATCAGGATTCTTCTAGTGAAAGAGTTCAATTTTCTTTTAAAGAAAAATTTTGGTTCATGTAACCAAAAAGACCATGAGTATTGCACTTCAGGCATGGCTGTATCCAGGTGCTGCTGTGCTTTCCTCTGTGTTGTCTTCAGTCTCAAGTGGGCTGTCTTAGGATGGTTACAGAAATGTCCAGCAGCAGGTTTAAGGCTTACTTACATCCTATCATCTTAGTAACTCCCAGGAAATTAAAGTGCTTAAAATTTTTTTCAACAACAGCCCTGGCTAGGTAGCTTGGGTGGCTAGAGAATTGTCCCATGCACCAAAAGTTACCAGGTTGAATCCTCAGTCAGAGCACATACCTAGGTTACAGGTTTGATTCCCAGTTGCATTGCATACGGGAGGCAACTGACTGCCCCTCTCTCTTTCCCTCTCTCCCCCTTCCTCTCTCTCTAAAACCAACAAACATATCTCCAGGTAAGGATTTAAAAAAACCCATGCCTGGGTTGCCGGCCTGATCCACAGTAGGGGAACCACGAGAGGCAACCAAACATTGATATTTCTCTTCCTCTCTCCTTCTTTTCCCCTCTTTCTATAAGTAAATAAATAAATAAATAAAATTAATTTTTTATTTTTGGGGTATCTACCTAAAAACCTTAAAACACTTATTCATAAAATGTGTACATCCCTATATTTATTGCAGCATTACTCACAGTGGCCAAGACATAAAAACAACCAAAGTGCCCTTCAGTACATGATTGGATAAAGAAGATGTGGTACATATATGACAAAATACTACTCAGCCATAAGAAAAGATGAAATACTGCCATTTGTAGATCTTGAGAATATTATGCTAAGTGAAATTAAATGGGAAAAAGTCAAGAACCATATGACTTCACTCATATGTGGGATAGAACACTAAAATCAACAAATAAACAAATAAAACAAACAAAAACTCGCAGACCCAGATAATAGTATGGTGGTTACTAGGAAGAAAGCAGGGCAGGGAGCAAAGGCAAAAGGGGGTCAAAGTCAGGGTGGCAGAAGGAGATTAGACACACAATGCATACAGATGATGTGTTATAGGATTGTACACCTGAAACACATATAATTTTATTAACCAGTGTCATCCCAAGAAATTTAATTTAAAAATTAAAAAAGAAATAAGGGCAAAAGATAAAATTAGAATGATGCAAACATTTGACAAGAGCCCACCTTGTTTTGCTATAGCTCTACCTTCTAATGACCCCCCACAAAATTGTCCCCAAGAAAGAGAACACAACTGTTGCTTCTCCACCCTGCTTCAGGAGAAGTACATAGAAAACAGTAAAAGGTAATAGAAAGGAGGGGGGCTGCCAGCGGAAACAATGGGGACAACGACAACAGGTTGATCTTCTATGCTATTCTGGACAAAACTAGATTTAACACAAATATTGACTTTGTCCCCTCCCCAAGCCCCATTAAAATGACATGAAAGGGTTTGTTTTGAAATGGTGTCATGGTAGATTAAGCGTGCCCCTGAATTCTTCCGTCTTCCTTCCATGCAGAGTCCATTTCCTCTCTCATGTTGATTCCAAGCTGGTCTGTGACTTGCTTTGACCAACAGAATGCCTTTGAATTGATGTTGTCCCACTCCTAGCTTAGGTGTGAAAGGCCTGGCAATTACAGCTTTGGGCTTCTTGGGATCCAGGTGCCCTGTAGTGAAGCTTAGGCCAGACTACTGAATGGTTAGAGACCACGTGGGGAGAAAAAGGACCAGCCAGCCCCCAGCCATTCCAGACAGGTGAGTGGAGCCATTGTGGGTGTCCTAACCCCACCAGTCTCCCTGGTGAATGGAACTTGAACTCGCTGTGGTCCTACCTATGTGAGGGGCTCCAGCTGACACTACATGGATCCCTGTCCAAATTGCAGAATTGTCAGAAAATAAGTGATCCTTTGTGTTGCTATGATTTGAGGTGGTTTACTATGCAATAGATAACCAAAACCAGCCTACAACACATATACCAAAAACAAAAAAAAATCTAAAATGTCCTATCATTAAGAACCTCAGAGAAATAAGGGAAAAAATTTGCTACCATGAAACAAACAAAACATTATTTTAAAAATATACATAGAAAAAAATAGCTCTTATAATTAAAAATACAATAGGAGAAATGAAAAACTCAATAAAAAGATTGGAAGAGGAAGTTGATCCCTGGCTGGTGTAGCTCAGTGGATTGAGCGCGGGCCTGCGAACCAGAGGATCGCAGTTTGATTCCTAGTCAGGGCACATGCCTGGGTTGCAGGCCGGTTCCCTGCAGGCCAACTCCCAGTAGGGGACGCACGAAAGGCAACCATACATTGATGTTTCTCTCCCTCTCTCCTTCCCCTCTAAAGATAAATGAATAAATAAAATCTTTAAAAAATAAATATAAATAAAATCTAAAAAACAAATAAATAAAATTAAAAAAAAAGAAAGTTGAAGAAAGATACTAGAAAGGATACTAGAAAGCAGAGCAAAAGTCAAAGTGATAGAAAATAGGAAACAAAGTCAAAGGAAATGAAGGACCACTTGGAAAAATCCAATATCTAAGTCATAGGAGTTCAAAAAAGAGACAATATATAAAATAAAGAGAAGGAAATAATCACGAAACAATTCAACGTGAAGAACATGAGTTTCAAGATTGGAAGGGCCTACTGAGAGCAAGGTACAGTTAAGTTACTAAACACAGGTCACACCACGGCGCATGATTGTGAGGTTTCAGGACCCTGGGGGCAAAGAGAAGATCCTGATGACAACTCCCAGAGAGAATAACAGGTCCCACGAACGAACAGAGCCAGCAAGCAAATGGTTTTACGCTTCATTTTAGCAACACTGTGTCCAGTGAAGCAATGCTTTAAAAATTCTGAACAAAATTGTTTCCAAACCATCATTCAAGTGTATAGATAGACTACAGGCATTTCCAGGCGTGCAGACTCTTAAAAGCTTCTCTTCCTTCCCACGTTCCCTTTCCAAAGTACATAGCTTTTGAAGGATATGCTCTACAGAAATGAAGAAATAAGCCAAGAGAGAAGAAATATGTGGTGCAGGAAACAGGAGCTCTGTCTGAAACAGGGGAGAGGGAAAAGGAGCCCAGGATGGTGGCGAAGCAAGAGGCCAGATGAATGACGGGGCAGCCTGGAGACGGCCTGGGAGTATCCCATGTGTCCGAACGTGCTGAGGGGATCTGGACAAGTGGGTTAAATTAATAAAAACATATAGAAAATGAGGTAAATCATAATAATAAATATATAATTATTACCTAGAGAGACAGTGAAAGGTTTTGTAGGGAAGGAAAAAAATAATTACAGTATCCTCCAAAGCTCCCCTGTGAATCGCTTGTACATAAAATCACGCACACACAGAGTGCTGCTTTGCCTGCTGTCCTGACGACCTTCCATTATTAGAAGGACGGGAAATGAGAAGGGCTTACAGTGTAAAGCGAGCAAGGCTAGGAAAGAGAATGAATGCAGTCCTGACTTCCAGATCGGGAAGGCACTGCCTGCCTGAACTTGAAAAATCAATGAATAGGCAATACACACATGTCTTGTTGACGTGTGGCTGTGCATGTCAAGCTTATCAACTAAAAGGCATACAAGTTATTGTCTTTGATGAGGGGAAATCAGCAGGAATGGTGCCTGGGGACAGTTGGTGGTGGTCAAAAATAATTTATAGAACTATTTCTCTCTTTAAATCATGTACATCTACAGTTTTGATTAAAAATTTAGAATTTAAAACAAAGACAAAGAGAAGGAAGGCAGGAAGGCAGAAGGAAGGGTGGGAGGAAAAAGAAAGATAGACACCGAATCATTCAGGGGTTAAAATGATCTGATTGACGATTTTAAACCTCAAGTAAGTTCCTTCCTCAGTGGGAACTCTTCACCCATATCTTGCAGGGTTAGTTAGATGGCAGCTTCAGGAAGACTCTGCCAGTAGGTCATCCTGGGCTGGAGCCCAAAAGGTAAACAAATACTTCAATGCTCAAGGACAGCGGTTCTGAAGAATAATCACCCGCTGTGCCTATTTAAAATGTACGTTTCCCAAGTTGCATCTCTGGAGATCCTGCCTCTGCCACGTGAGATGGGCCTGGGGAACTGGTACTTTTCCTAAGCGCCCTGCCTGATGCCAGAGCTACTTGTCACATCCTGAGCAGCCTCCTCTAGAACAGGTCCCAGGAGGCGCAGGGACAGGGGATTAATTAACATAGAATCACCAACCAATTCTCTTTTCAGTTGTGATCACATCAGGGAGAAAGTGCCAGTTGGTGTTGGTATAGCTTTAGCACCCTTTTAGCATTAAATGACCTTCTTCTGGAACAGGGAACCGGCAGCAGGTGACAGAATCTACCTAGAAAAGAATAACACTGTGCTTTTCACTGAGGTCATGTTTATTGTTACTTTCTGTTACGGGAAGTGAAAGTGATTTTTGATTTACAGTAGTGATGCAGTGTCCTTTAAAATAGATTTACTTAAACTTATAAAAAGCAAAAGGAAGAGGAAAAAGCAGATGGTGGGAATTTGATGATGTATTTTAGGGTGGGAGAACACTAAAGCATTATTTCTTAGACTCACCGCACTTGGGCACATGGATACATGCGATATTTATTTTATACTATAAGAGTAAGCTACAAATAAAAAAATTTAATAGTGCTGGCCCAGTGGCTCAATTGGTTGGAGCGTCATCCTGTACACCAAGGGTTGCAAGTTCGATCCCCAGTCAGGGCACATACCTAGGTTGTGGGTACAGGAGGCAACTGATTGATGTTTCTCTCTCACATTGATGTTTCTTCCTCTCTCTCTCTCTGTCTCTCTCAAATCAATAAACATATACTCAGGTAAGGTTTAAAATATATATATCAATATTTAATGTATTTGGAGATGTATATGTTGTACTTGCATATGATTTGATGATAAATTAAAAATTTAACCAGGCAAAGACAGTCTTTAAGAATGGTGGTTTGACACCCTGACTGGGGTGGTTCAGTTGGTCCGGTGTTGTTCTGCAAAGCAAAATGTCACCAGTTTGATTCCTGTCAAAGGCACAAGGCTAGGTTTTGGGTTCAATTCC
Organism: Sturnira hondurensis; assembly: GCF_014824575.4. NCBI lineage: Eukaryota > Metazoa > Chordata > Mammalia > Chiroptera > Phyllostomidae > Sturnira > Sturnira hondurensis. The sequence continues at coordinate 4,575,448 of NW_028092466.1, read as the reverse complement.
CAGCCAGGATGGGTGTGGACAAGAGGTACCATGATGATGTTTCTCTCCTTCTCTTTCTCCTTTCCTTGCCCTCTAAATAAATAAATAAAAATTTTTTTTAAAAAAAAAGAATGGAGGCTTTGGGCAAAGACCATTAATAGGCATCACTCCAAATTAGATTTACAAATGGTCAGTAAGCCACTTGGATGTCTAATTGGCACTTCAAACAGCATTTCCAGACCAGAACCCCTAACACTGTTTTCCCCAGAGCTAAATCCAGTCCTTCCCCCATGACTTCTCTCTCCTTCGCTGCATTTCTCCTTTGTTTACTTATTTATTTTCTTTCACTCTTAATTTTTAGTCTCAAAGAGGGCATAGACTGGGTGCCTGGGGTGGCATTCACAACAACTAACATAGTACCCGGCAGTGGTAGTTGGTTCTCAAAATCACTCATTGACTAAAAGTAAAATGACGAATGGCCAAGAAGAGTTGTAGGAAGTACGGCGGCGGCGGTCCTGCACGGGCATTTAAAGGCTAGGAAGGCAAAGAAGCAAAGAGGGGGTTCGATGAACCTCCCAGCCCCAGTACATCCCAACACTCTCTGGCTCTGCACCATCGCTGAACGGCCCCCACAAGTCCCTGCCCGCCGCAGCCTGCCCCGGCCTCCTGACTCCCTTCCAGACCCTCAGCCCCACCCACTCCCTGCCCGGATCCTAGGCAGGTTTGGGGGTCGGCAGAGAAGTCGGTGACCATAACCAGTCTTGCCTGACTTGGGCCGGGCCAGGATGGGGCAGGGCGTGTCCCTGGAGAGTGAGCTGCCTGGCTGCTGGGTCGAAACAGACTAGAGACCCAGACTCAGGGTGGCACCATGGCCGAGTTCAGAGAGAGGGTGTTCACTGCGGGGGAGCCTTTGGGACTGGCACGTGGGACTAAGTGTCTGTCACCATCTTGGAGACCCAGAGAACGACCTCCGCACTGGACCATCTCGGCAAGGGGTTCACCGTGGGCGCGGTGAGTGAGGGTGGGCAGCGGAGGGAGAAGGAAGGATGGTCCTCCCGGATACTAAAGCTATACCCCCCCACCCCCGACCCCAGAGGAGGAGGGCTTCGGGGTAAGTCCTAGGATCTGGGCCCCCTGCTTCAGCTGCGTGCACACAAGGTGTCCTTGGCGCTGGGCCACCAGCTCCGGCCCTTGACCTGGATGCCTGGTTCGCCACAGGTTCAGCTCTCGCAGCTGCGGGGAGCCCTGCTCTGCTTCCCCGACAGCCAGTGGCTGGAGGCGGTGGGGAGCTCGTGCGGTTTTGGTTCAGGGGAGGCACTGGTGGGCTGCACCGGTGGGCTGGTGTGGCCACAGTCTGAGAAGGAGTGGGACCAGCTGGGCGCCACAAGAGGGCACAGGGAAGGAGGAGGAATGATTGTGAGGAATCATATTTAGTGGTTGAAGGGGGGCAGGGTGGTGACCTGGTTCAGAAACCAATGTGTGGGGTGTGGAGTGGGGGTGGGGGTTTTGGAAAGAAATGGTTCTGACCGGAGGACTGGTGTGGATGTTGGGAAAAGCAATGGGTGGAGGAAAGAGGGGCTGGTGGAGAAAGGACATGACTGTGGAGCAGAGGGGGCGGGGCAGGCAGCTAGAGCCAAACATGGTGGGGTTTCTGGGAATGGCTACTGCCCCTCCTTTCTTTGCTCTCCAGCTTTTCTCTTTGACACTCTCTGGCCTCAGCTGTTGAGCTAGGGTCAGTGAATGGAAGGGGACTGCTGAGGCAGGGTCTGCCTTCAGTGGAAGGAAGAGTGGGCAGGGACCTCTCCATCCCTGGGAAAAGAGGTAAAACAGACGAAGCGGCAAGCGGCTGGTGGACACTGCAGTCCAGGAATAGCCCATGCCAGGTCTGAGGAGAGAGTGGGATGATGTTGGAGTACTGAGGATTTGGGGCTGGTCCCCCTTCTCTCCTTCCTTCCCCTGGCCAAAGTCACCTGGCAGGACAGCCACCTTCCGCTCTGCGCCCAGTGTCAGGCAGAGGGTGTGGAGAAGCCTTGGAAATACCAGTTAGCAGCAAAGAGAGTCTTGGGGCTGGTAGTCCCCAGAGTCCCTGCTTCCTAATATTCTGGAAAAAAATAGAGTTCCTTGCTCCTGTGTGCTGAGGTCAGGTGAGCCTCAAATGTGATAAAAAAAAAAAAAAAAGAACACATGTGAGGAGCCTCAAGCCTTAGCACTGACACACACACACACACACACGCACCCACACACGCGCACACACGCGCGCACACGCATAAGCTCCCAGCCCTGAATCCCTCCCTGCACAACCAGGCCCAGGGGCCCAGCCCCAGTTACCCTTTCTCCAGTCATTGGCGCCTCACTCCCATCCCCATTTATAGCCGAGTGCCCCTTCAGGGGATGTCCCACTGCCTGGATGTGGAAAACCTCAAGGAGCTTTGATCCCTACCTGTGCTACGCAGTCACCAAAAAAGTCAACAAGAAATTTTGCCCTCTCTTCCCATGAACCTGCCTGCACCACCTGACATCCCCCTTGCTGCACCTCGTTTCCTTCCCGGCCTGTATCACTCTGTCTCTCTGCAGGAACATCACCTCTGGACAAGTCTGGATGCAATCCAAAGCACCTCCATTATCCCCAAATCACCCACATCAGGTCTGGGATGTGAAGGAGGGCAAGCAGGCTGTGGCAAGCCAGGGGCTCGGTAGTGTTCACCTTCTGCTCAAACACACGCTGTCTCAAAGCCCCTTCCTGCCCTCTGGTCTTGCTTCCAGGCTGTGTAACCCTGGACAAGTCACTTAACTTCTGTGTCTGTTTCTTTATCTGGAAACAAGAATAATAACACCTACCTCATGGGTTATAATTAGGATTAAATGTAAATCCCTGCAAACAACCCTCGGGTGAGTAGGAAGTGCTCTCTGAACACTAGCTATTATTAATATTCACCCCATAAATTTTCCGAGTTTTCTTTCTAAATCTTCCTCAACCTCCTTGGGATGTCCCTCTGGCCTCCATCCCTCCAGCCAGCTGTTGTACATGCCTGGCCTCCCCATCTCCATGATGTGTGTCCCAGTCTCCTGCCATTAACCTGCAAAACAACCTTTCTCAGGCCCTGGGATTTCTGGCAGCGGTGCTCATGAGTCTCATCCGGCTTCGAGTTTTACCACATGGAATGCAGTGTTTACTGTGGCATCTCAGCCCTTCTAGAATCTGCCACCCCGCTTCCATTTTCTTCCTCAGCATACACTGAACCTAGGGAGGCCAGGTACCCCTCTCTCCTTATCTAAGCACTGCTCCCTCCTCAAGAGCAGTTCGTGCTCCACTCCGCTTGAAGATCTCGGGGACACCCCACACTGGTAGCTGGAGCTGCCTGCATCAAAACCCTTCTTAGGCCCTGGCCGGTGTGGCTCAGTGGACTGAGTGCTGGCCTGCACATGGAAAGGCTGCCGTTTGGATTCCCTGTCAGGACATGCCTGGGCTGCAGGCCGGGTCCCCAGTTGGAGGAATACAAGAAGCAACTGATCCATGTATCTCTCACTTCGATGTTTCTCTCCCTCCCTTTCTCCCTCCCTTCCCTTCTCTCTAAGAGATTTAAAAAAAAAAGCCCTTGTTAGTAATGGATCCACATACCCTGCTGGAGCCCTACCATGGCTGGGGGTGGATCCCATCTCTGCCCTTTGGGAACCAATGGGGAAGATGGACCCAATCTGCCAATCCCAACACCAGAAGGGGGGCAGGGCGGGCAGCTGCTGTTTAATCCTTCCCTGTGGCCTGATCAAGCTCAAAAAGTTGGGATGCAAATGCTTACTGCTGTGGGCAGGAGGGTGGCTAGTGGAGAACTCGTGTTTGTCTGATGGGGATGATAGGGATTCAGCTATGACTATAGCCAGATCTTTAAATTTTTTCAAGAGAAATGAAACATTTTCTAATTTTAAAATATTGGCTATTGATTCAACTTGAAAAAGGAACAAACAAAAAACCTTGACAGCCGATCAAAACATATCTGCAAACCAACTCCAGCTTGCAGGTCCTGGGCTCGTGCTCCCTGGTGGAGATGAAGCCTCCAGGTTTGAGGCTCAACTCAGTGGCTTATAAAATGTGTGGTTGGCCATTTTCCTTCTCTGGTCTCAGTTTCCTCCTTTGTGGACAACTGGTCTCAACACCTTTCCTTACTCACGTTCCATGGGCTGCATAGCCTCCCCACTGTGAGTCGCCTGGGTATCCCTGGATCCCCAGCTTTGTGTCCGATGTCGTTGGTATCTACTACCCAGAGGACAGTGCAGTTGAGCAGGGACTTGGAGCAGCAGGCCTGAGTCAGGGAGATCCTCCAGGAGGGTTTTCTAAGCCACGTGAGCTCTGGTAAGGTGCCCGTCCCAGTCTTCCCTCCTCCAGACCCCACAACCCCAGGGCAGCAGCCCTTGGGTTTCAGCTCCATCTCTTCACCCCTCCCCGTCTAGGGCTCCTTTGTGCCCCAGACAGCTGCGCTGGCCTCACCGAGTATTTCACCATGACCATCTTCACCTGCTCAGCCCAACATGCTTCCATCAACAGCAGCTGGGCGAGCCAGGGCCAGAGCTGGGGGACAAGCAGGGTGACGGGAGGAGCAGACCCAACAGGAGCACAAAGGACAAGCAGGGCGACGGAGGGGGGGGGGAGCAGACCCAACAGGCAGCCCTGTGCTTACTGAGTGTAGGGATTCAGTTTGCATTCGGGGCCTGGGTGCCCACTATTTCCACCACCATGGGGACAGATCCAGTGGCCTCACTCCCTGAGGTCAATGACACTTGCTGTGGCCCCGTGCTCTTCTGGTGCATCCAGTATGAAACCAAGGACAGTGAAAGCAAGGCCCAGGGTGGGGAGGGGTGGTGTCTCAGGTTCGGGCGAGTGGATGAGGTGAGGACGGGGTCTGGGAACAGTGGGCTCCTTGGAGGGGCACTTAGCAGCCTGGTCCCCTTCAAGGGAGGTGGCTGCAGAGACCTGGTTTCTGGGTATGCTTTAAGGCAGTGTGGGCTCCCAGTAGCTGGAGCTTAGAGGGGTCTGCGGGTTCAGGGCAGTCTTTCGCCTAGCTGGCTGAGGACTTTGTGTTTCAAGTTGGCAGGTCTTAGGTGGTCCAAGTTTCTAGGTGGATGGGGCTTGGGTAGTAGTCTGCGTTGTTGAGTGGATTTTCTGGTGAGCTGGGGTGGTTGGTGGTCTTAGTGCCTAAGCCGGGGGACTTAAGAAGTACCAGAATCACTTTGGGTTGAAAGATGAGGCTGCAGCATCACAGAGCAGAGGTCCCAGCTCTCTGTCCTGCCATCCCCCAATGGCACCTGGGCATCTATCTGGATGAACTCCTCATGAAGGAGGCAGGACAGCAGGAAATCACCTCTCACAAGAGTCACCTGGCTCTTATCTGGAGGGATACCAGGGAGCAGAACCGGGGCCTGACCCTACGCCTGCCTGGACCCTGCTGTGCACAGTATCCCCCCATGCAAGCGGCACCAGCCTTTCCCTCCCCTCCCAACCCACTCCCTCCTCCCACCTCCCACCTCCGGTCCATAAATGGCTGGCTCAAGGACAGATCCGGGGCCTGTGTTTGAAGCTTTGTGAGTTTTTTTGTTTGTTTTTTTAATAGTCGGGCACAGGGCGGGGAGAAGCTAGGCAAAAAGAGCCGTCCTAAATAGAAATGCTGTTCTCAATTAACACGGGGTCCAGGTAGTAGTAGGGGATGGTGAGGCCTTTGTTGCGCTGGCGGATGTTGTACGAGATCTGGTCGAGGCGCTGGCGGAAGGTCTCCATGCTCCGGCGCGGGACCTCCTCCACGAAGTGGATATCGGGGAAGTGGCCCAGGGGCCGCTGTGGGCACAGAATGAGTAGCTGGACCCCATTCCTCCTCTCTTTCCCTCTCCATCTCCCTCCCTTGACACATCACACACCCCTCTTGTCTTGGCCCCCCCAGCTCCCAACCCCTGATAATGCTCCACCCCGACCTGCACCCAGAGGCTCCAGGGCACCTTGTCGTCGGGCTCCCGGCTGAGTGTCCAGAGCACCAACAGGATGATGCATGTGGTCCTCACGTCTGGTAACGTGTCCAAGTAGGTCTCCAGAGTGGTCAACCCCTTGGCCTGCATTGGCGGGTTGCGCATGGATGATGGGAAGTTGGGCATCCAGGAGGTGTACTCCAGCTGGGGGTGGAGGAGAGCAGATGTCCTGGGTCAGAGAGCACCTAGGGACTCTCCAGCGTAAAGAGGACTCAGACTGAGACCGGTCAGGGCCAACGAGAGTTGGGTTTGAGCCTGGGGCTGGGGCTGGGCCTGGGCCCGGGAAGCACAGGTACCTGCCCTGTGTTGACAGCTGCGTGCTTGGCGGAGCAGATGTAGATGATGATGCTGATATACCGGATCAGCTCAGGCACCGTTCGCAAGCACGTGGGGAAGCCTGAGGAGAGAGGAAATGCCCAGGCAGTGTCAGTCCAGCCCTGGTCCTGACTGGCCGGTAGAGGGCACGGCCAAGCCCTGCTCAGCCTGTCCTGCCAACACCAAACGGCTGTGTCCCTGCCCTTGTCCTGCCTGCTTGGCCCTCCTGTGGCCACAACCCCACTCCCCGAGTTCAAACTGCCTTGGTGAGGGGGCCAGATGTCCTCCAGGCCTGTTCCAGGCACCTGCCTGAGATAGGCCCTCAGTTCTCTCCTTCAGCTACCTTCAGGGGGCTCTCTGGGCCCAGGTCTCAGGGAGGAAAGGCTCTGGAAGAATCCTGCTCTCCTTCCCTGACTACAGCTCTTCATCCGCTCCCACCACATACACCCTTCTTCTGAGAGAGACCCTGCTCACTCCAGAGAGATTTCTCAGTTTAATTTAAAAGATTTTATTCATTTTTTTAGAGAGAGAGGGGGGAAGGGAAGGAGAAAGAAAGGCAGGGAAACATCAATGTGTGGTTGCCTCTCATGTGCCCCCCACTGGGGATCCAGCCCACAATCCAGGCACGTGCCCTGACCCGAAATCAAACCCTGCTCAATCCACTGAGCTATACCAGCCTCTTTGGTCTTGTACCTAACCAAGCTTCTTGCTTCTCTTCCCTGTTGTTCCACCTAAGCAGCAGCCTTAGTTGCCATGGGGACCCCAGATTCCAAAAACCCTGACATATTCAAACCAGACCAGTCATCTTCTTCCCTCAACCTCTCCTTTCTCTATGCCCCCAGCTCAAGAAATGATGCCACCATCTACCCAGTTTCGAAAGCTCTGAACCTAAGAATCACTCTTGGCACCGCCCCCCACCCCCATCTCCCACTGCCAAACCCAAACTAATCACCAAGTCCTGTCATTTCTATTTCCCAACTCCCTCTAGAATTCTTGGTGTCTCCACAGCCCCCACCCTAGCCGGGTCCCTGCCAACTCCCCCTGAACACCATAGCAGCTCACACACTGTCTCCCGACCACCCGTGCAGCCCAGTATTCTAACGCACAAATCTGATCTCCTTGCAAAGCCTGTTGGGGCTCCCTCTGGTGCTGAGTAGTTCCAGACTCCTTAACCATGCTGTGAGACCTGGCCCCTGCTAATGACCTCCACCTTAGCCCCACCAGCAGCCTGCCCAACCTCCATTCTCCCTCCAGTCAGCAGCTTCCAGGACTCTCTAACCTCACCCCTGTCATCTCACAGCTAACCTCCCCATCTGGTAGAGCTTAGCTGGTTTTTAGCTAAGATGTTAGATCTCAGCTGGACCTTAGCTTGCTGCTACACCCCACTCTCTACCCACCGCCCCTCCCCAAACGGTGTTAGGTGCGTCCCCTGAGCTTCTATCCCCTCCACTGAACTGCAATAACGAGTCCCGCTCTAATGTAATTTACGTGAGCAGACTGCCCCTGCCAGACTGTGAACTCCCCGAGGCAGCATCTTCACCTCTCTCATTCCCTTTGTCTCCTCAATAACCAGCGCTTGTCCCATCATACATGCTTGCTGAGTGGGTGCCCAGTGGCACGACTTCGAATGCTCTCCCCCTCCTGGAGCCTGCCAGCACCCCACCAGCCCCCCAGCTTGGAGCACACTCTGTCCCTCCCTGTCTACCTCATGCCCCAGTTCTCAGTCCCCAAAGGTTTGTTTCTGGGTGGGGTCTCGGGTGACCCACAGCCCCTGAACTCAGACAGGGACCAGCGCCTGGCCATGCTTTCTTCCCCGACCCCTCCGAGATGCTGCTGCTCCAAAGGTCAGGGAAGGGCCCTGTCAAAATTCTAGGGCAGTAATTTGGCTTCCTACAGCCCCCGATGAGACATGCTCCAGCCCAGCCCAGTGGGCCCACCCCAAAGTCCTGGACCCAGCTGGATGCTGAGGTGCCCGAGCTCATACCTGAGCTCTCACGCCCTAGTAGGCACTCCTTGAATATCTCCTGCACCCAGGACTGCAATTCCGGGTCACCCTCCACAGCTGCGTCACACGGGTAGTAGTAGGTGATGATCTCCGTCACATATCTGACCAGGGGGCAGGGCCTCAGTTTGGACCCTCCTCCTGCCCTCCCCAACTGCTCTGTTCCCACCTTTCCCAGGATGCCCTGGCCCTGCACCTGCCCTAGGCCCGTGGGTGGGCAGGTGCTATGGGGGCAGAAATGGCAAGGGGAGCTTGTTGAAGTCAGAAGATGGCACCAGACCCAAGCCCAGCAAGGTCAAGTACTGTAAGGCTCCCCTCCAACACCTCAGGGTGTCCACCCCGAGTGCTACCCACTGTCGTGCCAATCTTAACCTCTCCAGTACGTCCCACACCGCCAAGCAGTCATCACGGTAGTAATATCCAGGCAGGTCCTGAACCCCGCGCTCCATGAAGTCGTTGGGGGGGTACATGCTGTCGTAGTTTATCTCCGACAGAGCCCGCACCATCAACTCAGCAATGCCCTCCATGCCCAGACCCGTGCCCTGTCAGGAAGGAAGCAGACACTGAAGCCAGCAGGTCCCTTGAGTCCACCCTAACGAAGCTCACACCCGCCCCACGCACAGTCTGCAAGTGCTCCTCTAACCCCTCGCCAAGCCTGCCCCACCCGGGGATCCTCACACTCCAGCCAGCACGACCAGCCCTTGCCTCTGTGCCTTTGTAGATGCTGCACCCACTTTAACCAGTGCCCTCTCTCCATGCTCCTTCATGAACTACAGGCAAGTGGAAAATCCTGCTATTGGTCTAACTGCAAAGGCCAGAAGGAAAGTAAACATCTCGCTGGTGTTGGAGGCAACAGTCTCACCCTGGCAGACAGCCCCTCCTCGTTGAGGAGGAGGGCCCGCCCGATGCTGTTGATCTGGACGGTGTATCGGGTGTGGGGGATCAGGAGCTGTGAGAGGTAGAAGGAGGAGGAGGGAAGAGAACTGAAGTTATCCGCCAGAGGACCCCAGCACCCCTACTTCTGCAACATCAGACCCCCTCATTTGGGGAAGTCCCTACCAGGAGCCCTGTCTTGTGGGTCCCCAATTGCCTCCCCTAGTCTAACCGGAATCCCTCTGGCCCCAAGTGGCTTTCTGAGGCTGGATGAGGGCAGCGATGCTTCACAAAGGCCCCTTCACCCAAGCTCATACCTTGTAGAGGGGATGGCACATGGGAAGCTGCCTCAACAAAGCCAGGCAGAAGGCCTCAGCAATGAGGTGGGTCCCCAGCAGGTGGGAGATGGCCTCATGGCAGTAGAATTCAGCGTTGCGCACCCATGTCTTGGCCAGCAGCCAGTCCCACTCAGAATCGCTGGGCAGGAAGATGGGGCTACTGGGTCCAGGGGTCTGGCTGAGCTGGGAGTGGGGAAGGTGGGAGAGTTAGACGGGGCCTGAGATCTACACACACATGGGTCCCCAGGAGGGAGACTCAGGGGGATCTGAGGAGGTAAAACCTCCACCCCCTATACTCCAGGCCCTCTGTTCCCCTGAGCACACCAAGGCCTTTCCTCCCTCCTAACATTTGCTCTTGCTGTTCTCACTGCCTGTAATACCTTCCCCTGTCTCTTTCTCTACCTGGCAGCCCCCACTGGTTCTCCAAGAGCCAACTCACAAGGTGCCTCCACAGTCAGCAGTGCAGATTGGGCACTGCACCAGGATACCCAAGCCCCTGAGGGTAGGGGACCACTTAAATCTAGCCTAAACTGTTCCACTGACAAGCCAGGAGCATCAGGACTCGACTGATGCCCCCCAGAGGGGTGACTTTTCCTAATGTAAACATGACTGTAATGGGGACCTCTGGGAAGGAAGTGCCTCTGTTCCATCTTCTGCCAAGCCAGATGCTCAAGGCAGCGGCTAAGTCTGATTAGCTCAGCATTGCCATGCGTATACACAGTGTGCACACTATACACGCAGGTGCACCAACAGGAGCCCAAGTCCATGCATGGGTGGCACACAAGGGCAGCACGCAGATATACACAGAGACTTAGCCAAAGGCCTACAGCCTGGGCCACACACCAGGCTCACCACCAGCCCCCACCCAGACAGGTATATACATAAACATAGGTACAGTCTCAGATGCACACAGAGGAACATACACTCACAGGCACATACAAGCTTACACACAGAGGCACACACTCACACAGGCACAAACCCTCACAAATAGCACACAGGGACATAAGGTTCACAAACACACACACAGAGGCTGACCCACTCACCACGCACTCCCATGGGGGCATACAAGTACACACACAGGCACACACACATTTATGCACATACATTAGCGTGCACACAGGCAACATGCTCACACAGCAGTGTGGCCTGCACCCCAGGCACCTGGATGGCGATGGGCATCATGTTCCCTTCTGGTCCAAAATGCAGCAGGCAGAGAGGGGCACACTGGTGCTGTTTCCGGCCATTGAGCTCAGTGGTGGGGATGCCCTCCAAGATCCTGTAGTCTGCCAGGTAAATGTTCCCCTTCTGGAAAGGAGCCGCCACGGGTGAACAGATAGCACCAACATGGGGCACCCATGACCCACACCTTGGGTACAGAGTGCTCTGGTCCCCCAGATGCAGGGGGTGACCAGGAACCAAGTTGGAAGGTGCCTGCAGGACAGGGCTGGGGGCAAGGTACTCTGCAGACCAGGAATGTGGGGAGAGACGGGGTGCCAGGGACGGAGGGAGGCCAGAAGGCTGTGAGAGGTCTGCCAAACCAGGCCTCACCTCCAGCTCTGCTTGCAGGCACGTTCCTTCTCCCAGGAATGGGGCCACCATGTCATCTGTGACGGGGAACTTGTCTGGAATCTGCGTGCAGCGGCGGATCAGGCCTGGGTTCAGGCCATTGAGGTACTGGTACCCAAAGAAGCTGTCCTCTGTCCAGTGCTCGGCCACGTATTCTGGTGGGATGGCGTGGGAGCGTCACGCCCAATCCGCGTCAGGGACAGAGACCCACGGGGCCAAGGCCCAGGACACAGGAAGACAACGGACACCGGTGAGGAAACCTAGGTCCTAGGCCCGCAGCCCTAAGCTGCGGGAGTGGCCTAGGGAGAAGTTTCACAAGAAGACGCCAGAGGGCGCGCCCACCCACCATGCGACTCCTGCCTCGGTTCGCCCGCTCCTCCCACCCGGCTGCCTGTGGGTCCTGCCTCCCAGACGAGTCTGTGAGTTTCTTCCACTAGAGATCACTAGGCTCCCTGTGTTCCATTCAGGATGCCCCACCCCGTACCGGAGATGACAGTCTTGTAGAAAGGGAAAACTTTCTTTATGTCCTTCAGTCTCTTCCACGGCTGTTTGCAGTCCAGCAGGCCTTGGACTTTGAGCTTCAGTGACCTTAGGAGGTGGGATTCGAAGGGAAAGCCATCAGAGAGGCTGGCAAGCGCCGGCTGGGAAAAGGATCGGGGCTGCCACAGCCCAGCTAACTCTCTAGGTCTCAAAAATCTCTGTTTTCTCTATCTCTAGGTCTCAGGGTCCCTGGGTCCATATCTCAAGGTCTTCTAGGTCTCCATCTCGTCTGGCCTGTCTTACCAGATACCTCTGCCTCCTTGGTCAGTCTAACCTTTGGGGCTGTGGTGGAGGTGGATATGGAGCAGAGGGAGAGGGGCGGTCTTTGCATAGCCCCTCCCCCACTCTCCCGCACACTCACATGGGTGCCAGGCGAGTAAAGAAGGAGGCTGTCTTGATGAAGGAGAAGCGCAAATTTGAGTTCAGGAACCTGGTGGCCTTAATGTTGATGAGAATTGGGAATCCAGGAATATAGCCATTCCACCTGCAGGAAGGAGTGCTGGTCTGGGGCAGGACACCTGGGGTCCAGGGCTTGAGGAAGGGGCAGAGCCCGGAGGTCCACCATGGGAGGGCCCCAGGGCAGCCTCAGATCCTTACTCAGGCCGGTTGGGGTTTCTCCGGACCGGAGGGCGGTAACTGGGAATGTCCACATAGTTGGGCAGACCGGGGACGAAGACCCTCCAGCTGCAAAGAGAAACTGAGATAGTGAGCCCTGATGTCCGTGTGCCATTCCAGGAACAGAGGGCAAAGCCATCACTGGCCCCCAACCTCCCACGGCCCCTGCTGCGCTCCCCTCACTGGTAAAAGTCCTGCTTGGCTCTGATCTCCTCCTGCCGATGCTCCAGAAGGATTGGGAGCGTGTCATCTGCTCTTGTCTTTCCTGTAGGGAAACCAAAGGGAGGGGGGCTCAAGGTCAGACCCCCAGTGTCTGCCTGCCCCTTCCCACTTCAGGAATCAGAACTCAGCTTCTGCCTCCCACGTTGGCTGTGGGGGGCCCACCCCATGGTCAGGGATGGGGAAGGCTTACCCTGGGAGAGGGAGGCTGTTTCTCCTCCCAGAAATTGAAATAAAAGGATCAGAGACCACCCTCCTGTGCCTTGCTCTACCCGCCAAGCTGGGCCCTGCTGCCTCAGGGCCATTCCTCTTCCAGACCCACTGAGACAGTAATAACAATTATTTATCACTTGCTAGGTACGGGGTGCTTTCTAAACACTTTCTTTATATTAACAATTTAACCTGCACAAGAACAACCTTGCAAGGCAGGTGACTGACATTGTGAGCTCACGGCCTGCTCGCCACAACTCCAGAACCCGACAAGCTGTGCAGATCGGGCAGGTTTGTTTTCTCCACAGGTTAAGCACAGATTCCTTGGTCAGAAAAAGCTGCTCAAAGTTTTCCTGAGACTATAGACAGTCCTCATTTAACTCACTTGGTATAACTATTCATAGTTTTTGCTGTTGAAATACAGGATACTAGTATATTTGATTAGTGAGTGCCCTGGTGAAAATATCACATAGCATATGGTGTGTGCATATATGCAGAAGATATTTGGAGATACAGAGATAAAGAAGTGTGTGTGTATTTAGAAGATCCCTTCTAAACAAAATCCAAATTTCAAAACATCTCTGGCCCCCACAGTTTCAGCTAAGGGACAGTATCATCATGCTCATTTTACAGGGAAAAAACAGTTCATATTACACAGAAAACAGTGAGCTGAGATTTGAACTCAGCCACTACCACTAACAACCACCAATAGTTGTTAAGCCTTTTAAAAGCTCCTTTTAGAGACTGTCTCATTGGATGCTCACATCAACCTATGAAGTAAGTTCTGCTGTTAGCTCCATTTTACAGATGAGGACACTGAGGCTTAAAAGAATATAGAAGTATACCCAATACAGCCAGTCAGTATGTGGTGAAGCTGAGATCCAGCCCCCCAGTTGGTAATCCCAGGCTGACAAGCGCCTATTGCTAAAGTCTCATCATGTTCCCTCAAGGCTCCATTCGTTAGGCTCTCCTCCATCTGCCTCAGCTCACACTGTGCTCTGGGTGAGCCGCTCTCCCTGGAGTTGTGCAACCCAGAGCCCCAGCTCAGGTGCAGCCCCGGAGTGGGAGCCTCACTCCTTCAAGAGCCCAGCAGGTGACTCAGGTCTCCCTGCCCTGGTGTTGTATGGCAGCCGCCCCACCCAACCCCATTCCTACCCTGCCACCTAGGGTCACCCTTCCTGTCCCCTGCTTCTGTGTCACTCAGACCTATCACTGTGGGAAGACGCTTCAGATCCCCAGTAAGAACCTCCCTTTGGCTTTCTCACCCTCCCCCAACCTGCCTCTCTCTACCCCTGGCTCCCCTTTCCCCAGCTCAGGCCCTGTGGCCCTCCTCCCAGTAAAAGGCTCTCTCCACAGGGAAATGAGAGATGAAAGAGGGGTGGTCGGCTGCAGGGAGGATGGAGCTCCACACCCCTGGGCCCTCCCCTCCCACCACCTCAAGGCCGGCAAAAGCTCAGAGGGGGAGCGGGGGGACAAATGAGGACAAGCCTGCAGTCCCTGTGCAGCAGCCACATATTAGGAAGCTGGCCCAACACACTAGACAAGGGCTCCGGAAGGGGTGGATGTAAGGAGTGCAGACACTCAGATCACGTGTCTTCTCCATGGGAACAACCAAGCTCCCGGCCACCCAGGAAAACCCCCACAGTCTGCATGAGTAATGAGGCCCCTACAGAAGTGGGGTGGAGCCTCCTAATCCTGTGGGCTGGATTAAGGGGGCCTTTGGGAGAAGCAATGAGTCCTGTTACAGAAATAAGATGTCTTGTTGGGGTAATAAAGAGTCCTTTGGAGCAGTAGAACACCTCATCACTCTAAGGAATGCTCATTAAGAAATGCGGGGCTGCCCTGGCTGGTGTGGTTCAGTGGACGGGGCACCAGCCTGCGAGTCAAGGCATTGCTGGATCGATTCCCGGTCGGGCCCCGTGCCTGGATTGCAGGCCAGGTCCCCAGTGGGAGGTGCATGAGAGGTGAGCACACACTGATGTTTCTCTCTCTCTTTCTCCCTCTCTTCCCCTCTGTCTAAGAATAAATAAATAAAATCTTTTTTTAAAGAAAAGAAACCAGGGCTCTGTCTGATGTGAGTCAGTGGATCCAACTCTGGCCTCCTAAAGGTGGCCTCTGATAGGTCACCTCTGGTTAATTCCCTGGTCAGGCACAGGCAGGCACAGGCCAGGGTTGCAGGTCAGGTCCCAAGTTCGGGGCGTGCAAGGGGCAACCGATCAACGTGTCTCTAATGTGTCGATGTTTCTCTCCCACTCATTCTCCTTCCCCTCCCTCTCTCTAAAATAAAAATTAAAAAAAAGAAAAGAAACCCAGGGTATTATGATAAGGCACAAGTTCTCCTGTTATAACACCATGGAGAACTGTTGAATTAACAACTTTCTTTTTCTTAAGATTTTATTTTATTTATTTTTAGAGAGAGGGAACAGAAGGAGAAAGAGAGAGAGAAACATCAACATGAGAGAGAAATGTCAGTCGGTTGCTTCTTGTACAAGCCCCATACAGAGCCCGAACCCGCAATCCACGCATGTGCCCTGACCAGGAATTGAACCTGTAAACTTTTGCTCTGTGGGACGATGGCCAACCAACTGAGCCACACTAGTCAGGGCTAACAGTCTTCTTAATGAAAAAACGACAGCAGTTTGAGTACTGAGACTTCTGATTAGAGTAACCAGGCATCCTGTTGTAGTAACAGAACCTTACTGGAGTGACAGGAAGTCTTTTTGGAGTAGCTGTACACACTATTTGGAATACATAGGGCATCTTATTAGAGTCCTGAGGCCTGTACTTTTAGAGTGGCTGGGAAGCCCCTGGGAGTTGATGGAGAACAGCAGAGGTAACAGAGAGTACTCTTGCCTTTTGCCAGAACCTTCTAGACTGAGATCCTGAGGGCAGTCCACGCCTTATTCATCTCTGTTCCTCAGGGTGTAGCCCAAGCTGGGCCAGCACAGCAGTGATGACAGAGGGGAATATGTGAGTGTGGCAGGAGTTCCCAGGAGTCTCTGTGAGGCTAGTACCTGCTTAGTTTGTGGGAGTCTGGAGGGGTCATGCTGGAGTGCTGTAGCTAGAGCACGGGGCCGACTGGCTGGGATGGAATGGGATGGGATGGTGGGATGGGATGGTGAGAGCTTACCTGTAGCCTCCCGCAGAGACAGGGTCTCATAGCCATCCATCCACTGGTAGGCGGGGAAGTGGTAGACACGGCCATTGGGTGCACAGATCTGCACATATTTGCAGTACCAGGAGTTCTTGGGAAAGAAGGAGTATGGGTCCTTGTGCAGGCGGACGATGATGAGCTCCCCCAGGTCCTGCTGGCACCGGACAGTGTACTTATCCACCTGGGCAGGGCACAGGGCCAGCTAAGCATGCAGGTCTCAACCTTGGCGTCCCGGGTTTCCTACTGGTCTCGCTCCTCACCTTGCTCACCCTGGGGTATGCTCACCTTCCTGGACAGGGGTGACCTGATCTTTGGACTCTCCTCCCACCCCTCCAACCTGACTGCCCCTGATAGGCTTCTCTACCCAGGGCCAGACCCAGACCCTCCCTCTCTCTACTCCCAGCTCCTGAGGTCTCATCCTCTTGCCCACCTCTCCAGTCATCTGAGACAACATGAGCCATACAAACCCCCAGGGGCTGTTATATAAAGGGGTCCAAATGGGGTCCAGGACCCCTCAAGTCCCCCATTCAAGTCTTAGAATGGGCAGAAGTGGTCCAGCCAGCTCACCTTTCTCCTACTTATAAATGAAGACGTGGAGATTTAGAAATGGCCACATAGACAGAGTGACCTATTAAGGTCACATAGCAGCAGGTTACTGAACCTGACTCAGAAGCAGGTCTGAGGGCCAGGGGCCCAGCAAATGGTGCCTTTCATCATGGAGTAGGCAGGCCACCACTGGACAGGCTGGTCTGGTGTCATCTGAAGTCACAGAGACTGTAGTGTGAATTTAAGCCAGTTATGAGGCATCTTACCTTAGGGAGACTGGGTAAGAAAGGAGAGAGAGGAATGAGGGAGAGGTGGAGAGAGGAAATGGGAAAAGATGAGGGAAGGAGTGGAAAAGGAATGAGAAAGAAGCAATAAATGGAGTAGGAGAGGGTTGAGAGATGAGTGATGTGGGCTGAGTGATGGGAAGAGGGAGAGAGGGGAAAGAGATGAGGAATAACCAAAAGGGATGAGAGGTGACTGACCAGGGAAGAACGCCGCCCAAAGACCAGGGGAGGCTGGCAGCCAGGTCTGCAGTGAGGGGCCTCCAGGGGCACCCCCAGAGCCCCACTGCCTTCAGATCTCTCCCAGAGTTCCCCAACCTCTCCTCTGTCTCCCTCATCTGCACACCTCCATCCCTCCTTACGCTCCCCAGACACACACACTAGTACACACAGTCACATACACATGTACACCATGCTCACATATTCACACATGCACACGCCACAATCACACAACTCACACATACACTGCAGACACACACATATATATGCACACACTACACTCACATACCACACACCACACTCACACATACGCACAGTACACACTCACACAGATATACACATACATACACTACACTCAGACATATACACACCACACACATTCACACATACATAGACCACACTCACATACTCATATACACTATAGATACATTTACACACACATGTATATACACATATATATACACTGCACTCGCACATTCACATATACACACACCATACACACGCACACATACACCACACACATTCACATGTATATACCACAAATTCACACATACACCACACTTGCACACTCACACACACACCACACACTCACACATGTCATACATACACCACACTCACACATACCATGTACAAATACCTACACACCACACACACTCATATACACACACTACATACAGCAGTCACATGCACATACACCACACTCACACATATACCACACACACATACATATAGCACACACACACACACACACAGTCACGTCCACACTCACCGCCCCAGTTGCAAAGTCCCTGCCAAAGTGGTTCAGCAGCTGCTTGTGGCTCTCTCCTTGGGTCCCTATGATGGTCAGCGAGATGGAGTCCATTGTTCCTGACAAGAAGTCATCACCAGTGGCCACCTTGACTTTGTAGGTGGCCATGGCTGCTCTTCAGGTGGCAGAAGAAGGAGCTCAGTCCCAAACACTGTGGAGTACTGCACAGAGGCCCAAGCCAGGCTGTGGAAGCCAGACACAGAGGAGTGGAAAGGGCCAGCCTCCCAAGGTGTCAAGGTGAGGCAGGGACGACTGGCCCCCCGCCCCCAGCAGCCCAGAGCCTGGAGAAGCTGCTGCCCTCAGTGGCCAGGATGGGAGCCAGGCAGGCTGTGGTGAGGACGTGCTCCTGGCTGGTGAGCAGGTGTCTGGGCTACAAGCCCTCTGGGAACTGGCAGGGAGGAACAGGAGGCAGGGCGCTTGGCCTGCCTCTGAGAGGGCGGGTGGAAGATGCCTTGGATGAAGAAGACTTCAGGGTGGGGGAGCCAGTCCAGCCTGAGCCACAGCCCCAGGGAAGTTGGGGGAGGGGTCTGGGCGGGGCCCCCAGATCTTTGTCATCCTAATAAGCTCCTTCTTTCTGCCCGCCTCCATGGGACTGCAGAGCTGGGCACCCCTGCTAAGCAGAGCCTTGGGTCGTCAGTTATCTGTTTCAGTTCTGGAGCCCCCAGTGGGTGAGGGCCAAGGGAGAGGGTGCAGCACAAACTCTGTGCAGCTGGCCTGCTGCCTGGCCATTCCTCCCTGGGAAATGCAGCAGGTGGTGGCCTCAGCAGTAAGGCTGGTCCATCCTTCTGCCCAGGGTCCAGAGCCCATGAAAGGAAGGGTGGTAGGTGTTGAAACTAGAGTTCAGGGACCCTAGAGCACAGAGAGGCTCCAGGGAGAGATGATCAGGGGTTTGGGGGGGCGGGGGGGGGAGGTTGGTTTCTGCTGGGTCCGGATCAGCTGAGGAGAGGCTGGGGTTGACTACAAAACTGGAAGACAGTTGGTGTACATTTGGGGCACAAGTACTAAGCTCAAGAATGGATATATAATTTGTGGTATAATCATAACATAGAATTCTACCCAGCAATTAAAAAAAAGAATGAACTATAGCATGAATGAATTTCACAAAAATTATATTGCATGAAAGTAGCCAGACAGAAAGAGTAGGTGCTCCATCATTCCACTGGCATGAAGTTCAAGACCAGGCCAAACCAAATGGTTCCTGTAGAAGTAAGACCAGTGAGTAGCTCTGGAATGGGAAGCCATGTAGGGAGCTGGAAAGGTTCTTTTTTGATCTAGGTGCTATAAAATGCACTATATGCATTTTATTATATTTATATCATCCCTCAATTTTATAAAGCACTCACTCCACCTCTCACCATTCCTCCTCCCCAAAAAAGAAACAAAAAGAACGAAGCCAGGGAGAGGGTTGGAATCAAGGTTGGGCTCCAAGGGAACTGGGCTTGTGGGGAACCTGGTCATTCATTCCTTCTTGCCTTCATTCACTCAGGAGGTGTTTCAGGAGCACACACAGCATTCCAGCTACCCTTCTGGGCACTGCAGATACACACAGAGCTCACTGAAGCTGGGAAAGAAGGACAAGAAAGAGTAAACAATAATTTCTTTGCTATAGTTTTAGATAGTAAGTACTATGAAGAAAAATCTGGAGTGGAAAGGGGGGTGGGATTGGAGCTAGTTTCTGTGATAGGAACACAAAAAACCAGAGCCCTGAGGACTGCGGCAAGGTCAGGCCCTGTGAGAGGGCTAAGTTTAGGAGGGTGTTGGGACTGAGGTTATGTTAGGAGAGAGGCTTGGAGTTACACTGTCAACAGATAGTGTTTGGGACCCAGGGAGAGTGAGGAGAGAGTCACATTCCCATCGCCCCCTTTCCGGGCCTGCCCTCTTTCCTTCTGCCTCCCAGGGGCAGCTCCTGCCAACCAGGAAGCACCAATCCAGGTTTCCTCCCTGGTGGCACCCTTCTGTCACCGTCGAGGAAAGGTCACACACATGCCTGGGCCGTATTAGGGCCAAAGGGAGCTGGGATTCTGAGATGGGGAGAAGGTTCTGGTAAATTCTGGATTTGGTGAGGAATGAAGATGAAATTGCAGTTCAGGTTGAGCTTAGTGACGGGGATGTGGTTGGACTTATGGAGTGAAATGACCTTTCTAAGACTCCAATCTGCTCATGTCACCCCCATCCCTTCCAACCCCAGGTCAAGCCTGGCAGTGGCTCTGTCCTGCCTTTGAGATGAGGACACCATCCCTTCACATGAGCCCCAGGGCCTACCGCACACGTCTCACCCTCCACAACATCCCCCTTTCCTCCCTTCTACATGGGATGAAGCACGTTTCATTCACCATCAGCAGACAGAGCCCCTACTGTGTGCCCAGCACTGTGTCAGATTCTGAGAACGCAACGTAAGCAAAGCAAATGCCTGCCTTTCTCCTGGAGCTTACATTCTAGTGTTGAGAATAGATAATACTACTTAATAACCAAGTAAATTAAATACTATGTTAAATAGTGATAAGTGCTGAAGAGCAAAATCAAAGTAGAGAAGGACATTATAAAGTATAAGAGAGCAAATTTTAGAGATAGAGTGTCCAGGGAAGAGCTCTTTCGGAAGGGACTTTTCCATAAAAACACGGAGGAAGTGAGTCAGTCCGTTGCAACCACAGGCTGCATGTGCCCTTGGACACACTGTCCTCTCCCCCGTGGAGCTGATTTTTGTTTCCTCTTCCTTCTGATCTTAGCTTGACAACTGCTTCATCAGGGAAGGCCAAATTGAACTATGAATGGCTCTCACAGCCCGGTGGTTAACATTTTTGATTGACATCTGTCTTCCCCACTAGATTAAACTGTTTGTCACTTGGTTTAGTTTGGTTTTCTCCCCAACTCCCAGCACAGTATCTGGTACCTGGGAGACTCTTGAAACATAATTCTTAATAGTTGGATGGATTAGTAAGGAGGACAAGGTCAGGATCAGGAACTGCATCAACAATTCGGTTGGAATCAGAGTGAAGATTCAGGGAGTCGAGGTAGATTGGGGTGAGGGTATGGCGAGGGCCAGGGAGGGTGTGGAGGGGAATGGGTTAAGCAGATGGAGGCAGGATGGAGGAGAAGGCTGGGGATGAAGGTTGTGCCCCCGCCCTGGGTGACTGGCAGGGCTGTCTCATCCGCCTGGCACAGTGCTGTCCCCGCTGAGGACAGGAGTTGTCAGGCAGGTCAGGCCCGCCTTCCTGGGCTCTGCTCAGCTCTCCATGACTCTGCGGGAATGCTAGGAGCCTGATGACATAAATTTGCATTTTAAGATGCAAAGTCCTTATAACTCCTCCCAGCCTCCCACTTTCTAGCTGTCCCCCTCCCTTGGAGATGTGTCCCCAGGGGGCTGCTAAGGTTTGATGAGGAGCAGGGTAGGGTGGAGTGGAAACTGAGGCTCAGGGCCTTGGGAAACTGCCTCTTGAGGCTTCTATGGGACACAGGTCCTGGGGCAGAGAGGTGAGAGGCCCGGCCTTAACCTTCTAATCTAGTAGGAAAACTCACTCTGTGGGGAGTGGGGAGGAAGCAGGGACACACAGGCAACTGGAAGGTAGAGTAGGAGGGGACCTTGGACAAGCAGGGAAGGGAGCTGATAGGGTAGAAGAGTTTGGGTGTCACCACAAATGAAAGGATCTACCTCTACCCCCGATAGCTGCCTCCTCAAGTCATAACCCACTAGCAATAGGTCTCCCCACTGCCAGTCCCCCTCTCCCGATAAAGCAGGAGGAGTGACTCTGCTGAAGTCTGGGTGGGACTTCCGTTCCTGAGGGAAATATGGATGAAAATGCATATGGGATGGCCAGGATGTAAATGTGACTGGGGACATGGACAGGATTAGGCATGAGGTTGTCAATGGGGCACTCCCCAGTTACCACCAAAACGTGGACACATGACTCTGGGTAGGTGCTTGCTGGGCTGAAGAACTGGTTCTCCTGGACCAGGGGTGGACCCAGAGACAGGAGAGGCCCCTGGGAAGGATGCAAGCTTGCACGGCTGGCTCACAGGGGGCCACCCACACAGGAAGCCAAGTCTTCACTGCTGGGGCACCCCCCCCTCCGTTGCCTCACCCTAAGCTCTGAGAGTCAGGGAGCAACCCTTGCCCCCCACCCCCACACCAGGACACAGAGAGAAAAATCAAATCAGTTCACTCCTCTGCTTAAAACTCATCAGAACTTAAAACGACATTGCTCTTAGAGTCAAGACCAAGGCCTTACCAGGAACCACAGGACTGCTCATGACCTAGCTTCTGTCCATCCCTCGGTCACCTTGCCCCAGCCCCTCTGGCTTTCTCCCCATCACTCAAACACATGCCCTTCAGGGACCTTGCACCAGACCCATTCCCGGTCTGTAACACCTTTCTCCCAAGCTGTCCCAAGGGTTTTGGTCTTCTCATCCAGATCTCAACTCAACTGCCACTCCTCAGAGTGGCCTTCCCTGACCACCAGACCTGATGTTTCTCCCCACCCGCTGTCTCCAGTCATGGTAACACAGCACCTGGTTTTATCAGCGGACTGCACTACAACCATCTGAAAGAATGCATTTGCTCGTGTGACTATTTGTTGTCTGTCTCTCTGTAAACTAGTGGTACCAGGGGAGTGTAAGGCTGCTTCCCCATGTTTCAAACAGTGTCTGGGGACACAGGAGCCATGAGGCAAGCAGATTCTAGAATGTCAATGCCAGAGGACTTTCCAAGCCTTCTTGCCCCTCCCATTCATCTGACATATTTGGGCCACTGAGGCTGAAAGGCTTCCTCAAGGCCAGCTGGGGAAAGAGGGCTACTATGCTTCCCACTATACCAGTCACCTTCCAGACTGACCTAAAAGCATAGAAGGGTCCAGAGTGCAAGCTGGAGGGAGCCTCCTCTCTGACATGCCTCCAGCTTTACCTGAGCTTCTTCTCTGAGTCCCGTCCCTGGAGGCACCCAGAGCCTGGGCAGAATCCTGCTTGCAGCTGGGTGTGTCTCTCAATAAACCTCCCTCCAAGCTGGCTTTCTGGGAAATCAGATTCAAGTGATCTGCCCTGGCCCCTCCCTCTCTGGCCCAGGGGCATTTTTAGAATGGGCATGCCTCCTAACACTAACTTTGGTGCAGGCAAAGGAGTGTTCATCCTCTTGGAGGGACAGGCCTTGCCTGACTATGCCCTGATATCCCTCCAGCCTACCTGGTCCTGCTCTTCTAAATCAAAGCCCTAATTTAAAGGGCAGGCATATCCAGCCCCTGCTACGGTCCTCCTAGCCACAAGGGGGCGCCTCTTGGTTCTCCGATTTTTTTCTAAAACGGACAAAATCTAGTGATTTTAAATTCTTAGGTTGGAATCTGCAGATGAGATAAACTCAAACACACTTCTTCATGCACAGTGACATGGGGGTCGTCTTCTCCCAGGATCTCTGGAGCAAAAAGTGAAAATCTGACCTTTGGTAGAGCAGAAGACTCACACCACCCCTCACCCCTTACCTCCTAACCGCCGCAGCACTCCTTGCACTGTGTCTCTGGCCAGAGAGAAGCCATGAGCAAGGTTTACTCAGGCACAGAATCTGACTCAAGAAGCAGAGTAAGGGGAGGGGGATCTGAGGTCTAGGGAAGCAGGAAACAGGAAGGTGTTGAGTGGCTGTGGAGAAAGATACAGACCTTTATTTTTAGAGGCACCAGAGCTGGCAGGGAGAAATTCAGACTCCCCAGATTACCATCTGTTTCAGTCAGAATGGGATAGATTATGCTGCAACAACAAACAACTCTGAAATCCCAATGGCTTAACACCTCCAACCACTCTCCCCCAGAAAAAAGTTTACTTCTCTCTTAGTATCATGTGCAACTCAGCTCAGGAGGGTTTCTGTTCTGCTCTAGTCCCTCAGAGGCAGAAGCTGATGGAAGTGCCATCTCAACATGTGCTCCTCCAACAGCAGAGGCAGAGAGAATAGAACTGTGGGGCTTTCATGCCAGTAATTAAATGCTCATTAGCCAAAACTCATCCAGGACCCCACCCACCCTTAAAAGAGCTAGAGATTGTCTTCTGTGAATCCAGAAGAGGAACTGGATCTCAGTGGCAACACTAACAACTCCCACACCCAGGAGCTGGATTCCCAGGCTTTGCAAATTACCTACTCTTTTTCTTATCAACCCCTTCATTCTGGATACTCCTTCACTTCCTGATGGATGGATGACACACTCTGGGAGGTGAAGGCAGGAACGTGGGGCCTGGCTAGGCGCTGAGTGGAACTGGATGACCCAGGGACTCACAGCTGCTCCAACCTTGTCCAGTCCCCTGGCACCTCCCCTTACCTACCTATACACACACACACACACATCAAACCAAAAATGAAACAGGAGCCAAATATGTTGGTTTTTATTGAACTCATTGGTCTCAAGGACAAATAAACAAACGGACAAAAAGGAGGAGAGATGATAGCAGGAGGACGAGAGCTGGGAAGAGACTCTGTGCACACCCAGGCCAGGGGTCCTGGCCCTGAAAGGACTGCAACTAGAGGTCCAGGTAAGCTGGGCTCTAATTCTAATCCTCCCCTTAAAGACGCTGGGGCTAGAGGGTCTACATGGCAGGTCTAGGGCACATCTCCTTTCTTGTCCAGTTTCCAGGCTCTTCCAGAGAAGAAAGCTGGATTGGTTGATCTCAGAGTTGGAGGAATGTGGAAACAAAGAGGCAAGGTAAGATAAAGTTTGGGGATGGGAGGGGGAACTGGGAAGGAGAGTTTAGAGTCCCAAGCTGGGGATCTCAATGGGAGGAGGTAGATTTTGACAGGAGAGGGAAACATGAGGCTGCCCAAAGTAAGGCAAGGGGCGATGGGGGTCCTTCCTTTTGGAGGGTCTGTTGTGCGTTTGACTCTAACCAGCAGCTTCTCACCCTGAATACTGTTGTACTGGTCCTCACAACTCAGGGCCACTTCATATGATGCCAGAACCACCTTGGGTGCAGGCTGATGGAGAACAGGGAGGGCGAAAGAGCCTGGAGGACCAGGAGAATCTGGCCCTACTCATGCTTGGGTCCATCTTCTGGGGTGGTAGGAGGAGGGGATTAAATGGAGACGCTGTTCTCGATGAGGGGAGGGTCCAGGTAGGTATAGGGCAGCGCCAGGCCCCGGTTCCGCTCCCGGATGTCCCGTGAGATCTGAGCCAGACGGTTCTGGAAGGCAGCAATGCTACGCCGTGGGGCCTCCTCGGTGAAGTGCTCATCCGGGTAGGTGCCCAGGGGCCTCTGGAGGGAAATCAGATGCAGGGTAAGGGTCATGTTCAGGGCAGGGTGAAGAATAATGAAGAACCATATTTGTCAACAAATACAGTCAAGGTTGCTTCTAAGGGCATGAACTAGGCACAGCTACCGTAAACGCACACCCTTCAAACCACAACCACAAAGCACCACTCACGGGACCATAACCCGCACAGAGGAGCCAGAACACCCACAGCTGGCAGAGCCTGGGGCAGAGCCAGGCATGGGAGCCAGCCAACCTAAGGTAAGTGCTCCCTCTGCTGGTAACCCTTTGCCTATTACCTTGAATCAGTTTCTGCCTGTGAAAATGGATGGATTGGACTAGAAAATCTCTGAAGGTCCCTGCCAGTGCCAGGTCCACTCTTCTGTGGACTAAAAGAACACAACCTCATTCATAAAACAACGGAAAACAAAGTGAACACGCTCCAGCAAACACACCCTATTTATACACCTACTACCTTACAACTGAACAGAATTCACCCCTAAAGACCTCCAGGCCAGAGATAGCTTCCCAATCATCCAACATCATGAAATTTTTGCCAACATAGTCGCCATCACCGTACACTGTCACACGGCATGGCATGGCCAACCACAGTCAAAAAATACTGCGATGAACTTCAGTCCGGGTGGCAGCGGGGGCTGCCTCTCTCCATGGCCGCACCACACAACCAGTTCACCGTCACGACAGGTGGGGCCGGCCTCCTAAACAGCACACACTTCCCGCCCACAAAACCTTCGTACTATGAAACTATAGCCAATAATACCGATATTTTAAAATGCTTTGTCTTGTTTTATTGCACTAGTAAAGCCTTCTAGAAAAGTGCTAACTGCCATCAGCAACAGTGCTTTGTTTTCTTGTCCCGACTGTAGTGAGACCTCTACTGTCATACCAGAAAGACAGTGTTTTGTCATCTGAAATATACTTTCTACCAAAATTCCGTAAGAGGGTTTCATTTTACACTAAGTTTTTATGAGTAATGGCTGTTCACTCTTAACAAATGCGTTTTTGACCTATATTGAGATGATTATACGGTGTGTTTCTTTACTGCTGTAACAAATTATGTCGTTAGATTTCATAAGGTTGAAACAACCTTTCATTCCTTTCATTCCTAGAATAAACTAGACTTCGTCACGGTGTATTGTTGTTTTATTATGTACTATCGGCCTTCGTTGGCTGATGATACATTTTTAAGGTTGTCGTAGCTAAGCGGAACAAGTTTATAATTTTATTTTCTTAATTGCAGCTGGCATGTTGCAAGCACTTCATGGGGACTACCACAATGGCACAACAATCCTGTAAGGCAGGCGCGCTCGTCATTCTCACTTCACGGATAAAGACACTGAGGCCTGGGGTGGGGGAGGGGGAGGGGAGATAAATGGTGCTGGGAGGGGACTTGACTTGGGGATGGTGAGCACACAGTACAGTGTACAGATGATGCACTGTGGAATTGAGCACCTGAAACCTATATAATTTTGTTAACCAGGGTCACCCCAATACATTCAATAAAAAGGAACTAAGAAACTAAGGCTTGGAGATGCCCCATTCCGTCCCCAAGGTCACCTAGGTGGGAACTGCAATCTGGGACAGGAACCCTCTACCTAAGACCCACCTCTCTCCTGAAGGGGCCCCACCTTCACCAGGTGGGGGTATCAGGGTCCCCAGTAAAGCAGAACCCAGTACAGTGATTTGGGACACTTTTAACCTTTGTCTGCACTTTCAAGCAGTCTGCACAATCAGGATTGACTTGCTCCTTGGCGGTTTGTTAGAACCTCCCCGTGTAAGGGCAGGACCAGACCTTTCACAGCCTTTCCCACTGGTGTGTGGTTTTCACCTCTTCTGCTAAGTTTTCTTTATGTTTTCCTAGAAAATCATTTCTTTCATCTAGATTTCCACATTTGTTTGCATAAAACTGTAAGTACAATTTCCTCGCAACTTCTTCAGTCTTCTCTGTATTTGTGGCCATATACCTTTCCCATTCCTAATGCTGTACATTTATGTTCTCTCTTTTTTTTCTTGACTAGAATTGTCTTTGTTTTCCTTTATTGGCCTTTTCAAAGAATCAGTTTTATGTCTGCTTTATCAAATTGACATCTAATGTCTAAAACTCTAGTTTAGTTTTTTTAAAAACTAAACACAGAAGAGAAAAACTAAACCCAGTAGACTGGGTTCAAGCCTACTTACCGGCTGTGTGACCTTGGACAAATTGCTTAGTGTCTCTGAACCTCAGTTTTCTTCCCTGTAAAATTGAACTACCATTTCCTGAATAGTAGTATGCTAGGCACTGCATGAAGTACTTTATTGTTTTTAAAGATTTGATTCATTTACTTTTAGAGAGAGGGAAAGGGAGGGAGAAAGAGAGAGAGAGAAACATCAACCTGTGGTTGCCTCTCATGTGGCCCCCACTGGACCTGGCCCACAACCCAGGCATGTGCCCTGACTGGGAATCAAACCAGCGACGCTTTGGTTCACAGGTCAGAGCTGAATCCACTGAGCCACACCAGCCAGAGATGAAGTACTTTAAATATAGCCACTTATTTATTTTCTATTTTAAAATAGTGGACATACGGTAGCTGATTTAATGACTAAGATGATAGAATCTCAAAAAGGGATAGTTGCTATTACTGTGGTCATCATAATTTCCCAGGTTAAACTTCCCACTGGCTCATGGGGAGGGAGTCCTTCAGCATCTTCCTCTTGCCTACTCATCCCTCTCCGCTGTGACACTGTGATTTATAAGAAATATATATGTTTGGTCTTCCTCCCACTCCTGGCACAGAGCTCCTGAAACCCTTATAATTTCACGATAGACTGTTACAGGTGTCTTTTGTTATTCAAAATAAGCCTCTTTCAGCCACGCCTGAGTTTATGTTAATGAGGTGACTTCTAGAAAGCACACCCACCCAGCTGGTTGCCATGGGAACCAAGCTCGTGATTAGGGAGTTGGAACTTTTAGTGCCACCTCCCAACCTCTGGGGAGGGAGAGGGGCTGGGGGTTAAATGAATCCCCAGTGGCCAATAATTTAATCAGTAATTCCTATGTAATAAAGCCTTCATCAAAATCCCTAAGATGCAGGTTTGGGAACTCCCAGGTGGGTGCACGTGTGGAGGTGCTGGGAGGCGGTGTACCCTGAAAGAGCACACAAGGTGAGGTGTGTAGGCAGAGAGCACCCCTTCCCACACACATCACCTTGTGCATTTCTTCCACCAGGCAGTTCCTGAGTTGTACCCTCTCATAATAAACCTGTATTCTAGAAACTGTTTTCCTGACTTCTGTGAGCTGTTCCAGCACATAATGAAACCCGAGAAGGGGGCTGTAGAAACCTCTGATTTATAGCTGGGTGGTCAGAAACACAGCTGACAATCTGGACTTTCATTTGGCAGTTGGTGTCTGAAGCGGGACAGTGACAGTCTTGTGGGACAGAGCCCTTAACCTGCGGGACCTGACACTGTCTCCAGGTAGTGTCAGCACTGAGCTGAATTAGAGGGTGCCCAGCCAATGTCTGAGAATTGTTTCCGGTGGGAACAACCCCCATGCATTGGTAGCCAGAAGTACTGAGAGTATTGCATTGAGAGTAGTAATAAAGTATTCTGTGAGTAAACCAAAAAAAGAGTTTCTCCTTTATAATGACAGAAATAAATGCCTCGAAACCCTTGGGAGAGGGGACCAGAAAGGATGACCCAGGGATGAGTTTCTGGCAATCCCAGGCTATAGGATGGTAAGTCAGAACTTGCTAAGGAGATAAAAAATCTACACCAAATGGAGTCAGACAAGAGAAATGAGGATATTCCTGTAATGTGAGAGAGCTTGTGAACGCAACCAGGAGGGCAGAGGCATGACTGATAGCTGAATGTGTACATGGAGATGATGGTAATCGGTGACCAAAGGGCTGTTCACCTCCGTAAGGCCTGGTAGCCTAAGTATCGCCTCCTCACTGTTGTTCCTGCCTCCAAAATAGCCCCTCCCACCCATCGACACAGCCACAGAAGCACTGTTTGCTAAAACCCAAATTTAGCCATGTCACCCCAGGCTTAAATCCCTTCAGTGTCTGTCCATTGTCCTCTGAATGAATATTGTGCCCACACTGTCCCATTTGTGATCCTCGAGACACAATGGACTCTTGCCTTCACTTCATTTCATTTCACTTGGTCTCATCCTTCACCTCTGCCTAGAAATTCACACTGCCCGTCCTTTGTCTTTCAAACTCCTACTGGTCTCACAGGTCCTAGTTTAGATGTCACTTCCTCCAAGAAGCCTCCTTGGGTTCACCCACACTTGGTCAGGTCCCAACAGGGCCCTGTCCTTACATCTACGGCTGGACTGTAGCCAGCTCATGTGGACAGGATTCACATCTGCCCACCAGCACCTGGCACATTGCAGGGGCTCAAGAAGTACATGTTCAAATGGAGGAATTAGTACCTAAATAATACCTACAACACTATGGTACTCCTTTTCATTTATCTGTGTGTCTCCTCAGCTAGACAATAGGATTCTTGAAGGTAGGAAGGTCTCACCCAACTTTACATGCCTGGTGCCCACCATTGTGTTGACACACGGGAGGTACCCAATAAATGTGTATTGAATGTTTAGATGATGGGTAAATGGTTGATGGATGATGAATGGTTGATGGATGGAAGAATAAATGGTTTGTTGGATGGATGGATGGATAGATGGATGGATTGGTAAACTGGTGAATTGGATGGACGTTGTATCCCAGCCACTAACTGGTATTTGCTTCAATGTGTGTCTCTGGGGATCAACTATCATTTCCTGCAGAAACTGAAGAACCCAAGGCAGTTCAGCAGTGGACATGAATGACAGCAGTCACTCCCTAAGTCCCCCTCGAATGGCCACCATCACCTCCAGTGCCCAGGCCCTGCAAGCCACCCCCCAACCCCACCCTATGCACACACCTGGTCCTTGGGCTCTTGGCTGACCAACCAGAAGAGAAGAAGATTGTTACAGGTGACGTTCACTTCAGGGAGGGCTTCTAGGTAACTCTTCAGAGTGGTCATCCCCTTGGTCTGTGGTGGGGGCTGCTTCATGGATGATGGGGCATTAGGCATCCAGGCCCCAAAGTCATGCTGTGGAGACCCCCACCCCAGTTGAGTCAACTGGCCAGAGGGAGAGGACCAGCTCCTTTATCATCATCCCTGATCCTGCCCCCTACCGTCCTGGGCCTTGTAGCTGGGAAATGAGGAGGTCATGGGAAGGGAAGAGAAGGAGGGGTAGAGAATAGGAAGTTCCGGCAGTGAGGCAGGAGCCTGGCTCACCCTTGTCACTCCCTTCCCTTCCCAATGCGACTGGGTGGAATGAATCACCAAGGAAGGAGAAGGACCCAGAGAGGAGGTAACTCTAGAAGTAGGCCTTGGGCTGGCATGCCAAACAGAGCAACCTGATGTTCCACTCGGCTCCATCGTGATCACGACAGGAGTCCCTAAGTTCTGCTCCTTGTGCAACACCAACTCAAGCCGCCATTGCAACCTTGGCCTCAGCTCCACCCCAGTCATCATCTGACACGAGTCCTTCCCTCTACCCAGTCACCACTCCTACCCCGACCCTAATGATAAACCCCAAACCTGACCCACCCATGCTCTCAGCCCAAACTCCAGCCTCCTGTGCGTTGCTGAGCCCAACCTTTCCCGGCCCAGTGCCCCTCTGGCCTGCCCCCTGCAGCCTCACCTGCCCGCTGTTGACAGCAGCATGTTGGGCGGAACAGTTGAAGATGATTGCTGTGAGGAACTTCACCAGCTCTTTTGGGGTGCACAGCCGGCATGGGAAGCCTGGGTGTGGGAGGAAGGGAAGAGGGTGTGGAGGGGACTGGATTCCGAGGGGCAGCTCAGGGCTGGGGCTCAGCATAGGGGGAGAGTGAGGAGTTGAGAGCTGAACATTTGGCCACCACTGTCTTTAGACTAAGATTAGGGTTGGGCTGAGGTTAGGGATGGGCACCACCATGGTCGGTGGTCTCTGAAGATGGTCAAGAGAGGAGCTGGGTGTTGGGGTCAGACCAGAAAATGCCCAGCTGGCACAGCCGTGCAGCCAGGTCCCCTCCAGCCACCGTGGCACTCCTGTCCACAGCCCATGTTAGCACTTAGTGATGTAAGTCTACCTAGTTCCCTGTTGTCCAAGCAATCAGGTCATCTGCTACTGGGCTTAGTTGCAGGGACAGATGTCAAGAACGTGCTGCTCATAAGCTCACAGTGGTAGAAGCAGAAGGAAGCTCTCAGGCCAGGCCTTGGCTCTTTGAAGAGTGAGCAGGCAGGCAAGGCACTGAGGCTGTGCTGGCGGGAGGAGAAGGGAGCTTCCTGAGGAAGAGCGGGTAAGCTGTCGGTGGAAAAAAGATGACAGGGGAAGCATTTCGGCCCTTGGCCCTCTTCTCTCTGTACTTGGTCTCCTCCGAGTCGATAGCTTAACCTCCTCCCATGGGCTGACAACCCTTAAGTCCACATCTCTGGCTGGCTCCCCCTGCCCCTGAACTCGAGGGTCAATAGTGGGCTTAAATCTGCAGCCGCTCCCTCTCAGCACCAGCTGAGTGTCTACAAGCCATCTCAGACTTAACATCTGCAAAAGCCAATGCTTGACTGCCTCCTCTACACACTCCCCAAACCTGTCCCTCCCACAGTCATCCCATTTTGATAGTCTTTATCCTGTGCGCTCACTGCTCTTATCTCATACCCCACATACCAGCAAATGCTTCCAGAGCCAATTTTGTCTCATCGCCTGCCTCCACCACTACCTAGTACCCAGCATCTCACTCCCCGGTGAACCTGACTGCTCCCACCATTACTCCGACAGCTTGAGGAAATGGTCCTTTAGAGCCATAAATCCAATTCTGTCACTACATGCCAGAACCCACTGCGGGCTTCCTATCCCTCCTACCTCACAGAGATCCTACTTGATCTGTCTCTGGCTTATTCTCTGACTTCATTTCCTTCCCAGCTTTTCTCTCTCTCACCTACTCTATTCCAGCCGCACAGGCCTTCCTCCTGTTCTTCAAACCGGCCAGCGCGCTCCCACCTCAAAGCCTTGCACTCCCACCTCTGCCTGCCCCCGTTAAGCCCAGCCAGCCACAGGAATGGCTCTCTCATTTCTTCCACATCTCTACTCAAACACCACCCCTCAGGGAGGCTTTCCCTGACCACGTATCTGAAATTATCCCCCCACCTCAACACGCTAGTGATTTCTGATGTTGTTTCGATCTTCTTAGCATTCATAACCACCTAACATGTTTGTTTGTTATCTGTGTCTCCCCTCAAGAATATTAAGCTCCATGAAGGCTGGGATTTTTGTCTGTCGCATTCACTGCTGAACCCCAGCATCTAGAGCAACACTTACTATGTATTAAAAGAGTGCAGTGATGAGCGGTTGAATAGAGTGAATTCATGAGAGGGTAAGAAGCCAGAGTGGGAAGAAATGGGGCATAAGCCAGGTGGAGGGGCAGTAGGGTACTCATTGGGGGTGAGGCTGCCGCAGTGTGCCAGGCCAGGTTTCTGGGCGCTATTTCAGAGGCTCGCTAGGGCGGTGCCCCACAGGCTTGGCACGCAACATCTAAAGGTTGAGAAGCAGCTGCCACAATGCAGGAATAGCGTGAAGGCTGGGATTAGGGTGATGACAGCGGGAAATTATAGGGACAATAGGGTTGGCCACCCACTGGGATTTAGGGAAAGAGGAAGGCAGAGGAGAACATGAGTCAAAGACGGCTCCAGGGTTCGGAGTCAGGATGCCCGGAGGAACCCTGATGCAACAGAAAGAGAGGTTTCAAGAGAGGATTGGGTATCTGCCTGGGACTGTGTGGGAAGCCTCCGAACGTTCTATTCCTGGCTGATACTCTAACCTTGAGGGCTGAAAATAAAAAAAGGAAAGCAGTCAGATCGTTTATGGGAATTTTTCTGTAACTCATATTAGTGTTTTCCCCCTTGAAATATGGAGCGAAAGGTATAGTGCCTGAGGTTAATGAATGAGTGTTTTACCTTAAAGCAGATGAAACTAGGATAAGTTTATACTGGTCAGGAGAGATGCTTATCAGTCTGAAGAATGTTCTGGTGTATTAAATTAGAGGCAAACTTAATTAAGTAAGATAGGAGAGTGAGCCAACAGTAATTACACCCCCTTCTGGGTCTTAAATAAGAAACAGACCACTCCAAAGAGAAACGCCTTTGGGAAGAGGAGCAGTTGAAATCACGGACGCCTGTGATCAACAGCAGGCTTGCAACGCTCAGGGAGGGGTCACCCTTTAAAAGATCCAAAAGCAATCTGGCTGTCACCACCTTTACTCAGAAATCATTCTAGGCATCACTAAGAGTGGGGCAACCTGACATTATATGCCTTCCAAGATGATGCAATGTGGAGACCACAGCAAGCCCTGAGAAATATTCTTGTTTGAGGCCAAAGATGGCTCCGACAGCACGATGCAACATGTCCGTACAACTCAGCAAATGGAAGTGAATGGATGGGCTCAGGCTCATGTAAAGATCTAGAAGGGACCAGAGGGCCACAGGGTAGTGGTTGAAAGCAAGGACTTTGAAGATCATGGGATCGGGCCCTGGATCCTGCCTCTACCACTTACTGTATAACCTTCTCTGTGCCTATTCCCTGTCTATTGAGTGGGACTAATACTAGGATGTACTTCAAATTCTGGTCATTAAACAGGAACTGATCAATGGTGAGACCTGGGGAAGCACTGCATCATTGGGAGCTTGTGGTTAAGGGATGGAGAAGAGATACCTGAGCTTTTCCGGCTCAGGAACGCCTGAGCAAAAATCTCGCTGACCCAGGCCTGCAGCTCCGAATCCTGCTGCACCGACGCATCACTGGGGTAATAGTAGCCCACGATTTCTGAGACAAAGCTGCAGGAAAGAGATGCTCATTCTGTCCTATCACAGTGACCTTGGGCTCAGGCCTGGCCAGAAAACTATGAGCCAATACTGCTCAGGTAGGGGATGACAGCTGGTCAGAGTCCGCTGACAGCCATGGAAGATCCCCAGATACAGCTGGAGCCTGACTGCCCAGGCTTCCCTCAAGTCTCCCTGACCCACTCCTGAGTCATGGCTGCTCTGGGCCTCCTTCCTGCACAGGGGCTGGAGGAGAGTAGGTACACAGAGGAGAGCCAGACTCACGCTGCCTCCCCTCCCCGCTCAGCACCCAAGAGAAAGGAAGACCTGCCTGCCAGGAGGCCCCAGGCTACACAGAGCTGTTTCACCTTCTCTGGACACTCTATCCTTCCCTTCCTCCACTGTGTTCACACACAGCCCAGCCTCTCTCCAGCCCAAAGCTATCTGCCATTTCATAGGGGACCCCAACCCTAATGCTCACCCTTGGGAGTGCTCCATGCTGAGAACACCTGGAAACCCCACCACCAAGCGCCCCAGCCTACATCAACACAGAGGTCCACACTGCCCCTGAACCAGGAGGGTCTTGCAGGGCCAGACTGGCTTCAGGGTCCCAGGCTCACACCTCTCAATGGCGGCCCAGATCTTCAGACTGTCATCTCTGTAATGGTAGTTGGGGATAGCCAAAACACCTCGGGCCCGCAGGCTGTCCGGAAGGCAGAAATTGGTGTAGGTGAAGTGGGCCAGGCCAGTGCTCATGAGGTAGAGGAGGCCTTGCCTCCCGATTGAGGTGACCTGAGGAGACATCACAGCTCAGCTCCTGGGCCCTCCCAACCTCCATCCTGGTGCCCGGGGGACCAGATGGGGCTAGTGACTCAGCAGAGGGGATTTTTCAGCTAATCAAGCAGTGCAAGATCATGGATCAAAATCACCCATTGGGACTCACCAAGGTTGTGACTCTACTATGTGCATAGGAGGTAATCATTAGGTATTTGGTAACCAAATGAATGAGCTGATGCTAGGGAGGCAGAGCAGGGGTTGGCCCGGGGGTCCACGAGGGGTTGTGCTTAGGCTGGGGGTACCCTACCCGCCTCAGGGAGCATTTGGAACTTGGCCTAAGGGGTGGGACCCCGTGGGTGAGATGGGCAGGCAGAGACAAGGTTTGTGGGCGATGCAAGTAGGAGACTGAGGGCAGGGGCGGGTCTTGGGAAAAGGGGGTGGCTGGCCGGAACTGTGGGATGAGATTTGAGGCCAAACTGGGTTGTAGGTCGAGCAAAGTGCCCTTCAGAGCGGGGCCTCAGAGACGGGGTGGGGGTGGGGGTGGGGGTTGGGAAGGCCGCACCTTGTCTATCAGGCCCTCGGGGTTGAGCAGAGTGGCGCGGGCGATGGTGTTCACCTGCAGCGTGTACCGAGTATGGGGAAGCAGGAGCTGCGAGTGGGATGAGGTCACAGGAGCTAGCTAAGGTCAGGGCCTTGCCCTGGCCCCACCGCCTCGCGACCCACCAGGGGGGTCTCACCGACCTTGTAGATAGGATGACAAAGTGGCAGCTGACGCAGCGTGGCCATGGCGAAGGCCTCGCACAGCAAATGTGTGCACAGGAAGTGCGTGTTGTTCTCGTGCACAAGGAAGTCGGAGTTGCGCACCCAGGTCTTGGCCAGCAGCCAGTCCCAGTCCGAGTCAGTGGGCAGAAAGATGGGGCTGTCGGGCCCTGGGGTCTGGCTGAGCTGCGTCCAAGAGTAATAAGGGAGTAAGACTTAAGACAGCTAGGGTGCACGTTGAAGCCCCACACCCAAAAGCCCCTCCACAGGCTCACCTGGATGGCCAAGGGCATTAGCGCCCCCTGGGGGTTAAGCCACAGCAGGCAGAGAGGGGCAGCCAAGTACTGCTGGCGGCCATTTAGGCACTGGACAGGGACATCCGCTAGGATCCAGTAGTCAGCTAGGAAGATGTTCCCTCTCTGCGGAAGGCACACAGAGCCTCAGAGTGCCCTTCCCACCCATGCTCCGCTTTTCTCCCTGTTTTCTGCCCATTTCCACTTCAGCTCTGGCCTCTGCAATGCTTGGTATCTGCACTCATGGTCAATGTCGGGTACCCCACCCTTCCCAGAATGTTAGGAATGAGGTCCAGCAGAATACCTTGTTGTGCGACCTCTCACCTGGCTTCCCAGCTTGGACAAGCCTTCATCCTCTCCCCTTCTGCCCATACCTGGTCCTTCCTACTCTCAACACAGATGACCTCAGTGTATCCAAGAAAAACAAAATCGCCAAACCCATCTCCAGCCTTCTAGAGGATACCTGAGCACTTGACTACTTCAGAGAAACTGGATCATCATCTTCTCCCACACCCTCAAAACTCCTAGTGCTCCATGATTGTGCCTGCTGTATCTAGCGGCACTGTCTTCGGTCTGTCCTCAAACAGCCTTCTTTGGACATCAGCACTTAGGATCTTGGAGGCCCAAAATAGAGGGAGAGCCTCCTCCAAACTGTCCTGTTCATTCATACCCCTTCAAGGAGTCCTGAACACTCACATCACTGTGCCATCCCCAGGCCCATCTGGCCCTTATCCACATCTACTCTACTTAAAAGGTGCAGGGCCAAGGCTACCCAGAGGATGACGCCTGCAGGCTGGATGCAGCCCTGGCCATCCCACCCCAGCCTTCACACCATGCTTTCTCCATAATGGCAACTCACCCACCTCTAGCTCTGTCTTCAGACAGGTGCCAGGCCCCAGCAAGGGGGCTACCATGTCATCGGTGACAGGCAGCTTGCTGGGCAAGCTGGAGAGGCAATGGAGCATGACAGGATT
The DNA here is from genome assembly GCF_014824575.4 of Sturnira hondurensis. NCBI lineage: Eukaryota > Metazoa > Chordata > Mammalia > Chiroptera > Phyllostomidae > Sturnira > Sturnira hondurensis. Next base: position 4,538,911 of record NW_028092466.1, on the reverse strand, counting down.
GACGCCATTCAGGTACTGGTACCCAAAGAAGTGGTCCTCACACCAGTGCTCTGTGACATACTCTAGGGGGTGAGAGGGGGAGGGACTGGTTGGATTGGAAACTACTTCTCCAGATCTTGCTCCTGCCCAGGTCTTTGCTCATCATCATTTTAGTTTAGGATTTCACAGCAACCCTACAAAGTAGGTGAATTACATTTTCATTTAACACTGGACGCTAAGAGCCAAAGAGGTGGAGTGAGTTGCTCAGCTGAGTGGCATAACAGGGCTTTGAACCTAAGTCTGGCCCCAAAGCCCAGAAGGCTTGGTGGTGGGGGTAGAGGAACAGAAGTGAGTGCTCCTGAGCAAGATCAGGGCTCCCTAAGTGACTTGACTTTTCTCAGGCAAGCAAAGTATCTCTTGTCCTTACTCCCCTATTCTTGTCTCCTCCCAGAGGAAGGGGAGATTCGAGGGTTCCTGTGGGGGGGGGGTCTATGAGATTGCGAAACCAGGAGCCCCTCCCACCAGAATCCAGCAGGCTGTCTGAGAGTGCTGGGGGAGGGTACTTTCTCAGGAACGGCAGAGGGATCTGAGCATGGACAGGCTAGAGGATGGACATCTGCTCGGCTCTGCACACCTGAAGTGAATGTCTTGTGGCACCAGAATACATTCCGGATGTCATCCAGCTTCTTCCAGGAGCCCTTTCGGTCCAGCAGCCCTCGAAGCTTCATTCCCAGGGACCTGAGGGGGAGGGGAAGTGAAGGTGGGGTCTGGGGCTTTCTGGAGCACTGTGTCCCCAGCCTAGAGGTCTGGAGGGAACTGACAAGATCAGTGGGTTTGCCCAGGACCCACCCACTCTCCCCTCACCTATCCTTCTCCCCCTGGCAAAAAGCCTGCTTCAGTCCCACCTACCACCCAGAAAGCCACCTCCTGCCCCCCCCCCCCCAGATCGCTGCCTCCTCTAGACACCAGAGTGTGGACAGTACCCGCTCCAGCCATGTCACACTTAGAACTTCAGCCATTGCCTTGAGCTGCTAATAACCCTTCAATTGCTAATTCACTGTGTTACGTGTCTCCCTAGTGATACCAAGTCCTTCCCAGCAAAGATTATATCCAAATACTACTAGCATCTATTGAGAGATTATTTTGTGCTGGGTGTTACTTCATTAAGTTTTCTCCCAAACCTATGAGGTAGGTATGCATATTATTGTCATTTTATAAATGAGGAAACTATTTAGAGGCTAAGTGAAAATCAAGTTCACACAGCTAGAAAGCATTGGTTCTGGGAATTGAAACTGAGATGGTCTGGCCGCCTCCTTAAAGTATAAGAGTGAGGCCTCTCTGTTCTACTCAACATGGGGCCATGCTGTGCACAATCAATTGTATTGGCTTGAGGAATAAAAAAAAAAGAATGGATGAATAAGGAGCAAAGAGGAGACGATGGGAAGATAGAGAGTGGAGGAGTCTAAGGAGAGAGAGAAAGAGAGAAGAGACTGGGGAGCAGAGAGAGGAGACTGGGGAGCAGAGGAAACTGGGGACCACAGAGGGGAAAGACTGGGCAGGGAGAGGGGAGACTATGGAACAAAGAAAGAAAAGACTGGAGGCAGAAAGAAGGGAAAGAGAAGCAGAGATGTGTCTGTGCATTGAAGGGGCAGAGGCAGATGGGAGAGTGAGCAGGAGCGCAGAGCCGGCAGTTGCCTCACGGAGGAACGGCGTTGAAGATCAGCGAGGTCGTCTTGGTGGCCGAGTATCTAATATTGGGCTCCATGTGCAGCAAAGACGGGATGTCAACTTTCATGGGGAAAAAAGGCAGGTGCCGATTCCCACTGCTGGGAGCGGGGGATGGGAGGGTAATGGGGCAGAAGAACAGAGAACAGTTAGAAAGATCTGCAGCTCACTTCCTTAATTCCTTCCCTTTCTCCTCCCCCAGACTTCCTAGGCCTTCCCTCACTCTGGGCTTTTCCCCTGCCCTCTCCCATCAGGCCTGAAACCACCTCGTCCTCTCTGCCAGACCCCTGGACCCTCCCTGCCTATTCCACTTCTGACACTTAGATTAAATTGCATTTATCATAGTTCCCAACTTCTATTTCCAGGCTGCCTGGGATCCAGCCTCCCAACAGACCCTTCACTTCACACCCCTCCACCTTCTTCCCAAAGCCTGGGTCTTCCCTCACCTGTCATCTTGGTCTGCACACGCTGTTGTCCTGGTCAAGGCAAATTTCTTGTCTGACTCAATCTGCTGGAAGCTGCTGACATCCACGATGCCAGGGAAGCCAGGGGCATAGACTTTCCAGCTTCCAAGAGAAAGAGGTTAGAGGTGGTAGGTCAAACTTAGGGTACACAGAAACTTTAGCTCTTAAAGACATGCCTTGAAATTAAAATGCCCCCAAAACTCCAACTTTCTGGATAGGTGACAAAAAATTTGAATTTTCTCCCTGAGGCACTGGGTTTCAGGTCAGGGTAGAATTGGAGGATGACGTGAATGTCCAAGCTGCATTAGGATCAGGTTTGTGCTGAGATTAAGATGGTGGACAGGTCGGAAGTGATGCTGAGGAGGGGGTGAGTCTGAGGGTGGCCTGAGATTCGCTGGTTCTGACCTTGAGGTCAGTATTAGGTTGAAGTTAGGTTTAAATAACGTTCCTGATTGGAGTTGGGCCCCCAAGAGTGGGACCGAGGTCAAAGTCAGTAAAGTGATTAAGTCTGGGGTCATAATAAAGACGGGAGAGAAGTCCAACTAGGTCACCCTCACCGGTAGCACTCCTGTCGGGCCTGGAGTTCCCGTCTCCTGTGGTCCAGAAGGATTGGAAGGGGGTCTTGACAAATAGTTCTCGCTGTGGGAAATGAAAACTATTTATCAATTAAGTCTCTTTTTCTAACAACAACTTCTCCGGCAAAGCTTGCCTGAACCCCTTAACCCTTGTACCCAATCCCTCAGTGATGTGGATACCCCGTGTTCTTTGTACATTCATCAGTAGAGGGGATTCAGGCAGGACAACCCCTGAATTATAACAATCTCCTATATTGTTTGCATGTTTGTCTTCTTCCTAAGACTAACCCTTTCTGGGCAGAAGTCACATTATATTCACTTTCTGTATTCTCAGCATGTAGCATGGTGCCTAGCACAGTGTACACAGCACGTACACAGTACACGAGGTGAACACATGTAACGAAGTGATGAATGGATTGTTATGATGATAGATGGAGTTTCAGAGGGACATCTATGAAGAACTCACAATGGGCCAAGGGGTAATGTTCACTCACCTTACCTTGATCTAGAACAGCATCTCTCATTCCTAAAACTCATCTCAAACCATAGACTAGCCCTAGTCTTGCCTTTCCAGATCAGACAACTCAGGAGATATGGGGGTCCAGAAGCCAAAAGAGCCTGAGACCAGCATTCTTGAGAATCCACCTAAATTCAAGAAGGAGTCCTGGCAGCACCTCACAGGGACTTCATACACATTGGAAAAGCCAGTAGTAGTGGACAGAGCCTTTTCAGCTAACTTCTCTGAACATTCAGGGCTTCTCCACCTGTTGAAATGCACTCAGCTTGCAGGTTAGTTCCTTTCTGGGCTCCAGAGGAATTCCTTTTGGGGACATGTAGAGGCAGTCAGCAGGAAGCAAACTGCTGTCTGTGTGTGTTTGTGTCTGTGCTGGGTGGTGTGAGTGGACGTGAGCATGTGTCTAGTCTATGTGTGTCTCCAGAGGGGTGAATACTGTCTAGAAGGCCCCTACCTTTCAGGGCTTTAGAAGTTCACTTTTTTACCCCAGGAAACATTTACTTGGGAGCCCTGAACTTGTTACACTAACCCCAACCCTGTTTTCTACATCTTGGGCTCTGAGAGACCCTGCCCCTACCCAACAGATGCCTTCTGGAGCACAGGCCAGTCCCTGCCTCTGGCCCACCTGTTCCTGGTCGCAGCTCTATAGTGCAGTAGCCCTCAATCCACTGATAGCAGGGAAAGTGGAAAAGGGTACCATCGGGGGCGGTGACACAGATGTGGCTGCAATACCAGGAGTCCTTACGGAAGAAAGCATAGCGCTCCTTGTGTAGACGCAGCAGCAAGAGCTCACCCAGCTCTGCTGAGCAGCGCACCTTGTACTTCTGCACCTGAGAGAACCAAGAGAGGGAGCAGGTGAGAGGCAAGGAACCGCCAGAGCTGTCCGTGCACCTTGCAAGGTGTGGCTATACCTACACCTATTCTGGCATAGAAACCTGAGCTGCTGCTGACCCATATGATGCTTTTGTGCCTAGCACAAAAAGAGCTATGAATTTGAAAAGAGCATCCCTTCACAAGGCAGAAGCAACCACAGCTACCACAGGCAAGGGTGGGTTCTGGATTTCACTAGCCTCCTTGGCGGCTGACTTCTCCCCGGGACCCGTCAGCAAACAATCCTTGGGCCTGACAGAGATAGGCAGACTCCTCCAGAGAAGATGAAACCCAGACTTATGGGAGTTCAAGCGACTTGCCCAAAGCCCATCTTCACTTATGAGAGGAGGAGCTAGGGAGCCAGGGGAATTCTGACCCCCTTGCCCAGGGCTCCTTCACAGTGCTGTCTGGGTGGGATTTATTATCCCCAGGAAACACAGGAACCAGACAGAATCAGGAATGGTGAGGAGGTCAGGACCAGCATTCTGAGTTCTGCAGGATTTGATGAGCCCTGAAGGAAGACTCTCTCCTCCTTCAGGGTCACCCTGCTGCCCTACCTCCACTTCTCCCTCTCTCCTCAGTACTCACCGATCCAGGGGTAAAGTCCCTGCCCATGCGATCCAGTAGCTGCTTGGGGCTCTCGCCACACATGCCCACCAGGGTGACAGAGATGTTGTCCAGTGTGCCTGCCCCCAGGTAAGCACCAGTGGTCACTCGCACGCGGTACACGGCCATGATGAGCGGGACGGAGGAATGGCCCCAAGAAGGTTAGCCCCAGCAGCAGCTGGCCTGAAGGTGAGCAGCAGGCGGGGCAGAATTGGATTGCTGGGATGCTGAGCCGCTGGAGAGGAGCTCTGAGGTGGGGGGTGTGGGGGACAGGCTAGGCCTCTGAGAAAAGGATCAGCTCTCTCTCTGAGATGCTCTCTCTCCAGAAACTCCTGGCCTCTGCCCTNACGGAGGAATGGCCCCAAGAAGGTTAGCCCCAGCAGCAGCTGGCCTGAAGGTGAGCAGCAGGCGGGGCAGAATTGGATTGCTGGGATGCTGAGCCGCTGGAGAGGAGCTCTGAGGTGGGGGGTGTGGGGGACAGGCTAGGCCTCTGAGAAAAGGATCAGCTCTCTCTGAGATGCTCTCTCTCCAGAAACTCCTGGCCTCTGCCCTTGCTCACTGTGGGCTCCCTCTCTCCGCCCACACTTGCACCCTAATAGTTGTTTGCTTCCCTCTGACACAGCCGGTCCCTCTGGCTGACAGAACAGGGTGGCTCACCCAGATGAGTATCAGGAGCTCGGGCCCCCTTGGAAAGGGAGGGACCAAATGCTAAAAAAGAGACAGGGAGCAGGTGACGTCTGTATGATTGAAACATTGCCCTTCTTCTGGTCAGGAGCCCTACAGATGCTTCGGGGGCCCTCGTCCGTCCCTCCACACCCAAATTGCCCCACAAGAACCTTTCCTCTTCTCTCTCAACCACAACTGGGAACAGAGCACCCACATTCCTACTTGTGAATCATCATATGAATCACTATACACAAGTGAGACACACCACCATAAACCACACGTGACTACAGCCACACGCAGGTGAGTATCAAGCATTCCTGCACACCTCGTGAGGGTCAGAAACAATTCTTCTGTCACCCAACACACTCCGCACCACCATCCCACGCCCAGCTTGTCTGTGTCCCGTGTCTTTGGCACTCTAGATATCAATCTCTCCCTTGGAATAGGGCCCGTCGGGGTATCGAGGTGCACTCCAGGTGCACAGCATCGGAAAGCCCTATGTGGCATTCTTCTGCTCCGGGCCTGGAATTCAGGTTTTTCAGATCAAGGAGAAAGCACCCGGCGGGGGAAGCCGGCAGCCGGCAGCGACCCCATGCGGCCAGTCTTGGCACTGCACCATCCCAGCCTTCGCAGCGCCGCAACCTTAAGCAAACCAAACTCCGTAGGAACTGTACTCGAGAGTCTTGGTAAGAAGCGCGATCAGCAGTCGCTCTTCTTACTCTATCTTTCTTGGGGTTGGTGCCCAAATCATTTGAATACATACGTACAATTACCCCTCAGTTTTACAAGCACGAACTTTTGCAAGCAAAATACTATTAAAGACAGAAGAGGAAAGCTGGTCTTACAGGAGCCCGGATAGCTCAGTCGGTAGAGCATCAGACTTTTAATCTGAGGGTCCAGGGTTCAAGTCCCTGTTCGGGCGTTCAGTTGCTTTTCCTTTTTTTTCCTATCAGAACAGCAGCATCCCCTTTTTAGTAAAATTAATATTTGCGTTCCTTCTAACAAAACAAAGGAAAAGAATAACGAAAATACTATTACTTAATTTTAAAAGGATCTGATGGCCGGGCCGCCGCCGTCATGGACACGAGTCGTGTTCAACCAATCAAGCTAGCCAGGGTCACTCACGTGCGGGGACAATGCAAGCACGTATGCCTGAAATTAATGGACAACAGGAGTAGCTCGGTCATCGGCAGCCGGAAAGGCCCGGTGAACTAGGGCCTCACCCTACTGGAGTCGCAGCGAGAGACCTCGAGGCTGCGCTAGATTTGTGCCTGGGTCTTGGATGTCTAGGTAGACCACATGGTCCGTGGGGATGATATTTGAATGTTAACAAAGAGTTTTTATTGTCTGTAAAAAAATAAAGTGGTATAAAGTGAGTCAGGGTTTTAGTTTTCAGAAGGTAGAATGAATAACGGGAAGGAAAATAGAGGTATTTTAGAGTATTACATATGGGAGTCATACATGTTGAATTTACAATTTCTAGTAGCTGTATTAAAAGGAGAAAGAAGTTTCACCAAGATGTATAAACACTAAATGTGTGACTTTTTTGTATGTCAGTTATACCTCAATAAAGCTAAAAATGAAATAATAATACTAAAAGAAGAAAAACTGTGGAGGTAGCAGGAGTACGTGGGAGTTCACTGTACTTTTTCTTCAATTTTTCTGGAAACCTAAAACTGCTCTAAGAAATAAAATGTTATTTAAAAAAGAGTGAAAATAACAGTCGAAATTAATTTAATAACATTTTATTTAACCCAAAATATCCAAAATCTTAGCATTTTAACACATAATCAACATTTTTATATTCACGAAATTACAATTTTTATGCTGTTTTCTAAGTACAGTTTCTATTTTATACTTACAATACATCTCAATTTGTATTTCAGTGTTCGATAGCGGCTTCTACCTTATCTGACAGCTGTTTTTATGTTGTTTTGTCTTCTGTAAGAAGCAGAATATAGAATAAGTAGAACAGGGAGTTGGTTAATATATAAACATTCAGAAAAAGCCAGCTTGCGAGCTGGTTCCATGGTGTAATGGTTAGCACTCTGGACTCTGAATCCAGCGATCCGAGTTCAAATCTCGGTGGAACCTTATACTTTGTTTTCATTAAGTACCAACGTGTCTCACTTTTAGTTTTGTATATGACGTGCTTTTATGATCTGAGATAATCTAAAAAGAAAACAACAACCCGATGAGGTTTTCGAAGTGGGTAGTTGGATCCTCTAGCACACCGTGAGGAAAACACAAGAAGTCACTTAAATTTGTGTATGAACAAGTGTTGCGCTTGTTCTGAGAATTGAGAATGTTATTTGAGGATCTGTTAACGGAGAGATAAGCTATGAAATACTTAAGCAGTTTCCGATATGGTTTGGGGATGGGATGCAGACCTAAGTAAAATTATGCCTGGAGTACCAGAGAGGGAAGGAAGTGGTGAGACCTTTACCGGGAGTCCTCATAAAATTGAGGAAGATCCCACAAAGTCTTGTATGATTTTACATGTGACATAACCCACTAAAAACTCTCGCTTGGCAGCGGTGGGATTCGAACCCACGCCTCCGAAGAGACTGGAGCCTAAATCCAGCGCCTTAGACCGCTCGGCCACGCTACCCACGTGAAGTAAGGGTTTCTCCTTAGTCCTCCTAAGAGACTGTAGAAAAGTAAGCTAGAGATGGTTGTATTTAATTAGTCGTTTTTCTTTGGAAATAATTTAGATTCAGAACTGCAAAGCTGCAGATGGCAAAGCAGGTAAACCAAAGGAAACAGAGACACAAAAATTTACAACGAAACGAGTTTATTTGGATGGGTGGGGCCGCATCTGGGAGTGGGGTGCACCTGGGCTGGAAGCATCCCCCAAACAGGCAGCCGGAGCTCTTACTCGCCCCCTCGCTCATACTCGGTTACTCTCTCCCTTTTCTTCCACCCATGTGCGCCCGCACTCCCACCTGGTTCACCTGCTTTTCGCCCGCTACCTCTCCCAGGCAGGCCTCCGAAGTCCAAACCCCGCGCTCTTGGCCGGCCACCCTCCCCTCCCCCACACTATTACCCGTAAGCCGTCAGACGCAGAGTCTTGACTGTGGGCTCTGTGGCGCAATGGATAGCGCATTGGACTTCTAGTGATAAAATGAGCAATTCAAAGGTTGTGGGTTCGAATCCCACCAGAGTCGGCTTTTATTCAACTTTTTTCTTTTCTATATCAGCTTTTTTCTTAAAGGTCCCCCACCCCTTCTCCCCTACCCTATCTAAGTGTTTTCCACGTTTTCAGCTCCGACCTCAGTCTTCGCTCAGCTCTCTTCTTTACTTACCTGTCTGCCCCGGGGCTTGGGCCATGGAGAGCAAGACTGGGGTGAGGGGAGGGGGAGGGATGGAAGACAAAAGGGAAGGGAAAGTGGGCGTGGACGCCGAGATAACAGGCCCCTGGCTCTGGGACACACGGGGGTTTAATAACCACTTTATTCCATGCACTAGGGACTCGAGAAGGGACTGGGGCTGGGCTAGGGGCAGAGAAGATACAATCCTAGACACGGGGGAGGCAGGGTAGGGGAAAGGGACAGGAACCAGGGAAATATATATTTATATAGATACTCTAATATAGACCACATCTCACCCGCGCGCTACGCCCGCGCGCCCCGCCGCCCTCCCCGACACCTCCTCACCCCGACGCCTGGGTCCCTCTGCTGCCCTTAGGCTGGAGTCTCTACCCTACCCCCAGCCCCACTCCCACCCCCCAAAAACTTAGGGCCAAGGTCTCCAGAAAGAGGGCGGCGGGGGCGGCGGGGCCTTGGGCGCCCCATCTTGTCTGTGAGGCGGAGGAGGCGGCAGCAGTCCGGTGAGGGGCTCGCCGGAATCCCCGGCGTGGAGGGAGCAAGGGGTCGGGGACCAGGCACAGCGAGGGCTAGAGGAGCCCTGGTGCACTGGGGGGCGCTGGTGCAGCGCGGGGCCAGGCGCCGGGGCGGCTGGGTCCAGCGTTGGGCGCGCCACTTGGGGCCTCGGATCTACGGGTTCCGGCCGGGGCGGCTTGGGGCGCAGGTAGACGTGCAGCGCAGAGAAGAGCTGGGCACGGGCGGCCGGGCTGGCGTCGTGAGCGAAGGCCGCCAGGCGAAGCAGGCACTCACGGAATCCGGACAAGTAGCAGCTGGCGAGCGCCTCGGCGTCCTGGGCTGGGGACCGGGGGACCCCTGGAGCCGCGGCGGTGGGTGCGGCCGATGGGAGGACGGGCAGTCAGGGCAAGGGCCCAGCAGGGGTAAGGGAAGGGGCGGAGCGCAGAGGTACCAAGGCCCGACAGGCGCACAGAGACAGGAAACCAGATGGACGGACAGAGAGAGAAAATGAGGGAGACACAGAGACAGACACGCGCGGGTGTTATTAACCTCGCCTCAGAGCAGACTCTGCCACTCCCCAAGCCCACCATCCACGGCAAATTCCGCCCATCTACCCCGGCCAGGACCTCAGTGAATCCCCTCTCCCTCCCTCCGCTGCCCCACCCCCCGCGCTGTACCCGGGGGCTCCACCCGGCTTCGCTCCCTCAAGTAGCCCACGGCGAACTCCAGTATCTCTGCTTTCTCCAGTTTCGGGTTCCGGAGATTCTATAGACAGGAGGGGAGGGCGCAAAGACAGAGGGGTGGGGAGAGAGGGGGAAAGTGGCAGGGGGAAGAAAGGAAGGAGGGATGCGGGAGCTGGGGGTGCCCCCGGACCGCATTTGCGCGCTGACCACGGAGCGCGCTACCAAATGCGGAGTGGAGATGACCAAGAATGGTCCTCGCCCACCATGAGACGAAACTATCCAACCCGAGGGAATGAAATCGATCCCGCATTATGAGGAGGGCAATTGAAGTAGCAAACCCAATGACTGAAATTAACTCCCCTTGCTGGCTGTTTAGGGGTAGGGGAAGGAAGAGGAAGAATTTACAGACCCAGAGGTTGAAACGCACCCACCCTGGAAGTGAAATTTATAGAACCGGGTGTGAAACTTACAGACCCGAGGGGTGGCCATGAAGATCGCGTTCTGAGAGCAAGAGGGGGTCTGGGATGGGATTCCAAGGGCGGGACTCAGGTCAGGATGCGTTGGGGCCAGGGTCTCCAATGCAGCCAGTTTATGTCCCCACCCAAGTGGGAAGCCCTGGGACGCAAGAATGGGATGCTTGGGGTCCAGAAAGACTGACCTGGTCCCGGGTGCGTTCCAGCAGCAGCAGCCTCAGCTCTTCCAGGCTGCGGTTGATGCGATCTCGGCGCCGCTTCTCCACAAGCGGCTTCAGCATCTGCGACCAGCAGGAAAGGGAGAGCGGGTCGACCGGACCAAGACTCAGCGCGGCCGCGCGGGAGTCGGAATCCCGCCGCTGGGATAGTCCCGCCTCCACCCCTTCCCCAAGACTCCTGAGAGTCCAAGGCCCAACCCATTCGATCCCTCTCCATTCCCCCCGCCCAACGCCCCTAGGGGCAGTGCCTGAAGCTCGCCTCCTCTCTCTCCCGGGTCTTCTGAATTCTCCTCTCTCAGTCTCGTCCTCCCTCCTCCCCTCTCTGTGTCTCTCCTTCTCCTCCTCTTTTCTCTCTACTTCTCCGCATCGTGCAGTCTGTCTCTGTCTCAGTGGAGAACTTTGGGGGCCCTCTTTGCGCCCAGACACGTGGGCCACAAGGTGCTGGACTCAGAGTTGGCGACCCTGAGTGTAGAAAGTGAGATACCCAGCGCAACCGTGCCTCATCTCTTTCTAACCCGTTTAAGCGGTCACCGTTCTCAACTGGTTATAAAATCTTCTACCTGGTCTCGGACCAGTGCCCACTGGTCTAGCCTGCGTGGAGCAAGTGTATATCTCAGCTTTTTGTTTCCACCCTCCTCCCTTAGCTCTGTGTTCCTCCTGGTTATTTCACTCAGACACCAGCCCCCTCCCACGCCCTCGAGGCGTCAAGCTGCCAACTCCCATCACCCAAACCCCAGACCTCTGCTTCTGCTTCTGCCTCCCACGCAGGTCCTGCTCTGACCCTGATCCCTTCTTCATACTTTGCAGCTTTCTCCCCAGCTCCTGGCTCCTTGGAACTCCCGTGCATCTCTCCCCCTTCCAGCCCAGCGTCTCCAGCCTCTTCCCAGACCCACTGTCTCAGAGATACGGTCCCCTGACTGGACCAGGGATCTCCGCTCCCTCTTCTCCCGCCTCTCACCTTGGGGCCGTCCCTATTCTCGGCTCGATCCCGGGTGACCATCGCTCCTTTGGACCCTGGTGTGGACCGAGCCCCTGCGCGCGTTGCGTCTTATATCCCCCAGGCTCTCGGGTGGGGGGACAGGGGAGACCCGGACCCGCCCTCTTAGGCACCCGGATCCCTCCCAGCTTGGCCCCGGGCACGAGGCTCCCGGAAGGGGGAGGAGCGCAAGGGGGAGGGGATGGAGTTGACCTGGCCTGGGAGTGTGGGAAATGAGGGGTCAGTGCAGCACCAGCTGGTTTAAGGACCATAAGGCTGTATAATGAGGCGGGTCCCAGATGAAGGGAAGAGGTTATTAGGGGGAGAGGGTTTAGGTTATTTGGGGTCAAAACTCTCCCCAGAATCGCAGCTTTTGGGGGAGGTCTCTCTACCCTCACTGACCGGTAAAGTAGAAGTTAGCCCCTAGGCTAGATCCTATACATCTTCACCCAAATTTTATCTCCTACTTAAGACAGGGAGAGACCTGACTGTGCGAGGTGAATCTGTCTAATTCAACTGGGGCTCTGTCTGGAGGTGGAAGAGAAGCCCTGTTTGATCTAGGGCAGTCGAATTCAATTTCCGCAACAGGGAAAGGGACTTGGTCCACACATCAGAGTCCGGAGGAACGAACGATGGTCAACAGCACTCATGAGCGCTGGGCGCTGTCTAGACCCAGATAGTTTTATACTGAGATATGCACTAGAAAGAGTTGGGGGGTATGTTATCAAGTATCTATTATAGAATCAGAGTAAAGTATATGATGGGGGAAAGGATCATTCTGAGGGATATCTGGACTGGGGCGGGGGGGGGGAACCCCAAGGAAGAGGGAGTGAAGATTTGAAGTACAGATAGGAGGTGGAGAGATCTTTCCATTTACAAGTTATTTGATTCAAAGTTATAGGACAGTTACGCATATGGCTGCCAGAACACCTGACACAAATGTGCTCGCTTTGCTTGTTCCCAAGAATCCCCTCGGGACTGCAGGAGAGCAGGTAGGGACAAGAAAGGGATAGGAAAAAGGGATCAACACCGACCTCAAACCTAGACCATGACCTTCTACAAAATGACGCGTGAACACTCGGAAACTTTGGGACAAAATGCCTGCGAAGATAAAATCAGAGATTTAATGGGGCAGCAAAAGTGCTAGGGACCAGGAGACGTAAAGACAAGGTTGGAGACCGAGTCGGAAGACAGCTGCAGAGTCGGAAACGAATGGGACCGCCTAGCCCTCTCATGCCCCTCCACACTTTATTGTTTTTGCACGGAGCCTGCCACGCCAAAGCCCGAGCCCCAAGGGACACAGACCTTGGGGAGGGCGCTCCCATTTGGGTTCAGGGCCCCCGGTAATTCCACCTCCCCCTACCTGGGCCAAATGGGAGCGCAGATGTGTGACCCCAGCAGGCCCCGCTGCCCCCCTCCTTGGGAACCTGGGCTCAGGCTGAGTTTTTCTCACCTGCACGCGAGATTTGGGGGCCCCGGGCTGTTCGCACCCGGGTGTGGGGCCGCCCCTGGCCATATGGGGCGATTTTATGACTGGGTGGCCGGATTCCGGCGAGAGGAAGAATGGCCTGTTCGCTCCACCCTGGTGAACTATTCAGAATCTCTCTTTCACCAGGTCCCCAATTCATACAAGCCACCTGACCACAGCTATCTAAACACTTCTAAGTTTTGGCATAGACATGACTTCGTGTGCATTGGTGGTTCAGTGGTAGAATTCTCGCCTGCCACGCGGGAGGCCCGGGTTCGATTCCCGGCCAATGCAAGTACGAGCTTTTTTTTCTTTCTCCTTCCAAACAGAAAGAAATCTGATATTATGTCTGAGCAGCATCTTTGTTTAATATATCAACCAAATACTAATTTTTAATTTTTTTACTTTATCGCAGGGTTTACTGACTCACGTCCTCACACGCCCATCTTCCCAGCCAAGGGGTCCTGCTGCCTTCCCCACCCCTTCCTCCGCCCCGGGTGCCCGCACCTCTGCAGGCGTGACCCTGAGAAAAGACACCGCGCTCGGCTCCCTACCCCAGGGGTCCTCTGGATTCTCCGAGGGGCGGGACGAGGTCTTCCCGCCCCACACACTCTAATTGCCTTGTTCTTCTTTCCATTTCTCCGCCTCGCTCTCTCTCTGTCTTACCTCCTGTTCTCTCTAAAGCGCCCTTTCTTTTTCCAAGTCCAGGTGTCTCGGCCTTTTTTGTCGCAGTTTTTCTGTGCTGAGTACTTCTCGGCGTCTCTGTCTCTATACTTCACGTTCTTTCCTGGTCTCAGCAATTTCTGCGCTCATCTCTCTGGTTCTTTCTTGTCTCTGGTTCTTTTGGCTCCGGGGTTCTCCAGCCTCTCCGTCTCTCTCTGCATCTGCGTCTGCGTCTCGATCTCTGGGTGTCTCCGGGTCTCTGGAATCTCTCGCCTGCTCCCCGGGTCTCTGTCGCCTGCCGGCACTCTGCGCTCCCACGCTCCTGCCATCCCCTGGGAAGCTTGTTCACACCTCCAGGTTCCTGCCACCTCCTCGCCCGCCCCTTCCCGGTGGCTTTGATCCCGCACGCGTCGGGCCGGCGGGCGGCGGGGCACACTCGCCAGATGCAGGGGCCACTCGTAAGTGGGGGCGGGGGAGGCTCGGCTCTCGGCAGCGCAGGTTTCCCTCTGTCTTCCGGCGTGTTCGGCCTCCCTCCGCACCCCTCCTTCTAGGCCTGTCTCTGGCTGGTCTCTGAGGCTCTGAGCCTGCGTCTCGCCTTGTCTCTCTTGGTCACTGAAACTCGCTCTGGGTCTGTGTCTCTGCCTCTGGTTTCTGTCTCCTGTTTCTTTCAGCCTGTTTCACCTGGGCCGGAGTCTGGGTCCTCTTGTCTCTGGATTGTGTCAGTGACTGGGAATACTCTCTTCTCAATTCTAAGGCGGGACAGTGGCCTCCAGAAGGAAATTCTACAACAGTCTGGGCATCTGTACGTCTTGCGCGCAGTCACTGTTATTATTTATGGAGTGCCTCCTGTGTGTTCAGTATGGTTAGGCTTTCAGGGTACATTGGGTCCGGGCTACCGCATTATAGTGGGCAGGAAGACAGACATAATTGAGAAAGCAGAAAATAATGTAAATGCAGATCGTATAAAGCTGGGGTGGAGCGAGAGTCAATCGGATAAGGCAATGACTTCAGAGGGAAGTAAGTGCTACTGTTACTCGTGTTCAGAGGCAGTCTCTATCAGGAGGTGATATTTGAGCCTCGCTAAGCCAGCTATGAGTGCCTGCAAAAGGAACAAGTGCAAAGGCTGTGAGGCAGGAACGGAGTTTGCTGATGGGAGCTAAAGAAAGGAGGCCAGTGTCCCTGGGATAGAGAATTTAGAGCGTGCAAGGATAAAAACTGAAGTTTTTTATGTGATTGGCTATGAGCCCATCGCACAGGGCCCTGGAAACTGCAGGAGTTTGGGTTTTGGTCTAAGCGCCATGGGAAACCAGTGGAGAATATTAATAGGAATGTTATATTTACGACCTACTTTTTAGAAAGATTTTATTTATTTATTTTTATAGAGGGAAAGGGAAGGAGAGAGAGGAGAGGAAACATCAATGTGTGGTTGCCTCTTGAGCATCCCCTACTGGGGACCTGGCCCACAACCCAGACATGTGCCCTGATTGGGAATTAAACCATGTATCCTCTGGTTCAAAGCCCACACTCAATCCACTGAGCTATACCAGCCAGGGCATGACCTATATTTTAAAAGACCACCTTGGCCGCTGTGTGGAGGATGGAAGCAGGCATATCATCTGGGCTGCCGGAGCAGTCACTGGGTAGACATGATTGTGGCTTGACGGAGGTAGTGGCAGTGGAGAAAGAAAGTGGACACCTAGGTTTTTGGCTTCAGCAACAAGGAGATTGGTGGTGGCTTTTTTATCGAAATGGGAAGGAGGAGGGGACAGAAAAGGTTTGGGGAGAGAAAATAAGCATTATACTTTAGTCAGGTTAGTTGAGGTCCCCTTAGACATCCAAGTGGAGGTTCCGGGGAGTCCAGGGATATACAAGTTAGAGGGTCAGAGCTGGAGGGTAAATACAGGGAAGTCACTGGAAGACATGGTTTTTAATGCAGTGAGATTGGAGTACCTAGGGAAAGAATAGAATATGGACTGAGAGAAGAGAAGAGATTGAGCAAGGAGCCCTGAGGCATCCTAACACTTGAGGTCAAGTTGAGGAAGGAGAATTGTCAAAGGAATCCAGAGTGATCAGAGAGATAGCTGAAAAGCCAGGTGAGTGGAGTGTCCAGGAAACAAAAAAAGAAAGTGTATGAAAGAGGGAGCAATGAGCTCTAGCTAAGCTGTTGGGAGTTCAGAAAAGAAGAGAGAAAAGCAACCATCCAGTTTAGCATCTTGGAAGTCACAGATGACCTGGGGGGAGAGTGACTGTGCAGCCCACTGAGCCGATTGAGGTAAGAATGGGAAGTGAAGGCACACAGACAGTGGTGTAGCCACTGTGAACAGTGAACGGTGGACAGAACAGTGAACAGAACAGTGAACGGTGAACAGAACAGTGTGTGGCAGGTAGGTGTAGCAGAGATGAGGGTTGCTAGAAAGGGTTTGAGGCTGATGGGAATAACCAAAACCTGTGGTGTGGGGGAGGGCGGAGGTGAGGTTGGTATACTCCAAGGCCAGATAGAGGAATCAGCCTCAGCTAGTAGGTGGGCAGGTGAGACAGAGGGCTTGAGCCAGTTGGAGTGGGGGAAAGATGAGGCAGGTTATCTCTAGTTGCTCTCATTTTCTCAAAGAATGAATCAAGCTCATTTCTGGAGGGAAGAGAGCTACATACACGTCCTTTGAGGAGAAAGGTGTGAAATGTTCACTTGAGAGAATAGGAAAACAAGCCTTCTAAACTAGGAGAATAAGGTTTCCAGGCAGGCTGAGAGTCCACCTGAGATGTGGTATCAAACATTTTACGTTTCAGAGGCCAATTCACCACGAAGGTAAAGAAGTTTGTGCTCCCTGGCTGGTGTGGCTCAATGGATGGAGCGCCAGTCTGCAAACCAAAAGGTCACCAGTTGGGTTTCCAGTCAAGGCACATGCCTGGGTTGTGGGCCAGGTCCCCAGTAGGGGGCGTGCGAGAGGCAACCACACATTGATGCCTCTCCGCCTTTCTTTCTCCTTCTCTTCACCTCTCTCTAAAAATAAATAAGTAAAATCTTAAAAAAAAAACAAAGAAGTTTATGCTTCAGGACCCCTCATTTGCACAGGCCTCTGGGAGGGCCCTAGCAACATCTTCACATGGCTATATGCTTCTGTAAAATTTGCAAATTGAAGATATTTTTAACTATACATGATAAAGACCACTGTCACTTTCCACTTCACTTTCCCCGACACCAACCCCCACCTATGTTGGCTGTGGACATTTTGAGGGATTCGGTTAGGGGGGAGGTGAGTTGGAAAGAAATAAGATTGATATTTTTGTGGGATATGTTAACACGGTTCCCAGTCACTCCACACACAGTTAAGTTAGCCTGGCCACCCTGGTGTAAGAATGGCTTCCAGGAATACTCCTATCCCCTGTGCCCACTTAGCAGGCTTTGTGCTGCGAAGGTGCAATGCCAGAGGGCATGTGTGATATGAATGTACCCAGTGACAAGAGTGGGTAGTAGAGGAGAAACAAGATTCGAAATGTGTAGAGCCAGTAGCTAGTCTGTGGAAAGTGTTATAGAGGTGTTCAGGCAGATAATACAAATATGTTATTTTTCTGGGCTCTGTGACATTTGTAAGCTTTTTAAGTTTGTAAGTTATCGTCTCTTATTTCCCTCTAAATACTGCCATTTGTACTTAATTTTGTGTTATTTTTCTAAAAAGCCCTCTCTGCTCAAAAAAAAAACACACACACAAACTGAATTAACAAGCAAAATAGAGACAGACTCAAAGAGAGCAGGCTGACAGCTGGGAGGGCCAGTGGTAGTTAGGTGGTGGAGGGATCCAGCAAAAAGAAAAAAGACTCATGGGCATCAATATCAACAACAGTGTTGTGATTGTGGTGGGGAGTATAAAGGAGATAAATAGTCATGGAAAAACTAATAAGTAAATAAACCCCTACACACACACACACACACACACACACATACACTTCAGACTCCCCTAACCTGAGATCAGTTGTTGGGGCTGGGGAGTTTTTCTCCAGCCACTATTCCTGTGCAGATGTGGCTCTGAGGACATTCTCCCACCCCATTCCCAGGGCTGGGGTTATAGGATAGGGTCTTTCTGTGTTTGGCACACCTCTGTGTCAGCGTGGGCCTGTATGTGTGTCTGTCTGTGTTTGTGTCTGTGTACATGGTGTCTGTATGAATGTCTGGACCTCCAGCCTCTTCAACGCTGGGCCATGTCTGGGCTTGGGAAATGGGAGCTCCTGTCCAAAAGAGCTGGGCCCCTAGGGAGGCAGGGGGCAGGGAAAGAACTTAGACAGCACCAGGCTGATGGGCTGATCCTGTTGTCTGAGCTTCCCCTCCCCTGCTGTGATGTCTCCCCAGGCCTGGGTTCCAAGGCTCAGCTCCTCCCTCTTTGTTCTTCAAAGGGAAGGCTGGCTTCCTGGGACCCCCTGGGTCCTGGGTAGGGGAAGTACCTTGAGGGTTGGGTCCTCGAGGGTTGGGGGTTGGGAAGTAGGAGGACCTGGCCTCTGAGTCACAGAAAGAATCAGGGTAGAAGACCTCCATATATCCCAAAACCAAAACACAATACTCCTTGTCCTTATGAGTCGTAAACTTCTTGTGGAGGAAAGAATCAAATGAACATTACACAAAACTTATCTTTTGTCAGATGGTGATAAGTGCTATGGGAAAAAGTGAAGCAGGGGAGTAGAGAGTGAGACCTACAATTTTAGAGGGTGTCACCAGGGAGGTAAACTGTAAGGTGAAGGCTCAAGCTACAAGGATACCGTGGGGGCGGAGGCAGGGGACATTCCAGGCAAAGTGACAGAAAGGCTTGGCTTGTCAGAGGAACAGAGAGCAACTAGGGCCTGCATAGGCATGGTTGCAATGGAGGTTAGATTGGAGCTGTAAATCAGAAGGCTGATCACGTAGAACCATCTAGGCCACTGAGAAGACTTTGTTGGACTTACTCATCTCTGAGTGAGCTGAGAAGCTGAGAAGCCAATGGAGTTGTTTTTTCCCCCTTTGCTTCTTTGTTTTGTTTTCTGGCATTTTTAATTTTTATATAATGTCACACTTTCAGAAAAGTTACAATAATAATACAAGGAGCCCCGGCTGGTGTGGCTCAGTGGATGGAGCTCCAGTCTGCCAACCAAAGGGTCACCAGTTTGGTTCCCAGTCAGGGCACATGCCTGGATTGTGGGCCAGGTCCCCAGTAGGGGGCATGTGAGAGGCAACCACACATTGATGTCTCTCTGCCTCTCTTTTTCCCTCCTTTCCCCTCTCTAAATATAAATAAATAAAATATTTTAAAAATTAATACGAAGAACTCCAGTGCAGTATTTTCCCAGGTCCATTAATTGTTTGCATTTGCCCCCTTTGCTTTATCACTGCCTTCCAAATATAAAATATGTGTTTTCTGGACCATTTGGGGGGTAAGTTTTCCGGACCATTTAGGGGGGTAATCAGGCCCTTTTGCCCCTAGTCACTCAGTTTGTATTTCCTAACAAGGACAGTTGTAGCATAATAGTATGTAATAGTACAATTACCAATATCAGGCCATTAAAGCTGGTATAATACTATTATTTAATCCCCAGTCCATATTCAGATTTTCTCAAATGTTCCACTGACCTCCTTTATAGTTCTTTTTTCCCCCCAATCCAGGATCCAATACAGGATCAAATGTTGCATTTAGCTGTTGTGTCTCTTTAGTCTCAATCTGAAAGAATCTTTTTTTTTTTAACATTTAAAAAGTATTATTTTAATCAGCTGTTTTTCTTCAAACAATCAAAAACTCATTTATTTGGGAATACTGACTAGAAGGTGAGTAACTTCAGAGCCTGTGAAGGTGTTCTATAAACTTAGTGAAATGACAACACTGAGTGCCAGCTCCTGTGAAGAGTCAAAGAGCTTAGTATTTACTTGGCTCCCGGTTTGGCAGAACTGACAGTGCCTCCTGGGATGTCCAAGTTCTGGAGTGCAGGGCAGGTCCATAGTCTCATGTTTCCTCAGTCTCCCATCATGTTTTCATTTGTTTGTGTCCTTTTGTTCTGCCTCTTTTCTACTCCTCCACACCTACTTTTGCCCTTGTTGAGAACATACCTTCCCCTGGCTGGGGTGGCTCAGTTGGTTGGAGCATCATCCAATGAACCAAAAGGTTGCAGGTTCAATCACTGATGTTTCTTTCATCCTCTCTAAAATCAATAAACATATTTTTAAATGTCACTTACGATTCTTTAATTTTCCTTTTTCCAGACGGCTTCTATTTAGTTTTCCTAGATTTCTGTCTAGTTGGCTTTCCATTCTACGTTCCCGACTCCTACTCTTCAGAGGCAAATCAACAGCTCATAGTTGTTTGTTCTACCATTTAATCTACACTTCATATCTCTGAATAACATACTGTGTACCTGATCTCCTTTCTCCCGTTTTAGACACTTTCTACTGGCTTTCTACTCTGTTCCTCCAGAACCCTGGCCACAGATGTTTTTATTTTTCCCTCATTCTTCCAGTTCTGTTATTGTAATTTTTAGTTAAATGGGTATTTAGTGTTTATATAATTATGATAAGGTAAATATTTTTGCACTTGAGTCACCTTCATTGTAGTGTTATTTTTCATGGTGTTAATAATTGCTTTATTTTTTGGTTTATTTAGTTTTCCATAATGTATTATTCTTTGCCCAAACTCAATTTAAGCTGTCAGATGTGAGCAAACAAGTCACATAGTTCTTTAATTTCAGCTTTAAAATTTCTTTTAAAGAGTCTGCCTTCTGGCCCTGGAAGTGTAGCTCGGTGGATTGAATGCAGGCCTGCAAACTAAACAACCGTGGTTAAATTCCCAGTGAGGGCATATGCTGGGGTTGCAGGCCAGTTCCCAGCAGGAGATGCATGAGAAGCAACCACGCATTGGTATTTCTCTCCCTTTTTCTCTCCCTCTCTCCTTCCCTTCCCCTCTAAAGTTAAATAAATAAAATCTTTATAAAAAAAAAAGAGTTTTCCTTCTGGAGCACGCTTACTGCTCCAACCTGGACTGGGTGCTGCTTGTCTTTGCTACACTGCTCCTGGGGTTTTCTTTACTTTCATCTTGAGAAGCCCCACCGCGTGTTTTGTGTTAGACTCTGGGCTTCTTATAACTCATGTCCTCTTGACTTACTTCCTCTGATTTGCTGTTGCACAGTTTCTTTTTCTTTTTCTTTTTACTTTTTAATGTTTATTATGCACTACATAATACGCTGCATAACCTTTTAGCAGGGGTAGATGAGTATAATGGAGTTATTTTTCATCAATCAGGAAAATGCTCCTTAATCAATGTTCTCCAAACCCTTTGACGCATAGTAGCGATTAACTCCAGAGACACGCCTATCTCTTTCCATCAAATTCCACTGATATGGATAATAGGCAACTCTTTTTTCCTTGCTCCCATTACTGAACCTGTGGATGTGCGCAGTGGCAATTCCCGGGAAGGATTAGACAAACGCCCATGACGGCCACCCCGGGGAGAATCTCGAACCACATCGCAGCAAGGTTACCAAAGCCAGAAAAAACACCTTCCAGGTCCCTGAAAAGTCGGTGGCTTGCTGTTGCACAGTTTCTAGTTTGCTTTGAGAAGGAATGGGTGGGATTTCTTTTTTTTTTTTTTAACATTGTATATCTGAAAATGTCTTCACTTAATTTGATAGCTTGATTATCAAGTTCTAATCTGGCAGAATCTTCGTTGTTGATCTTCACAGTTTTGTAGAGTTTGGGGTTGTCATTTTGTAGAATGTCCTTCAGTTTGTTTTGTCAGAGGTTTCTCCATAGAGAACAGTCAAATTCAAATCATTCAGATTATTTACTTTTAGCAGAAATGTCACCCCAGAAGTGATGTCGTGTCCTCAATGCATCACATCAGAAGACACATGTCAGTGTGTCCCAACCTGAGATATTCACTTGGATCACATGGGTGAAGTGGTGTTTGCCAGGGTTCTCCACTGTAGAATTATTATTTCCCCTTAGTAGTAATTAATACATAATTTGTGGGAGGACATTTTGAGATTCTTTACTATCTCATCAAAAGTTCACCCACTAATGTAGTGTCCACCGCTGATTTCTAACTTCAGTACTCCTATATTTATTAGTTGGCAGTTTACTAGAAAAAGCTTTCAGTTTTCCTCCCATTTATTTATTTGTACTGGTATGAACTTTGGATTCTTACTTGATTCAATGAGCTATAATCCACCACAATCAGTATTTATTTTAATACTCAGTTGTTTTGTTTTCTGGCATTTTTAGTTATTGTCCCAAATTTGCCAATAGGAACCTCTTTGACTATACCCCCTAGCTGCTGTGTTTTTTTTATATATACCCAACACTCCTTGAGTACCTCTTTACTTTCTGGTACAACAAAATCTTTCAAGATTCTCTTGTAATTCCTTAACCACAGCTCTGGAATAAGCCTTTTTCCCAAGGAGCCCTGGTTCAATTTAGAATGATATTCACTAACCAAGATCTGGACCCTTGGCCTACTTATCACTCCCTGTGTAACATTCCTTTTAGGCTCTCCCAGTGGACAGAGCTAGGAAATATATTCATATGTATGTGTTTAGGTTGTGTATGTGCATACATTTTCCTTTATCTATATACATTAAAAACCAGGAATTCATATTGATAGCCCATTAAAAGAAAAGAGGAATGACAGAATCTAATTTATTTTTTAAAAGGATCAGCCTTGGCTGGTGTAGCTTAGTGGACTGAGTGTGGGCCTGTGAACCAAAGAATCACAGTTTGATTCCCAGTCAGGGCACATGCCTGGGTTGCAGGCCAGTTCCTGGCGGGGAATGTGTGAGAGGCAACCATACATTATTATTTCTCTCCCTCCTTTCCTTCCCCTCTAAAGGATAAATAAAATCTTTAAAAAATAAAAAAAAGATCATTTTGTCCTCTATGTTCAGAGTAGACTGTAAGGGAACAAGGAACCAAAGCAAAAGCAAGGAAATAATTTAGGAGCTAATGTAACAAACAGCCTGGGTGAAAGATGAGGGTGATGAGGGTGGCTTGGGCCAGGGTCTGGTGGTGAAGTAGTGACAAGTAGTCAAATTTTAAAAATATTTTAAATAAGAAATTGCTGAGTGATTTGATGTGCCATGTGTGAAAAAAGAATCAGAGATGATCCTAAGGTTTTTAGTCTGACCAACTAAAGAAATGGAATTTCCATTAACTGAAATGGAAAGACCCACAGATGAAGCAGGTTTCGGGGAGGCCACCAGGAATTTGTTGTGGATACTTTAAGTTTGTAATTGGCTACTAGATATTCAAGTGGAAATTATATGTAGGTGATATTATATATGCATCTAGAACTCAGGGAAGAGTTCTGGAGCTGGAGATGAAAATTTTGGAGGCATTAATGTATTGCTAGTTGATATGTAAAGCTCCGAGACTGGAGATCACTAAGGGAGTGGGTGCAGACAGAGAGGAGGTTGGGAAACTGAACCTTGGGAACACTCTGACATTTCAAGATCCAGAAGATGATGAGCCAACAAAGGAGTCTGTGAATGAACTGCTAATGATGTAGAACGAATATCAGAAGAGTGTTGTCTCCTAGAAGGCAAGTGAAGAGAGTGTTTCTAAGAGGGAGTAGTAAGCATGTGTGTCAAATGGTCATTTGGTAACCTTAACAAGAGCAGCTTTGATGAATTGGGGTAGGGGGGAGGTGCACCTTAAGAGAGATGGTTCAAAGGAGACTGGGAGGATAGAATTAGAGACAGTGGGTATAACTAACTTTGCAGGAGAGGGGAACAAAGGAATGAGGTTGTAGGGGGACATGAAGTCAAGATAACTTGTTGTCTTGCTTATTCTAAATTGGAATACATTTCAGTATGTTTGTAGGCTCGTAGGAATAATCCAATTAGACTGGGAAGATGTGATGGTACAGGAAAGAGAGAAGTGTTCTTGAACACTTGTGGGCCAAAAAGGAAATGGAGATCTATCTAGTAAGGGTAGGGGTTGACCTAACTTGGAAGGGTTCATCTACAGTAACGAGGGAAAGGAAAAATATGTGGCTACAGACAGACAGAAGGACAGGTAGGTAGGTAGGTAGGTAGGTGGATATCGATGGGGCAATGCCTTCAGAATGCCTTGTTTACTCACTGAAACAGCATACAAACCTCAGAGAGGATTCAGGGATTTGTGGCTTGAGGTGTCAGGAGAGGAACGAAATAGTATAGAATGGCAATGTGAATGGATTACAACATCCAAATATCCTTAAGGAATCGTCTGACCTTGGTGGAATTTTTAATTCATATCGGCAGCTACCAGACTTCGGCCCTGCTGTACACAGCCTTCAGAGGTGTACGTAGTATGGAGTGTAAGGCCTGCTAGGGGGCGCTCGCGGAGTGTGGCGGAATCTCCCGAGTTCAGAATAAATGCGAGCTCTCCAAGGGAAGAAAGCGGTGGGGAAAACAAATTATTTTTTCCGAAGGCAGTAATGCATGTTCCCAAAACTATTAACGCTGTGAGCAGGATTCGAACCTGCGCGGGGAGACCCCATTGGATTTCGAGTCCAACGCCTTAACCACTCGGCCATCACAGCCACGTAGAGCATGTGCCCTGTGCGACTGTAGTTGCTTATAAATAGGCCCACCTCCTGCGACCCTAAACCACTGTCTGGAGACATCTATGCATGTGTGCCCTGGCTGGGTGCAGCTGACCATGTTTGCTTTGCATTAGCCATCAGCAGCCCTTGGGAGCAACTTTCCTTTCCCCCTTCTCGCCCGGAGCCAAATACGGAGCCAAATACAGCCCCAACAAAATAAGCCAAAATCCGAGAACAGGGCCCTACACCCTTAAAGGCAAAGGATGCCCACTTCAACGGAGGGCATGAAGGGGAAGTGGGACTCAGCCTGGAGATGCTCAGTGATAGAGCACGGCCACCGAAGCTCAAAGAATTTGACTTGGTAAGAATTTTTCGATTGCACCAAGGCAGGCCCTTTGGAACAGGTGGAAATGCGTTGGCCCCTCAGCAATAACTGTCAACTGGCTCGGGTACTGCAGGGATCGGAATCCAAGATCTCCTGTTTACTATGGACAGGCACTTTAACCGTCCAAGCCAAGTGCCACATCTACAGATAGATGGACTACTTAGGCGGCCAGTGAGAAATAATTACAGAACAACAGCTGATCCAAAGCCCTCAGTAACTGATCCCTTCCAGTTTCCCCTTCCCTTCCTAGGTTCTGCGATCTAAACCAGAAAGTTAATGCTCTGCCCCTCCATCCACACTTTGGGGGCCAACTTGACCACACATGGGTGTGTGACTCCTGCTCCCTTAGCCACCTAGACACCCTCAGGCCTTTTCCTGTGTGGTGACAAAAAAGCCAAAGGCCCTCAACTGCTTCAGGACACTATGGGGTTAAGGGGGTTTTCCCCTCACTCAGGCACCATGACCCACAATGGAGCTTGCCTAAGTAAAGCCCTTACCCAGGGATCCCCAGCCTCTGGGAGGCGGACCTAAGAACTAGGTAGCACAGAAGAGGTGAGCTTGAATGTAATGCACTTGATTCATCCCGAAACCATCCCATCCATTGCTGGTCCGTGGATAAATTGTCTCCCATAAAACCTGACCCCTGCCCTTAGCCACAAGTTGGTCCTCATTTCTCCATCCCTGGACAAACACAGCTGAGTCATGTTAGAGGTGAGAGCAGGGTTTGAATTAGGTGGAGATTTAGCAAGTTCAGCAAGACCCTTCAGCTGGAAAGGGTGTGGGGAGAAGAGGGCTAGGAATTGCACACTCTCACCACCACTCTCCTGGAAGCAGGGCCATACCTCCCCACAAAGACCGTGCCTCACCCAACCTGCAAACTTTATTCCACAAAGTCCTGGGTTTTGTTTTTTTGTTTTTGTATTAAAAAATATTAACAGACACAATATCAAAAACACAAATGTCATCGGTAGAGGGTACAGCTGAGAACACCTGGGTCCCACCTGAGGGGCAGCACCAGGGACTCCATGGTCCACCAACTGCCCCCACCCTGGAGCAGCTAGGGGTTTGGACCATTGGCTCCTGCTTGGGCCTCAGGCCCTCCTCCTCCCATCTGGAGAGGAGGCAGGAAAGAGGACTGCCTCGCTCAATAAATAAGTGCAGCCCCAACCCTCGGGGACCAGGACTAGAGCTCAGCTGGGACTTGAAGAGACCACTTCAGCAGCCTGTCAGCAGCTCTGTCCAAGGAAGGAAGGACTCTTCACCAGCAGTGGGAGATGACGCTTCTCTGGAGAGTTCCACCCGCTACTCCCTCAGAGGCCAGAGGTAGCACCTGGATCCTGGGCTGGTGATGGGGGTCCAGCCCCCATAGCAGGAGAATCTGGGGCAGTTTGCTACTGGTTGGTCCAGCCACAACTGAGTTCTGAGAGTTGGGCGTGGAAGAAGGAAGCTTCTCATGCACTCCTGGAGGTGTAGTGCACTCCAAAATGTAGTCTAGCTGGTGCCATTGTCTGTGGCAGGTAAGGCTGGACTAGACAAGCTCCCACCTTGCTCCTCCTCTTCCATGGCCATGTCCTGAGAGCCTGAGACCCCTGCCCCTGCTTGGACCTGGGCCTCTTCACCCTCATCTTCACAACCACCACCACCTTCGCCTCCACCCTCCTCCATGGGCTCCAGCCCCAATCCATCCAGTCCTGAGAAGAGTGGGTCATCAGGGTGGCCAGGGTCTTGGGTGCTACTACCGCAGTCCACACAGGCCTTGGAGGGAAAAAGGGAATGAGTGAGTCAGGCAAGGGTCAGTTACTGATGACCCGCTACCCCAGCTCCCTTGCCCCCCAGCCCAAGAGACTTCCCGAAATGTACTTGGAAGAAACACTAGTCCACAAAGACGCACATGGGGTCAAGATTGGAAAATGCACTGTACCCCATGTATCTAGACCCTACTATGGAAAAGTCCCAATGTACATCAGCACACAATTGGTCCAGAAAAGGTCTACAAAAATTTGTGTGGTTTAATACTATGTAACCTAGCAGCAAACTTAGTGGAATCACCATCCTTCAGAATGATCCAATGACAATAAAAGGAGTCAGCCCTTAATCTCTATCCTTCTGACTTGAGCTCAATTCTTTCTCCTCCCTCCCAGCCCAGACTTCTCCTCTCACCTTTACATCAAGGACCCGAGGCAGCTGACCCTTCCGGACCCAGGAGTGCACAGCACCCAGTTCCCTCCGCTGGTCCTCCGAAAACCGAGGCTGCTGTTTCTGCATGGCCCGGAGCCGTTCTCGGTCCTGCTTCAGCACAGAGGCTACGTCCCTGCCCAGGGAAGGGTTCAGAAGGCAAAGGCTCAGAGGAGGGACCAGGGTCCATGAGGCTGGCATTTTTCCTCTACCAAACTCCCTATCCACTGCCTCATGCTCCTCCTCGGAACTGGTGCTCTGGGAGTTCAGGACTTCTTTTTTATTTTTATTTACTTATTTTCAGACAGAAGAGAAGGGACAGAGTAAAAGGGAGAGAAACATCGATGTGCAAGGGATACACTGATTGGTTGCCTCTGGTACACCCCCAGCCTGGGACCTGGCCCGCAATCTAGGCCCTGACCGAGAATTGAACTGGTACTCAATCCATTGAGCCACACCAGCCAGGGCAGAGTTCAGGGCTTCCAAGACCAGGGAAGCTATCCTCAGTCTGGAAGGAACTGATGAGGGGGCTCCAAAAGGCAGGGGATGAGATAGAAAGCCACAGAGCAGAGCCAGCCCCAGAAAAGAAAACCCCTAATTAGCTGTGGAAAGAGGGTGGCCAAGGAGGCCTCAAACTCCTCACCTGGATGGCACCTGGTAGGTCATCATGACACGCTGGTCAGCGTTGGCCATGAGTAGCCAGATGGGGTCCTGGAGCACGTACTTAATGACCTGGTCCCCAGGCTCAGCCCTGGCCTGGGCAGCCCCAGCCTCAGCCTCAGAAGAGTCTATGCTGCCGAAGTACTTGCTTGTGTGGCTGCTCTGACTGCTGCCTGTGAAGCAGGGGTCAGCCAACGTCAGGCCAGCCAGGGCTTCCATCTCTGGGACACTGCAAAGCCTCCTTCAAGGCCACAAACGTGTCCATCCCACTGCCCTCAGGAGGCACAACATGGGCCCAGGCTGCTCAGCCAAGATAGTGCCTGGCCTCCCAACTCCCCAGTCACTGTCCTACCCGGGGAGGTAATGGAGGGTGGCCACTCACGTGTGACACTGGCTGAGGTGCTGCCCCCCTCATGGGAGCCTGAACCAGACCCGGAGCCCAAGCCGGATCCCAAGGAGCCTGAGGCAGCAGAGCCTGTGCCAGAGCGAGAGTCTTCCTGCAGCAACAACTCCAGGAGGTCACTGGAGCCTGAAAGTGCGTCCTGATTGGAGGACTCAGTTACCTCCACCTGGAGGGGAAGGAAGGCAATGGGGAGGAATTAAGCGCTCAACACCTGGGTTTCCCTTCAACTGTTTCCACTGGTTATGGGGCACACCAACCCAGGTGGTCTCTGATCCCACTCTGACAGTGGGGCCAGAATGAGAGAGCAGGCGAAGCATAGGGACATGACACTGGACTGTTTCCAAGTGTCAGATGCACTCAGAAGTTACTGGCTCCCTTTATAGATTAGGCAGCTGATTTCTACCTTATCCAGAAATTCAGCTGGGGTCTCCCACCTCCCTACACCATCTTGTGGAGATGGAGATATCAGGCAGGTAGAAGGCAGCAAAAGCACGCGGTGGAGGAGCAAGTGGGGGAGGGTTGCGCGAAGACTGTAAGAGAACACAGCGGGGTCAGTGCTCACCAGTCTGGCCTCTGGCTCAGCCGCCTCCTCACTGGGAGGCAGGGGCCCAGCACTGCTCACAGGGCCCCCTGAAACAGCACCCCCCTCAACACGAGGGGGCTCCTCAAGCTGCAGCAGATTTAGCTGGAGTGGGGAGCTGCATCTTGAGTTGAATAGTGGAGAGTCCGAGTGGTGGGGAGGGCTGGGGGGTGGTGGGGGCAGGGACGGAGAAGAAGGGGAGTGGGAGGCAGGGGTAGGAGGCCCCTCTGCAGGAGTCTGAGGTACCCCGTAGGGATAGCTGGATGGGGTGGGGAACAGATAGTTAGGCAGCACTAAGGCCACAACTGGGGTCACCAGTGGGGCAGGGAAAGTTGCAGGGGGCACAGATGTGGGGGCAGGGAAAAGAGGCTGGGGGCCACCTCGAGGAGAGAACACTGGGAGGGGATAGGGCTGGACCACAGCGGGGAAGGGAGCAGCAGCTGGTGGTGGGGGCCAGGAGGCAGAGGGTGGAACAGGTGAAGGGTGGGAGATAAAGCAGGGGGATTCGGCCCGGGGGGTCTGGTGGTGACGTGAGCGCTTGGCTTTAGATCGGCAGTGGTGTCGGCGGCTGGGGGGTGTGGGGCCATGGTGGCAGCCTGCGGGGAGAAACCAGGGTTAGTGAGAGCCTCAACTTGGGGCTGAGTGCCCCTGCCACCCTACTGCCCTACCTTTCTAACCAGGGAGAGGGCAGGCAAAGGCCCTAAACAGAGAGTCTAGCTTCCCAGACCAAAGAGAACAGAGGCAGCTCTGGGGACATGGGAACCGTTCAGCAAAAAATCACAGGAGGCAGGGACAGGGAGATTTATTGAGAAAGGAAGGGAGAGGATGTTACATGAGGGAAGGAGTCGGAGGTGTGCACCCAGAGACAGCACACTGGCAGATAGGAGGAGCGGGGGGGGGTCCATAAATGAACGGGCAGGAGGCTTCAGTCCATGTGCCAAACTCCCTCAGGCACCGCCAATGTTGTGCTCCTTCTGCCAGTCAAGGCCACACTCTGCCTAGCTCAGACCCCTGCATCTGCCTACAGGAAGCCTCCTTCAGGCATCTGCTGGGCTGCCACCTGTCCTTGAAGCCTGGCCCCACCCAGAGTAGTTCCAGCTCTCCTTGCCTGTATTTGGCCCAGAGTCCATATAGATCTCTCAATCGGCAACAACTGAGTCTAAGTAGGCATACTTTCTACCCCTGCCCCCAGGTTGGACCTGAAGCAGCTTACCTGGAGCAGAGTACCTCCTCCTGCCTGCCTCAGTGCCGGCCCCCCAGAGGCTGCCCTCCTCTAGCTGCAGCCGGGAACCCCAGGCTCCTGGGGAGGGGCTAACCAGTGCCTATCCCTGGGCGGGGTGCTGGTGGTGAAGGAAACACCAGCCTGCGTCCCTGGAGCAAGAACATCTCCCTCAAGAGCCCCCTCCCCACTGGTCTAGTCTGAGACCTGGCAGAGGACAGGGTCAGAGAGGTAAAGGGTGGCTACCTCGCTCTCCAGGGGCTGAGGGGGCCATGGAGGAGCCATTGAGTCCACGCAGCCTGCCGAGATCACGGAAGCGGCTAAGGAAGGCCTGCTCCTCCTTCTGTGTGTGCAGGGATAGCACGGCCTTGGTCAGGCCCACGGGGCGGTAGGCATCCGGGGCTGGGTCAGGGGCTACCGTGGGGCTAGGGGCTGGGCTGGGAACTGGACCTGGAACCAGGCCAGGCAGGTCCTCCATCATGATGATGTCTGAGGAAGGGGAGAAGGGAG
Source organism: Sturnira hondurensis (assembly GCF_014824575.4). Classification (NCBI taxonomy): domain Eukaryota; kingdom Metazoa; phylum Chordata; class Mammalia; order Chiroptera; family Phyllostomidae; genus Sturnira; species Sturnira hondurensis. Next base: position 4,508,752 of record NW_028092466.1, on the reverse strand, counting down.
AAAGGTCACCGGAATCACCTCAGGGGTTAGTTAACACTACCACACCACCCTCCCTGTCCAACAGCTTAGCCAACCCCTGGCCTCTGCCCCACAGCCAAGCCTGGGCCCTGTGCGCATCTCCTGCCCCCCTCCCCACTGAGGGCTGGCTCGGGGCCCTCTTCTCCATGCAGCTTCTCTAAAGCTGTCCCAGCGTGGCAGAAGATACTCGGTCCCCTCTGGCGGCACTACCCAAGGATGACAGCGCCATGACTCTCTTTAGAAGGGAAGCCCACCCCCTTCTCTTCCCTCCCACATTTTGAAGGGCAATGCCCTTCAGCATTTTTCAACAGGTTTTTCTGACTCTCTGTGGTCATACCTCAGGTGGAACCCCCTAGCCCACACTTTGTGTGTGAACTGACAGTAAGAACACAGGAAGCAGGGTCAGGAAAAGACAAAGCAGCAAAGGCTGGTAGGGGTGGAGGCAAGAAGTGGCAGCTCCAAGCTAAGATGGAGGCCTCCTTCTCTCCATTAGGGCCAGAAGGGGCAGGAAAAGGCAGGCAGGAGGGAGCTCTGGCTAGGGGACCAAGGGGAGCCCGGGCACTGCCCCCTTACTCCAAGCCCATACCCGACTCCGGGGGCTTCTTGTCTCCCACATGGACGATGGTGGAGCTGAAGCTACACTGACTGGTGACAGACACCACACTCTCCGCCTTATTGGCTAGGGCGAGCGGGCTCAGGGTACCTCCTACCACCGGCTCCTTCTGAGGGGTGGCCCCCTCCCCAGACAGCACTGCCAATGGATCTGTGCAAAGAGATGGTGCCAGTTACCACCACTGCCCCCACCAGAGGTCAGGAGAGGAAACCCCAGGGAGGAGGAGGGAGGATGGACAGCAGGGAGGGGGTCTGGAAATCCGGAGGCTGGCAGGGGTCAGGGCAGAGCGAGGTGGGGGCCCCAAGGCAAAAGGGCAGAGACACAGGGTCAGCAGCCGGGCAGTGAAAACAGGGCATGCACCAGGTCTTTACCTTTCTTGGTCCCCACAGACACTGGACCTGTCCTCTGTTTGTCATCGTCGGAGGCTGAGGAGGCGGTGTAAGAGGAGGAGGCACATTTACGCTTGGTTGTGCTGGGGATGTTGCAGCTCTCCAGGTACCTGGCGACGCCCCAGAAGACATGAGGGCAGGGCCTGGGGTAGGCAAGGTCAGTGCCCAAGAGGGAGAGGCGCCAGACTGGCCTTACCTGAGGATGCTGTCCAGGCAGTTGATCTGCTGATAGGAGCAACTGGAAGCTTCTTTCCTCTCGGCCTCCTCAGGGGCCAAGGCTTGTGGGGCCTGGACTAAAGCAGGGTCTGCCTGCAGCTCTGGGTCTGGGGACTGGCAGTGAAGGGTCTTGGCCTTAAATGTGCCTGTAGCTGAATCGAGGAGGAAAAAAAGAGAAGAAAGCTCCTCTGGGTTGAGGTGAAGGTCGGGAGGACCACCTAGTCTCACCTCTCACCTGCGCCCACACCCACACCAACTCACCAGGGAGGCGGGTTCGGGGCAGAGGCCGAGCCCGGGACTCAATAAAAAGCTGCTGCCCTTGGTGCTTCACCAGATGGACATCCTTACAGATCTGCTGGAAGGTCACCTGTGGGACAGAGCAGGGCAGCATTGGGAGGGGTCCTGGCCAGTGTCGGGGGTCCAGGACACAGTGCAATAAGAGGAACCAGTGGGGAGACTTGGAGGCCATGATGAGAGCAGGGAGAAATGGAGAGGGGATGAGGCAGATGGGACTGGCAATGCTGGTTCCAAGGACAGGGGAATGGGCAACTGGAGGGGTGAATCGGGAGGACACTCACCAGGGCAGGAGGCCCAGGCCCCTCAGCATCACCCCCGTTGCTATCACTGGAGGAGCCAGGGCTGAAGAGAGGGCCCGGGGAAGTCACGGGGCCAACTCCACAGAGGCCTGCGGGGCTGGGGCTGTGCACAGGCTGGGGCAGAGGGGAACAGGTTAGGTATCTACAGCCCCGCCCCTCACCCCTTCTTCACCTCCCAAGCCTCCTCTCCTCAACTCTCACCTGTAACAGCAGCCGATGGATCTGCTCTGATAGTTCCTGAATATCAGAGTCCAGGGACAGGGCTGGGCTGGGGACCGGGGGAGTGAACACGTCCTCATTCAGGGGTGCCCTGCGAGGTGGAAAAGGGTGAGTCGAACCCTTCCCCTTCCCATACTATCCAATGCCAGCTCTGGGTCATGGCCAACTTACGTTCGTACTTTGTGGCGGCCCAACACAAAGGCCACTTTGCGGCTCCAGGGGTGCACAAAGCCGGCCCAACTGGTGTCCATGGTGACATATTCCCCATTACGGGCACAGAAACGGATAGGAGAGTGGTCAAAGGGCTGGCCAGCCAGCTGTAGGACTGAAGGGAATGGAAAATAAGGTGTGGGTGAGCAGGAAGGAGAGCTAAGACACAGAGCCACTGCACAGGAAGTCTAGAAGAGCAAGGCACTCAGAGACATAACCACAGGGGCATCCATTAAGAAGCCTTGCAGATAGCCAGGAAGGAAGAGCAGGGTGAGAGGAACTCACTCTTCTTGTGGATGGCCAGCATGAGGGGCCGGTCTTCAGGGTGCAGGAACAGGAGCACTGGGGCTCCCAGAAGATCCTGGGGGAGGTAGCCCAGCAGTGGGGCAGCCCTGAAATGGGAGGAGGCATCAGTCTGGCCATGGCCTCAGCCCTGGCCACCCACTTTTCCTCCAGGTCCTGACCTCACCTTTCATCCACATCCTGGAAGAGGCAGCTGGGTGTGTGCCGTGTAGTGAAGATTCTTTTGTCTGGAGGGATCCGGGGAGCTGAGCACAGAAAATGTAGCCACTGGATTTCATCTGAAATGGTCCAGCTCCTCAGCCCCGCATGCCACCTGGGGCCCAGGCCAGCTGGCAATCCTCCCCACAGCCCTTCCCTGGGCCTTCTGGCCTACAAAGGTGGCCTGGACCACTCTTGTGACCCACACTAGTAAAGAGCTGAGAACGAGGCACTCTGCTTTACCCTCTCCTAGCTGAGGACTCTTATCCAACTCTACTTCTAAAGGAGGCCTCAAACCCTCCTCTTTACAACACCTTCCTGAGGGGCTGAATCACGCCTCCCAAAGTTATGCCCTGCCTCACCCACAGCTAGGCCCCTGGCCTGCCCACCTTCGTAACCCGAGTGGATTCGCTCTGCAATGAGCAAGCAGCACGGCTGTGCCGGGGTCCCATCAGAGACTCGGATTTTGGTCACATATGGAGTGAGGCGAAATGGCTGGTACCGAGGTCCTGCATCCCGGTCAGGACCACCTCTAGCAAGGGAAAGAAAAAGGTGTTAGAGGACTGTCAATGAAAGGCCACCCACCCTCCACCTCAAGGTCAGGATTCACACAGTAAAGAAGGGAAATGTGTGGAAAGCTCCCACTTCCCCCACCTACCTGATACGGCAAAAGACAGACTTCTCCTGGGTGAAGTCCCTGAAGCCTGAACCTGGGGCAGACCAAGAGAGTGGTGAGCACAGGCCCCTACACCCTACCTGGGCTGAGAAGACCCCAACAATGAATATCTCGGGTCCCCTGGTCCCCCACAGAAGGAGCTTCCTGTGACTACTCATCCCCCCTGCAGGCACTTGGGGACCTCACCTGCTGAAGCCCCAGTGCCCCAGGTGGGCAGGCGAGATGGGGCAGTGGAACCATAGAAGACGCCCACATCCTGGGGAGCCAGGAGCTCTGAGAAGCGGGCACCCCGAAACACGTCCCGCTTACAGTGCAGCAGGATGCCTGCCTGCTCCGAAATGTAGATGATTCGGCCTGTCAGGAAGGAGACAGCCACGGAGAAGGTATCCTGGGCAGGAAGGTAAGGAAAGAGCGGATTCAGAAGCCATGGGAGTAGGGATGAGGGTGAGTTACCACAGAGAGGCCAGGCTGCGGCTGACCTGGTTGCGAAGTGTGTACTCAGACGTGATGTGCTCCAGCTCCTCCAGAGTATAGGTGGACATGTCCATGGCACAGGGCTCACCCTCCTCCAGGCTCCACTGCTGGTAGTATTCCTGGTTAGCTACAGGGCGAGGACAGTGGAGCATTCAGTGAGACGGCTCCACCACAGTAGCCCAGGACCTGGCCACTGCACTCCTGGTAAGCACCACTCACCTTGCACCTGCTTGACACAGGCCAGCGCGTACTGTAGTGTGGCCAGGGTCCCAGAGCGGCCCTTGCCTCGGTGCTCTGGTGGCAGCCGAAGCTTGAGCTCCCGCAGTGCTGTCATGAGTTCCTTCTGGGTCCTTGCACGGGCTGACTGTTCACTGCTGCAAGGCCCACCAGAAGGGAGAGGGTATGGGCATCAGCCTCAAAGCACAGCCCAGGTTCCCAGCCTCTTCCCCAGCCCTTACCCCACAAACCTGCAGCCACTGGTAGATGGATTGTCCTGCTCCGAGCTGGCACTCAGGAGGCTGTAGGCAATGGAACTGCTGGGTGGTGAGGGGCTCTGAGAGTTTGTGCTAAAGGAGAAGCAACAGGCTTGAGATGAAGAGAAAGTGACTAGCAGCATGGGCCTTTCTCCTAGCCCAGACTGCTCCTGAGCCACTCCCAGACCCTGTAACACACATCTGTACACACCTCTTGCTGCTCTCAGTGGTCTCCAGCAGGGCCGAGTCCTTGCCATTGCCAGAGGAAGAGCTATGTGAGCTACGCTGAGATGCACCTCTGGACTCGGGCCCGTTGGACTCATTGCCACTTGAGCCATTGCTGTTGGCATCCGTGTCATCAGCCAAGCTGGGGCCAGGACAAGACCGGTGCTGTGGGGGCCCAGGGGATTGGGCCCCTCCAGGACAAAATGATTCCCCTGGCCTGGGGTCCCCTCCCCCATCAGCCCCTTCTAGGGGGCCACTCATGTCTGGGCCATGGGGAGGGCAGACAGAAAACAGCGATGACGGAGAGGCCACCACGGATGCACAAGGGGGCCAAGAGGCCTGGCTAGGCGAGTGAGGTAGAGGACCCAAGCCTCTGAGATTGAGAAGTTCGACCACAGCCAGTACCTGAAGAGGGAGACCAAGAAAGATGGCTTAGAGAAAGTTGGGCTGTTCACAGTACCTGCCAGCTTCACTCAGACCCTACCCCCACTGGTCCCCAGGCTCTTGGGACCCCGGCTTCTAACAGGGAGCTTTTCCTAAGTTCTGTTTCTTGTCCATGTAGGGGGTTTGAGGTGGGGAGGCTCATTCCTTGCCACCGTGGCCTGGGTAAGTACAGCCTGAGCAATGTACTAAAACTACGGCTGTGGCACAAAGTCTGGACACCTTCCAGCCCCAAATTCCCATCGGTCTCCCACTCTGCCTAAGATTCCAAGGCCTCTGAGCAGGGGGGTGAGCTAGTCGCCTCCTATATTTAGGTCTCAGGGCTAATTTTATCTGCGGGCGGCGCCACCCCCGCTGCACATGCGCAGGGACATGCGCGGTCCCACCATGAGCTTCCGCCACCGCCATGGTCACCAGGGAAACCGACGTCAGCAGTTGAGCTCAGCGGTTGCTGGAGGGACCACAGGAGGGCGGGAGGAGCGACCCTCCCCCATTTCCCAGTGGAAGAAGGGGATCTACCTACTCCCATACAGGCGGGTGTGGCCAGGGTTCGCCCACCTCAAGTACAGCCTCAGTCCCCTGAGAGAGGTGGCCCATCGAGGTTCAGCAGACTGGCCCTGCTCCCCCGGGCAAAACACAACCGCCACCGCCCTCCACACAAAAGCCCCACAGCCTAACGCTCGCCTGGATCCGAGTCATTCTGGTTATTAGCACACAGCCTTACCTTCTCCGGCCCCTATGCCTTCTCCTGACTCTCAGAACCAAAGCCAGTATGTGCCATTGTCAGGGGCCCAGGAATTCTCTTTCCTCAGTCTGCTACTTTTCTAGACAACGGCACCCCGCCCCCATCAGAAGCAGACACACTCAGCTCTGAACAGGGTATACACAACAGCCAACGGACATTTCTTCCCCTACTCCAGGTCCAATCATACCCCCCCCCCCCAGCATTTTCTGAGCGCCAAGAGAAAAGGGAAGGCTGTGGCCAACAGCAGGAACTAAAGCTGGGAACGGGATGTTCCAGCCCGAAACGGGCTGACATCACGGCCGGCGCCGGGCCAGGGATTGAGGGGGGAGAGAGGGGAGCGTGGAAAGTCAGAGGGATCCTGCTACCCAGGGAAAACTGGAGACCCCCGAGTGACAAGAAAGAAGGCAGGAAGGTCAGGTGTGGGACCGGAAGAGCTGGGAGTGCGGAGCAAACAGGAGGTAAGAGGGTCAAGAAGTACAGACATCCAGTGCAGGATTTCAAGAATCAGCTGGATACCCCGGGGCAGAGAGCGAGTGCACAGCGGCAAGGAAGACGGATTATTGGTGGGCCATTTGAGCGCCTAGGTCGAAAGCGGCACATTATGCTGGAAATGACGGTCCGGTATGGGGTTGGTAACCAGCCCCCAGGTGGTCAAGGAAACGCCTACCTGTCCCGCGCGAGTCCCCTTCGGTAGCCTGCCCGCCGTTGCAGCCCGCAGCCGAGTGGAAGCTCCGCGGGGCCAGGAGGCGGGTTGCATAATGCCAGGCACTGCCCCTCCTTGGCCTCCCGCCCGGGAGCCACAGACCCCGCCCTCGATTGGCTGGGGAATCTCATCCTGGTCCCTGATTGGCTACTGGCCTCTACTGAGGTCAGGGCTGTGTCACACACTCGGGCGCACGTGGATCTGGGTGCTGGCACTAAAATGAAGGGCCCCAGACACCACCGCCCAGCCTTTGGGAGCAGGACGCCTTGTACAGTGAATACTGAAAGGGAGGGGAGGGGAAGTAAACTGTGCCTCTTCCGGGAAAATGCTCTGGCCGCAGAGGGTGTTTAAGAAATATTCAATTGGTGAACTGAGCAGACTTGCAGGACACCGTGGCCTTGCTAGGGGTGGGAAAGGAAATGCAAACCCTGGGGAGTGTACTAAGATGAATGAGATAGCTGGTCCCTGGGAGGAGGGGTACAGACAGAAACCTGACTTTACCTTTCCTGGGTTCCCTTCCCCAGCTTTGTCATCATAGTAAAGCTGTTTAACACAACCCTTTCATCTGACACTTCGAATACTTGGACAGATAGGAGGAAAGCAACTGAATATCCATGTGTGCTGGGGTGGGGGTGGGAGAGTGGGAGTGAAGCATACTAATAATACAATGGGCGGCCAGAGCCAATAGGGCCTGTGAAGGGAAACAATGGCAGGTGTTTCCATGTCCAATCAGAAAAAATGATCTCTGGGCAGCCTACTGGGTGACTAGTGTTTCTTGAGGATGCAGCAGCCCTCAGGGCTGCCCCAAAAGTGAGGGACCAGAAACCCAGGGTTACAGGGGAACAGAGGGAGTGCCTGAGAGACCCTAGACAGTGAAAGGCCCATGGGGTGCAAGGGCTTCAGATCCCCGCCATTAGGAAAAGAGAAAGCCAAGGACATCATCTCTCTACTGTATTGCCTAGGCCCTAGGGTAGAACTTGACACATGGCAGGTGACCAATAGAAAAGGAGTGATTTTGTAATTCGGTTGGTTAGAGCATCATCTCAATATGTCAAGTTTGTGAGTTCGATCCCCCATCAAGGCATATTCAAGAGTCAACCAATGAATGCATAAATAAGTGGAACAAATCATTATTTCTCCTTTCCTATCTCTAAAATCAATAAATAATTTAAAAATAAAAAAGGATAGGAGAGGGGCAGGGGCTTCAGCCAATGAGGAAGGAGCTGAACATTACAACCTTTTAAAAAAAAAGAGGGAGCAGAACACTGAATCCTAAAAAAAGAACAAGGGCCTGATTTGGAGGATGAAGTGCCAGGCTGGGCCGAGGAGAGCTGCAGCTACACAGACCCACTCCATCCAGAGCTGTGACAAGCGGCTTCTGTCAGGGCTCCCTGAAAATGTGGTTGGCAAGTGAAGAGGCCCCCCCCCTGCCCAGCTAATGCTGACATAATCAGCTGTGTGTGCATGCCCCTGTCACGTGGCCTAAGCTTTCCTTAAAGTGGTGTTGCCCATTGAGGGGTTGGGGGCAGGCTCTATGGAAAGCTGAGGGGTGGGGAATTAATATAAGCTAAAAAGCAAGAAAACACAGGAAACAAAGGGTTTAAGAGCCTGGATTTTCAGACTTCTCTACTTGGAAATGTACCCCAATCTCACATACTGTGGCCCTGTCCCTGGTTTTCAGACACCTCTTCTCTGGAAACAATTTTTCTTCCATCCCAGTTCTCCTCAGGAATTTAGGTATAATCTGCCCTGACACAGACAGTCCTTGTTCTCCCACCTCCACCTCCATCTTTATTTCTTGCATAGACAAAAGGGTCCAGTGCTCCAGCAATCCTCACCTGCTCCCACGGCCCTGGTTGTCCTGCCTCATGGTCCCCACAGTAACCAGGCCCTGCTGCCGTCAATGGAAGAGAGGGGGCGGGAGACAGTGGTGACGTCAAAGCTGAGGAAGGGGGCGGGGCGAGGAAGCGGGGGGGGGGGGGGGGGGGAATGTGGGGCAGGGAGGCTGGGGAGGCAGCGGTTTGGATTGCGGCCAGCCCGAGGGCGGCGGCCAGCGCACTAAGGAACATCGTGTTCTTTTGGATGGTGGCCCAGGACAAGCACAAACCCAGACGCCTCCCCCAACCCAACGACAGGCGTCTGTCCCAAAGCCAGGGATTCCTGGAGAGAGGATTAGAAGGAAGGGGTCCCCCTCCCTCGCCCCTATGTTTGGTTCTTCCAGACACGCATCGCCCTCCCCTAGGCTTGTTCCTACAGCTCTTGGCACTGGCTTTCCCACATTTGCTGGCCGAATTCCAAACTGCCAGGGTGGGGAAGCTGGAGGCCCAGGTTTTGTGAGAGAACACGTACCTTTGCTCTTTCAAAGGCCCCCTTCAGAGCCTGAATCTCTCGTTACCATGGCAAAGAGGGAGGAGGGGAAGGGAGGAGAATGGATCTAGGATGAGAAAACCGAACTGGGACAGCAAGTGGCTCAGCCTAGGCCTGGCTCTTGGGAGAGGGGTAAAAGGATGGAATGAGGGATTTGGGCAGGTGCCTGAAGACCAGAACCAGGAAGAGGGAAATGCAGAGGGAGTCACCAAAACTTGCAGAAAAACTTGCAAATGTAAGAATAATTTTTAAGCAAAAAAATCACATAAATCTCTCACTCTGCCACTGTTGTTTCATCAGCCTATAGGCATTTTTTAGCTAAATAATTTTAAAAACATGATCCAGGCATTGTGTCAAGCATTTTACATACATTATTTTATTTAATCCCCAGAACAGTCCTGTGAGATGGATACTCCCCATTGCACAAGGGCTTACTAAGGCTCACGAGTCTCTAAAGTTGACTAAATTGCCTCATAATATGTTCTCAGGCTCTTAACAAATAGAGCTCAGAGTTCAAATGTGACCTCTGATAATGGCTTGTCATGCTGGAACCTGTGAAGGGTTACACAGCACTGGGGAACCTGAACGTCTCAAATGTCCAGGCAATTGAGTTTGGTGCCTGGAACACAGACTCCATCCAACTCCTTCTCTCATTTAGGATATTCAGTGTGCACTCCCTACACATTTCCAGTTATCACAGCCCAGTTTTCACACATTCCCAAAGTCCTTGAGATTATCCTAGCAGCTACCAGCCCCAGTGATGTCCTAGGAACCCCAATTTCATCACTCTTCCACCTTTCCTACAGACATAGTTGTTTGTACAGTTACCAGAGTACCCTGTTAGTTCCTCCTCACCTTCAGGGTCTCAGGAAGACATGCACAGCCAGTCTGTACAACACCTTCCTCCCTCTCAGGATTCAACAGTTGCTACCTCACCTTTACTCCCAAGGATGGCTTCCCTTTACACATAAGACATCCAGAGCTGTGACATGACTGGCTCAGAGTCACACAAATCATCAAAATGTCAAACCTTTGAATCCTCCTACCTACCCTACCAGGGTGTCCCTGCAGCTCAGAACCCCTGCCTCTTTCAAGTGCTTAAGGCACATACCTAGACAGCAGCCATGCACTGGAAGGTCCCCCACACTCTCAGAAACCCCCGACCCTGTACTTCCTCGAGAGCAGGGGTCTCAGCTCCCTTAGGTCGCTGAGAGCTTCCGATCCCCAACCTCCCTGGCAGTCAAGGGTCCAGGTGGCCTAGGGTGGTGAAGGATCGGATCTCGGAGGCACCCCCTAGTCCCCAACCCCTGTCCCTCCAATGCTGAGTTCTGGTCTCTATTCCCCAGGAGGATCAGGGCTCCCACCGCTGTGATCATGCATTCCCAGGATCCCCACGCCCTCCCCCAACCCCACACACGCACACACACTCCATTAACAACCCTACTGTCAGAACACAGCACCCCAGAAAAACTCACCACCGCTCATCTACCCCTACCCCTGAGCACTTACCGCTTGACAAGCACGCAGGTGTCCAGCGTCTTCCTAACTAGCGCCACAGAAACTGGGACTTGCTCCTGCAGGCCCGCCCACCAGCTGGGATGCCACGCCCCTCAAGCTTATTGGCCTAAGGGTGCGGATCCATGCCCTGCGCCGCGTGCCTTGGGCAGACCTCCGCACAGCCACCATTGGTGCTGCCTGCCGCCCGTCATCATCTCATTAGTCAGTTTGCCAATCCTCAGTGACAGATCCACGTGCGGGCGGGCCGCCCACAGTGCTCGTTGATTGACAGAAAGCCGCTCCTCCATCCACTTCCGAAGCTCATATTGGCTGTGGCAGTATCCCCATACTTGCCTAATGCCGTGACGCGAATGCCGGCCCAACCCTCTAATCTTTCTCATAGGCTGAGAGGTTTCGGAGCAGTAGCGGACACGTGCGGGCGGTCTCACGCGGCATCTTGTTTACCTAGAAGCTGGGGATTTTCCTTGACGACACTGCACAGAAGGCTGTAGTCTGCGCAGGCGCTGGTGTGGCTGAAGAGTGCGGCCGTGGCTTTGATACGGGCGCTGCGTGTGGAGACCCTGAGAGGGAGCAGTCTCAGCTTGAGAGCCGCAGCTTCTGCACCCTGTCACCGCCTTCCCTAGAGCTGAGACATCTGCCCTCAGTCCCCGAGGCTCCCAGAGGCTGGAAGGTGTGAACAATAGAGTGAAGAGCTGTCTTCAGATCTCACTGCCACCATGAGGATAAAGATCATGACAGCGGGCTCCTAGATTTTCTATGGATTCAGGCCCTTCTCATAAACCCAGAGGCCGGCTTCCTTACTACCCACTGCCTCACAAATGAGACTGAGATCCAGAAAGGTTACAAATCGCTTCTCGGTCATCTGGCTAAAATCAAGTGTAGTATCTGTTCTTACCAGAAAGGTTACATAATCTGTCCGGATTAACGCAGTAGTCAGTAATGAGGCCAAGATTTGAACTCGGGTCCCTAGCACTATAAAGAAAGCAGGTACTAGTACCTATGGGAACCCTAAACCTTAAGTATTCAGTAGATGAAATACAAAAAAGTCCCCAGCACTGATGGGAATGTCATAAACCCTTAAAAAATGGTGAACACTGATAACTGTGTACTTAATTATAAAAATCATCTCAGCCCCTTAAACTGCTGAATCAGAATCTCCAGGGAAGGGGCCTAAAAATCTATTTTCAAAGAATTCCTGGTAGTTCTTAAGAACTGGTAAGTTTGGGAAACACTATCTAGGCTACTCATTGTTAAAGCACCTGGGGACAAGAAAGCTAGGGTGCCGTAACAGAGGCATCATGGACTAGTGTCATGAGTTTGATAACAGAGTGCAGCAGTAAGGGCCAATTTGTTCAGTATTTATTAACCTCTTCTGTATGACGGACTGTGCTAAGTACTAAGGGGAAGAGATGCTTCACTGAAGTAGGCCATTCACTTCAGATGGAGGTGTAAATGAATACAGAAGCGACTGTACAGTGTCTGGGAGTTAAATTAAGGGCTAAAAGGGACCCAACAAACACTAAGAGCATACCCTCAGCCAATGGAGGAGGGAAAGCTGGGAAACCTAGACCTCAAGGTTCACCAGGGTGTGACACAGGAACCATCAACATTTCCCATTAACCACGCTTGAAGCCGCTTGGTGCCCCCGCGTGGCCACTGTGGGAATCACACTTTGCCCTGCCCAAGGTCAGGCCCTCCAGCAAAGCTCGGTTCCTTCCCAATATATCTTCTCAACCTTCTGGTTAAACCTGCAGATCCAATACCTTTCCCACTGGTTAAGAAAAGATCTCAAAACAGACACCACTTAGTTACTCATTACACATTTATTGTACATTTTCACAATCTGGATGCGCCACAGAATTGGGGGCATGGGGTGAGGGAATGGGGGGCAGAGGACACTGGGATATTATGGGGGATCTAGAGCACAGCACCCCCACCCCCAGCATCTCTCCCTACCCTTTCATACCACATCTTAGATCTCCCTGCTCCGCCTCCACACAGAAACCTTGAGTGTGGGGGAAAGAGTTGGGGGGTCCCCTTGAGTGACAGTTTAAGGGACTGTACCCTCAGACCCCCCCCAAATTGTGCCATTTAAAAAGACGTTAGACCTTTCCTCTATCACTTCACCTAAGGAGAAGACAGGTCTCTCTGGGCTCAACCGCCCTGGAGAAGGGCAAGAACCCCCATCTTCCAACAAGTCCCACACATACATTGGCAGTGACTAGTACCCCCCACCCTGAATTCAGGATGGGGGCAGTCAGAGGAGCTGGGCAGTGAAGGAGGCAACACCCTCCAAACTGGGGAGGAGGGTTTTCAGTCCAACCCCCAGGAGGGATGGGGCCAGAGGAGACTTCAGGCAGGAACTGACAAGATTCTCTGCCCTGCTCCACTCCTCTCCAAGGCAGTGATGACCCCTCAGACATCCGCAGCCACCTCTCCCAAAAGAGATCAGATTGTGGCCAACCCCCAACTCTCCTGGTGGGAGGAGGATGGGGAAGATCAGACAGATGGGAGGGAGGGAGACCCCATGGGAATGTCAGTTGAGCCCTCCACATGAAAACTGGGAATCAGGAATGTGGGGAGAAACTCCATGTGGCAGAATTATTGGTCCATCATAACGCACTGAACTCCAAGACACTTACACACCAGCTCCAGGGAGGGAGAGGAGGGGACAAGAGGTTTGGAAAATGGGGTAGAGGAGGCAAACTGGACTACAGGGGTTAGGCGATGATTCGGGGGGCCAGAACAGCCTGGCTCCCCAAAAGCCCAGGCTCCCCACCACCTACAAATAATGTCATGCAAATAAAACTGTGATACAGTGACCAATGAGGACTAATTCCTCAGTGGAAAAAACCAAACTAACCAATCAACCACGGGTTGAAAGAATGAACAGAAGAGTGATGAACAAAAAAGGAAACTGAAAGGGATGTCAGTATACAAATGAATGCTAATTAACATGCTGGGAGCTCCCAGACCTTGGGATTCTTAGGACCAAGTGGGATAGGCCAGTCTCAGAGCCTCCCAAATAATGCAAAGATGCACCTAGGGAGGCCTGGACAATTGCTTTTTGTTTTTGTTCTTTGTAGGGAGGGTGGCGGTATGGGGAAGGCCAGGGTGGGAGGAAGGATCAGCTAAATCCAAGGAAAGGAGAGGAAGAGGGACTATTGCATAGCAGATGCAAATGAAGGAACTTGGGGCTGGTCAGGAAAACTGGGAAAGGGAAGGAAGGAAAGAGAAAGGTGATGGGAACCTCAGGAAGGGGTGTTAAAGGACAACCAGAAAAATCTTCTAGTAATAAAACTACAAACAGACCAAATATATATAATATTATATATGTATAAATAACAGCTGGCTATTTACAGGGGGGCACACACACAGACACACACACGGGTGGGGGGCTGGAAGATATGGCTGGGAGGTGGGGTAACGGCTGGGGATGGGTGGGGATGAGAGGCCCTTCTCTGGGCAGGCTCCTCAGGGGTTTAAGAGCTGAAGTAAACTATATAGACGGAAAAAGAAGGAAGAAGAGGGAGAGGGGAGAAAGAGGAGAGAAAGCAGTGTGTCAGGCCTGGCCCTGCTTCCACCCTCCCCACTCCCCAGCTGGCCAATATCCCTTCCCCTCTGGGCCTCAGATTATTCCCATGTAAAGCAAGGGGGGCTGGACAGGTGGGTTCTAAGGTCCCTTCAACTCCATGCCATGGCCTTGGGGCTAGAGACCCCCATGCCATGGCCTCTGAAACCAGGAGCACTTAAACAATGGCTCCCTAGCCATGTCTCAATTCCCCCAGGCCTTTCCTGCTCTCTAGTCCCCAATTCCAGGGTTCCCAGACTGGGGTCTTAGGCACAACAGGTTCTCAAGGGAGCAGTGGGGATCCACCAGCTTTCCTGTTTCCAAAAATCTTAGAATTGTCTACAACCAGACAAAGCGCAGGCTAAACAACATCAAACTTTTGGGCTCTACATGAATCAGAGCCACCGCTGGCAGCTTTATATGCTTTTTGCTGAATATGTGCTTTTTGCAGAACTCGTAGGGGAAACCTCTCCAAAGAAAAGGGCCCTACCCACTCCTACCATACTCACCAATGATGAGGATGAGGATGATGGCGCAAATCACTCCCAAGATGATCATCATCTGGAGGTGAGAGGGGAGAGTCAGTGAGATGGACCATGAAACCGCCATTCACCCACCAGTCCTTCTAACTGGTTCCACCCTTACCTTGAGGTTTTTCCACCAGTATTTGCGCTTGAGCTTGGCTGCACTTGTTTCAAACTGGGAGGCTCCTGCCTGGAGTGCATCCGCACGGTCGTCCAGCTCCGATAGCTTCTGGTCCCGCTCTAGGACCTTGTCCACATTCACCCTCATGATGTCCACCACCTGAAGAAGACCACAAGGCAGGGGGTGTGCCAAGGCCCACTACAATGAGGGCACTCTGGGACCACCATGTGCCTACATATATAACATGCATCCTGATGTTGCCAGGCCACAAATAGGTCATTTATGCCACACTTGAGCACATGCAAGAAACACATATTAGGAGCATGCTGATAGCCAGACATCTCAGATGTCTAAGCAGCACCCTCTATCGAGTTTCAAGCAGCCTGCCTGTCACCACAGCACATCTGCCCAGGCTGAAACACCCAGGCTAACAAAGCTAACACTTCGGGGACCTTCCAAGTGCATGCTGACAGGAATGGGGCACGGTATCTTTGTTCCAAAACTTATAAACGTGACCTGTCATCACCCCTAGCCCAAGTGGATCCCCACACTAGTTTGCCAGCCCACAGGGTCCTTCCCACTGCCCTTGGCACACCCTCCCCTCCCCAACTCACCTCATCCACCTGGGCCTGTGTCTGCTGCAGTCTTCTGTTACTGGTGAGGTTTGGAGGGGGCCCAGGGGGACCTCCCTCCCCAGCCGGGGCGGCAGGGGGGGCGGTGGCAGCGGTAGCCGACCTGAGGGGAAGAAACAAAGTAAGACCCAGGGCCTGAATGCTTCGGCCCCGCAGTCAGGGCTCCGCCCATCTGCCTGTCCATCCATCTGTCCCTCCCTTCTTCCTTCCCGGGAAGAAGGCCACCCGATGGGAGCCCTGGATACCGTCCGGCCACACCGCCTAAGATGCGTGACCTTGAATGAGACCCCCTCCCCCATCCAGGCCTCGGTTTCCCCGCCCGTTAAATGAGGACGGCCTCAGAGACAAGGTCTGGGGTCAACCCGAAATGACAGGGGCGGGGCTAGAGGGCAGACACCGGGTCTGTTCCTTCCCGCAGCCACCGCCCGCGCGCAGTCACGGGCGCTGGCCCGGCCTCCGGGCGTTGGGCGCGGGTCGAACCCTGCCCCCGTCCCCAAGGTGGCGGTCGGCTCAGGCCAGTGCGGGAAGGGCAAGGGCGGCTGACTCACATGGCAGGAGTAACGAGCGCAGGACTTCGCAGCGACAGAGATGTCGGCAGCACCGGCAGCACCAGCAGCGGAGACAGCTCGCGCTAGCTCCGACTGGCGCTGGCTGCCGGGGACGGGAAGATGGCGGCCGCACGTCACCCACATCCGGGCACTGCGGACGGGGGTGGGGCGCCTTGGTAACTGGTCCGGTGCCGGGCCGCGGGGGCGGGGCGGGGCGGGGCGGGGCGGGGCTGGGGGTCTGCCCGCGGGGCCGCCGTCTGGGCGCAGCCCGGTCCCCTCACCTCTCGCCGCTATTCGGCTGCGGCTTCCGCACGCTACCTGCCAGCTTGCCTCCGGGGACCAGAGACCACACAGCCTCCCCCAAGCCTCTAAATCAGTCAGCGCCCCTCCAGCCCAAGGTCTCACCCTTTAGCCAGGTCCCAATGCCTGGTGACTGGTCTTCAGCCCTTGGTACGGGCTGGGGGTGGGAAGTCAGAAAGGGTAAGTACAGGTCCCAGGGCAATGAGAATAACTGGGACCCTGGTGCTGAGGTGGAGTTGGGAACCACCCTGCAGGTGGATGTCCCAAAGGAGATCTGGAGTCCATGGGCCCTGAGTAGGAGGAGACTATGAAGGAAAGGATATGAGGCAGGCCCTTCCCCCATATCCTAGCTAAGTCACTGCGGTGTGAAAGTTACCCCTCCACACAACTGGAGTTCAGACCAGGGGTGCTTGGCAGGCTAGGACCGACTGAGGTAAGGGAAGCTTAGAACCCCAGGGAGGAGGTGTATGAGGCCTCCTCGCGGTGGGGCTGCTTCACTTACGTGGTGGCTGCGGACTGGCTAAAGCCTAGCTCTGGCCCAGAGTTGGGTCAGCTACCCTGGCTTCAAGGGGAGGCATCAGCTTTTTTCCCCAGGCACAGGGCCTGGGGAAAGAGACAGCTTTTGTTTTGTTTTGTTTGTTGTTGTTGTTTTGGTGAAAAGAGAATAATAGTACCCAGGTTACATGGTTTATACTTTATATGCATATTGGCCTCATAGATGTGACCTTGGATAGTTCCAGCCCTGTCTCTGGGCTTAAAATACATTATCTGTGTAGGCAGGAAATGTATATTTGTTAAATGGCTTGATCTGGAGCTTGGTGGAGAAGATTATCCATGGCCCCTTCCATTCCTGACTGATCTCTCCTTAGGTTTTATTAACAGACCCACCAGCTGCACATACCCATCCAGCTCATTCCCAGCAGGCCTGGCACCTCAACTAAGAGAAGTAGGGACACATGAACTGCCCATCTGGTGGTGTGGGTGAAGGCAAGTTTCAGGTGATGAAGGAGGCCTCTTAGGGGAGCCCTAGTGGGGGTCCTCACTGTGTCCCTAGAAGGGGAGAGGGGGTGCTGGTGGTCTTTGTCTCTGAGACAAACAGGAGCCAGCTTCTTCCCTCTCCCACCCAGGCTTTCCAGACCCTCCAGGTTTGAGAACCTTCCTCATGCAGCATCCCACCCCCTCCTAACAGAAGCCTGGGGACTGCTGTGTCACTAGAGGTGTCATTTCCTAGCTGTCTGGGTGAGGTGAGTGAGCAGGGAGCCTATATGTTGGGCGTGGGGACTCAGCAGATCTCAGATAAGATGCTCTCAACTCCATCCTCCTCTGAGGAGCAGCCACTTCCCCAGTCCTTGTGCAGGGACACACAATGTCTGATGGCTCAGCCTATGTGAAAAAGAAGAAAAGAGCGGCTTCCATGATGGCCTTAGATTCTGCTGTGGGGTGTTAGCTCTTGTGTTTTGGCCCCAAGACTACTCTACTATCTAACTGGAGAACAGAGATAGCTAATTATACACTCTTTAGTTCAAAAGCCACAGTATCTGTGTCTAAGGGAATGGTGGAAGGAGGTACAAATAGGCAGAGCCCCTCCTCCAACCCTGCCCCAACATCCTCCCTGCACTAGCTGTAGAGAAACTAGTGGAGGACTTGTCAGGATGTTAGACGTGGGTTTAGGAATGATTCCCATTTCCACCCATGGCAGAGTCCAGTACATGGAAAGGACAGAATGCAAAATAAATTTCCTGAAGTGTGTAGCTTGGAAAGCTGGCACATTGCTATCGAGCTATTGGATCCTGGGGTGGGGGAGGGGGGGACAGCAGCAACATAGAAGTGAGGGTGTGATCCATGAAGTCAGGAACTGGGAGGATTTATCTCAGAAAGAGGACTCTCACTGAGCAGCCCCTCCCCTGCATCCTGTGCTGTGGTGCGAAGGAACTCCCCAAATTTAGATCAATGGTGGAGACAGCAGGGGGAAGGGTGGGATGACAGAGCTTACCTGAAAATGAATAAGAGAATGTTTTCTTCAAGCAGATAGAATGGAAACCCAAATAAGGGTGAGTTGAACTAAAGAAAAATAAGATAATTGTATAACTAAGAGCTGGCTTCTACATTTACCTTCTTCAGGGGTTGTTAGCTGAATCTCGGGGCCCACTCCCAACGCTTATTCAAAGGATGTGGGAGGGTGCCCAAGCACACTTCTAACAAGTACCTCTGGTGATTCCAATGTAGGCACTTTAATAAAGTTTTTCATTTATTATTTTTGCCTGTTTTAACACACTGGCTGAGAAGTTGGGATGAAAGGGGGCTTGGTCATTTCTACAGATTCATGGACTTCCTCCATCCACATGAGTCAAACAAGACCAAAGTCTTAATTAATTTCAGAGACCCTGTGTGTCCCTCATCATAGCATATAAATCAAGGCCTCCTAATTAGGAAAAATGAAGCATGCCCTTGGGAGTGCTGCTTGGAACACAGGCCCAGGGGCTAGCACCACCACCATCCAATCAGCTGCTCAAAACTTGTGACCTCTGGCTGAGCCAGTCAGGAAGGATCTGGGCTGCCTGCCAAGCCCTGGGCTCCTGGAGGGAAGAGAAACTACTGGGGACTTACTGTGTACCAGGGGTTTTACAGGGATTGCCACATGTGCTCAGGTTTTTAAATACGCAAATAATGTGACTGACTGCATTCTCCTTGCAAAATATTAAGACGTTACACATAAAGCTGAAGTTCCTTTGGTCACCCCCAACTCATTTGTATTTTTGTTTACTTCCTGGAAGGTTTCAGTGCAGCCTCCCTTCTTGGAAAAAAAGTTTTGTTATATTTATTTTTTTCATTTCCAAAATACAATATCACCCTCATCTCGCTGAGGATAATATTTTTTAAATTTAATATTAGACTTTATTTATTTGTAATTTTTATTTTTCAATTATAGTTAATGTACAGTATTATATTAATTTCAGGTGTATAACCCAGTGATTAGACATTTATATAACTTATGAAGTGATCACCCTAATAGATATCACTCATCTAATATCATACAGTTTTTTATTTTTTTAAATAGCTATATGATACTGCTGATAGTAAAGTGTGATAAGTTCATTTTGCTGCTTTTTAAAAAAGATTTAATTTATTTATTTTTTCCGAGAGGAGAAGGGAGGGAGAATGAGAGGGAGAGAAACATCAATGTATGGTTGCCTCTTGTATGCCCCCAACTGGGGACCTGGCCCGCAACACAGGCGTGTGCCCTGACTGGGAACTGAACCTGTGACCCTTGATTTGCAGGCTCAATCCACTGAGCCACACCAGCCAGGGCACCACACACAGATATTACAGTATTATTGACTATATTCCCTATGTTGTACCTTACATTCCCATGACTCTTGAAACTACCAATTTGTACTTCTTTTAATTTTATTTTTATTTATTTACTTATTTTTAGAGGGGAAGGAGAGAGGGAGAGAAACATCAATGTATGGTTGACTTTCATGCATCCCCTGCTGGGAGTTGGCCTTCAGGGAACCCGCCTGCAACCCAGGCATGGGTCCTGACTGGGAATCGAACCATGATCCTCTGGTTCGCAGGCCTGTGCTCAATCCACTGAGCTACACCAGCCAGGGCCAATTTGTACTTCTTAATCCCTTCACCATTTCACCCATTCTTCAACCCTCCTCCCATTGGGCAGTTGTCAAAATGCTCTCTGTATCTATGAGTCTGTTTCTGTCCTACTTGTTTCTTTTGTTTTTTAGATTTCACCAATAAGTGGAATCATGTGACATTTGTCTTTTTCGGTCTGATTTATTTCACTCAGCACAATACCCTTTAGGCCTATCCATGTTGTAAATGGCAAGATTTGATTCTTTTTTTTTTTTATATTTTATTTCTTTTTTTAGAGGTGGGGAAGGGAGGGAGAAAGAGTGAAAGAGAAACATCAATGTGTGGTTGCCTCTCACATGTCCCCTACTGGGGACCTGGCCCACAACCCAGGCATGTGCCCTAACTGGGAATCTAACTGAGAATCAACTGGCAACCCTGTGATTCGCAGCCCATGCTCAATCCACTGAGCTACACCAGCCAGGGCAAGATTTGATTCTTTTTTATGACTGAATCATATCCTGTTGTATATATGCACCATTTGTTTTTTATTCACTCATCTATTGATGGACACTTAGGTTGCTTTCATGTCTTAACTATTGTAAATAATACCAAAATGAACATATGGGTGCATATGTCTTTTTGATTTAGTGCTTAAGGTTTCTTTGCATAAGTTCCACCCAGAAATGGAATTGCTGGGTCCTTTTTTTTTCTTGTCATATAACCTTTGTTTTAAAGTTCTATTTTGTCTATTTTGTTATTGTTTTTATTTTCATGAAGTATCTTTTCCCATCCCTTTACTTTCTGAGAAGTTGGAATGAAAAGGGTCTGGGTCATTCCATCTGAAATAAGTCTCTTATGTAAGGAAGGATCTTGTTTTATTATCCATTCAGCCACCTTATGTCTTTTTTAAAATTTATTTATCTTCAGAAGGGAAGGAAGGAAATATCAATGTATGGTTGCTTCTGGTGCATCCCCTGCTGGGAACTGGACCCTGCTGGGAACTGGCCCCTGCTGGGAACTGGCCTGCAACCCAGGCATCTGCCCTGACGGGTAATCGAACCACGATCTCCACTTTTTGTCTTTTGATTGGAACATTTAATTATAGATATGTATTTATTGCCTTTTGTTTACATTTTTTCATCTTTTTTTCTTTTTCTTAAAGTAGATCCTTTAACATTTCTTGTAGTACTCATTTAATGTTGTTGAACTCCTTTAGCTTTTTCTTATCTGGAAAGTTCTTTATTTGTCCTTTGATTATAAATGATAGCTTTGCTGGATAGAGTACTCTTGGTTGTAGGTCCTTGCTTTTCATTACTTTGTATATTTCATGCCAGTCACTTCTGGCCTGCAAAGTTTCCGTTGAGAAATCAGCTGACAGTCTTATGGAAGCTCCCTTGTAGCTAACTAACTGCTTTTCTCTTGCTGCTTTTAAGATTCTCACCTTTGACATTTCAATTATGACATGTCTTGGTGTGGGCCTCTTTGGATTCATCTTGTTTGGGACTCTCTTGTGCTTCCTGGACTTGTATGTCTATTTTCTTCACCAGGTATTTCATTATTATTTTTTCAAAATGTTTTTTTAATATGACTTTGGTGGGTTTTTAAAGGATTTTTATTTATTTATTTTTAAAAGACTTTTAAATTTATTTTTAGAGAGCGGGGAAGGGAAGGAGAAAGAGAGGGAGAGAAACATCAATGTGTGGTTGCCTCTCACATGCACCCCACTAAGGACCTGGCCTGCAACCCAGGCATGTGCCCTGACTGGAAATTGAACCAGCAACCCTTTGATTCACAGGCCAGCACTCAACCTACTGAGCCACACCAGCAGGGCAGATTTTTATTTGCTTTTTATAGAGGGGGAAGTGAGGGAGAAAGAGAGGGAGAGAAACATCAGACACCCTAAACTGGGGACCTGGCCCACAACGCAGGCATATGCCCTGACTAGGAATCAAACTGGTGAGCTCTTAGTTCACAGGCTGGTGCTCAATCCACTGATCCATACTAGCCAGGGCTCAAATAGGTTTTCAATTTCTTGCTCTCTCTTCTCCTTTGGGCATCCCCATGATGCAAATGTTGGTCCACTTGAAGTTGTCCCAGAGACTCCATAAACTATTCTTGTTTTTTTAAATTCTTTTTTTCTTTTTGCGGTCCTAATGAGGTGTTTTCTGCTTTTTTATCTCTCAACTTGCCTATTTGATCCTCTGCTTCATCTACTCTATTGTTGATTCCTTTTAATGTATTCTTCATTTCAGTTATTGTAGTCTCCATTTCTGTCCGGTTCTTTTTAATGTTCTATATCTCAATTTTGAGGTTTCCTATCTCTTTGTTGAAGCTCTCACAAAGTTCATTTACTCTTCCACTAAGTTCATTGAGCATCCTCATAACCAGTGTTTTGAATTCTGCATCTGGTGGATTGCATAGCTCCATTTTTGTTTAGTTTTTTTCTGGAGTTTTCTTTCTTTTGGAACATGTTTGTCTCCTCATTTGGCTGCTTCTCTGTGCTTGTTTCAATGTATTACTTAGAGCTGGCATGTCTCCAGATCTGGTCTTGGTAGAGTGGCATTATATAGATGTCCTGTAGGGCCCAGTGGCACTGCCTCCCTGGTCACCTGAGCTGGGTGCTCCAGGTGTGTTCCTTCCCATGTGGATTGTGTGCACCCTGCTGTTGTAGTTGAGCCTTGATTGCTGTTGGCACATCAGTGGGAGGGATTTATCCCCAGGCCAATTGACTGTGAGGATTAGGTATGACCATATGGAAGATCTGCTGTTCATGGGCCAACTCCATGGAGCAGGATTCCCTTCAATGGGACTTTGGTGCCCGCTAAATCCACCCCTTAAGTGTGTTGCTCATGAAGGCACTTTAGCATAGTCTGAAGCTGTCCACTAGGTGCACCGGCTCTAGGGCCTCCTGGGAAGTGCAAGCCAAGATCAGCTGCCACCTGTGCCCTGCCTGGGGCCACCCAGCCACCCCGAATGCACTACATGCACTACAGAGCAACCTGCAGGTGGCCGCTACTTGTGCTGGGCTTGGAGGCTCCCAGGAGAGGCCAAACTGTGAACCAAGACCAACTACTACTGGGCCTGGGCCACTTAGCAAGGGGTACAGGGCATGCCAAGGCCAGATGTTGCTTGTTTGAGAGATTTTGGGGACAGTCAGAAGCATGAGACAGAAAGGACACTTTTATGGAAAACCCCCTGGAAACAGCTTGGGTGGGGCAGGGTCACTGGCAATAACTAGGGTGTGGTAAACTGTGCTAGTGAGGTTGACAGAGGCTCAGATATGGTGCCCACCTGCACCTGCAGGGGGAGGGCTCAGCAAAGAAACAATGGCTTCTGCCAGCACTTCTCTCTGGGAGAAAGCTGCTGCCCCCACCACCCCTCATTCTGATGCCAGACAGTCCAGTTTATCCCTGTATGCCCTTGGCAACTTTCAAACTGCTGCCCAGTACTGGAACTCAGAGCTAGTGAGCTGGAGTAAGTCTGTTTGTGGGGCCTTCTGCCAGGAATGCCTGGGACTACAGCAGCCCTCTGGCTCATTCAGCCGTAACCCCAGCTGGTTTTCACAACCAGAACTTACAGGGACTTCTCTTCCCGGCACTGGAACCCTGGGATGGGGATCCTGGTGTATGGCTCGGACCCCTTGCTCCTCAGAGAAGACCTCCACTCCACAGCTAAGATGCCCCTTCCCGTTTTCAACCATCACATGTGGGTGAGGAGCCAGCCCTTTCCTATCTCTCTCCTTCCAGTCTCAGCATGGCTTCTTTATACCCTTAGTTGTAGGACTTCTATTCAGCTAGAGTTCAGGCAGTTCTCAGTTCTCAGTGATTGTTGGACTGTAGTTTAGTTGTAATTTTAATGTTTGTGGGAGGATGTGAGATCAGTATTAGATTTTAAACTAGGCAATAGATAAAATCAAAATTCAAAAGTTACAAAAGGAATGTTCAGTGGATCCTGGTTCCAAGATGCCCAGGAACCCTGCCTGACACAGCTGCTGTCTCCAGTCTTGTAAATATTTATAGATACTTTTAAAAAATACAAATAGTAACAGACTATATGTAGTGAATTGCCCCTTCAATTTCTTTTTTACTTCCTAATTATAGAGGGTTTTGTTTGTTTTTTCTTTTTGTTCCCTAGTATCTCAAATCTCCAGATTTGATTGGCTTTTTAAAAATACTGTGTACAGATGGGATTGTCTCTTGTTCCTTTTAGAGGCTTTCCTCCAAAGTCTGCTGGTCTGTGGCTCTCCCTTCATATTTAATAGGGAGCCTTCAAGAGGATGACTGGAAGCCATGTAAGTGTGTGTGTAGAGGGAGGGGACTTCACTGGCCATCAGTTTTGCTGTAGGACAGAGGAAGCCTTTTCATAGACTCCCACGTGTTGATAGGTGACAAGCTTCCCCTGGGGCCTTACTCTTTTTTGAGAGAACAGTATCTTCCATTCTCCATCCCCTGCCCTTGATGGGGGCATGGATCTGGAGTAGGGTCGGGGCTCCTATTTCTAGCTTCAGTCCTCAGCTCTGCTAGACCTGGTGTCCCCGACTTCAAATACTCCTCGAAAATGAGCATGAGGAAGGAGGAGTGGTATGACTCAGAGGCAAAAGGTGCAGGAGCCCCAGGGGTTTCATCACTGTACAGACTCTCAGCCACCCTTGTGTTTAGCCAGGCCAGACCCGGAATCTGGGGACTTACAGGACATTCAGGCACCGTGTCCTCCTGATGCCCTCTGCCCTGCTTGGTCTGTCACACTTCAGCTGCTGTCCAGCCTCTAAAACCTCTTGAAATCCTTTGCCGCTGTCTTCTCTCCTGGTCTCTCAGTCCTTATAGATTTACACCTCTTTGACTCCTCTCCTGTTATTTAATTAGCCTTTGGAAAGGAGAGAAGACAAATGTTCATGGCCAATCTTCCACGTTTAACTGGAAATCTTACCACAGTTTATTTAACTAGTCGCTCAAGGACCAGGCTTTTAGCTTGTTTCCAGGTTTTTCTTGTTTGTTTGTTTTCTATTACAATAGTGTTCTCAGGAATGTTGTTGTAAATACCTGCCATGATCAGTCAACCCTCAGTCCTATGAGAGAGGTATAATCTTGATTTTAAATTCAAAGAAACCTAGGCTTAGAGAAATGCCTTGATTTTTTTTTTTTTAGGTTGGCTAAATGGTGGACTCCCAGGCACCTGTTCAGGGAGGACGGGTTTGGGTAGGGCCTGTTGTCCAGTGTTCCTGTGGGGACAGCCCTGATTAGACTGGTGAAGCTCTGATCACTTGCTACCTGTTTGACCAGGGAGCCAGTTGCTATCACTGCAGCAGAACAAGACAGACCAGCACTCGAGGCCACTGGGAAGCAGAGTAGTGTGGGTGGAGGAGCCACATGCCAGAGCCCTGTGTGGGCAAGACAAGATACAAACAGGTCAGAGTCTTCTGGAACTAGGAGATGGGAACATCTCCTGGTCCCAAACCCTCACTCTCCATTCATTGGAGATTCACTGGTGTTAACAAGCTCCTCTAGCCCTGGCTGGTGTAGCTCAGTGGATTGAGCGTGAGCCTGCGAACCAGATGATTGTGGTTCAATTCCCAGTCAGGGCACATTCCTGGGTTGCAGGCCAGTTCCCGGCAGGGGATGCACAAGAAGCAACCATACATTGTTGTTTCTCTTCCTCTCTCCTCCCCTTCCCCTCTAAAGATAGATAAAATATTAAAAAAATAAAATGGGAATTAGACTCTCTCTCTAGTTAAAAAACAAACAAACAAACAAGCTCCTCTAGACAGTGAGTTTGGCAAGAAGCCATATTTTCCTTATTTCCCTCCATATACCTGCCAAGCCCAGAGCCTACTAATAGTGCTCAATAAACTCTCATAATAATGAGTCAGCTGATTTGGTCCAACAGACAGGAGACTTGGGTTCTAGTCCCAGTTCTCCCTATCTGTGTGATGTCCTGAAGCAAATGGCTTTCTCCTTGGGCCTCATTTCTCTAATTTGTTAAATGAGGGCTCTTTCATTCCACACAGCTAGGCATTCTCCTGGCATCAAGAATTGCAATAACACACAAGGAATTATTAAAACACTGTCAATTTTACCTCAATAAGGCTGAAGAGAAAACATATCATGAGATCTTTGATGAACATAATAAAGACACTTGCCAACACAGTATTACTGGATTAAATGTCTCCATTTACCTGCATGCATCAAAGCCCAATCAAGCATGAATAGGGATTTGCATTCAAGAAAGTAAAGGCTTTTTTAAGGAAATGGCACCACAACTGGAGTCACAGGTGAGATCATGCTCAAAGACTTTGCTCCTGATGGCTTCCAGGAGATGGGTATGAGGGGAAAAGTCATTAATCATGGCAGCTAAAGGAGTTGGGGTCATGGGCTCAGCTGACTGGTTGAGGCCAGTGTAGGGAGTAGTTGACCATTGTATCAGGTCCTGATGCCAACCAGGCATTGTTCTGTCTGGTTGCAGGACGGTGTGGTTTGTAGGTGCATTGAACTTTCATGGGCCTGGGGATTGAAATAACTGAAATCAGGATGTTATCTTTAGCTTGAAGGAAACTCTGTTTCTATGGTCAACAGACTTGAAGCTTTGTTCTTAGACAGTTTGATGCTGACCAGAATCTGATGTTCTAAGGGCCTGTTGCTTAAGGGAAGCAATGGAGGGACAGAGAGAAAAAATGGCCATATTAAAGAAATGAAGTTTCATGCCCTGTCTGGTGTGACTCAGTGGATTGAGTGCTGGCCTGTGAATCAAAGTGTCTCTGGTTCAATTCCCAGTCAGGGCACATGCCTGGGTTACGGGCCAGGTTCCCAATGGGGAGTATGAGAGGTAACCACACATTGATGTTTCTCTCCCTCTCTTTCTCCCTCCTTTCCCCTCTCTCTAAAAATAAGTAAAATCTTAAAAGAAAAAAAAAGAAATGAAGTTTCTGCATGGTCAGCTCAAATATATTTAAGCTGAAAAGAATCTGAGGGCTCACACACCGTAACTGGGAACAGCCTGGTGCTCACATGATGTCAGCAGGGATCTCTTTCTCCTTTTCTGGCTGTGCTGGCCTCTAGCTTAGCTTCATTTCCAAACAGAAGTAGCTGCCGGCTTTTTAAATACCATAGTTTGGCCCTGGCTGGTGTAGCTCAGTAGACTGAACACAGGCCTGCAAACTAAAGGATTGAGGTTTGATCGAGGTTTGACTCCCAGTCAGGGCACATGCCTGGGTTGCAGGCCAGTTCCCAGCGGGGAACACACAAAGGCAACCATACATTGAAATTTCTCTCCCTCTCTCCTTACCCTTCCCCTCTAAAGATAAATTTTTAAAAAATCTAAATACCATAGTTTGTATGTTTTCTTTAATGTCTGTAGTTTAAATTCCGAAAGTTCCTAAGAGTATACGGAGAAAGTCTCTCTCTGCCCCTGCATCCCAGCCACTTAGCTTCTGCCCCCACACCCGGTGCTCCCAGTCCCTGTGCCTCCTTCCGGCGCCGTCTGTGTACACAGACTTCCACTGCTTCACACAAAGGGAATCAAACTGTTATCGACTCTTCTGTGCCTTACTTTAGTCATATAACTCGGAGATCATTCCATAAAGTGTAAAGTTTGCCTTTTTTGTGGATGAATAGTATTACACTGTAACATAATTTAACCAATCCCTTGTCGACATTTAGATTGTTTCCAATCTTTCGCCTATACAAGCAAAGCTACAAAAACTAATCTACACGTTCCCATTTTACCTATATGCAAATGTGTAGGACTAATTCCTAGAAATAAAAACCCTAGGTCAAAGGACATGGGTATTTGTGATTTTTATTGATTTTGACGGATATCACCAAATCACTTTTTGTAGATGTTATCAAATGTGTATTTAATGTATGTCTTCTCTTTTTTGACTTCTGTGTTTTGTTATCATACTTAGAAATGTCTCCCCTATCCAAACTACTTCTGTGGTATTCTTGACCAAAATATGTAACCTCAGTGTAAGCATGAGAAAACATTGGACAAATCCAAACAGAGGGACATTCTGCAAAATAACTCACCAGCCTTCATCAAGTGTGTCAAGGGGGGAAAAAAAAGACCAAGGAATTGTCTCAGATTGGAAAAAGGATAAGGAGACATGCAACTAAATCCAATGTGAAACCACGGGTTAGGTCCTAAATGACAAAGAGGGCATTAGTTGAAAAACTGGCAAAATTTAAATAAGACTTGTAGATTAGTTAATAGCATTGTATCAATACTGACTTGCTGATTTCAATAATTATATCATGACTATGTAAGATGTTAATGTTTGGAGAGCTGGGTGAAGGGTGTATTAGAAATTCTGTACCATTTTTGCAGTTTTTGTGTAGGTCTATTTTATTCAAAATAAAAGGTTAAGAAGGTCGAGATTTCTTGGAGTTTATAGTTTTATTTTTTATACTGTAATCTTTGATCCATCTAACATTTCTGTAAAGTATTACCAGTATACCGTATTCTCCTGTAGATGGTTAATCAGTTCTTTTATTGACTAATCCCACTTTTTGCCACTGATATTTTTATTTTTTAATTATCTATTTGTAAAATTAAAGTAAAAAATACATGACAACATTTACCATAAGTGTACAGTGCAGTAGCATTAAGTATATTCACATTACTGGGCAACGACCTTAAACAGTGGTTTAAGGTGGTCGCTACCCCTTAAACAGTGCGTCTCCATCCCCTCCTTCCCCCAGCCCCTGGCAACCACTGTCCTATGTCTATATGAATTTGATTACCTTTGGTACCACACGTAAGTGCAACCAAGTAGTATTTGTCTTTTTGTGACTGGCTTATGCTGACTAACAAGCCACTAATTTCACAATAAAATGGAAACCTGTTTCTGATGCTAATTGGCAAAGCCTTTGGTGTTGAATAAGAAGCAAATAGTTGAAGTGCTTGTAGTGGCTACCTCTGGAGTGGATGCGTGAATCAAGGCAAAGAAGGGTTAAGTGTGTTGCTGATCACACAGCCAAGAAGGGGGCACTTTGAACCTAGGATTGGCTCCATAGCTTGCTCCCATAGCCTTTGCCCTGGCTAGAGTTCACATAAGAAAGCCAAGACTTGGAAACCAGCAGCATCTGATTGGTGTCTGAAGACAAGAAGTAGTGACCACCAACATTTAAGGGGCAAGCAAAGGAGACAACCCAGCAGTATGTCCCCAGTGACTGGCACACTGTAGGCCCTCATTCAGTATTCATTGGATGAGTCTGAGAAGCAGCAGCCAGAATAGCAGGAGATAAACTAGGGGAACCACTTCTTAGAAGCCAACAGAGGAAAAATTTTTAAAAGATAAGAGTGGTCAATATTATATGATAAAAGGAGACCAAGCTAAAGGCTGAGAAGTGACCTCTGGTTTTGGGAACAAGGGAGCCATTGATGATGAGCAGTTTCTTAGGCTGGTAGGGGCAGGAATGTGACAAACGACCAGCTCTCCAAAAAAAGTATCCATTTATGTACGTACTTAAGCTTATTATAAATTTTACTGATATAAAAGTATGTAACAAAATATACAAATAATAAAACATACCATATTTTTAAATAATAAATTTCACTCTTGTATCCATGATTTCATAAATGGAGTTGTATCCTAATTACAGGTGTAGTTCCAACATGAATATTGGTAGATTATTCATATTTTTGAGTAAGATAAACAGTGAAACAATGAAGATATGTTGAAACCTCTGGTTCCTCAATGGCTTGAGTGACTTAGGTACTCTTGTCCAAAATGCATAAACTCAATCTGAACATGAGAAAACACTGGACAAATCTGGTAATAGTTTACAAATCCAAGGAGAATATTTCCTCCATTTTTTGTGCTATTCACAATGCAACAGTTATAGACATGAAACTTCTAAACAGAATCTGCAGTATTAACATTTTCTCCATTACCTTCTTAAATCTACACAATCAACAAAATATATGTTGTGTTTGCCCATTTCTATGGTGTGAAATACTGCCACCAAGTCCAATTTCAAACTATGAACTAAATGTCTGAATGCAGAAGAGATACACAGTAGTATAACATTATATAGTATCTCTACCATACAGATACAATAAATTTAAATAACCTTGAGCATATAATAGTAAAATGTAAAGTGAACAGAAAGTACTGAATTTTGAGTATTTATTACTGGCTTTTAAATATAATTTATTTAATTATAAGTTTACATAATTTTTTTATAGTTGCATTTGACAACTGGTTTACAAAATTTCTGTAAAACAAAGTTAGCTTTCACAAATCACTAGAACACACCCCTGGGTGGGGGTAAAAGCCAGACTGGAGTGGGATGTGACTTTCCTGGTCAAGCCTCTAACCACTGCCAGCAATGTTCACCTCCTTTGCCTTTCCTCACAATCTGCTCCCCTATCTCTGCTCTGGCCACACTCAGGACCTTACTCTAATTGCTCTTGTAGAAGCAATGCTTTTCCTATCTTGGACAAATAATCACTACTCCACAGCATGTCTAAATCTCCTTTGTAGCACTTATCACAAGTTGCTACTAAATTACTCTGGAAGTATCGGGAATTGTTTCTCCAATGGCCAAGGCTGAGTATGGGTCATACTCATATTTGTTCCCTTAGTAAATACCACAGAGTCTTGTACATAGTGAGTGCTCGGTAAGTATTTATAGAATGAATGCTCAGGATGAAAGGCTGCCAGGAGAAAAAATACATGGTCAGGGAAAGGTTTTATGTGTGAGGCATTACCTGAGAAGCTACACCTGAAAGCATCTCCTTGGATGCCTTTAGCTGACTTAGAATGGACTGGGTTCCCCCCTTCCCAATATACACTACACCCAGAAACATGACTCTGAGAACATTCATCCTGTGACAAGTTAGAAATTCAGATTCTTGTAGTTTGTATGTGTAATACTTAATAGTTTATATGTGTTTTAACAACTTTTGAATGTATTATTGTCATGTGTTAGCAGGCAGAGATGCGGAAGTAGTCGCCCCTGTGAACTATAGGTTTGCCAAGCTTCTGGGTGGGAAATCCAACCACCACGGACCCTCCCCATTCCCGGAACAGGCGGTCTTTCTGGCCATATTGAGATAGACTTGACAACAAACCACTTGTGACTTTTGTAACGCCAAGTACACCCAACATTAACGATTATTTTATAGAAAACCAAAGGTACACAAAATGACTCTTTGATCCTGCCAGCTTTCAAAAGTAAAAAATACACAAACATTTAAAACCTTACTAGCAACTGAAAAAAACAAACAAAAGCCTGACACTCTCTACAAGTTGACGCAGCTCCAGAAAGAAAACCACTTACACTAACAGAACAATTAAATCAAGACTAACTAAGAGCTAAATCTACCTCCACATAAGGTGGAATAAAACCAAATACTAATAGAAAAAGCCTATTATTAGCAAGGAAAAGGTGTAGTGATCGCCAGAAAGAATCAGACAGGAGTAACCAGGGTGTTGCAAGTCCTGATTACGCAGAGTCGTTAATCACGAATCATGCGAACTCCAATCATCATATTCATATCTGTTCTCCAAAAAGGAGAAACAGGTAAGGATTATCCTATCTGACGATACTTATGCATGTAAGACATCCCGCACTCCCTGAAAAGCATTCCGCTGTAAAATAGGGTGAGTAAATAACGCGTACCCTGAGCTATCTAAAATTAGATTCTTCCTTTTCTGTTGCTGCATTTATTTGCAGATCTTTCAAAAACAGATTTGTTTTTCTTCCTCACTTGGCTGCAGAAGGGATATAATTCCTCCCAGAATGCTCCATTCACGAGCATGCAGCCCTAACCTTTTTGCGCCATTTATTTACATATCTCCGCCCACTGCCTTCCGCCAAACTTTTACCGTAATAACCAAAATAAAAGCG
Source organism: Sturnira hondurensis (assembly GCF_014824575.4). Lineage (NCBI taxonomy): Eukaryota > Metazoa > Chordata > Mammalia > Chiroptera > Phyllostomidae > Sturnira > Sturnira hondurensis. Next base: position 4,477,232 of record NW_028092466.1, on the reverse strand, counting down.
ACACATATTATCTTATAGTCTGCAAGGCTGGAAAACAGTCTTCCGTTTCTCTAGTAATTTGACTACCCCAATTCTCCCCTTAAATTTGTATAAGTTTTGATGTTACTCTAAAATTAATTTCATTACAAAGCACTAAATAAAACTCGGATAATCCCAGACTTGACAAATTAACACTAAAATCCTCCACCAAATGCAGTTTTAGAGGGGCTTCCTCCTTCCAGGAAAGGTGAATGGTCCCTTGCTCCTCCATTCTTTCTTCCTATGTTCCCATGAAAGTAATCAGAAAGGTTTCTTTTTCAGCCCAAAGACGCTGATGAATAATGCCACTTCAGTGACAGCTGGGAGAGCACTGTGGAAGGCATGTAGTGAGTTTAGGGTCCCTTCCAATAAAAACACCCAAATCCCCAAATGAGATCCACTCCCAAAATATATGTGGGGCAGGATTTCAAAAGACTTCAGGAGCTTCACTGGGGTGGGGGAAACCTTCACATTTAGGGTAAACCTTCCTCCCCCATCCCCAAACATTGGATATTACTGTACCTGCAGAAGACAAAAATGTACCAGTACATGGTACACTCCCAACGTTCAAATATGAAAAAGGAAAGGGCCACAGATGCACTACAGTGAGCCCCAATGGCTTGGGAATGCACCTGAGTCAAGGAAAGCCTTAGGATGGATAGGTAGTATGTGCCAGAAAAAGCCAGTGGTGAGGCTGGCATCTGCAATCAGGTTCATTTCTTGCTTCCTTGATAATTGCAACGGCCAGAGCCAGCAGCTCTGTCTTACGAGTTTTAGGATAGCCTTGTGAGTAAAGGCCAGAGCTGAGCCTGCACAGTTGGACCCCAGGCTACACCCAACCCATATCGAGGGGCCAGCCTGGACCCTTCAGATGAGGTAGGAATAGGCTCCCCATCTACCCCAGGCCACACAAGAATGCTCACAGTGACTTGAAACATTCTGTTGGAATCACCCTCCAGCACCCTGGTGCTCTTCGTCCACAATTCAATTGTCAAGTCTTCCCTGATCCATTTTCCTCAAGTCCTCTGTCCTTTCTGAGTTCCCACAGTGCTCTATATCTTCACACACTCCTATAGTACAGTGCTTATCACACTGAATCACAGGGTCTGCTTCCTTCTCAAGGTAAAACGCTGTGTTTTATCCCATTGGGGATCTTCAGTGCACAGTAGGGGCTTAACAAATGATCTCAGATTATATTAAATCTGCATTGCCTATGATCTTTCAAATGGAGCAGATTGTAGTGTCTGACACAATATTGTGTCCCTCCCAAAGTGGCTGAAGGGAGTCGTAACGGAAATGGGCCTTATGGGAAAGGTGCGCAAGCAGAAAGGATACAGAGGAGGCTCTGGGTACTGTTGAACATGGAAACTCCTGAGAAGAAACCGGTCAGCTCCACTGCAAAGAGGCCCAGGGTGACAGAGAGCGCTGCCACCATCCTGCAGAGAGGGGAGTTGGTTCAGGCCTTCTGGACTTCTAAGAGCCCTCCACTCCCACTACTAATTAATTCTGACCACCCCGCCCCAAGTGCTCACTGAATGTCCTGTTTCTCATACTCCTCGGGAGTAAACGTGAGAGGCAGGCAGGCCTGGATGTTGCTGTCCTGGAGATCAAGCCGGGCAGAAAGAAAGAAAGAAAAGTGAAAGAGGGGAAGGCGGCAGGGGATGGGAGGACCCGACTAGGTCAGGTCCTGGAGAACTAGGGGGGTTGGCCTGGGAACACCCCAAAGTGGGAATGCGGACAGGAGGAAGGTGGTCGTTGGTCTTACCCGGGACCAGAATAAGGTGATGACGACCACTAGATGCGCCAGGAGCGTCAGAAAACGAGAGGGTACGAGTCCTGAGATCCGGCCCATGGTCCCTAGAGGCAGGGGCACCGCCTGGAGCAGGGGCCGTGGTTTCTAGGGCTAGAAGCTCAGGGATGGCCACTTCTGAAGTCCCCCAGAAAAGCAGGCAAAAATTCGTCCGCCTCTTTCCCGCCGACTCAGGTACTGTCCAGTTGCCTTGGCAACTGCATAAGAGGGCGCGCTGGGAACAATCTTTGCAAATCTCGCGAGACCAGTACATTTTCGAGCCGCTGTGAGCCACCGGGAGAGCCGACTCAGCCGAGCTGTCCATGACTGTGTGGCGTGGCCCATAGTCACGGCCTGGCCCCGCCGACCCGGCCCTGCGCGGCCCGGCCCCGCCAAGTCTAATCTAGTTGGTCCGACGAACGGAAACCCGCCCTGCACTAGCCCGGTACTTCCCATTCTCCCTGTTGCCCACGCCGGGAGCGGCCCGGCCCTCTATCCCCAGCTCCCGCTGTGTTGCCCAGGATGACCCTCTGCGTAAGAGTTGCTCTGCCATCGCCAGGCCGGACTTGGGGCAACGCCATGCCCAGGCACGGACACTCTCCTTCACTCCTCCCCATCCCTCTAGTCTCCCATTTCCCTGGGCCAGACGAGAGGAGGGGAACCCAACATGGAGAGGTGGATATCCCTACATGGTCCGGCTGTCGCTTATTTTCACGAAGCCTCTGCTTGTCCGAGGACCCGAGACCTGAACCTTCCTGATTCTAGTCCCCAACCCACCTCCGGACTCCCACGACAACTTCGCTCAGTTTGGAGAGGGATTTGCAGAGGGTAGAAAATGGCCGGCTGTCTTGAAGAGAGATGTGTTTTGGTAAGAAAGTAGACGCCACCTAGAAAGAGGGGACGTGGAGTGGAGTAAGGAAATAGTACCCAGCGCCCCTGGGAGGCAAGGAGCAGGTGACTACCTAGACTCTACTCCTATTTCTTTAGCTCATTGAGATGTGGATGAAGCATCCAAGATGTGGATGGATAGTAAGAAGTTAGGAAAATTTCCTGGCAAGAGGAATGAAGGAATCGGAGACAAAATAATTAAACAAACCCGAGCAATGAACAGATTGCTAATAAATTGCAAGGTTTTATCTTCCCTAACCAAGGACACTTAGGGGCATATAGTTTATACCTCTCCTCCTCAACGGGAGAGTGAGTAGCTTGAATCACCCAGGTCTGGGAGATAGAGGACTGAGACCCAGTTGATATCATTAGTGCCAGGCAAACCCCAGGATGGAAAAATTTAGGGAAATAACAAAAATGCCCAATTAGAGCCAGACAAATCTAAGATAAAAGTAAAGCAGTGTAGCTGACCAGAGAATGATCCCAAACTTCCCTATAACCTCATTTTGATGCATCATCATATTAAAGAACACACCTGGAAAGCTAATATCCTGTTGAGATGCTACCTGCTAAAACTCTGGACCCAGTGCACTCTCAGTCTCTCTTTCTCCCCCTAAACTCTAAGGGACCCCACTAGACTTGCAATCAGGGAAGGAGTGGGCAGCAACAGCTCATCCAGGGCTAACCTATTTCTAAGGACTCTACTTTTGCCTCTGTAATTTACTTTCCTGAGTCCACACAACTCCTGTTGCAGTAACCTTACCTCTTCTATCTTAAGCCTTTCCTTTGTTTCACTGTCCCCAGCTTTAATAAATGTACTCTCAAAATCACCTGGACTCATGTTGTGAAATCTTTCCTGCATGAAGTCAAGAACCCATACATTCTGCCCTGGCTGGTGTGGCTCAGTGGACTGAGTGCCAGCTTGTGAACCAAAGGGTGGCTGGTTTGCTTCCCAGTCAGGGCACATGCCTGGGTTGCAGGCCAGGTCCCCAGTAGGGAGTGCATGAGAGGCAACCACTACAGTGATGTTTCTCTCCCTCTCTTTCTTCCTCCCTTCCCCTCTCTCTAAAAATAAATAAAATCTTAAAAAAAAAAAGAACCCACACATTCCAGATTTTGCCAGTGCCAGGGCAGACCTGCCTCAGTCCCAGTCCCTGTCCAGTGACACCTGACTTTGCCCAGCTGCAGTCCAAGAACTTCTTACTATTGGCAACTTCACTAACCTTCTCAGGGGATCCCTGAAAAAACAGGAAGTTCTCATCTGCAGTTATTGCTCAGAGCCCAACCCCAACCTCATGGGGACATCCCTGTCCCAGAACTATCTCTCTCCTCACTCCCTATCTCAGTGCTTTTAAGCTCGTCTAAGCTACAAGTCTAAGAGACATTTCTGACTTATTTATTATTTATTCATTCAACAAATATTCATTGACCAGCTAGTAAGTGCCAGGCCATGAGGGGCTCTTGTTCTTGAGGAATAAGAAGTCTGCTGTCATGGAGTTTACAGCCCAGTCAGGCAGGCAGACAACAAACATACAATATACATACCATGCAAATAAATCTGCATGGTACCGTATTTTTAGGACTATATGATGCACCAGATCATAAGATGCACCTAGGTTTTAGAGGCGGAAAATAAAAAAATTTTTGAAGCAAAAAATGTGGTAAAATGTTTAATAGCATAAATAACATAATATTTCACCAGTGTAAATGTGAACTACACTTACTACCCAGGTAAGCTACATTTGGACTATAAGACACACCCCCCATTTTCCTCCCAAATTTGGGGGGGAACTGAGCCTGTAAATAAATGGTAATTTGTGCTGTAAATAAATTTATTTTTTCAACTGTAAGAAAAAGTTTATTTAGATCATCACAGAGGTGGAATTGAGCTGTAGAAGAAATGGTCTCAGGAAACAAGTTGCAGAGGCAAAAGGAGGTATCTTAAATCTTAGGAGAAAGAAATTAAATAAGAAAAATGTGTCTGGTGAAAGTGGATGGGGAAAGGTACCCGTGTGTTCCATAGAGAGAGCTGCTATAAAAAAAATTAAAGGGAATTGGTAGAATAATACTGATCAAGGAAAGGTTCTTTGAAAATGGGTCATTTGTTCTTAATCTTTGTTTTGGGAAGTGTGGTCAAAACTGAGAGGTAACGCATTTCTCTCTTGGGACCACAGTGTAATAAATGGATTTCCTTTTTCTAAACCAGCGGGTGAAAAAATTTAGATGGTCAAAAGATGTTTCCTCAGGTCATAAAAGACAAAGACAGGAACACTTGCAGATTAAGGGAGACTAGAGAGACTTGACAAATTTAACATGACAGATGTTATGAGTTATCCTAATGGATCTGAACCATAAAAAATATATTTCTTTAATTATAAAGGACATTAGTAGGACAATTGGCAAAATTTGAATAAGATCTCTAGCTTATATAATAAATTAAACTGTGTTAATTTCCTGATTTTCAAAAATAATTCTATTACCCTTATAGAAGAAAACACGCACTGAAGTGTTTAGAGATAAAGTGGCATTGTGTCTGTAATTTACTCTCAAATGGTTTAGAAAAAATATGTGCCCTCGTTGGTGTGGCTAAGTGGATTGAGCACAGGCTCTTGAACCAAAGGGTCGCTAGTTCATTTCCCAGTCAGGGCACATGCTTGGGTTGTGGGCTGGATCCCCAGTTGGGGGCGGGAGAGAGGCAATTGAACATTGATGTTTCTCTTCCTTTCCTTCCCTTCCCTTCCCTTCTCTCTAAAAAATAAATAAATAAAATATATTTTAAAAAAGAAAAATATGTGTTTCTGTGTTTCATACATAGACGATGATAAAATGAGGTACATGGGAATTCTTTGTATTATTTTTGCAACTTTTCTGCAAATAGAATTATTTTGATAAGTTTTACGTGATGAGCCCTTTTAAAGTCTTCCTTCCAGGTCTTACACAGTATTATCATTGACATATTAAATTGATTTATAAAAAGAAGGAATTATTTCTAGGATTTGAGAGGGTCTCTAAATGTTAAACCACTACATATCGAAACCGTATAATTTCATTTCCATGCCTACCGCTTCAGGGGGCAGCACAGTCTTTTCCTCATAATGGAGACAAGACCTCCAAAACTCATGAAATAAAAATGGCAATCATTTAGACTTTTCATAATTTCAGAGAAGTTATTTTTAAAAGAGTGAGGTTCAGCAAAGTCTCTATTTTCTACTCAAAAAACAGGATGATAATAAAGTGTTATCCACACTGGTTTCCCAGCTGTCAGGTATGTAGGGGAGTTTCTCCCTTTTAACTGTTGAGCCATTTCAAAATTCTGAAAATATTTTCAAACCTCCTCCATGCTAAGTGGGACAAGGAAACTCATCCAGTACAGTGGACCCAGTTGCTTCTCTCCCTTGAGGTGACCCTCATCACTACGAGACTCTCAAAATGAGTTACAATGATGCCATCTAAAGTAGAATGAGAGGTGGGCCTCCTGTACTCTCCAACATGGAAATTATAGCACAGAATGCATGGAAACATTCCTAGCACAAACAAGGTGCAGGGACTGAAGGGCTCCTCTTGCTCTTCTTCCCTCTGTAAATTACATGCCCTTTGTTCTGGGAACAGAAAGCTCAGGACTTCAGAGCCAAGTTCCCCCAGTGACAGTTTGTCAAGTCTGACTGTTCACAGATGAAGGAAGCACAGTCATAAGATGAAAGTGAGGAAAGACCCGGACTGACTTTTGCAAAGTGAGGTCCTTGGGGGGAAAAAGAGTGAAGAGGAGTTAGCCGACTGAAAATCTGGGGAAAGAGCATTCCAGGCAGAGGAACAGCAAATGCAAAAGTCTTTAGGTGAGAACAGGCCCAGTTGGTTGAACAGAATAGAAGCTAGTGTGTGTGGAGCCTAGTGATGGAAGGAGAAGAAAAGATCAGAGTGAGCTGAGATGGGTCAGATCATGTTTGGCTTTGCATCCATGGGGAGGAACATAGTCAGATTAGTATTCTAGAAAATGACTTTGGTCGCAACGTGGAGAATGGATTTTAAGATTTTAAGCAGAAGACTAGTGAAGAAGCCATAGAGTTATCCAGAAGGATAACTCTATGGGACAAGAGTTGGACCACATTGGGATCAAGAAGGTAGAATGAAATGGAAGGAACCAAGAAGATAAGAAGGTCTGAACATGTGGTTGTGGGTAAGTAAGAAAAAGGGAGGGCTGCAAGGATGACAGATTTTGGGCTCTAGCTGCTGTAAATTTGGGGGACTATTCTGCTTATAGTAGCCTTCCTCCCTGGAGGACCTACTAGATAGTAAAAACCGGGTAGTCACATTTCACATTTTGCACTGTGAATTAATAAACAGCCAGCAGGTGGTTGGGTCTGTCCTGTCATTTTCCATGACCTTGATTCACAGAAACTTGCACTAGAGAAGTCTCAAAAACGTTGAGTTTTGGAGCCAGCCTGTGGTCATAGGAGGTACTGCGGGTGACTGGGTGTCTTATCACTGGAATCCATGTCGTAACATTTGAATGAACTAGTCATAAAAGAATTTTAAAAAATTATCATGGGAAAATTTAAACACATGTAAAACTAAAGATAGTATAATGAGCCACTTTGAAGTCTACTGTTCTGCTTCAACAATTACCAACATGTGGCCAACTTGCTTCCTCTGTACTTTCCTTCTCAGCCCCGCTAGGTTATTTTGAAGTAGATCCCAGACATCAGCAAGTAGTTCAAATTACCCACTCACACCTTTTTTTTTACAGTTTGTTTGAATCAGGGTCCCAGTAAAGTTCATACATTTTACTTGGTCATTGCGTCTCTTGAATCTATTTTAACCTTAGATTCTTCCTTCTCCCTCCTCCTTCATCCTGTTTTCTTGCAGTTTATCTGTTGAAGACACTGGGCCACTTATAGGCTGTGTTCTGGTCAGGTTGTTTGGTTTATTCCTCTGTCCCTGTGTTCCCTGTAAACTTATTGTCAGATTAGTCTCATGTTCAGTTTTCTGGTAAAGATATATCATGAGTGGTGGCTTGTACTTTTCCCATTACAGTGGGAGAGACTTAATGCCTGCTCCTCTCTCTTTTCCTGGTGTTAAATCTGAGCAGTGGGTTCAGATTTAGGAAACCGTTGTGAAGGTCCCCATCTCTTTTCATGTACTGGTTTAATTGATCATCACTGCCTACCTCTGTTATTTTATAAGGGGGTGCAAGATGGGGATGTCCTAATTCTGTCATTCCTTCTGCATTGATCACCTGGGATTCTGCTACAGATAAGAATGTGCCCTTGTTAACTCATTGTTTCCATTGAGATACAGGTTATACAGGAATGCCTAGATAAATATGTGTTTCTCCCCCTTGTTTTCAGAACAATGAGTTGGTTCACCAGCATCCTTCAAAAGTGATGTTAGTTATTTTTAATATCATTGTGAAGTTGTAGATTTTACCATCTTCTGTATGTTTCAGTCCATTTCAGTTATAATTTTTGATGCTCAGATTTTCTCTGTGTCGACCAGTGGGAACCTCTTCAAACTGGCTCATTAGTGCTTCTTTTCTTTTCTATGTAAAAATTAAAGTATTGAGACATGGATGAAGAAATTGAAAACACATGGAGCAACATAGTTACCTATCTCAGGTCAAAGATCCTGTAACTGATGACATGAGGCCTCAAACCCAGGCTGACTTAAGACTCTGAGTTCTTCATCATCTGTCTCTTACCTCTCATTCACTAGTGCTCATTATAATCTGTGAACATTTGGTTTATTACTTTACTCAGTTATTGTAGCTCCTGTACTAGAACACAAATGAATGCAATGCATAATTGAAGTTTCTTGAGATCAGGGGGATAAACAAAACAAAACAAAGCCTAGGAGAGTCCATGCCCATTCTAAAGCCTGTGTAATAGTTATGGTGGTGTGAGGGGTGGGGAGAGTGGTCAGCAGCTGCTAGCCTCAGTCAATTGTCCTGAGGGGATCAAAGTCCAGTGTTGCAGTGTATCTGTGCTTTTTATTTAAAAAATGAGCAGCCAGTACTTCAGATTCTTATTCGAATTATAAATGTTGCTATACAACTTAAAAATAAAAAATGAGAAGAAAAAAATAATCCTGGTGACACAGCATAAAGGCCTCTGGATCAGTGCTGTCCAATAGAACTTCCTGTGATAATGGGAATATTTCACATTGCCTCTGCTCATCATGATAGCCAGCTAGCTCCATGTGGCTCTTCAACACTTGAAATGTGGCTAGTAGGGTTAAATAACTGAATTTTAACATTTTAATTTAATTTGAATAGCCCCATATTGAATAGCCACCCTAGTGGCTACCATATTGAGCAATGCTGCTCTGGATGGAATACTTTACTGGTTTCTGAAGTTTGGGAACTGGTGGGATGAATAGAGGCGCCATTAGAGAGTACTCTGAGATTTCCAGCCAAGATGGTGCCATAGGTGGAAACACTGTGCCTCCTCGCACAACCAAGTTTAAAGACAACAAAGTTTTAGTAACAAAAATGCAACCAAAACACAGAAAATTGAACTGTACGGAAGTCCGACAACAGACAACAATGAACCATTCAGCCAGACCAGTGAGAGGGGCGGAGCCAGCGGCAGAGTGGGGATCAGGCATAAAAGATCCGAGGGACCAACCCAGATGCGTAGGCAGCCATTGGCAGATCCCATGAGTAGGATGGCAACAGGTGGACCCAGAGAGGGCGTAAGGCAGCAGGCTGACTGTGGTCACACATTCGCGAGCAGATAAACCAGGCGAAGGAGCCAGCAGTGAGACAGACTGTGCAGGACCCAGCGCCGGGAAGCAGCAGAGGGGACCGCCATTGCCCCTCTTTGACCCCACCCCCACATACAGCATCACAACCCAGCAACTGAGTTGCCCCACCCTGGTGAACACCTAGGGCTCTGCCCCTCATAGTAACAGGTGTGAACAGACCAAAACATTGTGGCTCAAGAAGAACTCAAAGCCCCAGAGCCAATAACTCTAAGCGACCAAGAAATAGCCAATCTATCCGATGCACAGTTCAAAACACTGGTGATTAGGATGCTCACAGACCTGGTTGATTTTAGTCAAAAATTAGAGGAACAGCCCTGGCTGGTATAGCTCAGTGGATTGAGCATGGGCCTGAAAAACACACGATCGCGGTTCGATTCCCAGTCAAGGGCACATGCCTGGGTTGCAGGCCAGTTCCTGGTTCCCGGCAGGGGATGCACGAGAGGCGACCATACGTTGACATTTCTCTCCCTCTCTCCTTCCCTTCCCCTCTAAAGATAAATAAATAAAATAAAATAAATTAGAGGAACAAATGAAGGCTAAACTAATTGAAATGGAGGGAAATGGACAGAAAACCAATAGTGATGGAAAGGAAACTGGGATTCAAATCAAGGGAGTGGACCAGAAGGGAAAAAAATGACCAAACAGAAAAGTATGAATAAACAAGAATTTTTAAAAATGAGGAGAGGCTTAGGAACCTTCAGGACATCTTTAAACGTTCCAACATCCAAATTATAGTGGTACCAGAAGGGGAAGAGGGAGAGCAACAAGTGGAAAAATTATTTGAGCAAATAATAAAGGAGAACTTCCCCAGTCTGGCAAAGGAAATAGATTTCCAGGAAATCCAGGAGGCTCAGAGAGTCCCAAAGAAGCTGGACCCAAGAAGGAACACACAAAGGCACACCATAATTACATTAGCCAAGATTAAAATGAAGGAGTGAATTCTAGAAGCAGCAAGAGATAAGGAGACAGTCACCTACAAAGGAGTGCCCATCAGACTGTCAGCGGATTTCTCAAAACAGACCTTACAGGCAAGAGGGGGCTGGAAAGAAGTATTCCAAGTCATGAAATCCAAAGACCTACATTCAAGATTGCTCTGTGCAGCAAAGCTTTCATTTAGAATGGAAGGGCAGATAAAGTGCTTCTCAGATAAAGTCAAATTCAAGGAGTTCATCATCACTAAGCCCTTATTATATGAACTGTTAAAGGGACTTATCTAAGAAAAAGAAGATAAAAATATGAACAGTGAAACGACAGCAAACTCACAGTGATTAACAACCACACCTAAAACAAAAGCAAACTAAGAGGACAGCTAGATCAGGAACAGAACCATAGAAATGGAGATCACATGGAGGGTTGGCAACAGGGGAGTGGGAAGAGGAGAAGGGGGGAGAAGGTACAGAGAATAAGTAGCATAGACGGTAGGTAGAAAATAGACAGGGGGTAGGGCAAGAATAGTATGGGAAATATAGAATCTAAAAAACTTAAGACACGTGGACATAAACTAAAGGGGGGATGGTAGGGGAGGGGGTGTGCAGGGTGGAGGGGAATGAAGGGGAGGAATGGGACAACTGTAATGGCATAATCAATAAAATACATTTTTTAAAAAAAGAAATGGAGGTGTGGCTGAGCTCAGCACCGATGCCAGCTCAAAAAAAAAAAAACACATTAGACAGTACTCTGAATGGTGACATTGGATTGATCATACTTCATACCTGCTGCAGAGCCTGATCCTAGAGATCAAGTTCATGTTCCCTGGTACCGTGCTCATGGACCCAACCTCCATTTCTTGCAAAAATTTCCAACTCACTGCATACTTTTCATCTACCCAGACATGTCAACTCCCTTAATATGCCAGGATTTTGCCCACTGTAATGCTTTGCTAAAGGTATTCCTAAATTTCACAAATGATTTTTGAATATGCACTGTATTCCAGGAACTGTACTGTGTGCTGAGGTACATATTTTCTACTCCTGAGCAACTCAGAGTGTACTTGAGGGTAATAACTAAGTAAACAACTTAAAGATAGTATTTTACGTGTTATCTTGGGGAGAGGGACAGGAAGGGCCTCTTCCCTCAGTTAGGAGGTGAAGTGGGGAGAAGGGAGCTTTTGAATTGAGTCCTGAAGATTATATAAGGGTCAGGAAGGATTGAGAAGACCACCAAACAATACTACCAAGGATAGTGGCACAGAGACAGTTGGGACCAAGGTGAGTTTAGGCTATTGTAAATGAGTCGGTATGGTTTTCACATGGGAGATGAGGAGACAGCAGCTGAAGAATCAGGAAAGGGCAGGTATTAAAAATAATAACAGCCATTTCCTGGCTAGTGTAGTTCAGTGGATTGAGCATGGGCCTGCGAACTAAGGGATCACGGTTCGATTCCCAGTCAGGGCACATGCCTGGGTTGCAGGCCAGTTCCCAGCAGGGGACACACCAGAGGCAACCATACATTGATGTTTCTCTCCCTCTCTCCTTCCCTTTCCCTCTAAAGATAAATAAATAAAATCTTAAAAATATATAATAATAACAGCCATTATAATTGTGTGCTTATCACCAGCCCAGCTCTGAGTACTTTATCTGTAGTAAATTGACCCAGCCCAGCTCTGAGTACTTTGTCTGTAGTAAATTGACACGTGCACTGGCCTGCAGTGCCTTCAGCATATGGATGGAAAATCAAGACAAATTCACATGGACTGCCAAGTCCTGTGGAGAAAAAGAGACAGCAAGGCTACTCCCTCAAGGGGGGAGTGCCTCAGAATGGCCTGGCCACTCTCTCAAGGGGAGAGTGCCCCAACCCTTGCCTAGAGGGCCTTTATTGTGGGTTTTTTGTTTTTGTTTGTTTTTTTTTNTCAGCATATGGATGGAAAATCAAGACAAATTCACATGGACTGCCAAGTCCTGTGGAGAAAAAGAGACAGCAAGGCTACTCCCTCAAGGGGGGAGTGCCTCAGAATGGCCTGGCCACTCTCTCAAGGGGAGAGTGCCCCAACCCTTGCCTAGAGGGCCTTTATTGTGGGTTTTTTTTTTTTTTTTGTTTTTTTTTTTTTTTTGCACAGGAGTTCAGGTACAACTTATTAATCATTGTCAGGCAGTAAACAGTAGATAGCATAAAAGAACTATTCGGGCTTCTTCTAAGTCAGGGTCTATCAGCTAAAAGGCCACAAACTTTGGGAAAACAAACTCATTTTCTGCCCAGGCCTTTATCATTTAACTAAAAGCATTCTTAGCAAAGCAGGCTGCACAGGAATTTATGCATCCTTTCTCAGGTCTTATCATCCGGGGAGCCCGCCATTCCCAGCACAGGGCTGCACCACCCTCAGTCCTTGTTTTCAGGCTTAACTCAGGCAGAGGAGGCAGATAGCAAAGGAATTCTCAAAGACATCTCCCAGACAGACTGAGGATTCAGGCTTTGTCAAAGCCGAGGGGCTAGGGTCCATCACCCCCTTTCTCCATAGCCCCCCATGTCCTTCCCTGGGGCCTCCACGTGATCATGCCTGTCTCAGGTGGTTGCCCCCTCAAGGAATCATACCCATTATTGGCTAACTGATCAAGCATTGGAGGCCAGTTATGAAAACAGGAGCAGAAGCAGCACTTTGGCCAAGGAGATAAGCTTTGTCTCCTTAGTGGTTTGAGGTCCGAAGGTCGCTCACTCAGCCTTAGCCATGGGAGGTTTACAGCTCCTGAAACCAGGCAAGGCAGTTCCTAACAGTAAATAAACTAATAGTAAGCTGTTATAACCTTTACTATTTTAATGATGGGGACATTGATGCAGAGGAAGTTTCAATAACTAGCCCAAGTTAAATAACAAGTAGCAAAGCCTGCATGTGAACTCCATCAACCTGGTTCTAGAGCTCACATACTTAAGAAGCCCTTGGCCCTGGGATGGCCCTGGCTGGGTAGTTCAGCTAGTTAGAGTATTGTCCTTATACACCAAGGTTATAGATTCCATCTCTAGCCAAGGCACATACACGAAGAAACCAATGAATGCATAAATAAACAAAAAAAGCAGATTGATGTTTCTCGCCTTCTGAAAATCAGTAATAAAAGAAAAAGAAGGAGAAGAAATAGCAGCTCTTGGCCCCAGGGGCTCAGCCAGTAAGCTATGACTTAATCTCAATTTTTAAGCCATGGCATGATGGTATCATGTTTCCAATTTTAAAAGATGATTCTACTTGACTCTTGGAGGCAGAGAGATCATAAAGGGGTCTGTTATGATGACCCAGAGAGAGATACCGAGGGCCTGGCAATGAGAATGGGAAATGATGGCTGACAGAATTATGGAGGAAAATGGAATTGAGAGTTCTTGGTGACTAGAAATGGGAAGTAAGGGAGAAGGAAGAGTCAAGGCCACTGACTGGGAGTGCAGGACTGGAAAGGAAGGATGACAAGGTGAAGTGGAGCTGTCCAGCAGGCACTGGCCATCTGAATCCCTCAGCACACAGGTGATGGCTAAATCCAGGGAAGATGCGGGAGGAAAATCAGAACTCTGAGAACAACAAAGAGACTGGGGGTGGGGGGTGGGTAGGGGGAATTAAAGCCAGCAGAAGGCCAGCAAACGAGAGTCATGACAACCAAGGGAGAAAAAGGCTCTTAAAGAAGCCATTGCCTGAGTCAAATAATGGCCGCAGGCTTTGACATGTTTGTAGTCCTTGATAACTTTCCAGAGAGCTGCTGTGCAGAAAATGCAGACATTGGCTTGGAAGGAAAAGAGTGAGATACAGCATGATCTCTTTTGCCATATTGGCCCGTTGAACTCTTCTTGTCCTTCACGAAGCAAGTGGAGTTCTCTGCCAGCTTTTGGTATAAAGGTTCCCAGCTCTATTTCACCTGGAGAGGTTTTTTAAAAAAATTATCATTAAAGACAGCTGTTAATGGTGATCAAAATCAGAACAGTGATTGCCCCTAGGAAGGGAGAGGGGGGATCGTTTGGGAAATCATTTGGGAAATGTTTTATGTGATGAAAAGGTTCTGAGTTACATTTGTCAAAAAGCATCAAAATATACACGTAAGATCTATGCATTTCATTGTATGTAAACTACTCTCCAGAACTGTCAAAAGTGATAAAATTACCGATTTCGGAATTCTACCCTGGACTTTTAAGTCAGACTCTTCGAATATGGAGCTTGTGCATTGCTATCTGGGAGGCGCCGCTAGCGATTGTAACGTGCGGCCAGGAGGAGACATTTCGCTGAAGGAGCTAATTTCACTGCTTCAGAAGCCCTAGGCTCTGGCATGGCTCTCTCATGGGTCTGGTATGTCCTTCCGTCCGTTTCTGCACAGGCCGGCCCTTGTGCTGTGAGCTCTGGGACCCCGCCCCCCACCCCCCCACCCCCACCCCGTAACAACTCGGGGCCACCTGCTCCTCCGCAGGACGCCCGGAGAGGAGTAGGAGGGACCGAAGCTCGTAAAGCCACTGCTGGGTCGGTGTGTCCTGTTCGTTCTTCAAGACGGGTGAGAGCAGAGGCACCACATCGTAAACTCAGGTAGACCCTTGGCTCTTACTCTTCTGTCGCTGAGAGCCCTATTACCTGGAAACCAAGGTATTAGGTTATGTGAAAATCTGATAAAGCGTATGGCCGGTCGACCTCGTGGCGCAACGGTAGCGCGTCTGACTCCAGATCAGAAGGTTGCGTGTTCAAATCACGTCGGGGTCAGCCCTTTTCATGCTTTTTCTATATTTCAATCATGAAAGGAGGCCAAAAATCGCGAGGTGGATTTTGCTGCAGGTCCAGTATCGTGGATCTGGGCTGACTGCGGAGTTCCTGAGGACTACTGCATGTTCCAGATAGTTTAACCCATGGAGTCTGGCGATCGTGCAGGCGAGGTTGTCGCTGGGTCCGTTCAACACCCTGCGTATCATCTCCGAAGTACTAGGAAGGATTTTAAGGAATGAAATCCTTCAGCGACCTGAGTAGATCCAGTCTTTATTGAGGAGCAGGAGATCAGACCTCACAGAAAACAGCCAACCACATAATCCTGTGGACGAGGTGGCCGAGTGGTTAAGGCGATGGACTGCTAATCCATTGTGCTCTGCACGCGTGGGTTCGAATCCCATCCTCGTCGGTTTATACCTGTCATCCCTCCCAGCAAGTTTTATGCGGAAGGTAGAAGAACTTCTGTTCTTACCTTCCACATACTTACCTACGTCGAATTTCCTTATCACCTCTTTCATTCTTCTGTTCTTACCTTCCACATACTTACCTACGTCGAATTTCCTTATCACCTCTTTCATTCTCACCCACTAGGAAATGGCCCTTTACCTTAACTCACGCACCATGGAGCTCATGGAGCTGACCTGGTCAAAGAAAGAGGCTTGTAAACCCCACCGAGGAGGCGCTGTGGCTTAGTTGGTTAAAGCGCCTGTCTAGTAAACAGGAGGTCCTGGGTTCGATTCCCAGCGGTGCCTCAGGAGGTCTTATGTGTCTTTTGCTTAAAACACTCCAAAAGAGGCTCGTAAAACTACCCTCGTGTTCATTCTCTCTCCGGGAATCAAACAGGCGGTGTGCTCTATTTGTTTGTGTTTCTGAACAGTATGTAACACATCGTCAGTATTAAGCTGTTTGCTCCTCTGCCTGCTGCCTGCCAAGCGCTAAAGTCGCATTATCTGTGCTTGTTAGTGTTGTGTCTTGGCTTTTACCTCCTGAAATGTTTGGTGGTTTGCTGTTCACAATCATACCCATTTTTAAGGTTTTCCTGACAGGATTCATCAGTAATTCGAGTTCTATTTAGTATTATATGTCAAGAGTATCTACAGTTGGCCAGTTAGCTCAGTTGGTTAGAGTGTGGTGCTAACGCCAAGGTCGTGGATTCGATCCCTGTACGGGCCACAGGGAGTTCTCTTTCCTTTTTTTTTCTTTTAATGCTCTTTCTGAGTTATTATTATTATTTTTTGTTATAGGGGAAGGCTTGTGGACTGTTTCCAACATCAGAACTCCACATTCAGAACTCTTCACATACTAAAGAAACGTTTTGAGTCACAGTCCAAAGTGCTAGTGTTTTCAGGGAGAGGTGTAAGCTTCAATGAAACTGGAGCTCTTTCTGTGATCTCTCTTCCTAAATCTGACCATAACATGGTTGGTGGCTGCTAGAACTCGCTATGTGAAATGTAAACAGAAAGGTGCCAGAGCTGGAATAAAGATTGTCTCAAACCATACATGTGCCACTGATCAGTGCAGAGTGGGGAATGGGGTCAGGAATGGAGCTAACAAGTGTTTCCTGTCTTTCTTCATAGACAAGATGTCCAATTCACCCAGTCCCTGACTGTCTATGTTAGGATCTGAGAAAACAATCCCTTCCCTTTCCCTTCTGGAGCACCATGTTTCTGTTTCTGCTTTTTTTGAATCTCTGGGCCATATCTTTGCCTTGCAGTTGCCCTCAGACCTGCTATCTAAGAGCAGGAACCACATTCTATGTAGCCTGGGACTCCCACCTCTCTCCCAGCACCAGCCCCAAGGGAGCTCCACGAAAAAGACTGACCTTTATTCCCAATTCCTTTGGTTCATCAATTCCTGTAACACCACACAGACACAGCCTCAGCCTTAGCAGCAGCAGCACTTTAATTCCACAAAAACTCAGAAAGCCAAAACTAATCAGAACACTCCACAACAGGTGGGCTTCACACCCAGGGACAATTCTATTGAAACCATCCCAACTCACCCCCTCTACCATGCAATGAATTCTTTCTAGCTTCACCCTGGTTCTGGCTGAAATGGGATGGTGGGGGGTCAGTGGGAGGAAGCAGGTTTTCCAACTGCAGGTGTGAATTCTTGTCTGCATGGTGTGTGGACAAGGACCACTCAAGCTTCCATAGCCCCTGGAACCTAGATGTGGCCACTGGAGTCAGAGTGGCCACAGTGGGGGCTAGGGCATCTGTTTCTCCTTCTTTGATCACATATGGCAGTCATTACTCTCAAGCACAGACCGGAAGACCTGGGTTCCCAGGTACGGTGCTCTAGCTAGGAGAGAACAAGGTAGCTAGATGGCCAACTGAACAGGAACTGAGCATTATCCCCTCCCACCAGGAAAGGCTTTAGAACTTTCCCATATACTCCTACATAAGGCCCAGCGAATGGACCCTGGACTACTAAATTTATCTGAAAGAGCCTCCAATATATTGGTCTCCCCACCAGAGCTCCTTGAAGAGTCCTTAGGATCCTCCTGGGCCCTGGCCTGGCCTCTCTTGTCCTCATGGTTACTTGCACAGAGCCTCCAGCACCTCCAGGGTGCGTCGGATATCCCGGACTTGGCGTGCCAGCCCCTGCACCGGCTGCAGAGCCCTCTCCAGCTCCTCACAGCGCGCCAACAGAGTGTACATGCCCTTGATGCTCATGTCCACGGCTTCGCCTAGGGAGTCCACGGCATCGCGGTAGGTCTGGATGCAGCCCACGCTCAGTGCTGTCAGCTCCTGCACCGCGCCACCCAGCCCTCGAAGTAGACGGTCTACCCTGCCACCCAGCTCCCGACTCAGCCGCTCTAGGTCTCGCAGCACATCGGGGTCGATGGGGGGAATGGCCGGAATGGACGAGGGCACTGAACTAGGAGGAGCAAGGGGCGGTGCTTGAGAGGCACCGCTCAGACGGATCTTGAGTTGCAGGTTGTTGGCGACAAAGTGGGTGAGATCGCCATGACGGCTCACCGTGCCCTCAAGCTCCAGGGGGCTGGAGATGGTGGCTCGACGCCCGCCGCCCGAACCAGACTCCGCTCCCACTGCGGACCCGGACCCGCCGCACGCCCCGCTCAGCCCGTCCAGGCTGCGGCTGTCCTGAAGGCGGCTGGAGAACGATCTTCCAGTCCTGCCGGCCGCCCCCTCGTCATCCTCCTTCTCCTGTTCAACATCCATCCCGCCGCCTCCCCGGCTCCCTCGACGGCAGACCCTTTCGGATGCAGGCTTGTCCTTGAGCGGCTCAGGGTCCTTGCATAGGGAAGACCCGTGCAGGTCGTGTTCGGAACAGGGCGCCCCCCGGCGGCTCCCCGGTGCACGCGGCGTCACTGCACGGCCGGGATGGTTCTCCGGAGCCTCCGGTTCCGGCCCTTGGACGACGCTGCAGCTCCAAGTCTTCGGGGACGCCCTAGGGTGGCGGCTGGAGCCTCCAACGTTCTCGGCCTCTTCCTCCCCCGGCACCCGGAAGCCTGAGGGCGGCTCAGAGGGCGCTCCGCCCGTCCCGCCGCCAAAGATCGCGGTTTGCTGTCCCCCCACAGACAGAAGGTCTGCCTCGGGCCCAAGCCGCCCTCGGGACGCCTCCATACTGCAATTGGGGGTAGGAACCGCCGGCTCCCACGGCATTGGCGGCGCCTTTAAGGGGCGTTGGTAGAAGCGCGCCGACGGGTTGCGGGCTGACAATGGAAAGGACGGGAACAGCACTCTGATTGGTCACGGCGACCAGGAAGTCCCGGAAAAAGAACTGTTATTAAACAGCCAGACACTAGGGAGAGCCAGCGGGTTGGAGATAAGGAGGTGACAGCTGCTCTCATCGCTCCACCCCTTCGAAAAGTTGAGGAGGCGGATCTTAAAGAAGAAGGTCCTGGAATTCCGGAGTCCTCCTGGGACTGGGCTCAGGCTCATTCCGCCCACAATGGTCACGCCCACAAATGTTGCTTAGCAACTATACTAGGTAGAGATTGGACTTTGGGTTCGTAGGAGAGGTTCTTGGGATGGAAATAGTATATCCTGCTTGGATCATCGGTATTGAACCACACACAGTTGATCAGGAAGGGTGAGAACAATTCTCAGCAGAATATGGATTGTTCGTACGGTCATCCTCGGCTCACAGACCTAGCAGATGAACTATCGAGAGCGACTAACGGTGGACAGCGAAGCGTATTTAAAGACTTTCCTGGCCTTTTGCCACTCCGTTCTTTCTCCTGCCCTCTCCACGTTTCAGTCTCTTCCCTTGGAGAATGGCATGTGATTTTCCCACTAGGTAAAATAATCAATAACTGAATGTCCCTACATGAAGGTTAGATTCCTGGTACCATTCTGATCTCATCTCTTCTTCTCTTCCCTTTACTGGTTCTGCTGGAACCACTCAGGCCTCCTCCTCTCTGTTCCTCTGACAGGACAGACATGCTCCCTCCTCCATAAAAAGAGATTTACATTTGCTCTTTTATGGAAGCTGGGGGCCCGGGCGAGGCTAAGACTACCCAAGAAAAATTTTCAACTTGGATATTCCTCCTTTCCTTCTCCCCTTTAAGTTCTTATTCAAATGTTTCCTGAAATTTTCAGTGAGGCCTCCCCTTACAACATGTTTAAAATTGCACCACTTTACCCAGCAATTCCCAGTCTTCCTTCCCTGCCTTTTCTCTGTAGTACTTATCACCATCTGACATGCAATATTCTTTGCTTGCTTGCTCAAGTAGGTTAAGGCATTTTGTCTGTTTTGTGCTCATCTGCCTCCCAAGTACTTAGAACAGTGTCTTGTATATGGTAGGTGCCCAATAAATATTTATTAAGAAAATGACCCCAAGTGATTAATTCCCCCCTCCCTCTTTTTTGGCTTGAACTCTTTCAAGATGTGTTTCTGTCACTCGAACCCAGAATCTTGACTAATATACTATGAGACCAAGGATCTGCTCTAAACTTTTCTCCCTTTCTCCGAGACTGACCTTCCCACTTATGTTCCTTTTACCCTTCAGCAGATGGATTCTCTTTACTCAGCAAGTGACAAAAAATACCCGCTGAACCAACAAAAAAAAGGGAGGGGATTTGTTATGTCATGCAGTTATGGTCTTGAGTGAGTGTCAGAGAAGCCTACATTCATTCCCTAAGGCTGTCAGGAAGGGTTTGGTTTCTGTCTGTGAGGCAGCTTTATCCCAATTGGGCTTCCTTCATGGTGTCAAAATGGCCATGTCATTTGTCATTTTGGGGGGTTATATTAGTTTTCTTGGGATGCTGTGACAAAATGCTATAAGCTGATTTTCTTAAACAACAGGCATTTCTTCAAGTTTTGGAGGCTGAGAAGTCCAGGGTGTCAGCTGATTCAATACTTGGTGAGGCCCTCTTCCCAGTCATCATTTAGATGTGTTCTTATGTGGTAGAGAAAGAAAGCTAGCTTATTTTTTGTAAAGACACTAATCCTATCGTGAGTACCCCACCCTCCTGACCTCATCTAAAACTGATTATTAGTCATGGCTGGTGTGACTCAGTGGATTGAGTGCCAGCCTGTGAACCAAAGGATCACTGGTTTGATTCCCAGTCAGGGCACATGGCTAGGGTGTGCAAGAGGTAACCACACACACATTGGTGTTTCTTTCCCGCTCTTTCTCCCTCTCCTCCCCTCCCCTCTCCTCTGTCTAAAAATAAATAAATAAAATCTTAAAAAAAAGAAAAACTAACTATGTCTAAAAGCCTACTTCCAAACATCACATGATATTAGGACTTCAATATGTGAATTTTGGAGAGACGAAAACATTCAGTCCACAACAGGGGTCATTTGTTGTTCTTTCTGGCCTTCCAGGATCTCAATCCTAACATTTGAGAACTCTTCTGTCTCATTAGGCAGAGCCCATCTCCTAAGCTGGAAGACCAAGCAGTCCCTTTCCCAACTTCCCTAGTACATGACTCAAGCTGCACCACGGTGCACTGCACCACTTCTGCAGTGAAACCCTTTCTGGCTGTGTAGACTCAAAGCATGGTCCTCCTAGAAATTTCTGGCACTCGCTAGATTCTGTGAATTACCCTGGATGCTTATTAGTAAGGTCCTTTTCTGCTTAAATTAACCTGGATTGTCTTCTGTTGCATGTATTGGACTTAAACAAATAGCCAGTATTTCTTCAGCAAAATGGCTTTGTTTGGGAACAATGCAGAATTGCACTTTGGGACATGGGGCTAATGGTAAACCACATGCGAGTCCAGAGAAACAAAGGAGAGGAACTGCTCTTTTATGGACTTAGGCTGTTGTCAATGAAAAACTGCAAGTTGGAAGTATAGTGACTTTTCATTGGCTGAGTTATGACAGTCTCCTATTTCTTCCCCCAGTTGAGGTAGTAAAGCAGTATCACCGTTTGAGAGCACGGTATGTCTCTTCCTGTTGGGGTCAGCGCTATATGTTGAGTGACACCTGAACAAGAGTTCTCTCTTTCAGCCTCCTCATTCCATTTGAAATGAGGTCTCTATTAATTTTTACATGTGCAACAGGAACTGTGGCTGATACACTCCCACATCTTCCATTAGTCTTCACAGAAGGACAAGGATGCATCTTTCCCAAAGCCCCAGGTAATGTCCCATCACATCTCATTGGCCTCAACTGATTCACATACACAGTATAGTCACTTTGGCCAGTGATATATTGTCTGATTGACTTAGGTCTGCAAGCAATCACTCCAGCAAGGTGATAAGAATTAACTGATTAGATTAAAGAAATTATGCTCCTCCTGGATCTAGGGGTAGGTCAATCCCCCAAACTCAAGTAGCTGCAACACAATAGGGGAGGGGGGAGAGGTTATGGGGCAATGACTGCAGTGTTCATCACGTTAGGGGCCAGTAAAGTATGGCCTGTGGGCCAAATTCTGCTCCCCACCCATTTTTATGTGGCCTGTGAGCTAAGAATGTTTTTTACATTTTTTTATTTTAAGTTTTCCTGTACATTTATTATTTAAAATAATTTGAAAAGCCAGACACAAATTGTCCAGGCAAATAAACTCAATTATTTCTGTCATGTCTGATGTTATAATCATCTATGTAAGTTTTTAAATTAAGTTAATTCTATATGCCTTTGTTGTTTGATTTGATTAAATGCCCCCCTGTTCATGGCACAAACCATCCCTAAGCTAAATACACACAAATACTGAGAAACAAGTTTTTACCTTGTTATGCAGAAGAAACCAAGCAAGCCCTATTCCATGCTTGTGTTGATGTTCTTATTTTTCAAGTCTTATTTCTTAGCGTAGCTGAAGAAGTTTCGTGACACCAGTCCTGTAATTTCTTGTCATATGTGTTAAACAGCAAGCATATTTACAGTAGTGAAGTGGCTCATACATATTTGTGGTCAAAGTATACCATACTTTAGGAGAGTTTTCTACATTTTTAATGTTTAAAAATAATATAAAAATATGAAAAGTTCATATAATTATATGAAATTCAAATTTTAATGTCCATGAAGTTTTATTGGCATCTAGCCAGGCTCACTCATTTATGAACTGTCTATGGTTGCTTTTGTGCCATAATGCCACCGTTTAGTTTTACCAGAGGCCATATGGCCTGCAAAGCCTTAATTACTTTCTGGGCTTTTACACATAAAGTTTGCCACCTCTGCACTGCCGCTGCTGTTTGCCTATCACTGTCACCAACTGTTGGTCACTTCTGGATGTCTGATGTGACTCATATTTCCACACATATGCACATTCTGTTTGTGAGGCTTTGGAATACTCTTCAATATTTTATAAAAAATGTTTCTGGTCCAAAAGACCTGTACTACAGTGCCGGGAGCTAGAGAAGGATGTGTTTTGCTGTAATCCCCTGATTACAAATGTTTTGTTAAAGGCCTATGTTTTTCCTGCTATCCCATAAATACACATATTTTTTGTTAGCAACTGTGCAATTCCTGTATATGGGAATTTAGTGCAAAGAAAATGGTGGCATTTTGAACCAATGTATAGACATTGTGTGAGACCAGCTATTTGAACTAAAACAAAAAACAATGATCTCAAAGCCCCGGCTGGCGTAGCTCAGTGGATTGAGTGCGGGCCTGTGAACCACACGGTCGCGGTTCAATTCCCAGTCAGGGCACATACCTGGGTTGCAGGCCAGGTCCCAGCAGGGGACTCAAGAGAGGCAACCATACATTGATATTTCTCTCCTTCTCTCCTTCCCTTCCCCTCTAAAGATAAATAAATAAAATCTTAAAAAAAAACAACCAATTATTTCATTCCTTACACCAATACATAAATAAATAAATTCCACTTTAATCACAGTTTTCCTCTTTAAGAAAAATTGATTTTGATTTAAGTCCTGACTGGTGGGACTCTGTGGGTTGAGCACTGGCCTGTGAACCAAAAGATTGCCAGTTCGATTCCTGGTCAGGACACATGCTTGGGTTATGGGCCACATGGGCCAGGTCCCCAAATGGGGCCTGCGACAGGCAACCTATTCATGTTTCTCTCTTGCTTTCTTTCTTCCTCCCCATCTCTCTACAAGTAAGTAAATAAAATCTTTTAAAAAATAATTTGAGAAAAAGAGAGAAACATCTTATTTGTTACTTCACCTTTTCACACATTCATTGGTTAATACTTTTATGTGCTCTGACCCATTTTGGAACCTGCAACCTTGGCACATATTGAATGATTCTCTAACCAACTGAGCTGCCCAGGCAGGGCTAGTCACAATTTTATTTATTTTTTAATGATTTTATTCATTTATTTTAGAGGGGAAGTGGGTAAGATAGAGAGAGAAACACCGATGTGCCAGAGAAACATCAGTTGGTTGCCTCTCGCACGCCCCCAACTGGGGACCTGGCCCTCAACCTAGGCATGTGCCCTGACAGGGAATGGAACCGGCAACCTTTCGATCAGGAGGCCTACACTCCATGCACTGAGCCACACCTGGCAAGGAACAAGACAATTTTAAATGAAAAAGAAGAAAAGTACTGAACGTAAACAGAGCTGCATGTTTTCTTATAAGTTTGGGATAATAAAGATTTTTAAAAGAAAACCAAACATTAAATGCATAAAGGAAAAAGACAATAGATTAGACAACATTAAACTAAAAGACTTCATTATGGAAAAGCCACTCTAAACTTTCTGTTGAAAGAAAAATTGCAGAAAGGTAAACAATATTGGCAAAGTATATGACAAATGAATATCCCTTGCCTTTACAAGTAAATTAGTAAAAGATACATATAATAGGAAAATGTCCAAGGACATCAGGGTTGGTTAATTTAGCAGCTCGACAAAATCATTGAGGGTGCATTCTATACAGAGGGAAGAGCAAGTGCAAAGGCCCTGGGGTGGAAACAAATTCAACATGCTCAAGGAGCTTTGGTGACTTGGGGAGTGGAAAAGCCAACACACAAGAGCAGGGTGCAGGAGAGCGGATATCCTCTATTAGAGCTGGTAGGAGTGTGAGCTGCCCCACCACCTTGGAGAGCAACTGGGCAAAGTCTATTGAGCATTTCCAAGGTGTACCTTACCACCCAGCAGCGCTGTGTCCTTCTCCAGATCTTCCCCAGAGAAGTCCTTACATAGGAGCACAAGAGAGCATGTAAAAGACATGGTCATAGTACCACACACTGAAGATAGTCTGCATGTCCATCAACAGAATGGCTTTCTAAAGAACCTACAATGTTCATATTAAGGATTACGGTGCAGCAGTTTTACAGAGCACATCTACTCAGACTGTCATAGAGAGTCTTCTAAGGCACCATAAAGGCAAAAAGGAAGTGACAAAACAACACATACAGGCCAATGCTGTTTACATTAAAGAAATCCCCAAATGCTAAAAAAAAATGGTTTTCTAGGAGTATATAGATAGGAATGTAAATACAAAGGAAGAGGACTAAAAAGATGTTGTCAAACTGGTGTTAGTTTAATTGGGAAAGGGGAGTTTCACCTATTCATGAGTGAATTGATTCATTTGTGTAAATTGAAACAAGCACAGGGCGCTTGCACAACAGGCGTAGTGGTGAGGGTGAAGGAAAATGGTGCAGGGGAGAGCCCATGTGTTTGGAATTTTAAAAATACCTTTAAAATACTCCTGGATCAGAGAACAATTCATAATCGTAATTAGAGAATATTGATATAAAATACTGTATCAGGCCTGTATGATGCAATGAAATGGCACTCTGATGGATGTCAATAGCTTTAACATTGAAGAACTGCTCTCACTGAAAAACTTGGAGATGGATTTGTGACCTATATGCAGGGGACTGAGCAAATAAGACAACTTCAGGGACGGTCAAAAGTTACATAAGGAAAATACTAGAATGCCACATGAGTCAGCTTGGCTAGCATCTTATGATAATACAAACACTGGGTATTGATCCTCTAGATTAGCAAGATCCATGAGCATAGAGGATTTTATTTTATTCACTGCTTTACCTCCAGCTTCTAGAATGGAGCCTGGAATGTCAAAGGAACTCAATAACTATTGTCAAATCAGTAAATCGAATCAAAAAGTATGACATAACTATATCAGGATGCAGGGACAGGACGTGTGCATAGGTATAGAGGCAGAGGGGTAAAAGAGTTAATCCTTAAATTTTATAGCAGGTAAACAATAGGTAATACTTAAAATTGAGAATTTGTGAAACAGCAACAGAAGCATGTGATTTGGAAATGGATGGTAAATACTAAAAGTAAAGTAAAACAAATTAGCAAAAAGACTCAGAATTAGATGTCTCTGGGAAGAGAAATGGGCAGACTGTCTTTTTCCCTTTTGGTCTTACAACATCATTCGGTTGTGTTCATCTATGGGCCCATTTAGTGGGTTGCATTGTGGCCCCCAAAGATATGTATATGTCCTATGAACACATGAATGTGCAGTTTTGGGGGCAAAGTGTCTATGCAGATGTAATTAAGGATCTTGAAGTCATCCTGGGCTCTGGGTGGGTCATAAACCAAATGAGTAGTGTCCCTGACACAGAGAAGAGACAGAGACAGAAGAGGGAAAGGCCATGTGAAGAGGAAAGCAGAGACTGGAGTTATGCAGCCACAGCCAGCCTGAAGCCACCTGACGCTGGAAGAGGAAAAGATGTTCCCTACAGCCATCAAAGGGAGTATGGTACTGTGGACACCTTGACTTTGGACCTGCCAGAGTAAATTTCTGTTGTTTTAGATCACCAAGCTTGTCGTACTTTATTACTGAGGCTCTAGGAATCCAATACATCATGAAAAACTGAGGTAAAATAAAAAGAAAAACATTTATTGATGTATTTCACCACAATGATTAAAAGAGCAAATAATCAATACAGGAAAAGCATATGATGAAAAGTTAACACCTACTGATACTAAAAACCCAAATGCTTAGCAAAGTAAAAAGAGAACAGGCCTATTTTAACCTGATAAAGGATTTTTTTAAGGCTATACTTAATAACAGCAAGAACTGTAATTCCTGTTCCACTTCTGTGATATATATACATATACAATAAATGTGTGTGTTATGAAAAGGCAAGATTATACCATTCTAGCACAGTATTAAATATGGAGTTTTAAAACTGGGCCCCCCTTGCTAGTTGTGTGACTTTTGGGAGATCATGTGTCTCGGTTGCTTTACCTGCAAAATGAGGGTAAACCTACGGCAAACAATCTATTTAACAGTGAAACCTGAGTCAGAAACGAGACACCACCTGTACTGCTTGTTGACTCCTGTATCAAATCGTGACCAGAGCAATAAAACAAACAGAACAGGACAACTTCTAGGGAACAGCACTGTTCAGTTGCTCCTAGGTTGGCAGGGACTAAACCAGGAGAAACACTAGAGGTCAGACAGTTGAGAGTGAGAAGTAAGAGGTGGGGAGAGATCAGGCTTAGCACAGTGGAGCCCAGGTCCCCAGTGGGCCCAGACTCTGGGAATCAGAGCAGGGGAAAGAAAAGACAGTGGGGGCAAGGTGGCTGGCCGCTGACCAGGCCAGTATCAGAGCCGAGGGAGGGTGCTACCAGGGGCAGCGATGCAGTAGGCATCCCTGGCGATCAGAGCAGGCAACTCCCCAGCCTCCTCCCTATAGAGGACAGCTTCCTCCCCAGCAAAGTCTCCACCTGTAAACATCTATATTCATCATTATAAAACGTTTCAGCCTTTATTAAATAAAAAGGAGGTAGAAGACAGATAAGGAAACAGGCCAGAGACTCCTCCTTCCAACTACACATATACAAACATACAAAATACAGATGTAACTGAGTAAATGACAGGGACGATTCAGGAGACAGACTGAAGGGCCGAGGGTGGCAGCACCCTCCGAGAGTGGGCCCGGACCCAAGGGTGGGCTGAGACCTGAGCCAGAGGCAGTCGGTCTGAGGGGTTATGTTTGAGCAGCTTGGAGATGAGGTCCTGGGCTCCCACAGGCACAGAAGAGGGGAACTTCAGGTCCACCTGCAGAAGTAGATAGAAGAAAGGACTCATTAGTTTCACCCCGGCTGCTTTTTCCCTGACTGCCCATTCTATCTGGAGACTTACGTGGTCCCTACAACTACATTCTTTGCACTCCCAGCCCCCCATCTCCCCAGCCAGGCAGTTGGGGTCAACCCTTCTACCTTGACAATGCGCCGGTATGTTTCATTGTGCGAAGCACTCTCAAAGGGGGGGTTTCCCACCAGCAGCTCATAGCAGAGTACGCCGATGCACCACAGGTCCACCTTCTCATTGTGCATGCGCCCCTCGATCATCTCTGGCGGCAGGTAGTCCAGGGTGCCGCACATCGTCTTCCTCCTGGATGGGGCGGGGAGTGAGCAGGGATGCCAGAGACAAAGGGCCTGCCTTTTTCCAGCTGCCTGACAACAGGGAGCTGAGCCCCCGGGGGTGCAGCAGGGGAGTGTTCCAGCCTGGTTCTAACAGGGTTTTGGGTAGCAGTGAAGTGAAGCTATAAACCAAAGCCCCAGAGGTAGGCTTACACACTGCCTCAGCATTTCCACAGAGGGATGTGTCTTAGAATAATCAGATAAGATGGCAATGTTCACCTTAGAATTAAAGGAAAAAATGGAGACATCTTGAATGTCCATCAGGTACGTCCTGCTTAAATAAATTACATTTCATCTCTCCTATACAATACTAAAAAGCCATTAAAAATGATGTAGGAGTATTCTCAATATGGCAAGACAGTCCCAATGTATTGAATATGAAATCTGGGCAACAAAATGGTGAGTCCCCCACTTTTGTAAAGATATTGTTGTGTCTGTGTATCTACATGAAGACGAACCCAAATGTTCCTGGGTAACAAGATCTGGAGTGGTTTTATTCTGAACGCCCCAGCCTCACACCCACGGCTGGCCTCCTGGCACACCATACCTCAGGGAGGGGGCATGTACAGACCAGCCAAAGTCAGCAATCTTCAGCTCTCCCTGGAGCCCCAAGAGCAGATTCTCTGGCTTTATGTCTCTGTGAATCACCTTCTTCGCATGGCAGTACATCAATGCGTCTGCCAGTTCCTCCATGATCTGGGAAGGCCAATGACAGGTGGTCAGACAAGGGTGGACCTTCAGCTGCAAGCAGCATCCCCCCCCCAGTTTCAAGCCCACTGCAGGCATCCCAGGTGCCCACCCCTTCCCAACCGTGGCAGTTCGCTGCTCGTCAAAAGTGCGGCTCTTCTGCAGCTCCTTGTAGAGCTCCCCTCGGGGGGCATACTCCAGAATCAAGTAGATCCTTCGACGGTCATAGAAATAGTTGTAGAGACGCAAGATGTTGGGATGCCTGAGAGAAGAAACAGAGGAGGCCTCAGGCCGCATCATGGCATGAGGAAATGGGAAAGATGACAGGTCCATAGAGGGCAAACTGGGGTCAGACGTGGACCAGGCTGGGGACACCAGGGCTGGAAGTGATAAGGGGGAACTGGAGACAGCTCTCTGGATTCAAGGCTCTGGCTGGAAATGAAAGCTCAAGGGTTCTAAGTAGCCACAGCTGCAGAGAAAACAGTCTGGGTCTGATGGGGTTTAAAGCGGTGGGGCAGGTAGGGAGCAGAGGGACTTTGGCTCAGAGGGCGTGACCGTACTGCAGATGGGCCTGGATTTCGATCTCCCTGCGAAGCTGGTGCTCCACACCCTCCTTCTCTATCTGAGACTTGAAGAGGACCTTGAGTGCCACGATGAAACGGCTTTTCTTCTCCCGAGCCAAGTACACATTTCCAAACTTGCCTTTGCCCAGAGGACGCCCGATCTCAAAGTCATCAATTGTGAAGGTCCGCCTAATTAGAGAATGTGAGGAAGGCAACTGAGCATGGGTTTGTGGCTCACCTGAAGTGTTGGCCTTCTCTCTGTACCTGAGCCCATCCCTCCCTCAATCCCAGTTCTCTTCCAGGGCAGTTGAAGATAGACCAGGCTTTCTTGCTTACATCCCTAACCCTCCCACCCTTAGCTTCTACTGCCCTTATTTTCTACCTGTTCACTGCCCCACCCCCTCTCTTGCCACCCCATGGCTTGGGCACTTACATTGAATTGGGTGTCCCACAGCTGTCCTGGCCAGCAGCAGCTATGAAAAGCACAGGTAAGTTGAGGCTGTCCTTTGATATTTTCATCCCTGCACCCTCCCCAGACTCTAGCCCCCTCAGGTCAATCCTCTTCCCCTTGTCCCAGTTACCTGTGGGCTGGGCATTGGAGCGGCTCATGAGGACAAGCGAAGATGGGGTGGTAAGCTCCTTCCGGAGGACTCTTTGTGGAAGGGTGTTCGGGCCAGATTGAGCCTGAGAAGGAAGGAGCACAGGGTGCTCTGAGGATTCCTTTGTCCCAGTGACCTGGTTGGAATGTGCTACAAGCAGCATTTCATTATTTGCTATAGAGCCACCTACCCACCCGCCCACCCAACACCAGTTCACAGAGGAACACTCAGACCACAACATTGCTACTCAGCCTCAAGAATCTGCTCAGAACCCCATATTAGTGGGTACCAATAAACAAGCTAAGTCAGCTTAAGATAAGGAGCAAAAACTTGCCACAACACTTAACACTTCACACTTCATCTCTTTGGCCATGGCCCACACATTCTCAGGCATGAAGTTGTCCAACCCCTATCTATAGTCCTGTCCATAACTCATCTGATTCATCCAGCTCTCCACCCCAGGAAGCAATAGAGGGCTGGGATAATGAACATCCACAGTCCAAGGAGTTTTAGCACAGAGACATTCTCACAGTTCCCCCCAAATCTCACTCTATTAAGGCTTAGATAAGGTCCTTGAGGCCTTGAATGTTCAGCAAATACCAGCATCTACCCCTTTGCAACAATGGGCATTAGGGACACTGAGGGATACTCCGATGGCCTTGGACCGCTTCTCATTTTCAAATTCTAGTTAATATACAAAACTTTCTTTTGGGAGTGACCAATATAAAAGTGACAATGGTTTCTCCTTCAGCCTCCGCTCTTGCCAGCCTCACTCAGTGTTTCTTGAGGGAGGGAGCTGGTGGACAAGGAAGATGGACCCTCCAGGATACTCAAGTCCTACAAATGGAGCAAAGACTGTGTGGCTCCTTCCTTCTTCTTTAACCAAGAGAGGAAGAAAGCCTCAGTGCCCCTTAGAACCTATTCCCTGTAATATCAGTATGGAATTTACAAATAAGCAAGCAAGTTGAGCAAAAGAGTCAAGAAATAGACCCACATATATGCGGGGATTGAATATAGTAATAAAGGTGGCACTTCAAATCAGAGGATAAACTCTTCAGTGAAAGGTGTTGGGACACCTTCTGTTTAGACCTTTATCCCACAGCAGTCACTAAAATAAATTCCAAATTATTAAGTCTATTTTTTTCAGGATTTTCAGGACAAGGGGTGGGAATCTTGGCCTGAGAGCCCAACCCTGCCTGCTCGGGCTCAGTTATCATTTGTATGTAACAAGTAGGTTCAGCCCTGCAAAGGCCCTCACAGGCTGGTCAGATGGAAGTTGGCAACACTTGACAGGAGGTGGCTGCAAATAACCAGACCAAGTTCTGTCAGCAAACTCTGGAGGAATAACAGAGAAGAAAGTGCTTAGAATATCGCCCTCTGCAGGACTTCAAATCTCCAAGCCGGAACTCACCGTGCGGGTAGGGGGAGGGTAAGTGGAAAAGCCCTTACCATCTGCCGGCTGTAGGGCCAGGGGTAGGCGTTCTCCTTCTGAGTCATCCTTAGAAGGAAAGGGGGAGGAGAGCTGAGCAAAGAAGGGAAACAGAGCCGTGAGAAGCAGGAAAAAGAGAGCGAGAAAGGGAAGGGTAGGACCGATCTAGCTGAAAGCGATTGCCTGGGGCTGGGGAAACTCAGCGTGTCAACGCGTGGACCGCCTCAGGGCTCAGCCGGACGCTGGCCCTGACACTCCAGCCCCGCTACACGCCCCACCATTTCCCAGGACACTCTGTCTACCCTGGAGCACTCAGCAGCTGAACGGTGTGCGAGAGGGCCCGCCCATCGGACCCCCGACCTGCCTGATCACCTGCCTTCTCCCGGAGCGAAAGGTCAGCTCACCGGAGACCCGTGGCACAGCCAACCTCCTAGGCGCTGGCAAACGACTGAATCCTCCCGGCCGCGCCGAGGTCCCACCGCCGAGGTCCTTTCAAATCTCCCGCCCTGGCCCTATTGGCCGAGCGCGCGTCCATGCTCAATTCTCATTGGCTGGATGAGTCATGAATTCCCATGACGTTACCCACGGGGGCCCAATGGAAGAGGCTCAATGAGAGCTGCAGCCCCCGAGGGTTCTGAGTTGGGAAGGTATCCTTTGCTCCCCAAATATTTTCATATTCTTTAAAAAATATATATCTTTAGTATAGCTGGTAAGTATGAACTAGAGTCTAACTTTGTTTTCTGCCAGGTGGAGAGCCAGTTATGCCAGCACCATTTGTTCAGCAAACTGAACTGTTCCCAGTGGAATTCAAATGCTACCCTTGATAAATGAAGTCATTGTAGATACATAATATATTTCCGGACTCTTCATTCTGTTACATTATTTGTTCGTTTGCTTGTGCGCTTATTCTTGTCATTACTATTTTGTTTTTTAAAGTCTTCGCTCACATTCCTAATAGGAATTTCCCACCCAGCAGACCTTTCTCCACCCATCTCCTGATGAAGGCCGCCTTGTTTGGACTGGCTCTCACTTTTCACCTTCCTGCCATGCTCCCTCCTTCTCTGCTCTTTTCGACGTCGAATTTCATTATTGGGATAAATAAATACATTTTGGGACCATCTGTAAAATAGCTAGTGGATATTTGTAAGTAGTGTTTCCTGGCCACCCTTCCTCTTTCTTCAGATCGTAACATCCTAATTTGTCTATCTCCCATTCTGTATTGTTTGTTTCTGTTGCTGCCAACTCAATACACCTAACCTGATGAAGACCTTCTGCAGTAGACCTTGTGGTTATCTAGCCAGCATCCATTCTCTGAGTGATTCCCACTTGCTGAAAGTACCTAGAGTTTTGGGGGAAGGAAGTTGACCCCTATCCCAGGTCCAGGAGTGGATCCTGTTTGATTTACATCAGTCAACACCTTTTCATCCAGGGTCATCCAGGATCATGGTGATTGTTTCAGGGATAAGCATGTGACCTAAGGGGACCACTTAGCGCAGATTTTAGAATGCTCCAGAATGCTGGGCGGAAAGTCTTTTTCTCCTACTGGAAAAGGACAAGGAACCACACAGCAGCATTGCGGCGGCGGCTGCTCCTAAAGGAAGCAGCCTGCGAATGATGCAAAATGCTGCCAGTCGATCATTATGACCTACAAAACCCACAAATTTCATATGACTCAAGCAAATATAAATCAAATAATTCCGTATGGATTTCTAGATCAGTTCATAATGTTTTGGGCTGCAAGTGACAGAAAATTCAGTTTACAATGGCATATACAATAGAGAGCATATTACATAACAAGAAATCAAAAAGTAGGTAGTATGTTCAGGAAATGAACCATGTTAGAGATCTGGATCACCCTCTCTGTGACTCTCTTAACATTTCCCTTATGATTGCAGGGCAGCTGCCAACTGTTTCTGTCTCTTTTATCAGGAAAAGCTGAAGCCTTGTAAGAAGTACCCAAAGGGAAATAGATTTCTCTTTGGCTAAAATTGTGTCACATGGCTACCTCAAGGAGGCTGGTGAAGTGAATATCTCTCCCAGCCACAACAGTTAAAGCAGGAAGGGGGTGTGGTGCAAGAAATAGGTGTGTGCCACAGTCACCTACAGTTTCATTCTGGGGAGCCCATGATTAATTTAAAAAGTCATAAATTTGTGCGTGATGATGTATCTATAGGTGTTTGAGGATCATGGCCACCCTGCTGCCATTTGTGAAAAATCATTTGCTTCTGGAGGTTTTCACTGAAGGTAAAACCAATTCTACTTCCCCAGATCAGGGAGCCCATTTCAATTGCAGTGCCTTTATCAACATACTTGACATAGAGAGTCTAGCCAATGAAAAGCTTTATAAAAACTCTATCACTTGCAGTATACTTTAGTCCTCAGGACCTAGTGAAGGGAGATTTTTCTGGAACCTATAGTGGGACACAGTACATGGGTAGAATATGTCTGGTAGATCTAATATGGTACCTCTGTCCCCTGGAATCTTTAAATTATTGCTTGCATCTTATGTCAGGAAATATTTGGCCTTTCAGGAATATTTGATGGGCCGGGAATAAACCTGGGTTTGCTCCCTGTCCTTAATGAGTCCCTGTTTCCCTGTCAGACTTTAACTGGGCTGCTGCTGCCCACTTGCAGACTTGGGGCCCAGCATATCTGTACCATCAGCTCCATTAAAGACCTGGCATTTGTGGCACTGAGTTGCTTTTTTCTAAGTAAGTTATGAGTTTTTATTTCACAATTTTTAATATTTTTTGCTCTCAGTACTCTGTATTTGAGGCAAAAGAGGCCAAGATGGGAATTTAGTGTGCTGTCTTTACAAAAAACCCAGCTTTTTTTGAATACCAGGTTAGAAAACATGCTAAGATGGTATATTTAGGCAAGGCATGAGTCAGACAACTGAGGCTCAGCTTCAGTGTTGGGCATACAACAGGGAGTAGTGGTGAGGGTGGCACAGTACCTGCCTGAATGGCGAAGGGGCTGCTTGGCATTAGTTGATTGTTACTACATGAAAGCCTACGTATGGACAGATCTTTCCATTTCTAAAAAGAATCTAGAAATTTGGACTTACATGTGAAATTTACTGAGTTGTAAATGTTGGCAAATAAGTCACCAAACAAGTCTGTGGGCTGGGTTTGGTGTGTGGACCAGCAACATTCAATGCTTAATATACCCAGACCTCTTTCGGACGGTGAGTCATACTTTACAATCATCCTTCCCTCCCCAGGGCCCCAGACCTTATGTAGTCACTCATCAGATGAGCTTTAAAGGAACAGCATGCAACAGGATGCAGCAGCAAGACCACGGGCTTGGGTGTTACAGGGTGGCCCCTAGCCCTGTCACTTGCAATCTGTGTTGCTCGGCAAAATGCTCGATTCCTCTGCGTGTCAGCTCTAAAGTGGGCATGGCTCATACTGCCTTGCAGGTTTCTTTTGTCATTACATGAACTAAGGTCGCTAAAGCACTCAGCAGTGCCTAGCACACAGTAAGCTCTCAGTGTTAATTATTATTATGACTAATAAGTCATTTCGCCCCAAGTGGATGAGAAAAGGACCTTCTTTGTGAACCAATGTCAACTAATCACTGTAGAAGGAAAGATAGAATTAGAAACTTACTGTTTTGTACCTCCTTGTAAAATAATTCTGGCAAGATGTTCTGGTTTGGACAGGCAGCAGGGGGGCACGGGACTGCCTGTCGACTGCCTGCCTCATGTGCCTTCCTCTTTAAGTTACCAGAAATCCTGGGCCGTTGCCTTGCTAAATCATCAGTAGTTCTCAATTTCAGCACAAAACTTCCGCAAAAATGGCTAGGCGATTGTTTGCCCCCATCTTGGCGCACATGACACAGTGACCACTCAGAGTGGCAGAAGGTGGGGACTGGGCCAGGAAGCAGAGCCGAGGGGAGGGCGAGGCCCAGATTCCAGCCTAGGCAAGCAGGGGTCGGCTAGTGCAGGTGACCCCAATTCTGCCTTTAACCCTGGAACCGGAGTTTCATGAATTTATGTCATGTATCTAGTTCAGAAGAGGCAAAGAAATAAGAATGTACAAAGATGCTCATGGTAACATATTAAATAATAAGAAAAAAAGTGCAGATAACCAGAATGTCTACCTTTAGAAGATTGTTTAGAACAGTAGTCCCCTTACCCACCAGGGGTGGTTCCAAAACTATCCCCCAGTGATGCCTGAAGGTGCAAGTAGTACCAAACCGTACACAGTGGGAAAGAGTGACAAGAAAAAGATGTGCACATGTCCAACACAGACACAATCCTGCAATGATTGTAGGCCTCACTACATAGTACATGTCAGCAAAATTGTAGCTTTTCCCCTCTGAATATTTTTGATCTGCAGTTGGTTTTTTAAAGTACATAATTTTATATATTTTTTCTTTTAAATATATTTTATTGATTATGCTATTACACATAATTTTTTCCCATTTTCCCCCTTTGCCCCCTTCCATCTGGTGCCCCCATTGCCTCCACAAATCTCCCTCCCCTTAGTTCATGTCCATGGGTCATGCATATAAGTCCTTTGGTTACTCTAT
The DNA here is from genome assembly GCF_014824575.4 of Sturnira hondurensis. Lineage (NCBI taxonomy): Eukaryota > Metazoa > Chordata > Mammalia > Chiroptera > Phyllostomidae > Sturnira > Sturnira hondurensis. Next base: position 4,441,581 of record NW_028092466.1, on the reverse strand, counting down.
TACCTATACTATTCTTTTTTTTTTAAATATATTTTATTGATTATCCCATTACAGTTGTTCTATTCCCCCCCTTCTTTCCCCTCCACCCGCACACTCCCTCCCCCACCCTTCTCCCCCCCTTAGTTTATAACCACGTGTCTCAAGTTCTTTAGGTTCTATATTTCCCCCACTATTCTCACCCTCCCCCTATCTATTTTCTACCTACCATCTATGCTATTTTCTGTGCCTTCTCCCCCCTTCTCCTCCTCCCACCCCCCTGTTTCTAACCCTCCATGTGTTCTTCATTTCTATGGTTCCACTCCTGATCTAGCTGTCCTCTTGGTTTGCTTTTGTTTTAGGTGTGGTTGTTAATAACTGTGTGTTTGCTGTCCTTTCACTGTTCATATTTTTCATCTTCTTTTTCTTATATAAGTCCCTTTAGCATTTCATATAATAAGGGCTTGGTGATGATGAACTCCTTGAACTTGACCTTATCTGAGAAGCACTTTATCTGTCCTTCCATTCTAAATGAAAGTTTTGCTGGATAAAGCAATCTTGGCTGTAGGTCTTTGGATTTCATGACTTGGAATACTTCTTTCCAGCCCCTTCTTGCCTGTAAGGTCTCTTTTGAGAAATCCGCTGACAGTCTGATGGGTACTCCTTTGTAGGTGACTGTCCCCTTATCCCTTGCTGCTTCTAGGATTCTCTCCTTCATTTTAGTCTTGGCTAATGTAATTATGATGTGCCTTGGTGTGTTCCTCCTTGGGTCCAACTTCTTTGGCACTCTCTGAGCTTCCTGGATTTCCTGGAAGTCTATTTCCTTTGCCAGACTGGGGAAGTTCTCTTTTATTATTTGTTCAAATACGTTTTCCATTCGTGGCTGTTTCCTTCCCCCTTCTGGTACCCCTATAATCCGGATGTTGGAACGCTTAAAGATGTCCTGGAGGTTCCTAAGCCTCTCCTCATTTTTTTTGAATTCTCATTTCTTCATTCCTTTCTGGTCGTTTGTTTCGTTCTTCCTTCTGGTCCATTCCATTGATTTGAGTCCCAGTTTCCTTTCCATCACTATTGGTTTCCTGGACATCTCCCTTCATTTCAATTAGTTTAGCCTTCATATGTTTCTCTAATTTGTGACTGTATTCTACCAATTCTGTGAGCATCCTAATAAATAGTGTTTTAAATTGGGCTTCTGAGAGCCTGGCAATCTGTTGGTCGCTTAGAGTTATTGGGTCTGGGACTTTGAGTTCTTCTTGAGCCATCCTTTGGGCTATTTGTGCCTGTTAAGTAGCAGGAACGGAGCCCCAGGTTTTCAACAGAGCAGGGCAACTCAGTCGCTGGGTTGTGACGTCGTATGTGGGGGCGGGGTCAAAGAGGGACAATGGCTTCTCTCCAGCGCCCGGCGCCGCCGCCGGGACCCCCACCAGCACCGCAGCCACCACCGTCACCAGGGCCACGCGCCCCGCTCCTCGGCACGCGAGTGTGCCACCGCTGTCAGCCCTCCACCACTGGGTTTGCCCCCTGGGGCCTGTGTGGTCTGTCTCACTGCGCGCGAATGTGCGACCTTGGTCAGTCTGTTCCGCACCCCGACTAGTTATGGGCTGCCTGCGCTCCTAGATCTGCCCTGGCTGACCCAGCTCTGCTGCTGGCTCCACCTCTTACCGTCCTCGTTGAACGGTTCGTAGCTGTCGGACTTCCGTATAATTTGGTTTTCTGGCCTCTGGATGTGTGGGTAGTTCACCAAAACTTTTGTTGTAGCCAAACTTGGTTGTGGGAGAAGGCACAGTGTTTCCACCTATGCCTCCATCTTGGCGGAAGTCCCCTATACTATTCTTAACACCCTCCTTTCTATTCTGTACTTACCAATGTGTGCTTCTTAATCCCTACACCTTTCCCACCATTTTCCCACTTCCCCTTCCCAACTGATAATCATCCAAATGATCTCCATTCCTGTGATTCTGTTCCTGTTCTGCTTGTTTGCTTGGTTTGTTCTTTGGATTCAATTATTGGTAGTTGTGAATTTATAGCCATTGTTTTGATCTTCTTCTTCTTTATATAATTCCCTTTAGCATTCCATTATAATAATGGTTTGGTGGTGATGAATTCCTTTAGCTTTACCTTGTCTGAGGAGCACTTTATCTGCCCTCCTATTCTAAATGATAGCTTTGCTGGATAAAGTAGTCTTGGATGTAAATCCTTGCTTTTCATCACTTTGAATATTTGCCAGTCCCTTCTTGCCTGCAAAGTTTCTTTTGAGAAATCAACTGACAGTCTTATGGGAACTACTTTGTAGGTAACTGCCTCCTTTTCTCTTGCTGCTTTTAAGATTCTCTTTTTATCTTTAAACGTTGGCATTTTAATTATGATGGGTCTTGGTGTGGTCTTCTTTGGGTCCATCTTGTTTGGGACTCTCTGTGCTTCCTAAACTTGTATGTCTATTTCCTTTACCAGCTTGGGGAAGTTTTCTTTCATTATTGTTTAAAATAGGTTTTTAATTTCTTGCTCTTCTTCTCCTTCTGGCACCCCTATGATTCAGATGCTGGTACATTTAAAGATGTCCCAGAGGTTCCTAAGCCTATCCTCATGTGTTTTTTGTTTTTGTTTCTAAATTCTTTTTCCTTTCTGCTGTTCTGATTGAATGATTTTTCCTTCCTTGTGTTCCAAATAGTTGATTTGATTCTTGGCTTCATCCCCTCCACTGTTGGTTCCCTGTAAATTTTTCTTTCACTAATGCAGCTTTAATTTCTGCCTGGGTCTTTTTTATGTTGTTGGAGTCCCCAGTGAGTTCCTGGAGCATCCTGCTAACCAGTGTTTTAAACTCTGCATCTAATAGGTTGCTTATCTCCATTTCATCTAGTTCTTTTTCCAGAGTTTTGTTCTGTTCTTTCATTTGGGCCATATTTCTTTGTCTCCTCATTTTGGCAGCCTCCCTGTATTTGTTTCTGTGTATCAGGTACAGTGGCCTTGACTCCCTGCCTTGAGTGTGGCGCGTTGTAGAAAAGTGCGCCTGTTAAGTTGTATGGGGCAGAGTGTTAGGTAACTGCCAGGGCAGGGCAACTCATGTCACTGCTCTGTTACTCTGTGTTGAAGAGGGCTCACAGAGGGGACACTGCTGCTACCTGACCTCTGCAGTTTTGCCCAGGAGGAAGGTGACTCCTGGCACTCACACTTCACTTTTCCCACATATGTCCCTGGTGCCCTTCCAGCTGTTGCCCTGGTGCTGAATCCCAGAGGGGATGGGTATGCGTATTTGTGGGCCCTTTAAAAGGAATCTCTTGAGAATCCCACAGTTTCTTCCACCACCCCAACCCCCACTGGTTTTCACAGACAGAAGCCATGGGGACGTATCTTCCTGGTACTGGAACCCTGAGCTGGGTAGTCTGGACTGGGGCTAGGATCTCTCATTCTAGAGGTATCCCTCCCATTTTTTATCCACCATGAAAGGATGTGGGACTGCCCATTCCCATCTCCATGCCTCTCCGAACCTCTTCTACCCATCTGGATAAATGTGGCTCCTTTAAATCTTTGGTTGTCGGACTTGCACACAGCTAGATTTTCTGACAATTCTGGGTGATATTTATTTTGTAATGTAGCTGTATTTTTTGGCACAGTTGCGCATGCAAGCAAGGTGTGCTTACCTCCCTATGCCTCCATCTTGACCAGAAGTCCATAATTTTACATTTTTGTATAAATTGGACCAGAGCAATGCTGTTATTACCTGGGCAAAGCAACTGCTCCCAGTGGTGGCTGGCTGATCAAAATATCACCTACAGTTGGTTTAATCTATGATATAAAATGCTTTATCAGAGGGCCAACTGTATGTATGTATATGTATGTATGTATGTATGTGTATATATATATATATATATATATATATATATATATATATATGCCACCCACCAGTTCATCACTTAGTAGCCATCTTTTTTTAAAAACTGTTTTATCTATTTATTTGAAGCACAGTAAAAAAAAAAACAACAAAAAACAGGTATGCTTTGGAAGTCCAGTGGCACAAGGTACACTGCCATAACTTGAGGGAAGTTATACAGTTTTTTTTTAAGGAAATAAAAAGAAAAAAATTAATTTTAAAACACTGCATTACACAATTTTACCTGCCTAAACAGACCATTTACAGATAATAGGTCAATAAACTGCTAACATCCATAAAAAGGTAGCTTTCTTCTAAAATGCAAGAATTTAAAAGATAGGTATCTAAACAAGAAAAGACATAAACAAACTGCAACGAAAGCCTAGACGTCAGATCTTAAATGTTTTTTGTTTGTTTGTTTGTTTGTGCCTTCATACTCTTCTCTCCCTCTGCCATATCCTGCTGGAGTTCCAGGCCCCATTCCTCTAGGACCCTGTCCACCCACAGGTCCCACACTTAGTAGCCATCTTGATTAGCAGATCAACTGTTCAAATAACCCTTATGGTACTTTATAATGGCCTCAACGTATAAGAGTAGTGAAGCCAGCAATTCAGATATGCCAAAGAGAAGCTGTAAGGTGCTTCATTTAAGTGAAGAAGGTATGTATGTATGCATAGGAATAACATAGTATTAATACATACAGTTGGCTCTCCATATCCATGGGTCTTGCATCCACAGATTCAACCAAATGCAGATCAAATTATTTTTTTTAAACATTATGGGACTTCGACCAAGATGGAGGTGTAGGTGGAAATAATGCGCCTCCTCACAGAACCAAAATTAAGGGCAACAAAAATTTAGAAACAAAAACACAACCAGAACAAACAGAAAATTGAACTGTATGGAAGTCCAACAACCATTTATTCAGACCGGTAAGAGGAGTGAAGTTTGAGGCCACTGGAGAGGGGTCCCAGCAGGAAAAAGTGGTGGCTGGCAAACTCGGTGCACAGGCAGCACCAGGCTAGCAGACCCCCGGTGTGGGGAGGAAACAAGCAGATTCAGTGAGGCACGCAAGGCAGCTGGCTGTCAGCAGTCACACACTCGCGTGCAGATAAACCAGACAAAAACAGACAATGAGACAGACCACACAGCCCAGGGCCCCAGCTACGGGAAATAAAGCCTAAAAGCACCAATTGAAAAGGTGCCGGGAGAGACTCTCAGCCTCACAGGAGAGTTTGTTGGAGAGACAAAGTCCTAGAACATGCACAAACCCACCCGGGAACCAGCACCAGAAGGGCCCCATTTGCTTGTGGGAAGCTGCAGAGGGGACCGAAATCCAAGAGAGAGCAGAGCAAGTGCAATTGTTCCCTCTCTGACCCTGCCCCCACATACAGCATCACAACCCAGCGACAGAGATTGCCACCCCCCCAGAACACCTAAGGCTTCACCCCTCATACGTAACAGGTGTGACCTGACCAAAAAATTATGGCTCAAACAGAAAGACAAATCAAAGCCCCAGAGCCAATACTTTTAAGGGACCAAGAGATAGCCAACCTACCCGATGCACCGTTCAAAATACTGGTGATCAGGATGCTCACAGAACTGGTTGATTTTAGTCGCAAATTAGATGAAAAAATGAAGGCTACGCTAAGTGAAATGAAGGAAAATGCACAGGGAACCAATAGTGATGGAAACAAAACTGGGACTCAAATCAATGGAGCTTCTCAAACCAAACAGAAGAGAATGAAGAAACAAGAATTCAAAAAAATGAGGAGAGGCTTAGGAACATCCAGGACATCTTTAAATGTTCCAACATCTGAATCATAGGGGTACCAGAAGGGGAAGAGGAAGAGCAACAAGTGGAAAACTTATTTGAGCAAATAATAAAGGAGAACTTCCCCAGTCTGGCAAAGGAAATAGACTTCCAGGAAGTCCAAGAAGCTCAGAGAGTCCCAAAGAAGGTGGGCCCAAAGAGGAACACACCAAGGCACATCATAATTACATTAGCCAAGATTAAAATGAAGGAGAGAATTCTAGAAGCAGCAAGAGGTAAGGGGACAGTCACCTACAAAGGAGTGCCCATCAGACTGTCAGCGGATTTCTCAAAACAGGCCTTACAGGCAAGAAGGGGCTGGAAAGAAGTATTCCAAGTCATGAAATCCAAAGACCTACATTCAAGATTGCTCTATCCAGCAAAGCTTTCATTTAGAATGGAAGGGCAGATAAAGTGCTTCTCAGATAAGGCCAAGTTCAAGGAGTTCATCATCACCAAGCCCTTATTATATGAAATGTTAAAGGGACTTATCTAAGAAAAAGAAGATAAAAAATGTGAACAGTGAAAGCACAGCAAACTCACAGTGATTAACAACCACACCTAAAACAAAAGCAAACTAAGAGGACAGCTAAAACAGGTGCAGAGCCACAGAAATGGAGATCACTTGCAGGGTTAGCAACAGGGGAGTGGGAGGAGGAGAGTAGGGGAGAAGGTACAGAGAATAAGTAGCATAGACAGTGGGGATAAAATAGACAGGGGGAGGGCAAGAGTAGTGTGGGAAATGTAGAAGCTAAAGAACTTATGACACATGGACATGCCCTAAAGGGGGGGAATGTGGTTGGGAGGGGTTGTGCAGGGTGGAGGGAAATGAAGGGGGAATGGGACAACTGTAATGGAATAATCAATAAAATATATTATAAGAAAAAACATTATGTCACCCTGGCTGGTGTGGCTCAGTGGATTGAGTGCTGGTTTGCAAACTGAAAGGTCACTGGTTTGATTCCCAGTCAGGGCACATGACTAGGCTGCAGACCCAGGTCCCCAGCTGGGGGTGTGCAAGGGGCAACCAATTGAGATTTCTCTCATACTATGATGTTTCTCTCCCTCTCTATCTCTTCCCCTCTCTCTAAAAACAAATAAAATCTTTTTTAAAAAGTTATGTTATTGCTGAATGTACTATGAAATTAGGCACAAGATGATTATGTGGTTGCATCTGTACTGAATATGTACAGACTTTTTTCCTTGTAATCATTCTCTAAGCAATATAGTATAACAACTATTTACAAAGCATTTCCATTATAGTAGGTATTATAAGTAATCTACAGATAGTTTAAAGTGTATGGGAGAATGTGCACATGTTATATGCAGTACACCATTTTGTATACCCTTGAGCAACTTGAGGATTTGGCATCCAAGAGGGTCCTGGAACCAGTCCCTCTCAGACACCAAGGGATGTCAAAACGTTGGTTCACATCCCAGCGGGACAAAGTGAGTGGCACCAGATTTCATTAAGCTAGTCAGAACTGTGAGCAATTTAAAAGATAACTTTTTTAGCTCTTTATAGATTGTTATTGATTTTTTATATGAAAGAAAGCCTAGTATCTTTTTATTGAATTTATTGGGATGACACTGACTAACAAAATTATACAGATTTCAGGTGCACAATTCTACAATAACTTATGAATTTTTATATTGGGTTGGCCAAAAAGTCCATTATTTTTTTTCATATAATGGCTCTAGTAGTGCCATCTTAGTTGTCTTTAACTTCATGCCAAACAATTTTGTTAGAATGTTGTGTGACAGCTGTCATATCATATCAGTGTACATTAAAAAAACTTATCAAAATTGATGGATTTTTGTGCAGCCATTTTAATATTGAAGATGGAATAAAATATGCTTTATTATTTCAAGAAAGGTAAAAACGCAACTAAAACACACAAAAAAGATTTGTGTAGTGTATGGAGAAGGTACTGTAACTGTTTGAATGTGTCAAAAGTGGTTTGTGAAGTTTCTTGGTACTATTTACATTCTGGCCAAATAGTTCTCTCCTGTGGGGCTGTCTTACACCGTGGAAGATGTTTAACAGCATCCTTGGCCTCTACCCAGTTGAAGCCAATAACAGGAGATAGCCAACATACTCAAAATATCCAAAACAATAAAGTTACTGGTGAAAATGAAAAACGTGTCTTTTATTTCATAGTAAAATGTAATGGACTTTTTGGCCACCCCAGTATTTCTGTAATTTTCTATTTAATATTTTCAGACCATGGTTGACTGAAAATCTCCTTCAGAAAACCAAGCTGTGGAGAAGGTGAAACCACTGTAGTTCACAGAGTTCCTCGAATTTTAGGTGATCATTAAAATTATAGTTAAAAGGACTGGGGAATTATATTCTATTATGATAATAGAATATAATTATTCTTCCAGTATTAAAAATACTGGAATACAAGATTATGGACTACTGGGAGTTAAACTGCCAAAACTTAAACTGGTTTAAATTTACAGTTATTACTATAAATGTACTTAAAATTATTTATTATTGCTCTATTTTTTCCCATATAGAACATTTATTCCTCCAAATACATTTTGTGAACAGAATTGGAAACTGTTCATGAACAATTTTTTGTGTTAGTATACCTAGAATATTTATGAGATTAAAGATATTACTATTGTAATTGGTTGATTTGACGGAAACAGTTAAGATGAAAATAAAAGTTCCAAAATTTGTATTTTATCAGAAAATTCAAACACTTTAAAAAAGAAAATTGCAGAAATAATGAGGTTTATATAGTTCTTATCTAATAAAACCAGTTTTGTATTTCCTCCCCTTTCCGGAAAACTGTTATTGCAAACTTACTAGATACTGGACACATTTAGCTTTTGTGACCTCGTGATTTGAACATCGCAGCTCCCTCACCTGGGCTCAGGCACATTGCCCTCGCACCAGAAGACCTTTCTATTCATCAGACTTGACAGATCTAGTGGACTTCTAGTGGACAGGCATGTAGTAAACAATAGGGGCGGAGTTTTACCCTCAAGCCCCTCCCCTAAAAATTTGTCTTCTTGGTTCTCTGATTTAGACGCCCGCACTAAGGAGTTAAGCCTCCTATTCCCGACAAAGTGTGCTTAAGCAACGCTTGGGTTAAAGCCCAATTTTTTGACCTTGGGACATATTGATCACATTCAATATAGAAGCGATTTTATGTCCCGGGATTTATTTCTGGGGATCATAAAGCCATTACGGTGTCGCCGTAGTTCTGGCACCTTAGACGAATTTTAGATTTAATCCCGATTCTGCCAGAGACTCAGAAAACCCTTTACCTAGGTTTCTCATCTGTAAACTGGGTATAATCACATCGTCTTTCATGGTGTAATTGGAGCGCACTAGCGGTGATGGAGTCCAGACTCTCACTCGTGCGCATTCTGAAAACGACAGGTGTCCCTCTTCTATCTCGGCCGGATTCATATCCACACAACCGCACCCCAATTTGATTCCAGAGTCATTTAACACAGACCACAAGCACAACAACCTGTGTAAGCCTTAAGTAATTCAGAAAACAAGCTCCTCCCGTCAGCGTTGGTGGTATAGTGGTGAGCATAGCTGCCTTCCAAGCAGTTGACCCGGGTTCGATTCCCGGCCAACGCAACGGTTTTTCTTTTAAAAATAAACTTTTCTTTCCCTCCGTTTCCTCACCTTGGCCCCAGTGCCACTCATGATTGCTTGAGGTGTGCATCCCATCGAGACCCCAGTCTGTGAAACTGCGATGGCCTCTTCACAATTTCACACCCAAACGAACGAGCTGTAATTTATTTCCCTGGGATTTGGGGCTCAGTGTTCCTAGACAGCCGTGGCCGCAGATACAAAAGAGGGGAGGCGAAAGGAATAGAAAAATCTGGTCTGAACTCCCTGGCTGGTCCCGAGCGCGGGCTCAGGACCGCGCGTGACTGTGGGCAAAAAGCTGATGGCTCAATTTCAAGCTGAGACTGGAAACGCGCATTTTTGTCAGGGAGGAAGCACCACGCAGGAGGAAGGCTGGTAGCCGGATTACACGAGCTGTACAGTTTTGTGCTGTTGCCCATATGTGTTTTTAAATTTATCGTTCAGGAACACATCTAATAAGCCTACGGAACGGTGAGAATAATGACTAATAAACATATTGAATGGAGAAAATAATGGCCAATTTAGCCACAATGCAAGTTACTCGAAGTAAGACATAAACTTGCAATTTAGAATGTGAGCTCAAGAGTAAGGACAAACTATTGATACTCCTCTCTTCTCTTTTCTTTATTTAAGTAGGAAATTATATATAGTGTTTTAATTTAACATGTACACCACTAGATTTTCTTTAAATATCAAGCCAAACCTGGTCATTCAATTTCCTTTAGTTGGATGGAATTTCACAACACTAGATTATTTTTCAGGATTTCAAAGTACTCTCTATCATTTGGCCATAAAAGTCCTCCTTAAAATTATGTTCATTTTATTTTCATTACACTTTATTTTCCTGATTATTCTCTTAATGTGGTCAATTTCTTTTGTCTTCTTCAGTGACTGAACTTTTCCTCCAATAGGCAATAGGAATATCTTAAATGTAGGTGCTTCTCAAAGTTGAAAGCACAAAACTCATTCTTTCTCTATTCTATCATCCCTCCTGTGACAATTTTCCCCATTCCCATCATAGGAGCAAGAAACTAAGTGACAACAAAGTCTGGCCTTTTTAAAGTTAAGTTTTATCCCTAACAAAATTTTCATCCTTTTCCTAAAACTTGCTTCTTTTTTTGATACTTGTCCCAGTTGATATCAATCTATGTTCAATAAAGCAGAAATAAAACTATGATTAAAATATTCAATTTTCCCATATCTTCAAACCTCATAGTACATCTTTAACCAAATCCCATAAATACTACCTCTAAAAGGCCCTTTTATTTTGCTTCCCTTTTCATTGCTACAGATACTCATTTCTACTCATTTAGATTATTAAAAATGTTATCCTCTGCCCCCAATTTGTCTCAAAATCTTTCTTCCTGTGGGCACTGATAACTTGCTGAAGCACAGAGATGATAATGTTATCTGGGTAAAAAATGGTTTGATTACCTGTTGTAAAACCTCTCAGCATAATATTCTGTGCCCTCCAAATTTCAATATCAATTTACAACCTGAGTTTTGATTTTCAGAAGGTTCCCACCCCATCAAACTTGCTCCCATGACATTAGTGACATGGACCCTTAATTCTCCACAACTTTCTCTCATAATGAGAGAGAAAAGCTTGCCTTTCCTGATAATGACCCCATTCCTGAAATGGCATAACTGTCTCACCACTGAAACTGTATACAGTTTTTAAAAAATTTAGTTAAACTTACTTATTAAAGAGACAGAGAGAGAAACATCAATTTGTTGTTCCACTCATTTGTGCACCCTTAGCATATTGCCACAATGCTCTAACCAACTGAGCTACCTGGCCAGGGCTCAGTTGCATTCTTAAAGTGAGAGGACAAATGTCTGCTCCCCTGTGAAGCATTATTTTACTCTAGTCTGACTTACTTTTCTCCTTATCCAAAGACTAGTGTCCGTACCCTAATCAAACTACTATTTATACTAAATTATAAGAAATTATCAATATATTTATCTTAGTTTTATTCTGAGTATAAATGATATAAACACAATAGTTTTCCCAATAAATCAATAAAAAAGACTTTTTAAAAAACATAATGGATACTATTTTTGAAATTCAAATTCACCTTATACCAACAGTTAAAGATTAAACTTCTAATTACGTCTTTCTTTTTAAAGACTTTATTTATTTATTTTTAGAAAGAAAAAAAGGGAGGGAGAGAAACATCAATACCTGGTTGGCTTTTACGCATTTCCTACTGGGTACCTGGCCTATAATCTAAGCATATGCCCTGACTGGGAATCAAACCCATGACCCTTTGGTTCACAGGCCCAAACTCAATCCGCTGAGCTACACCAGCCAGGGCATAAGTACATCTTTCTTAAAAAGCTGTCAAATTTTCATTTCTTTGGGAGATATTCTCATCAGTTCTCCCAGGTTCAATTCCACAGGTTAAACTTTCTTGATTATTATTAAGAACTTCATACATAAAAGCGAGATTGTCATTTGTTGCTTTTTCAACTATTGGGAAAGACACAGGAAGGACGGCTTGCTAGACTAAAAGCTGAGGTCTTTAAGGGCATACCACAAGATTATTTCCACAATGATTGTACAGAAGCCAAAGTACCAATGACATCAACAGGCATACCCTATCATCCCTTGAAAAGAAAAGCTGACCGAGTTAAAGCTGATGTAAAGAAGACCTAGTAGACTGGAGTCACGATGGAAGTGTTGAGTACGTCCAGGGCCCTGTTCATGTAGTTGATCTACGTGCCCGCCCACACCATGAAGTTCAACAGCAGAGCCCAGGCGACGGGGGTGTTCAGCACAGGCTCCCAGCAAACAGTTCTTTGATAGCAATGCCCAGGCCCTTAACACAGGAGACAGAAAACACTCTGATCACAAAACAGATTATGTACAGAGAATGTTCGTCTGTCCACCACGAAAATTAATATCAAAAACACAATGACCACAAGTGTTGCAAATACCACAAAACCTGGATCCCCGAGCATGTCAGATGTTTCATTTAAAGTCTCCATCTCCTCTTCTTTTGGAGCATGAATGACCGTAACTGTAGATCCTGGAATACTTAGCAAAAACCCAATTTTCCCATGAAGATTAAGCCTTTCATTTAGAGAATATGAAGAAAGAATGGCACTTACTAGGACTCTGAGAGCTCCTAACAGAGTTGTTACTAGGTTGCCTGGTGCAAAGACATGCGCAGCAAAGTTGGCCACCTCACCCCCTCCCAATAGATCACAGGACAGAGAAATGCTGCTGGTGCTGGAGGCGAGATGATGCACTCCTCAAATCCCAACTTGCAGACCCACTGCGCTGCTTCCCCTTTGCTATCAGTTTTGTTCACCTCCGCTCATACTCTCACGCAGGCCTTCTACGCCTTCCAGTGAAAGGTGCGAGCATCCGGGGGCTGCAGCCGTGCAGGCTGTCTCTTCCTGGAGTAGCACCCAGTGCAACTTGCTAACTCTTGCCAGCCTCTAACTCTTGCGGCCGCTGGTACCAAGGACCGCCCGGAGTCCCTTTATTTTCTTTCTCGACTTCTTTTAACCACCATCTCAGGGCTCAGGATTACTTTTTGAATATGTAGGATTCGAAGAAATGAGGGGGGTGAAAAAAAAAAAGCCAACTACACTCCCCGTCGGGGAATCGAACCCCGGTCTCCCGCGTGACAGGCGGGGATACTCACCACTATACTAACGAGGAAGGCGACACCCAAACAGCTTTGCAAGTCCTTGATCAGACTTCCCCTGAGCTCAGTGTGCTAAGGCGAGGTTCCCGGGGATTCTGTCCTACTGACCACTGAGAAATACGAACCAGAAACCTAGCCACGTTCTAAACCAGGGGTCCCTAACCCCTCGATCACGAACCGATACTGGTCCAAAGGCTGTTAGGAACAGAGCCGTGATAGAACTTCGCCTGAACTCCGCCCTCTGACCCACACCTGTTTGAGCTCTGCCTCCCGTTCCCTGCTACCCCCCACCCGCTCCCCAACTAGTCCTTGGAAAAACCCGTCCCTGTTGTCAAAAAATTTGGGGACCTTTGTTCTAAACCACACCTGAGCACGAATCCCCAGAAGGATGGAAACCGAGACAGAGGCCTCCAAGGCTTCAGAGACCTGAGTTCTGAGTCCCTGGGTTCTTTCCGAAACTCCCCGGAATAGGTCCCACCACTTTCTACTGTCATCCGCAGCTATAGGTTGACCAACATCAATCAAGCCGGAAACAGTCTCTCTCAGACTTCAAAGTGCACCAAGCAGAAAACAGCGGGGCAGAGAGAATGTCTTTCCCAGTCTTGTCCGGTGTTTTCGACACGTGACACGTCAGGGGGGACTTCGTCTCGTAAGCTTTTTTCCGCTTTCAGGGTGTCCATTCAGAACAAAAGTGCTCTATGTACTTCCATTCCAGGCCAGTACCAAATGTCTTCAATTATCGTAGCAAGTACCTAGGAGTACCCTACTCTCCGCAAAATTCAAAGTAGGGCTCGTCCGGGATTTGAACCCGGGACCTCTCGCACCCGAAGCGAGAATCATACCCCTAGACCAACGAGCCCACACAAAGCACTCACTGCGGACACCTTTAGAGGTCGCACTAGGTTTGCTTCAATCTTAGGGTCGCAAATCTCTGTGGAATCACTCTGAGCAGTGTGCTCAGGCATCTTCCACCCTGCTGGTACAGGGGTCTGGGTATCTCTCTCCGCTCGAGGTCCGACTCTTCCCAGGAAATAACATCGAAGAAGTGGAAGAGAGTGGTTTCGGTCTCACTCTCGCGCAGCCCTCCAGGGCTGCCGTGAGCACCCGACTTCCCACTCCCACCAGTCACTGTCTCCCTGCCATTTCATAACTTGGGGCCTTGACTCTTCCAGCCTCCACCCCCATCCTTGGACCCAGAGCCCAGGCGCATAGCTTTGAAGACACGGATGAGGTTGCCTGGTTGGGGACAGTTCATGATCCCTGAAATCCCTAGGTGAACACAAGCCCCTTTTTCTGTTCCTGCATCTGTCTATTCTCCTGGAGTAAAGGGCAGGACCAACCCCAGGCTAGACCCTCTAGTAACCCAATTTTCCCAGACTGTGTGGTAGTGGAATAATTGCTGGGGCTAAGAAGACCCACAGAAGAGGCTGGCGGAGTGGGGTAGGGGAATCAGCTTTCCAACTTGCGAGAGTGGGGCGGAGCACCAGGCCCTGCGACCAAGATGGTCCCTGATGCCCAACACTCCTATCAGTGTTGGTCCCAGGACTTCCCGCCTGTAAAATCAGATTCCCTTTACTCTTCCGTCTAGCCTCCACTCTCCAGTTGTCTTCTAGGGTGACCGGAAAGGAGACCCTCTTACCTTCCACCTAAGATACCTAGAAGGTAAGTGCCTGCTTGCTATGATTCAAAGACAGTTGGAACCTAACTGCTTAATACACTTGCCATGGTCTCACCCGGGGAATGCCAAGAGTCCTGGTAGGACTTGCTGGTTCAGCTGCAGGCCCTGCGATCTGCCTTCCCTCAGCTCCTTTCCAGCTTCAGGGAGTCTTCCCAGCAGGATTCTGACATGCCTGTTACTCGACAGCCTGGGAGGGTGTCTGGGCTAAACCATCTTGTTCCATACCCCAGTCCTGTAATTGCGAGGCCAATCCCTTCCTACTTACCGACCCACAGATACTTTGGTTGGGGGCTAACTTCAATGAAGAGTTCAGCTTTTTTGCTTTCTCTTTCCTCGGGGTCCCTGGCCAGTTGGGGGCAGGGTGGGAGGGCGGGGAGAGCAGTAGAGAGCAGCCTGGCCTTTCCAGTGTCCCAAGCCTTTCAGGTGGGTGAAAAGAAGGACTCAGGGATCATCTTCTGGCATCACCTTCCCCCTACCCTTTTCCGATTCCTGTCTCCCACCTCTTCTGCCCCAGTTTTCCTCCAAGTTTCCCATCACCTCTCTCTTCATTGGTCTCAGGAACTTAACCTTCACAGAGGTGGAGGCCTAAATCCTTTACAGATCATGAGGAAAACTATGGCCCCTTTTCCTGGAAAAGTCCATGCAAAAGTCTAGGGAATTCACAGGTATCCTGAAGCCTTCATCCATGGACCCCACTTTTGGAATACAAGAACTAAGATGTAAATAAATACCATTGTTTAAAATTTGTTGCATGTATTTTACATTTTGACAGGAGTCAAAGATTTGCACACAAAGATTGAACTCTAAGGTATAACTTTAAACAGTCACAATTGTTTGAAAGAGATTGAGTGGGACAGAGTGAAACAATATTTTTGGTGAATTTACAATGGCAGCGACCCCCCACCTCCAGCACTTTCCCTAAATTGGGACCCTGGTATCATCCTGATTTTTTTCTCCTTCAGACTACACATTCTATTAGTTACTGAGTCCTATTGCTTTTTTTTAAAATAGTAAACATGTGTCAAATTCATTTCCTCCTTTCCATCTCTCCTATGACAGCGCTGGTGCAAGCCTTTGTCATGTCTGTAACCAATCCCCCCCCCTTCACTCCATACTCTCTGATTCCAGTGCTAGTCTTCTCTGTAGCATTTATTGAGTATATTATATAATTTAAGTTTTAAAACATTTTTACTATGTTTTTTGTTCCTTGCTGGATTCCCAGGGCCTAGAACAGTGGTTGTTATGTAGTACGCTAGTTGTTTAATAGAACATATGGCACATTTCCATGTGGTCTCTAAGACTTAGCTCACCTCCTCTAGAAAGCCTCCCCTGACTAATCTCCACTCTCAGACTCAGTGAGAGGCCACTTCTATTCTCTGTGTTCTCACAACACCTTCACATTGTGATATGACTGTGTCTTCCTTCCTATGAGCTCTCTGAGAAAAGGGGCTGTGCCTTCTTTACTCAGAGCATGCAGCCCACTGCTTGGCACAAACCTGGTCTCAGTGGTGCTGTGGTATTTACTTGATATGTCACATTCACATAGTGATTCCTTCAAGCCAACATTTTTGCTCAGACATGGTTCTCAGGCTAAGGAATGGTGTCTAGACCTTCTGCCTGTCTTCCAAAGAGTTTTAGGTCCTGCCAACTGCCCACGTTTTTACTTTTTGTCTCCTCCTCCACAGCATTTACTTGTACCCTCACCAGCATAGCTTTAATACTCCACGATTGGGCTCTGCCCTTCCAAAGAGTCTGGAGACTCTACCCAGAATGCTTACTCTTCTACTCCCATACCATTCACAGGGCCCCAGCCCTTCATCACCCACCTGCAAGAAACTAGATGTTGCCAGGCCAGTCATCCCTGCTAACTCCTAACCCTGACTACCATCATGTGGAGGCAAATGGAGATAACTGCACATAGAAGATTCACCCTCCATCTTTTTTATATTAAAAAAAATATGTATATGTGTGTGTGTATGTGTATATATATATATATTTCTGAGGCCCCGCACCAAAAGAAATATGATGAAGAACCAAACCAAACAAACTGACTAAGGTTTTAGAGTACATCCTGGGTTATGGCCTGGAAGGTGGGGCAGCTCCTCCCGCGGGGTTTACAGTGGTCGCTCCGTCTGGCCCACCAGCACTAGCGGGGTGTGGCATCAGCAGGGCAAAAGAAAGTGTAAGTCTCCTCAGGATTCCCAACCTGGTCACGGATCAAAATTTTGGAGTGATCTCTTCATGGGATTGGCAGGTCATCTCAGCAAGAAATCCGGGTGCTCTGAGTGTGAAACTGTAACCTTTGTGTCCTCTAGTATAAAAGAAGTTGATTAATGCATTAGTGGATATAGATTCCACGACAAAAGTAAAAGTGACACTGAAGTAGGCATTAAAGGCACCGCTGGGATTCGAACCCAGGATCTCCTGTTTACTAGACAGGCGCTTTAACCAACTAAGCCACGGCGCCAAAGACAGTAAAACTGCCTTTCAGACCACACTACAGGAAAATATGGCTGGAGCCTGGCTCCATCAATTTTTCCAGGATTTTTCTAAATTTAATTTTGACACTCTAATGGTTTGGAGTCAATATCCATCCATGGGACTCCCCCCTACCCACAATGCTGAAAAGAGTAAACCAAAGGTCTCAGTCCTCGCCAAAGTGCGTGGTTGGAGAACTGCCCAGAATCAAAGATTCCTGAGACCAGAGGATTTCTCAAGTACCGACGGAATGAATCTTCTGACTTTGGGTAGGAGGAATGTGACAGGGAGGAGAAAAAAGGGGAAAGAAAAAAAAGAGAAAAAAAAGAAACCTAGACGTAGTCGGCAGGATTCGAACCTGCGCGGGGAGACCCCAATGGATTTCTAGTCCATCGCCTTAACCACTCGGCCACGACTACTCGCACGTGGCAAGCTTCTTTGTCTGAAGGCTTTCTAGTTCTTCTGCCCAGCAAACACAATTCCCCTAAAAAAAATATATGGGTTCCAGAGCTAGAAGGTTGGCGAGGGCGAACACCAAAGGTAAAAGGTAGAATCAGAATTGACCTTTCGCTCGCGGTCCTGCCTCACACCCGCCTTTCTGGGATCCTCGTCCCGGATCTTCCACTTTCTCCCACCCGCCTACAACAATGCGTTCCCAGGGAAGAGAAGACCACGGAAGCCGTCAGGGAATGCTCCCTACATCCCAGTCCAGGGAGCACCTTTCCAAAGCTTGGAGTGACTACCAATTCACGTTTTGAAAAAGCAGTGGGTCCTGTGTCGATTGCGGTCAGAAAAACAACTGGCTCTGAGCGGAAAGTTTCTGGTAACAGTAGGTACAGAATGGAGGGGAGATTAAAAAAAAAAAAGTTGTAAAAAACTCATGGCTGGCCCGTACGGGGATCGAACCCGCGACCTTGGCGTTATTAGCACCACGCTCTAACCAACTGAGCTAACCGGCCAGTGGTGGAAGGTACTGTTCTCAAACACACTTATCTACATCACTAAATTACACAGGCAAGACAACCCCACAACAACATAAATTTGATGTTGATTTTGTTAGGTTCTACAGGCTTTCCAAATACAAATTGGAAGTGATCTCCAAAAGGCCAGGTAGGAACGCCCTCTGAAAACCTGTAAGACGCTCTCTACCTCTTCAATGAGCAAACAACTCCCAGGAAAGAAATGGGAGAATACCAAACAAATGCATGAGCACCTTTAATTGATCCTGTAACCCCTAAGGTTCTGACTTCGGATTCCTATCCGTCTTATGGTGTGCATCGGGGATTTGTCTCTGATCTGACCCACTGGAAACCCACAGCAATGGCCACTTTACTAGGGTTCCATAGCATAGGTTCCTCACATGACTCCTAATGCTTGGCATTCCCCCCAGCACCACCCCCTTATGCCTATCTTGCACTTCACAAAAACGTCGGGCTTGCATACTAACTTCTTCCCCAGCCCAACCTTGCTGAGACCCTAGTAGGGATGTTATTTTCCCTGCCTCCAACTAGCACCAATTTACTCCCTTTGGGGCTGACTTTTGGTATCATTTCTTCTGGTGGACTAGAGGCTCTAAAACCAGTTTTGGCACTGGTGGAAAACAAGGGCAGAAATTATAGTAAACAATGGGCTGGCTGCCAAAGGTCTCTCAGGAGACCTGGGACCTCACAGACAGAGCAAGTGTAAAAAATATCACTAGAGTTTTATTGCAGGCCAAAGGGCAAGGCTTTTGTTCCTCTAGCCATGCCACAAAGACAGAACCCAGGTGCTCAGGGCTACCTGTGAGTGCAGGTACCTTGATCCCAAGCAGGGAGGAAGTATCTACACACAATAATTTGCCTATTTCCACAATGTCCCCAAGGCAGGCTGGTACCAGAAAGAATATGAAGGAGGAGAAATTACAGTAGGGTAGCAGTTAGTTACTACAGGGATCTGGGAGCCTAGTTTAAACACCGAGTTAGGTAAGGGCTATGACAAGTGGGAGAGGCTGGGGTCCAGGCCTCAAGTGTTCCAACTGGGCAGGAAGAACTTTGAGGCCATTGTTGCAGTTCAGGTTAGCAGCCGGAAGCAAATGCCCCCAGGGAGCTGGAGTGCTCTGGCTCCTGGATAGACAGACAGGACAACTGGATCCTGGGATTCACATGAGTCAGGAGAGGGAGCTCCCCACATTGGAATCGCTGTAGCCTAGGAGGTTCTGTGATAGGAAGAGAGGAAAATACATGTCTTACATAGGAGGTTTTTAGTCCCCATCCACCATTCTCCACCCCAACTGAAATCCCCTATCAATCCCTCGTGGCTCTTCCTTCTGGGACTCATCTGTCTACATCCCTACCTGTCCATCCTTACCTAAAGGGATGATCTTGGAGGGTTTTCTCTCAAGTTCAAAAGTAAGCACAATCGGGCGGAGAACAGAAAGGCTGGTACAAAGTGTCCGGAGGAAGAGGGTCAAGGGATCATCAATCTTGGCTGAGGACTAGAAAGAGAAACTCAGGATTAATCAGGATTCAAACTCCTAAACCCTCCACTAAACCCTCAGGAACCTGGGCAGGCCCCACCTCCCAGCCACATCTCACCTCAGGCTGGGCTCCAGGCCCTATAAATTGCAAGGCCACTTTCCCTGGCCCTCTGACAAACTCTAGGAGGGAGGTCCACTCACTAGGACACAGCCCTAGTGCTGCTGCCACATGATGATTCCTACAGGTCACCACAGCTTCAGCAGTCCCATCCTCCACCAGGAGCCTGGGGGTGGGAGTAGAGAACGAAAAACAGAACTCTCAGAGCAAATGCAGGCTCCAGTCACTTAAACCCAACACGCCTCCCTTTCCACTATTTCATTTTTTTAAAAATTTTGTTTATTTATCTTTAGAGGGGAAGGGAAGGAGAGAAATATCAATGTATGTTTGCCTCTCGTGAGTCCCCTGCTGGGAACTGGCCTGCAACCCAGGCATGTAACCTGACTGGGAATCGAACTGAGATCATGTGGTTCGCAGGCCTGCGCTCAATCCACTGAGCTACACCAGCCAGGGCCCTCATTTTTAACTCATTCATTCTCACTCATTCACTCAAAAATATTTATGAAGCAATTCCCACAAGCCAAGGATCATGTTAACACAAGGACAGCACACAGGTGAAGTCACCTAACAGGGAAGTAAACAGTGTGGCAGGCACCCCCTTTGTGCTCTCTCACCTGATGTTGGCCTGGCTTACCGATGTCTGAGTGGGGCAAGTAGAACCCTGATGAGTACACCTTCCCTGGGGTGAGAACAGTGATTAGAAAAATTCTCTTGGTCCCATCCCATCCCTCTGTCATCAAGTACCTGACTCAGCCTATCCCCTCTCATACCTGGAGGAAGAGACTGGTACAGTGAGCACACACCCAGAGGAGCTGAAGGCTGAAGACGGAAACAATATGGCAAGAGGCAACGGCCTGGAATGGGGCCTGACCGCCTCGCAGCAGTTCAGCCAGGTAGATGTGGGGCAGAGGAGCACTAAAAAGAGAGAGGGAGAGAGAGGTGTTGAGAAACAAACGGGTTCTGAAGGCAGGGTATGCTTGGGAGGAATTAGCTGACACAGGGATGGGGATCATAGTGGCTTCCACACACTGCTGGAAGCCCCATGCTCCCTGTTTTGATTTCTAGTCTCCAACTATCATCAATTATTTCTCAGGCTTGAACAACCATGATGTTAGCCAAGAAAAGATAGTTGCATTTTAGACTGAAGCCTTTTAAGAGCCTAGAACACTAAATCTTTCTGGATAAAGTGACAGGTATTGGGCATTTTTTATTTGGGGCTCTGACTTAACAAATCCCACTAGGACTGGAGGAGACTATAGTTACGGAAAGAATTCTAAAGCTAGAAACACATGTGGGATGCAGATGTGAGGCTGTGAAGTTTGGGCAGCAGGGCCCAGGGCACTGACCTGACTGTGGTTTCTGGTGGAAAACTCAGGACCTGTGTGTAAGTGGATGGCCGGAAACAACAGTAAACATTGTGGGATCTGCAAGTGGAAGAGGAGGAGAGAGAGGTCAATTTGAGGTTGGAGGTGGGACTATAGCACAGGCTTGGCCACGCCTCTGAGGCATCATCCTAGCCCAAGCTCTGTCAAAGTAGAAAGAAGGACTGGCCTGGAACATCTCATGAGGGTAGAGTGCATAAATGCCAGAGTAACAATCAAATGTCGTATCAAAAAAGGAGGTGTGTTGTAGCGTAGAGAGGGGTGAACATTCAAGAGAATTACATTAGTAGGAAGAGGAGAGGCAAGGCCAGCTACGTAGATCTTCACCTGGAAACTCTTTTCTCCAGCTGGTTAAAGTAGATGCGGGCTCCTGGAAGGAGTCCCAGTGGGGGAGGCAAGTGTGGGGCTTCGATATATATGTCCAGGTGGGGGGGGAATTCACAGTCAGCAATCTCCAGAGCTACAGTTATCTTCACACACCCTCTCCTGGCCCCAGTGCTCCCTACAGAAGGAAAGGGGAAGGGTCAGCAGCATCTGTCTGGTTCACAAGGTCCCATCACTCCATTTTATACCTCCCCCAAAGGAACGGTCATTACCGGGCTTTGTCTGGAGAGGGGCCAGAAGTGGCTCACACAGTGTCCGTGAAAGAATCTCAGCTGAGAAAGACACCAAAGAGTCGGTGGAGCTGTAGGGTCAAAGAGATACATTGAGAATGGAGGCATAAGAAAGCAGAGAGAGAATGGAGTCAGGTCCAAGGACAGAAAAAGCAGCTAAAGTTATCTACCAGAATGTCATCTATAAGGTCCTGAACAACCTCACGCTGTGTTGAATCCTACACTAAAAGTAACAGGACTTATGGGAAAAACAATGTTGTGGCAGATCACCCAAAAGCTATACAACTTTATAACCAGAGGCTTTACCAAGAAGTACAACAGCAGAATTAAATCCCTACTTGTGTTACCCCTGGAGCCTCAGTCAGCCCATCATCTGCAGCTTTATATGCTGGAGCTCAGGGCTGCTCCTTTCCATCACAGGTTCTTGAAACATTCACTTCTAGTACAGGCCAGTCTCATGACAATGACACACACAGCCCAGCGGGGTTTGTTCCTTTGTGTAAGGTGGGAGGAAATGTCTCTGCAGCCTCTTCATTTGCACTGCAGCTACAGCGAGAAGCTTACATGAGGAAAGTAGTGTTGTTCCTGAAGCCATAGGCCGGCCACTTCTGGTAGTAAAGGAAGGCTTTTTCTCTACAGATTTTCAGCTTTTATCCTTACACTTGCTTATGTATCTTACATTTCCTCTTACTGCTAAGACTTTTCCTGAATTGTGAGAAAAGCTGCTCACAATCACTTCAAAACAATAACATGCTGAGGGGAAAATCAGGTATGAAACATAATTTACATCTTCCTCTAGGAGCCAAATTACACGAGAAACACGCTGTAAACAGAGAACCGTTCACCAAACCAAACCAGGGCAGAGGCAGAGAGAGCATCCCGACAAGCTGGAGAAGTTGGCGGACATTTACTTGCCACTGAGCAGGTCGGTCAGCGAGGATTTAGGCAATGCTGTGTTGACACTCAGCGCATCTGGGGTGTCCTGGGAGCTCTCAAGTTCTAGGGTCCACTCATCCTGGACAGTGAGGCAGGACGTACAGCCAGCCAGCTCCAGAGGACGCTGCGATATGCAGGATGAACCACCCACCTCAAACAACACTGGCGTCTGCAGGAAATGAGAAGACAATGGTCCCTGAGTGTGTTCTAGTCCAGAGAAAGATTCACAAAACACTATGGCCCAATTTTGTTCTCTCTGGAGCCTGGTGAAGAAGTGACCTAGACACAGACAACGCTTCTATTTAATCTAGAAGACCTAGAGAGTGACCAGATACTGGCAGTTCCTCTCCAGACCCCCAAGTGAGAAAAAGGTTTCTGGGGAAGGGTACAATGAAGCAGGGCACTCACGGGACCACCAGGAGCTACAAGTCGGTACACTTGCCCAGGGTGCAAGAACTCAAACCAGCGGATTGAGGAGCCAAGAAAGATGAGAAGAACCTGTGAGGGAGGAGAGCAAGGTCCTGGGGTTCTAGGTAGGAGCCAGCGGCACAGGTCAAGCCCTAGGTCCTTGCAGTCCCAGCTTACCTTCTGATCCTTCTTCTCATCTCCCTTGAGCTCAGGCGGGCCCCATCCAGTTCCCTCCTTCTTCTGAGTACCCCCAAGCCAGGTCCCTGATACGTGGAAACTAAGGGTGGGCTTGGGCGCCTCTGGACTGGCTCCTGAAGGGACACAAAAGTTCCTCTTCATTAGTGCCTCCTTGTGGCAAAGCAAGAACAGCCGGCTCTGTCCTGTGTGGGGGCTCTCGGGGAGGCTGGGCTCTGTCTGAGCAGATGCTGAGGAAGTGGCTGAGTGAAGGAAGGGTCTGGGCACAGGCAGGATCAGGGCATCGGTCAGAAAGAACTGGACATAGACTCTGTTGGGAGAGACAAGGAATAGGTCTCTTAGTGAAACAAGAATCGGGTGTTGTGGGCCCCAGCGTTCCAACACCTGCACCAGGCCCTTCCCCTTCCCCTCAGACACCCGGAGGACAGCTGCCACCCCAAGAAGCCAACCTTGCCTCCTGCGTCTGAACGAAGCCTGTCGTGCTCAGCTCCTTCCAGGAAGGAAAGCTGCTTCTGACATGCCTCTCTGTGATCAACTGGAACAGCTCTACCCGCACCAAGCAGCCTGGGGGAAAGAAGGTTTCTATTTTGACAATGGGAAGTGAAGCAGACCCCCCTGTGGATCCTGCTGCCCAACCAAGGCCCGACCTGATCCCACCTCAGAGGGACGACACCGCCAAGGGAGAAACCATTCCATCCACATGTCCAATCCCACCCCTGGCGTCCTAGGCTGAAAAGCCTCAATTTTACTTTCTCAGAAATCTGTAAATGCCTGTTCCTAGATCTAAATACACTTTGCTTTCCAGGATTTCCCTGTCTACGAATCTCAGTAAGTCCAAATAAGACCATTTGTTTTCCAAACAGAAGGTAGGAAATGGGAGCTGCCACCCTGGTGTGCATGGTAGGCGCTCTGGAGGGGAAAATGGGTGTTGGGAATTGGGAGTCTGGCCAGGGGACCCCCTGCTCCTTTTCTCCACCTGCCAGCACCAGTCCCCCAAACTTTTCCCCGGACTTGATTAACTTGATGCCACTTCAGCATCTCAAGAAAATCCCAGCAGGTGCTTCCCCGACACCTCCCGTTCTGAGACCCTCTATTCCACCACCACCTTCTCTCTACTTCCGAACTCCAAACCTATGAGCCGGGGGTCAGTGAGGGGTTGCGAGTGCTTGTTCAGGAGGAGACAGGGGAGGGAACCAGTTTGGTCCCGAAGCTGCAGACAACCTTTATGAGATGAAGCCACCAAAACCCCAAGTAAAACCTGCAGGAAGATGAAAGCCAAGGTATCAAGTATTTATTAAGCAAATGTTGAGCACCTATAATGTGCTAGGTACCGTGTTAAATGTTGGCTACAAAATAAACAAAAAAGACCTGGTCTCTGTCCTCAAAGTTGGGAAGACAGATGTGAAAAACATCCATGCATTCACACATTTGGTAGTAGGGGGAGACAGGGTTCAAATCGAGGTTAGAGGACCTCACCAGACGCAAGAAGTTTGGGGTTTATTTTATGTGCACTGGAAGAAACAAGAAAAGGATTTAAAGCAAGGGAGTTTTGTAGTCCAAGTTACATTTTACCTCACTCTTTCTGGTTGCTGCAGGGAGGGGTAGTCTAGTTAGGCTAGTCAGTCAAAATGACAAGAAGTGACAATGATAGTGGTAGTGTGGCTAGCAAGAAGAGGAAGTGCCCCGAGCCCTGCTGGATCCCCACTTGCCTGGGCTGGACGGAAGGTGGAGGGCAGCAGACAGAGCCAGGACCAGGCCAGGCGCTGATTGAGTTGGCAACTGGTCAGGTGAGAAACCTCTGGGAAGGGCAGAAGGATCTTAGGATCGAAGGAGTCCCAGGCCCTGCGCTGCCCTTCTTTTTTCAGGGTGGCCAGGGTGGGGAAGGAGCAGGGAGTTTGCAGCCGAGCATACTGTCAGAAGAGGAGAAAAGTCAGACTGGGTATCCCATGTGCTCCCCACCCCCTTATATCAGTGCTGTACTCATCTTTCCCCCACATCCTCCTACCTTCTGGAGTGGGCAGTGATGCGGCTCTTCGAGGATCTCCTTGTATGCATTCCGACTGGGGAGGCTCGGTGGAGCTAGACCCTCTAGGATAGGAGCTAGGAGTTGCAGCCCCAGGCTGGGGTTCCCAGGAGAGAGGCACTGCAGGAACTGGTGGTGTCTCAGCACGTGGGGGCACAGCCTTGGGGAAGAAGCTGAGTCACTGCCCCCAAAGACCCTGCCTCTTCCAGGGTCCTGCTTCCCTTACAGTGGGAGTGTCTTACTCCCACTGCCACTCCAGCCCAGACCCTCACCCTCCTCACTTGCAGACCAGCTCCTCCAGGGCCTTGGTAGCCCACAGGTAGAGGGGAAGTTCCAGCTGACATTCCCATACCAGCTGTTCATACAGGGAGGCACCCCAGACTTGGGGGGAAGACTGTGTCTCAGGCTTCTGACAAGAGAAGCCCCGAAGTAGAACAGCACCACGGAGGCAGGGGGCTAGCACTGGCCTTCTGGTCCCTCCACCCACTGACTGGAGGAGGTGGACATCCTGGAGCTGGGGGAGAGTGGGAAAAGTGAAAAGGCAGAGTTGAAGCTAACTCAATGACCCTAGGCAGAGTAAACTGTAGTTTTCCACTGCCTGGGTTCCCAGAGAAACCCAATTTCCCCTACACAGGTGATTTCTTTTCATCACAACCTCCCTCCCGGGGGTAAGACTTCACCTCTCACCAGCCCCACTAAATCTTTCTGTGGGCCAGGGGACTCCTGGCTGGTGTGGCTTACCTACTCACTGGACCATCTGACATCACTCTGGCCCTCAGTACACATGTGCTTCACCATCTCCTCCTCCAGTTAGAAGGTCCTTCCGTGAAGGAGATGCTCTGGTTCTAACCCCTCCTCCCCGCGCCCCAGACTCTACTTTCTGATCTGAGCTATCATCCAAATCATATGTAACAAACACACATGCCCACACTTATTACTTTTATATTTTATCTATAAAGGTTCCCACCCTGCTGTGAAAAGAAAAAAAAAAGATCAGTGTATGAAGGTCACAGAAGCTGCTGAGACGCTTCTTTCTGCCACCAGCTCCGATCCCTCACATACCTCCAGAGAGACTCCAGGTCGCAGCACGCGCCTGAGGCCATGGACTTGCTGGTAGGAAAGGCAGAGCCCCAGCTGCCCATCCAGCTCATACAGGCCAGCAGCCTGATTCAGCACGCCAGTGACCATTCCCTGCAAAGAGGTCAAAGGGTCCGTAGATGCCCACTTCCCTTCCTCTTTAGAGACACACATTCCCTGCCTCTCAGGCTCTAGGATCGGTCCCTTATGCTCACCGTATAAGATAAGAGTCTGGAGTCCCGGACAAGATCTTTCTGCTTCTTCCTGTCAGGGATGTTGCCTGTCCTGGGGAGTGGCTTGGGGTCAGCCTCCAAGAGGGGTCCACTCAGCTCCAGTTGCAGGTCCAGCTCTCGCACACATTCTGGTTTCAGTGGCAACAGGTGAGAGGAGGAGCTGGTCGTCCAAACATGGTAATGGTAACCACGAATCCTGGATAGTCGCATCTCAGTCAGCACATAGGCCCTACCAGGCCAAAGAGCTCGGTGCCAAATCAGCTGGGCAGGGACCTGGCTTGTGCAGAGGCAGGCAACATGTACATGAGACGCTTCTCACAAAGCTATCCTCTGTCAGAGTCCCTTTCCATCATCACTGGACCTCAAAGACCTGCTCCTCATGAGCTTCCCTTGCCTCATCTTCCTCATTTGCCAATTAAATCTTAAGCCATAGAACTTTCAGGATCTCTCCTCTCTCACAGGAGATGCCCAAATGTTTCCAACCCTTCCTCCAAGATACAAACCATCCCTAAAACGTCCTTCCAAATACATAAATGCTCCATTCAGAAAATTATGCCCTTTTTGTGTTTCCCCTATCCCACCCTATAGCAAATAAGCAATTTCCACTTATGTAATCAATACGCACTGGGTACCTATGCATTCACTATTAGGGTGGATGTTAAGGGAAATATAAGAGACTGCTCTCTCTTCTCCAAAATATTTCAAGTCACCAGGGAAATACAAGACACAAACCCAGGTAATAATAGGGAGCCACGTGTGATCAAATGGCAGAAAGAATAGACATTTGCTAAAGTCTCAGGGAAAGAAAGAGGCCAAAATGGGTTGGAACAATCAGGAAGGCCAAGTGAAAGAAGACTCTGGTTTGTTGAAGTGGAGAGAGAAGGGTGACTCAAGCAAGAGGCAACAACATGGAAATGCTCAGACCTCAGAATAAGCAAGGCAGTGAAAACACCAACCAGGACGGAGAAAAACGAATGCTCTTGAGAGTTGCAGGAAACAAGATGGGAGAACCAAGATGAAGGGAAAAAAACGACGACTCAGAAATGACATGTTGAAGACTTTATAGGAAAATGAGAAAGATCAAAGCAGGAAAATAAAAATAAACACTTGACAGCAGGGCATCATATAGAATGGAGAAGTGTGGCTGTTGGAAGAAGTTTAAGCCCAAGGAGTAAAGGGACTACTCATAAACACGGCAGTCTTCCAGGACAGGCTCCTCCCACAGGCATAATGTATTACTGCCACGCTCAGGGGCTTCAAAACACACTGATGGTTAAGACACTTGAACTTCAGTCTCTTGTGCTCAACTTCACAGACCTTCATTTCTACTCTAAAACCAGCTAAGTACCCTCAGTCAGACCTTGGACATCACAACTCATAAGGTATTATTGCTAAGACCTCACTTGAGCTTACTGCTTATGCAAAAAAAGTAGTTAATGGTTGCCACGTCCGATGCTAACCAGGTCGGCTGACACAGTCACGGCTTGGGGACAAAGGCTTCACAGAAGCATTATCTAGCCATGTCGGTTGACACAGTCACGACTTGGAGATGACGGCTTCACAGAAGCGTTTTCCAGCAGGATGGACGTGGCATTAATGGATATATGGTGTTGCTTTTATTCTTACTGTTTCTTAGTATTCTAACCTTTGCACTTCTGATAATTTGGAATGTCCTAGAATTAATGACCACTCTCAGAGAAAAAACAACAGTTGGCTCAAGTCCTAAGCAATATCACCCTGGCTGAATTAAGGCATCGTACTTTACTTATTTGTTCCTGTGAAAGCCACCCAAGAAAGAACAGTTCAGGGAAAAATATGTATTCCCACAGAACTGCCTCATAGAATAGCAAAAACCCCTTTAGAAAATAGCCCGACTGTCAAAGACTTGTTAGAGTAACAGCCCCTCCTTTACCTTGAATAGGAATATATATCAATTAGAATTAGACAGGCATAAAAACAGAAGAAGCTGGTTAGCTATTACAAACTAAGCACTTAGAAACAACTACCAAGGAGTCAGAGTCCTCAGTATACAAAAAACATTTTAGACAGCAAGATAGATAGCTAAGTTAGATATTACCAAGGCTTATTGTGTATTTCCTAACCTCTGCTCGGTCTAGCGTACCTGTTGCCAATGACAATTTCTGAGAACTTTATTAAACAATAAGACATTTAAACTATAAACATAGAACTATTTCAAATTGTCTGATTAATGGTTTTCCTGGTCAAAATAACTTTTGTTTATCATAACTGAAACTATGGGAACTTTCATATTTTCCTGGTTATCTTTGTATTAATTTTTTCTGCTTAACTGATCATGCTGTACACCTGTAAATTTTAACCCATGCCAAAAATGAAAATATAAAAAATCAGCTTGTACTTGCAATAAACGGAACAGTGCTTCACCTGCCTTTGAGCTGTGTAGTTGCCTGTTACCCATCGCCGACACCTACTCTCACCTGAGGACCCTTAGATGGGCTGCGGCTGGACCGCGGCAAATGGTGGTTTGCCTGAACAAATAAATGAATGAATGCTGGTCCTTCCACATTCCCCCTAGGATGCCCAATATCGCAGCCCCTTCTCTAATCAGACAATGAGACCCTTCCTTTCCTCTGCTGCAACACCGAGTCCCCACAGCTACTTCCTCAACTCCTCTCCTCAGGCGAAAACACAACCTGAGGAAGACAGACCCATACTACCCAGTGCCAAACACTGATGCTGACCCTCTCCAGCTGGGCCCTGTCACTGCTTGGCAATCTCAACCTCAACGAACCAGCACAGCAACTACCCTGAGCCTCTATTCCTCTTTTCAGAGTTCAGTTTTCCATTTTCAGGAAATGACCTCACTCTTCTAACAGAAGAAATTCACTGGGGTCATCTAGAGTGACAGTGTGTCTTCACTGTGTCTTCAGTAGCCCAAGACCACTCCTCCCCTGAACTCCCAGGCTTATTCCAAAGCCCACCCATGTGCCCTCACAGGGTCTTGTGCACATGCACGCACCCATCCCAACACTTATGAACCTGAACAGTAACCGTTAAGAGCTTCCAGAGACAAGAGCCATTATCTTCTTCAATCTGTGCTCTGAACTGACTGAAGTGCCCAGCATTACCATACATACTCGATGAAGGTTGAATCTTGGTACAGGCGGTTCTCCAACCCTGAATATCCTCCCCTCTCTTCAGTGATTTAAAGCCGATCCATCCTTCAAGACCCTGATGAAGTCTTAACTCCCATAAGGCTTCGCTCCCCATAATAAACTACCTGATCTGCTACAGCAGTTACAAACTATACCACACATCTTAGAACTTACATACTGTTTTGTATTATTCCACACGAATTTTATAAACCAATACCACATAACATCTACAATGAGATTATAAACTACCCAAGGGGCTCGCCCTAGTTTGGCCACCCTGCAGAAATGCAAGTGCATTTCAGAGATTTCTCCCTTGACATCCTGACATATAGTACATGAATGAGCCTGCCCTGCACAGGCTTTCTGAGTGGTCTCTAGGAGACTCAAAATATTCTAACACACAAAAAATACAATACATAGTACCTCTGTAACCCAGGAGGAAAAAGCAAGATCAGAAATTTGAGTGGCTTCTATGAATTTTTAGTTTTAGCAATTTTGGTCCCATTATGCTCTCATTGCCATTATTCTAACTCATGACACATAGAGACACGGTTAAGAATTCTAACAGTGCTAATAAATTTCAGTTTCCTTTTTTTAAAGATTATTTATTTATTTATTTATCTTTAGAGGGGAAGGGAAGGAGAGAAATATCAATGTATGGTTGCCTCTCGTGAGTCCCCTGCTGAGAACTGGCCTGCAACCCAGGCATGTGCCCTGACTGGGAATCGAACCGCGATTCTGGTTCGCAGGGTTCGCAGGCCCGCACTCAATCCACTGAGCTACACCAGCCAGGGCTCAGTTTCCTTTTTTGATATGCATGTTTAAAAAAGCCTTTTCATCCTTTGTATTGAATCCTTTTGGAACTTCATTCAGGTAATTGTATAAATCATAGTATACACTAAATAATTAGTGTAAAAATTATACATATTAAACTGTACCAATTGAGAGTCAAATATAAGTCCCAAGTTTTAAAAAAGTGTATGTATTCAATGTCTTAATGGTGTTCCGATAAGTACTTTTTTGGGTCATCCTTCCAATGAATGGGTAAAACAAGTGATTCCGACAGGTTTTCAAAATGTCACATGATAAAGATGTTGTCTACCTGAATCAACTGCGCAGCAGGAAAGTCTATTCCCTACCTGCTGTGCACAGGAATGACATTACCTGGAATTGTCCCCTGACATAAATTCTTCCAGAAAACAACTCTCCCCGGCTGTCCTCCTTTCCTTCATGGTTCTTCATATGATGTTATCTTTCCTGTTAAAAGCACTCACATCCCTTCCCACATCCCCACACCCCGGAACTGACCCTAACCCTCACCTGCACAAGGATGGGTACGTGGCTGCCAGCGTGGCTGCCAGCAGGAGACGATTCACCAAGAGACAGGATGAAGTAGGCTTTCTTTTGACTTTTCACCAGAGCACTCAATCGAACCAGCTTCCCAGCCAGGTTTGGCTGCCCAGCTCTGAGCTTGCTACTAAAGAAGTTAGAACAAAGAGAGAAAAAGTCATTATTTCTCTTCTCTACCCCTACAAATGCCTCCCCTTCCCTATAAAGAATAATCCAATTGTGATGTAAAATTGCTATTTTTCCATAGCTACTCCAAAGAGGCCCTATGGCTCTCTTGATCTGGAACATTCCATCAATGTTACTCTCAATACCTTTCTCTCCTTCTTTCCACTGACCCGCCATCACCCTTCCGTTTCACAGTGCTCCCTCCACCCCTAGACAGGGAAAGATTACCTGTGCCTGAGTAGGTGGGAAGCAGCCTCGGGGTAGAGAACAGGAATGGGGGTAGGAGGGCCAGTGCTGATGGTCAAGGGAAACACGGGCACAGGGACACCCCAGAGCTCCAAGTGCCCTTTCCCTGAGGAGTTCCACCTGGCAGGAGGAAGGTAACTCCAACTGGGGAACAGGAAGAGGTGGCCCAACCAAGAAAGATCCAGATCTATGAGCTAGAAAACACAAAAACCCAGGGTAAGTCAGGATGCTAGCATCCCATTCACCTGCCTCCACCTTTGTTCCCTTGGACTTAACTGCCTCGCTCCCCAGACACCAGTCGTACTAGGCTCTGAGGCATCTGACTTTCCCCTTCCTACTCACCTCGCAGCCCAGGGTACCAGTGTTATCTTTCACATAGAGGCTTCCATTCCTGCACTCTTGTTCCAAGTCCCCTGATAGGTCTGTTAGCGTCCCTAAAAGTATTAGCCGCTCCCGGGGCAAGGGGGTCCCACTTAGTCCAGCCTCTTGGGCCCATGCCTGGTACACAGTACCGCTCCAGGACAGGTGGCTGCAACATGGGAGGCGCTGGTGGCTCCTGAGGTCCAATACTGAGACAAAGCTGCAGAACGAAGGGAGCAAAGTCTTGCAAAGCTGTGTGCAAGCATAAGAAGTTGCCCTCAACCCTGACAAATAACCTAATATCCCAAGGAAAGGTCAATGGACTAAGACAGAAGTTTGATTGATTGAAGGGGAAAAAGCTGGGGCAAGGAGCCTGAGAAAATGATGGGATATGGGTTTAAAGATTGGGTAGTATCCAGGGAGAAAGTGGGGAATGAAGTCTGTGCTGAATAATATCTTGAACAAGATAGCGCCACAGAGAGGACCAGGGAAATGAAGGAGTGTACGAGTGGCCTGAGGAGATGGGCGTGGGGAGAACACTTTATAGGTACCACGAAGAGCTCCATTGTAGAAAAGAATATGTCAGTGGCGCCATGAGGGCATCTGCCTAATGGCTTGACCCCAGTGGGGTTTCCTTCCTGGTCTAGAATGTCATAGTACTAGAGCCTGGCCAGGGAGCTGAGGCTGAAATGGGAGTTGGCATCAAGAGTTTCCAAATCTTAAGAGATAAGAGACCGGTCATTCTTAAAGTGTTGCAGCATTGCCAAGTCACTATCAATTGTAAGATATAATTGATAAAAAAATTATCAAAGTTGTGATAGACTAACATCTTTGCATATCACTATTCCACACATTTGCATCCCTATGATTTTGAGTAGAAGTGAAGCAGGGAAGTTTACAAAACGTCCCAATTCACCCTTGTTGTACCATGAACATCATCCACGTACGAGTGCTAAGGAGTGGGGATGCTGTTGTAGGTGGCCCACTGCCCTGCCACGTTTCATTCTTTCCCAAATGGTTTCGGAGCAGATAAAAGACAAAGACACAAACTAACCTGTGTTGAGCCTGTTATGCATATACTATATTGGGTCCGTTCACGTTCAATATCATATTGAACCTTCACCAAGACCCCTCATAAAACCACAAATGGAGAGAGAGATTCAGGTACACAGTGAAGCGGGTGGCAGAACCAGTGTGCCTCACTCAAAAGTCTATGTTCTTTCTGCTTCCTTACTTCTCTAGAGGCCCAGGAAAAAGCCATGGGAAAGAGCTGTTTCCTTACCCTTCAGGACAAAAAACTGTAAAAATAGGGATCACTTTTCCCAGATTCTTTAGGGTCTGGGTCAGGACTGAAGGTGATAACCTGAAATCCTTTGCATCTGTCATTGCTCTTCAACTTTCAAGGCCTAGCATGGTGCCTGGCACACAGCAGGCATTCAAGAATGAAAAAAATAGTGAGATATTTATATCTTTCAAATTTCTAGTTTCCTAAAAATTGCTGGCTTACCACTTTTCCATTTTTCTAGTAATGCCAGAATTTTGAGAGATTTGGGCCTTCCTGTAATTACACTGTGATTACTGAGGTCACTAGGCCCCACCAGTGGGAGCTCCTAACCCGAGCGCAGGAGAGACTTCCTGGAGATCACAGCTCCTTCAACCACGAGTTGGTCAGTAGCTCTCCTGTCCCAGGATGCTTTCCGCACTAGCTGGGCAGCTTTCAAATGAGATCTCGTTCTGCATTTAAATAAACAATGCAATCTTGAAACGTGAATTGTAGGAAAAGGAAAAACAGAGAAGAGTTAAATGAGAAGAGTTACATAGGTGGAAAAGAAAAAAGTCCCTCAGTAATTACTTTGGATTTAAAATATCATTTAATGCCTATCAAGTAGGCAATAAACAAACAAACAAACAAGGCAAAAACCAGGTAAGAAAAATTTCAGGCTACATATGTTATGTCAGTATGTGTGTCAACTGGTGCGACTCCACTGGAGAGCAATGTGGAAACAGCTGGGGAGGCCGAGGGTGTCCACACCAGGCAGTCTGCCCTTCCTTTCCAGACACTGATTACTTCCGGAGAAGAGGTAGAAGAGATCTGGATTGGGATAGAGCACTTGGGGGCCTTCACTAAGTCTGTAACATTTCACTTCTTATAAAAAAGTACTGAAGCAAATATGGCAAATGTTAAGGTTTTTGGAAGTTGAGCCTTAAGTACCTGGCTACCACAATGTCTGTAAGGACACTATTCAGGTCAGCTCTTTTTCATATGTTATATGTTAAAGGCGAAACTTTCTCAGTAAAGATAGTAGCGTGCTGATTCACATTCTGGTGGACCAGCACTGTTCCTTACCACTGGTTTATTTATTTGGTTTGCGATTGTTTTTGTCTTTATTCTGAAGCTATATAGTTGAAGTGTATGTTTCACCCTTCTGTGTAGTTATGTTAGTACATTTGTTTCTCTCAGTATTCCATTTTAGGAATTCCTCCCCCCAATCCTTGTTGATTTTAATCTTTTAAAATTAAATGTATTGGGGTAAGACTGGTAACGCTATATAACTTTCAGGTGTACAAGGTTATAATTCAACGTCTGTGTACTCTACTAGGTGCTCCCCCCAAAGTTCAGTGTCCTTCTATCACCATATATGTGACCGCTTTCCCCACTGCACCCTCCCTCCACCCTGTTACCCCTGTGGTAGTCACCATTCTGTTGTCGGTATCTATGAGTTTGTTTCTGCTTGGTTTGTTTTTGTTCTACATCCCACAGGAGTAAAATCATCCAGTTTTGGTCCTTTTCCATCCCACTGATTTCACTCAGCATAATACTCTCAAAATCCATTCATGTTGTTGCAAACAGCAATATTTCATGTTTCTTATGGCTGAGCTGTATTCCACTGTATGTGTATATATGTACATATATCACATCTTCTTTATCATCTATCAGTGGACACTTATAGATTGTTTCTGTGTCTTGACTATTGTAAAAATGCCACAATAAACACAGGGGTACATATATCTTTATATCTAAGTGTTCTCATATTTTTCAGGTAGATACCCAGAAGGGGAATTGTGGGATCATATGGTAGTTCTTAGTTTTTTGAGAACCCTCCATACTATTTCCCGTAGTGGCTGCACTAATTTACATTCCCACCAACAGTGTACAAGGATTCCCTTTTTTCCACATCCTCTCTAACACTTGTTATTCACCACTGGTTCATAATGAAGTCCATGAATGAGACAATTGCACAGAATTTTGGAAATGGTGTTTTTTGGATAACACAGAGTAAGTACAGTTAGGCTGTCTTCTCACCAAAGACCCCTTGCCTTTACTGAGACGATCACTGGGTTGGGTGAGGCGTTTCCCAAACTGCCAGCAGGTGAAGGGAGGGCCAGGGAAGAAGTATCCTGTTCTCAAGTTTGGGAAATTACAAATTAAACAAAGCTAAACAGATTTCTACCTTTTTATGTTTTAAAAGATAAATACACAGTGATATGTATATTCACATATCATAGAATCCATAGGACAGCTATAAGATTTATTATTATTGACAGAGCTATCAATAATAATAAATCTCAGCAGCATAATGTTAGATGCAAAAAGCGAATTGCAAAGGACACATAAAAGGTCTTCATATAAAGACTAAAGGTATGCAACACTATGTATATTGATTAGGGATAAATACATCAGTAGTAAAAATACTATTTTTAGTATAGTATACTATACTAAAAATACTATACTATATCTTTATAGTATTTTTACTACTCATGAATAGTATACCCCATTATTTATTACTCATGAATAATATACTCCATTTTCACGGCAGTAGATAATTCTATGAGGTGTCTTTTGTAAGATTTTCAGAGCCTTTAATATGTTAATGAGTCTGACTCTTCTAGAACAGCTTATCATATTCATTGTCTCTTAAATTTATTTAGCCACAAGCTTTTTTTAAAAAAAATGTTTTAGCCCTGGCTGGCATAGCTCAGTGGATTGAACGCGGGCCTGCGAACCAGACTATCGCGGTTCGATTCCCAGTCAGGGCACATGACTGGGTTGCAAACCGGTTCCTTGCAGGCCAACTACCAGCAGGGGATGCACAAAAGGCAACCATACATTGATGTTTCTCTCCCTCTCTCCTTCCCCTCTAAAAATAAATAAATAAAATCTTTAAAAAAAAAAAAAGTTTTATTTTGAGAATACATTTATTAAAGCTGGGGACAGTGAAGCAAGGAAGGGCTTAGGACAGAAGAAGCACCAGGAGAGAGCCTAAGTGGGGCTGCTTTGGCTCACAGGGAAGCCAGAGAAAAGGGCCTGGGGATAGGTTCAGGGGATTAGCTCGAGATGAGCTGCTATTGCCCATTGCTCCCCTGGCTGCAAGTGTCATGGGGTTGGTTATTTATTTATTTATTTATTTATTGGTTTTATTTCTTTATTTCTAGAGAGGGGGAAAGGGAGGGAGAAAGAAAGCGAGAGAAACATCACTGCGTGGTTGAGGGAAAGGCGCAGGCGTGCCCCCGGGAGGGACAGTGTGCCCCCAGAGCCCTTTTCTTATGCTACTTTACAAATGTTCGTTCCCTAGAACAGTTTAAGAACTAGTAAGCAAAAAAATGAAACTACCTTCAGAAGACCTTAAACTCAGGTGTTCTTAAACACAACTATCTGCACTTGGTGAATCAGTTTCCTAACACACAAAATGAAACTTTTCTCCCCACTTTGAGAATTTTCTTCAAATTTTCTTTAAATCTTCTTGTCTTCTCCCCTCTTTTTCTTGTCTCTAAACTTCACTTAAGCCAATTTTAGAAAACTATGGAAAAAGCAAAGCAGTATGATGAAGAATGAAAGTCCGGCAGAAGGGGGTTGTATTTACGCCATCTTTTCTTCC
Organism: Sturnira hondurensis; assembly: GCF_014824575.4. Lineage (NCBI taxonomy): Eukaryota > Metazoa > Chordata > Mammalia > Chiroptera > Phyllostomidae > Sturnira > Sturnira hondurensis. The sequence goes on along the minus strand of NW_028092466.1, from coordinate 4,404,914 downwards.
CCTTAGCAAGTTTACCCTCACTCTTCTCAGGGCCTTCCTTTTCAACTCCAAATTGAACTACCCCCTGAGCCCCACCTCTCCTTACCTGTAGCTGAGGGGCAGTGTAAAACCTTGGTGCCTTCCCTGAGACAACCAGGTAGTCTTCACACAGTCAATTACCAAATGAGTCAACTGGATATTAGGCTCCTTGCCAGCTGGACACAGGGTCTCTTGGATGAAGGCCTGGGCAGCCTCAAGCCAAGTTTGTTCCTGAGGAAAGTGAACCTAGTTAATACACCATCATGGCAATCCTGCCAACCAAGGAAATTTTGGAAAGAATAAAGGAATAAAAAAAAAAATCAAGAGGGCATATAAATGAAGAGAAAATGTAAAGGGCTTTAGAGTTTAAAGAAATCCTAGAAGCTCCCTGGCTGGTGTGGTTCAGTGGAGTGGCCAGCTTGTAATCCAAAAGGTTTCTGGTTCAATTCCCAGCCAGGGTACATGCCTGGGTTGCAGGCCAGGTCCCTGGTTGGGGGCATGAGAAAAGCAACTGATCGATGTTTCTCTCACACTCTTCCTCCCTTCTCCTCTCTAAAAATAAACAAATAAAATCTTAAAAAGAAAAAAGAAACCTTAGAAGTCTTTAGTCCAGCTATATAATCAACTCAGATAGCTGGCCATCCAACTTTGGTCTTGTCTCTTTCTTTTCTTTTTAAAGATTTTATTTATTTTTGGAGACAGGGGAAGGAAGGGCAAGAGAGAGGAAGGGAGAGAGAGAGAGAAACATCAATGTGTGGTTGCCTCTCACACACCCCCTACTGGAGACCTGACTCACAACCCAGGCAAGTGCCCTGACTGGGAATCAAACCCATGACCCATTGGCTTGCAGGCTGGCATTCAACCCACTGAGCCACCACTGAACCAGCCAGGGCTTGTCTGTTCAACAGCCTGCACCATCCCTTAAAGAGCTCAAGTGGAATTTTTATTCCTCTGTGAACCTTCTCTGACCATCCCAGGCAAAAGGCTCTTTCCTCCTTGAAGCTCCCACAGCACCTTGCACATACTTGTATTAAGAGCAATGATCACCAAAGAGAACAGAACCCATTTTATGTAGAGTCTGGTTGTAAAGCCAGAAAGTTGAAAAAAAGATTGGTCAAAATCACTCTTTAGAAAAATCTCTTGTCAGGCTGCAGCGCCAGAGCAGGAGCTTGCGCATAACTGGGGCCGACTGCTCCTCGACTGGTGGCCTTTTTAACCGCGAGCGACACGGCGGAAAAAAGAAAAAAAATTTCTCATATTGCTCATAAAGAATAGGATATAGTACTATATAGCAACATATATGAAAACAGAAATATGCCTAATAATGAATAGTACACAAAAAGGATATAAATAGAGTATAATTTTTTTAATTCTCACCCAGGGATGTTTTCATTGATTTTTTTAAAGAGAAAGGAGGGGAGAAACAAACATTGATCAGTTAGTTGTCTCCAGTACACACCACAGCTGGGACTCAAACCTGCAATCTAGGCATGTGCCCCTGATCAGGAATTGAACCCACAACCTTTTGGTGTACAAGATGACACTCCAACTGAGTCATCTGTTCATTTGAGTTCCCATAAGCTAAATATATATATATATATATATATTTTACAATCCCACTGGATTTGTTTCCTGTTCTGTCTTTTCAGCTAAGATGTGGGCTTTCTAAGGACATGAACCATCTCTGTATACTTGACACAGATTCCCAACACACAGCTGTCTCAATGTAGATAACTCTAGGGCATGGTACCAGCTTGGCCTACTCCCAGTGCTAGGCAGCTTCACTTTATAATTCTGACAGAGTTTAATACTTATGAGAAGGACCTTTATCCTTCCTCATCCCCACTGATAATTCTAAACCATTATAGTTCTATCCCTGCTCCTCCGATGCTCCCCTATTAGCCCTCTGGTCAACCCTTCACATTCAGTTAATCTTTAGCAAAAACTAGTCTTCAACTTCTAGATGACTTCACTATCCTTGTGACAGCCCTACCATTGACTCTCACCTTCATCTCTGCTGAACACTCATTCATGGTCAGGGTTGTCAAACTTGACCAGGTCATCATTCAAAACTTTCCTCAACATAATCACAGCTCATACTTTTTGTCTTTCTCAATTGGTCAATGGGGCCTTTTTAACCCCTGCTCCTCTGAAAGCCTGTCAATTGCCTGGTACATGGAACACAGCTGTTTCTCAAAGTCCTACCTCAGAATTTTTCTTAAAAATGCAGGTGGTGCCCTGGCTAGTGTAGTTCAGTGGATTGAGCGCGGACCTTAGAACCAAAAGATCGCGGTTCGATTCCCAGTCAGGGCACAGGCCTGGGTTGTAGGTCAGTTCCCAGTGGGGGACGCATGAGAGGCAACCATACATTGATATCTCTCTCCTTCCCTTCCCCTCTAAAGATAAATCTTTTAAAAATGCAGGTGGTTTTTTTAGGTGATCTTATCTACTAATCAGAATGAGGTAGGCAGAGTCTGTATTTTAAATAAACTCCCCAGACTGATATTGGCATAGGCTGAAGTTGGAGAACACCCTGTAGTTTCCTCTCAATGACCTCACCTGCTGGATGCCATCAAGAGATGCTGACTGCTCCTAAATCTCTACTTCAGCTCTAGTTATATGCCCGTGTCTACCCGATTCTCCACCTGGCCAACCTGCAGACACCACAGCTGCTCAACACTGACTTCTCACAAAATCCACTCTCCCATTGTTTACTAACTCAGCAAATAGCACCCTGAACACTTCTACCCTGAAACCTGGATGTCTCCTTAACTCCTTTCCTTTCCCCACACAAGACCCAAGTCCTTTAGATCTACCTCCTTAACATATTTCTTTTAACTCTGCCTTCACCTCTGGTACCTCAGTGTTGCTGGCGTGGTTGGGATCACCATCCTCTCTCATTACGTTTCAACCACAGCTTTCTAACTGGTACTCTGCAGCCCACTCTCTACACTACTACCTTGGGAAACAAAAACACAAATCTCATTTTATGCTTAAAATCCTTACTAACTCCCAACTGTCCTCAGGTTAAAGTCCTGCTTAGCTAGACTTACAAGACTGTCAGCAGAGGCTGGTGTGGCTCAGTGGATTGAGGGCTGCGTTCAGGGGCCAGGTCCCCAACTGCAGGCGTGTGAGAGGCGACCGATTGACGTTTCTCCCCGTCTCCTTCCCCATCCCTTCCCCTCTAACAATATATAAATAAAATCTTAAAAAAAAAAGACTGTCAGCTCTGACCCCTCCATCATCACTCAACTGAACTTCTTGAATTTTTCAGACACCTTCTCTACCTCTTGCCTTTTAAACATGTTTTTACCTCCGCCTTGTAACCTCCTTCAGTGCTTTTTGCTTGCTAACTCTTAAATGCACTGGGTCTCAAAAGCTTTTCCAGCTAATCAGTTACACCAGGGGTCTCTCGCAAGAGCTCGCAAGAGCCCACAACGCAGTTCGCCGTGAATCTGCTCCTGGCTTCCTACTGGGCTTGAAGCCTAGAGAGTGGGCCGAAACGTGTTTAGGGACCACAGCGAGCGCCACAAGAATGAATAAATGTATTTGCAGAACCAGTGAGAGGGGTAGGGCAAACAGCCTCCCAGGTGCCCCCTTCCCCGGGGATAGTCAGCGAAGTCCGGGAGGCAAAGAGACAGCAGGTAGAACAGAAAAAGAAGGAAATCGAGGCAGACAAGAGAAAGGACGAGGGACGAAGGCCAGCACTCACGGAGTCGACAGCCTGAGCGCGGCAAGCCGCCATCGTACGCTCGGGCGTCTACGGCTTTGCCCCGGGAGGTAAGCCACTGCTGTTGGCGCGAGAGCTCTCGGGAGGGCCGGTCTGTGGCGTCATCAGCGGGCGCGGTCTCCGCTCTACCTCCGGCTCCTCCCCGCGCAGCGTCCTCTGGACCTCTCTGCGCCACTCGCAGCTCTGCGCTTCTGAGCCAGCGGATCTTCCTTCCGTCTCCCTGGGATGGGGTTGGGGAACCTCAGGAGCTCAAATACGGCCCGCCTGCTTGGTAACTCAACATCTTACATTTCTCTGATCTTGCCAAGCAGAGGTGTTTCCTCCCTAATGCAGAGTACGTCATTCGTACATTGCTGTAATTCTTAACTATTTACCTAAGTTGGGTGTGAGTACCTAGGAGCTTTATTCTATTTATTCTATTTATCGTTGCATTCTGGTGACGACTCCTTTGGGAATAAACACAGTTCCAAAAGAAGTTGAAAAATGTTTAGCTATACACATCAAAAAACCCTGTTTTTGATTATTTATTGAAGCTTTTTAATAATTGCCAAACTAGGAAGCAACCAGAATGCACTGTGGTAGGTAAATGGACAAATTGTGTTACAACCAGACAGAGAATATTATTAAGCACTAAAAAGAAATGAGCTACCAAGTCATGAAAAGATACGGAGGAACCTTAGGTGCATATTACTAAGTGAAAGAAGCCAATCTGAAAAGGCTGAGTACTATATGATTCCAACTATATGACATTCAGGAAAAGGCAAAACTACGGAGACAGAAAAAAGATCACCGGTTGTCAAAGATTGTGGGGAGCCAGGGATGAATAGAGCACTGAGTATTCAGTGCACTGAGAATTCAGAGCACTGAGAATTTTCTGAAGTTTGGGTGATAATATGGCAATGTAGATTCATCAATGGAAACAAGTGTTAAAATTGGGAGTGCCGTTGGGGATTCTGATAGCGAGAAAGGCTGTGTGTGAGGTTGGGGTACGTGGGAATTCTCTATACTTTTCCAGTTTTGCTGGGAACCTAAAGCTTCTCCAAAAACCAGTCTCTTAAAGAAGTATGTATGTAGTGGGGGGGGGGGCGGGGGTGTGGAATGGAGACAACTGTACTTGAACAATAAAAACAAGATATAGATGTAGCCCTGGCCTGGTAGCCCAGTAGGTTAGATATTTATCCCTTTATGCGGAGGTTTCGGGTTCTATTCCCAGTCAGGGCACATACAAGAATCAACCAATGAATGCATGAGTAAGTGGAGCAGTGAATGAATGTTTCTGTTCCTCTGCTCTCTCAAATCAGTAAATAATAATATAATTAAAAAAGAACAGTGCTTGTTGCCAAATAAGAACATGATAAATATTTGTTAGTCAAATAATGAAAGCTTCTGCTCTCCCTAATTCAGTCAACCAGCCCATCATTTCCTGGCTTAGTAGGCAGTGGAGTCCACAGAATTCATACAACCACGTGGCAGTCACTATTCTAGGCTCTCGGCATACAATAGTAAAAAAAACATAAAAATCCCTGCTCTCATGTTCTATGTTGTAGGACAAGGAGACTTATAGTGAAAAAATAAAGTAAAATGTGTGGAACATTCGTAATAGGTGTAATTGAGAGAGAAATAGGGAATGGTGATGGTGTGACTCCTATAGAGAAGGCTTTACGGAAAAGATGGCTTTAGTAAAGTCAAGAATTCACATGATACGGATTAAAGAGAAAGAATGGCCAGTGGGAACCAAGCACGAAGGCCCTGTGGGGGAAAGGCAGGGAAGTCAGTGAGGCTGGAGGGGAGGGAGATTAAGGAGGTAAAATGACAGAGGGACATTTAAGGCCATCACACACAGCTGCTTCAAATCAGTGTAACATAAGAGTAAACACTGATTATGAGATAGTAAGTATAAACACTGTAGACAATAAAACTTATCTAGTTATATACCAGGAAAATAAAGATTTTAATTTTGCAAGTTGTGGTTTCCCCTAATTCAATTTCACTTTCGATGCAAGCCCTCTGTCAGACTTACTCAAAAAGAGTCAGGAAGCTTGTCTAGAAATAACTGACAAAGATTTATTCAAGGGTCTTAATGTTTGAAAACTGTAAACACAGCTAGACAAAAACCTAGAAGTGTTCTAAACAAGAAAGAAAAGCTAAGGGTTCTTACAGGAAAAAGAATATTCTTGAGAATTGTCAGTTCTGCATTCTTATCCCTAGGATTGGCCCGGGAAGCTTATCAGTAAGACATCAGGTGGTTTGGATGATGGATGCCAAGTGGTCTGGAAGATGGGCACCAGGAGGTCTGGTCACATCCAGTGGTTTAGAGAATGGATGTTAGCTGGTCTGGATATGTGAGTCCTTTGTGGGCTAATCAGAGGGGTGGCTGGAGGTCTGGGGTGTGTATGTGTGTGCAGGCATTGTCACAGGACTGGGAAGTTCAAGAAGTTTAAATTCTCAGGCTAGTTAGAACAAGAATAGAGTCTTTCCTCATGCCTCAACCTTCATAATGTTAATAACTTAAGCAGCTTGGTTCAAGTGACTCCATGTTATATATTCCCCATCTTCACTCATTTCTCATCTTTATTCTTTATTGCATGAACTGGTTATGCACTATGGTGTCAAGTTCTTTATAAAGTGAATCTTTGTTTGCAATTATGTCCCATCATTACGTCAGAGATGTGTTTCTTTCCTTTCCCCCAAAACAGTAACAAATCCACCAGAAGAAACGGAAACCTCTCTCTCACCACACTCCAGCCACATTGGTCCCCTTATTAGAACATTAGTCAAAGCCTAGTTAAAGTCCCAAACCTAATTATTCCTTTTGCTTTTACTATTTTCTCAGCTCTGGAATACCCCGCTGTATTTATTAAATCCATGAAGAAGTGCCCTATATCCCTAGAGTTACTTCTGATAGTTTATAGAAAGCAGAATTATTTTTAGGCTGTGGTGATCAGAGAGAGTTGTACAGGCCACTTCCATTGGTGTGATTTAAATGTCAGGTTAGATGCTTAATCTGGTGACAGCATGCAAAAACAAGTGAGGGGCCACTGAATTAAATCAGGCTTGATTTAATAAGTGTCTTAAAGGAAAGTGTTGGTAGGAAGATGTTAGGGAAATGTGGAAAAGCGTAGTTGGTCTGTCACAGAGGGAGGGAAGTGTGGAGGGTTGGGAGCTGTCTCAGACTTTGTGATTTTGAGCAGTCTATGTTTGTCCAGAGGACGGCTGGAGATAGGGGACCAAAGTCAGGAGAAGGATCAGGGCCAAGTGGACAAATCTAGAAGTCACTACACGGAAGCGGAAGCTGAAATGTTGTAGTACACTGAGAGTGCTAAAATGTGGAGGAGTCAGGACCACACAGACAGACAGACAGACAGACAGACAGCTGAGGAAACTAAGGCTCCTGGAAGGAGTTGGAAGGTAGGTATGAGACCGAGCCAGGGAGTGCCTGAAGGGAAAGAAACCCAGGAGCGACATTTGGCTTCTGTCAGAAGTGAGCCAGAGAATACTTATTTCAACAGCCTGGAAGCTTACACACCAAACAGGTGAGAACTGCCATATCTGCAGCAGGGCTGGAATTAGGGTCAGGCAAGTGAGGCGCCTAAAATGTATTAAATTTTGCACCCCAGGTGCCTCACTTGCCTGACCCTAGTCTTGACCCTGGACTGGAGAGGGGACTGAAATAGAGGGCAGGGATGAGGATAAAGACTTTCACTTTTTACTCGGAACATTTCTGTGTTGCCCAAGTCATTAAAAAGACGACTGGGCCGGGTATTGTGTTTGACCTGGTGCACCCCTGCAGCTTCCTTGCCCTCAGGCTTCAATCTAGATTTGGGTGATAGGAAACAAGAAAAGTTTGTAGGGAGCCACAGGGACAGAAGGGGAGGAACCCAGTGTTTATTCCTTTTCTCCCTCAACATTGTGCTTGTGGCAGTGGCTTCATCTGCCCTGTTGGGTGCCCTTCTTTCATAGGTCCCTATCTCTATCAGCTGCTAATGCCATTCCTCCCATTGTCCCTTCAAGCTTACAGGTGGTAACCACTCTTTGCTCGTGCCAGGCTCTGGTTGCCCCACTCTACTTTGTTGGTTCCCTTGACCTCATCCCTGTAAGCAGACTATTAAAATTTTTATTGATTAATCCCTTTCCAGTGTGCCATCTTTTTTTGTGATAGGATCCTGATTAGTACAACCATATATTTGCCTGTCATGCAAGTTTAAAAATGTATTGGGTCTGCCAAAAAGTCCATTTAGCTTTTTCCGTAAAGTAAAAGACACATTTTAAATTTTCACCAATAACTTTATTGATTCTGCTAAGTATGTTGGCCATCTCACGTGTGGTATAATGTTGATTGTTCTCAATGTCTCCATTTGATTGCTGTCGACTTCAACTGGTCTACAGGACCATGGAGCGTTGTCCAGCAAGAAATCTCCAGCACAAAACTTCGCAAACCACTTTTGATACATTTGATCAGTCACAGTACCTTCTCCACCCACTGCACAAATCTTTTTTTTGCATTTCAGTTGCATTTTTACCTTTCTTGAAATAACGCATAATATGCCAAAGATGTTTCTTCCATTTTCAGTATTAAAATGGCTACACAAAAATTCACCAATTTTGATAAGTTTTCTTTTGATATGACAGCTGTCACAATACAATCTTAACAAAATTGTTTCTAATGAAGTTAAAGACAACTGTAGCCATCTCAGGGGGAAAAAACAAATGAAGTTTTTGTCTACCAATACATAGGTAGAAAGCGCTAAGAAGTGTTGGAGTTACAAAACTAAGGAGCAAGTCATTGCAATGAGGCTCAGTGCTCAATAAATACTTTCTATCATTATTGTTACTATAACAAGCAAGAATATTGAAATTAAAAATACAGGCCCCCCCACTCTTTTAGGAATTAAATGATTTCATTTATTCAGGAAAGATAGAAAGAAAGCAAAAGGAGCAAGGTAGGGAAACGGTCCTGGACAAGGACGACGCTTCTTATTCTGTTTCCTGCATTCGAAGTACCTGTCTCCGTCACAGTTTGCACGGGGAAAAGAGAGGAAGGGATGGATGTGGAACTATTTTCAGAAACTCAAAATAGATTTGCTGGATAAACCAACCCGTCTGTAAAAACAGATCACAGCTGCAGCCCGGACCTTGGGGAGAGGAGCGGTGCGGTAGAGGAGGGAAGAGTGAGAGGGCGGGTGTCCTCAGGCTCCGCCTCCGCCCGCCCCGCGGGCATGATACATAACTCCTGCGTCGGGAGTCTGGGACCTCTGGGACCGTCAGGACCTCTTCCACGTGCGTATGGCCAGCGCGCCGGTCGGGGTACTCCTGCTTGCCTCACCCCATCGCCGCCCACCCCAGGCCTGGTCCAGGCGGCTTCAGTATCCCCAGCGGCCGACACGCGTCTGTGTGGGGCCGGCCAGTTTGCTTTAATATAGGCGTCTGTTGGACGCCGGACAGAAAAAAATGCCACTTAAACTCATCCCCTCTCACCCAACACAAAAACCTGTCGACCCCCCCCCCCCCCACCTACTTTGTGTAAGGCACAATGCTAGTTTTTGGTGATACTATCCTGATGTAGACAGCCCTGTCCTTGTGCTCTTGGAGCTTCATTCCTTAGGACGAAAATCAAGTGGTTTAATAAACCAAATGATTTCAGGATGTGATATTCCTGTGAAGGAGTGGTATGGAGGACGATCGTGAGGGGCCTATCTTTACAAAGGGTGACCAGCATGGGGTGGAAGGGAGGAATCCGTACTGATTTGGCAGAAGCACCGTTTACCGAAATGAGGCCTGGCCGGAAAGAGGGGGGGGGGGTGGTGGTGCTGATGAGTGATGGAAATCAATAGTTCAGAGTCAACAAACTTTAGATTTTTTCTTTTGTAACCTCGGGAATTGTTCTAAGCCTCGGCAATCCAATGGAGGTAAAACATCTGCAGCCCATAACCACATTTTGTTCTAATGGGGACGGTAGAGCTAAAAAATATCAGCCTTAAGTATTACAGAGCAAATTAAAATAGGGCTGTTTGATAGTGGCTACTTCAGCGTGGTTGGTCAAGGAAATTCTTTCCAAGAAGGGAAGTTTCTTTTGAAATGTAAATGACACGAAGCATCTGACCATATCAGGGTGAGAAAAATGCTTACAGAAGTGAACTTGGCAGAAGAGTAAAAGAGAAGCCAGTGGGGTGGTGCATTGTGGGTAAGAAGGAGAGTGGCGGGAGACAGTATTGAAGAGATAGGAAGTGACCAGACCCGGTCAGCCAAAATACTGAGTTGGAATTTTATTTTGTTTCTTTTCTTTTTTAAAGAAAGAAACATTTTTTCTTAAAAAAAAAGATTTTATTTATTGTCATGGCTGGTGTGGCTCAGTGGATTGAGGGCTGGCCTTCAAGGCAAAGGGTTCTAGGTTTGAATCCCAATCAAGGCACATGCCTGGGTTGCTGACCAGGTCCCCAGTCGGGGACATGCGAGAGGCAACCACACATTGATGTTTTTTCTCCCTCTTTCTCCCTCCCTCCCCCTTTAACAACAAATAACATCATTAAAAAAAAATTTTTTTTTTATGCCCTGACTGGAAATTGAACTGGCAACCCTTTGGTGTGTGTGTGATGGGAGGACATGATTAATTTATGCTGACATGTGACAAGTGGATTTGGGTGAGGCAGGAATGGAATCAGGAGTACACTGGTCAGGAGGCCAAAGCATCAGTACAAGTGAACGTTAGTAGTGACTTGCACTAGAGTGATGGTAGCAAAGATGCAAGGATGCAAACAGATTTGGGATATGTCTAGAAATAAATTTGCTGATGGGCTAGATATAGAGGGTGCTCAGGAAAAGAAGAATTAAGGTTTACTCCTGGGGTTTCGGCTTGAGCAACTGAATGAATAGTGGCTTTTACTGAGATGGAGAGGACTGGGAGAACAGCAGGTCTGGAGAAGTGATAAACCAAGTTTCTGTTTTGGCCCAAACAGGCGATCGTCTATGTTTCTGAGACATTTATGTGGCGCTGTCACATAAGCATTTGCATGTACTACTTTGGAGATTCAGGGGGAGTCAGGATTGAATAAGTCTATGCCATCTCTTGGTAGATATTGCTTGTAACTCAAATCATGTGAAATTGCCATTTTTGGTCAAAAATAAATGACGACAATTTCATTGGTTCAGTCTGTTATATGGTATTTATTTATTGATTATGCTATTACGGTTGTCCCATTTCCCCCCCACTTTATTCCCCTCTGCACTGCACACCTCTTCCCACCTGCATTCTTCCCCCCTTTAGTTCATGTTCATGAGTCATATATATGTTCTTTGGCTTCTACATTTCCTATACTATTCTTAACCTCCCCCCATCTATTTTATGCCTACCAATTATGTTTCTTATTCCCTGTACCTTTCCCCATGCACCCACTCCCTCCCCCTCCCCACTGATAACCCTCTGTGTGATCTCCATTTCTGTGATTCTGTTCCTGCTTAGTTTGTTTTTGTTTTTGTTTTAGGTTTGGTTGTTAATAACTGTGAGTTTGCTGTTATTTTATTGTTCATATTTTTTATCTTCTTTTTCTTAGATAAGTCCCTTTAACATTTCATGTAATAAGGGCTTAGTGATGATGAACTCCTTTAACTTGACCTTATCTGAGAAGCCCTTTGCCTGCGCTTTCATTCTAAATGAAAGCTTTGCTGGATAGAGTATTTTTGGATGTAGGTCCTAGCCTTTCATGGCTTTGAATACTTCTTTCCAGCCCCTTCTTGCCTGTAAGATTTCTTTTGAGAAATCAGCTGATAGTCTTATGGGAACTCCTTTGTAGGGAACTATCTCCTTTTCTCTTGCTGCTTTTAAGATTCCCTCCTTCTCTTTAATCTTGGCTAATGTAATTATGACATGCCTTGGTGTGTGCTTCCTTGGGTCCAACTTCTTTGGGACTCTCTGAGCTTCCTGGATTTCCTGGAAGTCGATTTCCTTCACCAGATTGGGGAAGTTCTCCTTCATTATTTTTTCAAATAAGTTTTCAATTTCTTGTTCTTCCTCTTCTCCTTCTGGCACCCCTATATTCGGATGTTGGAACATTTAAAGATGTCCTGGATGTTCCTAAGCCTCTCCTCATTTTTTTGAATTCTTGTTTCTTCATTCTGTTCTGGTTGAATGTTTTTTTCTTCTTTCTGGTCCACATTGTTTATTTGAGTCCAGGTTTCCTTCTGGTCACTGTTGGTTCCCTGTACATTTTCCTTTATTTCACTTATAGTCTTCATTTTTTTTCATGTAATTTGTAACTCCTTGGTTGTTGGACTTCCATATAGTTTGATATTCTGTCAGAACCTGGTTGTTTTCTGTTTTTAAATTTGTTGTTGTCCTTAATTTGGTTGTGTGAGGAGGCACAGTGTGTCTACCTATGCCTCCATCTTGGCCAGAAGGCTATTATATGGTATTTATTTTTGTATTTACTTTTGTTTTTTGAGAGAAAGAGAGTGTGTGGGTAGGGGAAGAAAGACAAACATCGATTTGTCTTTCCACTTATTTATTCATTCATCGGTTGATTCTTTTTTAATTAATTAATTATTTATTTATTTCTAGAAGGGAAGGGAAGGAGAGAGGGAGAGAAACATCAATGTATGGTTGCCCCACATGCCTCCCCCACTGGCAACTGGCCTGCAACCCAGGCATGTGCCCTGACTGGGAATCAACTGAAATCCTTTGGTTTGCAGGCCCGTGCTCAATCCACTGAGCTATACTTGCCAGGACCATTGGTTGATTCTTGTATGTGCCCTGACTGGGGATCAAACATGTATATCTGCACGATGCTTCAGGCACCTGAGCTGCAAAGCCCAGGCTATTAGTTGGTATTTAAAGTCACATGTCTGGATGAGGTCTCTTAGGAAAAGCATATAGAGCAAAGAGAACAAAGGACACTCTTAGGCATCCAACATTTAGAGGGGTAGTAGAGGGGTAGGAGCCAGCACAGGTGACTGGAAAGTGGCAACCGGAAGGTGAAGAAGTACCAGGAGAGTGGTGTCATTGAAGCCAAGAGAGGAGGGTGTTTCAAGAAGTAGGGAATGAATAAGTCAAGTGCTGCTGAGAGGTTGAGTAAGACGTTAAGTGACCTCTGTACTGACAATATTCCAATTCTTGGTGACTTTGATGGATTAGTCAAATTCAGCTTTGAGTAAGTTAGGTTTGAGATGCCTAAGGGCAAGTGGAAAAGTAGGGCAATGAGCTTTTCCCTCTCTCACTTCCTTGGGAAGAGACCGTGTATACCTGTGAACTTCTGTCAGTGATCAGGGTTGAATGAATGACACAGATGAGAAGCTCCGAACACCAGGGCAGTGAAGAGCGCTTCCCGGGGTTAGTGAGACCTGTACTCGTCTTGAAGAATGGGGAAGTTTTGGATGGGATGAAACTAGGCATAGACACTTTAGGAGAAGCAGAAGAATGGAAAGGAGGCCAGGCAGGGTTTGGTGAGTAAAGCCAGGGTCCTGCTGAGAAGCAGTGAGATCAGAAGTTGGAAGAGTGGTTGGGGGTAGCTGAGGAGGGCCTTTGAATTTCAGGCTACAGTTTTTGGATTGATTTTGAGCAGGGATGTATTATAATATTTTGAAGTAAAGGAACTAGTATTTGACTTCACCAGTCAGGTCCAGTTTAGCTCATCCTCCAGGTTTATGCTTAGATGCCATTCCTCCCAGGAAGTCTTTCCTGACTCCTAAAGTGCTAGGTTGGTACCCACAGTACCTTGGCCTTAACCACACTAGACTGGAAATGTCTGGATACTTGCCTGTCACCCTCAATTAAATACAAGCTCTATGAAGGCAGAAGTGGTGTTTGTCTTGCTCACAGTTGTGTTCCCAAGAATTTTCCTGGGACTCAGCAAAGAGCAGGTGCACAAGGACCATGTGTCAAGGATGTATCTGTACACCTGGGTCCCATATCACTAAAGCCCACATTTTGCAGGGTTAGTTAAAAATCCCCAAATCCGTTAGTTACATTTTCAGGTTACCTTGTTTCTCTGAGTGCCCCTTTAACTTTCTCCATTAATCCCTTAAAACTTGAAATTGATTCAGCAGATAGGCTACAGTTAATGTTATTTTTTAGTAACATAACTCATCTTTCCAGCAAGGATACCTGAAGAGATGTCCTCAGTCCTTCATTTCTACGTCCGTCCTTCTGGCCATGAAGGTGCAGCATCTGGCCACATTCGCAGGAAGCTGCAAGGGAGACTGCCAGAGCTGCAGAGTGTCAAGACTGAGCTGTGCTACAACGTGAACTGGACAGGTTGGGCCATGTACTAGATTCTTGAGGGAGGTACCCTGGTGCTCAGGGCAGTGTCTCAAGGCATCTTTGCCCTGTCTCCCTGCAGATGAGTCTCTCCCAAGTGCTGAGGAGATGAAGAAGCTGATGTGGCTCTTTGGCTGCCCCTTGTTACGGGATGATGTGGCTCAGGAGTCCTGGCTCCTTCCTGGCTCCAATGACCTGCTGCTGGAGGTTGGGCCCAGGCAAGTGTCTCCCCTGAGGCAACTCCTTCCATGTTTCAGGCACATGATCTCTTTTAAAACATACTTCCTAGCACTTCCACTCCTTTGTTTTCTCTTCTTGTGATCCTCAGGAAATGTGTTCTTCCTTTGCTCCTTCCTGCTTCCCACCCAGAAAGCCATGCTTATGCCTTCCTCATATGGGAAGATGTCTTTGAAGACTGAGCTAGCTCCCAGGCATGTTCTGGAAATAAAACAGTTACATTCGGAGAAATTGAAATCAAAGCATTTTGATGCTGGAAGGACAGTTATGGTTTGATTTGAGTGACCTTTGAAAGCAGGTTTCTTAGTGCCCAGATCTGGGACTGGAGGCCATTGGCAGGAACAGTAGAGATGGGAGAGTGGCTGGACAGCAGTGGGTAGGATCCACCTTCTCGGCTCTCAGGTCCTAATGGTCTGAACTTCTTGCATTCCTCAGGCTGAACTTCTCCACCCCGATGTCCACGAACGTTGTGTCAGTGTGCCGGGCTGCTGGGCTGGGCGCTGTGGACCGTGTGGAGACAACCCGGCGCTACCTGCTCTCGGTGAGGCACTAGGCAATCAGGACAGGGGACCAGGAGGAGGACATGGGCCAGAGATAAGAGATTGGGTTCTAAACTCTAGGGAAATAATGGCAGAAGTAGGGGAAGGAGCTCGTAGCTTTAAGCCTGCCTTGTTTGCAGGTTATTCACTGCTTGAGGATACCTGGTTGAGGAGTGAAAGGAATTATATGAAATGTTAAAGGGATTTATCAAGAAAAAGAAGATAAAAATATGAACAGTAAAATGACAGCAAACTCACAATCATTAACCACACCTAAAACAAAAACAAAAGCAAACTAAGCAAACAACTACAATAGGAACAGAACCACAGAAATGGAGATCACATGGAGGGTTGGTTATCAACAGGGGAGTAGAAGGGGAAGAGAGGGGGAAAAGGTACAGGGAATAAGAAGCATAAATGGTAGGTAGAAAATAGACAGGGGGAGGGTAAGAATAGTATAGGAAAAGTAGAAGCCAAAGAACTTATATGTATGGCCCATGGACATAAACTAAAGTGGGGGAATGTGGGTGGGAGGGGGTGTGCAGGGTAGAGGGGAATAAGGGGGCAAAAATGGGACAACTGTAATAGCATAATCAATAAAATATATTAAAATAAAAAGAAAGAAATCCAGTGTGTGCTTCCCTCACTAATCTGTGATTTCTTCTGTTATGCCTGGAAGGGGGGGTGTCATCTTCTACTCAGAAAAGCGGTGCGATAGGGGCTAGCAGTGGGCTGGCCCTGCATGGCTTGGTGGATGGAGAGGGGACTGTTTTGCCCATTTTTCAGCTCTCCACCTTTTGTCCTCTGTGTGCATCGCCACCCCTAGTTTGCCCACCCCCCTTCTTCTGAGACGGAGGCTGTCGCTTTGCCAACCCTGTATGATCGGATGACGGAGCAGCACTTCCCCCGCCCCATCCAGAGCTTCTCCCTTGGGAGCGTCGCTGCACCCCTTGATGGCCCAATCAACATACTGGAGGAGGGCAGGCCTGCCCTGGAAAAAGCCAACCAGGAGCTAGGTAAATGGGGCTCCCTGGGAGGAAGGCCCAGGCTGGGCTTGTAGGGGTGCTGAGACTGACAGTCACCTCTTCTTGGGTTTGTCTCCTAGGTCTGGCCCTGGATTCCTGGGACCTGGATTTCTACACCAAGCGCTTCCAGGAGCTTCAGAGGAACCCTAGCACTGTGGAGGCCTTTGACTTGGCTCAGTCCAATAGGTGGGGAACAAAGGGGATGTTCTGATGTGTGAGCTGGTGGAAGTTAGAAGAGAAGACCACAGGGGCTTGCTTTCATGGCTCTCTATTGCCTTAGGCGCCTCCCTGAGTCTGTCTGTGGCCTGGGTTCCCCATCCACCCAGTACACCCAGTAGTCTGTACTCAAATCCCGGTTTTTCTCTTCACTTTGGAGCTGGATGGTCCACAGTGATAATGTTCGAAGATTATGGGAATATATTTTGACCTCTTATCTAAGTCTGAGTTGGCTGTAACTCTGCTATTAATGCTGGTGAGAAGACATGGCAAGGCCTGAGGCATGACCCCAGGTTTCCACCCTGCCTTTCCCTGCCGTGTTATCTCCTCCAGTGAACACAGCCGACACTGGTTCTTCAAGGGCCGGCTTTACATGGATGGCCAGGAGCTGGCACAGTCGCTGTTTGAGTCCATCATGAGCACCCAGGCATTCTCCAACCCCAACAACGTCCTCAAGTTCTGCGATAACAGCAGGTGGGTTGTGCCCCAGGCTGGGTAGCCTCTGGCCCAGGGGAGGGGAGGCCCCAGGCCCTGGTGGGGTAAGTGCAGATCCCAAGAAAGAAGCCAGATCCAGCGAGGCTGTGTCCATAGTGCAATCTGGGGGAAGGAAGTCCGGTTCCTGCGGCCCAAGGACTCCACACAGCCAAGCTGCTTCCAGCAACAGCAGGGGCTGAAACATGTTGTCTTCACAGCAGAGACCCACAACTTCCCCACAGGTGAGCTGGGTCTCAGGAGGGATAGATTGAGAATGTAGGGTACGGTGAAGCTCCTGGGTCCCTAGGCTGGTCCTGGGAAAATCAGTAGGGCAGGCCAGTTTTTATTTTCAATGGGGTGGTTAGAGCTGGGGTTTATCTCTTCAATACCCATACCTCTGCCCCCTCTCTTCACAGGAGTAGCCCCCTTCAGCGGTGCAGCCACGGGCACAGGGGGCCGGATCCGAGATGTCCAGTGCACGGGCCGTGGGGCCCATGTGGTGGCTGGCACTGCTGGCTATTGCTTTGGAAATCTGCACATCCCAGGTCCCATCTCTTTGTAGCCATCTCCCCTTTCAGATTCCTTGTCCTGGCAGTCACCAAACACTTCTATCTCTTAAGTCCAAGGTCATCCTGGGTTATCTTTACTTGGGATGGAGGGCTCTAGAGTAGTTGGCCTTCCACCAACCATGGTTGTGAGGATTGTTGGCAAGGGAAGACTTAGGTCACCATTATGGCTTTGCAGAACCATGATTTTCTTATAAACTAGTATCTGCTCAGCAAGAAAGTGTGATACTGGGTTGGACTTAATGAATACTGCCTACCCCCCAACCCAGTGTCAGAAAGGCTTAAGAACTCTGGTTCCAAGAGTCAGAGGGAAGGCTGCTATGGAAGGTGAGGAGCAAGACCAATGCTTTATGGCAAACTCTGCACCTTCCTGGGATGGGACCTCCTAAAATGGAACATTCTACCTCTGCAGGTAGTCCTTGGTGGCTTAGACCCTTCCCAGAAGGCTGGCTTCTCTGTTGGCCATTTTTACAGTCTATGCAACTTCCTCCTTCCTTCCCAGGTTACAGTCTGCCCTGGGAGGATCCGAGCTTCCAGTATCCTGGGAACTTTGCCCGACCCCTGGAGGTTGCCATTGAGGCCAGTAATGGGGCTTCTGACTATGGCAACAAGTTTGGGGAACCAGTGCTGGCAGGTGAGGCTGGAGGAGGGCACGGGAGAGAGGAGACACCTAGTCTCAGGGGTGGGGTGGGGTGTGTAACTGAGTGAACACTGAGGAGACCCGGTGACAATCCTGTCCCGTCTTCCTATGATGTTCGTGTTCCAGGCTTTGCCCGCTCCTTCGGCCTCCAGCTCCCAGGCAGCCAGCGGCGTGAGTGGATCAAGCCCATCATGTTTAGTGGGGGCATTGGGTCCATGGAAGCAGAGCATGTGAGCAAGGAGCTCCCCACACCAGGTAAGAGCTCACCAACTTTTTCCAGATGCAGCCAGTTTTCTCTCCAGCACGTGGCAGGTACAGAAGAGGAATTTAGAGGCCACCTCAGGGGTTAGTTTTTAATCTCCTAGCTCATGTCTCTTCTCCCCAACACAAGTTTTCAAGGCAGGACAGGGTTTTATGCCAGTGGGGCCACTTCATTCTGTGTGCCTCTGTCTCCTGCCCGATTGGTTTCTGTGTGGCAGGGCCCACCCTGCTAAGTCAAGGCAGCCAGTGGCTGCTCAGTGCCTGCTGTATGCCACGGGCTTTCATCTGCCAGCTCAGTTTGATCTGGCAAACATCGATGGAACACCCATCCCGTGCGAGGCTCTGTGCTAGGTGCTGTGGTGGAATCAGGATAAGGGTCAGGTCCCATTTATTAAATGGGTGACCCAGTCACATGGGTCAGAATTTCCAAGGCAAGAGAGGATTATGCAATGAAAACTCTCCTTCCCCTGACCTCCAGCCACCCAGTTTCCCTCACTAGAGATTGCCAATGTTAATTAGTTACTTTTGTACCTTGCCAGAGGTGTTTCTGCATATGTAAAAGTCCCATATGTCTTGGGACTTTTTTAAAAATGCTTTTTAAAAAAGCTTTTTTAAATGCTTTTTAAAATTTAGAGAGAGGGAAAAGGAGGGAGAAAGAGAGGGAAAGAAACATTGATGTGTGAGAGAAACATCCATCAGTTGCCTCCTGCAAACCCCCAGGGGGAGACCTGGCCCACAACCCAAGCATGTGCTGTAACTGAGAATCAAACTGATGACCCTTCAATTCACAGGCTGGCACTCAATCCACTGAGTCACACCAGCCAGGGCTGTTTTTGGACTCTTGTCAAAAATCACTTGGCCATAAATGTGTGGGTTTGTTTATGGACTCAACAGTTCTAGTGCATTGATCTGTATATGCTGTAGAACCATATCTTCCAATCTTTATGGTAGTATCACACTGTCTTGATTATTGTAGCTTTGTAGTGAGTTTTAAAAGCAGAAATGTTGTTTTGACTGAGGTCCCTCATATTTCTATAGATATTATAGGATCAGCTTATCAATTTCTGTGAAAAAGGTGGCTGATTGTTGATTCTGTATTCTTTTTGGGGAGTATTACTATCAAAACAGTAATAAGTCTTCCCAACCTATAAACATGAGATCTATTTCAGTTTATTTAGATCTACTGTTTTATAATTTTCAATATAAGTTTTTACATTTCTATTGCTAAGTTTATTTCTAAGTATTTTATTCTTTGTGATTCTCTAGAAAATGGGTATGCATACTTCTGTTCCTTGCTTTTTTTCACTTAGCAATGTATCCTGGAGATCATTGCATACTGATGAAGTCATATTACTTCATTATATTCATATGTAATTCTTTTTTTTGTGGCTTAATGTTTTATTGTGTGGATATACCATAATTTTTATTTAATCAGTTCTCTGTTGTTACCATTTAAATTATTTTCTAAATTTGGTAGTACAATAATGCTTCAGTGTTTAATTTTGGACATAGGTGATTCTGTACCTGTGCAAATAAATATGGAGTATAAATTCCTCCGAGTGTATTTACCTAATCACAGAATACATGTATTTGTAATTTTGATTGCTCTATCTTAATATTAGCTTCCTCCTATCCTCACACGTCTTCCTACTCATGCTTCTTCTGCTTCCTTCCCCAGTGTTCTGATTTTTCCCTCCTTCCTTGCAGGCATGGATGTTGTAAAGGTTGGGGGTCCTGTCTATAGGATTGGAGTTGGAGGGGGAGCTGCTTCATCTGTACAGGTAAGTAGGAATAGCTACAGATGCAGACTCCACAATATTGCCAGGCCCTGTGCATGGGTGGGGTGTGAGAGCTCTCAGCCCCCCTGAGCTGAGCTGTGCCATATGTTCCCACAGGTGCAGGGAGATAATGTCAGTGACCTGGACTTTGGGGCTGTGCAGCGGGGAGACCCAGAGATGGAACAGAAGATGAATCGTGTGATCCGGGCTTGTGTGGAGGCCTCCAAAGGAAACCCCATCTGCAGCCTCCATGACCAGGGTGCTGGTGGCAATGGTGAGAGAAGGGACTGGGACAAGGGACTGGCCTACCAGCTCTCCTGCCAGGTTTGGTTTAGGGAGAGGCAGCAAGAATCTGCAACCAACTATGCAGTTCTGGGTCTCATTCTCCACTCCCTTATACATTCTGGACAGGCTCAGGGTTGGGGGATGGCCCACTGCCATGGGTGGTGAGGGTGTGGCAGTGACTCACACAAGGACACAGAATTTGGAGGCCAGGGACTGCCCTTTCTTTGCCTGGTGCTAACCAGACCCAGATCACCACCTCTTCCTACAACCTTCTTCACCAGGCAATGTCCTGAAGGAGCTGAGTGACCCAGCTGGAGCCATTATTTATACCAGTTGCTTCCAGGTGAGCCTCATCCCCTGGTATCTGGCCATCCAAGCCTCTCTACCCCTCCCAGCAAGAACATGAGACTTGGGAGTACTCTCTGACCCTTCTCTTTCCTCCTCCTCCATGGATGTGCAGCTCGGGGACCCAACCCTGAACGCCCTGGAAATCTGGGGGGCTGAGTACCAGGAATCTAATGCACTCCTGTTGAGGCCCTCAGACCGGGACTTCCTGAGTCGTGTCAGCGCCCGGGAACGCTGCCCAGTGTGCTTTGTGGGCACCATCACTGGAGACAGGAGAGTGAGTGGCCCCCATAGTAGATACTGTGGGTGGGTTTGAACTGCCTGGATACAGCTGGTGGCAGACATGTTCTGGGGAGCAGAAGGGAGGCGGAAAGAGCTAGGAACTCACTAGGGGGCGCCAAACAGGGTGGCAGGAGCATTTCTGCCCTGCTTTCTGAGGTACTTCCTGCGAGTGGTCATAGTCTCATTCCCTCTGGGCACTGTCCCTATGGTCTATAGATAGTGCTGGTGGATGACCGGGGGTGTCCTGTGGGAAGAAATGGCCAGGGCGATGCCCCCTTGATGCCTAACACAACCCCTGTGGACCTGGAACTGGATTGGGTGCTGGGCAAGATGCCTCAGAAGGTACACGGCAGGGTGGCTGTGGGGGAAGGTGGGGAAAGGAGGCTGTGTTTTTCCCTTTCCTGGCCCCTTTACCCTACTTGTGCTTTGTCACCTGTGTGCCCAGCCCTCCCTGAGGTGATCACACCCCTATTGCTGTCTGTGTTATAGGAGTTCTTCCTCCAGAGGAGTTGTCCCTTGCTGCAGCCTCTGCTCCTGCCCCCGGGGCTGAGCGTGCGCCAGGCCCTAGAGCGGGTTCTGAGGCTGCCTGCTGTGGCCAGCAAGCGGTACCTCACCAACAAGGTCCTCCCTGCACTTCTGCCCTGCCCCTCAGCTCTCAGCACTCCTCCCTCAGCTCACCCGCCCCTGGCCTCACCCTTGGGGACTGGTATGGGGTTCCACCAGGGCCAAGGGAGAAGGGGCGGGGTAGCCACCCCAATGGCATGGTCTCTTGCTACCCATCCTCAGAGCCGACCTCTTATCTGCATGGTTGGGGCAGGCCAGGCCTCCCACCACCCCTATGTCCCTGTCCCTTGTGCTCTTGCCAATCCCACCTGGTTCCACAGGTGGACCGCTCCGTGGGTGGCCTGGTGGCCCAGCAGCAGTGTGTTGGGCCCCTTCAGACTCCTCTAGCAGACGTGGCAGTTGTGGCACTGAGTCACCAGGAGCTTGTAGGGGCTGCCACAGCTCTGGGGGAGCAGCCAGTCAAGAGCCTGCTGGATCCCAAGGTTGCTGCCCGACTGGCTGTGGCTGAGGCCCTTACCAACCTGGTGTTTGCTCTAGTCACTGACCTCCGGGTGAGTCTCCTACAGCCTCTGCCATAGAGCCCCTGGTCTTTGGGACACATCCTCATCCACCACTCAGTTATCCCTCTAGCCCTTCATGCCTGTGGTCTCCCAGTGCTTCTGCCTGCACCCCAGACTCCCCATCTCTCTTCCTCTCTAATGCCAGGTCTCTGCTATTTCCTAGGATGTGAAGTGCAGTGGGAACTGGATGTGGGCAGCCAAGCTCGCAGGGGAGGGTGCAGCTCTGGCCGATGCCTGTGAGGCTATGGTGGCAGTGATGGCGGCCCTGGGTGTGGCAGTGGACGGTGGCAAGGACTCCCTCAGCATGGCTGCCCGGGTCGGCTCTGAAACTGTGTTGGCTCCTGGTGAGGTCTGGGGGCCAGTGGGAGACAGGCGGGACCTGCAGGACTGGTCTGGGCCCTTACTCTCTTAACTCCTTGCTCCAAAGGGTCACTGGTCATCTCAGCCTATGCCGTCTGTCCAGACATTACAGCCACTGTGACCCCAGACCTCAAGTGCCCTGGAGGGAGAGGTATAGGTTCTTCCCCTCCTCACTGTATTGTGTATTCAGAGGTTGGTTCTTTGTTTGGGGTGTCCATTGTGAGTGCTAACCCCCACCCCCATCTTGCCTGGGGTGTGGTGTTTTCTGGGACTGGTGGTCTGAGTGTGCCACTATCTGTTGGGAACTTACATGCTCATGAGCACCATAGAATGGGGTTCCGCTGAGCCATCCATCTCCCCTCCCCCCCTCCCCCCGTCTCTCCAGGCCATCTTCTCTATGTGCCCCTGAGCCCCGGGCAGCACCGGCTGGGGGGCACAGCTCTGGCCCAATGCTTCTCCCAGCTTGGTGAGCAACCTCCCAACCTGGACCTTCCTGACAACTTGGTGCGTGCCTTCAGCATCACCCAGGGGCTGCTGAAAGGTGAGTGAGGCCCTCAGGTGGGTGGTGTGTGTGGCCTGAATGGCAGGCACTCCCCAGCTGAGCATGTGAGGGTGGGTATGCCCACATTCTCACACACATATTCTCTACCCACAAGCAGTGGGTGTGGTTTGGCCCCTGACGTTGCTGAGCTTTCTTCTTCCTCTAGACCACCTCCTCTGCTCAGGACATGATGTCAGCGATGGGGGTCTCATCACCTGCCTGCTAGAGATGGCCTTTGCTGGGAATTGTGGGATAAAGGTGGACGTGCCTGCCTCTGGGGTTGATGGTGAGGACCCCAGGGTCTGGGCTCAGGCCTGGGCTGCCTGCCTCACCCTGCAGACCCCATGTACTGTTAAAGAGTATAATGTCCCAACTCCTTTCCCCCCAAGTCCCTTATTGTCTTCTCTGATCACTGAACCAGGTAGTACCCACTGTTCCTGGCTGTGTCCCTCTGAGATCTCCTGTATATCCTGATGCCACAAATATGGTCTCAGTCTCACAGGCCTCACCCCACCCCAGTGCCTGCCTCCACTCCCTCAATCCTCGGCCGTAGTCCCTTGACTCCATCTCTGAGTCTGTATCAATACTCCAGATGCCCCCATTGCTCCCCCAGTGCTGCCTGTGCTGTTTGCCGAGGAGCCAGGCCTGGTACTGGAGGTGCAGGAGCCAGACCTGGCCCAAGTGCTGAAGCGCTACCAGGATGCTGGCCTCCACTGCCTGGAGCTGGGTCGCACGGGTAACTTCGGGCCACAAGCCATGGTGAGGAAGAGCGGGGTGTGCAGTTCACCTCCTTGAGCCTTCAAGGGGCCCCTGTTGGGTGTCTTTGCCCTTAGCCTCTGATGGCTTTGCTCCTCTCTAGGTCCAGGTGTCAGTGAATGGGGCTGTGGTTCTAGAGGAGCCTGTTGGGCAGCTGCGAGCCCTCTGGGAAGAGACGAGTTTCCAGCTGGACCGACTGCAGGCAGAGCCAAGCTGTGTGGCAGAGGAGGAACGAGGGCTGAGGGAGCGGACGGGGCCCCACTACTACCTGCCCCCCACCTTTCCCAAAGCCTCTGTGCCCCATGAGCCTGGTGAGGAAGTGTGTGGAAAGGCTTGGCCTCCTGGGCACTTTGGGCCTGGATGCCCAGGCCTGCTCTGGGGAAGGTGTCTGGGGGTGTTGAGGTGGGGAAATAGTCCTCTGGAACAGAGACACTTCTCCCCCAAGGTGGTACCGCCCCCCGAGTCGCCATCTTGCGAGAGGAGGGCAGTAACGGAGACCGGGAGATGGCCGATGCCTTTCACTTGGCTGGATTTGAGGTGGGCAGTGTGCCTGGCAGAGCTGGGGCCGCGCCTCAGACTGTGTCCTCTGACACGTCCCCTCCCCGTCTTGCCAGGTGTGGGATGTGACNTGGAACAGAGACACTTCTCCCCCAAGGTGGTACCGCCCCCCGAGTCGCCATCTTGCGAGAGGAGGGCAGTAACGGAGACCGGGAGATGGCCGATGCCTTTCACTTGGCTGGATTTGAGGTGGGCAGTGTGCCTGGCAGAGCTGGGGCCGCGCCTCAGACTGTGTGTCCTCTGACACGTCCCCTCCCCGTCTTGCCAGGTGTGGGATGTGACCATGCAAGACCTCTGCTCTGGGGCAATCAAGCTGGATACATTCCGTGGTGTGGCCTTCGTGGGTGGCTTCAGCTACGCAGACGTACTGGGCTCTGCCAAAGGTCAGCGTGCAGGCTTCTGCCCACTTCCTACCCACACACGCCTGAAGAGGTGCCTTAGCTCCCCTCTTCCTTGACTGGGCCTTGGCCCATCACCTCCACAAGGCCAGGGGAGAGTGTATTTGTTCTGGGCCAGGTGCCAGCAGAAAGCCTGCAGGTAACTTACATGAGGCAGGTGGCTGGGTGGGACTGTGCCACCTAGGCTGGAGGGCACAGATCCTGTCTAACAAGGCACCTCCAGCAGGTTGTATTGTTGGAAGGCCGGCTCAGCATGGCTAAATCTTTCTGTTTTTTTTTAAGAGAAGCCAGAAATCCAGATTTTTGTATTAAAATTTCTTTTTAAATATTAGTCAACTAAATAAAATTTTGAAAATGCTCTGCTGGCCAGGCAAAAAACTCAGCATAGGCCATGTCTGAATTAAGCAGATAAACCCATTTCTTCCCCTACACTTTCCCTGAGCTCTGTGGTCTTGGGGAGGGGCGTATCCTGGGGGTGTGTAACAGTGC
Organism: Sturnira hondurensis; assembly: GCF_014824575.4. Taxonomy (NCBI): domain Eukaryota; kingdom Metazoa; phylum Chordata; class Mammalia; order Chiroptera; family Phyllostomidae; genus Sturnira; species Sturnira hondurensis. The sequence goes on along the minus strand of NW_028092466.1, from coordinate 4,380,046 downwards.
ATGTTGGGAGGGAAAGTCTCACCTCCACGTCCCTGTTTTCTCCAGGCTGGGCAGCTGCCGTGACCTTTCATCCACAGGCCGGGGCTGAGCTGAGGCGCTTCCGGAAGCGGCCAGACACCTTCAGCCTGGGCGTGTGTAATGGCTGTCAGCTGCTGGCTCTGCTGGGCTGGGTGGGAGGCAGCCCCAGTGAGGAGGAAGGGGAGAAGGGCCAGGACTCCTGGACAGCCCAGCCTGGCCTCCTGCTTCGCCACAACCTGTCTGGACGTTTTGAGTCTCGCTGGGCCAGTGTGCGTGTGGGCCCCGGGCCGGCCCTGATGCTGCGAGGGATGGAGGGTGCCGTGCTGCCTGTGTGGAGTGCCCATGGTGAAGGTGAGGCTACAGGAAGGGAGGAAGGGGTGTCGGAGGGCGGGGGTGGGTAGACCGCGTGAAGGAACTTTGCTCTCTCCCACCTTGTCCTTCCTTTCCAGGTTACATGGCATTTTCTTCTCCAGAACTCCAAGCCCAGATCGAAGCCAAGGGCTTGGCTCCACTGCGCTGGGCAGATGATGATGGGAACCCCACAGAACAGTACCCCCTGAATCCCAATGGGTCCCCAGGAGGAGTGGCTGGTGTCTGCTCTCTTGACGGCCGCCACCTGGCCCTCATGCCTCACCCTGAGCGGGCTGTGAGGCCTTGGCAGTGGGCCTGGCGACCCCCTCCATTTGACACTTTGACGACCTCCCCCTGGCTCCAGCTCTTCATCAACGCCCGAAACTGGACCCAGGGAGGAGGTTGCTGAGCAGGCCAAGGAAGCTCATCTGGGCCTCATGGTTCGTCCCTGGTGTTGCTGCCCTTTCCTTATTACTTTCAGAAGCACCCCATATTTTCAAATGTGTCTTGGACAAACAGGTTCTAAAACGCCAAAAATACCTCAGCTAATTATTAAGCTGCCCACTTTTGCCTTATGCTGTTGGGTCTGTTTTATGTTCTCCTGCTGTAATGTGTTTCAACCTTTATGAGCTCAGGAAGCAGCATGTGGTTCAGAGAAAAGAATCTGCAGTGGAAAGTTAGGATGCACGGGGAGGAGGAGGTTCCATTGACCTACTTCCTTTCACGCAGCAATCACCACGTGATGCTTCACATTGCTCCTCTGGGCTTGGAGGGTTTTCTGTCCCCCTTCCTCACCACGGGGATTTAGAGAGCTGAGACATACAAAAGTATGCAAGTCAGGATGTCAGCATTTTTATCTGAAAAACAGCAGAAGCTTTCTGAATTCCTCGCTAACAACACAGCATTGTGCTAAGTGTAAGCAGTTTTTTGCAGAAGTTTCCTTAATAGGGTCTCTGGCCTGTGAACTCTCTGTTCCTAATTTTGCTTCTCCTAATTTAACAGCTTCCTTCCTGACAGAAGTGGTTAGCACTTTCATTCCTAGAACTGAGCCTTAAGTATTCATTCATTCACTCACTCATTTATTCATTCATTCTATTAATATTGGGTGATTGGCTACAATGCAAGCATGTCACTGCCGCAGGGAATTTATGTCTAATGGAATTTAAAACAGTAACTGAAAATGGCATCTACCATGAGCCAAGCATGTGCTAGGCAGTTTATATGTATCTAAATTATTTCTCACAGAATTCAGCAAGGTACCTGATAACCCCATATTTTTCTTTTTTATATATTTTTTAAATAAATGTTATTCATTATGCTATTACAGTTGTCCCATTTTTTACCCCCTTTATTCCCCTCTGCCATGCACTATGACCTCCCACCCACATTCCCCCTACCCCTTAGTTCATGCCTGTGGGTCATACATATAAGTTCTTTGGCTTCATTTCCTATACTATTCTTAACCTCCCCCATCTATTTTGTACCTACCATTTATGCTGCTTATTCCCTGTAACTTATCCTTCATTCTCTCCACTCCTCCCCACCGAAAACCTTCCATGTGATCTCCATTCTGTAATTCTGTTCCTGTTCTAGTTGTTTGCTTAGTTTATTTTTGTCTTTTTAGGTTCAGTCATTGATAGTTGTGAGTTTGTTATTTTACTGTTCATATTTTTGATCATCTTTTTCTTAGATTAAGTCACTTTAACATTTCATATAATAAAGGCTTAGTAATGATGTATTCCTTCAACTTGACCTTATGTGGGAAACACTTTGTCTGCCCTTCCATTCTAAATGATAGCTCTGCTGGATAGAGCAATCTTGGATATAGGTCCTAGCCTTTCATGACTTTGAATACTTCTTTCCAGCCCCTTCTTCCCCGAAAGGCTTCTTTTGAGAAATCAGCTGACGGTTTTATGGGCATTCCTTTGTAGGCAACTGTGTCCTTTTCTCTTACTGCTTTTAAGATTCTCTCCTTTTCTTTTTAAAAAATATCTTGTTTATTTTTAGAGAGGGGAAGGGAAGGAGAAAGAGTGGGAGAGAAACATCAATGTGTGGTTGCCTCTCATGTGTCCCTTACTGGGGACCTGGCCTGCAACACAGGCATGTGCCCTGACTGGGAATCAAACCGGTGACCCTTTGCTTCACAGGCCCATGATCAATCCACTGAGCTACACCAGCCAGGGCTCTCTCCTTTAATCTTGGGTAATGTCGTTATGATGTGCCTTGGTGTGTGATTCCTTGGGTCTTACTTCTTTGGGACTCTGAGCTTCCTGGACTTCCTGGAAGTCTATTTCCTTTGCCAGATTAGAGAAGTTCTTCATTATTTGTTCAAATAAGTTTTCAATTTCTTGTTCTTCCTCTTCTCCTTCTGGCACCCCTATGAGTCAGATGTTGGAACCTTTCAAGTTGCCCTGGAAATTCCTAAGCCTCTCCTCATTTTTTTGAATTCTTGTTTCTTCATTATGTTCTGGTTGCATGTTTACTTCTTCCTTCTGATCCAAACCATTGACTTGAGTCCTGGGTTTCCTTCCCGTCACTGTTGGTTTCCTGTACACTTCATTTCACTTTTCATAGCCTTCACTTTTTCCTCCGTTTTGTGACATACTCAACCATTTTTGTGAGCATCCTGATTACCAGTGTTTTGAACTGTACATCTGATAGGTTGTCTATCTCTTCATCGCTAAGTTCTATTTTTGGAGCTCTGTTCTTTCATTAGGGCCATATTTTTTTGTCTCAGTGCAGCTGTAGTAAGGAGTGGAGCCTTAGGTATTATCCAGGGTGGGGCAACCCACCTCACTGTGTTATGGTGTGGTATTTTGTGAAGGGGTGCGAGAGGGAACATTTCCACTTGCTCAGCTCTCAGGTGGCTTTCAGTCACTTCCCCTTCTACCCACAGAGAAATTGGGCCCTTCTGGTGCTAATTCCGGGTGGGTGGGTTTGTGTATTTTCTATGACCCTGTGGGTCTCTCCAACGAATTCTTCTGTGAGGCTGGGAGTTTCTCCCGCTGCTACAACCCCCACAGCCAGAGGTTTTGAGGCTTTATTTCCCTGCTCTGGAACCCTGGGTGTGTGTGGTGTGTCTCACTTCCCAGTTCTTTCCAGTTCTCTGCATATAAATGCGGTAACCCCCAGGCCACCAGCCCCAGGCCACCAGCCCCTGCCTTGCCCACCCAGTCCTCCAGCTGCCACCTTGCCAAGCCATCTTCTCCGCCCCTGCAGTCTGTCTCTGCCCCTCCTACTGGTCTGAATGAATATTTCTTTTTTTTTTTTTTAATATTTATTTATCTTTAGAGGGGAAGGGAAGGAGAGAGGAAGAGAAATATCAATGTATGGTTGCTTCTCGTGCATCCCCTGCTGGGAACTGGCCCCTGCCAGGAACTGGCTTGCAACCCAGGTATGTGCCCTGACTGGGAATGGAACCATGATCGTCTGGTTCGAAGGCCCATACTCAATCCACTGAGCTACACCAGCCAGGGATGAATGAATATTTCTTATTTAACTCCTTGGTTGTTGGACTTTCACACAAGTAGATTTTATGGCAGTTCTGGTTATTTTTTTTTAATTTAATTAATTTATTTATCTTTAGAGGGGAAGGAGAGAGGGAGAGAGACATCAATGTATGGTTGCCTTTCATGCATCCCCTGCTGGGAGTTGGCCTGCAGGGAACTGGCCTGCAACCCAGGCATGTGCCCTGACTGGGAATCGAACTGCGATCATCTGGTTCGCAGGCCTGCGCTCAATCCACTGAGCTACGCCAGCCAGGGCAATTCTGGTTATTTTTTGTTTTTAAATTTGTTGTCCTTTGGTTGTTCGAGGGGCAAAGATATCTACCTATACCACCATCTTGGCTGGAAGTCTTCTTTTTTATTTAAATAAAAGGAAGAATTGAGGTTACATTGCCTAGAGATCACACAGCTTGTAAGCGACTGAGCCAGGAGATGACCAATGATGGGTAAGCCAATGACAAGTAAGATTCCTCAAGGGAGGGATGACCTAAGACAGGCACAGTCATGAAGGAGCCCTCAGGGAAGGACTTGGGGGGCTATAGAAAAAGAGGGTGATGGACCCTCACCCCTCAGCTTTGACATAGCCTGAGTCCTCTTTCTGTCTGTGAGAAATCTCCTAATCTCTTGGCTGCCTTACTTCCCCTTCCTGATTTAAGCCTGAAACAATGCCGGAGGTGGGTGTGGCCCTGTGCTGGTAAGGGCAGGTTCCCCAGGGCCATCAGGCCTAAGAAAGAATACATAAAATCCTGTGAAACCTGCTTTGCTAAGGATGCCCTCAATTTTCCGATAAGGGTCAAGCATGAAATGAGTTTGTTTGCAAAAGTTTTATAGCCCTTTAGCCAACTGACCCTGACTCAGAATGAGCCCTCTTAGTTCTTCATATATTATCTATTGTTTGATCCTACTGCCAATGACTGATGAGCTTTACCTGTATTCCTGTGCAAATTGAACCCAGTAAAAGCCCATGGAGGAAAAGGCTCCTGGCTCTTCTCCTCTGAGAGATCGGCTACCTTTCCTCTCCAAGCAGATCATGTCATGGTAGACTTACTCTCATGTAGGGGTGTACGGGGGGGTGGGGGTTCTGTGGGTGGAGCCCCCCATGGGGAAGAAATGTGTATGTGTATATAAAATTTATAGATAATCTCAAATGTACATTTTGGGGGCTGATACAAAGGCTCAGATGTCAAGTTTACTAAATGGTTGATGTACAAGTAGGATGGTATGTGATTACCTGATGATTGGTTGTTATAGGTAAATTTATACATTTTGGTGGTGGAGCAGTTTCTTGTTTGGATCACTCTGGCCAAGCAAGACCCACCCTCAGACACTGCCATGACCACCAGGTCTACTCAGCTCCTCATCTCTGTTTTTGTCCAGTAGCCACACAACTCTGTCCTTCCTGGGCCCTGACCCAGCCCCAATCTCTCCCTACCCCTCACACGGGCCCTCTAGCAAACTCCTCCAGGCTCTCTCTCCTCTGCCCCTCCTTACTTTCCTGGAAAACCAGCTATCCTCTGGAAACCTCTCCAAGTGGTGGCTTTTATTCTCAAACCTCACCTCACCTCTCTCAGGCTGTGGAACTGGAGTTTGGGTCCTCCTTATCACTTCCAGACTATTCTCTACCCTCTGAAGAAAATCTTACCCATTTTAGGTTTATGCCATTGTGTTCTCCTGACTTACCCATCACCCCTTGTGGAAGAGACTGCCAAATACTCCCCTATATCTGATTCCCCCTCTAGAAGTAGAATCCTCCAATATCTTAGTGGGGGTTGTAGCTTCTCAAAATAAAGACATCTCCCAGCTTGCTTTACAGCTATGACTAAATTCTGGCCAGTGGGAGGGAAAATGATCTACACAACTTCCTAGTGTTAAAGGAAGGGTGCACACTTATCTCCATTCTTGCTTCCTGCTGTCTGGACTGAACATGTGGCTGGAACTCCAGCACCATAACAGCATGACGTTGGCACTGGGAATTGGCATCATGCAGAGCAGGGTAGCAAGATAAGATACTGTGTGTTTTGACACTGAGGAGTACCTATGAACGCTGGACAGGCTATCACTAGATGTCTTAAATGTTGGAAATAAACTCTTGCTCAAGCACTATTAATTTTTAAAAGATTTTATTTATGTATTTTTAGAGAGAGGGCCAGGGAGGAAGAAAGACAGGGAGAAAAATGATGTGAGGAACATCAATTGGCTGCCCTTCCTATGTGCCTCAGCTGGAGACGAAACCCACAGCCCAGGCATATGCCCTGACTGGGAATCGAACTGGTAAACTTTCGCTTCACAGGATGATGCCCAACGAACTGAGCCACACCAGGCAGGGCAAGTCCTGTTAATTTGGATGTTTTCTGTCACTCATGGCCAAACCATATTCTGTTCAGCCCTTCCTAATTCCCTCTCATTCAAGGGCATTGGTCCCTGGTTCTTAGTTTTGTTCTCCACCCCAATCCCTTCCATTAGTCTGGATCCATGTCAAGGACTTTCAACACCCTAAACTTTTCTCTAGTGACTTCCTCCCTTCCACCTAGACAACCTCCTCATCTTGGATTTTGACATCACCTAGATCAGCTCTACCTCCAAACTTACTTTTTCAAGCACCCTACTTTTGACCATAATTTCCCATCTTGCTTCTTCACTTTCAGTACTCTGAGATTTCAAAGTCATTGGGACAGCCCTATTTATTTTCCTCTAGTCCATCTCTTTCTGCCTTATCCAACATCCAGCAATAGCCATTTCACTGCCCTTTAACTTGAGCCATTTTCCCCTGATGAAGGGTGGGTTTGAGCAGCTTCATCTGCCTGGTCAGGCTGAGGAGCAGTCTGTGGCTACAGAATGGGGCAAACGATGTGACACAGAGCCCCACCAAGTCTGTCATTCAGGTTAGAAAATGGGCACACACATGGAGGCAGAAAGACCCGGAACAAGCAATTTCAATGAATTATCTTATGGGGAAGCTCAGGGTACCATGGGAGCCTACAGCAGGAGATGCAGCCCAGACTTTTGGGATCCAGGAAGGGTTCCTGGGATTAGCAGAGACGTGAGGGATGAGTAATAGCTTATTACAAGAAAAGGAAGGGAGGGCACTCGAGGAAAGTAGAACAACATTTGCAGAGCTTCACAGGGGAGGACACAGTGAGTTAAGGAAATGAACAAAGGTGGGTCTGTCTGGAACATTAAGTAGAAATGGGAAATGGAACAGGCACTAACAGAACACATCAAGGAATCTGAATTTTAACCTAAGAGCAATGGGAAACAATTTGAAGGGACTTATATAGAGGATAAATGAGTAGATGTGCATTTTTGAAACATCACTCTAGCTCCCGAGAAGAAAGATAGGAGAAGATGTGGGGAGTCCAATAGGAAGGCTTTGCAGTCTTGCAGAAATAATGCTAGCCAGAACCAGATTGGTGGCAGTGGGTATGGAAAGAGGTGGAAGGATTTGAGAGACATGAGGAGATTGAACCACTAGGAACCGGATGTGAAGGGAGAAGGAAAGAGAAGAGCTAATGTCCAGATACTTGCTTGGATCTTTGGGTGGGTGATAATTTCATTAGCTGTAGTAGGAACACAGTAGATGGTACATGTTTGGGAGAAAGATAATGTGCTTTGCTCAGGACCTGCTGAGTTTGAGGCATCGGTGGGACATAACTCAGAAGTATCCAGGAGGCGGTCAGAAAAGGTCTTTGGGGGGACATGGGGATTTGGGAGGCATTAGTATATGCATGGGTATGGTTATCTGGGAAGAGTATGTTGGGCCTGATAACCCAATATTTAAGGGGTTGGCAGAAATGGGGGGAGGCTGAGAAGAAATGGCACCACTAACTTTACAGTCTAACCAGCTGAATGGCTTCCCACTGCCTGAGCCACTGGAGTATCCTGGGATGCCCCTGGGAAGGTATCCAGGGCAGCAGAAGAGACTAGGGAACCAGCCTGTTTTTCTCCTTCACCACTAAATCTCAGCTCTGCTGACCTTGTCTTCACCCTGAGGCAAACTACTCTTTCCTACATTCTTTCTTAAACACACTACAGAGAACTGTCCCCACTCCCAAATACCTCACCTATTACAAGGAAATGGTCTTGGCTAAATAGAGCAGGTGAAAGGGAGCTTCTCACACTTGTGGAATATGGGCTAAGAAATGTGTGAGGTGTGGGAGGGCATGTATCTGTTGAGAAGTCAAAACTGAGGGTGGTCAGAACCTCATGAGAATATGTAACTCACTCTGAGGGTGATGGGGACGTGTGCTGTTCACAAGCTCCAGACACCGGACCCTTAGAAAGAAATGCTGCAGAGCACTGGCACGGCACAGTCTTCCCTGCACCCTGGACTCCACTGTTGGGAAGTAGGGGACAGGGGTCAAGTGCCCAATCTTAAGACTTTGGGGCAAGAACAGAAGATCTCTCTCCTCTTCGCCCTACTCACAACCAAGCCGTTCATTGTCTTGTCATCGGTGTCTTCATTCTTCCTGGCCAGGCCTCTATCTTTAAAATGCTCTTCATTCTTTCTCTGCACTTTGCAAATCACCCATATTATTGTTTCCATTGAACATGTCTCATCTGGCTTCATCTCTTCCTCTCTTATTCTACCAGCTTAGTGTAGACCCTCATCACACTGAACTTGGGATATTATAATGAAGTATTAATCCATTTCACCCCCAACTGGTCTAACAACCATTTGGACATACTACAATACCATTATGGTGCTGACCATCAGGAGCTAGCATCAGATTCCACCAAGGTAAGGGGGCCCAGTTATTTATAAGATTGCCCTAATTTCAGGTGCCAGCCATAAATCTCATGGGTCCCCACGCTGTCCACATTTCTGGCCATATATTCAGAGGTTCCTGTATTGCTTACAGGTTCAAAAATTACAAAAATAATTCTCAGGATTCAGGGAATTGCTGTACTTATGATTCCTGTTTCATCGTAAGGATGCACATCGGCGGGTCTGGACGGTCCCGGAAGCACATCTTCCATGCCCTTTTCCTCAGCAGTAAGGGTGCACCACCCTCCCAGCACATTGTGCTTACCAACCAAGAAGTTTCCCTGAGCCTCAGTGTTCAGAATCTTTATTGGGGTTTTATTGGATTAGTATTAAGTGACTCAAAGTGCTAACCCTCTAATCATATGGTTGGTCTTTCTGGTGTAACCTACCTCCATCTTTTTTTTTTTTTAAAGATATTTATCTTTAGAGGGGAAGGGAAGGAGAGAGGGAGAGAAATATCAATGTATGGTTGCTTCTTGTGCATCCCCTGCTGGGAACTGGCCCCTGCTGGGAATTGGCCTGCAACCCAGGCATGTGCCCTGACGGGGAATCGAACCTCGATCTTTTGGTTCGCAGGCCCCTGCTCAATCCACTGAGCTACACCAGCCAGGGCTTGGCCTACCCCCATCTTGATTCTTTCTTTGCATAAACTATCTAGTCATTTCATTAGGATAAACTATTGAGCTCATTGTGAATAACAAAGAACTTCTATCACTAGGGAAATTCCAAGGATTTAAGAGTTTCCCTCCTAGGAACCAGACAGACAAGTTCTTCATTGTGTATTTCTTAACTAGTCTTAATAAGTAACTTTCAGTCTCTTAAACACTCATTCAATAAATATTTATGGATCAGGTCCTTTACAACTTGCTGAGAAGCTAGAGATAAAAGACAGATATGGTCCCTGCGCTCCAGGTGCTTAGAATTCATTAGGGATTAGCGTTATGAGACAGTGAGGTGCGTGTAGCGGGGATCGAAAGGCCAAGAGCCTTAGGAACTTCAGGAGCAGCTATCCAGGAAAGAGAGAGAAAACAAAGTTCTAGGCAGAGAGCACATGTGCAAAAGACCAGAGGCATGAAGGAGGCTGACTCAATCAAGGCGCTGACTGGAAGTTCAAAGGGCCTTGTGTACAGAGTATGAAGGGAAGAATGGTGAGATATGGAGGGTTCTGAGTGGCTGCTATCTATAGCATCATCCCAAACACAAGGACACACTAGTCTTCACCAAATGCTGTCTTCATGATATCAGGTCTTTGTCTAGAAACCTCCTGTGCTTATCACTAATTGCCACAGGACCCTAGGCATCATTCTGAGGTAGTTTCCTCAGACATAAAGTTGGGGGTACTAATGTCTATCAAATTTAAAAAGTGAACCATATGCCCTTGCTCTCCTCACTCAGGCTGGAGGCTCAGAAAGAAGCACCATGTTTTACATGTTTTTATATCCTCCTGAGGAGCCTAGTGTATAGCTAGGGCACACAGTTAATAGCAGGGTTTCTTGAGCTCCATCAACTTGGATGGAAAAAAAAACATTTATTTTCAATGATTTCTTAACAGAAATTTAGCATTTCCTTACCTTGTGACTGTAGATAACAAAGCACAGTAGTGGTTCTCCATAATCTAGTATGACCTCCTGGCCCATGAATAGGGCTCTACCCCTTGTGCTCAGTGCTAGGGCCTTGTTAATACCTATGTCCTACAGACCAGAGATCATCACAACTGCGCGGATCTTCTCCCCACGTGGGAGTCATTGCAGATTGCTTGAACTAGGATTTACGTACATCACACTTGTTAGACCCGCGGTTGGATTACACTTTACACTTGTTAGACCCACGGTTGGATTTTGTTAATGTAATAATAAAGAAGCACATTTTTGCTGTATCAAAAATTTGGGATTTTGATTTTGATGATTGTATTGAAGTATTTTCACTTTCTATGCATTTCCATCTATTTTATTTTATGGATTTAAAAACATTTTTCTGAGTAGTGGTCCAGGGGCTTCACCAAAAAGCCAAGGGGGTGCATGGAGGAAAATAAGGTTAAACACTTCTGCTTAATAAAAATATATGTTGCTCTAACTCTTCTCAAAGGGATGCTTGACTTTGGGTGTTGAGTCATCTCTCTGATCTGAGTCCAGGAGGTCCACCTCTTGGTGCCCTCAAAGGCCCTGGAACACCTGTTCCCAAAGCAAACCACTGTCTTAACTGCATGTAGGACATTGGATAAGGGTATGTCCCAGGGGCACAGAATTGATCAGTTGTGGACCTACTTCAACCAGTGAGCTGAGAGCTCAACATACCCTCACATCCTCGAGAAATGTGGCCATGGGCCATCTCAGCCAATGAGATTTGTCCCATGATATTCATCATCCTCGCCGCAACCATTAGCCAGCCAGATCTCACTAATGTCTGGCTAATGGTTTGGGAAGTGGCTAAGTATGAGAGCTGACCAAATAGGTACTTTCAGATTAAATGTCAACTAATCAGCCCAGTTAGATCCTGTCCCTTGGGGAGTTGAATTTGAACACATGGGGAGAGTCAGCAGTTGGGAGGTCCAGAAGGGACAGACACAAAGAGAGAGGTGAAGGGTAAGAGAGAGGGAGTTTAGTGAAAAGTGGGAATTTGACAAGTTAGGGTGGCCTTCAACCCCATTCTCCCAGAGGAGGTCTGGTCCTGCACCTCTCTCACTCCATGGAGGTCTGCTTCTTACCACCTAGAAGGGCATACCTAACCCATGTTCCAAGAGCTCAAGAATTCAGGAGTCCCCAGCTGCACAGGACTCATAGCAGAGCACATCTCCTGGCATGACAGAGACCCCAAAATGGGGAAGTTGGAGAGCTTTCTCCTTAGTCTCCATAATCTAGTGTGACCTGGCCCATGAATAGGGCCCTACCTCTTATGCCCAGTGCTAGGGCCTTGTTAACATCTATGTCCTTGCAAGCCTCTCTCCAAGGGCTATTTGCTTGATTGCTCACAAAGCAGCCAGAGCTGCTATTACCACTGGTGAGTAGGGGGTAGGTGGCAGGCCAGCAGAAATGGGGAGGGAGAGACAGAGAGGTCTGCCACTCCTCATCTGAGAGAAGTAGCATGGGGTAGACCTCTCTGACATGGCTCCTTTGGTTCTCCACGTCCAGGCTCCTGTCTCCCTTCAGGGTCTATGATATTCCCCTCCTCTCTAGAATGTCTCCACTCTCTTTGCCCAGAAACAGATTCAGATGGAGCTGCATGCAGCCTCCTTTAATCCTAACAATGTTTTAGAGGTGAGGAAATGAGGCTGAGAGGTCTGATGCTAGCTATCAGAAATGAGGAAGGAGTCCAAGCTCCTAAGTATGCTCTATAAATAGTCTGCACATTGCCACCTCTCCAGCCTCTTCATTCCCAGCTCGCTGCCACCCATTCCCTTGTCAAAGCGACAACAGATGTACGTCCATGTATGATGGAAGTTACATCCCATAAAACCATCGTAAAATATCATAAGTCAAAATTGCATTTAATACACCTAACCTACTGAACATCATAGTTTAGACTAGCCTAACTTAAATGTGCTCAGAACACCTATATTAGCCTACAGTTGAGGAAAAATTATCTAACAATGAATACTCTGTAGAGTATCATACAGCATATCAGTTAGCCCAGCAAATAATCAAAATTGAAAATTTGCAGTACAGTTCCTATTGAATGTACATGGCTTTCACACCATTGTTAATTCAAAAGAAAAAAATCAAGTTGAACCAGGGAAAGTCGGGGTGGGGGGTGTCTGTACTTGGATTTCCCCAAACGTGTTCTTTCATCTTTGCTCCTGCTGTTTCCCTGGCTAAAATACCCCTATGATGCCCTTATTTCTGACTCGATTCCAGAATTCACACTTTTGGGTTTATTCAATCACTCAGAACATAATGGGTCTGTTTTACTCTAAACTCTCTGCCAGGTGTTGGGGATCAAAGATGAATGGAGAAATTAGCTGGTAGGATATAACTGAGTGAAAACTTTTAAGTACACTCTAAAAATCTATAGAAGAAACACAGTAGGGGGTGTAATCCGTGCTTTCCTCCAGGTGTGTGGGAGGCAGTATGGGCACCTCCTCCCCACTCCCCCACCGCGTTCTCCAGGCGAAGATTTGAGAAAGATTAGACATATAATCCTCGGGTTGGGTGTCGCTTTCCGGAAGGCTTGAGGCCTGAATCCTAACCTGCCCCTACACCAGGTCCCATTGTTCCCTTCCCTGCAACCCATCCGGAATTAGCGATCTGGTTGGCAGGTCATTCGCTGTCAAGAGGGCTGGAGAAGGAAGCTCGGTAACTTAAAATATTCACCTCTGACTCAGAGACCTCGCTCGCCTAGACGTCGGTCACTTGGACGAGCAATGACCCCTAAAAAGGGTCTCAGGCGACATCCTTAGAATGTGTGCCCCCTTTAAAAGGAGGAGACTAGCAGGCGCAAGTGAGTAACCACAGCACGTCACAAATCCCGAACCTTGGTTTCAACCTCTAGCCGACCCCGCGGTCCCGCCCTGCGCCCTCCTAAGATCGTGGCTTCCGGGAATAGTACTGCTGGACCGCGGCTGAAAGCGCCGGCGCCGACGGGCTAGCGAGATCGCAGGGCGGGGCAACATCTTAAAGGGCCGGAGCAAAGGAAGAACGGCGGTGGCAGTGGCTGAGGCGAAACCTAGGGAGGTGATGCCACGTGACTTAATGTAGGTTTCCTTTAAATCTCTCTAGTCCCAGACCCATGGAGCCCACGCGAGGCTATCCACTGTTCGGGGGCGCCTTCTCTGCCACGCTCCCTACCGGGGCCATTGACGTAAGGTTAGAAAGCCCCAGCGCCGGATGGAGGAGAATCGGGTGGGTGGCGGAAATGAGCTAGGGTCAACAAGGGCCTGCTTTGCTTCGTTCCAGCGACCTCCGACCGGTCCCAGATAATCAAGAAGTTTTCTGCCACCGCCTGACGGACCAGAGCCTCATCGTGGAGCTTCTAGAGCTGCAGGCCCATGTGCAGGGAGAAGCGGCAGCGCGGTGAGGAGTATCCGTGGCTAGCCAATGGGAAGGCCGGATCCTAATAAGTGGGCGGGGCCTGTGGCTGTACAGTTAACCTAGACTACTAGAACTCGAGGGCAAACCTATCACCGGAAGGAGCGAGTTAAGTTCAAACTTAAAGATGCTGTGCGGTAACAGTGAGTGTTGCCCCTCCATGACCCTGCTCCTCCACTCCAGGTACCACTTTGAGGACGTTGGTGGGGTGCAGGACGCTAGGACCGTTCAAGTGGAGGCTGTGCAACCCCTTCTTTTAGAGAACTTGGCCTTGAGAGGCTACTGTGAAGAAGCCTGGGTCCTCTCTGGCAAGCAGCAGGTAGCTAAAGAGAATCAGCAGGTAAGGGCCGGTGGTGTGTGAGGTGTTGGAGGGGTGAAGGGGCTGGCCCTAAGGCATCAGGTAAGGATCCTGACGATGATCCTTTTAGGTAGCAAAGAACATAACACTGCACCAGGCCTTGCTGCGGCTGCCTCGGTACCAGACCGATCTCCTGCTCACCTTCAATCAGCCCCCGTAAGGAAAGGGCATATGGCTCATGAGTGGGGTTCCCAGGAAAACTGGCTGGGAGGGGCAGAGCAGAGAGGCTGGCTGGTGGGGTCCTCCAAGAAAGTAGGAGTGGGCCAGAGGTTTGGGGTCACAGATACCTAGGTTCTCCAGGGATCAGGAAGTGGCAGCTTCCACACAGGAGGCCTGGATGATGTTATCTCCCCATCTCTTCCCCCACCCCCAAGCCCTGACAACAGGTCATCTCTTGGCTCTGAAAATCAGTCACTTCCACCCTGGAGCCTGGGTGACTTTGAACTGCTGGTGACCAGTCTGACTCTTCATGATCCCAACATCTTTGGCCCCCAGTAAAGATGCTAAAATGCTACATGATGCTGCTGAAGACTCGGGAGCCCATTCTTCAAGGGGAATAAAGGGTTGGATATATCCCCCAAATTCCTTCTCTGTGCATAAACATAAGACACTTTTCTGCAGAAATAAACTTGCTTTATAACCAACATAATCTCTGTGCCTTTGAATCTAAAAGGACCTCAAGTCTCCCCAGTACCCTTTGGTCTTGGAGGGGGAGTTAAAGTTGTACATGGGATCAGAAGGGACCCAAGGCTGGCAGTGGACAAAGAAAGGAAATACACTTTGGTGTGACTGGTTCAGCCCTGAGGGAAGGGTGTGAAATGTACAGGGGGGCAGAGAGAGGACATTCAAAGTGACACCCAAGGAAGGGAGGGAAACTCTCTTGTAGTAATTCAACCCTGAGAAAACAGATGAGGAGTGGTATTGACTGTCCCCCTCAGATGGATGAAAGGTCAGCTGGTCAGAAGTCACCAGGACATACAGTAATGGAGGCAGAAGTGACCAAGTAGTGCTGATTTGGTGGTGTGGAAGAATCGCTGTTATTTGGAGTATGTGTAGTAGAGGAGGCGCAACTGGTCCCAGAAGAAGAGGGAGAGGATGGTGTGAGGGCCAAGGCGGAAGTAGGAGGCTCCTATACCCTTGTACATGCCAAAAATGCCCTCTGTCCGAGCTGTCTGCAGCACAGCATCCAGCATCCCCCGGTACTTGAGGCCCTGAGAGCAGGTTGGAGGAGGGAGAGAATAGGAAAGGAGTTTGTCAGAGCCCATCAGGAGCCTCACTTCTGCAGTCTGCCTTTTGGGCTGTCTCACTTGCAGCTGAAATCTGCTCTCCCCCTTCCCTCTCCGGCTTTCCCTGCCTGTCTGAACCCCAGAGCACTCCCTTACCTTGCCCCGAGAGTCTGTGGGCTGGTTGTAGAGTCTTGTGCTGGCCACATCAAAGGGTGTCATGGCTAGGACCACTGCAATGCCACTCACCATGGCAGCTGCCAGAGCCACCTTCCAGCTCTGGGGAGGAAATATCTGAGGGAAGGGAGGAAGAGCTTTGTCAATCAGCCAAACATTCAACTTCTAGGAAAGGGCAGGCCCTGCACAGGGGATAGAGTAGAGAGCTGGTAACTCAGGGAGCTTCCATTCTATCAGTTATAATACAGTGTGATGACACGCACTGTGAAGGACTCACATAAACCTTCTGGGAGGAATGATGAGAGCTGTGGGAAGGCTGTAGAGGGTGATCCCCAACCCCCCTGCCACTCCCTCACATTAAGTGTTGGTACTGACCCCTCTAAGACTCAGTTCAGCCTGCACTCCCCTGCCCACATTCCCATGGTGGCCCCACCCATTTCCCGGGCAGTACCTCCCACTGGGTTATGAGGTCCTTGGTGGATGAGAAGGTGCACAGCTGGGCGGAGGAACCGAAGATAACTCGGGGCAGGCCACCAATGGCCCCACGCCATAACCCCACCAGACCATGCTTTTGGCCAATCTCTGTTAGTGCCTGAAACATGCCCTGGTAGAGGGAAGACCATGGGGAAGGGTTTAGTCATATTAGCATCAGAGGCTGCCATCTTCCAACACTGCTAAGGATGGGTGCATAACAGGCATCTGATGTCTGGACAACCTTTGTGTGTGAGCTCAGGGCCAGAATGTTGCCCTTTGGCTGTCTACCACCCTGTTGTCTCCTCCCTTGTCATTCCAGACTAGGGAGTATGGAAATGAGGACATTAGCAGACAAGGAGAATGGAGCAGGAGAAATGGGCGCAGGAGACTAGAGGAACTGGGGAACGTGTGGGAAAGAGGATCTCAGTAGACTTCAGAGGCAGAAGGAGGCTGAATTGATTGGCTGGGCAGAGCCTTGTCTGGGTTGGAGCTGCTGGGTGCAGGCAGAAAGTTGGGTCCAAATGGGAGAGAATGGCAGGGACTCCAGTGGGGTTGGAAACTCCTTACCTGATGCTTATACTGGTGCCCTACAGCAATTTCTGAGGCTGCCTGTGCTTGTAGGTGTGTCTTCACCTGAGGATGAGAGAGTATCACAACCTATGGCCTAGTGACCATCCTTCTACCTCAGAGACCCAATCCCCTGAACCCCTCATACTTCCTCTAGGGTGTTCAACAATGAATATCCTTTTAATCTGATAATTACTGTTGTTCCCACTTAACGAATTGGTCATGAGACTCTGTCCCTTGGCTCCAGTCCTGGGGAATGGATCTTATATCACAGCAAGATACCCCACCCCCTCTACAGCCTCTTTCCCTTGTGAGTAGGCATGGGGATGGAGAGGTTAGAGCATGGCAACATTTCCTAAGACTCTTCACATTAGGCAACACCTGGGTGTCCAGCCTCTCATCTCATGCCAGCTCCTATTCCCAGACAGGATCCCCAGCCACCAGCACAGTCAGGTTCCCCATCAGACTCCAGTGGGTGGTGAGGGGTCATCTGCACCTGATCCCAAAACTTCATGGGGCTATGGGTTCAGCTGACTTTGTAGAGGTTATCATCCTTGAATCTCATACCCTAGGAGTGAGACCAAACTTCCTCTCCTGAGGAAGTTCTCAAGGCATTGAGAACTCACTGCCTCTCAGTGTCTTTTCAGGAAGAGCACAAAGCAGGGCCTAGTCCTAGCAATAAGCAGCTCTGTGACCTTGAGCTGGTCACTTCCCCTCTCTGGGCCTCAGGCAAAGGGTCTATAACCTGGATAACTCAAAAGGGCTGACTGTGAGATTGTAACTCTGTGATGTCCAGGACTGCTCCTGATCCTTACACTCACTGAGGTATATTACTCAAGTTCCTCGCCCACCCCTACACAAATCCACTTCCAACCTCAGTATCAGTTATGAAGGCCTAGGTCCCCACCCCACACCAAGTGTCTGCCTTGGAGGCCCCAGGTAAGACCCTTCTTCTCACCATGTAGATAGGGCTCCCCAAGTAGGCTCCCATGGTTCCAGCCATGGCACCAGCTGCTGCGCTGCGGACCGGGCTGAGGGTGCCCTCAGCTGTGTGCAGGTAGCCTCCAGTCTCAGCCAGCCCGTAGGTGCCCAGCCGAATGCCATTCATCAGAAATTGGTATAGCAGGGCAGGGGCCAGGCCCTTCTGCAGGGCAGCTAGGCCGTCCACCTTGCCGATGGTAATGAAGGCATGGAAGACGTTTCGGTAGTGCCTCTTGTAGCTGCCGGGGGCCCGCAGTTCTCCCTGCAGCTGCATCCTAGTCTTCACCACCTCCAGGGGATTGGTGAACAAACAGGCCCCGCAAGCTGCCAGGCCGCTCATCACGAAGTCCATAGTGGAGCAGCGGTAGCAAGAACTGGCCCAAGAGAAAGAAAGTCAAAATGAGCTTCAGAAACGGGGTCAGAAATCAGGAAAGACCTGTTGCAGCAGTCCAGGCTGCAGGAGGTAGGAATTTAGGGGTTCCGGAGTCAAGAATGTCAGGGTCAAATGTCAGGAGGTCAAAGGTTAGCTGGATTTGGCAGTCAGGAGCTGGCAAAGAGAAGAAAGAAGAGATTAGGGGAGTCTGGCGAGAAGGTTATGACAGGCTTCTGTTGGTCGAAGGAGTTGATGTCAAAGAGGGACAGAAGTCAGGGGGACTGTAGGTGGGATGCTGAGAACAGCTGGCCGCTGGGCGTCCGGGAATACGGAAGGGAAATGCTGAGCTGAGCTGGGAGCTGGGAAGGAAGATAAAAGAAAAAAAACCCAGAAGGTTATGCAGGAAAAGGATCCGGGAGATCTGGTGGCGTACCCGGGACAGCAAGGAGATCGGGATCGCGGAAGTCTGGATTCCGGCGGAGACTGTGCGTTCCAAGGGAGCTGCTGGAGTTCGCAGCAGCTCCACGGGGTAGCCTGCGGAGAAGGCGCCTCCACACTCCAGTCAGTGTGCACAGCGCCCAATGAGGGGGCCTAGAGAGCCTCAGCCAATCAGCACCGAGCCGGCTCCTCAGCCAATGGGAGGCGCTCCGGGTTACGCGACCTCGGGAACCGCAGGGAGGCAGTAGGAATTAACTCTCTTAGCTCAGGCTCCAGGGCCAGGTTATCGGCCTTGGATCTCTGGGAGAAATAGCAGGACAGCGGAGGGTTTTATCACTGGCGGGGAGGAGAGGTTGGACCTTGGGTTACTGGAGTGTGTGGAGGCCGAGAAGGCAGCAGTCCATCATTGGGGTGTTTGGGGCTCTCCTCCTTCCCATTCTGTCGCGGGCTTTCGCCCAGTGGAATTGTCTAACTGTAGATACACTCGCCCTGATGGGTTCTGGTGCCAGGATAGCCTGGAAGGTGCGGGTCTGTCCGCGGGGCAGCTGAGACGCACCTGCTGAACCGGACTTGTAGGTTCTGACCCCGGGTGTAGCTGGCTGCTGCCGGAGGGAAGGGGGCCTAATGAAAGGTGAGGGAGCGTGGTCTCATTCCTATGCTCTTTATCCTCAGCAATCTGGAGGGAAAGACTGGACATGCCAAGGCGGAGATTTAAATCTCTGGGCTTAGGTTACACAGGGCCTGCAAGTGGTGGTGCGAGAGATCTTAAGATTCTGGCCTCCTGCCCTTGCCCATGAATCTGATCATGGTTAATCAGGGAAGAAGTTCTGAGAAAAGAAGCTAGGAAGTTAGCTGAGAAAAGGCAGATGGATAAGACCTGTCATCTGAGGCCGCAGAAGGAGGTGGAGGGCACACCTGTGTGAGAGGTCGTCACCAGACTTAGACTGAGAGACCCTTCTGAGTTCCGGTTTGTTTCTTCCTGCTTACCAGCTAGATGGCCTTGGGCAAGTTACTTAACATTTCAGAGCTCCCTTTGGAAAATGGATTGATAATTATCTGTTGCACATACCTGAGTGAAACTGTTGGACTTCCACTAGGTGTTCAATTTACAGATTTCTTGAAAAGTCAAGAACTGTCATACTCCTGTGCCCTAGTGTGTCCTGTGCAAACAGCCAGGTCAGAATATCCTTGCCGCCTTCTTTTGGTGATCTCGAAATCATTCAAATCACTCCTTACCTTGAACTTCATCTCTCCTAACCCTTGAAGCTTTCCAAATTCTCCATGTTCAAGCCATTTCCAGTTCTGCTTTGCTCCTCAAACATTTACCCGCATTTCTCATTTTGTTTGACAAATGTTTACTCTCTGACTCCTTTGTTACAGTGGGAGTTCTTGTATACCCACCCTGACAATTTGGTCTGAATCGTTTCCATTTCACCAGTGTACTGCTAAGTTATCGAGCCTTAG
This sequence comes from Sturnira hondurensis, assembly GCF_014824575.4. NCBI lineage: Eukaryota > Metazoa > Chordata > Mammalia > Chiroptera > Phyllostomidae > Sturnira > Sturnira hondurensis. Next base: position 4,360,330 of record NW_028092466.1, on the reverse strand, counting down.
GAAGAAGCAGGAAGGGTGGAGGGTAAGGTCGAGTATAACAGAGCTTCTCCTGGGCTCTGGAGGGGTCTCCAGAAAATTTCTGAGGAGTGCTTCCCAAGTGCCTTCACCTGCTGGGTGGCATGACAGTTTGTCATTGTTTTAATCCTTAGGTTTATACCAGTAGTTCTTCGAGTGTGGTCTCTGGAGCAGAAGTAGCAGCAGCAGCAGCAGCACCACCACCACCACCACTGGGGTATCTATTAGAAATGAACATTTTCTAATCCCACCCTAGACCTCCTGTGCCAGAAAGTCTGGAGGTGGAGACTAACATATACTTTAACAAGCCCTCTTGGTTATTCTGATGTATGCTAAAGTTTTAGAACCACTGGCTTAAGGCTTTTATCTTTAATATCCAGGCAAACTAGAGATAGACACTTTATAAAGTGTTGTTTTTTAAAAGTAAGCTTAATTTTTGGAAGTTTTAGATTTACAGAAAAATAGTACAAATACTATGAGAGTTCTCATATACCTCAGTCCAGTTCCCATATTATTAACATCTTATATTAATACGATATTTTGTTAGAATTTTGACCCAATATTGATACACTATTATTAACTAAAGTCCATACTTTATACAGATATTTTTCATTTTTTAATCCTCACTTGAGGACATTTTCATTTATGTTTGGTTTTTATTTATACTTTCTAAAGATTTTTATTTATTTACTTTTAGAGAGAGGGGAAAGGAGGAAGAAAGAGAGGGAGGGAAACATGGATGTGCAAATGGTTGCCTCTCCCACGCCCCCTACTGGGGACATGGCCCACAACCCAGGCAGATGCCCTGACTGGTAATCAAACTGGTGAGCTTTCCGTTCACAGGTCAGCACTCAGTGTACTGAACCACACCAGCCAGGGCAGAGAGAGAGAGAGAGAGAGAGGGAGAGAGAGAGAAAGACAGAGAGAGAGAGGGAGAGAGAGAGAGGGAGGGAGGAGCATCGATTGGCTGCATTTGTAGGCACTCAGACCTACAAATCCCAGGACCTGGGATCATACACCCTCACTAATTCTAAAATCCCTAACAGGGCACCAACCCAAGTCCTGGGTTCTAGCCTGTGGTTGCTACCTTGCCACCAAGTTTATACCACCAAGTCTCAGGGCCAACAGGCTCGAGTTGCTCTGGGCAAGTGCTCTATCCCCAAAACTGAGGAGCATAAACTGCTCTAATAGCTAAGACTTCCTGGGATTTGAAGACAGTGAGGTGTGCAGTGAGGGAGGCCTAAAGATGGCTTGCAAAGAGAGGTCCGAGGAGTGAGAAATTCTAAAGCCAAATCCCTCAAACTCAGATTGCCTTTCATAGCTCTAAATCTATACTCCAACAAAACCAGGCCTGCATCTGTGGCATTGGAGTCTGGCTGTTCCGGGCACTTGCCTTTCAGCAGTGTCTGAAGCAGATGGTACAAGATCTGAGCTGCCCTCTTCTTGGCTTGGATGTGATCCAAACTCTTCCAGGGGCAGAACAGGTCCCTCTCCCTCAAATCTCTGCTCATCCTTGGTCTTACTAGGCTCTTTGTACAGAGGATCTGAACCTGATGGGCCAGTTCCTGCCAAGGCCTCTCCATGTTCAGTGGGACTCCGGGTCACCTGTCGTGTTACTGGAGTCCTGATCCTACGCAGTGTAGAGGTCACAAGAGGTGTCAGAACTGCAGAAGTTTCAGTGCAGGGGAAGCTTCAGGCCAGACTTGAGCTCTCCCTGTCTGTGGCTCACTTCCCCAAGGCCCAGTGGGAGTGCTGATTCAGCACTTTACTCCCTGCAGTAGGTATTGCTGAACTGGGGTAGAGGTAAGTGGGTGAGACACAAGAGAGCCAACAGGGCAGGGTAGTTATTGATGCCCAGCCAACTATTAAACTAATGAGAAGAATTTAAACTGTTAAGAATTTTTGTGTGTGGTTTTATTGTATCATCAGGCATTAAAATATGTGAACAAATCAATGTCTGGAGGTGAGGCAGCTGCTTTCTCCTTTACTTCTTTGGGTTACTAGAGCAACTTCTCTAGTTGCTCTAGGGAGCAATATAAAGTCAGTATATTAAAAAAAGAAAAAGTCAGCCCTGGTTGCTGGATGGCTCAGTTGGTCGGAAAATCCTCCCAAACACCAAAAGCTCACAGGTTCGAGTCCCAGTCAGGGCATATACCTGGGTTGCATGTTTGATCTCCGGTCATAGCATATACAGGAGGCAACTGATTGATGTTTCATTTTCTTTCTCTCCTCCTTCTGTTCTCTCTAAAATCCATAAACATATCTTTGGGTGAAGATTAAATAAATAAAAAAACACAATCTTTTGCATTACTTAAGTCTTTCCTTGCACCAAGGCATGCACTGGTACAACACAAACTTCTCTCAGATGAAGCTAGTCTAGCATCCAAACATCATGCACAATACCTAGGTAGCAGCAGCGACTGTGCCCACCTCCACTGTGGCCCTGATTATTTGTGTATGATATTTGGAGCATCTGGAAGAGTATGATTAGTATGGGGAAGAGGAAGGAGGAGGAAACAGCATGAGTGCCTGGCTGGGAAGAGGTCAACAAAAGTTGTGTAGAGCGAGCCTGACCATGTCATTGGTTGATGCTTTTTAATAGGATCGTCTGGTAAAACCCCATGATGGGGTCTTCATTGGCCTTAAGCTGGCCCACAACCATGCTGATGATGCAGCAGATGATCTGGCGTAGCCTGGTGGTCCTGTATGGTGATGCTGTGCTGGAGTTTCTGGGAAGGAAGACTAGACAACTTCACAATGGCAGCTTTCCCCTGCAATTGTTGTCCTTCCCACATAAGGCGTGTTGTAACAATGTAAATTGTGGTTGGTTTCTGTCATTATCAAATAATTGGCAGTCACATTCAATAAAGCTGAATTCATTCTGCTCCCAAATTGGCTTGTCTCCCATTCTGGAGCATCACCCGCCTTGCTGAGACCTTTGTGACAGCCTCTACAGTTCTAACGAGAAGGCCACGGGCTACGCCATCTCCTGCTTTACCCCAGCTGTCCCCAGTTGTACTGAGGCCAGGCTCCTTGAGAGCAGAGCTGACCTTGATGACCTGTCACCCACTGAGCATCAGCCTCCCCTGACCATTTGGTGTTTGAGGGGCTGGCACGATGGCAGCAGTGGCAGGGGCAATGGCAACCTGGTGCTGTCTGTGGAGCTCAGTTTCTTTTGAAATTAGGTGGGGTGTACATAAACAGGTGGTGATTTGTACAGGTATGAAAAATCATGGTTTCCATCTTTGTGCTTGTTTTGAGCAGTGGGCCCACTGGAGACCCTTATGGGACTATATCAAATTAAAAAGCTTCTGCACAGCTAAAGAAACCATCATCAAAATAAAAACGGAACCACCCTGGCTGATGTAGCTCAGTGGATTGAGTGCAGGCTGCAAACCAAAGGGTCACCAGTTTGATTCCCAGTCAGGGCACATGCCTGCGTTGTGGGCCAGGTCCCCAGTGTGGGCCACATGAGAGGCAACCACACACTGATGTTTCTCTCCCTCTCTTCCTCCCTTCCCCCTCTCTAAAAATAAATAAAGAGAATAAAAAAGAAAATAGTAAAAAAATAAAAAGGGAGCCAACTTTAAGGGAGAACATATTTGCCAATGATACATCAGATAAGAGTTTAGTTTTCCAAGATATATAAAGAGCTTATACACTTCAACACCAGGAAGACAAACATCTCAATTAAAAAATAGACAAAGACCCGAATGGACACTTCTTCAAGAACATACAGATGACCCATAGACATGAAAAGATGCTCAACATCACTAATCATCAGAGAAATGCAAATTAAAACCACAATGAGACATCACCTCACACCTGCCAGAATGGCTATCGTTAATAAATCAACAAACAACAAGTGCTGGCAAGGAGGTGGAGAAAGGGAACCCTGGTGCACTGTTGGTGGGAATGTAGACTGGTGCAGCCACTGTGGAAAACAATATGGAATTTCCTCAAAAAATTAAAAATGGAACCACCTTTTGACCCAGCGATTCCAATTCTGGGGACATACCCTAAGAATCCCAGGAAAAATGAAGACAACGATATTTGAACAATAATTTTAAAAATGTGGGAAAAAGAAGAATCCCAAAACACCAATTCAAAGGAATATAGGCACCTCTATGTTTATAGCAGCATTATTTACAGTAGCCAAGGTCTGGAAACAGCCCAAGTGCACATCAGTAGATGAGTGGATAAAAAAGTACATTTACACAGTAGAATCCTATACAGCAGTAAAAAAGAAGAAATGCTTACCTTTCACGACAGCACGGATGGACGTGGAGACTGTTATGCTAAGCGAAATAAGCCAGTCAGTGAAAGACAAATACCATATGGTTGACGGGAGAGACCTGGTTCTTCTTGCTGACACATGTGAAGAATTACAGATTAGCAAGTCTAGTAGTATGTAATCAGTTTATTAGTGGCCTGTTCCCATGGAAGAGAGCAGGACTGGGTAGAATAGGGGGTAGAAGACAAAGTTTCAGGGCAAAGCAGGATGACATAAGCAAGAGTGGCTGGAGACCAGGGTGGCGAGCCCCTGGGCAGCCTGAGGCCGGGTGGCCAGAGGCCAATTGCCCGGAGAGGTGAGAGCCCCAAGAGTACAGAGCCCCAGAGAGAGAGGGAGAGAGAGAGAGTCCTTTGTTCTGAGGACTTATATAGTTGGTGGGATAGGAGGGAAGGTACATATTGATTAATGGGTAAGTGCGGTGCCAGCTTTCCTAGGGGAATGTGACCACCCAGACTTAGGTATGTGTGGGGGTCTGTTAGCCCGAATCCTTATCTTGCTCTAGACCCCATTTGTTCATCTTGTTGTAAAACAAATATGTGACAGGAGGCAGTTAATTAAAATTGGGGCACTTTCCAAAGTTACTTATGGGCTCTTTCTGTAAGCATCAGGGACTCCCTTGTAAAACAGATAGTGACTAGAGGTAGGCAATTAACCAAAGTTGTTTTATGGGCTCTTTCTTTGGGCACTGGGGACCCTCTCCCACATTCAGGCCTTGGATGAAAGCCCAGTTTCAAGGCTTTCTTTCCCAGATAGTGGAAGTGCTACATAGAATTTCAAGGACTTCCTTTCTTTCTTGCTAACATAGTGTTTCTTGTGATGTTGAAACACCTGGCAATATTATCAGACCAGGCTCAGGACTGCTGAGTTAGCATGTGAGACTTGTCTCCTTCCTCCTCCCTGCCTCAGTTTGCTATTTATTCTACCTGATTGGTAAAAAGCGTTTCCTGGCAACCAAGGTGCTAAATGCTGGCCAATAACAGTATTGCAGTCTCAGAGTTCTTCCTATGCTATCTCCTGCCTCAATATAATCTCACTTATATGCGGAATCTAGTGAACAAAATAAACTAATGAGCAAAATGGAATCAGATAGACTAGATTCATGGAACAGACTGTCAGCTGTAAAAGGGGAGGGAGAGAGGGGACTGACTGAAAGAAGGTGAAAGGATTAGTCAAAGAACATCTATGCATGATCCACAGACAAGGACAACGGTGTGGGGATTGACTGTGGGAGTGAGGGATGGGGCTGGGTGGAGGGGGAAAATTGGGACAACTGTAAAAGCATAAACAATAGCCCTGGGTGGTGTGGCTAAGTGGATTGAGTGCCGGCCTGTGAACCAGAGGGTCACAGGTTCGATTCCCAGTCAGGGCCCATGCTTGGGTTGTGGGCCAGGACCCCTGTGGGGGGCATGTGAGAGGTAACCACATATTGATATTTCTCTTCCTCTCTCTCTCCCTCCTTTCCCTTCTCTGAAGCATTAACAATAATTAAAAAACCAAACAACCAAACTCTTTGTCAGGCATGTTAGAACTTTCTCAGTGTAGCTCCAGGGAGCTTCTATTCCCCAGAACATGCTGCCCTGCCTTTGGGAGTGGAGAAAGTCTCTTTATTCATCAACAGACAGACAGGTGAAAAGCCTCCAGGTGGGTGTCCGCCAGGGGTACACAGAAGAAAATGAGATAAGCTCATACCAGCCCGGAACGAAAGGTAAAGCCCCACCTAATTCCTCTTCTGCTCACCGCCCCACTCAGACCTGCGACAGTTCATGCAGTACCAAGTGCCACTCATGTCTGCAGCTAACAACCACCACTTTTGGGTTAGTTACCTTTTTGAATATTTCTGTAAGTTGCAAAACTAAATAAAGATATTCTCATTTCAGTAAAAACAATACAAAACAAGATTTGTTTGGCTACACATGTGTATCTTTTTTTTATCCTACACAAGGATATATATTTTTTAATTTTATTTTTAAAGAGAAGGGAAGGGAGGGAGAAAGACAGAGAGAGAAACATCAATGTATTTGTGAGAGAAATATTGAGCCAATCAGTTGCCTCTCACATGCCCCCAGCACACTCCCAGTTTGCCCCCAACCAGGGACCTGGCCTGCAAAACAGGCATGTGCCCTGACTGGAAATTGAACTGGTGACCGTCTTGTCCACAGCCATGCCAGCCAGGGCCCCAAGGACAATGTTGCTTTTAGAAAGACAGTCAAGCCTCCACTACTCCAACCAACTGAGCCACACTGGCCAGTCTTTCTTTTTTTAAAAAATATTTTTTTTAAATTTTATTTTTAGACAGAGGGGAAGGGAGGGAGAAAGGGAGAGACATCCCAAGGGATATTTTATCTCCCAAGGGAGAGGCAAATATCAATGTGTGGTTGCCTCTCATGTGCCCCCTACTGGGGACTTGCCCCTCCACCTAGCCTTGTGCCCTGACCAGGAATCAAACCGGCGACCCTTTGGTTTACAGGCTGGCACTCAAACCACTAAGCCACATCAGCCAGGGCAGGGCTGTGTCTTTCTTGATAGAGTCTCTCAAGCACTTTCTGAGAGAGATTTATCTTCCCAGGAAGCCCAAAATGATCTAGACATGAGATCTGGGAGGTTAGGTGCCTGGTCCTGGGTTGTGTGTGTGTGGGTGTGTGTTGGGAAGCTGGTGGAACCAAGAGAATTATGGAAAGTAGGGAAGGACAGTCAGGGGAATAGTGGACTGTGGGGAAGATCAATTCAATTTGGTTCAATTAACCAAATATTAAGCACCATTGTATGCCTGACCCTTTTCCTGAACTTTGGGATGTTTCAGTGAATAAAAGGGTTAAAGATCCTGCCTCCAGAAAGCTCACTTTCAAATGTAAAATATAATTAACTATAAAGATATCAATTTTTACCCTCACCTGAGAGCATATTTATTAATTTTAGAGAGAAGGGAAGGGAGAGAGAGAGAGGGAAGGAAGCATCAATGTGAGAGAGAAACACCGATAATTGCCTCTCATACGTGCACCAACAGGATCAAACTCGTAGCCTAAGCATGTGTCCTGACGGGGATGGAACCAGCAGTGTTTTCGCGTACGGGACCATGCCCTGCTCAGGTCAAGGGCTGCAACTTTAAAAAGTGGTGCAGCAGGCCTCAATGAGAAAGTGATCTTTGAGTAATGACTCGAAAGAGGTGAGGGAATCATTCATGTGGGTGTCCCGGGAAGGAGGTTTCCAGGCAGAAGTCATCACCAGTACAAAGTCCTTGAGGCAGCCTTGTGCTTGAGAGAAGAGGTAGGGAAGAAGGAAGATAGTAAAGGGTCTTGCTGGTCATTGGAAGGACTTTGGTTTTTACTCTGAAGAAAAAGGGGTTAAAACATATATTTATCCTAGCTTTCTGACTTTTATTCCCATGTCTTCTTTGGGGTGTGTGCGTGTGTGTGCGTGTGTGTGCGTGTGTGTGAGAAGGTCTGGCACTGACAGGCACCTGGGCGTGGGTAAAGGCCCTGGCAGTTCATAACTGCCCTTCGAATCTTCCTCCTACTACTCTACTTCCCAGATGGGGGTGTGGCTCATTCCACCCCCTCGGTTGTTTTTATGATACACATCCCCAGCCCCGGAACTCAGGTCTTCGAACATAGAGCAAATTAGAGGTGGGAAGGACCCCTATCCACCATTCTCCTGCTCCTCCCCCCTGACCCCCTCACCCTCTATTGACTGCCGGCCAATCAAAGCCTCCCAGTGGGACAGGGAAAGTCAGAGGTTGGGACCAGAGAGACAGGGATTAAGAGCAGTGAGCAGGCAGGAGCTCCTAAAGGAAACATATCTAGATCTCCCTCCCCACCTCCCTGCCTCCACATCCCCCCCATCCTGCCCTCCATCCCTTTACACACACACACACACACACACACACACACACACACACACGCCTGCCTGACACAATGGCCGGGTGGGGCCGAGGAACTGGCTTCCTCTGTGGAGATCTCAATCTGGGTCCTCAGTTCCCGCCCCAGAAACACAGGAGACACTGGGAGACCTGGCCCCACACTCCTTGCTTCGCGGGGCAGGAAGGACAGGCTGAAAATAGAAACTGCTTCCAAAACGATAAAGGTAAATCCAGGGGGAACTACTGCAGAGTCAGGGAGAGGGAACCTGGGGAGGGGTCCCTTGGTGTGAAATAGTGGCTGGCTCACACCCAGGGGAAGAGGTTGGAAGCTGAAGGGACAGGTTGTCGGGTGAGGTGTGGGAGAGACAGTCAGACACGCTGTGGAAGAACGTACACCATCCCTTAGCTGATACGAGGTATCCTACCAGCAGTCCAGCCCTGTGGTGTTTTCATCCCACCTCCACCCAACCCCATCCACTTCCAGCCCCCAGAGCCCCGACCTGAGCAGCAATGCAGACAGAACACACACCAACAGAATAGCCTGCTGTCCATGCCCAAGTTTCAGCCTTTCCCCAGACCCTGTTAACCTCCGAATCCTGGGACACCGAGCCTATCACATCTTCCAGAGCTCCAGAGCTCCGGTGTGCGCATGTGGAGTGTGGTGTGGTTGGGGGGGGGGTGTCCGGTTGGGAGGAGGATTCGATTCCTGTTTCCTGCTCCTACTCACTCAGCCCTAGGAGGTGACTGAGAGTGGAGAAGACTCAAGGGTGAGTGCTTGGGCCCAACACCTGGGTCCCTGTGACAGGCCTGAGACGGGGGGGGGGGGGGGTGGGAAAGGAAGTAAACAAAGGTACCTGAGAAGAGGGGTGGGATCCCTGAGTGGGGCAAAGCTGGGAGGAACTGGCGAGGCCACTGCCTGGTTTATTTTGATAAGGGGCTTCCTGCTAGGATATGGTGGCCATTGAACTGCAAGACTCACAGTCTACATCCCCTAACCCCTGCTCCACACCCTTCCTCAAGAACCCACTCTGGGGCCTGGAGGGGTCTGAGTCTCCTGCTGACCCCCCGCAGGGAGTTGGGGGGCGCCTCTGTCTCCCAGCCCTGACCCTGCAGTCTTCTCAGGGTCATGGCCACCTTCCCAGGGAGAGCGGTGAAGCCTAGGTCCTCACGTCTGGCCCCACTCGTCCTTGCCTTCAGTCTGGTCCCCTCGCCACCCTTCAGGTATCCAGGCAGGACCCAGGTGTCCACTGGGGCCTGTTTCTCTGTGACCAGATAGCAGGCAGGGATAAGAGGATGGGGCAGGAGAGACCATGTCCGGGGCCTCCTGGTCTCTTGGGGTCAGAGGTTCCAGGAATCGTCATGGCAGGAAAAGAAGACTAAAAATAACCCGGAAAGGGAGAGTCCGGAGAGAGGAACTGGGAAATGGGGGGCGGAGGGCCAGTTGGAGCAGGGAAATAGTGATGCGTCCCTCACAGCCCAGGCGTGGGCGTGTGCACACACACACACTCCTCATACTCCCACACAGACAGCACATAACACACACAAACCCTCGAACCCCTCTCCCACCACACACTGTATACTGTGTACTCCACTTCCCCACTGCATACCCATCCAATAAACTCATAGTCAATACACTCTTTAAACACATCCTACAACACCCCTTTCCTAGAGCAGTAGAAACAGCACACACACACTTAAACCATAGTTAACAAACCTTCACAACACAGTTACAGACACACAACACAATTCATCAAGCATATGCATAGTGGCTATACTGGCAAGCTAAATTCCCCTTCCTGATTCACTTCTCTTGTACCCTCTCCCCCTACTTGGGTCTCTACCAGAGCACCCCCACCCTAGCCTCAGGGATTCCTCCAACCTGACTGTGGCAGCAGAAGCCAGAAGGCAGAGAGAAGGGGAGCCTGGGAGGGCTGAGAAAGGCTGCCTGGGGGAGAGGGGGATGGGGTCTCAGGAATGAGAAGAAGGGGTGAGAGGTGAGGAGAGAAGGCTGCAAACGAGAAGGAAGGAGAGGAAGTGCACCAGGCTTCCCTCCTGAATCCCAAATCATGGCTGATTTGCTTGCAAACTGTTTCTGCTCAGGGGACTCAGTCTACTCACAGCAGTCATGGGTGACACGCAGGGTCTCTCTCCCTCCCTCCCTTTTCTTCAGGGGATGACTCCAGCAGAGCACCCCACTCCTTTGAAGAGCTCAGAGGAAGATGTCAGAACAGTCTCTTCCTGTAGCAACATCACCTACCCAGAAGCCCCCTCGGATCATCCGCCCCCGTCCCCCCTCTAGACCTCGTGCTGCCCAGTCCCCAGGCCCCTCCCACAATGGCTCTTCTCCGCAAGAACTTCCTGTCACCTCCAATGATGTACCAACCCCAATGTGCACTCCCATCTTCTGGGAACCCCCAGCCTCCTCCCTCAAGCCCCCTCCCCTTCTGCCCCCTTCAGCTTCTAAAGCCAGCCTTGACTCCCAGACTTCCCCGGATTCACCTTCCAGCTCCCCTAGTCCAGTGTCCCGGCGCTCCATCTCCCCAGAACCTGCTCCTAGGTCTCCAGCCCCCCCACCTAAACCCTCGGGCTCACCCTCCACACCTCTGCCCCTGCCCCACACAGCCTCCCGGGTCCCGGCCCAGGATGGTTCTGCCTCTGCCCCAGGCACCGTGCGGAGACTGGCTGGCAGGTTTGAGTGGGGGGCTGAAGGCAGGGGCCAGGCTGCTGATGTCCTGGAGCCGGCTCCCCAAGGGGGAGTGGATGTGAATGGGGAGAGAGAGACTCCCCAGGGCATCCTCACCAGAAGGGGATCCCAGGAGAATGGCGCTCAGGGTAAGTACTTCCCCAGGCTAGGATGGGCTCTATCCAGTCTTTTTTTTTTTTTAATGTTCAGTTCTTTAAGGCTGGGGCTTAACTTTACTTAAAGTAAAGTAAAGCCCCTGCAAGTAGAGTACTTAACTTCAGTACTCTGCTTTCAGGGGCTACTTTTTCAAAAATGAATTTTAGGTTTGGCAAATCTGATGTTCATATTTCTGGGAGTTTGGAGGTTCGGAGTTGAAGAGTAGAAGCCTGGGGCTGGTCCATGTTCCAGCAGCTGGGCGGGTCACGGAGAAGGAGGTGGCCTGCGCAGGGTGGGGCCAGGCCCTAAGGGTCTTTGCCTTAGGACACCTTGTCTCCCTTAGGTGCTGCCCAGGCCTGCCCTCCCTGCTGTCCCTGTGTCTGCCATGTAGCCCGGCCAGGCCTAGAGCTGCGATGGGTCCCTGTCGGGGGCTGTGAGGATGGCCCCAGGGTCCCCTGCCGAGCCTCCCCCCTTCGGACCTCCCGCTCCCGCCCCAACCCTCCCAGCACCAGTCACCACTCAGTGGTTCTCACATCCTACCGCTCCACTGCTGAGCGCAAACTCCTGCCACCACTCAAACCCCCGAAACCCACTCGGGTCAGGCAGAATACCACCATCTCTGGGGACCCCCCTCAGCCAGTCCTCGACCTGCCCTCTGAAGATGGAATCCAAACAGGTACAGGGCCGGGGGCACTGGATGCTTTGGATGGGGAGGGAAGAGGTGGATATGAAGCATTTTAAAAATGAGCTACAACCCCCAATAGGCTCTGAGCGGGTTTTTTTTGTTTGTTTGTTTGTTTTTTTGTTCCTTTGCCAGTACCAGCTGCTGCTCTAGGGCTGAGGGGAATTGTAGTTTTTACAGCAGCGATCTCTGCTGGGGGTCCTGATTTGTTCTCTCCACTCTGGGTTCTCTCTCCAGGAAACAGAGCAGACGAAGCTCCTCAGAACGCCCCACCAGCAACCGTGGAGGGCAGGTACCAAACATGGCTCACCCTTTACTCCTGCCAGAGGGTAGATTCACCTTCAGGTCCTGTTAAGTCACCTATGTCCCCAAAGTCGGAATGAAGAAGGTCTGGGGTTCTAGAGACAAGTGGCCCTGGTTTCTAATCCCAGCTCTGTTCCTTATTGCTGTGTGACCTTATACACGTCACCTAACCTTTCCAGGACTCAGAGTCCTCATCTGCAACATGGGGTGAGCATACCAGCTACTTCATAGAGTTGTTGGGTGTAGCATTGGAAAAGAGCTGGTCCCCTAGTAAGTGCTCCATTTTAGCTCCCCCACCCTAAGCCTCTATTGCAGGTATTGTCTGCAAGACTATTTGGCAACCACAAACATTTCTTCCATGTCACCCAGGCTTACTAATGATCTTAGATCCACTACCATTAGCAGAGTTAGTATGAGCCCATTCATTTATCCAACAAACATTTACTGATGTTTATTCTCCTGGGTTTTTAGCTTGGGTGAATGGGTATGTGGTGGTGCTGATAGCCAGAACAGCAAAGACCGAGCTGCAGGTGTTTGGGTTTGGGTTTGATCGTGTTGAGTCTCACTGAGGTGCAGATGGACCTTTTGGACAGCGGGGCGATTTCTACATGAGAGGGCTGGAGATGAAGACTCGGAAGTCCCCAGTACACAGTAGTTGAGATAACAGGGGTAGAGGGAGCCTGCTTAGTTCAGGGCCTCCCATATAACAGACACATAAAAAAAATGGGTTTGGTCTGGGGAGCCGCCAGAGTCCCTACAAACAACCTTACACAATCGTGTGACCGGCACCCCTGGAGGCATGCGACGAGGGTGGCTCTGGGGGACTCCATCCCTTTTTCTCTCCACAGGGATGAGGAGGGGCCTGAGGAGCTGAAGGGTCAGAACTGGGAGCTGCCCCTGCAGGATGGTGAGTCCCTGCTGTGACCATCAGCTGGGGGAAGGACTCTGGGGCACTGAGCCCCCCTGATGTGCCACCTTGGCTCTCCAGAACCTCTGTACCAGACCTACCGAGCAGCCGTGCTGTCAGAGGAGCTGTGGGGGGTCAGTGAGGATGGCAGCCCCTCTCCAACCACTCCCGGAGAAGCTCCCACCTTCCCCCGGCCCCCTGGACCTCGAAACACCCTGTGGCAGGAGCTTCCAGCTGTGCGAGCCAGTGGCCTCCTGGACACTCTCAGCGCCCATGAGAAGCGCATGCAGGAGGTGACATACCTGGGGTCTGGCCAAGGGCAGAAGCGTGACCTGGATCCTGGGAGGGCTGGAAATTGGGCTTTCCACTACCACTCTGTCCTTCATCTCAGAGCCTGTTTGAGGTGGTGACATCTGAGGCCTCCTACCTGCGCTCCCTGCGGCTGCTGACTGACACCTTTGTGCTGAGCCAGGCTCTCCGGGACACGCTCACCCCCCGGGATCACCACACCCTCTTCTCCAATGTGCAGAGAGTCCAGGAAGTCAGTGAGCGGTCAGTGGGGTCCTGTCCTCTCAGCAAACCAGGCCTCAGGCTCCTGAGCACCCCTTAGCGCCTCAAGAAGCCAGGAGACCTGGCTCTCCTCCCCCATCATTGCTTGTTCCCCCACTCCGTCAGGTTTCTAGGGACGTTACTGTCCCGTGTACGCTCTTCCCCCCGTATCAACGACCTTTGTGACATAGTGCATGCCCATGCCGTGGGTCCTTTCTCGGTGTATGTGGATTATGTGCGGAACCAGCAGTATCAGGAGGAGACCTACAGCCGCCTTATGTGAGTGTCCCAGAGGTGGGGGCCAGGCCATGTGTGTGAGGGAAAGCTGGGAGCGGAGTTGGGGTCCAGGCCAGGGCAGCCTGGGGGATGAGGGCCCCCAAGGCAGATACCAGTGGCCTGGACTGGGCCTACCTCTGCAGGGACACAAATGTGCGCTTCTCCATGGAGCTGCGTCGGCTGCAGAGCCTCCCCAAGTGTGAGCGGCTTCCACTGCCATCCTTCTTGCTGCTGCCCTTTCAGCGCATTACACGGCTCCGCATGCTGCTGCAGGTACCACTGCCGGGGGTCTTTTCCGTTGACTCCATAGGAGTACCCTTCCCGGGCCCTCCTGCCTGGCCATCACTGTTTCCCACCCCACCACAAATACAGGACTCCCCTAAATCAGACCTCCTAGTCTGGGCCTCTCAGTTCAGGACCCACCAAGCCCCACCTAGAGCTACCCAAAGTTCTCCAGAGCAATCTGGGTGCAGGAAATGAGGCTCTGGCTAGAGACAGGAGTTCTAGACTTGGCTGTGCCACTAACTGGCTGACTGACCTTGGGCAAGTCTCTTCCTCTCTCTCTAGGTCTCGGGGGGATGTGGTGGGTGGTCTTTGAGGTCTCCTCAGCTGTATCTCTCACTGCATACCTCCTCAATAGGGTTGATATCATCCCCAAGTGGGCAAAAATTCATTCTTTGGGGGGGTAAAAAAATCTTATATATTCTAATGATTGTGCTAGTTCAAAGGCCCACAGTATATAAAAGATATATAGCATATCTGTGCTATTGAAATTTCTAAAAACGTTTCTTAGCAGAGTGACACCATAAAAAAAAAAGTTGAGAAACACTCTGCTATTGCAGAATAGAAACTTCTCCTTAAACCAGGTCACCCAATCTGGGGACTTCAGTGAGAAGAGTTCCTAACTAAATGATCAGCATTGTTATATCTTATTCAGTTTAATACACCCCAGTATAGGCAAAATAATCACAATCAGAACAGTCAAACAGCTATTGAGTGCTCTGTTCTTGGTATGATTCTAAGTACTATATACCCACTTAACCCAACCAATGGCTATATGACGGTAGAAACTATTATTGACTCCACTTTATAGATGAGGACACTGAGGCAGAGAGAGGCTAAATAATGTGTCCCAGGTTATCCAGATAATAACTGATGGAGACAAACTTGAAATCCAGGCACTCTTAACCACTGTGATATATTGTTTGTACTAATGGCTGTGGTTAATAATTATTTAAATAATAGCAATCTTCTTTTTGGCATTTACTGTGTGCCAAGAACTATGCTAAGTACATTGTATTACCTTGCTGAATGCTCACAACGATGCGAGGTGGGTATTGTCCTCATTTGACAGATGCAAAAACTGAGGCTCAGAGAGGTAATGTG
Organism: Sturnira hondurensis; assembly: GCF_014824575.4. NCBI lineage: Eukaryota > Metazoa > Chordata > Mammalia > Chiroptera > Phyllostomidae > Sturnira > Sturnira hondurensis. Next base: position 4,345,223 of record NW_028092466.1, on the reverse strand, counting down.
ATTTGCTCAGAGTTAGGTAGATAGTGAGTGGTGAGGTTTCAGCCTTGTTGAGGCTGGCTCCTCAGCCCTGTGAACCCTAAACTGAGCATTTCCAAGCCAGACAAGAGTCCCCTGAGCTGCAGCCTCCCTGAATCCCAGGGCTGCAGAGCAGGTGCCCAGTCACCCTTCTTCCTTGCCCTCAGAATATTCTGCACCAGACAGAGGAGGGGTCCAGCCGCCAGGAGAATGCTCAGAAGGCCCTGGGTGCTATCAGCAAGGTGGGCAGGAGAGTATGCTGAGGCCAGGGTGGGTGAAGAGGGGGCAGGGAGAGAGGGAAGGGGTGGAAGGGAGTAGGGGTGGTGACTCAGCTCTCCTTACCCAGATCATTGAGCGTTGCAGTGCTGAGGTGGGACGCATGAAGCAGACTGAGGAGCTGATCCGGCTCACCCAGAGGCTGCGCTTCCACAAAGTCAAGGTTGGTCTCTGCCCAGACTCCCCACCTTCCCTTTCCCCATGGTGGTATTATGAAACAGCCAGAACCTCCGCTCTGCTTCCTCCCAGGCCCTGCCCCTGGTCTCCTGGTCAAGGCGCCTGGAGTTGCAGGGGGAACTGACGGAGTTAGGGTGCCGGAGGGGGGGCGTGCTCTTCACCTCACGCCCCCGCTTCACTCCCCTCTGCCTGCTGCTCTTTAGTGACCTGCTGCTCATCACTCAGCCCAAGAGGTGGGTCCCAGGAAGGGTGGGAAGCTCATGTAGCAGTGGGAAGCCCAGCTGGACTTCTATTCTCTCTCTGAACTTCCTCTTCCTTGGGTAGTGGGCAGCGACTACAGGTTCTGGACTATGCCCATCGCTCCCTAGTCCAGGCCCAGCAGGTTCCAGACCCATCTGGACCCCCTACATTCCGTCTCTCCCTTCTCAGCAACCACCAGGGCCGCCCCACCCACCGGCTACTCCAAGCTTCGTCCCTGTGAGTTGTGTCTCCTTTAGAAATGCCCTTGGGACCTTCACCCGACCTCTCAGAGCCTACCACCCTCCTCCCCAATATCTCTCCTCTGTGGCCCCTGCCCAACCCCCAGTAGGAGCTCCTGGGCCAGTTGTGGCCTTCCCTATGTCTCACCAGATCGGACATGCAGCGCTGGCTGGGAGCTTTCCCCACCCCGGGCCCCCTTCCTTGTTCCCCAGACACCATCTATGAGGACTGTGGTGAGTAGCCTCTAGAGGGTGGAGGGAAGGAAAAGTGAGTCTTAAGGGGTGTCTGGGGGCAAAGCTAAAAAGAGTGTTGATCCTACTGTAATGTCACCCAACCCCACCAGACTGTTCCCAGGATCTGTGTTCAGAGCCTTATATGCCAGCCAAGGCTGAGGCCCAGAGTCCGGTGTCCCAGGCTCCCACAAAGCACCTGCACAAGAGCCCTGAAGGTGAGAGATTCTTTTATTTCTTCACCCAGTAAATATTAAGCACCTATGAGGTGCCACTCTCTGTTCTAGGCTCTGTGAACCAAACACACAAATATTCCTGTGCTGCGCAAGCATACATTCTAGTGGAGGAGAAACAATAAAGAGTAAATAAGATTAAATAAGTAAATTATATGTAGCGCGTCTGAAGGTGATAAATGCTATGGAAAAACAAGAGTGGGGCAGAGTCAAGGAGGCCAGGAGTCCCAGGGTTGGGTGGGTTACAAGTAAATAGGGAGGGTGAGGTGGACCTTGATGAGGAGACACCATGTCAGCAATAACCTGATGGAGGTGAGGAATTTAGGCATGTGGCACCTAGGAAGGATGCTCCAGTCAGTGGCAAGAGTCAGTGCAAAGGCACTGTGGTTGGCGTGTTTGAGGAAGCAGTAAGGGGTTGAGTGTGGCTAGAGGGAGTGAGGAGAAGGGAGAGAAGCAGATGAGGTCATAGAGATAACAGGGACCAGATCATGTGGGTCCCCATACGGATTCTGGCTCTTGCTCTGAGTGAGATGAACAGCCATTGCAGGACTTGATTGAGGAGTGACCCTGACCAACTTTGACATTATTGTGACCTCCACCTCCAGTGACATTTCTACCAATGCTCCAGGCTTCTCTACTAATTCCTACACTCACCGTGACCCTCAGGCATTAGGCCCCGTGTGCCTCCTTTCCCTTTTGACCTGTGTCCTGCCCTGGCTCCACTCAGGCCCCTGTCTCTCTTTTTCCAGGCTGGCTGAAGGGGCTTCCTGGGGCCTTCCCTGCCCAGCTGGTGTGTGAAGTCACAGGGGAGCATGAAAGGAGAAGGCACCTTCGCCAGCACCAGAGGCTCCTTGAGGCTGTTGGGCCCTCTTCAGGAACCCCCAGTGCTCCCCAACCTTAATGCAGGCTTCAGAGGGGGCACAGGCTGGGACAGCTGGCAGTGTGGCAAAGCTCATCCATCTCTTGGATTCGCTGTCAGTGGAAACACTACCTCTAGTGGCAACCAATAGGGACCAAGCTTCATGACAAGGCAGCCAATGAGAACATGGTTGTCTGAGCCGGCAGAACAAGGGTGGTTTGAGTGTGTTGCCAATAGAGACAAAGGCTTAGTGCAGAGCTGTTAATAGGTGTTGAGCTGGCTGAGCCTCTGGCCAGTGAGTATCCCCACTATACCCACAGCCTAGGAAAATGAAGGTAGATGGACGCAGTTAAAAAGGGCCGCATTGGAGATTAGGGTTAGGGTTAGGGTTAGGATTGAGATACCTAACAGCAAAGAGCAGGGACCCATGCAGCCTCAGCAGATGGTGATCTGGACCCAAGAGCTCAGAAGTGACCCTGCTTGGTTCTACAGCGACAAACAGTACTGCCCTTTGAGCCTAGAAAGTATTAGATTCCATTCTCAGGGTGCCTCATTTGTCCTCTCAGGCCACTTTCTCTTCTAGAAGAATCCAGAGAGTCTGTGAGTGTGTGCATGTGTGCATGTCTTCGTTGAATGTGGTGTGTGTGTGATTTTGCCCCCTCCCAGATGACTGAGTGGCCTGTTTCTTCCCCCAGCCCCCATGTTAACTATTATTCTCTCTGAGAAAGACTGCAGGTCTGAGGGCCAGAGGGGAATGAGCTGAGTGTGGCTTGGCAGCCAGAGGCCGGAACTGGAGATGAGCATCCTGGGATCTGGGTCTCTTAGAGGCCAGAGTCCCTGACAATTAGAAGCTCATGTTATGGAGCAGACAAGCAGCCTGGCAGAGGAGCCCAAGGAACTAAAGATGGCCAGTAGCTGGGGCCCGAGGCCCCCTGAAGCTCACAATCCCTTCTCCTTGCCCCAAAGCTTGGTGTCCATAATCTCTGCCTGGAAACCCCCAACCGAACTATCATCAGGCGCCCAGCCTCAGCCTTGGACTTCAGACCGGCTCTGGACCCCGAGTTTGGGTGAAGAAACAGAAGCTGTGGATCATGGGACATCTGGTGAGCCTCCTGGACTTTCTTGCCTTCATCCGGTCCTCTCATAGAAACGTGGAGCCAAGCAGTGGCAGAGAATGGAGAGCAGTGTTGCTGCCCAACCCCATCCAGGGGGTCTGCTTCCAGAAGAAAAACTGCTCCTGCATGATGCCAAGAGGCAAGGGACCAAGAGAGTAGAGCAGACAGTTGCTGGCAAGTGGAGCCCAGGCCTGGCACAAGGTCTTTCCTGAGCTAAGCCACCACACCTTCCCTTCAGCTCATTCATAGCAGCTTGCCCAGGACAGAAACTGTCATGCCGACCACAAGAGGTGCAGGGACTCTAGGAGACTCACAAGGAGAAAGGCACCAGCATTTGGCATGCCCATGACTTTGGAGATTCACCTAGCACAGTGCCTGGCATATGAGAAACCCTTCAATAAATGTTGGTGGAGCTGTATTGAGGCTCTTCAGGGTACTGTGTGCTTAAAGAAGCAGTGATTTCCAAATGTGTCTTTATAAGGTGGGCAGGGCTGATTAGAAAGGAATTCTTTGAGAGCAGAGATTGGTTTTGCTGGGAGCAGGGCTTGGAGACTAGGTGCAAGGCCCCAGTGTGTTGGCCCACTTTAGAACTACACAAGGATCCAAGGCTGTGCTGGGGGTGCATTTGCAGCGGCTGGGGTGGGGGCTCCTACAGGCTGGGGAAGAAAACAGGGCAGGGCCAGTTATGGCTGGAGCTCCAGCAGGATATAAAGATGCAGAGAGCAGAACAAAAAGAGCAGTCAGTTGACAATAAAGGTCTTTTCCTGACCAATCAAGCATCTCTGTGTTTAATTTAATCAATTCTACACCTGTTTATTGAGTACTTTCTCTGTGCCAGGCACTGTTCTAGGATATGGGGATACAGAGATGAAAAAAGCGAGGACCTTGCCTCAAGGAGCCTGTGCCCTGGGGACGGGGGAGCAGGTGGAGAGAACAATGACCAACTGTAAACAGTTTAATAAGTAGGATAAACTCAGGGGCCCCTGAGTGCTATAAAGAAAATAACCAAGTTCTGTGATACAGAATACTGCACGTGTGTGTAGCTTTGAGGAAGATCCTGGAGGTCATATTTGAACTGGGACCCAAGTGACAAGAAGGAAGCAGCCCTGGGAAGCTCTGGGCGAAGGGCATTTCAGGGGCGGCAGCAGGGGATTGGAGTCCGGGAAAAGAAGGTAGAAGTCATGGGGAGGTGGTGCATGGAGAGGGAGCCCCTCTCCACCAAACTCCCTCTCTCTCTGAGATTCTCAGAGAAACAGACAGCCAGCCAGAGGCCCACATAAAGCTACACACTTGCCCCATATACGGTGCCTCCCAGCTCCTCACCCCTCCCTGCTCCCTCCCCTACGGAAGCCCCTATGCTCCACTTCAGATGTTCCAATATGGGATAACGAGAAGACAAAGACCAGATAAGACTTGTTTTGGGGATATAAAGGAACAAAAAAAAAACAACCACACATTCCAAAAGACACAGAAAACACAGGAAGGAAAGGGCACTGTCATGTTTCTGTTGTCTTAGAGGCCCCTTTGCATTGTGGGATGATGTAGGTGAGCAGGTGCTGTCTTTCTGCAGACCTGTCAGAGAGGGCTGAGGGACATGAACTGCATCTTTGTGGGAAAGTGGGGAATGTGGGGGGATGAGACCCTCGTGAGTATGGGGAAAGTGGGTGGCAGAAGGGCTGGGGTAAGGAAGACAGAGAAGGGGGCATGACATGGATGGTGCAGATGATACAGAGGACTGTGGGTAACCTGGTGAATCCTGAATTCTCTCTCCCCCTCTTGCGCATCCTCTACCAGGTACCTACCTCTCTGTCATAGCCCCGCACTACCTCCTGCTAGAGTCCATCCTCCTCTCCCCTGCCCCCTGTGGCTCCTCACCCTCCTCTGAATCACCTGGTAGGTGTGGGAGGAGGGATCAGTCTCCCAGTGCTTTCCTGGCTGGTGGGGGTGGTAGGGGTCCGTACAAATGTCCCAGCTGGTAGAGAGGTTCAATGACCCATTTGGGCAGTCCTGGAGCTGCCGTCACTCTGATCCTTCACATTCTGTCGTGCTGGGGAGGTGAAAGAAACTTGTATTTTCACCGGGTTTGGAAAGGTGCAGGTGTGTCTCAGGCCCCGGGGGAGGTGCCTGAGAGGACGAGGTGGGGAAGCTGGGCCCCATTGGAAGTGTCTCCCTCTCTGAGTCAGTATATGCTCTCTCCCTGCTCATCAGTCCTGCTCCTGCTCTTCAGGTTTGTGGCCTCCATGTATGGGGAGCTGTTAATAATGCAGATAGGACAGGGCACCATGTCTCTGCACTGGCCCTTCTGTGGCCTCTGGGTCAACATCGTTGTGGCCATTATCACTGGTGAGCTGAGGGGGATGCAATCACGACCACAGATGGGTGAGAGGCATCCTCCCTTTCCCGGCAGCCTGCTCACTAGCCACTCCCCCTCTCCTGTTCTGGTCCCACAGACGGTCCATCCCACTTCCTGAGGTCCTTCCCAGAGCCCTTCAGCCTGGCTCTGTCTGTTCCTGAAAGCGCCTCTCTTCCCCATCCCCCCACCCCACCCCACCCCCCTTTCTAGCAGGACTTGCCTCTCTTCAGCTACCGGGTATCTACTGGTTCCCGTGTTGGGGATGGCCGGTTCAGCAGGCAGGCACACCATCCCAGGCAGGAGTATGTCTCCTCCTACAGACAGCTCCTCCACCAGCCAGTTGCAGCTCGGAGGGGCTCCTGAACTTGCTCCCCAGCACACCCTGTCCAAACTACCCAATCTCCACCCTCCAGCGGCCCGAGGCAGAGCCAGGAGAGCAAAGAGAGCAAAAGGAAACAACTCCCGGGACTATCCTCTGATCCAACTGAATGACCTTCTGGCTTGGCACCCGCCACCGCCCTGCCACCTGCTCCCCTGCTCCCCTCCGGATGGTCTGAGGTGGACCCAGCACATCCGACTTGGAGTCACATCTCACTCCTTCTTGCCCATGGTTTTGTCCTTTATCCATTTTACTAGTTGGCTTACCCACTTGTCCCCAGGCCCCTGGAATCACACTGCCCTTCACTTCTGAAACTGTTCCCACTCCATCCACCTTTGGAAATCTAAAGCTGCCTTGGGTAGGAAGGGGTTGGGGTTGAATTCATTTTATGGGGTCCTCTTAAAGAAAAAAAATACAAAATATGGTACAAAAATGAGTTTTTATTTAAAATGATAAAAGTGATAAATCACACCTTTGGGTGGTGGTCCCTGAGCAGACAGATGGGCCTCCCCTTGTTCGCGCCCTTGCTGGCTCTTCAGCAAACAGGTTTATCATATCTGATAAACCCGGTATGGCCAAGATTGAGAAATTTGATAAGTGAAATTGAAGAAGACAGAAAGGCAAGAGAAAAATCTACTGCCTTCCAAAGAAACGACTGAATAGGAGAAGCAAGCAGGTAAATTGTAATGAGGCTCGCACCTCCAATATGCACTATACAGTCCACAAGCATTGCCTTCTTATTTTACTTCTTCTGGCTGTGTAACTTTGTAAAATGCAAAGAAGTTGGATTAGTTTAAATGACTTTGCGGCCCGTTTTCACATCAGGGAACGACTGACATCGAAGGCTGCACCTGCCTCTCTCAACTGCCTGGCTGGCTGGGCAGGGAAGGAAAAGAACTTGCACATTGGTGAAGGAAGAAGTTTGGTGGGAGCACAGTGAGACCTAGAGTGAAAACCAAGCTGGTTCAAGGTGTCCTGCAGGCTGTAAAATGCAGTTTAATCAGGGTGTCATTTTTGTTGTTGTTGTTAAAATGATTTCAATTATTGGAACTCGCAATTAAAAAAATGCAAATTAAAAGGTTTAAAACCTGTCCTGGCTGGTGTAGCCCAGTGGATTGAGCACGGGCCTCTAAACCACAGGATCGCTGGTTTGATTCCTGGTCAGGGCACATGCCTGGGTTGTGGGCCAGGTCCCCATTTGGGGGGCACGTGAGGGGTGACCACACGTTGATATTTCTTTCCCTCTCTTCTCCTTCCTGTCCCCTCTCTCTCTTAAAAAAAGGTTTAGAGCCTCAAAAAAATAATAAGTCACTTATTTTTAAAAGCTAACAAATACAATGAGCAACATGAAAACCCAGAAAATTAATTTTATTTGCTTTTCTTGCTATTCTAATAGGTGTATAGTGGTATTTCACTGTGGTTTTTGAAAGGGTTTCTCAGACTCCACCGAGGAAGAAATGCTGCCAATCAGCCACAAAGTTAGGCAATATAGAGCTTTATTGGGGTTTGTGTTCCCTGGGTGAAGCTCCCCAGTCCGAAGAGTGGGGTCAGGGAAGTCACCATGTGAATAGGGAAAATGGTGGGGTTTTATTTCATTGGCTCCCTGTGGGAGCTGGGGATTGGTCCCCTCTGAACAAAGCGACAATACATCATCGGTGGTTTTTTCCTCGGACTCAGACTGCTACGTGGATATCTGTTTTGGCAAAGCCTGCCCTTTCATCTCTCTGGTTTGACGTCAGCCATCTTTTCCAGATTGTAGTCTGGGCGCCATTTTGATTGTGCGCCATTTTGACTGTAGGCCAGGCACCATTTGAATTGTAGTCCGGCCGCCATTTTATCCTACCCTGCCCATCCTGACAGTTTTAATTTGCATTCCCTAATGACAGTGATGCTGAGTATCTTTTCATGTGATCACTGGCCATTTGAATACCTGCTTCGGTGAAGTGTTTGTTCAAATCTTTTAGCCTTCTAAAAACTGGGTGGTTTATTTTCTTATTATTGTGGTTTGAGAGTTCTTTATATATTTTGAATAATTCTTTTATCAGATATGTGATTTAAAAACGTTTTTTCCCAGTCTGTGGCAGAAATTCTTAATTTTGAGGTCACTTCTTGCTCTGTCTTTTGGCAGCAGTTTTTTTTTCTTCTCAATTCTGTTCAGTTGGTGTATAAAAGGCAATGAAGCTTCCCGCAGAGACAGAGCCAGGCAAGCAGGACACACACCGACAAGCAGGTCTCTCCACTGTTTTCCTGTGTGTCCAAGCCCTACAGCCTGAGACATTCTGGGGAAGAGGGGCCAGCCACCCGGTGTCCTACAGCCTGCCTGCTTGCTAATTGTGTGATCCTCAGACCAGCAGCAGGGGCATGAGCTGGGGGCTTGTTACCAGGGAGGCATCTGCATTGTAAGGAAATACCCAAGTCAGCAGCACACACATTCCAGTCTGAGAAACACACCACCACCAACAGGCCCACTTGAAAGAAGAATGCACACTTTCACAGATGCAAAACAGAGGGAACCTTGGAGCTTGTGGACTCTGACTATTGAAATATCCTAGCAATGCCAGGGCCTGGGGGCTTGCCACAAAGGAGATTCACACTGACACATGTGCCAGGGTGAGTTGTCCTGGAGTGGGACTGTTTCTGAGTGTCATGCAGGCAGCAACACAAGTCCACATGGACAATCAGGGAGTGACCAACAAGGCTGTGTAGCCCAAGTTCATGTTCTACAGGTCAGCCTTGCCCACTGTCACTGAGAGGCTATTTCCCAGAAGGGATGTCCAGGCACCTGGCACCTGTCTTCACTGATGGAGTGGTGGGCAGTTTCCTTCCCAGAAACCTCCTAGCCTTACATTCCATTCTGGCTGCTCTCTGTACCTGTGTGAGCAAGTTACCACTAATTTTAGAATGCTTGGCTTCCTTTCTTTTGGGAAACTATTCTTCCCCAAGTCCATGTGGTTCCAGTGGGTTGTCAGTCAGAGCATCCACCTTCCCATGTTTCTCTGGTTCCCATTTAGCTCTAGGCCTAGATGTTCAGCATCCTCTTTGAGTCTGTGTTTACTCAGTATTCCCCCAATACATTCCTTTTTGCCTAACCGAGTTTGGGTCTGCTTGCAACTGAAGAATTCTCACTGATACACAGCCTTACAAGAAAGTTGGCGAGTACTGACGCTAGCCCATAAAGCACCTTTATGCCTTTCACCTTGTGGTTAAAAGACAGTCCTTCTGAATAGATGGAGCAGTAAATGGCTTGGTGGGGAGCAGCACCTTTATGAAATATAGAACAAAGTACCTCTTCCTCAAGGCTTCCTCCATGGGAGCACTCTTAGAGGAGCGTGGCTTGTCAGGCAGAATGAGGACTGGAGTTCAGTTCTCACTCACCCCTCCACTGTGTGCTATTGTGCAGAGTGCATCTTGCACAACCTTATATAGAGATCCTGTTGTTGGGTGCCCCTCCCTTCCCTTCAGCTCTCTTCTCCTCTTTCCACCTTCTAGTTTACCTCCTCTAGGCTTTTACTTGGGCAACATTGAGGCTAATAACAGCTCTGTTTACTCTTGTAGCTATCATGAAGTCTTCCGTGCTTTGTCCATCTGTTGATTCTAAAAGATGAAACTCAATTAACAGTGTTTAGCTTAGGTATTGTGACTTATAAATATCTTTCAATGCAGGGCTAGTAACCACTAAGATTACATTTCCTTTCTTGAGCTCTTTTAATTACCTTTTCAGAAACAGATTTTATACATTCACAGGATTATATGAAATATATATTAGTTACAAATGATTTTAATATAATGAACCTTTCACCCAAATCAAGAACCAATACCCTACTTCCAGCGATGTGCGTGTGCCATAGGATCCTCCCTGACCCTGTCCCCTGCTTCCCCGGAGAAACAGACAGTGTTACTTTTTTGTGTTTATCATTCCACTGCTTTTTAAAAAAAACATGCAATCACAGTAGTATGTATGCACACACTGTTTTGTTTACTTGTAACTTGTTTATGAGCTCTATACAAATGGCATCATGTTTTTGGTGTATTTTTCTGGGAATTCTGTTTTTCAGAAAACATTCTATTTCCAAGATTCTTCCACGTGGTTTTGTGTTGTTGTTAGAACTATTTATTATGATTAGAAACTCTTAGAAACCCCAGGAAAAACTAAAACAGATCCAAGGAAGGAAACACAATCCTAATTATCACTAGCTCTGCATGAATGACATTTCCAGGAGGCTTAGCACCCCCTCTCCCATGCCTCAGAACGTGCCTCAGAGTTACTCCAACCTGTGGCTGATGCAGCTAGAGAGTTTGTTTGCAGACTCCCTACCTGTCATTAGTTTGTGGGTCAGCTTCCAGATTCAGGTGTTCCTGACCATGGCTGAGTGTCTTAGGGATGGCACTTGTCTCTGGCAGGGCTGAAGAGTGTTTGGACTCGAGACTGAGAAGTCTCCTCTCTAATGGCCAAAGGTAAATAGTGTCTCACTATGTGGACCACAGGAGAGGAGAAGGTTGGTCTGCAGAGGGAGAGCAAGATGTTCAAGGAGAAGCAAGACCAGAGTCAGAGTGGTAGGGCCTGAATGTTTGTGTCCCCCCAAATCCAGTGTTGGAAAACACCCCCCCCCAAGTTGATAGTATCAGAATGTAAGTGTTTGGGAGGTGATTAGGTCAGGGTGGAGCCCTCCTGGATGGGATTAGTGCCCCAATAAAACAGATCTAATCTGTGGGGTTAGATCCCGCAGAGCTCCCTAGCCCCACGTGAAGACACTCAGCAAAAACTCTGTGACTTGGAAGTGGGGCCTCACCCAGCCATGCTGACCACGACAGCACCATGATCGTGGACTGCTAGTGTGTGAATTTCTGACTCCTACCATTCCTGAGGTTCGGCTCTGCACATGACCTCAGGATTCATGACTGACTCCCCTTTTACTTAAATTAATTTAGGTTCTCTTTTATCATCTGTAGCCACTAATATTCGAGGGTGTCTGCCAAAAACCTCTGTTTTTGTTCCATCTCCATTTGCTAGTGAGAGAGCACAAAAACAATTAAAATGACAATTTAACAATAACAACCACCACTTTCTGGGAATTTAATGTGAACCAATGAGTCCTTTTTATTCATGATCTCATTCAACATTCAATCTAAGTCTGAGACAACTATTGCCGTCCCTGTGTTAAAGATGAGTGAACTGAGCCACAAAGAAGCTTATATGACTCATCCAGGTTCACAAGGTTATTAAGAGGAAAGCTCATTATTCACACCTCTGCCTTTTGAACCCTAAAGCCTGTGTGCCTAACCACATGCATCATTGTCTCCACAAAGTAAGCCAATCCGGTGGGATTCAAATTTATATCCCACATCTGAAAGGCTTGCACCTCCTGGTAATTCCAGGGGCTAACCGAGGTCTGGAAGCTACTATGATCGGCCTGCCATAGGAGACTCAGATTTCTTTTCCTGTAATTTAAAAGGGAGATTAGGAAAATCTCAGGCTGCATGATATCCACATACCCTGTCCTTATCCTATGTCCCCCCCCCTTCTGAGGCTGAGCCAAAAACACCTAAAAAAGAAAGAAGAGGGAGGGGAATGGCAACTGTTGACTGGAAGTGAGTGGTCGTGAGAGGGTGGTGAAGGGGTTGGGGGAAGTAGTGAGAAGGCTAGTTACACCTCTGCAAACACGTGCAAGTGTTTTCCTGGGGAGAGACTTCTTCTCCCTTCTCCTGCTCCATCAGTGAGTATTTGGGGTTAGTGTTAGGGCAGACGAAATAGAGAAAAGGAGACTCTCAGACACCACTGCTCTTTGGTGAAGGGAGGAGTAAGAGCCACAGTTCTGAGTTGGGACCTGAGGAGCAGGTGGTTGAGGAGTTGGAGCTGAAGCTGTGGGCACCTCCCCCACTTGCCTGCCCCGCTCCCCAATATTCCATGGCAGTTAGGGGCCCTGTCCTGCTGAGAGGGTGTTTTTTTCCAGATCTCAGGCCCTGGGGGTGGGGGGCAACTGCTCTGCCTGATGAACATGTTTAGAAGATGAGGGACAAGTAGGCCTGGGAAGGGAAGGGGAGATGGGGTGGGGGATAAAAAGGGATAAAGAGGATGCTCAAGATGGGGACAGGGGACATTAGGGGTGAGTTCCCTGGATCAGGAGGAGGAAGCGCTAGAAGCCTGGAAAGGGAGGGGAGGGTTGGAAAGGCAAATGGGACAGTGATGAACCTGGGACAAGAAGAGGGGGTGCAGAACTTTTCCTTTGCCCCCCAACAGAAACAGGCAGTCGCCTATGATGTACAACTGGGACTCTCCTTTGGCCCTCAGATGAAAATTAAACACGCTTCCCAGTGGAGAGGGCCGAAGCTGGCCTCAGGGCTCAGCCTGATTGCCTTCATCCTGCTGCTGATCATGGCCTTCTCCACAAAATGGCTGTACCCCTCTTCAAGCCGCTTCTACCAGCGCTGGCCCACAAATGTTACTCGTAGAATCTACACATCGGCTGTTATCATGTCCATGGGACTCCTTCAGATCTGCAGATCCAAGAAATGTCCCATCTCAGAGAGCAGGAAAGGTGAGACCCTCTAACCCTGGCCTCCAGCCTGAGTTCACCCCTGCATTTATACCCTGGTGTTCTTGTCCCCTCCTTCTGGTCATCCCCACTGCTTTGGCTGGTAAGATGACTCCACTGGCACCAAGACTGGCACAAAGGCTCATTTTGCTCTCCCAGCCTGGCCAATTGAAAGTGTTACTGCTTTGAAAAGGCTTGCAGTCAAGTCTGCTTATAAAAATGTGGTGAGGGCCCTGGCCTCTTAGCGCAAGTGAATCACCCGTTAATCTCATAACTGCATTTCCTTTCTCTAGGCTTCCATAGCAGAGCTCTGGGAGGAGTTCCCAGAGTGCTCTCCCCCAGGCCCTGGTCACAGCCATTTTTCTTCCTTTTGGTATTTTAGGCTTTGCTTTTCAGGGCCATCTATGGGTTTCCACATGTGGTCTTCCTCCCCTTTCCTTCCTGGCTTCTTGCAGCTGCTTCATTGTCCATCTTGTTAATGTCACATCCTGCTGGCCTCTCGCTTTCCAGGTTTGGGCCTCCTTTCTCAGAGCTGTGGAAACCAGAGGCTTTGACCCTCACCCCCTACTCATTTCCATTTCTTCATTCATATTAACATTTAAAAAATTTTTACATAGCTTTTATTTTCTTCCATTATGAAAGCAATGCATTTAAAAATATTTTTTTAATCTATTTTCAGAGAGAGGGGAAGGGAGGGAGAAAGAGAGGGAGAGAACCATTGATGTACGAGAGAAACATCAATCAATTGCTTCTCCCACTCCCCCAACTGGAGCCCTGGCCCAAAACCGAGGCATGTGCCCTAATGGGGAACTGAACCTACAATCCTTCAGTTCACAGGCTAGTGCTCAATCCACTGAGCCCACACCAGCCAGGGAAATACACTGTTATTGCAATATATTTCAGGAAACAAAAGCTATCATTTATCACACACTTATTTTATTTGCTCATTTTAATCCTCAATCAACTCTGATGGGGCATTTATCTTAATTTTACAGATGAGAACATTGAGACTCAGATTAAGTGCCTTGCCCAGGGTCGTAAAGATGTTAGGTTGGACCACATGAAATGGCCGACATTTGACTGTGTTTCATCTATAAAAAGGAGCAATTCATCTGGATTAACCTAATAATGGCATGTTTACAATTGTATAACTCAGGTGTGTCTTTCTCCAAAATTCATGTGAGCACCTAACTTGCTTTGTAGTGCTATTCAAAGACAGCCACTAGCAGTGTGTTGAGCACTCAGTGTTTTCCAGACTTAAAAAAAAAATTGAACAAATTTTAAATGACTTACACAGTTGTATTCATTCTTCATAAACAATTTTTTATATTTTAAATTATTTTATTATTTAATTTATATTATTTTAAAATTTATCTTTACAATATATAGTAAACTTTTCCTTAAGTGACTATAGTATTCAACTTAATAAATTTATCACCTCTTACTTGACTCTTTTATTTTTCTATTCCTGGCAAATTTATTTCTAACTTCATATTTGAGAATGATGAAAGGAACAGAATTTATTAATCATAAAGTTTTCTCTGTGTTTAATACTAATTCTTTGGTATAGATTTCCTAAAGTGGGTTTACTGGATCAAATTGTTGGTGGTGAAAATGTCCCAGGTGTTAGGCCAGTTGAGTCAGACTGGACCTTGGTACTTGAGTTCTGGCTAGGAAAGAATTCAGAGTCAAGACTCAAACTATGAGAGAAAGTTTATTCAGAAAGTCACAGAGGTAGAAGTGAGCCATAGAAGAAATGGCCTCAGGAAGTTACAGAGGCAGAAGAAGGGCCCTTGGTGCTTAGGAGAAAGAGAGAGGCAAGGAAAAAAAACATGGGGGAAGGGTGTGTGGAAAGGTATGGGTGGGCTCCATAGAGAGAGCCTTGCTGGGTCCTAGGCTTGATGGTCTTTATCTGGAAGTCTCAGGGAGAATCCCAATAGAATATTCATCAACTTTCCAGGTGTGTCCTTTCAGGGCTGTGGTCTCTACTGATTGGTTGGTGCCAGAGCAGGAAGTCATTAGTCAGTGCAGCTGGTCCTGGTGTTGGTGTCAGCCAGGTTGCTTGTCTGGTTTTGCTGCATTTCTGGGCTTGGAGCTGAAACACAACTGAGATGTAGATGTACTTGATGTGGGTCAGAACCTCGCTGTGCTGGGGGTTTAAGGGCTACTCTCCAGCCTCCTTGTTCTTCCCCCTCTAAGTGGGGGGGCATCTAACCCACATAATTAGCAACATGCCAGGGGAGGAAAGGTTAGGGGAGGGTCCAGACCACTGACCAGTGATTGCTAGGGGAGGGAAGGTTACCCTGGAGGTGAAGTCCCTGTTTTCCCAGTTTTGCCTGTTGCTAGGCATCCAGGGCTTTCTGCCTTGGTGACCTTCTGACCTGGCCCATCATCCTTGCTCTGCTCTTGTCTAACTGCCTACTATAAAAATAGTATAAATATTTTAAAGCCCTTAATAACATTTCCTATGTTGCTTTAAAAAAGTCTGATAGCAATTTATGCTTCCACTAATACTGTATGAGAAGGCTTGTTTCCTTGCACTTTTGCCAGCAATGACTGTTAACTTTATATATATTTAAATTAAATATATATATTTTTAAAGATTTTATTTATTTATCTTTAGAGGGGAAGGGAAGGAGAGAGTGAGAGAAATATCAGTGTATGGTTGCCTCTTGTGTGTCCCCTGCTGGGAACTGGCCTGCAACCCAGGCATGTCCTGCCTGGGAATCAAACCACGATCCTCTGGTTCGCAGGCCTGCGCTCAATCCACTGAGCTACACCAGTCAGGGCTGAAATATATAATTTTTTAATTAAAAAAAAATCACACAGCCCTGATCAGTGTAGCTCTGTTAGGCATTGTCCCGTGAAGCTAAATGTCACCAGTTCTATTCCCAGTCAGGGGACATGCCTGGGTTCCAGGTTCGGTCCCTGGTCGGGCGCATACATGAGGCAATCTATCAATGTTGCTTTCTCACATCTATGTTTCTCTCCCTCTTTCTCCCTCCCTTCCCCTCTCTCTAAAAATAAATAAATAAAATCCTTAAAAAATAAAATAAAATACTTCCGCCAAGATGGAGGCATAGGTGGAAACACTGTGCCTTCTCCCACAACCAAGTTTGAATACAACAAAGGTTTGGAGAAACAAAGACACAACCAAACGACAGAAAATTGAATTATACGGAAGTCCGACTACATCTAACCGTTCAACGACGGTAAGAGGGGCGGAGCCAGCAGCGAGCAGGGTCGGGCAGGACAGGGCCCCCGACCCAGGCGCGCAGGCAGACGGGAACCAGTTGGGGTGCGGGGCAGACCGCGGGCGCATATTCGCGCACAGTGAGACAGACCACGCAGGCCCCAGGGGGCGAGGGCTGACGGCGGTGGCACACTCGCGTGCAGTGGGACGAAACGCGTGGGCCCGGTGACGGCAGCAACTGCGGCACCGGTGAGGGCCGTGGCGGCAGGCGGCGGACAGGACGCCATAGTCCCTCTTTGACCCCGCCCCCACATACAGCGTCACAACCCAGCGACTTAGTTGCCCTGCTATGGTGAACACCTAGGGCTCCGATCCTGCTACGGAACAGGCACGAACAGCCCAAAAGATGGCGCAAGAAGAACTCAAAGTCCCAGAGCCAACCACTAACTCTAAGCGACTGACAAATTGCCGGCCTCTCAGAAGCACAGTTCAAGACACTATTTATCAGGATGCTCACAGAACTGGTAGATTATAGTCACAAATTAGAGGAACAAAGTCACAAATTAGAGGAACATATGAAGGCTAAACTAATTGAAATGAAGGGAGATGCACAGGAAACCAATAGTGATGGAAAGGAAACTGGGACTCAAATCAATGGAATGGACCAGAAGGAAGAACAAAACATCCCACCAGAAAGGAATGAAGAAATGAGAATTCAAAAAAATGAGGAGAGGCTTAGGAACCTCCAGGACATCTTTAAACGTTCCAACATCCGAATTATAGGGGTACCAGAAGGGGGAAAGAAACAGCCACGAGTGGAAAACGTATTTGAACAAATAATAAAGGAGAACTTCCCCAGTCTGGCAAAGGAAATAGACTTCCAGGAAATCCAGGAAGCTCAGAGAGTGCCAAAGAAGTTGGACCCAAGAAGGAACACACCAAGGCACATCATAATTACATTAGCCAAGACCAAAATGAAGGAGAGAATCCTAGAAGCAGCAAGGGATAAGGGGACAGTCACCTACAAAGGAGTACCCATCAGACTGTCAGCGGATTTCTCAAAAGAGACCTTACAGGCAAGAAGGGGCTGGAAAGAAGTATTCCAAGTCATGAAATCCAAAGACCTACAGCCAAGATTGCTTTATCCAGCAAAACTTTCATTTAGAATGGAAGGACAGATAAAGTGCTTCTCAGATAAGGTCAAGTTCAAGGAGTTCATCATCACCAAGCCCTTATTATATGAAATGCTAAAGGGACTTATATAAGAAAAAGAAGATGAAAAATATGAACAGTGAAAGGACAGCAAACACACAGTTATTAACAACCACACCTAAAACAAAAGCAAACCAAGAAGACAGCTAGATCAGGAGTGGAACCATAGAAATGAAGAACACATGGAGGGTTAGAAACAGGGGGGTGGGAGGGGGAGAAGAGGGGAGAAGGCACAGAAAATAGCATAGATGGTAGGCAGAAAATAGATAGGGGGGAGGGCGAGAATAGTGGGGGAAATATAGAATCCAAAGAACTTGAGACACGTGGTTATAAACTAAGGGGGGGAGAATGGTGGGGGAGGGAGGGTGTGGGTGGAGGGGATTGAAGCGGGGGAATAGAACAACTGTAATGGTATAATCAATAAAATATATTAAAAAAATAAAAATAAAATAAAATAAAAAACATTATGTAGTTATTGTGGGAAATGCAGAAAGTTTAAGAAAAAATAAAAATCACCTAAAATTTCCCCACACAGATATAATCACAATTGACATCATAATGGATATAATTCCAGTCTTTCATGCATATATATATATACATAAAATAAATACACATAAATAAATACATAATTTTATTTTATTTTTATCTTTTTTTGAATTTATTGGGGTGCCATTGGTTAATAAAATTATATAGGTTTGGGGCATACGATTCAATTATTGTTTATTTTTATTTTAATAAATATATATTTTTAAAAATCAGAATCATTCTATATGCCCTATGTTGCAAATTACACTTTTCAGTTGTGAGTATTTGCTCATATCATTAAATAATTATTCTAGAATGTCACCTATGTTTAATATTTATTTGATCAGGTAGTATATAGAGTCAAAATTCAAAAATACAGATCCACATAGTGAAGTGAGTCCCCAGGCTCTGACTTTCAGGCTGCCTCACAGGGTCTCCTTTATTCCTAGAGACACTATCTGGAGACAATCTTCTGTCACATCATCATTTTTAATTAACACATAATAATCCAATGTATGGGTACACTATAATTTACTTAACAAATCTCTTGTTGGACATATTCATATCTCTTCAGAGAAGATCTATACATATTTTGGTGCAGATCTTGGATTACTTCCTTAATGTAAATTCCAAAAAGAAGCATTTACAGTTTTCTGTTTTACTTTGTTTTTGTTTTTGTGCTGTATCACTCATCAGAAAATGCTGCCCACTAACAGGGTGTGAAAGCACCTCTTTTTTTTCTAAATGCTTTCCTACACTAGATATAATTACTTTTGTTTTGATCTTTGCTAATTTAATAGATTTGAAAAGTCACTGTGAATTTACAATTCTTTTGTTGAGCTTCATGTATTTATTGGACATTCAGATTTCTTCTTTTGAGAATTGCAGTTCAATTTCTCTGCCTATTTTTTCTATTGAGGAATTTGTTGTTTTTTTAAAGATTGTATTTATTTCTTTATTTTTAGAGAGAGGGGAAGGAAAGGAGAAAGAAAGGGAGAGAAACATCAATGTGTGGTTGCCTCTTGCATGTCCCCCACTGGGGACCCAGCCCGCAACCCAGGCATGTGCCCTGACTGGGAATCAAACCAAAGACCTCTTGGTTCACAGGCCGGTGCTCAATCCACTGAGCCACACCAGCCTGGGCAAGGAATTTGTTTTTATATGGTTAGGATTATCAAACAATCTCCATCAATAACCACTGCCTGTTTAATAAATGAAAGTGGTATTTTGCCCTGGCTGGTGTAGCCCAGTGGATTGAGCACGGGCCTGTGAACCAGAGGATCGAGGTTCGATTCCAGGTCAGGGCACATGCCTGGGTTGCAGGCCATTTCCCAGCAGGGGATGCAGTTCCTGGCAGGGGGCACACGAGAGGCAACCATACATTGATATTTCTCTCCCTCTTCCCTTCCCCTCTAAAGATAAATAAATAAAATCTAAAAAAAAAAGAAAGAGGTATTTTATTGTTATCTCAAATGTGCATTTCTTTGGTTATTAATGGGCTTGAAATTTTCTCATACTTGTTCATTTGATTCACTTTGTCTATTGTTAGTCCTTAGTTTATCCCGTTTTCTCCTTTTTCCCAGATGGTTTTAAGCTGTGGACTAATCGCCCAGTCTTTGGGATGGCCAAGATAACCTTCAGGCTGGCCCTGGTGCTGGGCTTCATCCTCACCATTTGGTTGCACCTGCTGTACATACCTGGTCTGCAGAGAGTGCCCTACTCTAGCTGGATTGGGATTTTCATGAGCTTCTGTGAAGGTGCCCCCTAGCTCTGGAAAAGGTCCTTAGTTTATCCCAATCCACGTTTTCCTAGGAGCTTCTCTCTCTTCCTTTCTTTGGGAGTGAGGTAACAGTTTTGTGGGTGGTGGCAGAACAGAACTGGTATTTGTTGACTGAAAACTGATTTCCATCATTTCGTGGTCACTGGAGAGGTAGAGGTGAGGGGTTGATTCCCATGAACCTCTGGGGCTGTGCACTGCATGTGTGATGGTGGGAATTGTGGGTTGCAGCTGTAGCTCAGCAGATGAGGAAAAGTCCCTGTGGGTGGACAAGACATCTCTGCTTCCTGTCTCCTAGTTGTCTTCATTTTCTCCACCCTCATGTTGTTTCCTGTTAACGTCTGGATTTTCGAGTTGAAGAGAAATTTATCGATCCCCATTGGGTGGAGCTATTTCATTGGCTGGGTGGTGTTCCTCCTATATGTCACCTGTGGTGAGTGGTCTGGAGGGGCCTGGGAAGGAGGAGGCGGGGGATGGAAGGGACGTGGGTGGGTCAGAGCAGAGAAGGTTTGGAGAGAGGGTGGGAGGTTTTTAGGGACTTCTTTCTGGCCTCACACTGCTTGCCACTTTCTTTCCATGCTCTGACTTTCACCTCCCCCATCCTCTTATCTTTTCCCAGCGGTTCTCTGCTACTTCGACAATAAAAATCTCTGGAGTCTGATTCTGAGCCATCCCTCTGGCACCGTATCCTAGAACAGCAGTACCAGATCAGTTTCTCTGAATGAATGGTCTCAAGCATCTTTGTCACCCAGGAAGAAGTCCTGGATCCTGAGCAAGAGAAGGGGCCTCTGTAACCTTTTCTGAACTCCAGGCACCAAGTTCTGTCCATTTATCTGAATCGCCCTCCTCATTCTTCCCTACAACCCTTAAGTTATTTGGCCCTTCTCAATGCAAATAATTAAACAGGGAGGATTTTAGGCCTGTTTTGCACCCTCTTTCTTTGTCTCTATTTTGCCTACAGTTTTGGGTTATGTGGAATAAATTGTCTCCTGTTTATCATGTCTGGCAGTTGTTGAGACAAGACAACTTGAAGAAGGAGAGGAAGAGAGAAAGAACAAATTTGTTTTCGAGTTCTTTCTACCTAGGAGCCTTTTGGCACCCTTTGGTCCCCAAACCTTCCCAGCCTCTCCTACAGTATACTTGTACACAAGCAAATACCTCTCGAGAACTAAGCCTCTTCAAACTTTATTTTCTCCGTCCCAATATTTGTTAGTTAGTAGGTAGGGAGGAATGATCAGGAGAGAGATATCACTTATGAATTTGTTGACATAATTATTCATGGTGAAGAACTCGAGAGAAAAATAGCCCTTGGGTAAGAGGTGGGTTAAACAATGAGAACACTACAGGGGGCATGGTTCTACCCAAAACTTAGCAGTTTCAAATAATAAACATTTATTATCTCGCATAGTTTCTGGGATCAGGAACCTGGAAGCAGCTTGCTTAGCTGAGTGATTCTTGCTCAGAGTCTCTCATGAGGTTATAGTAGAGATGTCAGCTGGGGCTGCAGTCATCCAAAAGGTTATATGAGTCCGGACGATCTTCTTCCAATGTGATTCACTCACGTGGCTTTGGGCAGGAAACCTCAGTTCCTTGCCACAGGGCCTCTACACGGGCTGCTTGAGAGTTCAGAGCCAACTTTCCCTGGAGTGAGTTGTCTAAGTGAATAAACTCCAGTGACTTTTATGACCTAGTCTTGGAAGAAACATGCTGTCACTTCCACGATATTTAATTTGTTAGGAGCAAGTCACTAAGTCCATCTGCCACTTAAAGGGAGGGGCAATAAGCTTTACCTCTCAAGGAGAATAATATCAAGAACTATCACAGTCTGCCTCTGGCCACAAATTATTACTTTCTTCCCACGTGAAAAACACACTCCTCTTTCCCAAGGGCCCAAAGTCTCCTCTTCTCTCATCAGTGAGCGGAAAGTTCAGAATCTTGCTGTGTTGTGAACTGGGGAGTGAGACCCCTTAGGGAGTCTTTAGCAATATTCCACCAAGGCTGTAGAAATTACACTCAGGGAAGCTTAGAGGATTTATTCACAGGTCCTAGAAGAGGGAGGTCTGGCATACAGGGGGCCACAGGGCAGAGTGCTGAGGGAGTAGGCTCAACCTAGCAGATGGGGAGTCAAGAGAGTGAGAACCCATGTGAGAGTGATTTTACCGGTCAGGGTGGGGTACACAAGCAAGAGGCATAAGCGAATTTTGTCGGCGTACTTGAATGTCAAGAGGTCACAGTCAGCAGATGGCAAGAAGGGAAACTGTTGCAGGAACCGGCCTTATCAGGTGCACCTGATCACCTTGTGGGGTGATCACAGCCTGTTTTAGGGGATGTTGAAACATCAGGAAATACATTTACCAAATATACAATACACTTGCTGCCTGTTATGGGCTGAATTGTGTCTCCCCCACCCAAATTCATATGTTGAAGCCCTAATCTCCAATACCCCAGAATGTGACTGTATTTGTGGTAATTAAGTTAGAATGAGGCGGTGAGGGTGGGCTCTAGTCCAATCTGACTGATACCCTTTATAAGAAGTGGGTATGAGGAACACAAAGAGACACCAGGGATGTGTGTGCACCGAGGAAAGACCATGTGAGGACACAATGAAAAGGTGGCCATCTGTAAACCAAGTAGGGAGGTCTCAGAAGAAACCAAACCTCTCTACACCTTGATCTTGGACTTCTAGCCTCCAGAACTGTGAGAAAATAAATTTCTGTTGCTTAAACCACCCAGTCTGTGGTATTTTGTATGGCAGCCAGAGCAAACTAATATACCATCTAAATTAGACCCAGGCGCAGATGAGACTCTGTGGATATAATTTCTTACATACAACTCCTCTCAGTCTGTGTGACTGAGACCTAAAGAGACAAGTCTCCTCTCCTGTGACCTAAAGAGACAAGTCATCATTGTCTGCATATCAATACAACAGCGGGAAAGTCAAAAGATAACCATTGTAGACATTGCTGATTAAAAAGGGGGGAACTGAGAGGCACACGCGAGTCACCGGTCCATAGCAGTTCTCACATCCAGTGGGGGAAGTGTTGACATTTCCTTCATTAGGACTCAGTTTGATTTCTGTCCAGGAATGAGTCTCTGTGAATAATTTTTTTAAAGGTATAATTAAAAATACCATAAAATTTACCATTTTAAGTGCACAATTCAGGGGTTTTAGTATATTTCCTAACTATACTGCAACCATGGCTGCTATGCAATTTTCAGAATGTTTTCATCATTCTAATCACTTCCTATTCCCTTCAACCTCTGGCAACTACTAATTTACTTTTTCTTTCCTTGAATTTGCCTGTTCTCGACTTGTCATGTAAATAGAACTATACAATATGTGGCCTTTTGTGTGTCTGGCTTCTTTTGATTAGCACAAGGATTCCATGGTACAGTCACATTATAAAATGTATCAGTGCTTCATTTCTTTTTAATTTTTTTCCAGGTTTACACTTTATTGTACCAATTGAGTATCACGTGATGAGTTGACATTAGCTTCTCTGGGCATAGGAAGTTAACAGATAAGGTACAGTTTAGAGTCCTTTTTTGTTGCTTTCACAACCGGATTGTTTTAGACCTTAACTTGAAGTATGAAGCCAGTGAACAATGCTTCCATGTGTGGCCAGTACATAATTCATTCTACCGTGGGAGTGTAAGAGTTGAGATATTTTCTGATACCAGGGAATTGGAACTGGGCATCAGTTTCTGGACCTGCTGTGATTTCAAAAAGCATGAATTCTACAGGCAGTGTTCTTAAATGTACGGAGCTGCCCGTCGGTCCCCATCCCTTTCAATGGCTGGATAATATGTGGTATGGATATGCCATATTTTGTATATCTGTTTGTAAATTGATGGACATTTTAGTTGTTTCTACCTTTTGGCTATTAAGAATAATGTTGCCGTGAACAAGTTTTCATACAAAAGTTTTCAGTTCTTTAGAGTATATAACTAGGAGTGGAATTACTGGCTCGCATGTTAACTCTATCTTTAACTTCTTGAGGAACTGCCAGACTGTTTTTCTTTCTTTTTAAAGATTTTATTTATTTATGTATTTTTAGAGAGAGAGGAAGGGAGGGAAAAAGAGAGGGAGAGAAACATCAATGTGTGGTTGGCTCTTGCATGCTCCCTACTGGGCGTCTGGCCTGAAATCCCTGGCATGTGCCTTGACTGGGAATCGAACCTGTGACCCTCTGGTTTATAGGCCGGTGCTCAATCCATTGAACCACACCAGCCAGGGATCCAAACTGCCTTTCAAAGCAGCTGTCCCATTTTACATTCCCATTAGTAATGCAGGAGGATTCCAGTTTCTCTACATTCTTGCTACACATGTTACTGTCCATTTTTAAACTCTATATGTCTTAATAAATGTGAAGTCATATCTCACAGTGGTTTTGATTTGCATTTTCCTGATGCGTTTTCCCAAGATGTAATCTCATGTGCTTATTGACAATCTGTACATTCTCCATGGCTCTTCTTGCTATGCTTTTGGTTCTATCTTCTAAATATCCTTATTTTCTGTGAAAGGCAGCCCATTTTTATAGCCATGCAGCCTACTTCCCTCAGTCTACTTCCTGCCAGTAGGATTTTGGGGTCCAAAGGGCTCTTTTCCTTTTGTGCCATCTCTACAATTTTCAGGCTAAGCTGGTGGTGTCTCCACCAACACAATTCTGTCACTTTGTAGTCTCCTGTGAATCTTATTGAGATTCACTTCATTAGAAAAAATGGCTTCTCGGCAGAAAAATATAGTTAGTAGTAGGAGAGCATCTTAGCTGGTTAGTTCTGGCTCAGCATCTCTCACGAAGCTGTATTCAAAGTGTTGGCTGGAGCTGCGCTTCTCTGAAGGCTTGATGAGGGCTGGAGTCTCTCCTGCCCAAACGACTCACCCTAAATTTATAGACATGTTGACAAAGGACTGTCCAGCATTTGGTCATTCTTGTGACATAGCAACCAAAAGCAAGCAATCTGTGAGAAAGGAAGGAGGATGCTGAAATGACTTTTATGGTCTAGTCTCAAAGTCACATGCTGTTACTTCCACCAGATGTTTGTTAGAAATGAGTCACTAAGTCCCGCTCACATTCAAGAGGAAGGTAATTAAACTCCAACTTTTATTTATTGATTTTAGAGAGAGAGAGGAAGAGAGAGAGAGAGATCATGTTGTTCCACTTATTTATGTGTTCATCGGTTGATTCTTGTACAGCATATGTGCCCTGAACAGGGATCCAACTTGCAACGTTGGTGCATCAGGATGATGCTCTGAGCTACCTGGCCAGGGCTCAGCTCCATCCCTTGCAGGGGAAGCATTAACACATTTGTGAACATATTACCATTACACTTAAGTACAAGAAATATTTTGCAACAGGACAACATGATTGGACATGGCAAGTAACAAGGCTCTATTTCAGTGCATGGACATTGCCACTTATTTGCTGGCTCTTCTGGTTGGCTTGGGGTAGCCCCTATACCACAGTTCTTCCAGTTCTTGCCAAATTTCCCTTCAACCCCTCTAACTCCTGGGTGAATTTTATGTTCAATTCACTGGTGATTAAATGCTCCCTCTAGGGATTGTATTCCCTCTGCTACAGTAACAGGTAGCATTCAAGACAGTGGCTGACCCGTTACCCTGGGTGCTGGGATGAGGAGGCCTGGGGTCCAGGGGTCCATAGCTGATCACATAGTGCTATGGACTGAATTGTGTCTCATGCACACATACCCCACAAATTGCTATGTTGAAGCCCTAATTGTGTGGCTTTTTGCAAGTAAGTAAGGTTTAATGAGGTCATAAGACTGAGGCTCTGGTCCAATAGGATTAGTGTCTTTATAAGAAGAGACACCCGAGGGCTTGTTCTCTTCTTCCTCTTTGTGCACATGCACCAAGGGAAGGTCCTGTGAGGACATAGAGAGAAGGTGGCTGTCTTCAAGCCAGCTCTCACCAAAACCTAATTGGCTGGCATTTGGTCTTGCATTTCTAGCCTCCAGAGTTTTGAGAAAATAAATTTCTGTACTTTAAGCCACCCAGTCAATGAAATTTTGTTACAGAAGCCCAGGCAGACTAAGACACCTAGTGTGGGTGAGAATTTAGCTTAGTTTTTACAAGCTACTGTAATTTTAGGGTTCTTTATTACTTCAGTATAACTGAGAGTTATAACTTAGAGAGTTTAACTCAGAATAACTTGTTGACATCATTCCTTTGGGGATTGCCTAATGAAAAAAGAGAAAGACAGTGAACCGAAAGCTGTTTGGTCTTGTAAAGACAACTCCAATACTTACATAGCTGGGATTTAAGGACCTTTGTTTGAATGACAATCAGATAGCAAGACTTGAAGAAGCTGGTAGCATTTTGCAAGAGATAACAATAAATTTATAAAGTTTGGGTAGTTAAAGAAACTTATAAATAATATTTACAGAAAAGAAATGGAAAGATTGTGATATCCAGCACAGGTATATGTTTGACATTTGTGTCCTGTTTACTCAATACAGATTAGATTTATATTCTTTATATCTTTGACCTAAGTCTTAAAGAACTCTTCAGTTTTAGTTTTATTACAGTTTTCTAAACTGACTTACTGGTCATCATGATCATTTTCATAGCATCAGAGTAAATAAACTTTTATCTTTTTTTTTTTAAGATTTTATTTGTTTATTTATCTCTAGAGGGAAAGGAGAGAGGGAGAGAAACATCAATGTATGGTTGCCTTTTGTGCATCCCCTGCTGGTAGTTAGCCTGCAAGGAACTGGCCTGCAACCCAGGCATGTGCCCTGACTGGGAATGGAACCGTGATCCTCTGGTTCGCAGGCCCGCGCTCAATCCACTGAGCTACGCCAGCCAGGGCTAATAAACTTTTATCTTAAAAACACTTATTTTTTTCTTACCTGCCAGGGCTGCTGGTTAAACTTACAGTCTCTGTCTGTAAGCAAGATCAGCAGACAGCACTGAAACAGAAACAGCAAAAGGGGAGGATGAGCTAAGTGCCCCAAGAGAACGGGAAGAAAGGCCACAGAGTTGGAGAAAATATTTACAGTAAACACAAAATACTTATACCTAATAAAGGATTGTTATCCAAAGTGTACAAATAGTTCTTAAAATATGACAGTAAGAAAATGAACAGCCTAATTTAAAAATAGGCAAAAGATCTGAATAGATACCTCACCAAATATGTTATAGATGGCAAATGAACATATGAAAGGATGCCCAATATCAGATCATTAAGCAATTGTAAATTAAACAAAGAAATACTGTGTACTCATTAAAATGGCTAAAATTCAAAGCAACATCAAATACTAGCAATAATGTGAAACAATAGAAACTCTCATTCATTGTTGGTGGAGATGCCAAATGGTACGGCCACTTTGGAAGATAGTTCAGCAGTTTCTTTTTTTTTTAAATATATTTTATTGATTATACCATTACAGTTGTTCTATTCCCCCCCTTCAATCCCCTCCACCCGTACCCTCCCTCCCCCACCATTCTCCTCCCCTTAGTTTATAACCACGTGTCTCAAGTTCTTTGGATTCTATATTTCCCCCACTATTCTCGCCCTCCCCCTATCTATTTCCTACCTACCATCTATGCTATTTTCTGTGCCTTCTCCCCTCTTCTCCCCCTCCCACCCCCCTGTTTCTAACCCTCCATGTGTTCTTCATTTCTATGGTTCCACTCCTGATCTAGCTGTCCTCTTGGTTTGCTTTTGTTTTAGGTGTGGTTGTTAATAACTGTGAGTTTGCTGTCCTTTCACTGTTCATATTTTTCATCTTCTTTTTCTTATATAAGTCCCTTTAGCATTTCATATAATAAGGGCTTGGTGATGATGAACTCCTTGAACTTGACCTTATCTGAGAAGCACTTTATCTGTCCTTCCATTCTAAATGAAAGTTTTGCTGGATAAAGCAATCTTGGCTGTAGGTCTTTGGATTTCATGACTTGGAATACTTCTTTCCAGCCCCTTCTTGCCTGTAAGGTCTCTTTTGAGAAATCCGCTGACAGTCTGATGGGTACTCCTTTGTAGGTGACTGTCCCCTTATCCCTTGATGCTTCTAGGATTCTCTCCTTCATTTTGGTCTTGGCTAATGTAATTATGATGTGCCTTGGTGTGTTCCTTCTTGGGTCCAACTTCTTTGGCACTCTCTGAGCTTCCTGGATTTCCTGGAAGTCTATTTCCTTTGCCAGACTGGGGAAGTTCTCCTTTATTATTTGTTCAAATACGTTTTCCACTCGTGGCTGTTTCTTTCCCCCTTCTGGTACCCCTATAATTCGGATGTTGGAACGTTTAAAGATGTCCTGGAGGTTCCTAAGCCTCTCCTCATTTTTTTGAATTCTCATTTCTTCATTCCTTTCTGGTGGGATGTTTTGTTCTTCCTTCTGGTCCATTCCATTGATTTGAGTCCCCGTTTCCTTTCCATCACTATTGGTTTCCTGTGCATCTCCCTTCATTTCAATCAGTCCAGCCCTCACACGTTCCTCTAATTTGTAACTTTGTTCCTCTAATTTGTGACTATAATCAACCAGTTCTGTGAGCATCCTGAGAAATAGTGTCCTGAATTGTGCTTCTGAGAGGCTGGCAATTTCTCGGTCGCTTAGAGTTATTGGCTCTGGGACTTTGAGTTCTTCTTGTGCCATCTTTTGGGCTGGTCGTGCCTGTTCCATAGCAGGATCAGAGCCCTAAAGTGTTCACTAGAACAGGGCAACTCAGTCGCTGGGTTGTGACACTGTATGTGGGTGCGGGGTCAAAGAGGGACTATGGCGTCCTGTCCGCCGCCTGCCGCCACGGCCCTCACCGGTGCCACAGTTGCTGCCGTCACCGGGCCCACGCGTTTCGTCCCACTGCACGCGAGTGTGCCACCGCCGTCAGCCCTCGCCCCCTGGGGCCTGCGTGGTCTGTCTCACTGTGCGCGAATATGCGCCCGCGGTCTGCCCCGCACCCCAACTGGTTCCTGTCTGCCTGCGCGCCTGGGTCGGGAGCCCTGTCCTTCCTGACCCTGCTAGCTGCTGGCTCCGCCCCTCTTACCGTCCCCGTTGAACGGTTAGATGTAGCTGGACTTCCGTATAATTCAATTTTCTGTCGTTTGGTTGTGTCTTTGTTTCTCCAAACCTTTGTTGTATTCAAACTTGGTTGTGGGAGAAGGCACAGTGTTTCCACCTATGCCTCCATCTTGGCGGAAGTCCAGTTTCTTACAAAATTGAACATACTGTTACCAAACAACCCAGGAATTATTCTCCTAGGTATTTACCCAAAGGAATTAAAAAGTTACACTCACACAAAACCCCACACATAGCTATAGCAGGTTTTTTCATAACTGTCAAAATTGGAAGCAACATAAATATTCTTCAATAGGCAAATGGATAAAATGTGGTACGTCCATGTAATGGAATATGCCATAAAAAGACCTGGAGGAAACTTAAAAGCATATCGCTAAGTGAGAGAAGCCAGTCTGAAAAGGCTATATCACTCTGGACATATACTATTCTGGAAAAGGCAAAACTATGGAGACCAGTAAAAAGATTATTGGTTGCCAGGCATTTGGAAGTAGTGAGGGAGGGATGAGTAGGTGGAGCACCGGGGATTTTTAGGACAGCGAAACTATTCTGTATAATATAATAATGATAGATACATGTCATTTTACATTGGTCAAACCCACAAAATTTACAACATCAAGAGTTAACTCTAATTAAAACTATGGACTTTGGGTGATTATGACGTATCTATATTGGTTCATTGATTATAACAAATGGCGCCAGCTGTGGATGGTGGGGTTGGCTGTGCACGCCTGCAGTGGGGTGGGGGTGTGCATAGGTGCAACCTCTGTACCTTGTGCTCATTCTCCTGTGAGCCTAAAACTGCTCTAAAAAATAAAGCTTGTTAATTAAAAAATGAAAAACCAAGTGCCAAGAGACTACAGAGTTTAATGTTTCACAATGGAGAAAACACCAAGCTTATAATTTTCTGCTTTCACAGAGCATTAGACAATTACAGGCTAAGAATCCCTGTTTTGCAACAAGGAGCGTCACTGAGGGATTCAACTAATGGGAAGGAAGAATAATTCTCAGTGTGGGACCACTGTTTGGGGTGGAGCCAGTCAGTGGGGTAGCAACTGCCCTTGGTATTTGTGAGAAACTGGGGCTCCATGTGTCTTTAGCTGAGCAGGGACTTGTCAGCCACCGTATTCTACTGAGTCCCTGGAATATTCTTATGTACAGAAAGGTAAACGGCATGGAACTGGGGGACTTTCAGCACCTTTTGAAATCTGCAACACAGAGTATGCCAGGGCGTAGACAAGTGATTCTTGCTTGCACGGAATCCCGTCCCCTGCAGGCTCAAGGCCAACCGCAAGCTGCTGCCCCGTTTTCCTGTGTCCACAGGCCTTCAGGCTGAAGGGACTGGTCACTGGAAGGCAAAGTTGTCTTTCCTCTTTGGTGTGACTATTTCAATTTTTTTCTTGACATAATTTCAGACTTATAGAAAAGTTTCAAGAACAGTACAAAGAATTCCTTTACACTTCACCCAGATTTTCCCAAATGTTAACATTACCACATTTGCTTATGTCCCTCCCTTCCTCCCTCCCTTTCTTTCTCTACACAGTTTTCCCTACCATCTGAGAATAAGTTGCAGACATGATACCCCTTTACCCCCAAGTACTTCAGTGTGTATTTCCTAAAAACAAGGTCATTTTCTTAACCACAGTATAATTTCCAAGATCAGGAAAGTAACATTGATACAATACTATAATCTTCAGAACACATTCAGGCATTTCCAATTGTCCCAATGATGCCCATTATACAAAAGAAAATCTTGGATCATGCATTGCATTCAGTTGTCATATCTTTCTCTCTCTTTCCCCCCCCTGCAGTACCAGATATATTTCATTAGTTATTCATTACAATATGAAAGGATTAGGAGGTGCTGGGCAAAGATCATGGTCAAGACTGTGGCGTCCACATTGACCTCTTCAGTGGTACTTGCAATGCCGCTCATGTTTGAACTCCTTGTAAGAACAGCAGCTGAAAAGCACGTAAGCTGCCAGCACTGGAGGAACCCCAGCAACACTCTCAAGGCTCCCTTTCTTCACACTGACGTATTTGTTGTAACACTGGTAGTAACTTCTCCGAAACATCCGGCAATGCATCAGTATCCAGCCTGGCAGCTCCCCTACTTTGACATCCATGAGTTTCTTCTTCAGTGGTAGGACTGACACCATCGCAGAATCTGGGGTGTCCCAGTCATCATGTCTGTTTAGCCTACTGTAACTAGAACAGTTTGTCTTTCTTGCATTTTATAACACTGACTTTTTGAAGAGTACTCCCTTAATCTGGGTTTATCTCTTGTTTCTTCATAATTACATTTAGGTAGTGCATTTTTGGTAGAAATAGCAGAGAGATGTTATGTTCTTCTCAGTGCATCATATCAGGAGGTCAACACTGGGGATGTGAATTTGACCACTGGGTTAAATCTGGTGTCTGCCAGATTTTTCTACTGAGGATCCTGCCAAGTCTATTTCTGTTGCAAGAAGTCCTCTAATAATACAAAGGAGGCAGCATAAAGAATGTTCACCAGTGAACTGCAAACAGTCCTTCAAAACTAGGCTTAAGGGATCTTTCTCACTGCACACCTCTCTAGAGACTCAGAAGACTTTGCTTTGTGCCCTATTTCAGCATTTTGCTTGTTGGTATTCCCAAAGAACTGGCACCATGCCTGGCACAGAGTTGGTGTTTATAAATGGTGAAGGAATGAATGACAGTGATAGGCTAGAAAAGTGGGTGGCTGAGGAGAGATGGAGGGGGAAAAGCTAAGACTGACAATAGATTTCTCAGTAAGGAGCCTCTCTTCCTGGTACAGACAGTACCTGCATCTGGAGAGGAGGAAGTGTGGCAGCTTCCAGGGGTTTGGACTGGCTCCGCCCTCTTTGGGGAGGGAGGCAGTGTTTCAGGCCTGGAAAGCAGCTGGATTATTGATCTGGGTTATGTGTTCAGGTAAGATCCTAGAGTACATGTGGCAAATACATGACCCGCGGGCCAAATCTGGCCCTCCGCTGTTTTATCTGGCAGAGCACCCTGTTTCTACCCTATGGCAGCACCGAGCTCTCGCTTAACTGTTAAGGAGTAGTTAATTTATATCGTCCTAAAATACATTCAGCCCTTTGAAGGCAACCTCGAGGCTGATGTGGTTTCCGGTGAAAATGAGTTGGGCACCCCTGTCCTAGAGGTTCCCCTATCTAAGGGAGCCAATTCCCAGGAGAAAGATAGGCATACCGAGAGGTGACAGCCTTTGAAGAACACCATACTCGGTACTGAGGGGGAGTTTTGGGAGGAGGAAAAAATCTGGTCACTGAATGACTCTCCAAAGTGAGGAGTTACCTGTCTGCAAAATCCCAAGAGGAAAGACTCACAAGAGCTCATCTGCCAGCCACCCCCTGGCAATGTGAGGAGAAGTGCCTAAAGGTGAAAAGAAATCTCAGGCCAAATTCAGTGGGGGAAGTTATTCTGAGCAAGGAGCTAGTCAACAGAAAGGAGTTAGCAATTCAAATTACATAGAACAATAGATTCTACAAAGAAGACTTGGAGAAGCAAAAGGCAAAAATATCAGGACCAAATTTTAAATGGAAAAAGGCAAAATCTAATTAGATCCAAACCATGAAAATAAGTATTTAATCAATTAGAAATAAGATAAGTAGACATAAGATCAACAACCTTCTAAAAGGAAAAGTCTCATATTAGAACGGAAAGCCAGTTTGCTCAGGAAGCTCATATTTCCTGTCCACTTTGTTTGCTTGGAAAACACAGTAGAGCAGACCATCTGGGGTAATTAATTCTGGGGTAAAAATGTCAAAACCTGGGTAAACAAAGATTAGCACCAAAATAACAATAAAAAGAGGAACTGGGAACTAAAATAGAAACCAAGTTTTATTAAAATCAAAGGAATAGAATTCTGGAGAAAATTTGGAAGAAGATTCTTTTTAATATATTTTAAAAATATTTTTTTATTTATTTTTAGAGAGGGGAGGGAGGGAGAAAGAGAGGGAGAGAAACATCAACATGAGAAACACATCAATCGGTTCCCTCTCACATGCCTGCTACTGGGGACCTGGCCTGCAACCCAGGCGTGTGCCCTGACTGGGAATTGAACTGGTGACCCTTTGGTTTCCAGGCTGGCACACAATCCACTGAACCACACTAGCCAGGGCCAGAAGAAGACTCTAGGAGCAAATCTATTCTGACATTAGTTAAATTTTTGAACAACAGAATCCTGGGAGGGATTTTGCTCTTTTTTTCTTTTTTTAATTTTTTTTAAATTGACATTGAGAGAGAGAGGGAAGGAGAGGGAAGGAAAAAGAGAGGGGGGGGAGAGAGAGAAACATAGATTGGTTGCCTCCCATATGCACCCTCATCAGGGGTCAAAATTGCCACCTTTTGGTGTATGGGAAAATGCTTCAAGCAACTGAGTCACCAGGTCAGGGCAGGGCTTTTTCTCTTTTATATTTAAGAATATCGACTTCAGCCAAGATGGAGGCACAGATGGAAACACTGTGCCTTCTCCCACAACCAAGTTTGAATACAACAAAGGTTTGGAGAACAAAGACACAGCCAAAGAACCAAAAATTGAATTATACAAAAGTCCAACAACAACAAACGGTTCAACAGAGACGGTAAGAGGGGAGGAGCCAGCAGTGGAGCAGGTGGAGCAGGAAGGATCACCCGACCTAGGCGCACAGGCAGCCTGGACACAGTCAGGGTGTGGGGCAGACTGACCCCGGTTGCACATTCTTGCACAGTGAGACGGACCGTGCAGGTCCCAGTGGGCGAACCCAGTGGCGGAGGGCTGATGGCGGTGGCACATTTGCGCGTGGGGAGACGAAGTGCTTGGGCCCTGGTGGCGGTGGTAGCTGTGGCACCTGTGGCAGCGGCGGGAGGCAGCAGATGGGACC
Source organism: Sturnira hondurensis (assembly GCF_014824575.4). NCBI lineage: Eukaryota > Metazoa > Chordata > Mammalia > Chiroptera > Phyllostomidae > Sturnira > Sturnira hondurensis. The sequence continues at coordinate 4,311,952 of NW_028092466.1, read as the reverse complement.
GGTCTTGCTCCTCTTTGACCCCGCCCCCCACATACAGCGTCACAACCCAGCAACTGAGTTGCCCTGCTCTGGTGAACACCTAGGGCTCCTATCCTGATATGTAACAGGCAGGAACAGTTCAAAAGATGGCTCAAGAAGAACTCAAAGCCCCAGAGCCCATAACTCTAAGCGACCAAGAGATTGCCAGCCTCTCAGATGCACAGTTCAAAACACTGGTCATCAGGATGCTCACAGAACTGGTTAATTATAGTCACAAATTAGAGGAACATATGAAGGCTAAACTAATTGAAATGAAGGGAGATGCACAGGAAACCAATAGTGATGGGAAGGAAACTGGGACTCAAATCAATGGAGTGGACCAGAAGGAAGAAACAAACTAACAGAAAAGAATGAAGAATAAGAATTCAAAAAAGTGAGGAGAGGCTTAGGAACCTCCAGGACATCTTCAAATGTTCCAACATCTAAATTATAGGGGTACCAGAAGGGGGATAGGAAGAGCAACAAGTGGAAAACTTATTTGAACAAATAATAAAGGAGAACTTCCCCAGTCTGGCAAAGGAAATAGACTTCCAGGAAATCCAGGAAGCTCAGAGAGTGCCAAAGAAGTTGGACCCAAGAAGGAACACACCAAGGCACATCATAATTACATTAGCCAAGATTCAAATGAAGGAGAGAATCCTAGAAGCAGCAAGAGATAAGGGGACAGTCACCTACAAAGGAGTACCCATCAGACTGTCAGCGGATTTCTCAAAAGAGACCTTACAGGCAAGAAGGAGCTGGAAAGAAGTATTCCAAGTCATGAAAGGCAAGGACCTACAGCCAAGATTGCTCTATCCAGCAAAGCTTTCATTTAGAATGGAGGGACAGATAAAGTGCTTCTCAGATAAGGTCAAGTTCAAGGAGTTCATCATCACCAAGCCACTATTATATGAAATGCTAAAGGGACTTATATAAGAAAAAGAAGATGAAAAATATGAACAGTGAAAGGACAGCAAACTCACAGTTATTAACAACCACACCTAAAACAAAAGCAAACCAAGGGGACAGCTAGATCAGGAGTGGAACCATAGAAATGAAGAACACATGGAGGGTTAGAAACAGGGGAGTGGGAGGAGGAGAAGGGGGGAGAAGGTACAGAAAATAGCATAGACGGTAGGTAGAAAATAGATAGGGGGAGGACAAGAATAGTAGGGGAAATATAGAATCTAAAGAACTTGAGACACATGGTAATAAACCAAGGGGGAGAGAATGGTGGGGGAGGGAGTGTGCAGGTGGAGGGGAATGAAGGGGGGGAATAGAACAACTGTAATGGTATAATCAATAAAATATATTTAAAAAAAGAATACCTCAGGTTTCCAATCAATTTCTGTAAAACTTCCACAAAAACAAATGGAAAGATGTGTAAATCACATATGTAAAAATAACTCCCCTTCTCCTTTAAATTGTACAACCGAAAGCCACTGAATCTGAAAAGGTTAAGGTTAAGTGTGCAGACATAACTGACTCATGCAGTGATTAAACCTGGCCTTGGCAAATCATGATTTAATGGTCTGTTGCACCACTGCCCAGAAAGCATGCAAAATACATATTTTGGAAGCAAGAGTGTAAGTCTGAGCTTCTTAGATGTCTCCTCCTCCTGATAGGGCACTCAAGATTTGGAAAATTTTAGCTAAGGAAAAAAGTTATAAGTCTAGCAAGTAATGTGTATGTTAAAGATTTTGTTTCAGAAACTGCAGATAAGGCCCATCCTGGCTCCTGGGAAAACAGCCGACCTCCTGGGGCACTGCTAAAGAATACTGCCTGGGACATCCCAACCTTTATGTTCCAGGGAGAGACAGACCACCCACCCTGGGAACAGTTAACTGCCCAGGACAGGAATGTTGCAGCTTCTGAATCTCAAAGCCCTCACTGCACCTTGTTTATCCCTCCCCCCACCCACCATTATAAAAGGTGTGGACTGGAAAGAGAAGAGAAGATGGTCTGTTAGGGTATGAACCCACCATTTTCTCAGATTGCTGGCCATCTGAGTAAAGTGCCCATAAAAGATTCAATCTCTGTCATTGCTTATTGGGTTTGGTAGTGACAGGCAGCCCGAATGCCTGTGTTTTTTCCAGTTACACTCCCACTCTCAGTGCTAACTAATAACATTCCAATGCTCAGCCTCAAAAAAACCACTGGGAATAGAATCTCAGAAACATCAGAAGAAAATGTGCCTTCTTCTCTTAGAACTTCAGGAAAGCAGATTCTACTCCATAACATAAAGCTAGTTCTGATGATGTGATAAATGGAGAGCATTCACTAAAGCAACAATTTCGGAGTCTCCCATCTTCTCTCACCTTCCCAGAGTGAGGATATGAGCCCTGAGGAGGGGCTCAGGTGCTGGGGTTCTAGGAGAAGCAGGAAGCACAAAAGTACAGGAGGTCAGTTTCCACACTATGCAGAGTTATTTCTGGAAGAGAATTTTAATATGAACTGTTCAATCATCTCTCATTTTTTTAGGAGAAAACCAAGTCCTGAAAATAGTAAGCAACTAAGGCAGTTAATAGTAACCTAGTTTAACAGAGAGCCTCAGTTTCTTTCCACCACTCACAGAAAACAAGTACAACTGGAAAATTCATGTGCCAAGAACTGAGGGCACAATACCAAAGTTGCAAAGGTAGTTGGCACCAAACTGTGTCCCAATTGGATATCAGGTGTGGAGTCAGGTTTAAGTTGTTATCCTGTGAGCAATGGGAGTCACCAGAAATTCCTGAGCCGGGAAGGTGGTCACAAGTGCTGACCTTGGACTTAGACTTAGATTTGAATCTGGGCTAGTTAGTAAACTTTCTGAACATCATTTCCTCCTCTATAAAAAAGAGACATTAATTCCTTAACTTACTTTACCTATTTAAATTCATTTCTTCAGATTCAAACCATTTAGACTTATAGGGATTAAATATCCTCAGGAATTTAAAATATTTAGCACTGTAATAAACCAGGATTCAATAGTATTAACTATTATTTTGAGCAGAGTTTTACTTCCAAAAGATTTATAGGCAGGTTTTTCCCAATTGAGCAAGGTAACAAGGACCTGACCTGGGAGACTCAGGAGATATAATAGATTTAAGAGACTTTTCAGAGTTAGTGTATCAGTTATCTATTGCATAACAAATCACCTCCAAACTTAGTAACTTAAAACATCAATCATTTATCTTTCACATGAATTTGATTCAGCCAGGGCTTATCTCTAGTCTACACAGCGTCATCCGGCTGTTGGCTAACAGCTTAGCCAGGGCTGAGGGCTTGGGCCTGGGTTCCTCTCTGTGTGGCCCCTTTACAGGCTGTGTTGGGTTCCTCATAGCATGGTGATGGCGTTCCAAGAGTGGGCATTCTAAGACTGAAAGGGGGTATATCTGTGATTTAGGCTCTGGAGATAAACATCATTACTATTTCTGTACTCTATTGGTCAGAGTAGGAACCAAGGTCTACCTAGGTTCAAGGAGAGGGGATTGAAAACCCCATGACTCCTGAAGAACATGTGTTAGAGACGTTGGGCACATCCTTGTCTGAAAAATGTCATTTGCCAGTGGCAAGTACGACACGGTCTAGTAAATGATTGGCTATGGGCAGTGAGGGAGACTGAGGATGGCTGAGGTACCTGGCTGTGGTGACACCATAGGGCCACTCATAGAACTGGGAAACACAGAAGCAAGGGTCTTGTTAAAGTATTTAAACAAAGAAGCCTTTAGACTGAGGGGGCTCTAGTGCCTTGGTAGCCTACATAAGCAAAGGAGTCAATGAACTCGAACCCGAGAAAGTAAAACTTAAGAACAACCAATCACAAATAGCTCACTAGCTTTTCTAATCAAATAACATATTTGCTTTGCTTCCACAGCTTCTCTGTAGAGCCTGCCCCCAGGTCCCATTGGTGGAGTGCTCCTAACTACCATCAGTTTGGCACCTTCCTGCCGCCTGAGGCGACGTTTGCCTAAATAAACTCTTCAAAACTTTTAATGTGCTTCAGTTTACCTTTTAACAGTATATTTGCAGTCATTATTGGCACTCAGAAGCCCATAAATAGTTAGAAGTCTGAGGCTTGGGAGAGGGTAAGGGAGTCTTTCACCCAAAAAAATGTTTCTGTTAAAACACTGGAACTGGAAGAAATGGTTAAGGACGAGAAAGGGAGGAGGGAGTGGTAGTAAGAGAGGAATGAATGCGTGGCCATAAGCAGAAGAAAACCACTCAAGTTTGGTTCTATGGAAACTTAAAAAGAGGCGAGGTGGAGGTTGAAGTGCATTTGACATCACAAAACAGTCTGGATTAGGACCCAGAAAAGGTTTAGCAAACGGGGTGGCTGGCAACCTTTCAGAGAGCAATGCGTAGAATGTACCACCCAGCGTTTGTGTAGCCCTTTGGAGTTTTTAAAACACTTTCACAGTGTTTGGAGTTTTTAAAACACATGGGACAGAAAGTCTTGCTAGAAAATAAATGTATCATTTTTTCTCTATTAATGGCAGAAATGAATGGATTAAACACTTAAATGTAAGACCTGCGATGATAAATGGCTGGGAAGAAAACATAGGGGAAAAGCTTCATGACGTTGGTCTTGGCAATGATTTCTTGAGTGTGACACCAAAAGCACAGACAACAAAAGCAAAAATAGACAAGTGGGATGACATCTAACTAAGAAGTCTCTTCACAGCAAAGGAAACAGTGAACAGAGTAAAGAGACAACCTATGGAATAGGAAAAAATATTTGCAAATGATATATTTGATAAGGGGTTAATATCCAAAATATATAAAGAACATCTTCAACAAAATAGCAAAACAAACAAACAAAAACCCCCACATCAATTAAAAATGGACAAAAGACTTGAATGGATATTTCTCAAAATCACTAGTCATCAGGGAAATGCAAATTAAACCACAATGAGATAGCACCTCATACTTGTTAGGAGTGCTATTATCAAAAACAAATGAACAAAGATAACAGTGTTGGCAAGGATGCAGACAAATTGGAACTTGGGTGCACTGTTGGTGGGAATGTAAAAGGATGTGGCTGCTATCGCAAACATCCTGGAGGTTCCTCAAAAAAATTAAAAATAGGATTACCATATAATTCAGCAACCCAACTTCTGTACATTTATCAAAAAAAAATGGAATCAGGATCTAAAAAGATATTTGCACACCCATGCCCACTGCAGCATTATTCACAATAGGTGATATGTAGAAACAACCTAAGTGCCCACTGAAGGATGAATGATAAAGAAAATGTGTTATATACATATAATGGAATGTTATTCAGCCTTTAAAAAGTAAATCCTGTCATATGGATGAAAGTTGAGGACATCATGTTAAGTGAAGTAAGCCAGTCACTGAATGACAAGTGCTGCATGATTCCACTTATGAGAGGTACATAAATAGTCAAACACATAGAAGTGGAGCATGGAATGGTGGTTGCCAGGTGCTGGGGGCAGGGAAAATAAGGAGTTGCAATTCAGTGGGTATAAAGTTTCAGTTACACAAGATGTTTAAATTCTAGAGCTCCATCTTTCATTTTGCTAATAATTAACAATGTTGCATTGCACACTTAAAAATTGTTAAGAGGGTGGTTCTTATGTTGTGTTCTTATCATAGTTTAAAAAATCAAGTAAAAGCAGGAATGAGTTTGAAGACCAGAGTAGTTCTTTCCACTGCTTTCTGGAACCCTAGGGGCGGGTGGAGAACTGCCAGTGGTGCACTCAACTTTGAAGGGCAGACAGTGTCCCATGTGGCTGTGCCTGTGAGCAGGGGGGTAGGGACTGGGGCCCAAGGCCATTGCTTTGAACATTGTGCAATGGTAGAAGCCAGGATGGTGGGCCCAGGCCAGCAGGGACCTAGATTAAGATTTGCCCAGTTTGGCTGCTGTGCTGCCAGCTCTCTTTCTTGTTTTCTGGAGGAAAGGGCTTGGCTGGTTACTTTCTGTGGAAACTGAACTCTGTGAAACCTCCCTGAACTGAAGGGAAAAATGCCCTCCCCCTTGCCCATAAAAACCCTCTCTAATAAATCTCCTCACAGCTCTGTGAGGTGTGGTTTATTAGCATCCCCATTTTACAGATGAGTTTGAGTTTGTGGGGCTTGTTCAAGGTTGTGTATCTAGTTTATATGCAGAGGCAGAGATTGAGCCCCATGTAAGAAAAATTCTACAGGGTCCTCAATTCACTCAAGTAAGATCTTGTTTAGCCTCCTCTCCATTTATTTTTCCTAGTAAAACTGAGTTCTATGGGCCTTGTAACAGAATTCTAAAGATCAGCCTTATAAAAAAATGAGTGTTCATAATTAACAAAAGGAGTCTTAGGTAGATAGAGGGACATTCCTTGTCTCCGGGAGGTGTGGGGGGAGACACACCATTCCGTATCAGAAAACTAAGCCAAATAATCTAACTGGACAAGGTATTAAAATGGGATTTTTTTCAGGAATATCAATATGCTTCTCCTGTGCAAAATGGAAATTAATATGCTTTTTGCTGATACCAACTTCTTCTGTTTTCTCTTAAAATAAACTTGCCCTTGGAAGTGTTATTTGAACAAAAGGATTTTGTAAGTCTTCTAAGACTTTAGAAATTGTTGTCATTCCCCATAAAAGTTACCTCTTAAAAAAACAGTCATTCTGACTAGCTGCTGTTGTGAGGTGGACTATGTTGCTCCCAAAGATGTTGAAGTCCAAACTCTCAGTACCTGGGAATGTGACCTTATTTGAAAAAGGTCTCTGTAGATGACCACGTTAAAATAAGGCTATTAGGATGGGCCTTAATCCAATATGATGGCATCCTTATACGAAGGGGACATTTGGACATAGGACAGATGAGTACAGAGGGAAGACAATGTGAAGACATACAGAGAATGTCACCTACATGTCGAGGAGCACCTAAGGCTACCAGAAGCTAAGGGAGAGGCATGGGACATATTCTCCTACACAGCCCTCAGTAGGAACCAGCCTTACTGACAGACACCTTAAGCTCAGACCTCTAGCCTCCAGAACTGTGAGACAATACATTCCTGTTGTTCGAGCCCTCCAGTTTGTTATGGCAGCCCTAGAAAACTCCAGCTGCCCTGAAAATTATGTAGCAATGACAATATCTCCTTATCAGTAAGACTTATTAAATCAAGACAGATTCACTGGGCACTTGTCTCCCACATGCATGACAGAAAATAACTCTCAAATCACTTGAGTCTGTTTCATTTAAATTGCTAGCCCTGATCCGAGTAAAAGTCTACTGCTCTCCCACCGCATGGCAGCTGTCCACGAGCACACTAAGCATAACTACCCATCTCTTTTTCTTCTATGGTTAGCTTCCTGGCCCACAACCCAGGCATGTGCTCTGACCGGAATCAAACTGGTGACCCTTTGATTCATAGGTCCATGCTCAATCCACTGAGCTACACCAGCCAGGGCTCATTATTAATCTGTAAGTGCTCTTTTTAAAATTAGGTACCTCATGTTTTAGATGTTATAAATATTTTCTCCCAATCTGTTATTTATCTTTCACTTTTTTGGAGGTATTATTTTTCATAAATATTTTAAATTTTTACATAACTATATATTTACCTTTTATTTTATGGCTTTTGAATTTCACATATTACTTCCAAGATCACAAAAATCTATTTTTCCCAAAATTTCACACGTTTGGTTTTTAAGTTTAGTGATCACACTTGACTTTTTTCCCAGATGGATAGCTAGCTAAATGGCCCAACACCATTGGTTACTACAACCCCTCTCACTGACATGAACTGCCTCTTTCATCATAAATTCCTAGAGATATCTGGGTCTGTTTCTGGTCTTTATTTGCATTCTGACTTCACTGGTCTTTGTTTAGCAATAGGCCACAGAAACATATGCATGTATTTTGAGCAGCCCAGATGGTGGTCGACTGAAGGACGCAAGCACGAGCTACCTTGTGGGGGTTACCACTCAGCTCTCATCATTTGCTGCCATGCAGGAATGTGGGCCTCATGGAGGCAGATCTGTCAAGTTTCCAAGAGGTACTAGACATCCAGATTTTTATATGAAAGCTACAGCTTTGGAAGGGCTGGCAATGAGTTTTTTAAATTTAAAAAAATTACATGGACAAAATATATTTGCATACTGAAAGCAGCCTGGGGTGCACCTCTTGGTAACCTCTGTTCCAGATGCAATGTTGAAATGTGATCACACAGAGTAAGGCCAGATTAAATCTGTGTGTTCATCTCCAACTTTCTTCCTCTGCCAACATTGGGAAAAGAGGAAGAGTGATGCAGCAGCTCTGGAAACCAAGGTTATTTGTAGCCACCCCTGAGACACAGAGGTGGTGTCCTTACTTCACCTCTCACCCACATGTGTTGATGCTATTGTTCCTGCCTTGCCCAGCAAACAGGAGGTAGCAGGTCAGTGTGAAGGAAAGAATGGTTACATATCAAGTTGAGCCTCCCAGACCCTGCTAGGCTGAATGACAAAGGAGGAGGAATGTAAAGTCAGGTGCTGGCCAAAGATAAAGCAAGATTCTGGCCCTCCAAAACAAGCTGGAAGGTGATGCCATCTTTCTAATAATGCAGCCTCCCTGGATATCCAACTTACCCTTATTTAACGGCACTGGACAGAAGACTCCAACTCTCACATGGAAAGTAGGGTCTGCTTGCAGCAAGGACAGCTCACATGGTGGAGCTCAGTGTTTACAGAGAAAGCCCTTCATGTACTCTATCTCACTGTCTCTCAGACAACCCTGTGAGTTAGGCGCAAGGGAGAGGAAACCATTCAGCACTAAGGGGCTGAATGCCCCTTCTCCTTCCAGGTTCATCTCTGCAGAGTCACTTACTCATTCAACAAATCCTTGCTGAACACCTCCACTGGGCAAGAGATCTTCTTGGCCTTTGAATTACAGCAGTACTCGGATGCTGGGCATAGTTCTTCCCTTTGGCTAGGTCAGTTATCCTCACTGAACCATGACCCAGATTAGCCCTTGCTGTTCTTTGGTTGGAGCAGTGAACATAGGCCAACTTTGGCATTTTGTTCAAGTATTGGTCACTTCCTGGAATGCACTCATCTGTTCCAGGAATACAATATGCTTTTCTATGCTTGAGGCATAGGCAATGGGTCAACTCAGACCAAATCCCAGACATGTCTTAAATCTGACCTACTTTTAAAATGTTTCAGGTGGGTCACACAATTCCTGAGAGCAGGGATGGCTTATAGTTTCTCTTGAAGCAGGAAATAGAGCTCAGCTGGTGAGGTGGCCCATCTCTAGGGCATGGTAGATTAACCTCTTCTTCTTAACACTTGTCCTCCTACATCTTTTCGTCTGATCCCATCTTTTAGGGTATGTGTCTGAGGAGCAGGAATAAGCAGCAGAAGAAATATGTACTAGATATATGTAGGGCAACCCACCAGCTCTATACATTTAGGACCCCATAGGTTCATGTTCTGCAAGCAAATGCATTCTTCCACCGACTGTAGTGGGTAGAACTGTGTCTTCCCAAAAGACATGTTCACATCTGAACCCAAGTACCCGTGAACGTGACCTTACTTGGGAAAATGGCCCTTTTGGATGTAATTGGGTAAGGATCTCAAGATGAGATTACCCTCACTTAGGGTGGGTCCTAAATCCAATGACATGGATTTGGTTTCTCATGGTATCCTTATAAGAGCCAGACAAGGAAATGCACTGCTCACTGGAGCACTCCACTGCACATTTTTAGTCGACTGGTTCAAGTGTACACCACCTAGAAAGCAAGGGCTGAGCCTTCTACCATGCTGTATCCCAGCAGGTGGCAGAGTACAGAGCTAAGACAAAATGTTTCAAGAACATTTGTCAAACACTTTGCTTACAGGTGCAGTAGCAAGGCATCGCAGAGGTATGGTGAAAATCCTAAACTTGGGAATTCAATTTTTAATTCTACCGTTTACTGTGTGGCTAAACTTGGGCAACGTCACTGAGGCTTGTTTCCTCAACGATAAAACGGGAATACCTGACTCCATCACAATGGGTTGTTACAACACAATCATGCAGATAAAGCATTTAGTAGTGCCCTCACTCCTTCCACTACCCAGAAACTCTCGCTTACTCCTGAGGACCTGGTTGGGGAGTCACCTTCCTTGCGCTACCTTTGTCCTAGTTTTGAGGACTCAGCTCCCACTGTGCCTGACCCCACATTGGTTCTGTTTGCTCATCAGTACCCATGCCCGCTCCTCAGAGGGTGGCCAGCTCAGAGCTCCATGAAGGAACAGGCCAGGGCGAGGAAGGTAGGCCAGGACACCACCAAGTTCGTTAAGTTGCAGGGGACAGGAAGGCCCAGAAGTGGAAAAGGATGCTCTGGAGCCAGAGACAGGAGCCCCTCCACTCACAGGTGATTGAGATGTACCACCCCCCTGGCCTGCGCAGGCCAACTGCATACAGATATGGCTTGCCGTCAACAAGCCCTGCACCCTAGGGTAGGAACCCTACTTACCCTCAACTTGGAGTAGGGTCTCCACAATGGCCCTGCCCAGCCTGTAGGCTGCTCCATGATTTGCCCAAGCAGCAGTTAGCAACACAGGGAGCTACACAGGTGTGAACGGGCTATTTCCCTGCATTGTCAAGCCTTGGTCATAAACATCTTCAAACTGGCCAGAAAACAGCATTCATTGAGTATGGGCAGGGGCACATGTATTGTCAACACTGTACACCATTCTACTCAATGCTTTGAGAACCTGCATTTTAGACTGTTTGTATTTCAGATTGCAACCTTAAGATTTTGGTTAAGTTTTGGTCTAATGGTACTGACCCAGCACAAGTACAAACAGGATAGTAGAGGATCCTCAGGTATTCCACAGCAGCTCCTCTACTTTGACTTTCCATACAAAGGCAATATAAACCTTTAATGTGTCACGGCGGGTATGGCTCAGAACCCCAGGGTTGCTGGTTTGATTCCCAGCCTGGGCACATGCTTTGGTTAGGGGCATTGTGGGAAGGGTTGGGGGTGAATGAGAGGGAATTGGTGGTGCGCCTGTTTCTCTCCCTTTTCTCCCCCCTTCCCAGCTCTCTAAAAATAAAAATCTTTAACAAAGGTAAAAAAACTTTTATGCAAAAAAAAAAAAAAAAAAAAAAGCTATGTTCATATTAGAAGGCAGAAAGGCAGGTTTAAGGGTTCCCAACTAGCTTTTCATCTAGGCCTTCTCTACAGTGAGTCACGACACATCTCCAAGTGTTTACTGCTGCCTCTGGTAACCAAAGTCCTGATCAGAAAACTGTTAGAAAGCCACAACCCTGGCTGATGTGGCTTAGTCTCTTGGAGTGGCATTCTCGAACCAGTTTAAGTTTGATGTACAGGAGGCAACCAATCCACGTTTTTTTCTCTTCCTTCCTATCTCTCTGAAAGCAATGAAAAAATGTCCTTGGGTGAGGACAAAAAAAAATAAAGTAAAATAAGTAAAGAAAAAGCCATAGAGCAGGGGTGGCCTGTTCAGACAACAAATGTCACAAGAATTTCCCTGAAACTGACCAACGGGAAACTAAATAGTATCTCAAATCACCATACATAAAACAAAGGCTCTTCATTTCAAGTTTTTAATTAAAACTGAATAGAAGATGACATTATTCCTGCATCTTTTCAATTGTTTCTTCTTTGTATTTGCCCTTTTCCTTTCCTACTTGGCGAGATTTGGCTTTACGTTCAAGGATCTTTTTGCGGTCTTTGTCCAGTTTTAGTCTAGTGATAACCACCTGTAGAAAAATAAAAACAGTTCTACATGTTAACAACACAGAACACATGGGAAGGCCCAATATTTAATTCCATTTACCAAACATCTAAACAGGAAGTGATTAATCAAAAGTGCCAGAAATCATCCTTCAGCTTCCAAATCAAACCCATTAAACATTCACTAATGCTCTCTATGAACAAAAGAGAAGCAATGTGTTATCAATGTTTTTTTCTCATATTTGCTTTTATGCTTTATGAGAAAATCCGCTTTGTCTTTGCAAAGCTACACAAACTATTCCACTCCTCTCATCCTAGTTTTATAAGCTAAGTTATTTATTTTTGTTTTTATACTAACTTTAGAACCATGAGATTGGAAAGCTCCTTTAACCTGTAAAACCTTCATTTCAGTGAAGTCACAGTACAGATCTTATTTCAACTAACTGCTCAAGACATCTAGATGATAAATTTTAGTCATGAATAACGGTGAAGTAAGGGGAAAGAGAGTACTGATAGTTCTGGAAATATAGCACATGACTAAGGAAAATCTCTGCCACCAAGGAACTTATATTCAACAGCAATAAGGGGAGATGAATGATGGCTGACAGCGGCTAAATCATGCAGGGTAGTACGGCAAGGCGCTACTTCAGGGCTACATTTGAACCAAACATCAGTAAAAGGGGGAAAGTGAAGTCATCTGGGAGAAGTGCCCCAAAGAGAACAACAAGTACAAAAGTCCGGTGGCAGGAGAACTTAAGTTTTACAGGTGTGTTTCTCAACTAGAATGTGTCTAGGAATCCACTAGAGGGCTTGTTGAAACAGATCCCTGGGTCCTACCCCCAACTGGGCAGTGGAAGTAGGAACAGAATTTGTAATTCTCTCAAGTTGCCAGGCTATCCTTCTAACTTGCATCTAGGGTTAGCCAAATAAATAAATTATTATTTAACTTGTACCATATCACTTGTACCTAGGGTTAGCCAAATAAGTAAGTTATTTTTATTCCAGGAAGGAATGTTACAATTAGAATATCACCATCACAAAACCACCACAAATGAATTAATGGATGTGGATCATTAATAGCTGGTATTTCTTTTAAAATTTTTTTTATTTACTAATTTTAGAGGGGACATCAATTTGTTGTTCCACTTATTTATGTATTCATTGGTTGGATATACATTCTGAACAGTAGGGTTGTATGAACAGCAAAGAGGCCAACAGACACATGGAAAGTGGAGGATGATGTGAGGCGGCAGGTGAGGGATCAGGCCAGGCCTTACAGGCTATTCTGACAGTTAACAAGCAGGCAGCATTCTGTGCTTAACAAGACAGAAGTCAACAGGTCTTACTGAGTGATACGGGGCATAGAATAATTAAAACATGACATTCTGGCATGGCATAAAACTGCTACACACTGTGATGGTGGCAAATTGTGAGAGGTTTCAAGGAGAAAATCAGGAGTTTGAATATGTTTGAAGGAACAATGAGATATCCAAACTGAAAAACAGGTCGGACTGGAGGTCTAGTTTGGAGTCATCTGCCTCTAGATATCTGTAAGTACTAAGACTGGGATAAGAGACGATGATTATTAAGCCAAAAACTGAGGCAAAGTATCATGATGATTGTAATCCAGGGGTAGAGAACATGTGGCAAAATGTTAATAGTGAATTGTAGGTGGAAGATATGCCGGTGTTTTATTGCTGTAGTCCTCTGACTTTTCTAAATAAAAATTAGATTTATGGTGCCAAATTAAAATCCTAAAAAATAAACACTTCAGTACTTGAACACTTACCATGTACCATTACCTTTATTTTTTTCAAAAAAAGATTTTATTCATTTTTAGAGAGAGGAGAAGGGAGGAGGAGAGAGAGAGAAACATCGACCGACCCCATCTCACTTGCGCCCAGACTAGGGACCAAACACACAACCCAAGCAAGTACTCTGACTGGGGGAATCAACCAGTGATTTTGAGGGACAATGCCCAAACAACTGAGCCACACCAGTCAGGGCTCATTATCTTAAAAAAAATCTCTCTCCCAATTTTTAAAAATTAGGAGAGAAATTAGAGACAGCAGTATTGGAGAATTGACATTAAAGTCCAGAACAGGTGCCTGCTATGGGAATCAGATCAAGTTTCCTAATCTTAGCTTAGTTCTCACTATTAATGGGATCTAGTCTATGAGCTTCAGGTCCTCCCTCCCCATTAGTAAAGGACTTAATACCTACTTTGCAGGGCTGTAAAGCTGCCTTATTGCTCAATTTTGTTTACTGCAGAAAAGCAAACTGGCATAAGCTCCATTTCCTCTAAAAAAAAAACCGCCCCATTTCCTAGATTTTACAGTCTGTTCAGGTTTGACTGTTGACTGATCAATTATCTTCCTAATAGCTTTTGAAAAAAAAAGAACTTTAAATGTACACATAGAATGACCGTTAAAGACACCTTGATTTCATGCAAAATTTGTTATTGGAATACTCAAGTCACAGTATTTGCTTTAAGACTGGCTTCCAGCACACCTAAAATCTATTTCTGTAAATAAGCAATCACATAGGACAACAATGCTTTAAATTCAGTTTCCTTTCTCAGGCATGCTCAAGACCACCCACCTTGCTAGGGTGAATGCCCACATGAACAGTTGTACCATTAGCTTTCTCCCGCTGCACTCGTTCAATGTAGATGACGTATTTCTTCCTGTAAACCTGGACCACTTTGCCAATTTGCTGCCCTTTGTAATGTCCTCGTACAACCTAAGTGCAAATTCAAAAACAACAGAAATATATGGATAAAAGATTAACCTTGTAAACCAGGAAAACTACGAATCCTGTTAAATATCATTCACTATCAGATCTACAGGACCTTTCAACTTTTTAAGACTTAGTTGTTAATGAAAATGGGCCAATAATTCAATCTCTGGCTTTAATTAATCTGCAAATAAACCAGGCCCCCAAAGAAATCTATAGTGTACCCTTGTAACTTCTGGTTACCCAACAGTGGTGGGCTAGTTAAAAGCCCCTGGCTTTTGTAGCAAGTGGAAAACAAGGAAATTGTTACGCCATCTCAAAGGGAGCAACAGGCCACAGGTATTTAATCCACAACCCATTAAAATGTCTAACCTAGTGCCAAAAGTGGCCAGTAGCAAATACTGAAGGAAACACACTACTTCTCTCCCGAGGGTTAACTAATAGTTTTCTACTCAGGAGTCTCAGTGATTGCTAGCTTGTGAGGAGGCAACCTAAATGCTTCTGGACAGATGTTTCTTTCCAGTTGTACATTGTCTTACATTTGCATTAAGAAATCTTGAAAGCACATTAAACTGCCTCCCAAATCTAACAGCAATTTTAGCACTAGCAGAGCAGCAACCAATGGCTGTTCTCAAACCACACCACTATTTGGGAATGGGTTCATTTACTTAAATGGACACTAGCCTCATGAAATATTATCGGTGATATGCAAGCCACTTTAGAGACTGCTTGAACCCTTGCTGCAGGTTATAGCTTGAAAAATTGTTTTCAGGTAAACTCAAGCAATCACATGAAACCATATTTGCTAGAATTTCTGTATCTGGATTCTTAAAATTTATTAAATTTATTGGGGCAACATGTATTTGGATTTTGATTCAAGTAGTCTGTTTAATGATCCTCAACTGCCTTGTCAATGACCAAACATACCTAGAGGAAGAAGATAAACTCCAGGTAATGTTCTGGTTCTGAACTATCCTTCTTGTTCTGTTTAATTATGGCTGCTTCTGATGCTTAAGACAACTGATTTTCAACTTCCTCAAGAATAAAAGTGAAGTAAAAACTGAAAAGCAGCATACTTTTCCTTGTTTTTTTTTTTTTGTTCCTGGCTCAACTTCTTTTTAATCCTATTCTGGGAGCAACTGCCTCAGATATAGCACTACTCTCAGAATGCAATCCCTTTTCTATGCCAAGTGTGCAGAATATTTACCAAAATGACCTGTACACCACACGTACCTGAACTTCATCATCCTTTCGGATGGGCATGGACCGAACATTGTACTTCTGTCTCAGCTCTTTGGAAAGAGGAGAAGACATAATCTTTCTGCGAATGTGGGAAGGTGCATTGAAATGCCTTTTACGGTTCTTGCTCCGGTCAGATGTCACGAAGGGATTGAACTTCATTTTGACTAAATAAAAAGTTAAAGGAGTAAACAACCAAAATTCCTTTACAAACAAGTAACAGCACAAATTTCATTTTGAAACTTTAAGATGCTCACAGAAACTGTCATGTTCTTCAACTTCATCAAAAACTACTTGAACTCAATGGCTTATCAATTGAACTTGTAAATTCTAAATATTTTGCTTTACTTGGATACTTTCAACATCTATGTAATAAAATATTTCCATTAGTAACATAATTGTTTTAGTTACTAGGTTTGTTTACACTCTCCAAACTCGTAGGACAAAGGAGGCTAGCAACCTAGTTCTTTACAACTCAGTTCTTCAAATGTAACATCACGTTTCAGAGACCACCCAACCTTACCCTAACACGGACTCGAGTGTGACCACACTTAGCCCTCTCCAAAATGAATCAGGCCGCCCACTCAGAACCTGAGATGTGCTGCAGATCCCAGGTCCAAACAACTTCCAGTGGGCGAGCGTGGTTTGGAAGGTCCGTGGCTTTACCAAAATTTACTTCGAGATTATTCTTTAGCAGCTACACTGCCCAGCCCTAACGCCACATCCATAGGACCCCTCCCCTCCAGCTCCCATTTCCGAATCCCAAAATCCTTTTCCCTTCACCAGCCTGACGGCCCGTCCGGTAGTGGGAAACAAGTCGAGATCATCTTGGCCTCGCTTCCTGGCCGCTACTCGGCCACTGGAAGAGGAAAGGGGACCCCGACATCGAGAGCCACCACGCCACTGAACGGATGGCTGCGGATTACACGCGCTTTCCCAGCAAATACTCACCGGTCGGCGCCTCAGCGATGGCCCCAAAAGTAAAAAGACCCAGACGCTCCTTCCGGTTCTGTAAGTTTACGAGAGCTCTCGCGAGATCGAGTTCCTGAGCCAGAGAGGCTCGAAGGTTAAATGGGAAGAGGAAACTGAGAAAGAAATTGACGACTAGTGTCACCTCACGGTTAGGAGCGGAACTGCAAAGAACTGCAAAACTCCCTTCTCCGGTCCTGGTTTCTTTCTTCGGAGCCCTGGGTTCTGCATCTGCGTCCTCTGGGAAGGGTCATTCACGGGCAAGTGGCGGGGACTGCTTAAGATCCTACTGCCGCGGCGGCTAGTGAGAAAACGAGCGGCCCCAGGGGACCCCTGTACCTTCACTCCTGAGCGTCCGGGACGGATGGAAAGGGCAGGTCTTCTATTAGACCGCCAGGGGACGCTAGGACTCTAGCCAGCCGGTTATTTCGGTTATTGAGACACCCTCTATCCCCGCCCTCGCCCATGGCGGGGGTGTGTCGACTGTGCTGCTCCTTTAACAAACTCGGATCCGGCGTCGCCTGCCGCCGGCCGCCCACACACTACGGCGTGTGCTGAATGTGCGTCCCTGTCTGTCGGAGATTTCATTCTGGTGGGCGAGGGGCCATCGGAGATCGGAGCTACAGGTTCGTCCCCTCTCCCCGCTCAAGTGGGTCGGAACCAGCGTTTCCAACAAGCTCCCAGGTGATGCCAAAGGTGCTAGTCCACACTTTGAAGGAGCCGGCGTGAGGAAGCCTTTCCATGCGGAGAGCTGTGTGCCCTTTTTTTGCATTTCACCGCCTGCCATCTTCCGGTTTAGGATCTGATGGAAGCCGGGCCAAGGGTGGGGTGGGGGTGCGCTCCTAGAGGCACCGGATTGTGAAGTTCACAAGTGTGACAGGTGTCACACTGAGACAAGAAAAATTTCATATTGCCTAAGACGTAGCGAGATTGCTGAGTGCTAGGGACATTCTTCTACTCACTTTACATATTTAGATTCTTTAATCCACTGAATAGCCTTATAATGCTGGTATTATCCCCATTTTACAGATGGGGACACTGAGCCACAGAGAAGTGAGAGGAACTTCAGCAAAGTTATACAGAACCCATACGTTATAGATAAACCTATGCAGGCTGGCCTCCTAGCCCCATCTGGTACCTCTGTATATGGTCCCAATTTGTGGGAACCCATTAGATCAAGTTAAAGAGTGAGAAACCATATCTTTGAGAGCCCAGAGTGGAGTCAGTAAAGACCATGTGTTTTCATGATTTAAAATAGTCACAGATTTTATTTGTATTTCAAAAATTCAGTGAGAATGCCTCTGCAATTTGTTTCAACAAATGTTTATGGGTCATCTTTCATGAGCCCCCACTGAACTGGACACTGGAGCTACACAATGAATTTAGTTTCTGCTTGCAGCAAGCTCATTGTCAGAGATAAATAACAAAATCAACAAGCACAGGGTTTCAGGAAAAGCGCTGGCTGAGCCTGGCTGCCCTTGTGGCTTCAGGAACAGAAGAGAGCTCTGGGGTCAGGGATGAGGTCACCCCTGACTGAGTTTGAAGGATGTAAAATTAGCTCCAGGAGGCAGTGGGAATAGCTTGAAGGAAGGCATGGAGGTGTGAAGCAGCATGACACATTTTCTTCAGGAGCCAGGTCCTTATGGCTGGAGTGAGAGGCATTCAGAGACGCCTACAAGGCTCAGGGTTGAGCTGAGTTTAACTTGTACACATGAGCCAGAGGGAGCTGATGAAGGCTCCCGCTGTCCTACCTTGGCTTCCTTTCTGGTTCTCTTCTTATTGTCCTTTCTAGTTTCCTTAACCCTCTCTTCATCAGGTCTCGCCATCATCTTCCTCTCTTCTCATGGGACTTCTTTAGTATCCCCATTATTTCTGCTGTCACCTTTCCCTCTCAGTCTTCCTTATCGCCTCCCTTCATCCATCACTGAGTCATCAAAATCAAACCTTCAGCTCATCATTTGGACAGCATGACCACTTTATACAGTGTTAAGATTACTGGGGTACAAATTGTACACAGAGATGCATATCCCTGGTAGCCTAGTTGTAGAGTCTGTTTATCTTTACAAGTGTCTGTCGGGTATTTAGGTCTATCCTGCACCATCCCCTGGCCACCTAGCCTGACTGCCCTCTCTTTCCCTCTTCTTTACCCTCCTCTTACATAATTTGAAAAAAGGTCCTTTAAACTGGCTTTTTGGGGTCATTTTGAATCTGATCTTGCCCTGACCAGGTGGCTTAGTTGGTTGGGCATCACCCTGCAAAGTGAAAGGTCACAAGTTTGATTCTCAGTCAGGGCAGATGCCTGGGTTTGTTGTGGGTTTTGGTCCCTGGTCAGAACACATAGGAGAAGTAATTAATCGTTATTTCTCTCCTTCTCTTTCTCCCTCCCTTCCTTTCTCTTTAAACATAAATAAAATAAAAAGAAGAAGAAGCTGGTCTTTGTAAAGTTACAAGGCACACCAAAGCAGGAATTATCCAGATTTCATGCCTATGTTCTTGGACTAAACTTTTTTCTAGACACCAAACCATCACATTTATTTGTTTATTCATTCATTTGTTCATTCATTTCCTCATGCATTCTTCAAATACTTATCCAGCTTTTATTCTATTTGTGTGTATGTAAAAGAATAAAGTTTTTATTCACTCTCCAAGAAAGGAGGGGGACTTGGTGTGGAGAGATATACCAACCCTAGCTTTTATTCTTTTTAAAAATTTTTTAAATTTTTTATTTATTTATCTTAGAGGGGAAGGGAAGGAGAGAGAGAGAGAGAGAAATATCAATGTATGGTTGCCTCTCATTCATCCCCTGCCGGGAACCAGGAACTGGCCTGCAACCCAGGCATGTGCCCTGACTGGGAATCAAACCCTGATCGTGTGGTTCGCAGGCCCGCGATCAATCCACTGAGCCACACCAGCCAGGGCCTCCAGCTTTTATTCTTCACTCAATTTTATGCCAAGCACTTGGTATGATCTTACCAAGACCAATAGGATCTAGCCTCTTATCAAGGAGCACATTGTCTAGGAGGTGATGGACTTGTCAACAAGTACACATGACTAAGTGTCTTGGGAAGATGGTGGGATGAGGTCAATTTTTTAAAAGATTTTATTTATTTTTAGAGTTGGGAAAGGAGGGAGAGAAACATGGATGTGTGAGAGACATTGAATGGTTGCCTCTCTCACTCCTAGATGGGGACCTGGCCTACAACCCAGGCATGTGCTCTGATCTGGGAATTGAACCAGTGACCCTTCAGTTTGTGGGACAATGCCCAACCCGCTGAGCTTCACCAGTCAGGGCTGGGATGAGGTCAATTCTAACTGAGCTAGGGGGTTGGGAAGTCTTCATATATAATCCTAGAACTGTTTTTGGAAACTAGGTTGGAGCTGTCCGAGTAGACAAAGGGGAAAGTGCATTCAGGTACAGGGAACTGCTCAAGCGAGGCCCAGAAGCCTGCACCAGCACTGCTTGCTGGAACTGCAAGTAGTTTTACCGGATTTTGCTATATATAATGCACTCCCAATTACAATGCACATTCATGTTTTTGGCCCAAACTTTCAGGAAAAAAGTCTTTCATCTTAATTTTTTAATTCAATTATTTATTTCTATTTAGAAACAAAACTGATTACCGTATTCCAGGGTATTATTTTGTATATGGATATAGTTATTGCTTTCTGGAGTTACACTTTTTTAAAAAAGATTTTATTTATTTTTAGAGAGGGAAAGGGAGGGAGCAACATCACTGTGGTAGCCTCTCACATGCCCCCTACTGGGGACCTGGCCCACACAACCCAGTCATGGGTACCATGACTGGGAGTTGAACCTGTGACCCTTCGGTTCATAAGCCAGCATTCAATCCACTGAGCCATACCAGCCTGGGCTAGAGTTACACTTTTAACACATAAGCAGAAATAAAAAAATTTAAAACATTTATATAGATGCAGAATTAGTACTACTCATGTATAATGCGCATCCTTATTTTTCCCTCAAAAAATTTGGCAAAATGCTCAATATACACAGCAAAATATGGTAGTTGCATTCATTTGTATTGGTTAGAGGAGCATAAAGGAAAGTGAGGAATTGTGAGGATGGGGCAAGTTTGTTTATTTTGTACCAAAAAAGGACATTTGGACTGACAAGTTGGTGAAAGGGAGAAGTGAAAATAGTAGCAGCGCTGTCTATGTCATCTGCAGGCTTCACTAAGGGGACAGGTCATAAGACTGTATCTGAGGGCCCAGAGGTCTCTCGTGTGCTTGTCCAGCCTCCCGATAACCCTGGCCCAGGGCCCGCCAGCAATGTATGGATTGGCAGTCCTGGACTGTGCAAATATGCATATATATTAAAGGTAAAGTTTATTGTGATATGTTAAATAAACATTTTTAACTTCCACAACTGAAGGTTTTTTTTTAAAGAAAGAGTCCTTTGGGCCATTGCTAGTGGAAAAGCCAGCATATCCACAATTGTGGAGCTGATATGTTGTTTAAATATCAAGTAGAGGGGAGAAAGGGGGAAGTTGTTCTGAAAGAATTTATGTTAGCTACAGATAAGGTGGGTGGGATAAGGTGAAACGGGGACAGCAGTTGGGAAAGTTCATGTGGAAGCAAGGAGTGGAGGCTCCTGGGGGCAGTGGTGCCTGGTGCAAATAGCCACCTGGGAGTCGATTCGAAGTTCCACCAAACACTCGGGAACAGAGGTGGTCTTCTGTTGCTTTGCCCTGACACTGGTTAACCCTTTCTCATCCCCACCCTCCACTCGGCTGTAATTTCATTTAGGATGTCTAAGAATTTTCTTCTTGTCAGATGGGAGGTGACCATGGTGTTTGGGGGGGAGAAGAGTAAGAGTTTACACTTAACACCCATCTGTCTGTGTATCTTTTTAATTGCATATTCCTGTAGTACCCGACCCCAGGATGTTGCTTAAAGGAAAAGGTTTCATTTGAAAAAGGGAAGGAAGGGTAAAGAAGAATGAAAATAAGCATATTAAATGATAGGGCCTGAGAAATCCAGATGAAGACCGAGAGTATGAAACTTTTTGCCTTCCTTCCTGGGGTGCATGTGAAGCACAAGGTGTCACACCTCTAACCAGACGAACCAGCCCCGCGGAGCCAGCAGCTGACACTGGAGCCACAGGACAAGCCGTCTGGCAGCTTCCGAGTCTTCTCAGGGCCACTCCTCACCAGACAATAGGTGTGTACGCTGAAGGTATCTTTAGCTTCTAATATAATTTTTCACTTTAATTTTTAACCCAGTAAGTAACATGTTTACTGGGTTCAAAAATCAGAAAATGTTACAGGTAAAGGGAAAATCCCTCCTCTCATTTCATCATTTTCTCATTCCCTTCCACCATTAATCATTATTATTAGTTTTTCAGAGTATTTTCCCTATTTCTTTATGCATACATAAGCACATAGGAAAGTAAATTCTTATTTCCCCACTTTCTACACAAATTGAAGTACCTGATCTGGTACCAAGTGTTCCACGCCTGCTTTTTCCCATCAGCCACCATATCTTGGAGACTTTCGGTGTCAGCTGGTAGACTCCTTCCTGTCGCCGATAGACAGCGACACAATAGTCCCTGCACCTTCAGTTTTACAATAGTCCCCATTGATTGGCATGTAGGTTTCCCCAGTCCTTCGTTGTTATGAACCACGCTGCAGTTACATAACAGTGCGATAAGTCAGTGCCCATAGATGCAAGCATATCTGTAGAATGCATTTCTAGAACCAAAATTGCTGGGTCGAAGTGGAAATTTCAATAGATAATATCAAATTTGCCTTCCCAGCGGTTTTACCAATATACATCCCCATGACCTCGCCTGCTTCCCCTCAGCTCTGTCAGCAGAGTGGGTTTTGAAACTTTAAGGGTTTGACAAACTCATAGGTGAAAAATTAGTTTTTTAAAAAATTAATAGAGCCCTGGCTGGTGTAGCTCAGTGGATTGAGTGCCGGCCTGCGAACACCATGATCACCGTTCGATTCCCAGTCAGGGCACATGCCTGGGTTGCAGGCCAGTTCCTGGTTCCCCGCAGGGGACGAATGATAGGCAACCATACATTGATATTTCTCTCTCTCTCTCTCTCTCTCCTTCCCTTCCCCTCTAAGATAAATAAATAAAATATTAAAAAAAAACTAATAGTTATGCCAGCAGAATTTTAATTCGCATTTCCTTCACAAGTGTGGCTCAGTAAAGGTTTAAGAGCTGTTTGTATTTCTATCTTCAAGTCGTCTTCCCATCTAAAGTGAATTATCTTCAAAGTCCAAGCCCAAAGCTCCCCACCTGCATTTGCAATGTCTCTGAAATCTTTGAGAAAATATATGCCTTTATTTAAAAAATAGTTCTGACATTCTTTGAAAATAAAAGTGCCATCTACAAGTCACGGCTGAATAATACGAAAACACTATAGGTATTTTGAAATTAATTTTTGACAAACAACAGAATCTGAAAAGACTAAAATCAGGTCCCCTGAAATTCATGGCACTCACCGTTTAAAGTGACCTGGCTGAGGTTAAAACAGACTCATGAGAGTCTTTGTAAAGTTAACAATTTTATTCCCACTATCAATATTTCCCCCATGAATCCACCTGCATCGCCCTAAATAGCAGTTATGCTCTTCTCTAGTCTTAAAAAGAGCACAAAGAGATCCACGCATGCTTCAAACCCAGCCTCCCCGTGTCCCGAACAGTTCCTGCAGCATGGACCCCACTCCCCAGTGGTTCCCAAACGACCACCTCTTCAGGAGTTTGGGAACTGGACAGGAGGCGGAGTGCTGTTTCTTTCCCCACGGGTAGCACGGGAGGTACAGGTTGTGAAGGGCTCAGCTGTTGGCTCACCTGGACTGCTAACAACCACCTATTTGAAGGAATAGCTGGAGGGTTTTTTTGTTTGTTTTTAACCCTAAAGTCAATTTAAGATGATGACCCACCGATTTAGGGTCCTTAGTAAACATCAAATAGTTGTTCCTGAATGACTTGCTCCCATTGGTCCTCATCAAGCGCCCCCAGCACAGTCCAGGGTGGGGTCCCCGGGTGAGGAGGCCTTGCCCAGTGTATGACAGCACCTGGGTTTCGGGGTTCGTGGAGCCGGTAGTATCCCTGACAAGCACAGCTGTTTTCTTCCCCACCCTTCCTTACCCAGCCCCGCCTGAGAAGCCACCTCAGAAACTGGCCCAGCTGGTGTGGCCTCTAATGAGTGGTTGGGTCATGAGGAGGACTGGAGCTGGGAGAGAGGTGGGAGCCCCTGGGGGTTAATTTGCCCACATAGTTCTCAGCTGATTCAAGTCTCGACCATTAGGCTTCTCCTGGACTCCCCGCCTTCCAATCCAGCCTTGACAAGCCAAGATTCACAATTTGGACCATCCCTTGGGCCTGGGGGGTTTGGGGAGAACTCTGGCTGTGTTTGTGGGTTATTCTGCTGGCTTCAGCCTCTGTCAACAAACTTCTGTGGCCTGAAGTGGCCTCAGCTCCCCAGAAATACCCTTTTCTATTCTTCCTCCAGAAGTCTGAGATCAGACTTCTTTGAGGAAGTACTGATCTGAGATCAGTAACTTCTTTGAGGAAGTACCCCTTCCAGGCTGGCACTTTGGGGGCGGGGAGAATTGGGGGGCAGGAAGGACTTAGGGGTGACCCACTTAGGGGTGCACAGTGGCTCAGCTGGGAGGGTCATGGATGGGTGCTGAGATTCTGGGAAACACATGTGCTTTTGGCCCTTGTGCCACCCCTTTGGTTTGTGAGAAGAGACTAGAGAATCCCGGGTGGGCATTCTGACCCAGAGGGGTCCTGCTGTTGGGTCCCCGCCCAGCAGAATTCTTAGTCCCCACAAGGGAGCCCCATCTGGCTTCAAGTAGGTCACCTGGCAGCTAAGGACTACTCTTCAGGGCTGGCAGCCCCCAACACGGCCCCCAACACAGGAACGGCCGCCCATCTTCCTGCCTTGCTCAGTTCTAGCCCAGAGGTGAGGGAAAGTATCTGCTGAGGCTACAGGGGGTGGCGAGTGGCACAGCTGTTGTTTCTGAGGAGCAGCTTCCACCACATTTTTGACCCTGGCCTAGAGCCTGGAGCTTCCATCTCAGTGTGGAGCTCAGGTACTTAGCCGAGCTCTAGCCTCCAAGGTCACCAGCCCCCAGCTTCCTTGTCATGCCTGAACCCCTGCTGGGAGCAAGCAGCTGGAGAGGAGAACATGCCACCACACTTTCAGCTAGCCCCATCCTAATGCCCTCTCTCTGCCCCAGGCCTCCCCTGTGCCCACTCACCCTTCAGGTTGGATAGCCTAGGTCTGCATTGGGGGGCCTCTGCTCCCTCCCAGGCCAGGACAACCCTGTAGGGTGAAGTGGGGCAGTTCCCAGAGCAACTTCAGGCCGGGTCTCGCTGGCTGGCCCCTGGCGGCCAAAGCTCATGCCTGTTTCCTCACCAGCAGCACCCAGGGCAATATGGCAGCTACCACCGCCACCACGGCGATGAGGGTAATGAGAAGGAGGGCACGGGAACGGCAGCAAAATGACCGGTTAGAGCTGGGTGCTGGTGACACCTCAGAGAGCTCTGCCAGGCCGCGCTGTGGCAGGACACTGTCCTGCTCCCCAAGGGGCATCCCATGGCGACTGATTATGAATATCTGAGGTTCCCGGGCCAGGCTGGGCAGTGAGTCCAAGGGGAGCTGGGTGCTCTGATTCAGGGATGTTCTCCAGACAGGCTGGGATACAGCCAGGGGGTTTGTATGGCCCAGGGTGTTCGTCGGTAGCCCAGAGGGCAGGCCCATAGGCACAGCCAGGGTCTGGGAGCTCTTGTCCAGCATGGAGGGCCAGCGGGAGCTCTTCTTGCTGAGGAAGGTGACATAGCGGCAGATGGGGCAGATGATGGTCCTCTGGACCTGCCCATCCATGCGGGTGGAGAGTAGGTACTTGACAAGACAGTCATGGCAGAAGACATGGCCACAGCTCAGTGTCCGGCTGGCGCCCTCCAGATCACGGAACTTCTCATAGCACACGGGGCACTCGCTGCCTGCGCTGTCCTTACTCTCCCCTTCTGACATCGTTGCTGTGGGGAGGCGGGGCCTTAGCTGTAGGTGGGAAAAGCTGTGAGCATTAGTGCCAGTTTTCCTTCTTTGCTCAGTGCATGACAGCACCTGGGTTTGTCATACCCCCCTGCTTCCACTGCCTCCCTCTTCCCTTTCTCCTTGGCTCCTGTTCTCTTTTTTCCTCTCTCCCCTTCCCTCTTCTGCTGCGGCTCCTCCTCCTCAGTGGCCTACCTACATTAACCAAGACCTAGAGCCTAAGACCCTTAGGAAGAGATGAGGGGGCCTTCTGGAAGGGGGGATTGGGAGGCAGGTAATGAGAGACCGCAGCCCAGCCACACTGACTCCGGAAGGAAGTGCATGGAGTGTGATGAATGTGTAGCCTCCCTAATACCTCACCTCAGCCATGACATGACCTACACATGGTGAGATCACCACCTCACCTCTTCCTGCTTCCTTGCAGGAAGTGAAGGCAGGCAGACCCAGTTCCAGGGGGGAAGCAGGTGGCTGAGTAGATGCTCCTCCAGCCTCGGTCCAGGCTCCAGTGTGGGCCTGTGCCCTGAGTGGCTGTTTCCCAGATAAGCCTCTGCTGTTCCTCAGTCTCCCCGCTTAGGGGTTACCTGATCCATTGGTTTGTATCCAGCCATTGGCTGCATTCCTCTGTGCTGTGTGGTTGTAAAGCAAGGATGGTTTTGAAAATAAAGCACAGAACCTACACATCCAAATGCCTGCTGGCCCTCTTCACAGTCACCTCAGGGAGCTGTAGGCTTGTTCTCCACCTGCCGCCACTCCATCATTCTTCAGAGTCTTCTAAGAGGGCTGCCCGAGAACCTTCCTGTCAATCTCAGTGAAGACAGATTTTCATCCTTGGAGTCTGTCTGGTGTTGTGAAATGGCCAAAAGTCCTCGGGAGCCAAGCCTGGTGGGAAAGTAAATGAATGCTCAAGGCATGATAAGGTTTCATGTCAAAGACATGGAGTTACCATGAAGTTACAATGTGGGTTTTAAGCATTATCTGAGCCCTGGCTGGGTAGCTCAGCTGGTTAGAACATCATCTTGGTACACCAGGGTGGCAGGTTTGATCCCTGGTCAGGACACATACAAGAATTAGCCAATGAATGTATAAATTAAGTGGAACAACAAACTGATGTTTCTCTTTTTCTCTGCCTCCCTCTCTCTAAAATCAATCAATAAAATTTTAAAAATATCTGAGAGGAAAGGAGAAGTTCCAAAATGTTCTCACCAAAGGCAGAACTGTTGGATTAAGGACACAGCTTCCTAAGATGGTGACCTTAAAGGGGAATGCCCATTTGGGCATGTGGCGAGGCCCAAGTATCCTCATTTAAAAGTCCCCGATGTCACAACTGTGTAGTCTAAACCCGTCAAGAACAGCCCCTTTGGAGACGTGTTATAGTCACCTCATAAATTCTTTCATCAGTGCTAAAAGACCCCTGGACATGCTGACAAATAGAACCGAGAGATGACCTAATGAGAACAAGATAAGTTAATAGGAGGACAACTATAATTTGTCAAATCACAAATCTTTTGGGATTTTTTCCCCTCTCTTGGCTTGGTTCCAAATCAATTTTACAATTTGAAAATGTCCCATAACTAAGAAGGATCAAAAAATATGTAAAACTAATTTCTTTCAAAAAGCCTGATGAAAATGGGGTACGGGGCCTGGGACCCTGTAGGCAGCACCGAAACCTTTGCAGTGGTTTTCAGGCTTTGTGACTGAGGTTGTCAGTGTGACCCCAGGTAGTGGCTGGGGGTTGCAGCTGCTCAGACTCTGGAGCTGGGTTCAAATCCTTGATATGCCTGTCACTGTCCGTAAAACCTCAGGCAAGTTGTGTAACCTAACTGAGCCTCGGTTTTCCATCTGTGAGATGGGGTTGATAATAATACTCCCTCCCTCTCAGAGTTGTTCGGAGTATTAAGTGAGCTAGTGTGAGCAGAGTCCGGCACAGATACAAGATAGGGGTTCAACAACAGATGGTGTCATCGCTGAGGCAGGCCAAGCCCTCTCCCCTTCTAGCACCTGCCTCCCCTTCCTCCCCTCTTCTCCCCAGATGCTCCTTATAATGTAGATGACTAAAAAATTGCACATCCCTCCCAGAGGTTGGCTTCCTTCAGATCAGAATAACTGAGCAGGATGACACTATAGGAGGTAGGAGATGGACAGTAGATAAACGATGGTGGCGCCAGTGTTTGGCAGTCACTTTGTTTCACAATGTCTATAAATGTCTAAACAAAACAAGTCACTCTCAGAAAGACCATGTCCTCCCGTGTTTCATAACTCCCACAGATGTGTGATGGTAATTCATTCATCCATCCATATTCATCCATCCTTCTTTCCATCCACCCATCTATCCATGCACACATATATCCAATTATTCAACAAAGTACCTGCTACATGCTAGGTATTGAGCTGGGCATTGGAAATAAGCACGATGAAGAAAGTCCTTCATGAGGCCCTGGCTGGTGTGGCTTAGTGTGTTGAATGCTGGCCTGTGAACCACAGGGTCACTGGTTCTATTCCCAGTCAAGGCACATGCCTGGGTTGCGGGACAGGTCTCCAGTGGGGGGCGTGGAAGAGGCAACCACACATTGATGTTTCTCTCCCTCTCTTTCTTCCTCCCTTCCCCTCTCTCTAAAAATAGATAAATAAAATATATATTTTTAAAAAAGTCCTTCATGAACCTTTGGAGCTTAGTGGACATTTATACATTTTCTTGAAAAAGAGTTTTGTTTTGTTTTGTTTTAAAGGAGGAATGGTGATCAATAGCTTCAGTTATTTGGGTAACTGAGGGGTAGATATCAAGACAGGCAGAGAATTAAAGCATAGGTGAGTGAATGCTACAGGAAGAAAGGAGCTTTGAGGTCATTTAGTGAAATCTAGTTTCATAGGTGAGCAGATCCAGGTCCAGAGAGGGGGAGTGACTCATCTGAGATCCTGTGGGAAGGCGATGGGGAGGGAGATGGCAGAGAAGAAAGAGGGAGAAGATTCCATGGATGACATGGGGAACATTATTAGGCTCAATGAATAGATTGGGTGAATAAGTATTAGCCAAGTCAGGAAGCACTACCTTTCTTGGGATGAGCAGGATGAGCCGGGGAGGGAGAAGAGACTTTATTTTTCATGCGAGTTTTTAAAAGTAAAAGGGATTCACAGGATACAAAAGACATCCCAGGTCCCACAGATGGCCTCTCTGGGCTGTCCTTTCTCCTTCCTGTGATTCAGGCGAGGCATGTCACTCATGCCTGGACAATGCCATCCTCCTTCCCCACCTTCTTCTCAGCTCCCTTTCTCAGTCTTTCCCTGACCTCTCCCTCCTTGTGCCCTTCCCTTTCTCTTAATCCCACTTCATTCTTTATTCTTGAATTTCTCTTATGGGCTTGATTCTGTCTCCGGTGCTGGGGTGTAGGAGTGGTCAGCAGAAGAAATGCGAGGAACATGATCTGGTTTGGGCACAAACTAGCTCAATAACAATGTAAGACATTATTGCCAGAAGGCACTCCCATTAGTGCATTAGGACACCGTGGGGAGAGGAGGGCTGGAGAGTCTTCCTAGATGAGGCGGGACCAGTGTCGAGCTAATAATAAATAATTACAACAGCCACTATTTATTGAACACTAGTTATGTGCTTGGCATTTTGCATTCCTTCCTCATTTAATCCTGACCACTCTGGGAGGTAGGTATTATCTCCATTTTACAGATGAGGGAAGTGAGGCTCAGGGCTTCAGTTAAGAAATTTGTTCAAAGTCGCACTGCAGACCCAGGATGGGCAGCCCATGCTGTGTACTGCTGCCTCCAGCAAGGGTTCAGATGCACCCCCAGCAAGGGCTCGACATAGCAGAATAGGATGTCCCAGCCCTCACACCCCTACAGAAACACTGACTTAACAAGTACCCGTAGATGGAAGTACCTCACCAGAGCTCCAGAATCCAGTTGTACACCTAATACATGTTCGGTTTTTTGTCAATCATACCTCACTCAATAAAGTGGTTTAAAAAAAAGGAAGAGATAAAGAAGCATCATTGGAAAATGACTACTCAAAGTTCCCTTCTCAGAGTGACTCTAAACAGGCTACCACTCCAGGGGCCTGTGAGGCAGGGGAGGACAAGGTTTGGCCCAAGGGGAGCTGGCCCACAGGAGCTGAACTCATGAAACCCCCTTGCTCAGTTTCACCTACAGCAGCAGCCCATTATGAGGACTGGTTGGGGGTGTCCTCAGCCCAGGGACCCCCCTTCCTTCCTACCTTGGGACAGGGAGGCTGTGAGGCAGAGGCTCTGTAGTTTCAGCTCTGGCCACTCTCCCACCCCACGATACGACACAAATACACACACATACACACACCCCTGCATCTCTCCAGCTTCAGTCCAGAACCTTGCCATCCTCTGCCTGGATCCTCCTTTCCCACCCCCAGCTGGGTCCCCAGACTCACTTTGGATGAGGTCAGGAAGAGCAGTGTCCACCTCTCCACCCAGGGCCTCTTTAGGGCAGATCTGAGCCACCCAGAGGTGCTGGGCATACAGCACGCCCTCCTGCTGCTGTTACTGTGACAGCTGCCGCTGAGGCATTTCCTAATGAGTGAGCAACTCGGGAGGACAGCGCCAGGAAGTGAATGTCGCCCAACTCGTTTGAGGCCAGGAGGCTCTTGGCATTGCCCAGGGGTTTGGCAGCTGCTGGAGTCAGGTGATCTTGATGAGGCTGCTAAGAGAGGGGACCCTGGCCCAGTGCTTCGTCTGAAGCACCCACGTCTGTGAGACAGGCAGAGGGTCTCACAAGGAGGCAGTGACCCAAGACCACTTTGACTAAGGCTCCCCAGAGATGGGTCTTCCCATCCCAACAGTGATCCTCCCCAACCCTGCAGCTCCCTGCCATGCCCAGGGTGAAGGAGTCAGATCAACCTCAGGAAGACTATGATGCCCAAAGTCATACACAGATATGCAGTGATGTGCTTATGTGTATTTGTTGTTCATCAGATGCTCAAAGGGGCTCAGAGCTCCAGAAGACCAGCCACCACTGAGCTAAAGCATGAGGCGGAGTCAAAACAACAAATTAGAAACTCACACCTGCATGGCAAGGAGCACCTGATATCACGTGAAACGACTTTCAGAACAGTCTGTATAATATGATTCCATTTATAAAAAAGATAATAACAAATGATCACTTTTATAGAAAAAAGTTTAGAAGAAGGCACATTAAACTTGATAGTGGTGATCTCTGGAAAGATATTCTAATTTAAACATTCCTGTGACATTTGACTTTTCATTCTGAATGTGTGTTTCTTTCATGATAAGAAAAAAGCAGTCAACAATGAGGCACGTGCAAATTCAGGACCGGAAACCATTCTGGGGAATTCTCTCAGTCCTCTGAGGACTGGAGGCTAAGTCGGCAAGAAATTGTTTTTCTTCTGGAAAACAAAAGAAATTTCCTGGATCCAAAGCACAGCCAGATATGCGTGTGACTCCATAGGTTGGCTCAGGATGGCTCCTCCCCCACCCGGACAACCATGGCTGCCTTGAGGCTGGTAGGGGAGGACAGTCAGGACAGTGCACCCATGCCCACCTAAAGGGACATGGAGATGGCTGGGTTATGACAGTCTCTCACGCTCTTTCCCCAGAAGCTGAATATGAGAAATCCCAGACTGTCCTAGATTTAACAGATAGAAATGCGGACTGCATAGGTAAATTTGCAAATATTTCAGGTAAATAACAAATAACTTTTAGTATAAGTATGCTCAACACAATATTTGGGACCTAATTATACTAAAAATATCTCTTGTGCTATCTAAAACTTAATTTCTCTGGGCATCCTATATTCATTTTGCTCCTCTAGTCCCAGAGGGCCTCCCACATTTCTCCCTTCCATCAGCGCCATGGTCCTTTGACAGCATGACTCCGCTGGGGCTCCCTGGGGCTCCCTGAAAAGGAGTCCCACATACTCCACATCAACATCCCAGGTGCCCCCTGGGTGGAGGACTGAGCCCGGCTGGACTGTCTTTAGACTCAGACTAGTATGAAATTCCTGAGGCCCCCAAATCTTTTCAACTAGCTCTGTCATGAAGCTTAACTTTGAAGATTATCTTGAATATATAAACTTTTATTATTATAGTCTGTCATGGCTTTGTGTTTCAAAATAAGAATTCCACTTTAAAAATTGTATATACATGCGCATATCTATATGTACACACACACATACAAACCTAGCTGAGGGAGTAAATACATCAGCTAGAGAAGTCTTAGCTTGACTTTATCAGTTGGGTCTAATCATCCAATAAGGTCCTGAGGGGGGGGGGGACATGGGGCTGTTAAGTTTTGGCAGGCAGCGGGGCATTTGTAATCAGGGAGGTTGGCAGCATACTCATATTACAGAAGGATCTACATTATAGGATTTGGTAGTAAGGATCTCTGGGAACTGAGATCAGCACATGAGCATTCACAAGTGCTGTGTGTGTTCATACAAAGAGAAATTGCCATGTACCTCTGGGTAGGTTACTGAATCCCTTTGTGCCTCAGTTGCTGCATCTGAAAAGTGGGGATAATAATGGAGACCATTTTGGTGTATAGGACTGTGAGAATTAAATGAATGTTTGCAAATAATGCTTCTGGAACCACACCTCTCATGAATTAATATCTCCATCTACCGTCATCACCATGACAAAGAAAGCTAAAGAGAGGCACTTGGACTTGCACACCTCCTACTTTGAGGGGCCTGGCCAATCAATCTGGTCCTGGTATTAGCTCGCTGAGTAAGGTGTCTGTTGCCAATCCCATCACCCATTTTACAGTGTCCTGTCCTTCTCAGCAGAGAGGACAAATGCAGTCTGAATGACGTAAGACTAGTTTTCAGCTTAGGGAGGATTGGGACCCATGGCCTCTGATCCATTCAGGCCATGTTGGAGACTTGTGTCCAGTTCTGGGGTCACATTAGTGGTTGTGTTGCCAAAACACTGAAGCATGTCCTGTACATAAAGCCAACCAGGATGGGCATGGGTCTGGAGACCATTTGAGACCCATACAATAGACCGTCTCTGGGGAGGCCTCTCTGACGCAGGGAGCTGCCGGACAAAGGGAGAATCAGGCTGAGGCTGACTGACCACCAGTGGACGGTAGGCCTGGTTTCTGCATGGGATGAATGGCTGGACCAGGATGAAAGTTTCCAAATACCATGACCACCAGGAGAGCTGATAAGATACAGACTTCAGGCCCTGTCTCAGGTCTTAGCAGGTCATGGGAGAAGCCTAAGAAATGTTATTTATTTATTATTTTTTAAATATACTTTATCAATCATGCTATTACAATTGTCCCTTTTCCTGCCCCCCATTTACTCCCCTCTGCCATACACCCCGCTCCCACCCCCATTCCCCTCACCTTGGTTCCTGTTCATGGGTTGTACATATAAGTTCTTTCGCTTCTCTATTTCCTGTACTATCCCTGTCTATTTTGTATCTACCATTTATGCTTCTTATTCCCTGTACCTTTTCCCCCACTCTCCCCCCTCCCCCTCCCCACTGATAACCCTCCATGTGATCTCCATTTCTGTGATTCGGTTCCTGTTTTAGTTGCTTAGTTTGTGTTTGTTTTTGTTTTAGGTTTGGTGGTTGATAGTTATGAGTTTGTTGTCATTTTACTGTTCATATTTTTTATCATCTTCTTTTTCTTAGATAAGTCTCTTTAACATTTCATATAATAATGGCTTGGTGATGATGAACTTCTTTAACTTTACCTTATATGGGAAGCACTTTATCTGCCCTTCCAATTCTAAATGAAAGCTTTGTTGGATAAAATAATCTTGGATGTAAGTTCCTGCATTTCATAATTTCGAATACTTCTTTTCAGTCCCTTCTTGCCTGCAAGGTTTCTTTAGAGAAATCAGCTGAGAGTCTTAGGGTAACCCCTTTGTAGGTAACTATGTCCTTTTCTTTTACTGCTTTTGAGATTCTCTCCTTTTCGTTAATCTTAGGTAATGTAATTATGATGTACCTTGGTGTATGCTTCCTTGGGTTCAACTTCTTTCCTGGAAGTCTATTTCCTTTGCCAGATTAGGGAAGTTCCCCTGCATTATTTGTTCAAATAAGTTTTCAATTTCTTGCTCTTCCTCTTCTCCTTCTGGCACCCCTATGATTCAGATGTTGGAATGCTTAAAGTTGTCCCAGAGGTTCCTAAGCTTCTCCTCATTTTTTTGAATTCTTGTTCCTTCATTCTGTTCTGGTTGAATGTTTATTTCTTTCTTCTGCTCCAAGTTGTTGATTGAGTCTTGGTTTCCTTCCCTTCACTGTTGGTTCCCTATACATTTTCCTTTATTTCACTTTTCATAGCCATCATTTTTTCCTCCATTTTGTGACCATACTCACCTATTTCTGTGAGAATTCTGATTACCAGTGTTTTGAATTCTGCATCTGATAGGTTGGCTATCTTGTCATCATTTAGTTCTATTTTTAGACCTTTGGTCTATTCTTTCACTTGGGCCATATTTGTTTTGTCTCGAGCAGCTGTTACTTTGGGAGGGGTGGAGCCTTAGGTATTCACCAGGGTGGGGCAACCCAGGTTGCTACGTTGTGGTGTATATGTGGGGGAGGGGTCCAAGAGGTAACAATGCTGCTTGCTCAGCTCTCTGCTGGCTTTCAGTCATTTCTCCTGCTACCCACAAGCAAACTGGGCCCTTCTGGTGCTTACTCCCAGGTAGGTTGGTTTGTGTACATTATATGACCCTGTGGGTCTCTCCAACAAACTTTCCTGTGAGGCTGGCAGGTTCTTCTGTCACCACAACCCCCACAAATTTTTACAGCCAGAGGTTTTGAGGCTTTATTTCCCTGCACTGGAACCTGGGTTGCATGGTCTGTCTTGCTTCCCAGTTGTTCTTCCCAGTTTATTTGCTTGCAAATATGGGACCACCTGCTCTGCCAGCCACCGTGTTTCCATGAGTCCTCTCTGGCTGTCCATCTCCATCCCTCCTACCAGTCTAAATGAACGATTCTTTGACTCCTTGGTTGTCAGACTTCCATACAATTTGATTTTATGGTAGTTCTGGTTATTTTTTGTCTTTAAATTTGTTGTTATCCTTATTTTGGTTGTGCGAGGAGGCAAAGTGTATCTACCTATGCCTCCATCTTGGCTGGAATTCTATATTTATTTTTTTAATTGGAGGGATAGATAAATGGATTGATATATGATAATGCAATAATAGGACATGCTAATGGTAGAATCTAAGTATTGGATATATGGGTTCTCATTGCAAAATTCTTTCGACTTTGCTGTATGTTCAGAAATTATAATAATAAACACCGGAAACAATTTAATTATTTTAAAATTTATTTATTGTTTTGAGAGGGAGAGAGAAACATTGATTTGTTGTTCCACTTATTTATGTATGTACTGTTTTCTTCTTGTGTGTGCCCAACTAGGGATCATGCTGGGACAATGCTCGAACCAAATGAGCTGCCCAGCCAGAGCAGCAGTTAACTTCTGCAATACGTAATACATTCAGATGATTGAAAAGTGAAAGGCGGTAAAGATCCTGCAGGGAAGATTCCCTCTTCTCCCTGTTCCCTATCTGCCCGTTTCCTATGCAGAAATTCTAACTCTTACGCACTACTGGGAATGTAAAATAGTGGAGCCACTGTGGAAAACATTATGATGGTTTCTCAAGAAATTAAAAATAGAATTACCATAGGAGCCAGCAATTCCACTTCTGGGTATCGACCCCAAAGAATTGAAAGCACAGACTTCAGCGGGTATTTGTGCCCCTGTGTTCACAGAGGCATGATTCACAATGGTCAAACCCTGAAAGCAATGTGTGTCCATTGACAGATATATGGACAAACACAAAGAGGTACATACATATAATGGAATATTATCCAGTCATAGAAGAGAAGGAAATCCTGACACATATTACATTATGCTATGTAAAATAAGCCAGTCACAAAAGGACAGATATTGTATGATTCTACTTATATGTAGAGCAGTCAGATTTCTGGAGACAGAAAGTGGAGTGGTGGTTGCCAGGGAGATGGGGTTGGTGTTTAATGAGGACAGAGTTTCAGTTTGGGAAGAAGAAAGATGTTCTGGAGATGATAGTGGTGCTGGGTACACAACAATGCAGGTGCACAATGCTACTGAACTACATACTGAAGGATGGTTAAGATGGTCAATTTTAGTGGTTAAGATGGTAAATTTTTACAATTTTTAAAAAGGTAACCACTGTCATTGGTGGTCATTTTTGTGCATTTTATTTACCTTTGTATCAACATGAGGGAATACAATTATAGATTTGTATTACTCCTTTTTTTACCAACAGATGGTGCACCACATGCACCCTTCTGCCTCTTGCTTATCTTACTTGACCCTACATCTTGGAGCTTTCTCCTATATCAGCACATGATAGCCTGAGTTCTTGGAATCCAAGTTTTTAGCATTTTCTCCAGGTAAGGTCAAAGGGTGGCCTGTTTGGGAACCTCCGACCTGGAAGATGGCTGGGGCCCTGGGGTTGCTTGGACACATGTTCCTTCCTCCGGGCTGGGTGAAGGAGGACCAGGAGCTGAGGCAGCTCTTTCAGACAGAGACACTCCTCTGTCCCCACCATCTTCCAGTGCCCCACGCAGCCCTGTCCACACCAGCACCCCCAGGAAAGGGGGGTCCCGCTAGTCCTGGCCCTCCTGCTGCTCTGCAGGGACTCCAGGTGTCCAGCAGCTGGGGCACTCCACAGCTCTCTGCTCCAGCTTCCCTCCACCCTGTGTGGGGACAGGGTGGGGACAGCAGGCAGGGGCCACCCTGAGAGAACAGAGTCACTCATACCATTCAGGACCTTCTGCCAAGGCCAACACTCTATTGAGGGTAAAAATGAATTACCCCGAATACCGGAGGCAGGGTGGGGGCAGCAGGGGAGCAAGTGTGGAGCCAGAAACTGCAGGCTGGGCCCTGAGGCAGTGAAGGGCAGAAGAGGTGGGAAAGGGAGAGAGGGAGAACGTGAGGATGGGTTCGTGCCAGTCTTTGCTAGGGCAGAAGCTCTTGATCTTTTTATATCACTGCCACCTGTGAGAAGATGTGACAATGATGTTCCCCACCTGCACGTGCCCCTGTGGGATGCCTGGATCACTGACCAGGGCCCAACTGGGGACACTAACTGGAGACAAGAAGGACTGTGTATGGTTTGGAGACAGGACACCGGGGCACTGACTGCCCTTATTTGGCCAGTGGGGGCTCCACTAGTCCTGGCTCAGGATGAGACGAAGTCATGCAAAAAATCCAGGAGGAGGGTCAAGCTGACTGTGCCCCTGTGCACACTCATGGTGGCTGCAATTAAGTGATGTCCATGGGGCAGGAGGTGGCATCTCCCTGCCATGAGAGTGTGTGACCCTAGACCCTCCTTCCACCCTGCCTCCACCGTCAGCATCTTGATTGAGCCGAGGATTTTGGGCAGATGGGAAAGCCTAAGCAGGGAAGGCAGAGGGACCCCAAGGTGAGGAGTATCTTCTGGTCCCCAGGGAAGCCGGCACAAAGGCTGAGGCTTCAGTAATCCATCAAGGTATCCTGCTCATCTGTCTGCCACCTGCCAGCCAGCACAGTCCAGCTGGTTGAGCCCCCAGGTGAGGCCACACTCCCCACAGTGAGACCAGGGGAACCCTGTGTTGGGTGCATCCCTGACCATCTCCCCACTCATTTGCTGCTGTATGGCCCTGGCCTGGTTCTAGCCGGCTCAGAAGCCTGCTTTAGGGGGCCAGCTCATTCACGCCCCTGTGAATTTCTTGGGTTCACCTCCTCACCCCAAGGGTGCACGCCCCTCTGAAATCTCTCTGTCTTACCTGTTCCTTTGGTCCCAATCCCTTGGACTCCCGCTGTTATTACATAGTCCGGGGCTGCTGGAATTCCAGGGGAAATGTGGGGCCTTTGAACAGAAAACAGAGACGCCCCTCTTCCAGGATGATGCAGGCCCTGCCAGGGCACACAATTTGGTAGGTGGGGTAAAGACTGCTTTTCATTCCCAGCCGGTCGCCCCTCAGCCCTCAGCCTCTTAGCCCAACCTTAGTCCCCAGAATCCAGCAGCCACACAATATCTTCACAGGTCTCACCCCAACCTCCCCTCCTCTGAATACTTCCCTGGCTCCCTACTGCCCTCAGCGGTACAAAACCCACACTCTTCAGCCAGTGCGTGAGGGCCTCACTGCCTTCCCAGGACTCGCTCCAGAAATGCCCTCCTCCTTGGCTGTCTCATGCCACACAGCATGGCCACAAGGGTGGCTTGCAGTTCAGATCCCTTAAAGGCCTCAACTTTTGGGACTCTGGGATTTTTCTTCATGCTTTTTTTATTCCTTGCTGGAATGCCTTTCTACCTCATCACCTCCCCCTAGCATCTCCACCTTTTAAGATCTCGAAGGAAGGGATGCTCACTTATCTCTGTAGGCTCCAGCACAGGGACCTGGTATCTTTAGAGCTCAACACATCAATGTTTGTTAAATGAATAACACTACTCTCTCAAGCCTAACTCAAGTGTGGGGCCTGGAGGAAGGGTAGTGGGCAAGGGAAGTTTGGGGATCACAGCTATTCTACTTTCCATTCTGAATTCCTTTGGAATCCAAACCAAAATTCCCTCCTCAAAATCGTAACGGCCTGAGAACCTGTGGCCTGGCTGGAGATAGGAGAAAGAGCCCATCCCCGGGTTAACCTTCCCGGAGCCACCGTATGCCATTATTGTCTTTGAAAAAGCATGGTCTTGGGCAGGTTCTCCAGGAGGTGAGTCTGGGAAGGGGAGGGAAGGGGGGCTGGTAAAGAGTGAGGGACTTGTGAAGGACTCTGGGGCTTTTGAAGGATGCATCTCCTCCTTCAAAGATTAGTCTAGCCCTGGCCAGGGTGCTCAGTTGGGTGGAGCACCAGCCTGTTCACCAAAAGTTGCAGCTTTGGCTCCCTGTCCAGGCCTGTGTGGGAGGCAACTGATGGGTGTTCATTTTTCCTCTCTCTCCCCCCTTCCTCTCTCTCTAAAATCAATAAACACATCCTCAGGTGAGGATAAAAAAGCCCTTAATCTAGTAGTTTGTTTTAGTAATTTTGGCTATAGCAAGGTATCACAAGTGCAGTTGTTTACCATATTTTGCCATGTATAATTCACACTTCTTTGCCCACATTTTTGAGAAAAACGAAGGGAGAGCATTTTACATGGGTATAAAGATTACCTACCAGGGGTGTGTATAATGGGTATAATAATCCTGGGTATAATGTGCACAAAACTGTGGGTGCTCATTACACAGCAAAATAGTGTTGTTGTTTTTTTTTTTTTTAAATTGAGCTGCCTTTTAAACTTAAATCCAGGGTGGGGCAAAAGTATTCAGTAGGTTTACAGTTATAACTATGCAAAACAGAATTTATTCTTGTATTATTACTCATTAATTATTGTATTATTTTTCCATAGGAACAACTGTTGTTTTCAGTCTCACCTCATTCTAAGCATCCACACCTGTGAAATGATAGTTCTGATGTTCTAATCATACTTTTAATAAACAGAAATTAATACATACTGTTAAGGTAAAACAAAGGTCCGTCCACCTGAAGTCCTGCGCACAGACCTTGGCACACACGGACTGGGGACGCAAGAAGGGGGAGAGCCTGGTGAGCCGACCTCTGGGAGCTCCTGGTCTCAGTGCCAGGAAGAGGCCACTGAGGAACGTTCACCGCGGAGCTCAAAGCTGGCTTTAAACGCTCCGGAGTCCTCTGCACCGGAAGCCACGGAGCGGGATCAATCAAAAGAATCTGAGAGAAGAGACAAATAGCTTGGACTTGAGGATGAAACTGGCAAGGCCTGACGGCGACCC
The DNA here is from genome assembly GCF_014824575.4 of Sturnira hondurensis. Classification (NCBI taxonomy): domain Eukaryota; kingdom Metazoa; phylum Chordata; class Mammalia; order Chiroptera; family Phyllostomidae; genus Sturnira; species Sturnira hondurensis. Next base: position 4,272,538 of record NW_028092466.1, on the reverse strand, counting down.
GCAGGCGAAGGCGCGGGCCCCGGGAGAAGAGGCGCCGGTCGAAGCGAAGGCTCCGAGTCGCGCCCCGAGCCCGCGCCAGCCAGCGTGGGGCTGGGTTCTCGCAGCTCCCGGCCTGATTCCCTTTCACTGTTGTAACACACACGCCCTTAAAACCGCCACCTCCAGGGTCAGAGATGCTCTAAGACAGGTCGGGGAGGGGAAGCTAAAGAAGAGGGCACCGAGGTTTGTTCTCGGTCGGTAGGTACATGGAAGGGAAACCGTCCCTCTTCCTAGGGGTGGTGGCAGCCGCGGGATACAGTGCTTGAGGTAAGCCTTTGATGGGTGTCCCGAGTCTTCGCTTCACTCTTCATCCCATAACTGAAAGGCTCCCTGGTGGCTGAGAGTCCTCAGTGCTTGAGATGGACGAGTTAGGAGTGGAGAAAATTTACATTGTTTCTGGTATAAAAGTACAACTAATGTTGGGAAAAAACATGGGAAATTCATAAAAGTGTATGTGAAAAACAACGTAAGCTCTACACCACTTCTGCTGATAACTATCATAAATACTTTGGGGTTTAATCTTCCAGGCTGTCTATGTAATAATATATATACCATATATGGTAGTGTTAAAATAATTATATACTATATAATACATAATTATAACATATAATACTTTAGGACTTGATTTTTTTCACTTATCTTGTGATCCCTAATAAACATTCTTTTACGCCATCATTTTCAATGGATGTAGTCAGATTTAATTAATCAGTTGATTTATATTTGTTTCCAGTTTCCCCTATTATAAAAATCCTGTAGTAAGTGCTTTTATTGCAAAATCTCGGTATTTTCCCTTAAAAAATTATTAGAAGTGGAATTGATGAGTTAAAGATGCGTGATAAATGCTGTCAAGTTTCCTTTCATAAAGGTCATATCAGTTTAGACTGCCTTTAGCAGTCTATGAAATTATGTCTTGTCGCCCTCACTCATCTTGCTTGGGTATTATTATAACTTTATCTTCCACTTGTCTGTGTCATCACTGTCAATATCCCAGCTCACACACCATCAGCATCTCCTGTGGAATGCCGCGGCCGCAGCCTTTCAACTTCCCTTCCTGCTCCCACCCCCTCCCCTCACCTGCCCTGTCATCTGCTTTCCACAGAACAGTTACTTTTAAAAAAATGTATAGGTGTTGATTTTTGCTTCTGGTCGTGACAGACTGATTTGTATCAGACTAGGATTCCTTTAGAGAAAAATGTAAAAATTAGATCACACACAGATGTACACCCTTGTTTTAAGGCTGCAGAGAGTAGCCAAAGTGGGCAGAACTTAAATAACCCTGATCCTGTAAAAGACAGAAAACACTGAGGTGAGGGGGATCTTCTCTACTTCTTTTCTTAAGGTATACATTCAATTGGAGTTATTTAAGAGAATGAGTGACTGGTTCAGTTGAAGAGTTAATGAATACAGATTGTACAATATTACTGAAATGCTTTAAACCTGAACCAGGTTTAAACCTAAACCATTTCTAAATCCAAAATGCTTTCAGATTCAAGAAACTCTACAAATCTTAAGAAAAAAAAACCAACCAAACAACCCCCCAAAAAACAACAAACCACAAACCCAACTAAGCACATTGTAGTAGAACTTCTGAAAAACAAAGACAAAATAATTTTAAAAATTGGCTGAGAAAAAAAAGCACACATTCCTTTAGAGGAGCAAGAATACTGACAGTTCATTTTCAAGAAAGATGGTGGAATCCAGAAGACAGTGGAAGTCAAGGGTATGTGTTATACTTTTTTAAGGACTGAAAAGATATAGCTGCCAATGTAGAATTTTATACAGAGAAAAATGTTCTTCAAAAGGGAAGTTGGAAAGAAGAGGTTAAAAAATGAAAACAGAGAATTCATTGCCAAGATAGCTGCATTAAAAGAAAAACAGATGTTCTTTTTTTTAATTTTTAGAAAGAAGAGAAAGGAAGGAGAAAGAGAGGGAGAGAAACATCAATGTGTGGTTGCCTCTCACATGGCCCCCACTGGGGGCTGGGCAGACAACCCAGGCATGTGCCCTGCCTTGGGATCAGACCACGACCCTTTGGTTCTCAGCCTGAGCTCAATCCACTGAGCTACATCAGCCAGGGTGAAAAATGGATGTTCTTTATCAGAATGAAAATAATCCCAATGGAAGCAAAGAAATGCAGAAATAAATTAATGATGAGGTAAATGTATGGGAAAATATATAAATATTAACTGCATAGAACAATAATAATATATTAAGGTATTATTTTATATAAATAAAATATTTGACAATAATTGTCAAAAGTCAGGAGGAAAATAAGTGGAGTTAAATTGTAAGATTCTTGCATTACCTGGGGTGTGGTAAATTATAGTAGACTAATAATTCAAGTATGCATGTTGTAATTCCTCAATAACTATTAAGAGAATAATAAAATAATGTATGACTAAGGAGTTAATGGGAGAAATAGAATAAAAAATCTAATTTAAAAAGGTTTAAAATGAGGACATTTCTTTAAACTGACTATTGGTATTTCTTTGGCTATGAACGTGTCTGCATCTTTTGCTCAGTTTTCATCTTTTGCTCATCTTTTGCTCAGAAAAACATTCGAATGTTTTTCTCTTCCTATTGATTTCAGGTGGATATAAATATGGGTAAATAGAAATATGTCCATGTGAATGTTGCAAATACTTTCTTGTAGGAATTAGTTTTAAATCTTTATGCCCTGGTTAGAATAGCAAGGCCTGGTCTGACCACTTGCTCTGACGTTAGTGAGGAGAAGTCCTGAGTCTTGTGTTTTGTACTCAGCAGGAGCTCAACAAATGCCTGAGGAACTGAATTCAATTGAGGTCAAGGGTCTAATACACAAACGTGAGGTGCTACATCATTGTCATTTAGAGAATAGGGAGTTATCCGAACCCGTGGCAGGAGTAGTGAATGGTGAATGTTTAAGGCCAAAAAAGGAGCAAAAATAAAAGGAATTTAAAAAATCCCTTCGAAAAACTACAGGAATCCTGGAGACCAAATGCAGCCTTCAGGAAACCCGGGAGCTGCCGCTCTGGGTAGGGGAGATGCTAAAGGCAGAAATGTGTAATGCACACCTAATAAGGACCAGAAGGTGGCGCTCTAACGACGTCCCATTGCCATCCAGACAGCCAGGGCCCAGCTTGAGCACCAAGGATGTGGAAATTAATGGAAGCCTAGGGGGAATTCTAGCCCTAAATTTGGCCCTATTCTTCCTCCAAAGGTGAAATCCCAAAGATTCAGAACCCTGCGTTTTCTTTATTTGTCTATGCTTACCTTGATCAGGGGTGCCTGTAGAGAAACATCAATTCAATTTAGACCAGTGTGGCTCAAACTTTGATGAGCAAATCAATCACTTCATTCTCTTGGGAAAATGTAAATTATGATTAAGTAAAACTGGGGTGGAGCCTGGGGTTCTGCATTTCTAACAAGCTCTCTGGTGATGACTCAATCATTCTAATATTCATAACCCACTGCCTGCAAGGTGCCCCATCTCTGTGCCACACAGGGCGGGGGTGGGGGGGGAAGGGTTTCTGCCTTCTGAGTTTCTGAAGCTGCCCCATGAGGCCCAGGATGGCTGTGAATGCAGCTCAACACAAAATCAGAAACTTACTTAAAACATTGAATTTTCTTGTGATTACATGTTGCAATGTATTTGAAGTGTGACCTAAGACAACTCTTCTTTTTCCAGTGTGGCCCAGAGATGCCAAAAGGTTGGGCACCCGTAGTTACATCTTCCTAGAGTGAAATATCACTATGGTGTCTGTAGTACCAGTTAGAGTGTGAATCTACTTACTGTGTGACCTTGGGCAAGTTGCATGACCTCTTTGGGTCTCAGTTTTCTCATCTGTAAAATGGGAATAGTAGCAGTCTCTACCTTCAAAAGTTATTTAAAGGTTAATGCAGGGTGTTGTATGTAGAGCACTTGGCACAGTGCCTGGCACATAATAAGCCTCAACAAGGCTCGGGGTACACTGAGAAAGTATGCAGTGAGGTGGGTGGCCCTGGTGGGGTGGGAAATTGGAGGGAGGTGAGCTGAGGGGCAATCTTTAAGAAGGTGCTATTGTCTGAAAAGAGAGAAATTAAAGAGGTGAGGACAGAGAGAGAGGTGGAAGGTCTCCTGAGCAGATGGCAAACCTAAGGGTTGCTTTTGGGGGAGATTTAAGGATGCTGCAGGCTAAGCAGGCTTCCTTCTGGAAACGGTAGGGTGGTTGGGAGCAGGACTTCAGGCAGAGGAAGATTGGGTTTTCTGCACACTCCCCCACTTCCCGCCTTTTGGGGTTTGTGAGAGGAGCTCAGAGGAGCCAAGGACACCCTGGCCTGACCCTCATGCAAGCTCCACTGCAGCCTGCACAAACTGAGCCCCGCTGCTGGGGAGTCCTCAGCCCAGGTACTTACGTTTACCTCAGAGCTTTAAAGATGGTGGTGTTTCCACTGCATCTTGAAGGTCCTCTAACATTGATAGACTAACTTCCAGTGTTCTGAGGGATGCTCCTGGGCATACGGAGACAAATCCATGCAGCCCCTACCCTCAGTGGGTGGCCTGGGGAGATAAAACAGCACTACAGCAAAGAAGTAATCAACGAAGGGCCTCAGGAGCGGTTCTTCACAATGGTGCTTCTCCTATATGGTGAGACTAAATAACACGTGAGACCTGCAGTCACTGTGGTGGCAACAGGGGTTCAGGGTGACGCTTCGGACCAGGGTGGTCTGATCTGATAAAGACTGCAGGAGTTGGTCATATTTGGAGCAACAGAAAGGAGGGGGAACATCACCAATTGGTAACCAGACAAATTGGACACATGCTCTCATTTAAGCCTACACAATGCTGTGAAGTTGGTACTGTGTTACCTCCATTTCATAGATGAGGAGACTCAGAGACGCAAGCAACTCATCCAAGGTCTGGTAGCTAAAAGTGGCAGGTGGAGTCAGTCTATGAGACGTGTATTCTCTCGAGTACCATGTATGCGCTACACCAGGGCTTGTGCATCTCCTCCCCTTGGCGGGTGAGAGCGCTTCCCCTCCAAACACAGGGACGACAGCATACACACGTGCAGTGGAAATGGGGCATCTCGGAGGCCTGGCTAGGGAGACAGGATTTAAATTTCTTTATTCCTTTCCTCAGCACTGAAGTCTTGCTCAATTTCAGCTGAGCAGTGAGGCAGACACTGTTGCCTCACCTCTAGAAGGCGAGCCCCAGCCTTCCTGGCCCAAACCCACTTCCTGTTCTCGTGCCTCTTTTGTCAGAAGGTGATTCTCATGCTTCCTGTTGATTTCTGCTTTGTTTCAGCTGGTCCTGGTGTGCCACTGTTGATCTGATCAGTGACGACTGGGACACAGAACCAGGTACATTGGGACAGTGGGGGGTCTTCTGGGAGAAGGTCTGAGCCAGGTGAGGGCTAGTCTGGGACAGACTTTTCTCTGGGACACACCAGAGTGGGGGCTCTTCCTGGTGGTCTGAGGACCCTCTCTGTCCATGTTGTGGGGGGCTGTCAAAGGTTAAAGTTAGTTTGTGAAGTTGGTAATGCTCCTATGGGGGTGACCACGGTTTGCTTCGGTGGCTTCCTAAAACACATTGTCTGCTTGCATTCTTCTCAAAACCACATCAAAACCTTGATGTGGTTTTCTGTGTCCCAGGCTGCCCAGGTAGCATTGTTCTGGGGTGCAGAGAGTTTTTTTGGCTTCAGACAGGTTTACCTGGGACCGACTGAGACACAGTTGGTGTGATGCTTGAAATTCTGCTGAGCTGAGCAAGTCAGGGGCTGGTGATTAAGTCCCAGCTCCCGGTTTTACTTATGTGCTGCCAGTCACTTCGCTCCCCTCTGAGCCTATTTCCTCATCTACAAAATGACAAAACATCTCTATTTTGTGGGATTTCTTGTGATACTTAAGCAGAATAATGATTGTGAAGTGCTTTGTAAACTGTAAGATGGTATGCTTCAGGGTTTGAGGTTCCTTTTATTTCATTTTCTAAATGAAACTAGACTTTTTAAGATGATAATATGATAGTTGAAAAAATTCAAATAATACAGAGAAAGCTTTCACATAATTCTACCCCCAAAGATTACTATCGATACATTGGTGTACACACTTCTAGATTAAGACAATTAAACAATTTTTTAAAAGATTTTATTTGTCTTTAGAGGGTAAGGGAAGGACAGAGGACGAGAAACATCAATGTATGGTTGCTTCTCATGCATCCCCTGCTGGGAACTGGCCCCTGCTGGGAACTGGCCTGCAACCCAGGCATGTGCTCTGACTGGGAATTTAAACAATTTTTGATTGTGATAAAATATACTTACTATAAAATTTAAAAAATTTACCATTGTTAAGCGTACAGTTCATTGTGCCATCCATCTCCAGAACTCTTCTCATCTCCCCACACAGAAACTCTGTGCCCATAAACACCAACACTGTGCTGCCCTCTCCCCTCACGGCCTGGCGATCACGACTCCACTTTCTGTCTGTACGTGCCTTCCTTACAGATTTGGCCCCTCCAGGTACCTTACCTCATTCTAGTGGAGTCATACAGCCTCTGTTTTTTTATGGTTGCCTGAATTCATTCAGCATAATGTCCTCAAAGTTCATCTGTGCTCTAGTATGTGTCAGAATTTCCTTCCTTTTTCTGGCTGAATAATATTCCATTGTATGTATATACCATATTTTGTTTATGCATTCATATATTGATGGACATTTGGGCTGTTTCTACCTTTTGGCTACTGTAGATAATGCTGCTGTGAACATGGGTGTGCAAATGTCTATTTGAGTCCTTTGAATTCTTTTGGGTATATACTTACAAGTAGATTTGCTGGATCATATGGTAATTGCATTTTTTAATTTTATGAGGAACCTTCATTATACAGAGAAAGCTTTCATATAATTCCATCCCCAAAGATAATTTTTGATACATCAGTGTATCAATAGTAATTGTTTTCTGTAGTGGCTGCAGCATTTAACATTCTTACTAGCAATGCACAATTTCTCCACACGCTCGGCAACACTTGTTATTTTCTGTTGTTGTTTTTTAAAATTGTAGCCATCCTAATGGGTATGCAGTAATATCTCATAGTTTTGACTTGCATTTCCCTAATTATTAGTGATGTGGAGCATGTTTTCATGTGCTTATTGGCCATTTGTGTATCTTTTTGGCAAAATGTTTCTTCTAGTCCTTTTCTTACCTTTTTAAAAGTGAAATTGCTTTTTTTTTACTTGTATGAGTTCTTTATATATTCTGGAAATTAACTAGACTTCTAGACTTTAATAATAAATTTTTTAAAAAGATTCTATTTTTTAAAAAGATTTTGTTTATTTATTTTTAGAGAGAGGGGAAGGGAGGGAGAAAGAGAGGGAGAAAAACATCAATGTGTGGTTGCCTCTTGCATACCCCCTACCGGGAACCTGGCCTGCAACCTAGGTGTGTGCCCTGACTGGGAATTGAACCAGTGATCTTTGGGTCTGCAGGCTTGCACACAATCCACTGAACCACACTAGCCAAGGCTAAAACAAATATTTTTATGTGAAACTTTACTTACTCTCATGTAACCTTTTTCATTTAATAACATCTCTTGAGTATTATCTCATATTAGTTTGTAAATATCTGCCTTGTTTTTATTAATAGCTGCATAGTATTCTAATACGTAGATGCACTGGGATTTATTAAGCCATTCTCCTCCAGTGGGTATCTTCAATATCCATCTTCAATATCTTTAATGGATAGTCGGGTTATTTTCAATTTATTGATATAATAATAAGGAGAATGCTACAGTAAACATCATTGAAAATACATCTTTACATACAAGTCCTGTTATTTCCTTAGGACAAATCCTTACAAGTTGATTTCTGGGTGAGAAGATATATATATATATATATATATATATATATATATATATATATATATGTATAGCTTTAATTCATTTTCCAGATTCCTTTAATAAATGCCATACCACTTTATTTTAAATTTCATACCCACTTTTATTAAAACACACAAGCTTACAGTGAAAAATAGCAATTCCCTATTCTACTTCCCTACTTCCAATTTCTCCTTAGTAGAGACAAACATATTTTTTTAAGATTTTTTGTTTACTTATCTTTAGAGGGGAAGGGAAGGAGAGAGGGAGAGAAACATCAATGTATGGTTGCCTCTTGTGCGTCCCCTGCTGGGAACTGGCCTGCAGCCCAGGCATTTGACCTGACTGGGAATTGAACCGCAATCCTTTGGTTCACAGGCCTGTGCTCAATCCACTGGGCTACACCAGCCAGGGCAAGAAACAAACATATTTAATAAGCTTAGTTGTTTCTATTTCCAAAGAAAGTGCTTATATGGCTATTTTTTTCTATTCTGGTCACTATCTATTGACTTCTTATTATCAAAGGTAAGGATATTGCACTCATACCACCCTATCCACATTACTGCTCCCGCATTTTCCTAACATTGTTATATCACAAGTTTTGTTTCAATCGATGTTCACGTTTATGTTTTATAAGTGAGTTTCCCTGTGACTATGTTAAGTATTATTCTCTGAGCTACATGGCTGCTACTGCTGCTGATTATATCTTTTCTTTTGTCAGTTTCCCTCCTAGAGTTAGTGGTTGCCTCAGTTTTACGTTTTCTTAATTTTAAATACATATCACTGATTCCTCTCCAATAGAACTGTTAAATTCCTCTCAGTGCAATCAGACACACTGGGTAATGCCTCAGTGTTCACGTTCTGTCTGTTTTTAATTCTTCAGACACATCTCCCTGCAGCCTCATCCAACTGCTCAGGGTGGGCTGGTTGCCTTCTCCACTTTTCGCTGAGCGTTGTCCTGGGACACCCCTAGCTTCATCTTGGAAATCCCTTTTTGCTCTCTTATGTGGATTCTCTCCCTTTTGGATCCTACATTTTTTAATGATATTTTGCATTTTTTGAATTGTGGGAAAATGTATATAACATAAAATTTATCATATTAACCCTTTTTTAGTGCTCAGTTCAGCGGCATCAAGTACATTTGCACTGTCGCACAACCATCACCACCATCCGTCTCTAGAACTTTTTCATCTTCTCAGACTGGGTCTCTGTGCGCATCAAACCCTAACTTCCCAGCCCCTGGCAACACCACTCTGCTTCCTGTCTCTATGATTTTTGAGTCGAATCATACAGTACTTGTCCTTTTGTGTGGATTCCATACTTTCCTCTTTATTTACTTCCTTATTTTGGTGACATTTTCTAAGATATAAGAGGTAAATTTTTTGAGTTGTTGACTCTCTGAGAAAAAGGCCTTTTAAAAAATCCTTACACTTGTTTAATGGTGTGGCTAGATATAGATGCTAGGTTGAAAATAATTTTCTCCTAATTTATTTATTTATTTATATTTTTAAAGAATTCAACAAGTCTTTTTAAAAACATTTTATTTATTTATCTTTAGAGGGGAAGGGAAGGAGAGAGGGAGAGAAATATCAATGTGTGGTTGCCTCTTGTTCATCCCCTGCTGGGAACTGGCCTGCAACCCAGGCATGTGCCCTGACTGGGAATTGAACCACGATACTGTGCTTCGCAGGCCCACGCTCAATCCACTGAGCTATGCCAGCCAGGGAATTTTCTCCTAATTTTAAAGGCAATGCTTCATTGTCTTAAAGTTTCTTCTGGTCTACTGTTGAGAAGTACTATGCTCTTCTGATTCTTGATTCTTGGTTTTATGTCTATGGAAGTTTTTAGGATTCTCTCTTCATCCCTGAGGTTCTGAAATTTCACTGGTGGGTATTTTTTCATTCATAGTGCTGTACACTCAGGAGACCATTCCCATCAAAGTACTGATGATATTCAATTCTGAAAAAATTTATTGAATTATTATCTTAAAAATAATTTCTTTCTCTTTTTTTCTCACCCAAGTACATCATTGATTTTAGAGAGAGGGGAAGAGAGGGAAAGAGAGTAGGAGAGAAACATCAGTATGAGAGAGAAACATTGATCAGTTGCTTCTTGCATGCTCCGACTGGGTACTGAACCTGCAATGTAGGTATTTGCCCTGACCCAGAATCGACCTGTGATCTTTCTGTTTACCGGACGATGCTCCAACCAGTTGCGTCACAGTGGCCAGGGTTAATTTCTTTTTCTTCATGTTTTCTGTCTGTCTTTCTGGAACTCCTTTCATTTGGATGTTGGACTTTTGGGTTTATCCTTTCATTTTCTTTCTTTCAATATCCTATTTGGGAAATCTATTTTTTGTTCTTTTTTTGGAGATGTTTTTTCAATTTTGTGGTCATACCCTTTTATTTCAACCCTCATTTAAAGAAAGGATTCTTCTCCTGGCTGGTGTAGCTCAGTGGATTGAGCACAGGCCTGTGAACCAAAGGATTTCCGTTGATTCCCAGTCAGGGCACATGCCTGGGTTGCAGGCCAGTTCCCAGCAGGAGACGCATGAGAGGCAACTATACATTGATGTTTCTCTCCCTCTCTCCTTTCCTTCCCCTCTAAAGATAAATAAATAAAATCTTTAACAAATATTTAAAAAATAAAAATAAATAAAAATTAAAAAAGTGTTCTTGTTCTCGCTCCTTTTGTAGCCATGTGTTCTGCTTCACGGATATAATACCTTTATTTCCATGAAGATATTAAAGTTCTTTTTCCGGCTTATTTCTGCTCCCTGCATTTTATCTACTATTCTGAGTTTTAATTTTATCTTTTGCATTGGAGGCTTTCTCAAATGTTTGTTGATTCCTTATTCAATGTTCATTTTTATGATCAAGGACCTGGATGCTGATTGAGGTCAAGTGTGTGTGTTTGGGGTGGGGTGGTTGTTGGCTTTAAGCCTCTCTGTGGGGTGCACCATGTCATGTGGTTGCCAGTCCTCTCTGATATCCAGCGTGGAAGCTACTAGCCAGCCTCCAGCATTCTTGGCAGGCCATCGGGGGAAGGAAGCTGGAGTCTCATCATTCAATATGTGGCTTTTGAAGAATCCCCCCTCTCTCTATCCCACTTCCCTTCCTTTTATAGCACACTTAGCCTTTCCCTCTGGTGTGCCCAGTGTGCCCGGCGTCTGGAGTTTCCCTGGTGTAGTTTCTCCAGAAAACAAACCTCCTCCTCCGGCAGGTGTGGGGGAGAGATAGATGCCTTGGCTTGTCAATTGCCTGAACTGTGAAGTCTAAGTGCTTTGTACACACACCATACTTCCTGTTTTTGGCCCTACCGCACCCTGACTTCTGACGCCTTCTGACGTAGCTGGCCACTCCAATTCCTGAGCCTTTCTGTGGTTCAGTGGCACAAAACTGTTTGCTTCTGGTTGGCGCTGAATCTCCAGCCTTCTGTGATCCACTCCATCAACTGCCACTCTCTTTCCATTTTCCAAGATTCTGTTAACATTTCTGTCCACTGTTGTCTCCTTTCCCGTACTCTGTTCTTGTGGGTTTTTATGTTTTAAAATTCTTGTCCTGTGTGTTTTGTAGTGTTTCAGGAGGAAGTAAAGATACATACATTCAAACCATCATGGTAACTGAGGTGGTTGTAGCATTTTCACTCCAACCAGAGCTTTGTCCCAGAGCTTTGTCCTCCACACATGCTTACCAGCACTAGGCATTATCATTTGTTTTAAACTTTGCTAATTTGAAAAGCAAAAGGTAATATCTCTCATTTTAATTTACATTTTAAAAAGTTATTAATGATATGATTGAAGATCTTCTTGTGTGTTTATTCACCATTTGTATGTCTTCTATGAATCACTTATTTACATCCACTGCCCATTTTTCCACTGGGGTAGGAGTAACTGTTAAATTGTTGATGTATGGCCAGCTCTGCAAAGAAGTTTAGCGCTGATCCCTTATTTTCTTATATATGTGGTCTCAGCACAGGCTTCAGAAAGTAGCAGTTCTTAATGACTGCATCTAAAAAATTTTTTAAAGATTTATTTATTTATTTATTTTTAGACAGAGAGGAAGGGAGGGAGAAAGAGAGGGAGAGAAACATCAATGTGTAGTTGCCTTACACACCCCTCACTGGGGACCTGCCCTGCAACTCAGGCATGTACCCTGACTGGGAATCGAACCGGCAACCTTTTGATTTGCAAGTCGGTGTTCAATGCCCTAAGCCACACCAGCCAGGACTACATCTAAAATTTTTGACGATTAAAATTTTGATTATAAAAAATATCTGTATAAATTTTCTATAGAAAATTTGGAAAAAACCAGATCAACATACAAAAAAATAGATCACCCAGAGATGGCCACAGGTTATAAATATATCCTTCCAGTCTTCTTTTTCTGTGGGTGTGTACTTATGAAAATAAAAGTTTTCTATTTTGTATTCATGATTTTAATTTACGAAATTATAATTTGTTTTTATATTATTTTATAAGGTTTTATTTATTTCTTTTTAGAGAGAGGGAAGGGGAGAAGAGAGAGAGAGAAATAGTGATCAGTTGCCTCTTGTACACACTCTGATTTGGACTAAACCTGCAGCCCAGGCATGTGCACTTACCTGGAATCGAACTGGCAACCTTTCTCTTTGTAGGACAATACCCAACTAACTGAGCCACATTGGTCAGGGCTGTTCTCATATTATTTTACATTGTTCTATAACACCATCATTAGTGGCTACATGGTATTTCATTGTGTGAAAATGGGATAATTTATTTACTGAATACCCTATTGACAGACATTTAGGTTCTTATGGGGTTAAAATTTTAATGTACAAATTTCTTTTGATCTTGAACCCATTTAACCTTGTTTCCATCGTGTAGCTGCTTAGCAATCTCTTTTTGGGGGGAGGGAAGGATAAAGGTCAACTTTAATGCTTTTTTGGTTAAATTACTACCAATTCCAAATTAATGAATACGGACTCATGGAGATTTTCTGTCACTTTGTCTTTTGGGTCAGAGGGAGAGAGGGAGAAGGGTCACTCTGAGATTCTTGTTAGATTCCTCTACAGCTTTCAGCTAGAGTGAGCACCAAGAGGGGCAAAAGCACCAGTGAGGCCCTGGCCAGGGAGCCCAGTTGGTGGGAGCCCGGTTAGTAGGAGCATTGTCCCAATACACCAAGGGTGCAAGTTTGATCTCCAGTCAGGGCACATACTAAAAGCAAGTGATCAATGTATTAATAAGTGAAATAACAAATCGATGTTTCTCTCTCTTGTTCTCCCCCCCACTCTCTCTGTAAAATCAATTATAAAAAATTTTAAAGCACTAGCAAGGAGTTGTATATGGAATGATGAGGAAAAAGAAAATCAAGCAGACTTCTGAAGAAATCATCCAAGAAATAATAGCTTAAAAGAGAGGAAATCTAAAAGAAGGAACTGGTCTAAGAGTTGAAGACCTGAATTCTGCCCCTGAGTCTGCCACTGTGTCCTTGGGCAGATTGCTCAACCTCCCCGGTTGTCATTGTCATATCTCATTTTTTTAAATGTATTTTAAAGATTTTACTTATTTGTCTTTAGACAGGAAGGGAAGGAGAGAAGGAGAGAAATACCAATGTGTGGTTGCCTTTCATGAGTCCCCTGCTGGGAAGTGGCCTGCAACCCAGGCATGTGCCCTGACTGGGAATTGAACCGTGACCGTGTAATTTGCAGGCCTGCGCTCAATTCACTGAGCTACACCAGCCAGGGCTGTTATGTCTCATCTTGACTGGATTTCTAAGTTCTCTTGTATCTTCTGAGGTTCTGGGAACACAGACTCTGTCACACCTGGACAGAGTCTGGACAAGTTGCTTAACCTTCCGCAGACATTGTTTTCTATTTGTGAAGTGGGAACACTCATAGCTACTTTATAAGGTTATTGTGACTGGAGGTATGTAGAGCACTTGTCACAGGGCTTGTCCCAAACTAAATTGTCCAATAAATGAGAGCTTTTTTATGGCATGCTGGTGGTTATGTAAGAGGAGGACAATTACATCATCTATGCTCTGTGCAAGAACTTTGTCTCCTCAAAAGTAGTTTTCAAAGGTCGTTTTGCACGTGGAAAAGCAGCCCAGGGGCATAGTACAAAGTCACCACTAGCCATGGACCTTCCATTTCAGTTCACTCTCCCCAGGGCTTGGAAGCTGCCCAGATGTGGNTGAGAGCTTTTTTATGGCATGCTGGTGGTTATGTAAGAGGAGGACAATTACATCATCTATGCTCTGTGCAAGAACTTTGTCTCCTCAAAAGTAGTTTTCAAAGGTCGTTTTGCATGTGGAAAAGCAGCCCAGGGGCATAGTACAAAGTCACCACTAGCCATGGACCTTCCATTTCAGTTCACTCTCCCCAGGGCTTGGAAGCTGCCCAGATGTGGGTCAGTGAACAGGGAACTGTTTAACACAGATAAGTAGGGTGCGTGAGTGCCGATCGACAGGGGAAGCAATGGGAAACCCCACTTTCAAATATAAAATATCCATGAGTGTAACAGAGGGGGAACTGAGGCCTCAATGCTGTGAATCACCAATGTAGAAATGATGTTAAAAAAACTGACGTACTTTGAAGTTGTGATTAATGAACACGGAGAGGGGAGGAAAAAATTGTGAAGGTAGCTGAAATTTTGCTCTCTGCTGCCGTGTACTTTTGGACAGATTCCCCTTTTCTGTAAAACCAGGAGGCTGGATTCTATTTTTGTTCCCCAGAGGCTGATCTGTGTACTACTGGAGAAATGGAAAGTGATGTCACCTGGTACAGAGATGAACATTTGGCATTTTGATATTTCTTAAATTTATGGAATATTAGGGGAAATGGCTACCAACTATTTTTATGATTTTAGTTATGATTGTTTAGAACAAGGCTAAAGTAAGCTTTAGTTCATTTTCTGAAAAATGATTCAATTCAAAGAAAAAAATCAAAGATGACATGCAGAAATGGCACCTGTTGGGAAGGTTGTGAATTGGAATATCAGACATGGTAGGCAGAGTAATAGCCCCCCAAAGATGTTCCCGTCTTAATCCCCAGGACCTATGTTTGCTTCCTTATGCAGCAAAAAGGACTCTGCAGATGTGATTAAGTTAAGGATTTTGAGATGGGGAAGTTTATTCTGTTGAGAAAAACTCTCAGATGTGCGGGCAATCTGGCCGTCTAGGCGTGTGTTCCCTTCCTTCCTCACCGATCCATGTGCGTCCCTCCCAAAGCCGTGCTCAATGGAAGGGAAAAACTCTCTGGTCTCCTGCCTGGAAGGTACATGCCAGGCTGCCAGCGTTCCGGGAGGTCCTGGGGGAAGGAAGCTGGGTCTCCTTATTTAATGTACAGCCTTTGAAGAATTCTCCCTCCCTCTGTCCTGCTTCCCTTCAAAATGTAGCAACTTAGCCTTGCCCTCTGGTATGCCCAGTCTCCCCAGGCCTAGAGCTTCTCTGGTTTAGTTTTCCAGAAAATAAACCTATTTCTTTCAGCTTGCTGGGCTGGGTTATCTGCGCAGGCCCAAGGTAATCGAAAGGGTCTTCGTAAGAGGGAGGCAGGAGGACCAAAGTCAGAGCAGGCAGTGTGATAACAGAAGCAGTTCTTGGAGTGATGCAGCCAGGAGCTAAGGGATGCTGCAAACTCTAGACGCTGGAAGTGGCAAGGAACTGATTTCCCCCTAGGAGCTTCCAGAAGGAGCCAGTCCTGCCAACACCTTGATTTTACCCCTGTCTCATTTTGGACATCTGACCCCCCAGAACTGTAAGAGAGTGAGTGTGTTGTTTTATTTATTTTTTGAAGTATTTTTATTGATTATGCTATTACAGTTTTCCCCCTTTATCCCCCCTCCACCTTGTCCCCGCAACCCTCCAACATTCCCACCTCTTAGCTCATGTCCACGGGTTGTACATAAAAGTTCTTTGAGTCCTCTGTTTCCCATACCACTTTTTATCTCTCCCCATCTATTTTATGCCTACCAATTATGCTTCTTCCCTGTTCCTTTCCCCCCTATTCCTCCCTTCCCCCTCCCCACTGAAGTCCCTCTGTGTGATGTCCATTTCTCTGATTCTGTTCCCGTTCTGGTTGTTTGGTTAGTTTTTGTTTTCATTGTTTTTCTTTTCTTTTAGGTTCATTTGTTGATAGTTGTGAGTTTGTTGTCATTTTATTTTTCATATTTTTTATCTCCTTTTCTTAGATAAATCCCTTTAATGTTTCATATAATAAGGGCTTGGTGATGATGAACTCCTTTAACTTGACCTTATCTGAGAAGCACTTTATCTGCCCTTCCATTCTAAATGAAAGCTTTGCTGGGTAGAGCAATCTTGGATGTAGATCCTTGCCTTTCATGACTTCAAATACTTTTTTCCAGACCCTTCTTGCCTGCAAGGTTTCTTCTGAGAACTCAGCTTTGTGGGAACTCCTTTGTAGGTAGCTGTCTCTGGCTGCTTTTAGGATTTTCTCTTTGTCTTTAATCTTGTGTTGGGTAACTTAGTGATGGTGTGCCTTGGTATGTTCCTCTTTGGGTCCAATTTCTTTGGGACTCTCTGAGCTTCCTGGACTTCCTGGAAGTCTATTTCCTTTGCCAGATTGGGAAAGTTTTCCTTCATTATTTGTTCAAATAAGTTTTCAATTTCTGGCTGCTGTTCTTCTCCTTCTGGCACCCCTATAATTCAGATATTGGAACATTGTTCAGATATTTCAGGTTGTCCCAGAGAGCCCTCAGCCTCTCTTCATTTTTTTTTGGATTCTCGTTTCTTTGTTCTGATCCTGTTGGATGTTTGTTTCTTCTTTTTGTTCCAAATTGTTGCTCTGAGTCCCAGTTTCCTTCCTGTCACTGTTGGTTCCCTGAATATTTTGCTTTATTTCATTTTGGGTGTCTTTCATTTGTTTTTTTATTTTTCAACCAAGTTCAATCAGGTCTGTGAGCATTTTGATTACCACGGCTTCAAATTCTCCATCAGTTAGGTTGGAGGATGTCCTCATTGGTTAGTTCTGAGATTTTGCTGTGTTCATTCATTTGGGCCTTATTTCTTTGTCTTGGAGCACCTGATAGGTTGAAAGGGGGTGGGGCCTTAGGTATTCGCCCAGGCAGGGCAACCCTCTTTGCTGTGCTGCCTGTGGGGAAGGGGCCAGAGAGGGAGCAATGCAGTTTGCCTGCTCGTCTCTAGGGCACTTTCCAACAGACTCTCGTGTCAGACTGGGAGTATCTCTCACTGCAGCAACCCCAGCCACAGCCCAGAGTCAGCCCTGGGGTTCAGTTTTCCCCTTAAGTCAGTTCCTCCAGAGGAGCTCCGACAAGCTATGCCTCGCCCCTCAGCCGCCTCGCAGGTGTTTTTCTGAGTCTGCCTTCACGGTCCACCTTACCGGTCTGGTTGTTCTGGTTGATTTTTTCTGTAATTCCTTGGTTGTTGTAGCTCCATGCAGTTTGATTTTCTGGTGCTTTTGGTTACTTATTAATTTTAGATTGGTGGTTATCCTCCTTTTGGTTGTGAGAGGAAGCAAAGGGTTTCTACCTACGCTTCCATCTTGGCTGGAATTCTCAAGAAATCGGTTGTTTTAGGTCACTAAGTTTGTGGTAATTTCTTATGACAATCACAGGAAATGAATACATTAGATGTTAGCTGCACTTGAAGTTGGTGCATTCTGCATGTTCAGCAATTCCTCGGGACATAGGAAAGGAACACTGGCATGAACAAGACTGTCCTTGGTCCCCTACCCTGCACCTGTCTAGGAGAGGGCTGACCCTGCCACCATGGGCAACTGGCCAAGGAGAGGCAGGGCTCTCAGTCCCCCAGGAGGGTGCTTAGCAGCTAGAGGACAGGATGGGTCCTGACTGGTGGGAACTGGTTCAACCTGCTCATTTTACGGAAGAAGAAACTGAAGCTCTGAGAAGGGACGATGGAAGAATCAAAAGCACCTGTGATAGGGCTGATCTGGCTGCGAAGAATGAACAGCTGAATTCCTAAGGCGGTGGGAGGGAGGGGCAGCTAGTGGCAGCTGACGGAGGCAGGACTGGCTTCTCACACCAGGGTGGGGAGCCCCGAGGACGGGTGGGGCTTGCACCTTTGCTGGGGGTGGAGTGTGGATCTTACTATCCTTTGGTCACCTTCTGTCTTCACCTCTTGCTTTCACACTGCTTCCTCTAACATCTTTTATCAGGGTTTTAATATCGCAACTTCAGAAAACTGTTGAAACGGCAGCTACTTGGAGAAAGGGATTCCCTGCTACCCTCTTATCCTGACTTCAGCCCATAAGTTGTCTCCTTTTCTGCCTGGCCTGCTCTGCAAAAGGATGAATACTTTCTTTCCACAGAAGGGATTTTTCTACTTGTGATTATCAGGAAACCTGGATGTTTCATTCCTGCATTTCAGCATTTGTGAATCAAAATTGTCCTCTCTGTAATGGACACTCCTGAGTAAATAAAGCCCAATCTCCTAATTTTAAGCAGAAAATATTTTCCATATAAAGGCCACAAAACTTGTTGCAATTTTCAAAGTAGACCTTAAGGCCTGTGTTGTGTTATTCAGGAATTGATGAAAACTAGAGTGAAATTTCCTCTAAGATCTCTTATTAGGTTGTAATTATAAATGGTCAGGGTATTGTTCCCCTTATTTAGACAACGGTCACCAGACAAATCATCCCGGGAGAAGCAATCCTTACACTCCAGGTCACCTATAGTTGACATTCCAGGTAGTTCTACTAAAGTCCCAAATATCATTATACTGTCAGTTAGTAGGCGTTCAGAATATGTGAAGTGGAAACTGTACATCTGTAGAAGCAGCATGTATGGGGTGGTCAAATGTAGGTTATGTTTGTGAGTATGCAAGTTTACTCTTATATTATTACTGATGAATTATTGTATCATTTTCCCACATGAACACCTGTAAACCCACTTTTGCTCCACCCTGTATATGTTTACAAAAGGGAGTAATATCGGATTGGGCGAACTAGGGAGTGAAAGCAAAAGGAATGAATTCCTATGATCTGTGCCACAGAAGTGGGAATCTTCTTGTCAAAGTTCAGTGGTGACCAGAGTGTCCATGTCAATCTTGCATCTGCTGAAGTGACTCAGCTGAAAGGCTGAATTTTAAAAAGGTCCTAAAACCAAGGAAAGTAATTTGCAAAGAATGTTGAGGAAATTATCTTGCTTTGTTAAGTTTGGATGCATTCTTATTTTTCTTCAGGTAAATTCCCGAGAGAGACTGGATTACAGGGGTTGCACATTTTCAAGTTTTTGTTCACACAGCTAAATTGTCCATCAGGAAAACTCACACGTAGTGACACCCCCTTGTCACCATTCCAGAGGAGTGCTGTTTCTTTGTGCTTGTGTCTGCACTTTGTAGTCTAAATATTTTAAAATCCCATACACTTGGGCTCTGGCTGGTGTGGCTCAGTGCATTGAGTGCCGGCCTGCGAACAGAAAGGTCACTGGTCCAGTTCCCAGTCAGGGCACGTGCCTGGGTTGGGGGCCTGTGGGAGGCTACGGATTGATGTTTCTCTCTCTCTTTCTCCCTCCCTTTTCCTCTCTCTAAAAGTAAATAAATGAAGTCTTTTGCAAAATAAAATTAAATCTCATATGTTTGTTTGATGAAATATGGAATCTCTTCTTTGTTGTCTTACTTAGAATGTTTTTGATTAGAGCAATGTGGACTATGATGTGATCATTAGCCACTTGCACTAAAAATTTTTTTTAATATTGATTTTAGAGAGGGAGGAGGGGCGAGAAACTCTGACTTGTTCCATTTATTTATGCATCTGTTGGTTGATTGTTGTACGTGCCCTGGCCCGCAACCTTGGCATATCGGGATGATGCCCTAACCAACTAAGCAACCCAGCCAGGGCAGCCACCTGTATTTTCACAATTGTGTTAGTTGCGTCTGGTTGTTCATTGTTTTATGGGGGAGTTCTCTAGTAGAGTTCTAAATGATGTTAGTGATTTGATGCAAGAAAGAACATGCAGCAGTAGCAGAGCAATGAAAATATCTCAAACTTAAAAGCACCCAATGTTTTTTATTTACTCAACAACTGTTAAGTGCCTATCACATGCTAGGTGCTGCTCTAAATGTCACCCTAAAAATATAAAGTATTGAAAAGTTCCTGCTAATTTTTTCTCCTCAGTATTTATTGCCCAACGTATTGTTTCTTTATTTTGTTTCCCTTCTATTTTCTTTCTTTTCTGTAAGCTTGTTTCGGTAAAAACTACCTCTGGGGCCTAGGGCAGTGCAAGACACTCAGTTATATCTGCTGAATGGTTGAATATGTGATCTTTCAGTTCCGGTAACTTTGACTCATCGGCTTACCTGCTGATGGGAATTTGCCTGGAATTGCCTGATGCAATCGGCTCAGGTTGGTAAGAGACATTCCATTTCTTTTAAGCCCAGTCATTTCAACTAGAGTGGGTTGGGAGTAGGTAAAACTGGTGCCGCCTTGTCTGTGTAAAAGCTATGTGAGAAGATATGGCTTTTGTCCAGGGGTAGTCACACTGTTTATATAGGTGTGATGCCAACAGCTCTTGGGGTTGCCGGGTGTGAACCAAATTAGCAATCAACAGTGTTGTACCATCCTTTCCTGTGGAGGTAGCTGGCATTCTGGGGTGTGGGCGGTGAGTGTCAAGGGGCTGGGCTAGGGGAAAGCTGAAGTTTAGGGGAGTGGAGGCTCTGAAGCCAGAAAGGCCACCAAGAGGCTGCAGACAGTCCCCGAACAGGAGGAAGCCCACAGTTCAGGTAGGCTGCTGGGGAGAGATGGAGGCAGCTCCGAGAGCTTCATGGGAGCAAGGCAGCGTTTCGTGTTCCATCAATAGGGGAAAAAAAGGCTAAGCAGAGACTCTTGAAACCTCAGTTTACTCCCCTGGGTGAGGGTGAGGTCCCTTTCCTTCCAGGTACCAGCAATCAGGGTAGGACCCTGATGGAAAGGTCTGTTACAGCCTTAACCTAAATTGTCCTCATTTTTCTGTAAAGAGCCACCTTATGGAAAGCTACACCTGGAAATAGGAATGAGTGAAGCACCCTGCTGGCAAGTGGTCCTAGGGCCAGAAGAGGGCTGCATTCTCAGGCATGATGGGAATGGGAAGAACAGTAAGGAGGTTTGGAACCTAAAATACCTAGCAGCAAATCCATCACACCCAACTCTTGTCTTTCTGTTGACTTACAGCCACTGGAGTTTGGACTTTAGGGGACAAACTGTGGTAGAAGGACTGAGGTTGGAAGCCTGAGTTGCTTTAGGTAGTTGGTGGGCATTGTTTGTTCAAGAAGCTACTGAGGAGGCAATAAAGACAACAAATGGAACTTTCTTTTCCCTTTGAGGGGTACAAGGATACCCTAGGTGTGGCAGTTCATGGAGGACTGGGCCAAGAGCCAGGGACCAACCAGAAGTGGGCATTTTCGTATTAAACATGAACTGGTTACAATTCCTTAGCCTTGGAGGGGAAATTGATCATCTGCTTGAAGGCTATGGCATTCACTAAACCACCTAGCGAGTCATTCATCCAACCAGTATTTATTGAATGCCCACTCTGTGCCAGGTACTGTGAGGGAGAGTAAGATACACTTCTCTGTTTAAGGCATCTTTGCATTTTTATATAGCAGCCTTTTACAGGTTAACTTAGGGATATTGTGGGTTCGGTCTCAGACTGTAGTAATAGAGCATGATCTTTTTCTGGTGGAGGGTCTTGCCTTCAATTTGTAAATAATGTGACATCTGTGAAGTGCAATAAAGCAAAGCACAATAAAATGAGGTATACTGACCTGACCAATGTGGCTCAGTGGGTTGGGCATCATCCCCCAAACCAAAAGGTTGCTAGTTCATTTCCTGGTCAGGGTACATGCCTGGGTTGCGGACCAGGTCACTGGTTGGAGGTGTGTGAGAGGCGACTGATGTTTTCTTTTGCATATGATGTTTCTCTTCCTCTCTTTCTCCCTCCCTTCCCTTCTCTCTAAAAATAAATAAAGTCATGTTAAAAAAGAGATTATTTTATTTTATTTTTTTAGAGAGGGGAAGGGAGAGAGAAAGAGAGGGAGAGAAACATCAATGTGTGGTTGCCTCTCACGCACCCCTCACTGGGGACCTGGCCCAAAACCCAGGCATGTGCCCTAGACTGGGAATTGAACCAGGGACCCTTTAATTCTCATGCTGGCACTCAACCACTGAGCCACACCAGCCAGGGCTAAAAATAAATAAAATCTTAAAAAAAAGAAAAGGTATTTAAAAATATGAGGTATACCTGTATTTAAGGGCCTTAAATTTTTTATGGAGAAAAAGAATCCCATAAACATGTAAGATCTATTTTTACTCAGGGAGCAGCGCCTGTACACCTTATTCTCTTGCCCTAGTTTATTTCATTACAGCTCTTGTTATGACCTGACATGTCTATCTGCATATTGTCTATCTTCCCCATTAGCATATATGCTCCATGGGGATGGGTTCGGGTGGGATGTGCCTTTACTGTTGGGCGGTTGAATCCCTCAGGCCTAGAATGGAGCGAGGACTAAACCCGTAACTGGTGAATGAAAGACTCTCCTCTCTCTGTAAACCACTTACACCTCTAGGTCCAAGTGTGTACTTTTGAAATTAAAAAACTATTATTAGTACTCTTTTTTTATCACAAAAGCAAAAGATGTTTTGGGGAGCATAGCTGCTATAAACTGGGTTTAAGATTTCAGCTGGAGAAAAGCCACAATTGCCCAGGACCCAAACCCCAGTTCCTTTGTTACCTGGCCTTACTTTCACACCAGTGAAAGTCTTCTCTCTATTAGGTCATTTTTCTCAGAATTTGGGCACTTCCCAGAAAGTGCTATCATTCTGGCATTTGGATTATAGCCACTGAGTCATTGGTTCAGTCTTTCATTTTTAATGAAACATATTACACAAGTGTTCCCTAAGTCCCTTTTGCTGGGGGGTGTTAAGACCTTCGGCATGTTTCTGTGCTCAATGAGCTTTGGTTCCTTGGGGAGCTCAGACACCTCCATGACCAAAAAAGGCTGTTCGGTGAGTCTCCTGTGAACCATGCGGAGCCCTACCTGAGCTCAGAAGAAGAAGCACTCACTTGGGGGCTTTAGGTATCAGGGAAGGCTTCTTGATGGAGGTAGCGTATGAGTGAAAGGCAGAAAGGCGGGCTGGCCAAACTCAGGGAGCAGCTGTAGTGCACAGGGTGGTGGGAGTCACAAAAAGGCCCAGAGAGGAAGGGTCTGTCTCTTTGGGGCATGCGGCGGAGGCTCTGCTCAGGCCCAGACAGGGGAACCGTAAGCGGACTGTGGAATTGGGTTGGAGTTGCTCTGGGAGGCCCTTGAACGCCAGACTTTGTAGCTTGTACTTTATCACAAAGGCAACAGGAAGCCAAAACAAGTTTTAGAGCCAGTGAAGCTCTGTAGAGTGGGGTTTTAGAAAGATTATTCTGATGGCTCTGTGGACTGTTGAGCTGGAAAAAGGAGAAAATTGAGGAAGAGATGTTTAGAAAGGGAGGGACAAATGAACAGGAAACTTTGGACTGGGGAGTCATAGGGGGAACACACCGGGAAATGGATTTATTTGCTAGAGTTTATGAAGGGAAAGTCTTTCAGGTTTGGTGACCACGTGAGTGGAAATGAAAGCTGAGGAAGGAGATGATTAAGGGTGACTTGATGAAGGCTTCATGCCTTAGGAACTAGAGCAGTGATGACACTTTGGGCAGAAACGTGAAGACTGTGCGGGAAATTTCAGCTGGGGAAAAATGAGAATCTGTGTGGGGGTTTAGACATGAAGAGCCTGAGGTTGTGGTGGGGCATCTGGTGGATGTACCCAGCAAGCCATTAGTAGCCAGTTAGCCATTGGGGTCCCTTGCCCTGCCTGATCTATGCCCCTAATGCTTAGCGGAAAATGCTGCCCCCCCCAAATGTGGAGAGATTAGGCTGAATTAAACTTTTGATTTCAAGGTGTATGCTCATCTGATTCAATAGAGTTACATATGCCCCATTTCCTCAGAGTGTTCATGGCAGGCCTGTGTGCACTGTGTCACTTTTTGAGACTGTGTGATGTGGCAGGAGTCCAGCATCCTCATGAGGTAGTGTGTAGACCTCTCCTAAGGTAGCTGGTCAGCCCCCACCTCTCTCAGTGGTGGAACCTGGCCTGTTTCCCAAGTGTCAGAGTCTGCAACAGGGAAGATGTTGCAATGCTTGTGTGTGCTCTCAGGGATCATGACATTGACCCCCTTGGCTCTATCCAAGAAAGACCTTGTGCTGGGACCCATGCCTCAGCGAATCCCTTCCTGATGGAGAATTATGAAAGCGGAGGGTGGGGCAACCATCACTCACCTTTTCTACCTTCACAGAGCTGATTTTGTGACTTCTGTTCTCCTTAGAGGTCGCCTACCATCTTCACTTACACTTTATTTTCCCCAGACGGGCATATCAGAAGCAGGGAGTGGGGCACAGGCTGCTGAGAAAGCTCAACCAACACAGAGGGAGGAGATTCAAGGCTTTGATGTGTCTGAGAGGTCTGCCAAGCAAAGCCCGTTCAATATGATAGGGCCAACATATCAGTTCTGACAAACACCAGTTCTGGGTCCAGGCTGGTGGGAAATGAGGCTGACTGTTTCTACAGGGCCTGGCCTACCATTAGGTGACTCAGTGTGTTCCCCAGGACTTCAGCCAGAAGGCAGGGACAAGGGTTGCAACCTTTATTTATTTTTTTCCTCTTGGGATTGGCACTAGATCCACAGAAAGACCTCCTTGACCAATTACCTCTCTTCCTGTGACCTCATCAGCCAAAAACTCATCAGCTTCAGTCAGGGAAGCAGAGCTCCTGAGCCTAAAAGAGCTTCCATGGCGTCCTAAGTCACCAGGCTTGGACTAAGAGCTCCTTGGGGTTTAAAACCCCAGCTTCTCAGTTTTTCAACGTAAAATATGAAGGATATAACTTTAGCTTCACAAGCCACTTATGAGATTGAGGGAGATAATGTAGAATGTAAAGCACTTAGCACTATGCTCTAGCCTAGTGGTAGTTATTATTAATAGACCCCCTTCTTGAACAGCAGTGTGGTAGTGATTAGTAGTGTAGTTTCTGGAGTTAGACAGTGCAGACTAGGTGGGTTTGAATTTTGAGTCCTCTTTTTTCTTGTTGAGTGACTTTAGGAAACTTTATTTTGCTGAGACTCAATTTCCTCCTTTATAAAATGGGAATAACAGTACCTATCTCACACGGTCACTGTGAGGATTGAATTACGCAAACCAAACATTTAGCACAATTGCCAGTACATACAAAAGGTACAACAAAAAGGAAAGACTACTACCACTACTACTATTACCATTATTATTGTGATCTTTTCAACCCTGTATCTTTCAGAGTCTAGCTCAAAGTGCCATCCTTCCCACAAACCCCATTAATCACTTTTCTGATCTTCATTGATTTGGATTCCTCTTACAATCCATCTTGTACTGTTTCTGTTTATGACTGTGCCCTCAAAAAATATAACTGAACCTTTCAGGCTCACCTTGCTCCCACCTTGAGGCCTGTCTTCACATCATTATTGGGTCCAAAAAAGCCACATCCAATCCCAAGAGCACTGACATCAGAAAACTGCATTGTGCAATATACAGCAAAAGTTCTCAGAATTGTTTTAAAAACAGCTCTGTTTCTTCCAGTTTCCACTCCCCAAGACATTGCTCATTCCCACCTCTCCCCTTCCTGAGCTACCCAACCCCCACCAGCCCTCTTCTTTCTCCAAGTGTCCTAGGGGGAATATGTATAGAATATAAAATGGATTCCATTTCTTGCGGGACCCAGGGGGATGAACACACACATTTACATAAATAAATATACATTTATTTTATATAAAGTATATAAATGGATATATTTATATTCCCTTTGTGTCCTCTAGGAATCCATTCATTCAACAAATAGTTGAGTGCCCACTTTGCGTCCGCACCAAAGTATTTGTTAGAAGAAAAGTGTAGAGAGGTTCTAGCTGCCATAAAACTTACATTCTACTGAGAAACACTTAAGAAATATGAAATTTCAGCGATAGCAAATGCCCTAAAAACAACACTGGTCTTTGTGATGAAGAGTACTGCATACCCCCGATATTCTACTGGGTGATCGGGGCGGACTCGTAGATGAAATCTGATCCAAGGTTCATTTAATGAACACGGATGATACATAGACGCGAGGGATCTTGTTGGGTGAAAAACTGGAGGCCGGCTCCCACCCACCCTGGCGCCCCTTCTCGATCAGCTGAGCGTCCCGCGGATCTCCGTGGGCCAATTTTCGCACACCCCGGCGCCGAGGGCGCTTGCGCATTGGCTGCCACAGCCTGAGGTCGGCCGCGTGGGGCGCAGCCGACCCCGTGTGACGCCATCCTTCCCACAGCTCCCGCCCCGACGCCCGCAGGCTCCCGCGCATGCTCCGAACCCCGCCCCCTTGCGTCACAGAATGGCCTCGGACACCCGAGCAGTCCCTGACGTGTCGGGAGGAGCCGCGCGCGGAGGTACGCGGAGTGGAGCTCAGGGCTGCGCAGGGGAGCGGAGCTGAGCGCCTGACTGGCCTGGTAAGCCGAGCGGAGCGGAGACGTCGGTCGGGGAGCGGCGAACATGCGCGTTTGACGTCTCGGAGGTGAGCCTGCGGTGCGGGGCCGCTCCGAGGGTGCCTGGCCGAGCGGGCGGCGCGGAGGCCTCTCCCTGGGGAGCCTGCCAGGCCCTGGGGCTGTCTGAGGACCCGTTGGGCCGGACGGAGCAGAGTTCTGGGGCAGCCAGCCCCGGGGCAACTGTTCCACCCTCTCTAACTGCCCTCTGGCCACCCTGGTCCGAGGTGTGGTGTGCTGGAGGCGCCTGCCAGGGAGCGAGCTCGGTGGCCCCCGGAGGCTGTGCCCGCGTTCGGGGGTGGGGTGAGGGTTGGCGTGGACGGAGGCCGGGACGTGGCACCGTGGGCCTGGACGCTGGTGGCGCAAGGAGTGGCTCAGCTGGAGTGGCAGCGTTGTGCCCAACCTTCTCCCCGCCCCTTCCCTCGTTAGTGCCTTCAGCTGCAAGGGTTGTTTGGAGCCTGGTTGAATTTGAGCTCTCTTCGCTTCTCCTGTCCGGGGGCGAGAGCGGAAGCAGCCCACGTTGGGGCTCCGACGGCATTCCCGTGACTGTCCGCCCCGAACGGCCAGTCACCCACCCCTCTTGGAGTTCAGGGAAGTGTCATCAAGCGGGTTTGCCTTGCTTTTGCTCGCCTCCTTTTTGCTGGTAAGCGACAAAGTAAACCTGTAAGTTTTGCGAAGGAAGTGAAGGTCCTTTCACTACAGCGCTTTCACATATATTAGAACACTCTTGGCTATGGCTCTTGACCCTCATCAGCCTGTGGTTGTGCCTGATTGTGTTATCGCTGTTTGACGGATGGGGAAATTGAGCCCGGGTTGGGTGGGAGGCATTAAGTGATTTATACTGTGGATTCTACTAACTTGTGAGTGGGTTTCCTTGGCTCAGAATTAACATCTCTAGGCTCAGAGTTATGGGTTTTGTTTTTTTTTCTGGGCAGGGTGAGGTTTTTATACTCTTCTCAGCTGTAAAGAAAAGCAGTAAATTTGATGTGCCAAAAATACTTGTATACCAGAAGCCAGTAGAAGACTTATTTAAATGTTTTTGAGCAGACTCAGGATAAGAACTGCTACTCAGTTACAAGAAAAATCCTACTCTGAAACGAGTTCACGGGTTGCTAGATAATCATCTTGTCTGATAAATTGTGTTCTTTTTTTTAAATTGAATTTATTTGTGTTATCTTGGTTAATAAAATTATATAGGTTTCAGAAGTACTCTTCTATAGTACGTTATCTGTATATTGTAAGAGACCAGCGCAAGTCATGTCTCTTTCCATCATCATTTATCCCCCTATTATCCTCTTCTACATCAACTCCACCACCACCCCTCTTTCCCTGTTATTCCCCTCCTCCTCTGGGAATCACCATACTGTTGTCTGTTTCTGATAGTTTGTTCTTAACCCACTTAGCAAATAGAGAGGTAATGTCTGCTAAATCGTGAACTTGTTGGTGTAGCATTAAATCATGGGTTGAAGAGAAGGGGAACTGAGTGAGATATTTCTTCTGAATTTTTATTAAAATTATTTGAAACTGGAGATCACAAGGAACAGAGAAAACCTATGGCTAGCCCTGGTTTGGATAGAAGTTGCTAAATCTAATGAAGCTCTTCTTTTTTTGTTCTGTTTTGACTCTTAAGTAATTGGAAGTTAGAGAAGGAACACTTAAAATATGTAGAAACCTCAGTAAAAATTTAGTTCTTGCTTTCGTGACATCTGCAAAACTTACTTTTATTTTCATTTTAAACTGTGCTGAGATAAATTTGGTTACTTAAAGCTTACAAGTGCTTCTAACATAAGTTTCTAAGCACTTCATAAGGTAGAAAAAAGTTTGGTATTACCAAACGGGAGACCATATTTATGACCAACTTTGACAAAGTTAAACATTCTGTACTTTTGCGAGAAATAAAAGAATTTTGGTAGAAAGGCAGGGGCACTGACTTCTTTTCCTGTAGGTCACCAGATAAAAAAATGACAACAGCTCACCCAGCATAGCCATCTGGTGTGAATGAATCAAAATTATATCTATTTTTGTCAGCTCTGCAAAAACTATGTCTTTTGGTGTGCTGTAGAATTTTAGTAATTAGTTTATGTGTGCCATGAGGTGAAAAAGGTTGAAAGTCACTGACCTACAGTGAAGTGCAAAAGAACTTCTCATTAGCACATTCTACAACTATTAATAAGAAGACAATATCATTACCATTGCACAAAGAGGAGTTTGTTTTTTGTTGTTATTAAATATAGCATTTTTGACAAGTTGTTTTATACCCAGATGAGTTGATTTGTCAATTGCCAGATACCTGAAGGATATATACTGTATGATAGTGCCCCATGTAAAAGTTGTTATACTTTAGAGATATATAACTCCATGCATGTGAGACATGGTATTGAGGGAAGATTTGGGTGGTAAGGAACATAATTACCTGCTTTTATTTCAGTTTCAGGAGCTTATAGATGTATTATTAAAACCCCTTTTAGGAGTATAGTTTTCTATTTTGGCTAACTTTCTATAGGCTTAATATCTCTAGTTACGTAGTTTCAAATAACACAGTGAACATATCCTCCCACTGCAACCTGAATCCAACTGAACAGACTGCAGCCCCTGAATAGCCACAGCAGTAGCAAACTTTTGACATTTGTAAAAAACTCAATTTTTGGAAAAGGTGAGTGTGGTGAATAAAATTGGAGTGATAAAGCTGGGTAATACCAGTTAAGGAAGCAATAAATATGAGAATGAGGTGGGACCACAGAGAACTTTTCGTAGGTTTTTCTTTTTTTTTAATTCTCAGTGGAGGACATCCTTATTGATTTTAGGGAGAGAGTAAGGGAAGGAGAGAGACAGAGAGAGAAAGATAAACATTGATGTGATCGGTTGCCTTTAGTACTCACCCAGATCAGGGTCTGAACCTGCAGGCCTGTGTCCTGACCAGAATCAAACCCTCGACCTTTCAGTTTACAGGATGATGCTCTAACCAACTGAGCCACACCAGCCAGGGCTGCTTTGTTTTCAGTCTGGCTTTTGAAGACAGTTCTCAGAAAGGTTTTGGAAATGTTTTCAGTAATGATGGTATCACTGGTATATGCATGTAACTTATGGAAATGATTAATTTTAAGCCATCATTTTTGTATGTTTTAAGTTCTGAAACATATTTTTTCCCCAGTCAGAGGTGTATCCTTTAAACAGACAGTCTGATTAAATTCAGTATTAACTGAAGCTGCTGACAGTACTTTGGTAGAAAAGCTGCCCAAGTTTCAGTTTTGGAAAACAGGTTTCAAGATTTACCAAAGAAACTATATAGACCCCCAACAGTACAAAAATTGATCAATAAAGTTTAAGGATAGAAGGAAAACCAAATATGACAGTACATATGAATTATTTAAAAAATAAGCACTTCAATCCTAGTGGCGAGGCGTCATGAATGGTAACACACACGAAACAAGGCTAATAGCACATAGAACAAACCTAGACGTTTTCCCCAATGACTGTCTAAGCTATAAAATAGCTCAGGATACCGTTAACATGTAGCTTTTCTTCTACTTATCAGTTTATATATATACAATTAGGGTAAATTGTTTCTACTCATTTATTATCATTTCTTCCTTTTTAACTTTTTCCTAATTTTCTTTAGCAACTTTTTCCCTTTGGTTTGACCAGGGACCTAAAGTGCGTATCAACCCTTATTGGAATAGCACTTGGGAAAATCCTAGAAAAGGCAAAGTGTAACTGAAGTGTTCTGATAAAATTAGGCAGCCGTTCTTATTGTGATAATGTCCCCCAGTTACTAACTAGGTTAATGGCTTCTCCTATGGCTAGGTCACATGACCCGGCATAGTAATGGGTGCTCCTTGGTAAGGCACTGCAAAACTGTGCAAACACCCACCATTTAAGCTTTCAATAAATACAACACATTATTTAAAACCATGTCAGTGGCATCAATTAAAAATACTGCATTTTTATTGGCCGCTTGTGCCTCTTGAACTGGCTTGGCTGCACTGTTTATGACACAGAAGACACAATAGTTAATTAGTTGCCACTACGAGTTCCTTAGAATTCAGTACTTCCTGATCTTCAAGCCTCAGCACCTTTTTTTCAGGAATAAAGGGATTCTTTATTAGCGTCACCGCTGCTATGGCATCAACATCCCCAGGGACTGGAGTGATGTAACTGGCTTTTTCGAGACTCCTTCAAAATTCACAGCTCTGACCAAGTCGAGTTCAGTAGTGATGGGATCTTGAATTTTTATTTATTCCCTCTTCCTTGACCATATATTAGTATGCAGTGATCAGATTTGGAATACCTACAGTGGAGATCACAGTATCTATAAGAATTATGTATTTCTTCAGCTGCTTTTGGAGAGTGTATTGTATCGAGATATTGTGACAGTGACATCACCTGTAGGACATTGGTGTACTGCACTTGTATGTAGTAATAGTGCAATGGGCATTCCAACATTTTCTGACCTTCCCGCTACAACCACATTCTTCCCTAGGGTTGGAATGGTAGTTTGCTTAATTATTGCCTTATACCCCATGGAGTAGGTGGTAACATGGAATACTGGGCCAAACACATTAACATCCTTGTCTGGAGAAACAGCATTGCAGATCTTTCACCCAGTATGCTCTGGAAGAGGCAGCTGAACAAGGAGGCCATCTAATTATCATCATTATTGTTTATTGATTAAATCCAACAGTTCTTACTCTGACATTGAAGCTGGTTTCACAGTATTCTCACTGTTGATTTCCACATCTGCAGCAGCCCTGGTTTTGTTGACATAGGAATGAGTGCCTTGCAGGATTCTCACCAGAGAACCACTGTCAGGTGTGGCTGTTGGTTGCCTGATGCTATCCACGCTTTCACCTCCAGCTGCACTTCCTGCTTGATCTACTTGGCAAGTTTCCTTCCTAAAATAACAACAGCTTCATTTAGAACTTCTGAGGGGTGGAAGGGACGATGGTGGAGGTGGCAGTTCAGTGTGGGCTGGAGCAGCCAGGTGGCCAACAGGGACCAAGGGGAGCAGCTTGGCCTGGTGATGCCGGTGCTTGGAGAGCCTGAAGCACATTTGTTTTGTGGTCAGACTTGAAAGGTTCACTACTGAACTAACCGGTTTTATATAATTTAATAAATTTATGCTGCATATATTATCTGCCAAGCTCTGTACTAAGTATTTTACAAATATTAACTCAGTCTTCATAACAAGCCTAGGGAAGGCTTAAATTATTATTATTACTTAAATTATTATCCTCATTTTACAGGTGAGGAAATGGGGCAACTGAGTGGTTAAGTAACTTGCCTGAGGTCAACTAGTGAGTAGAGGAGTCTGACTCAAAGCCAGGCAGCTGGGTTTTGGGGTGTAGGTTCTTAACCATTGTGCTTTGGTGCTCTTACCACTGGTTAAATGTTCCCTGGTTAAATATTTTTAACTGGTTTATTTTGGAAAAGATGATGGTCATTTTAGTAAAAGGTTTCTGGCATGGATTATAATACTGTTTGAGGGGCCAGGAAGCAAGTTGTAAAAGTAGTCTGTTAATTAGAAAAATGACCAACTTTAAGTCTACGTAAGATTTAGCAAGAAAATAGAGAAGCGTATGTGGAAAAAAATCAAAATAATTTTGCTACAATTTGACTGAATTAAGTAGTTAATAGATAAGTAGGATATAAGAAATAGAACTAGGTTCTCAGGAAGTTTCCCATGAAAGGCTATTTAAAACCTGAGTCACCAGGGGATAATGATGGAAAAATTGGTAGTTGTATTAAGAATATGGCCTTATTCAAGAAACAAAAATTAGGGACAAATGGATACTTTATAGTACACCCAGAGGTGTGAACAGTGCGTTTTCTCAGGGAATAATACTTAGCTAAACTTTCTTCAGAGTAGTAACTGCTAGTAGGCCCTCTCCTTCTGTAATAATGGGTTAGTAACAACAATGAAAGTCAGCCTCACACAGAAAAGTTTCAAAATGGGCATGAGAATAACATTCATAGATAAAAACAGCCCTAACCTTATTTGTAGACGCATTGGCTTCCATATTCAAATATATTCAAATAAATGTTAAAATCATAGCCATTGTGATTATTTTCCATATAGGACACTGGCCCTGGACCACACAATCACTGACAGTGATTAGAAGGGGTACTCAAAACTTAAAAGAAAAAGTACTTTACCTGTGAATTAAATAACGAAATACTGAAATATCACCACTCAACTCCAGAAAGGTATATATGCAATCTAGAGCAGATCTAGAGCAGGCTGTGAAAATATTTAAGGGCCTGAGATGGCTGTTAAGTGAATATAAACTAAAAAGACTGGATACTCACTTTGAGAAGCTGAAGGCTGAGAGTATTATTACCAAAGTCTACAAAATCGGAAAGAGCATAAAAAAAGAATGTAAGCTTGTTTAAAAAAATCCTAGATCCTTACAAGTCACCAACACACGAAACAAATGGTAAAGTTAAACCAAAAGGGGAAAATTCACTGATGGCTATAAAATTATGGAATTTACCTCAATTCCATACAATAATATAAAAATCAGTAAGTTAATAAAAATTTGACTTGAAATCTTTAATTAAAAATGTTTTGTGTAAGTGTTTGCTCCTGGGGTGCTTTAGTTGAGAATGAGATGTGATTGTCTCAAAGTAGTTGGTCTAAGTGTAGACCCACAAAATGTTGGTTTAAACATTCACTTGGAGAATGTTTAGACCGGGGATTCATACCTAAAGTTCTGTTTCCCTGAAGGAGGCTTAGCCATTGCACATATACACTGTTAGGTCAATTTCATGTTGATTTCTTTGCATTTGAATTCACTTATCAGGTTGGGTTCCCATCACTTTTATCCTAGTGCTACATCTGCAAAGTACTATATTACATTTTAACATTTAGCAAGAACTAACATTTAGAATTGCTCAGACCTTGAGACCCTTGTCTTGTTTAACATAAGGGTCAGGGCTTATACTGCATTTTGATTTGATTTCTCTGAAGTTTCTTCTGCTTTTTTTCTATTGACACATGAGCAATGTGCATTCACCACAACCTTAGATTTATCTGGTTCCCAATCATTCTATTTCTTATGTGGGATTCTTCATTTTTCCTGGAGCTGTCCATCTGGCCGAGTTACTCTCTGGGTCTGTTGAACTACGCTTCATTGTGGGACCTTCCTTCTTTGCAGTCCTAGATTGGAGTCATTGTTTCTTGTACCCTGTGCTGTCCAGGTCTTGGCTTTCTCCCCTCTGTAGAAACTGTCTCTGGAAGTGTGTGGGAGGTAACCCTTCTGAGTTCTTGTATAAGAAAAAAGTTCTCTAATTTCCTGAATTATCTGTTTCCTCTCAGTTCAGTAGTTCTTAGAATTTTCTTAATCATGCTACTGGGTTTTCTTACTCGTCTGATGGTTCTTGGTTGTCCATTCCTATTTAAGACTGAAGCTCTGGGCAATGATTATTTTAGGTAGCAAGTGTGCAGTGGTATCTCCAAGGTGCTCTCCGGCAAGTTCCATCAGCTCCCTATTCTTTGATATGGAGAAGAATACACTGAGCTTTATAGGTGACTGTAAATGTGGCTTGGCACGCATCAGACTAATAATTTTGTCTAGCCGAGAATGATAGGTTTTATAATCCTGACTTAATACATGTTGGTACAGTATGGGGTAGAAATAAATTAGCCACACATCTTTTTGCTTACTGCATCCTGAAATAGGAATTTAGATGTTAGTAAAGTGTTACTTTGAAAGTAAAGAGGGAATAATGAAAGATCATAAGCCAGTTGAAACATTTGTTGGATATCTGGTGTGTTCCGTGTTTCTGGCCATGCAGAGGTGCTTATAAATAAGACACAGGTCTTGCCCTCAGTGAACCAGTTGGAGAGGTAACTGAGCAAATGGTGGTTTGGCTGCCTGCCACAACAAAAGCCAAACTTGTGAGGCAGGTACTGGTGCAGAAGGAAGGAGGTTTTATTCAGGTGCCGTGGGACTTGGGAGAATGGTAGACTCTTATCTCAAAGACCATCTCCCCTTCTTTTTTTAAATCCTCACCTGAGGACATTTTTTGTTTGCTTTTAGAGATAGAGGGGGAGAGTCAGCGAGAGACAGAAAGTGAGGAGACAGACAGAGAAGCATCAATGTGAGAGAGAGAAGACGCATCAAGTAGCCATGTCCAGTATGTGCCCTGCCTGGGTTGGAACCCGCAACCTTTCCATGTATGGAGTGAAGCTCTAACTAACTGAGCCACACCAGCCAAGCCACACTGGCCAGGGTGACCATCTCCCCTTCTCGCTTAAGCTCTCAGTTCTTATAGGGATAGGGAGGGCTTTTCTTCTATCCAATTATCTTGCTACTAGCATTTGGCATGCTTGGGGCTCTATCCATTCATCTTTGTAGCTTTTGGCATGCTTAGTGTAACCTCTCCCTGCACCGTCTTGGCCAGTGGGGCAGACTCCCTGGTGCTCCAACTGGATGTCTGTGGTGGTAACAGAGAGACTGAATCTTTATTTTTTAAAATATGTTTTTTGTTTAAGGTGAACTTTGCTTCTTTTGTCATTTTGATCTTCGTAACATTTTGCAAAACCATACTTTATTGGATTGTGTATCAGAAACTGAATATTTGAGCTGCACATCGATACATGGTTGGCAGTGTTCGAATGGCAAGTGGATCTGTCCAAATTTGAGGACCTCAGTGCCTATAGTTTCTTTGGGGCTGGATTCATAGGTTTTAAATGTAACCAATATTTTTGGAACATTTTGGTGAAAGACCTTGTGTAGAGCATTCAGGTGACTCAGTGGTTGTTGCTTCACTCCTAGATAACTTCTCATGTTCTGTAATTATGTCTTCAACTGGGCTGTTAATATGAAATATGTCCCTCTTCTTAAGGATACTTAGGCGATAAATCTCAGGAGTTATTGGTATTGTATGGTGATGCCTTTAAGTGCTTTGGATTTTGTTTTGAAATACAAATACATATTGCTGCTGGATTAGCCAAATTTTCATTCATACTTTATTATAGATTATTACAGTTATGAATACGATTATTCCACCCTGACCAGCATGGATGAGTGGATGGGGCGATGTTCCACAAAGTGAAAGGTTGCTGGTTGAATTCCCAGTCAGGGCACATGTCTGGGTTGTGTGCCAGGTCCCTGGTTGGAAGAGTGCGAGAGGCAACCAATGAATATTTATCTCCTTCTCTTTCTCCCTCCTTTCCCTTCTCTTCTAATATAAAAATAAATAAAATCTTTTTTAAAAAAAAGATTATTCCTACATCTGGGAAAATAGAGTGGGAATTGGGAACCTTGATGAAGGAATAGTATTATAAAATTAATCAGTGTTATTTACTAATCAGAAACATAGTTTTTTCCTCTACCCCCTAAACCCACCCCCCACCCCAGAGCTATCAGCCTGCTCTCTCTGAGTCTGTCTTTATTTTGCTTCTTAGTTCAGTTTGTTCAGTAGATTCCACATATGAGTGAAATCATATGGTGTTTGTCTTTCTCTGACTGGCTTATTTCATTTAGCAAAATGTTCTCCAGGTCCATCCCTACTATCACAAAGGGTAAAATTGTCTTCATTTTTATGGCTGAGTAGTAGTCCATTGTGTAAATGTCCCATAGTTGTTTTATCTGCTCATCTACTGACGGACACTTGGGCTGCTTCCATATCTCAGTTCGGTGATTGTAAATAGTGATGCAGTGAACACAGGGGTGCTTATTTTCTTTTGAGTTAATGTTTCGGGTTTCTTGGTTAGATTTCCAGAAGTGGAATTGCAGTAGGCCCCAAAGGAATGACACTAAGTCTATATAACTACATGTTAATTCTATTCAACTGGAAACCACTACTTCTTTGGTGTATACCTACCCTGAAATTGAGGTTCTCTGTGTGTGTTAGTTCTTGTCTGTGGCTTGTTACTAAACCTTCACAAGTGGCATTCTGCACTTCAAGTTTTTGTTAATTTACTTTTAAACCTGGTCTTGAATTCTTGCCGCCTGGTATGGGTTAGGTTGAATCCATTCTGATTTAATTTAGTAGGTATATCGAGCATCTGCTACTGTGCAAGCATATGCTGGGCTAGAAATAAGTGAGAATAATACACAGCCTAAGAAGGGGCCTGCAAGTGTAAGCTGTGTGGAAAATACATTCACAAAAGCATGTGTGACTGTACAGGTAGCCAGGAGTGTGGGAGATTTTAGTGCCATCCTGGTGAGGGTGGGAAAGGCTTTCTGGAAGAGATGACAGCTAGTTTTTAAAAGTATAAAAAGAGCTTTCCAAATATACAAGGAAGGGAGAGCCATTCGCAGGGGTGTCCAACCTTTTGGCATCTCTGGGCCACACTGGAAGGAGAAGTGTTATTTTAGGCCACACATTAAATATACAAACACTAATGAAAACTGGTGAGCTGAAAAAAAGTTTTAAGTAAATTTACAATTTTGTACTGGGCCGCATTCATAGCCATCCTGGGCCTCATGTAGCCCACGGGCCGCGGGTTGGACACCCCTGATAGAGAAAACATTCAGAAGTGAAACAAGTGGTGTGTTAAGACAATTTTGAACATTATTGCTGGAATATAAAGTGGAATGCTTTGGGGGAGGTGGTTATAGGAGGTAAGACTTCAACAGAATTTTGTTTTTTGAAGTTAGGAGTGAATCTAGGGAGAGCTCATTGTCTTTGGTATTCCATTTGTCCTTGGCAATCATTTGGTAGTTTTAGGTAGTCTGTCCAAATGCAAAGGTAATTAGGTAGGTTTTTTCTCTCCCCTCTCTGAATTCCGTGGGAGAAGAACCAAGATGAAAGAAATTGAAGTTGGAGGATTAGTGGATTTAATGGAGGAAGCTTTGGACTCAAAAGACAATTAACAGGAAGGTTTTAGAAATGTAGTAATAGTGAGTTATTGGGAATGTGGTATCCACTCTCCTAGTATGATCACCTCAC
The DNA here is from genome assembly GCF_014824575.4 of Sturnira hondurensis. Lineage (NCBI taxonomy): Eukaryota > Metazoa > Chordata > Mammalia > Chiroptera > Phyllostomidae > Sturnira > Sturnira hondurensis. The sequence goes on along the minus strand of NW_028092466.1, from coordinate 4,235,257 downwards.
ATCAAATGTTTCACGCAGGTGTTTTGAAGCAATTACACAACAGAGAGCGGCATGCATTAGCATCCACTCTGGCAATAAGATTGTTTCTGTCACTTGATTCTGAGAAGAGCAGTTGGCTTTAAGCTCCACAGCTGGAGTCCTGTGTGCAGGCTGATTCTGTAGGGCCAGTTCACTGGAACCCGGGGCTGTGGCAGAAAAGGCTCTGCACCAAAGAGCTTTGTTGGTCTGTTCACCTGTCATGAGCTGATCCTTAGTTGGCGGTCCCCAAGAGTGGGGAGTGAAGTGATTTTTGTGCCTGGGTTACACTAAAGAGTTAATCGCCCTTAAAAAAGTTTAACCACTCTTAGTATTTTTCATGTTTATTTAATTCCAAAATGCTGCAGATTTAGTGTTATCCCAGATTTTATACTTTTACTTAGGTTTAGGTTCCCAGGTTCTCTGTTAACTTCTAAGTTTGTTTTTAATATTTCACAGGCTTTCTTGATCATGGATGGTGAAGATATACCAAATTTTTCAAGTTTAAAGGAGGAAACTGCTTATTGGAAGGAACTGTCCATAAAGTATAAGCAAAGGTAATGTTGAAAAACATCAAAAAATTAGAGGAGGGAATTTGGAATACACCATTTCTAGCATGTGCATTTAAAAAATAAAACATAAAGCTAAAATTAGAGTTTTAGGTTTGGGAGTGGGATTCTAGAAATAGTCTTAACATTGCTTGTATTTAAATAGTACAAAAATGCCACAAATCCTATATTACTCATATTATTAAAATAGTAAAAAAATTTAGTGTCATTCATGATTCTTTTTCTGATAGTTTACCTCCTTTTATGTTTATTACTCTCATTGACCATCTTTGGTTTGCTGCATGTGTACCATTTCTGTCTCATTGTTTTGATCTTTTGGAAATTCTGGTAGGCTGTCTGGGGCTTCACGCAGCAGACTTGAGTTCTCTGTAGGCCAGCATTATCAGTGGGTGGAGCCAGAAAAGTTTTCAAGAGCTTCAGACATATGGGGAATTTAAAAAAATCTCAAATATTTTAATTAGTTGGGAGAACTTTTACATAATTTTTTGAGAACCAAAGCTGGTCTTAAATTTCATTATAAAATGGGATTTTTCTGAAAAAAAATATTGTTTTTTGTATTTTGGTTAAAGGAGTTTTCTAAGCCTTATCAAACCTTTTACTGTTATTTTGTTGTTATTGCTGAAGCCAGTTATATTGTGCCAGTGGATATAAAAGGTGTCAATAGCAGGAGTGCTTTATCGTTTTTTGTGCCATAGACACTTAATAGTCAGAGAGCCTAGACCCCTTCTCAGAATAATGTCTTGCCCTGACTGGTGTTGCTCAGTGGACTGAGTGCTGGTCTGTGAACCCAAAGGTTGCAAGTTCGATTCCTAGTGAGGGCACATGCCTGGGTTGTAGGCCAGGTCCTCAGTTGAGGGCCTGTGAGAGATAATCCATCAGCCTGATTGATTTGTTTCTCTCCCTCTTTCTCCCTCCCTTCCCCTATCTCTAAAAGTAAACACAATCGTAAAAAAAAGAATAATGTCTTTAAATGCATAAAATCAAATAACAGAATTACAAAGGAAACCAATTATATTGAAAATGCAATTATATTGAAAAACTTATCCAATTATCAAACTTACTTGTGATATGGTAATTGCCTTCTTTAGTAATACATTAAATAAGGAGGTAGCAAGTGTATAAAATATAAATCCTTTTAGGGCCTATAAATAATTGTCATTGAGTCTTAAATATAGGGTAAGAGATTTGAAACAGATTGTCTTTATTATTTAGTATATTTTATTATAGCATAGCATTTAGGTAAAAATTCTTGAATTGATATATGATCATCTTTAACATGATTTTTATGGCCTACTACAACTCATCTTTCCCACTTTGTTTTTGATTAGCTTCCAGGAAGCTCGGGATGAGCTAGTTGAATTTCAGGAAGGAAGCAGAGAATTAGAAGCAGAGTTGGAGGCACAATTAGTACAGGCTGAACAAAGAAATAGAGACTTGCAAGCTGATAACCAAAGACTGAAATATGAAGTGGAAGCGTTAAAGGTAATGGTGGTTGTAGAAGCTCTGGTGTCTAATGTGCGGGTTTTATTAAAATGAGAAAGGTAGCCCTGGCTGGGTGGCTTGGTTGGAGCATTGTCCTGTGTGCCAACAGGTTGCAGGGTCCATCCCTGCCGGCTAGGGCACAGATCTGGGTCGTGGGTTACTACCTGGTTGGGACATGTATAGGAGACAACCCGTTGATGTTTCTACCATCAATTTCTCTCTCTGCCCTCCCCGTCTCCCCCGACCTTTCTCCCTCCCTCCCTTCCTCTCTCTGAAATCAATGAACACATCCTTGGGTGAGGATTTAAAAAAATGAGAAATATGTTTGTTTAAGGGAAGCTTAAGAGCAGCAGGGTACAAAAAACATAAAAAGAGGCTTAATTTTGTAGTTTAATTTTCAGAAGGTGACTGATTATTTGTTTTGACATATTGCTTTATTTTGTGGCACTTTAAAATTATATCTGTATGGAGTATACACATTTATTTCATTATTGTTCATAGTCCTTTTAGTTTTAGAGTTTAGTTTGGATTTAAAGATTGCCTTCTAAAAAGGAATTTTCAGAAGTAAAATGATTAGCCCCTTTCGCTGTTCTTAACCACCTGCCTTAGCCAAATGTGTGGAGATTTTCAGTTTCTGGGGAGTAGGTGGTTTTGTGGAAGGAGAGAGTGGGGTGTGGGGGGTGTGGAAGGGTAAGGAGTGGGTGGGTAAGGGGCAGGGAATTTAAACTCTGTCAGTTTACTTCTCTGTGCTCACCCCGAGATGCATGCAGCCTGAGAACCCAGAAGTTCCTCTACCGTGTTCGGGGTTTTTTGAGGCAATGGTTTTATTATTTTACTTCTTTTCTGAGAAATTATTATTAGATTCGGAAAGGGGAGTGGTTGACTATTTAAATTTTATACAAGTTAAGGAGTTGGAATGAATGTGTAATTGTTTATAAATATTGTAAAAAGAAGAGGTACTGTCTCAGGTGGGCACAGGTAACTAGGTTCTTGGTGATTGGGACAAAGATTTGAACTGAACACCCAGAATTTATAGCAGAGAACATGGGAACAGGTGAACTCCAAGCAGAGATTGACCTCATGGGCTGGAGGGACTCTATTCTTACAGGGCAGATCCTTCCTGGCTAGTTTTGGCAGGCTTTTACTGTGACAAGTAGTTGAAAAGCTACTGCACATGTAGTCTTGATACAGGGTGCAGCCGGGGTGGGGGTGGGGCAAAAAAAGATTTGGAATGGTGTCCAGAACTCAAAGTGTATAGGAATATTGGAGGGACATATAAGATGTCCTCACCCCTTCCCACCAGGTGTCAGTTGGGGGAAGGGACAAATGGAGCAGGGCCATTGAGAGCTCTGAAATGGTCATTTACCGTGTCTATAGCCTTTAACTGGTTTCATAGATATGTTAAATAGTTGTGGCCATGCTTTGAGCCAAGGGAGTGGCTTCTACCCAGGATGTAACTGGGGGCTGGTCCATGAGGCCACACCTGCCCAGCCTGACCATGGCAGCCCAGTAATCATGGAATAGTATGGGAGTCCTGGCAGGTGTAACCAATTGTGGGAGGAGTCGGAAATGGGGCTGCAAAGGAGGACTGGCGCGGGGATTTAAACGCAGACACGGCAGCCATTGGAGAGAGCCATACAGTTTTGGGCAGAATTAGGACCCCCTCTTGCCCAGGTGAAAGAGTACCACTCAGCTTTGCCAGAATGGGGACCCCTGCAGCCAGGTGAAGAAGAAAGCCACATGCTTTTGGTCAGAGTGCTGACCCCTGCAGCTTTGGTAGAAGACGCCCACGTGGCTTTGGGGTGCTCCCTTTGGCCGCATGGCTTGGGAAGCAGGAGAGACTTTGACTGGAAAAATGGGTACAAAGAACTCTTGCCAGTGGACCCTGAGAAGGTGCCGCATGACTTTGGAGCTCCTGCCTGGACGTGAACACAGCTGATGGTACCAGCAACCTGAAACATGGATGTGTGCTGCTTTTCCTGAGATACGGTACCCCGAATTAGAGCAGGGGGAGAAGGAAGTGCTGTGGGCGTCTGTGGTTATCTTAAAGGACTTTGATATTTTAATGGAGACATTGGGTCACTGTTTTAAGTCTGTACAGCTTTAAATAAACCTTTCCTTTCCTTTTCACAAATCTCTGGCATTGAGAGATGTCTTTCCTCTGGCGGCAGATAGATGAGCCCAGTAGGTATTAGCATGCTGTCCTTGGGAGGAGCCCCTGTTTTCTGTAGCAGTTTTTGGCATCACTGGGTGGGCCAAATATTGCCCCCCGCCCCGACCTCTGTTCGGTAACAGTCTCCCGTGGTTTTCCCGGATTGGCCACCAGGGAAGAGGGTCCCACAATATTACCTAGTTGACCCCCTTTCTCCTGGGGTCCCCCTGTACTAGGTTTGCCTTTCCCTTCGCCAGAGAATTACAGCTCTCCATGTTAGAGATTGGTGAAAAGGAAAGGAATTATTTATTCAAGTTATACAGACTTAAGAGTAATGACTTAATATCTTCATCAAAATCTCAAAGTCCCTTAAAACACCCACAAACACACACAGTCCTTCTTTCCCCCTTTGCCCAGTCCAAGGTACCGTATCTCAGGAAAAGAAATAGAAAGCCACGTGGAGATTGTCTGCCAAAGCTGCATGGTGGTTCTCTGCTAAAGTTGCGTGGTGGTTCTTTGCTAAAGTTGCATGATGATTCTTTTCATGGCTGTGGGGGTGGTCCTTGGGGTCTCCCACTCTGGCCAAAGCCGCATGGTTCTCTCTGATAAAGCTACATGGTGATTCTGTCACATGGCTGTGAGAGTCCCCATTCTGGCCCAAAACACGTGTTTCTCCCTCCAATGGCTGCTGCGTTTGCATTTAAATCCCTGGGCCAATCTTCCTCTGTAGTCCCATTTCCGACTCCTCCCACAATTGGCTACACCCTCCAGGACTCCCATATCCTCCCAGCTTTACTGGGCTGCCATAGTGAGTCTGGGCAGGTGTGGCCCCAAGGCGTGGAGCCAGTCATCTCCAAGCTCTCACACAGGTGCTATAACGACGTCTGGGGAGTTGCCTCCTAGTTACATCTTGAGTGGAAGTCACTCCTTTCTCCCTGGCTCAAAGCATGACCACAACTATTTAACATATCTATGAAACCAGTTAAAGGTTATAGATGTATTAAATGACCATTCTAGAGGTTATCTTCGAAACTGTTGCTTATGCAAAAACAGCTCAATGGCCTTGCTCCCTGTATCCCATCCCCCAGCTCAGACTTGTGGGGGTGAGGACATACTATATTTTAATATTTCCTGGACACCCTGAGTTCTGGACCCCATTGAAAATTCTTCTTTTGGGGGCCCCCTGGCTGCACCCTCATACAGTACCATCAACTTGGATCGTGGGTGAACTCCTTGGATTTTTCCTCCCCTTTAACTTGGGTTGCATCCTTTACTATAGAAAACTGTATATTAATGACACATACCTTTTTGTATACTCATGCCTTTAGGAGAAACTAGAACATCAGTACGCACAAAGCTACAAGCAAGTCTCAGTGTTAGAAGATGATTTAAGTCAGACTCGAGCCATTAAGGAGCAGCTGCATAAGTATGTGAGAGAGTTGGAGCAGGCCAATGATGACCTTGAGCGAGCAAAAAGGTGAATGATGGGCATTTTGTTAGTGTAACCAGAGTTGGCAATCAGTAAATAAAGCACTTATCTTTAAGTTCAATCTATTACCTAGTCTTAGTCCCACATCACTTCCTGTTGGTACTCAGTTGCATTGAAACTTATCAGAAACCTTTATCTCCCCAAGAATGCCCTTCTAAGCTTTTTTCCCCCGTTTTCTTTTTCCTTCTTTCATGTACCATTGTTGTTCTTGCTGGCTTTTCATTAAAACATGCTTCTTTCATTCCTCTATTTTTCCCTCTCTGTTCTCTGTACCACCACACTTTTTTGTAGGTCCCTCCCATGTTACACCTGATTTCTGCAGTTATTTCCTAGCCAATCTGTCTTTAAATTTGTACTTCTTTTTATTCTCTTCTGTTTTAATACTGACTGATGAATCTTCTCAAAATATTATTTTCATTATGATTTTGCTGAATAACTATTAGTGGGTTGCCATTACTGTTGCCAAGCTTTCATATATCTGTAAACTCGTTATTTCTTAACCATTCCAAGTTAATTTCTCTCACTTCATCCCTATTACTTTACTGTCTGGTAGTTCTTTCCATAATATTTGAATGACTTTTAAATGACTGATGTGCTGTTAGAGTTGAAGATTCAAAGGTAAACTAGTCATTGCCCTTGGGTGCAACAGGTATGGACATTCCATGTGGTAAAAGCTGTAGTAAAAAGAGTGTTCGGGTTGCTCCGGGGCATAGAGCAGGGAGCAGCTAAAGTGCCCTGGGGGAACTGGGGAGCAGAGCCTAGAAGGAGAAATAGACATTAACCAGGTGAAGAGGGAGATGTAAAGGCAGAGAGGCAGGAAAGTGTGTGAGGTATTAATGTTTCATTTTGATTGAAATGTACGGAGACATGGCCAAACAGGAGGTAAATGGACGTTGGTTGAGGCAAGGTTGTGAAGAACCTTGTGTGTGATGTTTGAATTTGATATCATTCTTTAGGCAATGAGGGTCTCCTTAAGGACTTTTTAAACAGAAGAGTGATTGCCAGTTGTGATTTGAGAAGATAATACCGAGGAATTGGAAAGGAGAGGAAGAGATGTAACGACCATATAGGAGTAATCCAGGTGATGGGGTGGAGATTTAAGCCAGGGCGAATTTTGAAGGGGACAGCACAAGGAATTGAGAGAGATTTTGACAGTTGTCAGGACGTGATAAACTTCAGTGTGGCATTATGAGAGCTGACTTGAGGTTAGGGAACTTTACAGTATACCTGTAGCAGGTAGTGGGCATATAGTAGGTACACATTAATGTTTGTTGAATAAAGGAGTAAGGTGAGAAGTACAGGAAGAAGAAAGGGTTGGTAGGCAGAAAGTAAATGGAGTGGGACCTGGCATTTTGTGTTTTAAACACATCCTTAGTTTATTTTTACCTACTCTAAAAAAACTATTGAAAAATTTTCCTGATTAAAATTTTCTTGCTTAAAATCCAGTGGGGAGATATAAATAGTACAGTAAGTGGCTTTCCTTTTAGGAACTTTAAGGAATTTAGATGGGACTTTAGGAGAAATGAATATATTTAATGGCCCTAAATGCCACCAGAGAGAGGTCAGAGGGAGCGAGATCATTCTCTTTCAACTGGGCAGCCTTCTAGGGCAGGCGTCCTTACTAGGTCAGGAAGTGATATGAGATAAACTGACAGTTTCCTTTTCTATTACCTATTTGCACAATATTAATTCATGGATTCTAATTGTTTTTTTAGGGCAACAATAGTTTCACTGGAAGACTTCGAACAAAGGCTAAATCAGGCCATTGAACGAAATGCATTTTTAGAAAGTGAACTTGATGAGAAGGAATCTTTGTTGGTCTCCGTACAGAGGTTAAAGGATGAAGCAAGAGGTAAACTTTATAACCTAAACTAAACCTTACTGTTTCTCAGCCAGAGCCCTAAGCCAGCTTCAGGATCAACTTGTCAAAGCTCTGTGTCTATATATTTTGTGAGACACTACGCTAAGTACTAAATACCTGCATCATCATCTCTAGGAGGTAGGTATTATCATCCCTACTTTTATAGGCATAAAACTGAGGCACAGAAAGTATGCATTTTGTCCAAAGTCTGTAGCCTGTCAGCTGGGATTCAAACCCTGGTCTGTTTTCCAAAGCCCAAACTGCTACCATTGTGCACATACTGCTTGCTTAGTTTGAGGTTTTTTTCCCCCTTTTGCTTCTACCTAAAGAATTCTGTTATATACGTAATAACATGTACATATGTTGCCATTTACATATTATATATAGTGAATGTATACTTTGCTTTGAAATTCTCCTTTCCTTCCTCTTTTTCAAAAATGCATGGTATCTATCATTCAAAATAATAGAAGAAAATAAAAATTAGTGCCAATTCATTTATCTTGGAAGAACCCAGTAACAGTTTGGTGTTTTTTGTCATATATATATAATCAGGACCACACTATATATACATATGTATTTTCTGTCTTTTTTTACTACTTAATAAAGTGAATATAATCTATGCCTTTAAAAAAATCTTTTTTTTGAGAAATATTTCATCTTTTCTTTTTAAAGATTTTTTTAATTTATTTAGAGAGGGGAAGGGAGGCAGAAGGAGAAACATCGATGAGTGGTTGCCTCTCACATGCCCCCCGCTGGGGACCTGGCCTGCAGTCCAGGCATGTGCCCTGACTGGGAATTGAACCAGTGACCCTTTGGTTTGCAGAATGGCACTGAATCCACTGAACCACACCAGCCATAGCTAAAAAAACCTTTAAAACAAGTTTTTAAAGATGTTGCGTGATATTTACCATACATATTTTATAGGATCTTTATTATTGGTAGTTAATTTTTTACTGTAAGTACTACTGTGAATAGGATTCTTGTACTTAATATTTAAGGGTATCTTTGATAATTTCTTTTTTATAATATATTTTATTGATCATGCCATTACAGTTATCCCATTTCCCCTGCTTCATTCCCCTCCACCCTGCACACCTTCTCCCACCCACATTCCCCCCTTTAGTTCATGTCCATGTGCCATAAGTTCTTTAGCTTCTACATTTCCTACACTATTCTTAACTTCCCCCTGTCTATTTTCTCCCCACCATCTATACTACTTATTCTCTGTACCTTCTCCCCCACTCTCCTCTTCCCACTCCCCTGTTGTTAACCCTCCATGTGATCTTCATTTTTGTGGCTCTGCTTCTATTTTAGGTGTCCGCTTAGTTTGCTTTTGTTTTATGTGTGGTTGTTAATGACTGTGAGTTTGCTGTCCTTTCACTGTTTGTATTTTTCATCTTCTTTTTCTTAGATAAGTCCCTTTAACATTTCATATAATAAGGGCTTGATGATAATGAACTTGAACTTGACCTTATCTGAGAAGAACTGTATCTGTTCTTCCATTCTAAATGAAAGTTTTGCTGGATAGAGCAATCTTGGCTGTAGGTCTTTGGATTTCATGACTTGGAATACTTCTTTTCAGCCCCTTCTTGCCTGCAAGGTCTCTTTTGAGAAATCAGCTGACAGTCTGATGGGAACTCCTTTGTAGGTGACTGTCCCTTTATCTCTTGCTGCTTCTAGGATTCTCTCCTTCATTTTAATCTTGGGTAATGTAATTATGGTGGGCCTTGGAGTGTTCCTTCTTGGGTCCACCTTCTTTGGGGCTTTCTCCCATCCAAGTACTAACCAGGCCCGACCCTGCTTAGCTTCCGAGATCAGACGAGATCGGGCGCGTTCAGGTTGGTATGGCCGTAGACTCTTTGGGGCTTTCTGAGCTTCCTGGACTTCTTGGAAGTCTATTTCCTTTGCCAGACTGGGGAAGTTCTTCTTTTTTATTTGTTCAAATAAGTTTTCCACTTGTTACTGTTCCTTTCCTCCTTCTGGTACTCCTATAATTTGGATGTTGGAACGTTTAAAGATGTCCTGGAGGTTCCTAAGCTTCTCCGCATTTTTTTTGAATTCTTATTTCTTCATTCTTTTCTGTTTGGATGTTTCTTTCTTCCTTCTGGTGCACTCCATTGATTTGAGTCCCAGTTTTCTTTCCATCACTATTGTTTCCCTGTGCATTTTCCTTCATTTCATTTAGTATAGCCTTCATTTTTTTCATCTAATTTGCAACCAAAATCAACCAATTCTGTGAGCATCCTGATCACCAGTGTTTTGAACTGTGCATCTGATAGGTTGGTTATCTCTTGGTTGCTTGAAAGTATTGGCTCTGGGGCTTTGATTTGTTCTTCTGTTTGAGCCATAATTTTTGGTCTCATTGCTCCTGTTAGGTATGAGGGGCAGAGCCTTAGGTGTTCACCAGGGCTGGGCAACCCAGTTGCTGGGTTGTGATGCTGTATGTGGGGGCGGGGTCAGAGAGCGAACAGTGGCGCTTGCTCCATTCTCTCTTGGATTTCAGTCCCTTCCGACACCTCCCACAAGCAAATTGTGCCCTTCTGGTGCTGGTTCCTGTGTGGGTGGGCTTGTGTACGTTCTAGGACCTTGTGGCTCTCTCCAAAAAACTTTCCTGTGAGGCTGGGAGTCTCTCCCAGCATCTCAACCACCACAAGTGTTTTCATTTGGTGCTTTTAGGCTTTATTTCCCATCACTGGGGCCTTGGGTTGCATGGTCTGTCTTGCTGCCTGTTTTTGCCTAGTTAATCAGCGTGCGAATGTGTGTCCGTGGTCAGCCAGCTGCCTTGCGCGCCTCACTGGATCTGCTTGTTTCATCCCCACGCCCGGGATCTACTAGCCCAGTGCTGCCTGCGCACCCAGGTTTGCCAGCCACAACTTTTTTCTGCTGCAACCCCTCTCCACTGGCTGCAGACTCCACCCCTCTTACGGGTCTTGATGAATGGTTCTCAGACTTCCGTACAGTTCAGTTTTCTGTCTGTTCTGGTTGTGTTTTTGTTTTTAAATCTTTGTTGTCCTTAATTTTGGTTGTGCGAGGAGGCACAGTGTTTCCACGTACACCTCCATCTTGGCCAAGTCCTGATAAGTTCTTTAGAATAAATTCTTAGAAGTGGCAAATGATATAAAAAGGCACTGCTAAATTACTTTTTAGATAAGTTTGTATGTTTACACTCCCTGTGGCAGTGATTGAGAGTGCCCTTCTCACACTGGTAATTAGCATTGTGAATAATAAAAATAGATTTAGAAATTATTTAAAAATTCATTTGAAAGCTGAAAGTGGTATCTTTTTAAAATTTATGTTTGATTACTGCTTTTGAAACTTTTTTTTTAATGTAACACGAGATCTATTTTCTTTTTAAGATTTTATTTATCTTTAGAGGGGAAGGGAAGGAGAGAGGGAGAGAAACATCAATGTATGGTTGCCTCTCGTGTATCCCCTGCTGGGAGTTGGCCTGCAGGGAACTGGCCTGCAACCCAGGCATGTGCCCTGACTGAGATTCGAACTGCGATCGTCTGAGTCGCAGGCCTGCGCTCAATCCACTGAGCTACACCAGCCAGGGCTGCTTGTGAAACTTTTGGTCCAATGTCTAAAAATAGTTTTTTTATGCCCTTTTTTTGGAGAACTTTATCTGAAGAACTCATAATTTGTATAATGTATAAAATATTAACTGTATTTTATTTATTTACAGTTGTGCTAAAAAACACATAACATAAAATTTACCATCTTAACCATTTTTAAGTATACAATTCAACAGTGTTCACTACATCACATTGTTATGTAACAGCTTTCTAGAGTCTTTTTTGTCGCAAAATTGAAACTGTGCCCATTGAGGAACAACTCCCCATTTTTCCTTTTTCTCCAATCCCTGGCAACGACAATTCTGCTTTTCATTGCTGTGTTTTAAATACCTTATATAAGTGAAGTCAAACTGTTGAAGTGCTTGTTTTTTTGTGACTGGCTTATTTTACTTAGCATAATATCCTAAAGGTTCATCAAGGTTTGTTGCATTGTGGCATGTGTCAGAATTTCCTTTTGTTTTAAGGCTGAATAATATTCCCCTGTGTGTGTGTGTGTGTGTGTGTACAGCACATTTTTTTATCTATTTATCTGTGCGTGGACACTTGGGTTGCTTCCACCTGTTGGCTATTGTGAATAATGCTGCATTGAACATGGATGTGCAGATATCTCTTGGAGAGCTTGTTTTTTTAAATAATGCTTATCTACTTATTTTTAGAGAGAGGGGAAGGGCGAGAGAGAGAGGGAGAGAAACATCAGTGTGTAGTTGCCTCTTACATGCCCTGACTGGGAATCAAACGAGACCATTTGGTTTGTAGGCCAGCGCTTAGTCCACTAAGCCACATCAGCCAGGGCTGGAGATCTTGTTTTGAATTCTTTTGGATATGTACCCCCAAGTGGGATAACTTTGTATCCTTTTTTTAAAATCATGAGCAAGTATTCTGTAGGTCAGTTGCATAACTGAAAAGAATACATTAATTTTGGGCTGAAAATTCAACCTTGAAAGCAGGAAAAATATTGCAACTATTCTGACTTATTTTCTAAAACAATATATTTCATGGTGACAATTAATAAAAAGTACCAACCCATTTAAAATGATAGAAATGCACTTTATTGATTTTTGTAATGATTGCCGTACTACATCATTTCAAAGTAAAAACAAGTGAGTTGTTAAAAAACATTCATTTTTGTGTCATACATGTTCACTTTAGACTTTGCTCTGTTTCCTTTTGTATATGGGCAAAGATAACTGTTCTCTTAGGTTACAGCATTTTTTGGTTATAGCATTTTTAAATTCTAAAAGGTCATTTAGACAATAGGGTTATCATGTTTATTCCTCTAGAAATAAAAATTTATACTTGAGAAATAATCATTTAGGGAGAATGTCTTTATGGCATTAGATGTGACTTTGCTGTATGTATTTGCTTCCTCTAGTGAGTATTACTTTCTTTGCAACATTTTACAGATTTAAGACAAGAACTAGCCGTTCGGGAAAGGCAACAGGAAGTGACCAGAAAATCAGCCCCCAGTTCTCCAACTCTAGACTGTGAAAAGACGGATTCTGCTGTCCAGGCCTCACTTTCGTTACCAGCTACTCCTGTTGGAAAAGGAACAGAGAACAGTTTTCCTTCACCAAAAGGTTTGTAATCTTGTCTTTTTGACCCTGTGGTAGATTATCACCTTAAGAGGGTTTGCTGATGGAGCAGAAGTTGCTAGGTTTAAGCAATAATTTCAGTTTAAAAGCTGGTTAAATCTAGCACTGTGTATTGGAGAAGGAATTATTTTCCTAGGCCACTCAGATATAGGAAACGAGAATGATGCTGCATTTAAGACATGAGTAGCTTAATAAGTTGGGATTTTGAGAAGTTGAAGGTTTTAAAGAAAAGTTTATTTTTTAATCATAGCAGTAAGGTATATTCATGTAGAAAAATTTGAAAACAGAAAATAAAAGAGAAAAACCACCTGTAATCTTACTGCTTAAAGTTAACTACTCTTTTTTTAAAAAAATATTTTATTTATTTATCTTTAGAGGGGAAGGGAAGGAGAGAAGGAGAGAAATATCAATGTGTGGTTGCCTCTAATGAGTCCCCTGCTGGGAACTGGCCTGCAACCCAGGCATGTGCCCTGACTGGGAATCGAACCGCAATACTCTGGTTTGCAGGCCCGTGCTCAATCCACTGAGCTACACCAGCCAGGGCAAAGTTAACTACTCTTAACACTGGAGTTTTTTCTGTTGTGTGTGCTTATTTGTGTTTGTGCCCTCCTCTTTGTTACACACACATTTTGGGACTATGTTTAAATACAGTTTTATTTCTTGCTTTTGCCACTTAACATATCATGGGGAGACTAGAAGCCTTTATACATGGGGTATATAGAGACTCGAGTTACCAGACTCGAGTAAGATTGGCTTAGATAGACATGTGCATTCTAACACATGCCTCCGTAGCTGCTATTTTCGTAAGCGACATTTAGAGTTACTATTGAGTAGTTCATAGAGAATATTCCTTTTGCCATCAGCCAATGTATTTTTTTAATCTTGATAAGCAGGAAAACCATTTAGTCACTAGAATAGACCCTTAGACTAGACCCCCAGTTCGGATTTACTTAGTTTTGCCGCTTGCGGATCATACTTCAGCCACTCCGACTCCCCTGTACTTTTTTCTCCCCAAATGGAAGCATCTTTCTACTGCTCTTTAAACATAGGACTTTCCCTTCATGGTGATAGAAGGTTTCCTGCCCAGGCGGTCTGTGCATATGCTCTCTGTGTCTGTGCTGACCATATGGTAGCCACCAGCTTCCTGCAAATATTTAAATTGAAATTTTTACTAATTTGCTATGAATTAAAATTTAAAAATTAGTTTTTGGGCCCTGGCTGGTGTGGCTCAGTGGATTGAGCGCGGGCCTGCAAACCAAAGGATTGTGGTTCGATTCCCAGCCAGGGCACATGCCTGGGTTGCAGGCCAGTTCTCAGCAGGGGACACGAGAGGCAACCATACATTGACATCTCTCTCTCCCTCCTTCTCTTCCCCTCTAAAGACAAATTTTAAAAAAATTAAAAAAATTAGTTTTTGGTTGCATTAGTCACATCTCACTTGCTCAGTAGCCCTTGAATAGAGAATTCATCCTGTTTTCTCCTTGTTGTGAGATAAAATTGGATAAGGTGTGTGAAAACGCCAAATAGTCAATAGGAAGCTGGAGTGCGTGGATTATAGCAGTCGTCAGAAGCTTTCACTGTTCATTTTTTGGAACAGTCCTTGTGTATTTGAGGCCCTCAGAATTGCTAACATTTAAGAATTAACAAAGCTTTGCTTTTATGTTGCTAATTAGAATTCTGAAGATTATTTCGGAAAATTCTTTATTTGAGCACTAATCAGAGTAGTCAGGAGCTTAAATTAAGGTAACTCCAGAGGGAGATGTACATTCTTTCATAGCTCGTTAGAGTTTTCATGCAAGAACTTGGGGTGGGGAGTGTCAGGAGGACATGGAGCTTAGTCCAGCACAGGATTAAGATAGTAAACCCTATGGCAGTAATATTTGTCCAGATAGACACAGTTTTGGACTGGAACTGACAGCATAAACTTTTACTAACCTGAGCTGCTGTATGCTGGGTCACTGCAGTTTTGTGACAAGGAGGCCAACACAGACATCGGAGCAGCAGGTCAGAGAAATCAGTGGAAAGGTGGAAGAGCTGATCTCTGTGGATGGTCTGTCTTTAATGGCATTGTATTAATGCAGTTCACCATAAAACACGGGTTTAATACCTAAAGTATGAAATTTTAGGAGAATGGGGAGAACTGAGATCCAGAAATCCCTGCCAAGGGAAGTACAGCTATTGTATGCTGTGCGTTACTCGTTTTTTTCTCTCTAAGATTTTATTTATTTATTTTTATTCAGAGGGGATGAGAGAGAGAAAGAGAGGGAGAGAAACATCAATGTGTGGTTGCCTCTCACAGGCCCCCAACTAGGGACCTGGCCTGTAACCCAGGCATGTGCCCTGACTGGGAATCGAATCAGTGACCCTCTGGTTCACAGGCCAGTGATCAGTCCACTGAGCCACACCAGCCAGGGTCTGTGTGTTATTCTAGATGCTGGGAGTATAGCGGGGAGTAGGACAAAGTCCCTGTTTTCAATGAGTTTACATTCTAGAGGACGAGGACAGTAAACAACCGCAGCAGCTGCACAAAACATTTTATGTGCCTACTTGTATTCTGTAGAAAATGTAAAAAAAGAATAGCCAACGTTTATTGAGTACTTACTATGCTAGGCATTTTAAAAGTAGGTCAACTAATTTAAACTTCACAACAACTTTATGAAGTAAATTAATCATTAGCTTCTTTTGTGTATGGGTAACTTACTCAAAGGTGACACAGTTGTTAAATGGCAGTGATTTGTATCTAGCAGTTTCACTCGCTCTCTTAACCATTATGCTATATTATCTCAAAAATAAGTCAAACGTGCACAGTTGAAAACCTTTGCTGAGGGGTGTGGACAAAGAGCATGAAAAATGCCATGCTCAATGCCATGGTTCTGAGTGGGAAGACTTAATTTTGTTGTGGTATCCATTCTCCCCAGATCAATTGCTTATTTAAATTTTTAATAAAAATCTCCACAGGATTTTTTAAGTTGTCAAGTTGATTTTGAAGTTAGTCTGGAAAAATAAATGTGTAAGAATAACCAAGAAAAGTTTAAAATAGGTTGATAATGGGAAGAGGCATTGTCCTTCAACATGCCAAAATTTATTTTAACACTAATAACTAAAGCAGCATCTCTCTGCTGGGGTAGACTAATAATTTAATGGAACTTGAAATACATAGGGAACTCAGTATATGGTTTTAGTGACATTTCAGATAAGTTTTTTTTTCAGTAAGTAGTATTCGGACAGTTGGCTTCATTTGGAGGAAAAATATGAAAATATTTGATGAGTTAAATGATCTAAGTGTAAAAAAATTTTAGGAAGCCATTAGGAGAAAATATGAGGAACCTTTTTTATAATATTGAGATGAAAGAGCCAAAGGCTTCCTTCCCAAAACACAAAGTTTAAAGATAAATGTCACACTGAGAAATACATACCTACGTACATACATACATACATGCATACATAAATACATAAGAGAAAGGGCGAATATCTGTAATGTATTGTGCCCTCGCAAATTGATTAAAGGAAAGAACCCAGTAGAAACAAATGCGAAGGTTAAAACAGATGATTTCCAGAAGAGATTCAAATGACTAGTTATTAAGGAAATAAAAATTTAAACAAAGTGACTGTCAAATTTTGCAAAAAAAAAAAAGTCCAGTATTATTGAGAACACCACCATACAAATTGCTGATATTGACATAACCTTTGTAGAGATCATTCTGGCGGTCGGTATTTGTTAGGGTAAGCAAAACACGTGTATTGTGTCCTCTGACCCTGCAGTCCTATTTTTTAGGGGTCTCTTCTTCAGAAATACTTGTCTGGATGTTTTAAGGATATATATCTTTTTAGCATTACAATGATGTAGACTTGTATGTAATTTAAACATCCATCAATTGGATGAATAGTTAAGCATGGTATGCCCACTTTATACTTTATCTGAAGTTTAGAATACGATATTGAGTGTTGACATTGAGTGTATACTGCTTTGTAATAACAACGAAACCCAAATTGCATGTATAATAATCACCTGTGTTTTATCTCTCTCTAGCTATACCAAATGGTTTTGGTACCAGTCCACTAACTCCTTCAGCTAGGATATCAGCACTAAACATTGTGGGGGATCTCTTACGGAAAGTGGGGGTAAGCATTCAGTTATTTATCACTAGGCGTTACAGTTGCCAAGGTATTGGATTATTACTTAATTTGAAGTGAGGGAAGAAAAAAGGGTGCCTTTCTGTCATAAAGGCTGTGATTAAGCTGAGAAGCCGAAGCATCCAGTGACCAGCAGAGGCGGGGCCAGATAGACTTCTCCAGGGCGTATCTCTGCAGAAGCCCCAGTGCGCTGAGCTCCTGAGTGTCCCCTGGGCATTCTTCGTGTTCCCCCATGGCTCTTTCTGTAAGGCCGCGAGTCCTTCATTTTTTTTCACTTCCTGCTGTGGGTCTTCTACCTCCTTCTCATTCTGTCCTTTGCTGTTGTCACCCACCCCCCTGGTTATCCCTGACGTTTTTCTCTGTAGGCCTTTGGCACCACCTGGGGTGTGACTTGCTGCTCTTTGTGGCATCTGCCTGCTCCTTGGCCACCTCAACTTCAGTGCCATCTCCTTGGCTCCGACTTGTGTTCCAGAACAGTTTGGCTTTTGAAACATTAAACTTGTTTTTCTGCTTATTCAGTGTTTTACTCTGTGTAATAATACTCTTCAACCTCATTGCGAGAGTAGTACTCTGTTTTTCGTAGCAGTCTCTTGCTCTTGCTTTGTTCCTGTTCGTTCGTGATCCCGCAGATTGCCTGCTTTGTTACTGTTGCTCACGGTGTTTTTGGCCTTGGAGGAGAGACCCGCCATCTGGATCAGTCAAGAAATTGGACTTCTCCTTTCCTTCATCCAGATCACTGGAAACAATAATGTTAATATAACTGTTTGGATTTAAGCCACTATAAAGTTAGTGTTAGTTATTTCCCCTTTTACTTCCCTCATGACTTTAAGCTCTCTTTTGGATAATCTACCCCTGCGACTTCCCTCCGTCCAGTACCCTTTCACTTATTTTTTTGTGAGACACTTTTTGAAAAAAGAAGTTGCATTATATTTTCTATGACGAAATGAGAGGCCAGGATGCAGGTCTCTTGTTTACCTTTTCTGGCTTATAGAATTATTTTTAATCATCAGATTAACTCTAAACTACATTTTAAAGTTACTGTAAAGAGTAATGTGCACAAGTCTCTCAGAGTACATAGAGTAGTTTTTATCCCATTTGGTGTAAGAGTTATAGTATTTATTTCTATAACTTGAAGTAATGTGTTTATTTTTCTGTATTTTGACTTATCAGTTTTAAGCAAAAAGATGAATTTAACTCACATCCTCCCAATTTTTTATTTTTTGTCTTGTTAGGTTTTTTAAAATAATTTTAAATATGAAACATATGTTTATGAATTTGTTAGATTATATCTCAATTCTTTACTGTGTGTCTCTCTCTCTACCTTCTTGGATTCTTCATTGGTTGTTTCTGAAGACCGGAAAGTAGTCAGCAGCATCTATAATATGCCCATGTACGTATTCCTGCTAAATCACAGAGGAGGAGCTGGCCTCTTGGGTCATTTTATATGTGCTGTTCAGCAGATAGGTCAAGCATTTTGTTCTTTGTCATTTACTCAGAATCATGACAGGGTTTTGTATTGTGCCAGAGCTGACTTGTAAGCCTTTTTCTTCTTTTCCTAGTGTTCCAGTTTTTTGTGGATAGAAAAAATAAACTCTTTGCAATATCTCATACCTTCCAGCTTCTTATTCACTCTCTGTGCCGAACACTGATACGCTTGTCGAGCTGCAGCGCCACTGTCACCTTTGGATTTCTCTTCCTTGTGTGCTCTTGGGTTGGTGCTGCCTGCTCTGGAACCCCAAGTTGTCGTCTTTCTTTGTTCGTATTTATTTTGCTTTAGTGCCAATAAGTAAACTATTCAGAAATGGTGCATGAAAGTTGAACTTGGAGTCCTTGCATGGTCTACCTATTCACCTGACAGCCTGTCTTAAGATGTCATCAAAACTTTGGTCTGCTTCTCTCCAGCTACTGCGTACTTTTATGACTATTTGCTTTCTTACGTCTTTGCACTCCTTTGCCCATTGACTAGAGCTACCTAGAAGTCTCCCTACTTTTGCACCATCTTCCACCAAGGAGTCAAGGTCATCTGATTTCAAGTTTTGTTTGCTTCTTTTTCCTTCTTTTATTCTCTTATTATTTATTACCTCTGTAGCTGTTCTTCCTTTTTATTCAGTAGTGAAAGTATCATTCCTGCCCATTGCTAATTTTGTCCTTTTGTGCTTTGGATCCCATTCCTTCTAGACTTCTCATCCTCGTGTCTCCTGGATCTTTAGCTTTCTATTCCATATATGTTAATATTTGTGTGTGATATTTCTGTAGTACATATTATATACTTTTTTTATCTTAGAATGCAAAAGTAAAAGCAGGTCTTCTTCCCTTTTACCCTCCATCTTTCTTTAGCCATCATCTTGTTTCCTTTCTTACTTTGCCAGCCAAGCTTTTTGAAAGCACGTCTCCATTGAACATCGGTGACTGCGTGTGCTCTTCTCCAGACGTCCTAGTCTCTCTCCCTGCTCTCCCCACTCAAGTTGCTCGTTGATGATCTCGGTGCAGACGATGCAGTTTTGTCCTGATTTTATTTGAAATACTCAACACCAATTTTAGGGGGTGAGATGGGGTGGGGGATGCTTTCTTTCCTCTGTTCCTCTGATGCCATGTCATGTCTGCTTCCTGTCTTCCTGCCCGTTCCTCTGCCATCTTGTTGGGTCTTATTCTGCCTTAATTTTATTCAGAGCTCTGTCTTTGATTTCCTCATCTTTGCAACTATGATTTTGCCTACTACCTGGTGCAGATATCTTTTAAAGCTTTTACTTATTTATTTTTGAGAGATGGGGAGGGGAGGGAGAAAGAGAGGGAGTGAAACATCAATGTGTGGTTGCCTCTAGCACACCCCATACTGGGGATGTGGCCTACACAACTCAGGAATGTGCCTGACTGGGAATCAAACCAGCGATGCTTTGGTAGGCAGGCCTGCGCTCAATCCACTGAGCGACACCAGCCAGGGCCTGGTGCAGATACTTTTAAATCTTGATTTCTAGACCACTTTTTTCTCTTGAGGGCCAGACCCAGTACTTGTACTTGGGTGTCTCAGATGCAGTGAGTGCCAGCTACATAATTGATGCTCAGTACATATTTGAATGAAAGAGTGTCTTGAGCATAGGGCATATATGGCTCTCAATTTTTACTGTGTATGTGTTCATACAACAAGTTGCTGAAATAATGCTTATGTAAATCTTATTCCTAATCCCTTGGTGTCACGAATAATAGAAATAGGCTATTTTTTGCCTGTTTTTTTTTTTTTTTGGCAGGGAGAGGGATTTGACTTTGTTTATGGGAAAGGGGAGTTGGTGGTGTCTGTGTGTGATGGAAATAGATGAGGTCCTCCTGTCTTCTTCATGGCATCTGTTCGTAGAGCCTGGCACTGGCCAGGCATTGTGGTGATAGGTACTAAGAAGGGCACCCAGTTTAGAGGTAAGTGCTGAAGGCCTGGTGTCATTTTTAGGTGAATGACTTAATTGTAGACAGTGGGTATCAGTTAGGCACTACACTGTGTTTTAAGAAATAGAATAACTCTTAACCTTACATGAGGTATTGTAAATGCTCTTATCCATTCAAATGCATTAGAAATAACTAACCTGAAATGCTATAGGAAGAATTGGCTGCTTTAAAGAATTCTCAAGTGATATATTTGCATTCTTTTTCGTGTTTGCTTGCCAAATAGCCTCCTTCCACACCCACACTCACCCTGCCCCCTACCCCAGCTAGCCAACTAACTGCGCAACTCAGACAGGCACCACGGATGGGGTCAAGAGACCTGGGGTCCGGTCTCTGCCTGCTTATGCCATGGTTTTCTTATATGAGCGAGGGTTACCAAGTGTCCCTCAGTAATACAGAGAGGAATAAGAACAAGTAAACTATTCTGAGCTCATTAGAAAGGGAGTCAGCATAAACATTTCCTTTTCCTACTAAAAAGGTGATTGATTCTAGCTTAAGTAGCCACCATTATCAACTGAAAGAGTAACGTTTGAGTCTTGAAATAGAGATGGTGTGAAATGCGTATTTTTATATGCAGGTACTGTTTTGACAACCAAATCATTCTTTCTCCCCTCTGTAGGCTTTAGAATCCAAATTAGCAGCTTGCAGGAATTTTGCAAAGGACCAAGCATCACGGAAATCCTATATGTCAGGGAATGTTAACTGTGGGGTGATGAATAGCAACGGCACAAAGTTCTCTAGATCAGGGCATACGTCATTCTTCGACAAAGGGTAAGTCTTGGGAATTTTAAATCTTTTTTTTTGAGTGGTAAAGTTACACATTTATTAAGTGAGCTTGTTGAAGCTCTGAAAAGGTAAACACAATTTGAAAAGTTTACCTGAAGTCTGTTATCATTCAAGTCTTAGGGGACATGAAATCTGTTGTCTTCTGGTCCCCGTGGAGTCTGTTGCCCTGGTAACTCTGACTCTGAAACTTCTGTCCTTGGAAGCAGACTCTTGAAAGATCGCAGTGCAGGGCTCTGGGGCTTGCAGACGCCTTTGACACATTCCTTGTTCTCAAGGTGTTTAGAAGACGTTCCTAGCAAATACAGGCTGGGGCAAAAGTAGGTTTATAGTTGTTTGTATGGAAAATAATACAATAATAAATAATTCAAGAATAAACTGTGTTTCACGTATGCACAACTCTAAACCTACTTTTGCTTCCCTGTGATGGTTAAGGGTAGAAGAAAACACTATAATTATGTATATGTGCAAGCCTGCAACAAACCTTCTGCCTGAAGATTTCAGAAAGATATAAGACCACTGGATCAAATATAGCTTAGGAGATACAACTTTTGCATGATGTAAAGATGGTTTTTGAGGAATTGAGAATTTTAAAAAGTGTCCTAACATTGAAGCAGTGATATATTCTTAATACAAACAAATTTCAGTTTGTTTCAGCAGGAGTATATGAAGTAAAAAGTGTTTTTTGTTTTCACACTTTTTTTGTATCCTTATGCTTATTTCTAAGCATGTAAAAATCATATTTTTATGTATCTTTATGCTTTTAGAAATTTATGGGATTATACTTCAAATATTGTTCTACAACATGCCTATCATGATTTATATTGCCAATATCTTTTTATGTCAGTCGATATTGTCCTACCTCAATTTAAAAAAAAAATAAAACATTGCATGGTTATACTCCTCTGTGGGCGTGCCTTAACTTAGGTAACTAGTTAGACCTGCGGCCTGGGCATGCTGACCACTACGGAAGGAAGGCAGCTGCTATTAGGACAGAGCCTGAGGCCTGGGGACCCTGCCCCTGTCTTTGTTTAGAGTCATAGAAGCTGCTCATTCTTGGTCTGTGATAGCAATACAGACGCAACTCTGAAAATTGTCACAGTTTCTTAAAGGAGCTTGTATGTTCTGCTTTCCTCAAAAACTGTGGCATGTTTATGGAGGACCTGATTTGGTACCCAGTCCGCTCTAAAAAGCTTCCTATGTCTGTCCTTGTGGAGTGGAGTGTTTTGGCTTCTCTTCCTTTAGATAATTAAACCTTGAAGTATACACATTTCATTAAGGAGCACATTTTAAAACATCAATATATAAATCAGAACTTTATTCTGACCATTGGGATCCCTTAGGGGGAGTAAGTATAAAATTAATTTTGCTCAGATTTAGGAGTTTTAGTCAACCTTGAGAGATGCTCATTTTCTACTATAATAGTAAAGGGAATTAACAGGTATTTGGCACTAAAACTGCCATTTACCTCAAACAATATGGGGAAAATTTAAGGGTAGTCTTCCCAAGTGTTAGAAATAATGCCGAATTATTTTTTCCTGCAACCTGGAATGACTTCCAATAGAGTAGTTACTAGTTTCTATCTGGAATCCAATTTCTTGCCTTGGGCACCTTATGATGTGAGAATAGGCATGGACCAGAAATGGATTGGTTGGGCAGATGGCTTTGCATGTAGCAAATCCTTAGATTGTTCTGATGAAGGAGGGATAATATTGTCAGGCTCACTGCTCCTGTCTTCATGAGAGACTGGCTTCTGCTTGACCCCTGATGCAGAGCACCAGGGCGACTGCCCAGAGGCGAGCCCAGCCCTCGGTAGGGTTCAGAGTAACCTGGAACCAGGTGTGAGCCTGGGCGCTGTCGTGGGGCACTCCATCCCGAGATGTGGCTGTGGGCTTTACTGCCTGAACTGCACCTGGAATGTACTTCCTGATGGAAAGTTATAGATGATACTTAGTTTTGGTCTAAATAGTACAGATTTTTAACTATTGTTTCTATTAAGAAATAAATATGCTTTTGTGGGTTGGCCTTTGCTCAGGTGCTTAGTGTACATGATAAAGGGATTGTATATGCACACTCAAAGGTTAACCTGTTGCTTTAGCCGCATTTGTCTAATTGCCACATTCCTGAGGCTAACTCTCTCTCATAGGTTTTGCTGTGATCTGACTTCCCCACTGTTTTGCTTTGATTCTGCCTTCCCTCTGGCCTCCCTGGCTTTTTACCTCTGGCCTTTCTCCCTGCAGACCTATTGACTAGATGAAAACCGTGAGGGCTTTTTCCAGCCAGCTGCAACAGGAAGGGGGAGCATTCCAACTCCCAGCTCCATTATTGAGTCTGTCAGTTTAAAAGAAGAAATGCCAGTTCTTAGACTGTGTGTGGCCTCTAGTTTCAGTATGAGGAAAAACTCTTCATTTTAAAGTCTGTGGCTCTAGAGTGCACCTGCCTACCTCTCACTCCCAAGGAGTGTGTCTGTAGCATGGCACCAGTTTTCCTAGTGCTCCCGGAGACTGAGGGGCATCTTTGGGGCAGGGTGACTCAGAGCTGGTTCGTGTGCATGTACATGTGTGGGAATAGACATACATACCCCACCCTCCCACCTTCCTCCAAATCTTCAGGTGGAATGAGGCCTTACTGCATTAAAAACCTTATTATTACATATTAACTCTATGGGATTTGAAAATATCTGTGAGTCCGGTTATGTGAGGGCTTCTTGGAATCAGGATTTTATCTAGTCTGTGGTCATGTCTGTGAGTTCCTAAAATGTGGCTGGCTGGGCCTCCCTCCCAGGTGTTGTTCTATTTTTTCCTGCCACTCACAGCCCGTAATGTCACTTGCCTGGGATTACACAAATTCTTGTGTGGTGTGGGCACTTCAGTTCTCTCTCAAACATTCTTTTTTCCTCTGTAGCTTGTATTAATTCCTTAATGTATCACCCTAATTTTGTAAACCATTTAGATTTGGAGGGGGGTGTGTAGGCAGGTGGACATAAACTAATTTTAGGGCATGTTGTGAAAATAGTATTTGTATTGCTGTTTAATGTTTTTTCCTTTTTTTTATTAGGCAAGAAAAAGTCATATTTCCCACATTGTTCATGGGTAACTGAATTTGTTTGCTGTGCTCTTTTTCATTCTTTTTTAATCATGGTGTGTGGTGGAAGACAGATTAACAGACTGGTTTTACTAACTGCATGGGGCTGACTCTGCTGTAACCAACTTACGGCCCATATGTGAGCTTTCAAGTTCCTGTTTGACTTGACTGTATACAGTTACTATTGGTTCAGCTACGCAAAACAAACACTTGTGAGTCATGGTGGTTCTGGGACACTTGTGCGCAGTAGGCCCGACAGCACTGGTGGTGTGTGGTCAGGTGCTGTGGTGGTGACACTGGGGTCAGCCTCACTGGCAGGCCCTGGGACCACATTTGACTGTCTTCGTGGGACTGGGGCTCTTCCTGTTACTTGGTGTGTCCTGTTAACCAGGAGCTAATGGTTATGGAGCTTTGCTGTGTGGAGTCTCTCCCCTCTGCAGTCACTCTTGTTTCCCAAAGTGCATTGGAATGGTAGATGCCTTCCTTTTCAGTTTTCAGGGAGGTACATTTCAGTTTGTAGAGCCTGGGGTGGGCACTGCAGCTGGCTGGAGTGTGCTGTGTTCCATTTGCTCATCTAACTAGGGAGCCTAGGGTGTGGAGTGGTCCACCTGCTCTCCTGAGTTGGCTCCAGCCCACTCATGCTTAGCTATACTGCCTTCTCAGGTGCGCTCCACCTCGCTTCTTTGATGGATTCTGTATCCATACTTTGTTGTGTTCGATTTATTGTTCTGACTAGCTACTACATGCGCCTTGGTTCTTTCCCCCCTTTTCCTCCTTTTGTTGCCATTTTCCAGCTGACCTTAGTTTCTTTTCTCAGCTGGATTCTCTATTTTTCAGACACTTTAACTGGATTTAAGTGATGAGACCATGGAATTTCATAGCGTCTGTAACCGTTTTTGCATAGGTGATTCCCTGATCTTTAGCTCCATCCCTGCCTGTTCTCTTTCCATTCGTTCCTGTGTGGTCCACCGGGACGTCTCCAGTCGCTCTGTTGCTGTGTGGTGAGTGTGGAGGTGTTTTCTTCTCTCCCATTTCGCAACCTGGCAGCTCCCTGAGGGTACATCACCAGACTGACAGTCCTACCTCTGGGGTCAGCTTTCTCCTCCCTTGAGCCTCTTACTTCCCACTTCTTGACTCAGAAAAGAAGTGCTGGGCGAGACCTAGCAGATTGTTATTCTCTCTCTATTCTACCCATCCTGTAAACCAGAACTTCCATTTGCACTCACACAGAGAAAGGGCTTTCCTGGTTTCTTGTTTCCCCTTTGTGTTCCGGGTCACACTGCTGCTTTTTCCCATTGGAGCTGACCGGCACCGGGAGCACCAAGTGGTTGCTCACTGAGGGCTGTCAGATGTCCTCTGGCCAGGAGGATCCCGGGAAAGGGTAACGGTCTGGACATCTGGAGGCAGGTCATGAGCCCTGCTTCCCCATTGGTGGGCTCACAGGTGAACTCAGGTGAATGGTTGGACCTTCTCCTGCCTTGGTTTTCTTAGCAATACAACAGTGGGGATGAACTTCATGTTCCCTGAAGGTCCGCGTAACTTGAAAATGCTGGCTGTCAGTCCTAAACCTGCATGAGGAGCCAGAGGAGGCACAGGCATAGGCCTTGGGAGTGTAGGGAGGGATGATTTAAAGTTTTCAAATGCTATGAGGCTCAACTCTCTGACCTCCCCAATGCCATAAGGATAAGGGGAAACCCTGGCTGTGTGTCACCGAGGTAGGACAGTGTACGGCAGGGAGAAGTTACCTGTCAGAGTCCCTCCTGTTGCTCTTGGCCTGTGTGTGGGAGACTTGTTTCAAACTCGAAGTCCATCCTCTGAGGTTAGTTTCTTCAGAAACTCTGTTTCTTCAGAGTAGTTGAACTCCTTGCATGCCTCTTTCTCTGTGAGATTAAACTCGCCTCTCAGTGAACAGAACAGTTAGCCTTTGTGGGGAAAATGGGTGCATTTTTGGTGAGAGGCACTGTCTCCATGAGTCTGTATTCAACTCTTTAGACCCCTCTCAGGAGTGGTGGGGGCACAGTGGTGAGCAGGTGCAGTGTGGCACTTTGCAGTTGGCTGTGCTGCCCCAGCTGTTGGTGGGACAGCATTTCCTGGAAAGTTTTTTAGGATGGGAAGGCAGGAGCAGTTTCCTGAGAGAGGGTCCAGGCCTCGCTCTCACTCCCTCCCTGCTTCCATGGCTGCGCTGCCAGGCGGCTGGGGCTGGGGCGCGGGCTGGGGCGCTCTGCCTCGTGGGGCTGGGGAGCTGGGTCCTCCTTGGGCTGGCCACTCATCAGTCACCAGAGAAGCCTACCATCTGGCTTTGCTTGCTTAATAACATAAAAAGGTACTTTTCCCCCTTCATTAAGATATTTATGTATATTGTAGGAGATTTGAAAAACAATAACAAAGTATAAAGTAGTAAACAAAATTTATTCCCAATCTCAGAGGGAGGAAAAGTAACTGTTGTTAAATTTTCCTTCTACAGTATGTGATTTTATGTGCATATATGTGTGTGCATGTGAGAGGGGCCACACACGTTCTAGACTTAGCTACATAGATAGCAGTGCCTGCCTATAATCTGGAATCTGGAATATATGCTACTTAAGTTTTCTTCTTTTATATCATCAAACACATACCGTTTGGTAACCTTTTTCTCCCATTAATTACATTCTGAATATTTTTCCATGCTATTGAAGAACTCTGGAATGTGTTTTTAATGGTTGTATACTATTTCATCATATGGTTGTACCATATTGCTTTAGCTAGTTCCCTGTTGGCAGACATTTAGACCTGTTCTGTGGGGAAAGTCAGGGTTGCACCACCCGTGGTCTCATCACTGAGGACAACCACTGAGTGCTCAGGTCTCTGACCCACTGGTGCTTCCTAGGCGCCACTGTTCCCTTGGGCCCTGAGGGTTCCACTGCAGGCCAGGAAGAGAAACAGTTTTAGAGAGCAAATGAACTTCTTGCTGTGTGTCAATGATTTTTAAATGACAGTGTCTCTCTTCCCCCTTCCCTTCTCTGCTCTGGTCACCCCCACAGGGCAGTAAACGGCTTTGACCCGGCTCCTCCTCCTCCTGGTCTGGGCTCCTCACGTCCCTCGTCGGCACCGGGTGTGCTGCCTCTCAGCGTGTGAGTGCCCAGCCTCCAGGCCAGGACTCCTGCCCTCCTCCATCAACCCAGGACACCCACGCCTCACCCTTCGGCGCCTGGGCTCGGCCTGCGCCCCTCTGTCTGCCTCCCCAGGGCCGGCCGAGGGTGGGCTGCATGCAGTGGCAGCTGCTGGCCCTGCCCAGCCCCAGGACTCTGCGCGATATCAATACTGGCTATTTTCTCTTCTCGCCGTAGTGCCGTTGGTTTCACACGATTGCACTTTGTGGGTCACACAGTGATACATACGTGTATTACTTGGTCTCCGGATACAGAAGTACCCATTCATCACATCTGCCTCAACCTCCACCCTGCAGTACTGATAGGGTTTAGTTGTATTTAGGACATTGCAAATCTTCTAGAAGTTCTCTCCCAAATCAGGTCAACGTGCGCCCTCCTGAGCTCCTGCCCAGCATCTTCAGTGCTCACAATCACGTGCCCCCCAGCTCCGCCCCACACAGTTTGGGCCTGTTGCTGGCCAAGTCAGGAAGGTCATTGAGTTAGGAAACATTTGCTGCACCTTCTGATTTGACTTCAGCAGTTGTCATCCCGTAGACCTGCCCCCACCCCAGAGCAGGGGCCTCCGGGACCTGGGCACAAATGGGGCTGGGCCTCTGCGCTGTCTTTTCCTCCTCCGGGTTCTTCAGACCAGGGGTGGAGGTGGTGGCATTTCTGGTCCTTCAGTTAAGTGATGGCTTCACAAGCTTTTTTGTTTTGTCTTCTGAGGGCCTCTCTAGTGTAGAAGGGAGGAGTGAGTGGCCTGATTCCAGGGGCTGGCTGGTGCCGGCTCCGGGGGGCAGACTGGGTGGCTGTCCCTGTGTGTCCTTTGATTGCTCTCATGCTGCGTTTACTGTTTACATTTGTTTTATTGTACATAGGTTCGTAAACATTGCCTAAGATATTTGTATATAACTTGGGCTTTGTGGCTTTTATTTATTCAGAACTCATATGGCATGTTAATGACTTACGATGGTGTCCTACTCTGGGCAGCTGTATAGGATCATCATGTGGTTAAAAAAAAAGAAGAAAATACTTCCCCTCAAAAAAAATCTTTTAATGTGGAAAAAATAAATTTCACACAAAAAAGTATCCAGGTTGTGTTACTGTGTTCCTGCCATCCTGCGAGAGAAGAACTGGAGTTACGGAGCTGCGTTCAGCTGCGCCTGCTGCTCTGCCCAGACGGTGTCCTCGCTCTGACTCCAGGAGCAGCCTGAGAGTGGCTCCAACCCCTCATGCAAACCTGGGAGGAAAGACTGGGACCTTGAGGGGGCAGTTTGCTAGGTCGCAGGATAACCAGGATGGATCCAGGAGTGGGCCCATCAGCTGTGTTGCCTTTCACGGCACACGCTGGTGTTCTGGGGCTAGAGGTTACTTGGGTTGGGGCTTTTCTCCCTTAAGTTGATGTTGGCAAGTGAGAGAAGGTGCCAGATGTCTGGTAGCAGAGCATAAGGTGACTGGACTTGAGAAATGTGTAAATGGAGTCAATGAATGTATCAGATTCTGGACATTGCTTATAACAAAGAGCATAACAGTATAGTGTATAGTTTTAAAACCATAAATGAGAAGTGAATCCAATTCCTAAGTGAATAGGAAACCTTAAGTAGGATACACGTAAACATTCTTTTTCTGTCTGTTAGTATGTGGGTAGAAATGTCTTCTATTAGTTGTTCCCAGAGGTTTTCCAGGAAGCGGGCTCACCGAGAGATGTTGCAGTGGTGTGCGCTGTGTCTGCCAGTTGTGCCCGCTGAGCAGCTGAAAACGTCAGGCCTCTTCCTGATGGGCACCAACTCCCGCTTCTTTCCCAGTCATTGGAAGGGTTGGAGTAGATCACAAGCTTAAACATTCAGCAGACTTCTTTGCTTATGCAGGGACCCCAAATCTAACACACGATAAGCAGAGCTACTCTGGTTAAAGCAGAGATGAGTTCTGGACCCCTGAGTCCTTGTCCCTGGCTACCCAGTGGCTTCTCAGTTCCTTTCCAGCTGAACACCCCTGGGGTCATCTCATCCAGATGGTTCTCATCCAGATGGTTAATTGTTCAGTCAGATGATGGAGCGGAGGGGCCCAGGCCCCAGAGGCCCACATGTTGTTCACTGGACATCACCACTGCTTTGGGTCCAGGAGAGCACAGGCCAGGTCTACGAAAATGCAGTGTGCTGCTAGGCTTATTTCCAGTTCCTTTAGGAGAAGACCCCCCCTCCATATATGTATGTATATGTATATGTGTGTGTGTGTGTGTATATATATATATATATATATATATATTAATAGCTACAGCTGCCCTTGGCCTATGACCTCATGAGGAAGCTGGCTGACTCCTTTGGCCTGTTTTCAACTGTTTGGATTATTTGGTTCAAGACGCTTCTTTGTACTTGCTCAGGTAGAGCATTTGCTACCCAGCATGAAAGCTACTACGTACTGTTTGCCCATCTGGCTAAAAATGACCTATCAGCCACCTGCCTCTGGGTGGGTTCTCTGCCTGGGGCTGCACAGTGCCCAGGTTTGCCTGGCTCTCATTAGAACTTCAGCCCAGAGTGGTAGAAACTATATTATACCCAGCCAACTCAGTTCAGATCCAGTAGCCAAAGTTGGGTTGTTGAGTCACAAGTGAGGCACGTGAGAATTAGATACAGGTGTCCTGAGAGTAGGATGAGCTGGTTTCAGCTCATCTTATAAACGGGAAGGTGGGCCCAGAGCGTAAGTGACTGGTCTGAACTCACACAGCTAGTTCAAAGAAAAGCCAGGATTGGAAACGAGCTAAGGGTCGTTTTCTTCGTGTTTTCCACCTGTCCAAACTTGAGGCCTTGCTGGCCTTGACTCTGTCCTGTGTCTCAGGAGATGAGCTGACTTGGAGCTGAGCTGTGAGGCTGGCACAGTCCTTGCAACAGGAGGGATGGTGCACCCAGCCCTCTTCTGGTCCTGTGCTTGTGGAGTGTTGACGGTGCTTCTCTCAGAAGCTGTCCCAGAAGTGCCATTAGCATCTGAGAGCCAAGGCGGAAGCAGGTACCTCTAGGGAAGGGGAGGTGGCCTGGGGTGGAGCCACAGCTTTAGGGACCAGCCCTAGCTTGCCCTGCCTGGCTCACACTGAGACGGTCAGTTTGGCTTCTGGTAGGAATAAGCCCAGAAAGGGGATGGGTCCAAGCAGTCGACTCTTTTTCTCTGTTTGCCTACAAAATGCTGAGGCAAGCGTTTTCCTCAATGTTTATTTCAAGGATTGTTTTCCTCTCTATATTTGCCCCAAAGGTTAAAACAACTTGAGAACACTAACTGGGCCTTTAAAATTTAGATGTTATTTGATTCATTCCTAAAAATGGAAGACTATACTTTCAGGGATCATTTCTATAGTTTGTTACTAAAAATGGGAGCAGGGGAGGATAAGACGACTTAAAGCCTCTTATCTGACGACTGTTGCTGTGAGTACTAAAAATAGAATCTATGGGAATACAGTAGCCCTTTTTTAGGTGTTGAAAAGTAATAATCTTGAATGAGTGTTAATTTAAGAGACTTCCTTTATAAGGTAGCACATGTAAAGAGGCAAATGTGGAAACAGCGAAGCTTACAGGGCTTGTTTTCGGGGACCAAGTGGGTTTGTGCTGTGTGGGCTACAGTTTGGAGTCATGGTATCTGTCCGCACCCACAGGAGTCTAACATAACTGACGCCAAGGGAAACATGCGAACCAAACAGAAATTTAACCTGTTTACTTGGGGTATTTGTAATTAGGTATCAGGTTTGCTGTGCCACTAAAATAGAGGTCCTGCCTGGATTGTGGTTCGCTGGCGGAGGCCTGGGCGGTGCTGTGGGAGCGGCGCAGGCGGTCAGTTGTTTGGCACAGGCAGAGTGTGTGTCTGCATTGGCTCAGAGCCTGTGCTCCCTGTCAGTAGGTCAGGGGAGGATGGGACGGAGGACCGCTGTTTTCCTTTTCTTTTTGTTCATTGAAAAATGGGATTATTTTAACTAGGAAAAATCTCATTGTCACCTAGAATTTAGGGGCATAGGTACACCTTTACATTATTGGTGTCACTAAATTAGTCTGTGTAAGTCTTGAATCAGAGTAACATATGCTATAAAAACTCGTCTTTCCAGCAGTAAGAACAAATAGAATCAGTCCCAGTGGTGATAATTGACAGTGGGGAGTGGTCAGGGAGACTTGAGCAGCTGTATGGGGCATCGCAGAGCCACTGAACCTGAAGTGTGGTGATCAGCAATGGAGATGACCAGTGGGAGGAGGACAGGAACCAAGCGAGCTTGCTGAATACAGCTGTATAAAAGGAATTAGAAGTGAAATTCAAATGATGCAAGTGGTTTACTTCTTTAGGGTTCAAATTTTTTTTTAAGTTGCCAAAATTTGTTTTTTAGAAAAATTTAAGTAATGGGATTGATTTTCTTTCATTACCTAAATTGGCCAGAAGACCTGCGCTGAGAAGTTCTGAGATTTGAACAAGTAGCTCAAAGCAGAGGCTCCCTGACTGCTGGGTGACCTAAAAACCAGCCCCCAGGCTCCGCCCCAGCCCCAGCCTCGTGAAGAGAGCACTGCATTTCATAGAGTCTCACACACCAGCAGTCGTAAGATCCACCTTCATTTTGTGAACCATTAAGAAAAATGTACCAGTTAGAAAAAATGTGCTTATTTTGACTTCTTATATTTACTGAAAGAGCTCTTTTAGACTTTGGACAGATTTTCATCATATTACCCTTAATTCATACAAAATTTGTACAAAAAAGGAAAATGTGAACATTCCTAAAACTTGTTGTGATTCTGATGTTCTGAACCACACTTCGACCTAGAATTGTCCTTGTGCATGTCTTCCCAAGCTGCGTTGTCCTCTGAGCCTTGGTGAGCGCTGGTGATGGAGCATTTCTGAAAAGCACATTCTCCAGAGTTGTCTTCTAAGCTGCCAATACCCATTCTGTGAGATCTGATGCTGGGCTCTATTGACCCTACCCTGACAACCCTGACACAGCTGCCACCTACTGGTGGTCATTGCGAGACGCAGGAGTTTACACAAGTGAGGACGCGGGTGTCTTAGAAGCTACGCAGTACTTGGAAGGAGGCAGTGCTGTGCTTGGATGCCCGTCAGACCCCAAATTCAATAGATTATGTTGCTTTACTTCTTGAATGAGGCTTCATGACACCCAGTCAGTAGGAAGTCCATTATTGGGCTATGTGGAAAAAATAAACAGACCTCAGTGTTGTAATGAATCAAACATGAATTTCTAGCCTTGGTAAGGGTTGAGGGACATGGTCACACTTTTTGTATACTGTACACAGGTACAGTAACTGCAGTTGTCTTTGGAAACTGACATCATGCCAGTATTCCCTTACTGATAGTTTCATATGAGATTTCTGACTATCGTATGAGTGCTTCACATGATTTGCTAGATTCCCAAATGACATGAGGCTGCCTACAAGAGGAAGGGGACTGCTCTGCCTGGTCCTGACAGCTGGCACAGGAAATGGCATTCTAGCAAAAGCTTAGAATTTGGTGCCCTTGTGACTGGGAACCGTTTGTGTACAGGAACTCACCTTGGGTCTCAGCCACAGGCTTCACTCTCAGTCTTGCCTGGGACTAGTGGGAGGAGACATCCTTTCCACTTTCTAAATATTAGAGCCAAAGGCCTGTTCTGGCTTGATTTTTTCTTTTTTAGTTGGGTCAGGATGGGGACAGGAAGTGGTTGTCCCTTGACAGCTTTGAGCTCTCTTCTTCCCCAATGTTGTTGGGGCAACATTGGCATCCAGGGCCATGGGTCAGTCACAGGCAGAGCCGCAGGGATGGCTGGCCCTGAGAACAATTTATAATTTGGTCTTCTGGCTCCACTTCATCTTAGCTCAGGTATCCAGGAATGGGAAACTTGGCGACAGAAAGGAAGTGTGACAGGGTTCTAGAGTCCCTCTGATGTCAGAAGTCCCTCAGGTGAGTCAGACTAGGAACACTGGTTGTGTTACCCCTGTGGAAGCAATTTAATTCCCTGGAGTGTATGCATTAAGAAGGAAGCACCTTGATGTGGCAAGGGCAGACAGGGCATTCATTAGCACGAAAGCTGCACGTTAAACCCCCCCATCTCACTGCATCTAAACTTTATCTTAGCAAATGTTAAGGCTTTCCCAGTCTGACCTGGATTCCTTCTCCAGGTGAGCCACTCTTGCTGGGTGGAAGCTAGCCAGCTTGAGGCTGACACAGAGCTTGGTCCCATGAACTATCTTCCTTGTGCTTTACACGCCCAGCAGAAGCTTTATGAGCTACCTTTCTGTAGACTGCGAAATGGTGGTTGGTAAAGAAAGAGCTTCCCTCTAGTTGGTATTTCTGGAATCAGGAACTGAAATCGGTCTATGCAGATGACGTGCTTCTCCTCATGGGCTGAGCAGCTGGGAAACAGTGACTTTAATACCAGTTAAACCAGCCAGGTGGGAAGCATTCTTACTTTTTGAGAAATACCAGCCTCTGAATTCCACAAACACTTGGACTGAGATCCTGAGTATAAGGGTGAGAACACATCATGAAACATGGTAACCGCAACTCACTGTTTTCCCCCATGGTAGTGACATGGGAGAAAAGCACTTTTGCCCATTTTTTTACATTCCCACCACTGCCAAGAAGCCTGGATATATACCTTATACCACCAGAACCAGCCTAAGAATATTATGGAGTAAGTAAAAAATCCAGCATTTTCTCTGTGGTTTTGTGCCCCCTTAGTTACTTCTCAGGCCCATCCTAATTGGCCCACACTAATAAGGCTGCCCTTGCGTCTTATCACTGAATCCTCCTGAAATCATTTTCAGTGTGTATACTGCCTGGAAATGCAGTCTGAAACTTCTTGGCTCTCTTAAAATACTCGAATCCAGTAAACAGCAACTGAAACCCTCTGCAAGGCCGCACCCTGCAGCCCCCAAGGCTCCCTTTTCTGTTAACAATCAGGTCTCCAGCCCCCATGGCCCTTTCCTTCCCAGTGCATCTTCAAAACAGAGAGGCCATTGGTGAGAATAAGACTTGAGCCAAGCCTGCCCAAAGAACTAGCCTGTCATCTGACACTTTTGGGGGAGTGCAGTGCCCTCAAAAAGCAGACCTGGCAGTCGGCATTTTAAGTCCGTGTAGTTCCCAACCTCCCATCAGATCAGAGGGGAAATGAGAACAGAAGGTGAGAAAACATTCCACGTTCACATGTTTATTCTTGTTTATTGAGGTCTGTTTATTCTTAACGGGTGCTTTTTCCTCCAAGTAAATAGAGCAGGCGTAAATATCTATAATGAATAAATTTATTGTCTTACAAAAATCATTGTCTAGAAATATGGGAATACAAGAAAAGATATTTGCAGTCAGGTGTCTGGTGGTCAACAGCCAGTACAATTCATAAAGGGGTAAAATCAAAGACTCCAAACCCACATGATAAATTCTTCCTAATGATGTTAAAGCTTTTAACCCAAAAGGTTTGTGTTTTCAAGCACGTTGCAGAGGATCAGGGATTTATATTTAACACTGATTCATTGTCACCGAATGTTTATAATACCACTTTGACTAGAGGTACATGATATGAAGCACAGTCAAAACTTAATACATTAAATTGTTACAGAGGCAAATAATATATTTAACATTGTCTTAGTACTGTAGTGTCTAAGGCACTTTCTGTAATGTCAGTTTGCTTAACTATCAACCAAAAATGCTAAATGTTCACTGTAACACTGTCCAAAGGGAAGGGAGAAGGAAAAATGAAAAAGGATTCACATCCACTGGCATGTCAACATTCAGGCAGATGGCGTCTGTTCTTGAGGTCTGTAAACCTCATCGACAAGCTTGGAACGAGTCTCGGACACAAAACCATATTCCCATTTTGGGCTCAAAGCAGCGGCTGAATTTGCAAGGTCAGCACGAAAGTCTGGCTGGCAAGGGAGGGCCTCCCGCTGACTCCTGCTCCGGAGCCTGCAGCTGCTTGTTCCTGAAGTGAGGGAAGGACACTGGCAAAGCCACAGGGTGCGGGAGACTGCCCCAAGGTCAACGCGATTGCCACCTCTGGGGCTGCAGCTGCATTGTGGCCACTATCCTTTCTACGCACAGAACGGCCCTGGCCAAGGACAGTTCACATGACAAGATGTGGGGATACCACCAACCCAAGGAAGATGGGAACCCTAAATGAATGCTGTGCCCCCCAATCCAACCCACCCCTCCTAATCTTTCCAAAGCCCCTTTCACAGTTTGCTCACTGAAATAGTGTTCATCATTATTCAAAGGAAATGAGAGATACAAGTGCAGTTTAGGCTTCACAATGTTCTAAGAGACTCGATGTAGCTGAGGAGTCGGGGCCACAGG
Organism: Sturnira hondurensis; assembly: GCF_014824575.4. Classification (NCBI taxonomy): domain Eukaryota; kingdom Metazoa; phylum Chordata; class Mammalia; order Chiroptera; family Phyllostomidae; genus Sturnira; species Sturnira hondurensis. The sequence continues at coordinate 4,199,660 of NW_028092466.1, read as the reverse complement.
AACACAGAGCTACGTTACCTGTCTGTAGGACAGAGCATGCAGAGCGACTGAGCAACAACCACAGGGCTGCCCCGATGACCCGGCGACTGGCAACAAGGGTCTGAAGTTTGTTTGAAAAAGGGTTCTCTTCTTAACATGTATTATAAAATGGTCTCTTGATGAATATATGGAAAATAGATGCAATGATGAGACAATCTGTTTAAAATGTGCATGTTTTGTGTATGTTTATATATAAAAAGGGGAGCAGTTGTACCTAATCTGAAGCAGGACACAGTATGTGCAGGCTGGAAAGCCTTAAGACACAGTTGACCTTTCAGGAAGGAGCCCCGTAGCTTGCCCGTTTCCTAAGTCTGTAGGCGGCCCAAGGCAGGCTGGTGCAGGGAGTTCCTTGGTGTCCCACTGTACTGCCTCCACTGGCTTCCTGTGACTACTCTGACTGAGGCGGCTGCGTCTCATTGACGTCACTGGTCTTACTTTCGGTGTCGTCATCTGACAGCTCCAGGGAAGCCCCTTCGATGTGCAGCTGGCGCCGGCCAGATCGGCTGGAGGAAAAGCTTATTGGGCCGCCTCGCCTGGAGGGAAGGGAAAGTAGACACGTGCGGGGTCAACGCACAAGAAGGTGTGGCTGTCAAGTTGTTCAATCACCTCGTGACACCCAACTCCCACCCCTTCCTCAGAACACACGACCCGACCCAGGGTGGGCGGGCAGGGTCAGGACAGGCCCTGGGGTTTCCACCCCACTGCAGCCCGTGGACGAGCGCCCTGGCCAACACGCAGTGGGGCCAAGCAGGAGGCTGAGGGCAAAGCTCCACCTGCTGACCAACAGCCATGTTTCTATGAAGGGCAGATAGTAAATATTTTATTTATGCTTTGTGGGCCAAATCAGGTCTTTGTTGCACATTCTCCTTTTTCCCCTAAACCTTTATAAATGTAAAAGCCACCCTCAGCTGACTGGCTATACAGAAGCCGGGCAGTTCAGAATTTGGCTGTGGGCCAGTGTGTTGGCACCCGCCTCCCCTCTTTCTCTGGGGGAGGAAGCAGTGCAGCGCTCTGTGCCCTGCCCGCTCCCCGGTGCACGTTGAACGCAGTGTGGTGGTGAGGCTGGGACCTCTCCTCACTGCGGACCTTGAACATGGATGGACACCTGGACAGGCTTAAGCTCTGTGCGGTCCATTAGTAAATGGCAAAAAAAAGGAGTAAGGGGAGCCATGTCTCTTCTCTTCTCCTTGAGGACTACTGAGAGCCAGAAATCCTGAATGGAAAGGGGAGGTGATTTAACAGCGAGAACAAGTAACTCTACAGGAGTCTAAGTAAAGCACTTCAGAAAAGACAAAGCCTGAGCCCCAGGCCTGGTTGGCTGTCTGGGCAAGCTTAGGGCGCAGGCTCCCCCAGGCCGCTCACCTCAGCCGGTTCTTCAGCGTGCTGACCTCCCGGCTCAGACCCTCGTTGGCCTCCGTGGCATCATCCAGCTCCCGCTGGAGTTTACGCCGAGATGCATTGGCACGGGTAGCTTCTTCTTCTGCTTCCTCCAGCTGCCTTTTGAGCTGCTTCATCCTGGCATTGGCCTTCTCCATCTTGGGGGAGTCACATGAGTCAAGTCACACCTGACTGGACCACCGCATACTGCATGTGTCAACACAGCTTCCGGCCCCACCAGCCACACCAGCGTGCTCAGACTGTGGATGGCCCTGCTATTCTCAGCAAAGGGAGCATCTACAGAGGAAACTTAAAACCCTATTTTCACCCTTTTGAGGTTTTTCTTGAGTGACCTATGGGACTGTGAAAGGGAATTGCTATTTCTGCAGAACCCAGAAGGGCTGGCAGTGCGTCAGTCTCCAGCCCCAGGAGAGGACGCCTTTCAGCGTGGGGGTTTCGGATGATGTGCTGTGACCTAAGTGCACTGGCACTGTGAGGACCTGACACGATCATGCACTCCTACAGGCGCACCTCCAGAACTGCCCTCAGTGCTGTTAGACTCTGAGGGTGGGGGAAGAAGGGGAGGCTCTGGGTGCCTGACTGGGGTAGAGGAAGAAAAGGGTTTGGGTCAAAGGCAGCAGAATCCTCAGCTCCACCCACCTCAGCGACCTAGGCTGTTATCTATGCAGACCTGACCACATCTTATTAAAATACTCTTTTTAAAATAAATTGATTTTCGAAAGGGAGGGAGAAAGATCGATTCTGTTGTTCTACTTATTTATGCATTCATTGGTTGCTTCCTGTATTTCTTGTATGTTCCCTGACCAGGGATGAAACCCACAACTTTCTGGAGGATGCTCTAACCAACTGAGCTACCTGGCCAGGGCATCAGAACATTCTCTTGACACTTCAAGAGAAAAAGGATGCCTGGATGCAGACAAGGAAAACCAGTGGGGTCCCGCATGCAGCACATTTGTTTTCTCTCTGCTTTCTGTTCAGCCCCTACCCCTCCACCCAGCCAGTAGACAGTGCCAGCCCTCTACGCCCAGGAGCCACTCCAGGTGTGTTACAGGTCAGAACCACTGACACTGGCTGACAGGCGGGAGCCTCGGCACTCAGGAGACACATGCTCCAGTGGAGGAAACAGAGAACTTCAAGGTTGAGTTATGGCCTCACACTTCAAAGCCCTCACCCTGTGCTCTCCCCTACTTCTCTGCATTTCTGGGGTTCTCGGCGAGCCCTGAGGGGTGGGGGCCGTGTCTGGATTACCTCTATACTCCCAGCACCCAGGAGTGCCTGGCGGAAACAGCACATGTTTGTTAGGGCACTGGAATTACGAGTTTCAAATAGCATTTTCTGAATTTAGCCAGTCTGCACCAGTCTCCTTACACAGTCATTTCTAGGGTGGGAGACATTTCGCCCTGCCCCACCTCCTTCCTTACCTGTTCTTTGTACTGGTCGGCATGGCGACGCTCATCTTCAACCTGCATGAAGATTTCTTTTAGTTTCTTCTCAGTGCGTCGGACCAGTTTGTTGGCTGCTGCTCGCTCCCTATGAAGGTGATCAACCCATTAATTATCAGTCTTTGTGGTTCTTGAAATGAAGGTAGGATGGGGAATGCACTTTTTAAAGTCCTTTTCCTCTGGAAGATGACATATGTTGGAGTGCTTTCCAGGACCTCTCTGACGAGAACAACATCAGGATTAATAGGGTCCAAAAACTTTCCCTTTCCGGTCACAGTATGAACAGCCTCTAATGCAGCCTAACACTGATAGGTAGAAAAAGTGTCTTCCTTCACACGCAGGTGAAGCACTTTAGTGATCTGAAGATCCAGCGTTAGATACAGGCTACCTGTCACGCTGAGTGCAGGCCTTTTGGAGACAAAGACCTTGGCTGGCTACCCGAATCTCCTAAATCGTTAGCTTGGAAAACAAAGACCCACCATGATGTTACGGGCACAGCAGCTAACACTGGGGGAACCTCCACCCTCTTTAGTCAGCAGTCAGATTGCCATGTTTTTCGACAAGCCTACATTGTTCCTTATGGAGGAACGAGAACTTACTTGGTGAACTACACTGCAAACAGAACAGGTCCTTCTATTCCTCGACACACATTATGCAAAAATGGATAGTGATAGAATTAGCTGGAAGGGTGAGTCGTGTTAATTACAGCTAACAACAAACCCTCAATTGTTTTATTTGAGCTCACTGGGGTTGAAAGAGTGGGGCGGAAGTAGGAATCCCGGGTCGGGGAGGGTGCAGGGCTTTGAGCACAGGCCCTGCACTTCTGGCCCGAGCTCTCCAACAACAGTAACTCTGAAGGTCTGATAGGTTTGTAAATGCTTGCCAAAAGCTGTGCTGGACAACTCTTCAAAAACTAAAATGGTTTACTACAATAGAACAAACTGTCAAGCTGTCCCTATGGGTAAAGAAAAACTTTTCCTTTCCTGGCAACAAGTTATAGCGTTTCATGTGATGCCACCAACTTGGAAAACCAACTTTGGGTAGAGGTATAAACTATGGGCCTAGACAACCATGGGGCAGAGTATGACCAGCTGAGTCCTGGAAAAGCTGACAGGTGAGCCCAGCCTTCTTGGAGGGCTCACACCACTTCCTTTTCTCATTCTGGCTCTATTTGTCCGTCATCTCTTCCCCACCACAGGAACCCCCACAGGGCAAGTGTCTGTCTGGTCTCTGGCTCACAAGCTGAGCCTGGACCTGCTCAGTAGCACAGGCGCAGTGAGTGCTGATTTATTGCATCAAAAACCTCTTACTTGGCTTCCTGCTCAAGTTGCTCCTCTAGTTGACCAATCTTGGCTTCCAGAGCTGAGATGGTGGCCTTGAACTTGGACTTGACAGCACCCTCTAGCTCCTGCAGCTTGGCCTTCAGCTCCTTATTCTGCCTCTCCAGCTGCTGTCGTGCATTGTCACTCTTCTGGGCAGCACTGCGCTCTGCCGCCAGCTCTGTGTTCAGTGTGTCCACCTGGAGAGGACAGGCGGGTTTAGTCATTTGTGCCTGAGGGACAGCACAGCCCTTCCCAGGTGATGGGCTGCTGCATGAGCCACCTGCAGCGTGGTCTTGCGGAAGCGGTCGTTGAGCAGCTCCATGTTGCTCTGCTCCTCTTCAAGCTCCTCCTCCAGCTGTGCGATTCGAGCCTCCAGACGCCGCTTCTCATCCAGCAGCGCGGACCTGGCGGGGCAAGGAGGACCCAGCTTAGCACAACACAGGGGCTCGCAGTGGGGTGGCTCCTCCACGCTGCCACTATAAACTGAGTGCTGTCTCAATTTTTCTCTCCCCCGCACCCATCGCCTGATCTGTCAAATTCTGATCACACTCGAAACAGGCCACCCACTTCTCTCTACCCTCCCACCTGTCACCCCAGTTGAGCCCCACCACGTCTCGCCTGCACCCCTGTGGCAGCCTCCTTGCTCACCTCCCTGCTGCTTCTCTGCCTGTTCCCCTAGCAGCTTTCAAAAGCACAAGTAGATCCTGCCATTGCTAGTTTAACCTGCACTGGCTTTCCAGTGCACTGAGATAAGATGCTAACTCCTCCTCATGGCATGCTGGGAAATGACCATGATGACCTCTCCATCTGAGAAAGCAATTTTCTAACTGGAAAAAAAGGGTATCTTTTAATGAAAAGTCATTCAGGGAAAGGTAAGTCAAAGGAATTTACTTGCCAAACCTAGTGAATTTGAGAGTGGAGACCTGCATTTCGAGGCTGTGCAAACCAGGTTAGCTCTGAACGTACTTCCTTCACGCCCAGTGCAGGCATGACAGGCAATAAGGTGTGAGCTGCCCTCATCGGGCAGCCAGCAGTGGCGGGGGCAGCCCAGAGGCCCAGCATCCTGTGTTCATCTTTCCAGAGTTTGAACAGCTGAGCAAACCAACTATGGACTCCTATTCCAGACAACACCATGGCTGCCTCAGTACAGCTGGCAAGTCCAAGGGCACAAACTGAAGGTGCCCGAGGGAACCAGCGGGGCTGCCACTGGTTTCTGGATGCCCACCTCATCCCACTGGCTGCCGGGAGACTCACTTGCCAGAGGCGCTGTTGGCGATCTCATCAGCTAGCTCATCTCTCTCTTGCTCCGCGTGCCGGCGGGCTCGCTCGGATGAGGCAAGTTCCTAAATGAGTTGAGACCATGATTGTAGCTTATGAAATCTGGCAATGTCTACAGGCAGTAGCCACCTTGCTCTAGGCACTGTTTATGCCTCAAACCGCAGTTTGATGTGAGAACTAAACTGGCAGGTTTGGTGAGAGAATGTCTGGGTGCAGGTCAGCCAGGTGATGTGCCCACAGAGGGAAGTCCTACTCTATGCAAGGGCATGGCTGTCCCAAGTTAAGACACAGCTACATATATCCCTGCCCTCCCCAGGAAGCTGCTGTTTCTTTATCATAAACGGAGTGCAAACTTTATGCAGACTCAGAGTCACACTATTTCATGGTCATGAAAGTATCTGTCACATATACGAGTAGTAGTTTAGAGATCAAGTACACTAACTAGCTAGGCACCAGAAGATGAGGTGCTCCTGCCGTGCAATGAGGATCACAGGTCCCATGGGAGAAGGTGGGTGGTGTGGGACCGCCGGGGCAGAGCTGGGCCTCTGTGGTGAGCAGGGCCTTTTTCTGGAAGGAGAGGGGGGCCCTGGCCAGTCAGGCTACTGCAGCTCTGCAGGGCCCTCCCAGGGAACAGGGCAGGAAAAAGGAATCGACAGGTGCCGGCTGGTGGCCCTCCTTAGGAAGAACTGCCCGATGGCTGCTTTCCCACAGATTTTCTTGGACAGAGGATTTTCCATAGGCAGGTGTCATTGCTTACCCAACTGGTTAAAGATCATATTCTCAGGACTTGAGAACTGCACTATATCCCTTATTTTATGGATGAAACAGGCCCACACAGATGAGGGACTTGCCCAAAGTCTCAAGTCTCAAGGTTGGTCAATAGTAGAAACTTGTTTCTGACTCCCACCCTGTCCAAAGCCTCCTCCCACCAGCTGCTCCTTCCAAAAGATGCTGTACTGGGCAAACGCACACCATAAGATGCCCGTGGAGTAAGGGCTGCATGTGCACCTGCTTCTTATGTTCAAGCACAGGGTGTTGTGCCCACTGCCCCTTGAAAGGCCTGGGTTCCAACACACAGAACCCTAACATACGGGACACAGTGTGGGTCTGGGACCTGAAGGCAGCAGGCACAATACTTAGGGCCTGACCCGACGGCCTCTGATTAACAAACACTGTGTAAGCACCCACCCCGACATCTGGCCTTTGGGGGTCTAGTTTCCTGGGCCCAGGAGGGCTCCTTCCTGACCACTGGCTGAGTGTGCTACAGGCAGGCTGAGGGACCCATGGGAGAAAGAGAGGACCCCAGGGCCTACCACTCAGATGAACAAAGGCGTCTGTCTGAGGGACAGAAAACCAGATAAATGGGGCTAGCTTTCCAGATCAGTCTTCCCTCTATTGCAACGATCCCTCGTCTGAAGGCCTAAAAGACATGCGTTCAGTTTTCTGAGAACAGAGTACTGGGCTGTGGGGACTTTGCGTAACATCCCAGGAGCTCTCCAGGAGACAGGCCCCAGAGCCCCATCACCTTTGGGGACATTGCTGACCAACTACACGATGAGGCACATGGGTCTTGAACATTCTCCTTCATTGACGATATGTGTTCTTTTTTAGTGCGTGTGGAATCTTTATAAAGACTGACTACATTCTAGGCCCTAGAGCTGCTCGACTCTCAGTGTTCTCTAACCACAAGCAATAAAACTATAAAAAACAAAACAACAGTACACTGAGCAGAATTTACAGTGTTCTATGAACATAATAGACAAAAGAAAAGCTTGGAAATTAATGAGTGTCAGGAAAAGAAATCCAAAGGAATAAAGGTATAAGCGAAAACTAATGGAGTAGAAAACAAAGAGGGACGGGAACCAAAAGATGGCATCGGGTCTGCGCAGTGTTTGCATCCCTACCTGGCTTTCAGTTCCTTCCGCACACCTGACTGCTAGGGAGTCCCCTTCCTTTCTGGAAACTCGATCCCCATTTATGTCTTTGGTAACATGTTATCCAGAATTTCTAGGAGTTTTTTCATATTAACTGGTAGCATTTCAACTTAAGTTGCCGTATCTTTCCAGGTTCAAATGCCGTATCTTTCCAGGTTCAAATAAATCTGATAGTCTTTCATTTACATAGATAGAAGTTTATGTATACCTTAAATATGTGCTGTTCTTTGATACCCCAGTGACCTTTACAAAGGAAATGTACACATGTATTCCAGTGTGCCTAGCATTGACATAACCAACCCCATACCATATGGAACTCTTCATCAGCCCCTTCCCAGGAGAACTTACCAAAGATTCATTAAAGAATTGTTGGATTGCAAGGTGATTCACTTAGAAATGCAATGAAATATAACTTCTCTCCATGTAAGTATCACACATAGTGCGCTTCTGCGTACAACAAGGCAATCTTATGTATCACTTTGGTCAGAGTTCTGAGGTAAGTGATTCTGATGCTAACCAGCAGTAAACAAACAACGATCACTCCTTTCTTCACACATGGAATAAGCCTGGAAAGTGGCTCGAGAAGTCACTAATCAGCTCCCCTGCCTTTGGCCAGGCAGAGGCATATATATGAGAAGCGTCAAAGTGTAACCACTTTGCTGAACTGAAGCAATAAGGTGGTCCAGTAACATTAAAAATAGATAGTTAAATTTCACAAGGCTACAAAGATATTTAGACATAGTTATCTGCTCTGGGAGAAACTGCAAGGGCAACTATTTTTGAATAAACAGATGAATAAGCAGCAAACAAACAAACCTCCTGCAACTGAAGGATTTCTGCTTCCAGACTCTTTAATTTCTTTTCACTCTCTTTGGATTGAGCAAAAATCTCATCCCGGGATGCACGAGCTTCTTCTAGTTCACGCTGGTAATCCTTCATCTGAGCCTAAAGATAAATAGGAACAATGTCTTGAGGTAGTTTTAAAACATGTTTTTCCAGATTATAAAAGTAATATACATTTATTATAAATATATAAGTATACAGAAATAACAAAGATGTCACTAGAAGACTTTCAAGTCAATACCTCTTATGAATATATGTGCAAAAATCTGCAACAAAATAGAAGCAAACTAAATGTAGCAACATATAAGAAATTGTACACCATGTATATTTATACTTCACTACATCCCAGCATCCAACTGAGATTTACATGAGCAATGCAACATTGGTTTGACAGCAAAAATGAATTAATGTAACCAGATAAACATCTCAACATTCAGAAGTAGTATTTGAGAAAGTCTAACACCCTTTCATTATAAAAACGATCAGCTGAATAGAAACTTCCTCAACTGAGAAAGGACATCCACGAAAACCCGATGACTATTACACGTAACCGCTAGAGACCACCTGCTTCCCTCTTAACAGCAGCTGCAAGACAGGGGTGTGTGCCTGCCCCTGCCCCTCTCATTCAGCATGGACGGAGGTTCTGGTCAAAGCAGCAGTTAGAGCAAGACAGAGATACAAAAGCCCCCCATAGTGGAAAGGAAGAAAACCCGCTCAACCTGTAGATGGTACGGTCTTGTACACAGAAAATCTTAAGGAATTCATACACCCACCCCAAAGAAAAACTAGAATGAATAAATGAGTTCAGGAAGTTTTCAGAATACAAGACCAATAGAAAAGAATCAGTTGTATTTTTGTACACTAATTATAAACATTCTAAAAATTAGGAAAAGTGAATATACTTAAAATAGCACCAAAAGAATAAAATACTTAGGCATCAATTTAGCTAAAGAAGTGTAAGACTTGTGCACAAAAACTATAAAACATTGCTGACAAAAGTTAAAGAATAGCTAAACAAATGGGAAGATGGTTGTGGTCGCAGACTGCAAGACAAAATTATGAAGGTGGCAACACTCTCCGAACTGATCCATTGAGTCAACACAACATCAAAACCTGAGCTGGCTTTTTAAGTTTTATTTATTTTCCTGTGCAGCAATTGGCAAAATTCATACGGAATGGCAAAGGAACTGGACAGTTGAACAGTCTTCGAAAAGGACAAAGTGGAAGTCACACTCCTGACTTCAAAATTGTGAAGCTATGGTAAGACCGTGTGGTGCTTGCACAGGACAGACACCCAGATCAAAGGGATATGTGCAATTCAATGGGGCAAAGAACAGTCTTTAAACAAATGGTTCCGGGACAGCTGGATATCCACACCCAAAAGAATAAAGTTGAGTTCATACATAAAACCATATAACATATTAATTCAAAATGAAGTTTATAAAAGAGCAAAATAGCCCTGGCCAGGGGGCTTGGGACACTGTCCCAAGCACCAAAAATCTGAGGTTTGATCCTGTCGGAGTGCATACAGGAGCCAGTGTTTCTCTCTCCTCCACTTCCTCTCTAAAATAAATTAAAAACAAAACAAAACAAAATCCATATTCTTACATGAGGGCAAAAAAAAGAGTAAAGTACAAAACAGGAGAAAACACAGCAAAAAGTCTTTATGACCTTGGATTAGGCAGTGGTTTCATAGATATAATTTAAAAAGGCACAAGGAACAAAAGAAAATGGATTCCATCAAAATTAAAAACTTGCGCTATAAATAATATCACTGAGTGAGTGAACAGACAATACAGAGAATGGAAGAAAATATCTGAAAGTCATGTATCTTATGAAACATTCAACATTTATTCAGAAATGTTACAACTCAATTATTAAAAACAACTCAAAAAGACGAGAAGATTCAAAGACATTTTTCCAGATAAGATAATGGCCCATGAGCAAGAGAAGAGAGGGTGGGCAGCCTCAGCTGTTAGGGAAATGCAGATCAAAGGCACCGTGAGGAGCCACCCCACGCCGGCGGGAGGGCTGCCGTGGGAGGGCAGGCGCGGGAAGTGCCGGTGTGGGTGTGGAGAGACTGGAGCCTCACACACAGCCAGTGGGAGTGTCTCCGTGGCACAGTCACTGTGCAAAGGTTTGTCAGGTCAGTTCCTTAAAACAGAAGTTACCTTCTGATTTAGCAATTCCAGTCCTAGATATATACCTAAGAAAACCGAAAGCACAGGTCCACACAGACACGTGAATGAATGTTCATAGCAGCATTATCATAGTGGCCAAAAAGTTGAAGTAATCCAAGTGTCCACTGACTGATGGATTAATAAAATGTGGTACAAATATCTATACGATAGAATAAATAGTATTTGGTAATAGAAAGGAACAAAATACTTATTCATGCTACAACACGGATGAACCTTGAAAACATGCCATGTAAAAGAAGCCAGCCACAAAACCCACGCATTGTATGGTGTCGCGTATACCGAATACCCAGCAGAGGCCAGTCTACAGAGACAGAAAGCAGGGTAGTGGGCGGTTAGTTCTGGATGTGGCAGAGGGTGTGGAGTGACGGCTAATGGGTCGAGGGTTTCTTTCAGAGGGAACCAAAATGTTCAGAATTAGTGGTGACAGTTGGAAACTACTATGAATTTACTAAAAAACACAAAACACTGTAAATAGGTAAATTGTATGGTATGTGAATTATATCTCAATAAAGCTATTAAATAAATGTTATTGATATTCTTTGTAATTTAACTTAATAACCTTTGTAATTAGCTATTAAAAATAAACACCTTTGTACTTAGCTTTTTAAAAAATGTACAAGCAAACCAGTTACTCATAAACCTACATCCGGGGATGACTTCCCCTATCAGGGGTGTCCAACCTGCGGCCCAGGGTGGCTATGTATGCAGCCCAACACAAAATCATAAATTTATTTAAAACCTTTCCTTTGCTGATCAGTTTTTGTTAGTGTTTGTGTATTAATGGGTGGCCCAAGACAACTCTTCTTCCAGTGTGGCCCAGAGACACCAAAAGGTTGGACCCCCTGACAACTTTTTCTAAGTATGTGTATCTGTGTGTCCATATGCACAAACCCAGCACACAGACATGTGTGCAGGGTTATAAATGCAATTGTCCCACATGGCGACTTCCACCCTCGTTGAAGGCCTGCTGTCACTGCATACGCATCTCCATCATTTAACCCCAAGGAGGTCCCACCTGATCCGAGAGATACAAACTCTTTTCTTAAACATTGTTACATATATTAGGTGCATAGGTTCAAGGTCATGACCAGCTGCGTGTATGTAGTGACTAACGTTAAGCCTTAACGTTTAAGCAGTTTGGTTATAACTGGTGTTTTGTAAGGGTGTGTGATACACAAGACCTCCGCTGTATTTTTTTGAGTGTGGCCTCTGTAAGGTTAAATGGTTGTCAGTCCCCTTACATTTAGGTGGTTTCCATTTCTGCTATCAGAAATAACATGTCAGCTGTGATCTTGGTGTGTGAATATTTCTTCCCATCTTTATATTTTGTTAGAATAAATTCCGGAGATGTGGAATCACCGAGGTCAAAGGGATGGAATTGTTCTACAGCTTTTGTCGCGACTGACAAATACCACCCCAGAGAAGTTATGAGAAAGCCCATTCCATCCTGCCGAGTAGGACATTTTCATAGAAATTCCTTTTTGTCATTGTGAGAGTGACAAAAGTAGCAAAAGTGATGATTAAATCAGACTGAGAAGAGTACTAAAGCTCATGGCAATAAAAGGGGCGTCAACACCGCCTTCTGCTCTGGTGGCTCAAGTGACTGCACTAGTTATGTATGCACCACGTGCAGCTGTTCAGAGCCTGAAGTGCACGTTCCCGCTGGCAGACTCCACCCCGGCTCTGACTGTCCATGCCAAGGGCGTGTGCCAGCTTTGTGGCCTGCTGCCACAGCCCACGGCCACGCTGCCACGACGGCGGGTGAGGGGCTTCACAGAGCTCCCCCCCAGGCCCATGGCTCCCATCATGCTCGCTCTCAGCAGGGCCAGATGATGCCACCAAAGACTGACGGTTGGCTGCACATACCTGAAGCTTTCGAAGCTGCTTGATTACTTCATCCCTGGCTTTGTTTGCAGCCTCAATTTGAGCTTCTAGGTCCTTCAAGTCTATTTCCATTTTCTTCTTGGAAGCAACAGCAAGTGCCCGCTGTTTCCGCTCGTCCTCCAGCTCCGCCTCGAGCTCCCGCACCTAATGGACAGCACTGGGTCAGGTCTGGTTAGACCCAGGGATCCCCTTGTAGAGAACGGGAAGCCCACTGTCACACGATGGCTCTGATGGCTCTGCACAGGCACTCTCTGCTCACAAGCAGTTGTTATTATTAACAGAAATCCACAGTAGCTGAATATTGTTCAGAGAGATGGCTAAAAAACACGACCTGGTACACACCATTTCCACCGACTACTATAAGGGTAACTAAGAAGGCAGAGTCCTGATTTCAAGCTCATGTTCTGGTGACCAACAAAACTGACAGACACAGGGAAGCTTGTTGGGGAAGCTCCCTCCAGGGGACCCTCTCCAGGGACACTCAAGCAGCCTGGAGAGGCCCACGGGGCGAGGTGCTGAGGTCTGCGGCCAACACCATGTGGGTGGGCCAGCTGGACGAGGCCCCCCTGCCCTGCCAGGCCTTCTGATGGCGCTCCCCGCTGAGTCAGTTCAGGGTTCCTGGCCCACAGAAGCTGTGACTGAACAGGTAGTGCTGTAAGCCATTGAACTTGAGGTCGTTTATTATCTAGCACTAAATGACCAAAACAATAAACATCAGTGGAATGAAAATTAAAAAATTAAATAACCTAAGGTGGATACCATGGACTCCAAGGAGTGTCACAATTTCCACGAAAATATCTGAAAGTAAACTTTTAGAAGTTTAGCATACATTTAGGAAATAATACAAATCATAAGTGCCTAGCAACTTTTTAAGATAAAACAATATGAATATCTTTTTTCTCCTTCAAAAAGTATTTTAATGAGGACATGGATCTGAACTTCAGACGTGTGCTCGGTCACGTGCCGGGCATTTTGATTCTTTCCCTCCCTACACTTTCAGAACTCACAGAACTGGAACCTGACTACACACCGAGGGCTTTTCAGCTGATGGCTATCCTGTCTTGGGAGCAGCAATGCTATTGTCTGGGAAATAGGAAATCAAACCAACTACATTAAATTGTCAGAATAAAATTACTAAGTGACCAAACACACTAACTTTACTTCGGTTCATGTTTCTAACGTGAACGAACGGGCTACTGACCCTGAACGGGCTTTGAGAGCGAACGGCTCTCCCTCTGGAGGCCGCACCCCCCAACCCACCTGTTTAATCAGCAGCCGCTTTTTTTCTTCATTCTGCTCATCTCTGGTTTGCAAATCTCTCTCAAACTGGGCCTTCATGGCCTGCATGTTGACCTCCAGGCGAAGCTTAGCATCTTCTGTTGCCTGAAGTTCATCTTCCAGCTCTTCTAGCTGGGTCCTCATTTCCTCTACTTGCTGCTCTAGGGCCCGTTTAGACTTTTCAAGTTCATGAACCTAAACCACAGAAAGCACCGGGAGAGAGTGGACCCTCAGCTGAGCCCAGCAAGGACGCAGTCTCCTACTGCACAGGCCCCGCACAGGCCCCGCACAGCCCGCTGGACGCGCTCAGCCCAGCCCAGGTTTCTGACACCCGCTCACATGCTTCCCTTCCCTCCCATGGCGGCTGCTAGTGCTCTCTGCAGAGGCTGCCCCTTCAACGACAGTTCCCTCTCGTCATTCACATGGGCTCTGCAAGCAACCAATTCTGGTGGCCTGACGCAGGGAAATCTTTAAACGCCTAAGAACAGTGAAAAGAGTGTGGAGTCAGAGAGACTGTCCACTGGCTGGCGCTTGCCTGCTGTCTGTAACAGGCACTGTAGCGCATCCTTTCTTGCTGTGGAAAGATTATTTGTACTGAAAATGCCCAACTGGAAGCTTAAATACTAGGGTGTGTTAGGCCTGGGAAGCAGGGTACAGACAGATAAAAGAGGCCTGACCTTTCTCTGGACCAAGATCCCCACCACAAACATTCGCCTAGTTCTCTGGGCCAAGTGCTCCCGCCTCACGTCCCCTCTGATTCCCAAGAGGACCCTCAGACGGGTGTGCGCAGGTGCAGCCGTGTATCCCTTTGAGGTTCGCGGCTACGTCAGTTCCCAGGGACAGGCAGGAGAAGACCATATGAGCAGGTGGGGTGGGGGGCCTCTGACTCTTAGCAGTATCTGGCACTTCACAGGCACAAAAGAAATGTTTGTGGAATAAATGTACCACTGTCAGTTATTCTAGAGAAAACGAACATGGAACAAGAAAAAGGAATCGAGTTTGGAGTCCTCGCTCTACACTTTACTATGTGATCACAGCCACCTCTGCCCTAGGGGGCCGTTCCTCATCCACAGCGCTGGTCCCCCGGGCAAGAGTTTGTAGGAAAGACCCAGAGAAAGGAGTTTCCTTTCCCTTACGATGTGGCTGCAGGGTCCACGTCTCATGAAAACGAGACTTCCTTCATAGAGGACCCTGTGCTTTTCAAAGCGCATCTGCAGGAGCCTCATGAAATCGGGCAAGTATAACGCCCATTTGACAGATGAGAAACTCGGGCTTAGGGAGGTTAAGTGGCTTCTCCTGGTCCGGACGGAAGCTGGTAGAATAGCCAAGTCTGAACCCGTTTTTGATTGCTAGTCCTGGGCTTGCTTCACTGATCCACACATTATACTCTAAGGGAGGGTGCAGGGTAAATAAAAACCATCGCGGCTCTTGAGGTGTATGTATGCGGTGGAAGGATAAACAGTATCACAGGAATTTCCAGATGCTGTAAGTCCCCAGAGCATCTGGAATCTTCAGAGAAAACAGTGGGGTCTCACCAGGAAGTCCGAGGTCAGAGGGAATGGCAGCCCCCCAGTCACTCCTCTCCGTGCTGGGGACAGACCCCACTCCTCTATCTGAGGGACCTTTCAGTGCTTATGTTTGGTAAGGACCTGCCGACTCAGGAACAAGGAACTCCTTCACCTGCAGGTCCCCTGCCAGATGCGCGTTAGGGCCAGGAGGCTCGTGAAAGCGAGAGAGACAAACCGTCCCCACCTGCAGGTGCTGCTCCCAGAGCCCCTCGCTGAGAACAGACTGCAGAGACCCAGCTGGTTTACTCCAGAAGACTTCAACCCCACGTTTACACACAGGCCGAATGCTCCCAGACAATGCTGCTGTCGGGCTAGGCGTCCCCTGATCCATCTGGTGCTGAAGGCACTGCCTGCACCCCTGAAGGGACCTGCCACTGGGCACACTCACGTTCTTCCCCACGTCATCCTTGGAGCTCATCAGGTCCTCCATGTCTGTTCGCAGCTGCTTGGTCTGCCTCTCGAACTCCTCCTTGGCCTCCAGTGCCTCCTCGAGGGCCCGGGCCAGCGACAGGGCTTTGGTCTCCTTCTCTCTGGCCTCTGCTTCTGCGCGGTCTCGCTCCTCTGCGTAGCGAGCAGAGATGTTCTTCTCTTCTGCTAACAGCTACACGAAACAGCATGGGGAAACATTGAAAAGAATTTTAAAAGTAAACTCTTCTTATTCATTATATGTCCGACTCACTGCTAAGAATACTGCTAGAAGATCATGAGTGTTCACTTATTTCCTTTTGCTTTTCCACTTATTCTCCCCATTTTGCTGTAAATGGGTATTGCTTTTAAATATGAAAGCATTTTAAACTAAAATAAAACTGAGAGCTTTGCCAGGAGGAAACAACAAAAGGCACTGGTCCTGGAGCCTAAGGGCACAAATGCAGTGCAAGACCCTACCTGATCGAACTTCTTCTGCTTCTTCTCCAGGTTGGAGACGATCTGGCGCTGATGGTCCAGGTCCACCATCAGGTCGTCCAGCTCCTGCTGCAGGCGGTTCTTGGTCTTCTCCAGCTTGTCATAGGCCAAAGCCTTTTCCTCCAGGCGCTGGCTCAATGCCTCCATGTCTTTCAGCAGCTTCTTTTTGGCCTCCTCCAAACTTTCAATTGTTCCCAAGTCATCATCTACTTTCTTCTTTGTATCAGTCAACTAGGTTTTAAGTAAAGAAGAAAAGATCAGTATTGAAGAACCCAACTGGTTCTGGCATTTGAGAAGAAGAGAAAAAAAAATTGTTTTCAACATTCCGTGAGAAGAAATAACATAAATCAGTACTATGTGATTTTTGAGAAAATCAATCTTAGACTGCACCTCAATTTCTTAGCAATTAATCTATAAAATGATGATTGGATTAAAAAGCCTTACACAGATGGCCCAGGCCCGCATCTTTGTTTCAAATGCCTCCAACAGTAGAACCAGTCAAGCATCAGCACTTGGCTGGGTCAAAGAGAAAACACCTCATGGGCTTCGCTTAGTGCAGCCTCATCGACTGTGCCAGACCGAGTCGAGGCAATCCAGTATGGCGGGGACACGAGGTGCGCAGTCACACTTCTGGGCCACCACGGGCCCTAAGGGGACACACCTGGGCCTGCAGTGCCAGCACTTGCTTTTCCAGGTTCTTCCTGGCCTCCTCCTCCTCCTCCTGCTGCTCCTGAAGGCTGTTCTTCTCTTCCTCCAGCTGCCGAATCCGACTGCTCAGGTTCAGCTTTTGGCGTGTTTCCTCCTGAAGAAGCTCCTGTTTATTTTGACACGAGATCATACTTAGGTTAACCACCGAAACAAAACATCTCCATTAAAAAAAATCATGTCATAGAGAACAGAGAGCCTCAGTGTATGAGAACTATCTAGGGATACTAATAAACAAATGATTTTAAAGCACACATGATAATGTTATAAGAGCTCTCAACACAGATATGCTTTAAACTCATTCAGGAGGAACGGCAGTGCTGTCTCACCACCCAGGGCCCAGGCCAGGAACCTGTGAGGGGCCCAGACGCCCCCCTGGCCTGCAGCTCCTCCCTCCCGGAGTCCCGCCCTGCCTCTGCCTTGCCCCTGCCCTCCGTTCAGGCGCATGGCATTGCTCACAAGGGTTACGTCCCATGCTGGGCAAACTCTCCTTTGTTTCTCCATTACACTTTCTGCCAGAGGAATTTTTCTACAATGTAAATGCAAGTATGTCTTTCCCATTATGCTCAGACTTAAAATTTTCAAAGGCACACGCCTGGAGCTCTCTGTGATGTGGCCCTTCGTCTCTAATCTCACTCACCAGAATGTGCCCGTCATAGTGTGAGACCCAGTTACAATGGACTTGTTCTCAGTTACCTGCTTATTGCAGTTTCTGTTTGAGATTTTTTAATCTGTATCCCCAGCACTGAGCCCTGAATCTGACAAATATGCATCCATTTTAAGTTTGCAAACTTAACAAAAATAAGATGTAGAACTCCAAGAAAGTTGCTACATTATTTTCATATTATAATAGTCATTAACCTAACTTCCATCCTACTTAAAAACAGCCCTAACAAATAATTCAACACAAGGCTTAATTTAAAAGGTTATGATAAGTGAGCTTCAACCCACCCTTTTACAAAATGGGCTGTTTCTCCTAGGTCAGTGTAATGAAACTTTAACCACAAAATCTCAATGAAAACGGCCAGCAAACCCTGCCCGGTGTGTTGTCCCGTAAAGTGAAATGTCACCGGTTTGATTCCTGGTCAGGGCACATGCCTGGCATGCGGGCCAGGTCCTTGGTAAGGGTTTGTACGAGAGACAACTGATTACTGTCTCTCTCATATCAATACTTCTCTCTTCCTGTTTCTCCCTCCCTTCCCTTAACTCTGTCTAAAAATAAATATATAAAATCTTTTTAAAAAGTGGCCAGCAATATTCGTACGTGGCAAATGGCAGGACTGCCGCTGGTGCCAGCAGGACCTGCTTCCCAGGCCCCACCTGCCTGTGAGACACGAGAACCTCAGACACTTCCTGAGTATCAAGGCTGCTTACAGTGCAGGTGGCTCCACCTAAGTGCGCAGCACAAAACCAGAAGGAGGTGGTAAAAAGGCCGTTCTGGGGCTACTATGTTTCACCAGTGTGTCAACTACAGAAATGGCAGAGTTACTATCAAAGGCCCCTCACGCCCCCACACGATACCTGTGTATCCTGTAGTTGAGACTCAAGACCAGCTGCATCCTTAGCAAATTTAATGCCCTTCTTCTCTGCTTCTTCCAGAAGAGTTGAGACATTATCCAATTCATTCTGCAAGGAAGAGTAAAAGATTAAATTCAATGAACCAGTAAGCAGATAAAAGGGTCCAGATCAGCACTCTTAAATGAATATAAAAAGCGCAGTACTGCAGGGAGGACAGGGCGAACTTGAAACTGCCAAACTTGACTGAGCTTTCATCACCAAGAGTGGGTCGCCTCCCAACGGCACCCAAGTAAGCAGGCCCTGCACCAGCCACCACAGACAGAGGAACAGCCTGCCGAGAGGACGAAAGGAGGGGGAGTTGAAAACTGTGGAGCCCATAGGCGGAGGGGGTTCGAACCAGTTCACTGACTTGTTTTTTATCGCGATACCAAAGGCTCTCCAGCTGCTGGCCAGTGGAGAGAGGCGCTAAGCTAAGCACTCTGTGTGCAATTCTGACCCCTTTCCACACTAAGATGCAGTAACCACGGGCTCTGGCAGGGTGGGGACAAGGACAAATATAATTCATATTCTTATACAACTTGAACATTTTATTATAGAAATTCAAAATTTAAACTCTCATAGTCACAGTCCAAAGTTCTTTTTAAAATTAAAAAAATCTGTTGTTAACTCAGGGAATACAGTCAGTAAGATTGTGATAACTCTGCCTGGCTAGTGTGGTGATCACACCACAAGGAATATTAAATGTAGAATCACTAATGTAGAAACTAGTATATAATATTGTATGCTAACTATACTTTAATAAAAAAAATTTAAACCTGATGTTATATATTTATCACAAATATTTAGCTATTTCTCATGGTCAAATTTTATAATAATGTGGTAAAAATATTTTTTCTTTTTCCCCAATTAATAACTCTAAAATACTGCCCTCACATCCCCTTTAAAATCCCCGTGGTATAATAAGACCCGTTACCGAGTTTTTGCGAGGAAGTGGGAATAAGAAAGAAGTAGAGGGACTCAGAAGGGACAGCAGAGTCCCCTTTGTTCTAGTCTGTCCTGCAGCCCTATTAGCAAAAGAGGGCACACGGAGGGCACATCTAAACGTGTTACTCAGGCGAACTGCCTTTCTCTTTCTACTCATTTTAGCCACGTCCTTCGGGGAGCCCGCCCTCCATCAGCCTTGGCAACAGAGTGGTGGGGAAGGGCTCTGGCCTCCATGCGCCTCCTGCCGTCCACTCTGGCCCTGTGACCTGCCAGGGGTCACCAGAGCGGGTGAGCGGCTTAGTTTCCTTGAGCCTCGCGCTCCTCATCTACCAGGCTCCCCAGGGGCGAGGTGAGGACTGGGGAGGGGAGAATAAACACCAGGAGCCTCACTGCCCCAGGGTTGTGAGAACTGTCTGTGCACCCACACACACTGTCTCACTACAGAAAAGAGCGGACAGAGGACGGCTGGGAGTCCTCCTGCCATTCCCTAAACAGTAAGACGGTGTACTGGCCGGAAACCAGGCGTAGGACTACAGTCGAGTCCTGGGTCTGCCCAGTGAATCTCTGAGGTGTGGGGTGGCCCTGGCTGGGTCCCCAACAGAACACACCTGTGGGGACACTGCGGTTTATGCCAAACACCCGCTTTCCTCCTGGAGGCTGGAGTGTTGGTCTGTCAGCGGAGGGCACCTGTGACCAGCTGGTCAAACCTGGGTCAAACCCGGGTACAACCGCTGCTGCTGGCACCGCCCACTGTGGGGGGGTGGGTCTGTCCCCACTGCCTGCGCCATGAGGGGGCGCCGGAAGCTGCGCGGTTCCTCAAGACACCGCCTGGTACCTTTGCCCTTCACTGGGCTGTGAGTAGGACCACATGCTAAGTCTGGGTCTCCCACACAACACGGTTTGGTCATTTGTTTTCAGGACAGCAACACATAATGTCCATCTCTCCTCACCAATAAATACTCATCTATTACGAGGACATTGTTTTAACTGCAGAAATACGCATAGAGATGCACCCCAGGGACTCGATACTGGACGTGCTCACTGGGCACGTGTTGGGCATTGAGGCGCACGGGCTGTGGCTCTCCTCCGGCCACGGAGGGGTGAGTCGGGTAGTCTGTGCATGCGCTCTGTGGGATATGTCCAGCATGAAGGTTTTCTGGGCTTACCTGTAACTTATTGGCTTTCTCAGCCAGTTCCACCCGGAGCCTGTCTCCTTCTGAGACCTTGGCGTGGAGCTCCTGGACCTGGGCGTCCAGTTTTTTCCTCTTGTGCTCAGACTCGGCCTTGACCTGCTGCAGCACCTTCACCTCACATGCCAGCTCCTTGTTGTCCGTCTCCAGGCCCTGCTTGTTCTTCTCCAGATTTGCTTTGAACTAGGAGGGGGAAGGGGAAAATAGTATTTGTGTAACACTCCATAAGAGGCGTAGCTTTTTCATTCCCGTCAGTTGTGCCTGACACATAGTGAGTCTGCAACCAACATCTGTGGGATGAACACATGAAGGAACACATCTGTTGTACTCTGTGTGTGAGGGTTTCTATGAAAGGACACCTGTGTACACACTACTCAGAGTGGTAGACACAGATATTTAGGGCTCACTGCACTGTCATTTATCTTGTCAGTGCAGACTGGGGTGACAAACTGGACACATGCCGTCCAAAGAGTAACTGTTCATGTCATCCCGTCTGAGATGAGTTTTGTTGGTTTAGGTGGTATATGACACGAGTGAGCAGCGCGTGTGGGCGGAGGGAATCGCAGTAGGCTGGGTGCCTGCAGGGGCCACCTGGGGGATGACACGGGACACGGGATGGGGGTTACATGGGGCTCTTCGGCCACACTGCCTGGCTTCAATCTGCCTTTCCACTTACTGCTGTGGGACCCCGGCTTAATTTCCTAACACCACTGGGCCCCAGTTTCCTCATCCTTGAATAGCAGAGACTAACCTCTTGGGTTGTAACGGAGGTTAAGGCACTGCCCGTGACTGCTGTGCACTCTGACGGTGCTTAGCAGTGACCGACACATACAAATGTAAACATTCAGCAACTGTTATTGCTGTCACTGTGTAAATGAACAGGTGGCATGAGCAAGGCAGAGAAGAGGAAGATGGGGGAGGAAGAGCAAGAGCCAATGGCAAGAGGAAAGGGACGGCAGGGAGACACGGGGTCGGGGAGGAGTGCTGGTCCCCGCAGGAGGAGGGTTTGGTTTTGAGGGTACATGGAATTAAGTTTCATTCGAGTGGAAAGCCCATGTCTCAGACACAGAAGAGCGAACAGTGGAGTGAGGGGCAACAATGTGTATGGAGGTCTGGGATCAGGGGCAGGGAGGGGCAGGGAGGGGCAGGGAGGGGCAACAATGTGTATGGAGGTCTGGGATCAGAGGCAGGGAGGGGCAGGGAGGGAGGGGCAGGGAGGGAGGGGCAGGGAGGGAGAGACAGGAATAAGGAACACCGGCAGGCAGGGCTTGGCAACTTGCTGGCAGCAGATGAGTGAGAGAAAGCCTTCAAACTGTTCAAGGTTTTGGAGCTAAGACACCAGGAGAAGGCGGATACTAGTGGAAGGAGGCATCGGGAAGGACTACGGGATCTGAGATGGTGGCTGGATCCACTGGCTCTTTAAAAAGCAGCAGTGTGCTTTTGGAAAGGCCGCTGAGGAGGTGTTTCTGCGCCGGCCCAGGGCTGTTGTGCGGGGCTGGGAACGGACCGGGCTGCATGGCGGCCTGACCGATGGCGCCCCTACTACCCTCTTGGCCTGCTCCAGCTGCTCCGAGAGCTCCTCCAGGGCCGTGGCGTGTCTCTGTCTCATGTCCTGGATCTGAGCTTCATGGTTCTTGGTTTCTTCCTCAAGAGCCTTCTTTAGCTCTGCCACTTCTTGTTCACGTTTTGTACTAGAGAGACAGTTTTACAGAAAGGCACTCAGAATGAATGACTAATTAAATTAAAATACATTTTTTAAAGTGCTTCTTTTTAAAATCAATTACATCAATTCCTTTGACAAGTATCTGGCGTGCTGCGCGGCGGGCTGGGGCGCCGTTACTGCGGTACTGGGCACCCTTCCAGAGCCAGCACGGCTCCCACGCCACATCTACCTCACAGTCGGGAGGCCGTGGAGCATCCCATGGGGCTTCGTACTGTTCTGGGCAGGCTGGTCGCATTCCAGGCCAGGAGCTGGTTAACGTGGATGCCAAATTGCCCGCGATAGCACCAGCAGACACTTCCATAAAACTGCACAAGGGTGAATCCCGGAGAGGCGTTCAAGACAGAAGGGGGTTAGAGGCCAAACCAGCCAGGACACTGCACCCTGACAAAAAGTGGGCACCTTTCTTAGCATTTGTGGGAAACAGCAGAAGCTAACTAACACCCCCCCACCACTCCATCAAGAAATGGTTTACGGCTGGGAGGAGAGGCGGGAAAATTAGAAGGCAGGTTGAAGGGTCACATGTCTGGTTCAGAAAGGGTCTCTAGAATTTGATTGAGAACATAGCAGGTACAAGACCATACACTTTGAATGTCCTGAGATAAACTGAGGTGTTATCTAATGTGCTTTTAGGGTATGAAGATCAGTGCTCGCTTCGGTAGCACATATACTAAAATAGGGTATGACGATCACATTAGTATTTTATTTGGCTTTCCAATGCTTTTGTTGTTTATTATATATAGGACTTGAAAAACCAGTTACTATCATTTCACTGACTAGAAGAAACTTCACCCCAGCCAGAAGCCACTCTTTAAATTTGTCAATCTGAACGCCATCTTTAAGCACAGAGCATGATGAAGTTGGAAACCATGAAGGTAAATAACACTCCTGCTAAGAGCTACAGTAACATCAAGAATTTAAACAACTACGCCTTTACCATAACCCTGAAGCACAACTCTGGCAAACTCGCTCTACTCTGGAAAACGCTTTAACTCTATACCGTGAGTCAGTAACCGGTCGGGACAGTGCGCACACGCCCCGCCTTTCCTAGCGGCGGGGCAGCCCCGGGGGGCCGAGAGGAAGGGGCCCGAGCGACTGCTTGCTCTGGGGTGCGTGTAGCCAGACAGAAGGAACTGGCCACAAGTCTCTGGGCCCAGCCTGGCTCACCCATAACGCACCAGAGGTGAAAGACAGGCACTGGTCTGGCCCCGCCCTCCCCAATATTTCTCCTAAGTCCTAAGGAGAGCTCACTCACCCACTGAAGAGTGAGTCCAATGCGGACTGTCTGATTTGCTGAGGACTGTTACTTTTATACTAATTATGTGACTCAGGAAAGGACCGGTGCAGGGTAGGGGCCTGGGTGCCTAGCATGAGGGCACGACCTGCCACCTCTGGGCTGTAGGCACTCGTGAGTCTCCGAGGGGTAGAGCCAGTGAGCAGCGTCTATCGGAGTCTACCCGTGCTTCGATGGAAGAAATGACCAGAACTTTTATTCCATTGTGTTCAGAAGACCACCTGAGAATAAACACTTCAACCAAGTCTAGTTCGGTGGTTTCCAAGTCTTAAAAAAGCAGACGTTTCAGAGAGGCCAGGACTTAAAATGACTGGAAGCAGGTGGTCTGCTGATGAGGGGCAGGAAGCCTCTCACCCTGCCTGCCCAGAGGGGCTCCAGCCGAGACGGGCTGTCTGGGGACGTGCCTCCTGCAGTGCTGCTACTGTGCACCTGTGGGTGAGCCCCCGACACACCCCCATCTCCTCACCCCTGACCGCTCCCGACACCCACAATCTGACCAGTCTCAGGGCAGCCTCCTCTGCAGGCCGGGTGACGGCGGTGTCCCAGGCCCTTGGACGAGCACGGCCCTTCTTCCTGGGGGAGAGCACAGGCTTCCACCACAACGCGCTTCCCCCCCGTTGCTCCAAATCACTTCCTGCCTCTCGGACCGTACCTGCCTTCATCAGTGATCCCCTCGTCCTTGTTTTAACCACAGTCACCTATCTCAGAGTGACGGGCTACCCTTCCCATCACTCACGCTCTGCACCAGCTGGCAGGGGCAAATGGCCAGCTCAATCTACCAGCCTAGGCAACCTGGGCGGGACTAACATACCCAGCAGCTGGAGTCCAGAGGAGGCTGAGACAGCAGCCCCGGAGATCACACGTGGTGGCTTCTAAGAGGACCCTATCTACTTGCCAGCAAGAGCCACAGGTTGGCCTCTGTACCTGCTCCGCTCACCGCTCGTTGCTGTAGCTCTCCTGTGACTTTCTGCAGGCAGACACACTAAGGTCATATGAAACCTCTCTAGCTGTGCTCCCCTGACTGTGCTGGTCACCTTCTTCTTGCCTCCACCTGGCTGTTGGCTCCTCTGTTACAGCACGTGCCTCCGCCAAGTGTGCCTCCATCTGGGTGCCTCACCTTTCTCTTCACCGCCATGAATGTGTACCTCCCTCCCCATCTGTCTGCTCACCATCGTTCACACCAATAGGTGTTGCCAGCACATGCCTGGCTGCCCGTGTGCCCCCTTTCTTTGTCTGCCCCACGCACTCCTCCGGTCCTCTGTGTGGGGGGGCGTGCACGCATCTGTCCTGCCTTCCCCCTAGACGTCCATCACTGACTGTGGCTTTGCTGTTCACGCTCACTCTTAGGCTGGTTTGTTTTCAATCACTGCTATTTTGTTACTGTTCTACCTGCCATTATTTCCAGGATGGAGAGAGGATATTCAAAATGAGAACGTAAGCACACTACGTCTTAGAGGGGCAGCTCAGCCAGAGCATTCCTGTGCGACCTTGGGGGAGAGCTCGGCAGTGACACGCCGCCTTCCCCTCACTCACCGTAGTTCCTGCTGAGCTGCGGTGGTGTCCAGAGTGTCCTCCAGCTCTGTTTTCAGAGCTTCCAGTTCCTCGCTCAAGTCCCTTTTCTGCTTTTCTGCCTTGTTCCGTGAAGCCTTCTCAGATTCGAAGTCTTCCTGAAGTTCCGCAATTTGGGCTTGCAACTCTCGCACGACTTTAAGTGCATTGTTCTTATGGAGTGTTTCGTCGTCACCCCTGTTAAAACACACAGGCATGGGAAGGGCTCAGAGCTGGTGCGTGGATGGCCCGTGTCGTGGGTGAGCCAGCGCCCGAGCACCTCCCCACAAGGAGACCCTCTGCCGTGGCCCGAGCCGCCGCACAGGGCTGCTGGCTATGCACAGGGTACGCAGGCGATGATGCGAAGGCCGGAAAGCTGGTATGGCAAAGCCAGAATCAGAATCGAGCCCAGCCCCCTTTCCAAAGGGCTAAATATCTCCATTAAAAGGTAGGACAATCTCACTCTCATGATTAGAACATAAAAAAAATTCCCTCTTAAGGCGTATTAAAATTAGAACGCTGCTCATGGCAGCATTCTAGTCTATGCACAGTAGCAGATTCAAAGGAGTTTTTAGAACGCACAGTAAAGAAAGAGACACGCCACCTTCAAACCTTCTACCTTACACTTTATATTCCTAGAGTGCATGTTTCTGCTGGCGTGTGGTTTAAGGCTGGGACGTTTTCTCACTGGGAAGTCGGGATGTTTGCGAACAAGGGAGGGGAAGCTGACAGATACGACTGTGAGCGGTGGCGAACTTGAATTTCTGATTCTAGCTCTCAAGTGAAAAAGCAGAGATCTGGCCAAAGTAAGAGTAACAGTGATAGAGAACAGAAAAATTTGTCATGGGATTTTGATTGTAATAATAATAAACTATAATTCCTATGACCATGTAGCCAGTCATTCTTCATAAAGAAATGACAATTTTAGATATAAATGTATTTGCTGTATGATTTCCATTTTAAAAGTGAATGATTTAGAACTGAATAGCAACTCAATGCTTTAAGTGTACGTGGTGGATATATACCATTTCTGAAAAGTGATTTTCTCTAATTTTTAAAAATATACTGAAATCTACCCCGGTTGGTGTGGCTCAGTGGATTGAGTGGCAGCCTGTGAACTAAAAGGTTGCCAGTTGGATTCCCAGTCGGGACACATGCCTGAGCTGTGGGCCAGGTCCCCAGCAGGGGGCACGTGAGAGGAAACCACACATTGATGTTTCTCTCCTGTTTTCTTTCTCTCTTCCCCTGTCTAAAAACAAAAACAACAACTACAAAAAAACCTCACACTAAAAACAAAACAAAACAAACATACTGAACGAAATCTGTAATGTACAGAAACCAAAATGATATGGCAAAATCACTTTTGCTGCTGTGAATTTCCAAGGATTTCATGATATGACTAATGATTTTTAAGTGTAAATATGGAGGACAGGTTAGATTTCCTTGCTGCCCCGACTTAAATGATGTACTCCTGGGTTTTTAGGGTCATATGTCTAACTCAACAACAAGGAAACTGGGGGTCACTCTCCTGGGGTTTTGTCTGCATCTGGACACGAGGCACCCTTCGGAAACAAACCCCACAGTAACGCGCCCAGTACAAGGGCCTGTGCGGGGCAGCAGACCTGGCCAGAGCGCCCTGCAGCTCCTCCTCCTTCTTGGCCAACTGGGTCTTCAGCTCGTCGATCTGTGCCTGGAGCTCGGCGATCTGGTCCTGCAGGTCGGTTGTCTCCCCGTCCAGTTTCCTTTTGGCCTTTTCCAGTTCCTGACGCGTTTTTTCCTCCTTCTTTAAGCGTTCTTTAAGGCAAGACACAAGATGTTCAATGTACTGAATCACACGCCATATGAACAAACTCCGAATATAAATGGATTCAAGTTGAAAATAAGCATTTTATTCAAAACATGTCACTGTGTTGATAACATTGTACCAATAACTCAAGTCTTTTAAAACCCGTTAGGATCAGACCAAGGGCAAGATGAATTGGTGGGAGGGGGGTATTTTAAGGGAGAAACTGGGTGGATCCTAAGGATGCCCTTTCATGGGAAGTGAGCCCACACTAGTAGAGAGAAGTAATCAGAAACCTTCACGTGACACATCCATCACTATGCCCAGGGCTGGAGACGCCAGGGCAGTGTGGGCAACGGCCTGTCACCCCACTCCCCTTTCCCTGGGAGTCTCTGGTGTGAGCCAAGACCGCAGTTTCCAAGCACTGAGCGGAGAGGGCAGGGTGTGGGCAGTGAGGGTCATGCATCTTTCCCCGGCCCTCTCCAAAATTCTGCAGGGATTCTTTAATTAACTCCAGTGACCCTTCCAATCAAATGCTTTCTCACAGCCACAGAACCACATGCTTTTGTGTTCTCCAGTGGGAACCGAGATGCTGGGAAGACGAGAGCGAGTATCACAGGCTCATCACACAGGAGCGAGAACAGGCACACCTGCCTTACACGGGCTTCTTGAGCCTCGAGCCCCACCTGCAGCTGCCAGTCGAAGGGAAGGTTTTTCGTGAGCTTTCCAACGTCCACCCCCTTTTCTCTTTCTTTTGAAGAAAGCAATAATTTTGGCTTCTGCAAAAATTCCTAGGACTTCCCGACCTCACTTTTGCCATTGGAGTGGGACACTGTTACCCTCCGCAGTTGCTCCTGTCCCTGCCAGTTTTTATGGCAGTAAGCAGGCCCCCTCGTGAAGTGAAACCTAGATGCACTTTCTAGATTAAACCCACATAAGCCCAGTGGCCTGTAAACTCAAACACAACCTAGATTCCAAATATACCCACCAAGGGCAACGCATTTTACCACAGGACCTAATTCAAAAAGGAACTGATTAGAGAACAATTTATTGCTATATGTGGTGACTAGACCTAAGTTAATAAATAAACCAATATGTGGTTCTTACTATTTCTAATCACATACACTTTCTATTATTGCACATTCTAATTAAAGTAAAATCTAAACATTTCACACGTCCCATCCCTAAATTTTTCCAGCCCCACACACTAACCTTCTAAATCCGAGATCATCACTTCTTGTTTATTCCTGATTTTGGCCAAGTTTTTTGACTTTTCTTCCTCTTCAGCCAGCTGAGAGGAACACTCAGCAATGCGGTCTTCCATGAGTTTCTTTTCCTGAATAGAAAAAAAATTGCTTCAGAGAAGGCACTCACAGTAACAACTAGGATTTGGTATAACTTAGAAAACAAGTTAACATGTGATGGTGCCACCTCCCCCAACAGATCACACATGCCAAAGAGGCAGGAAGGCTCCCGCATCGCAGGGCCGACCCCCCAAGCCTGGCCCAGCCGCCTGGCCTTCGGGTTCCCACAACCAGTGCTGAGTGGATGTATGCGCGAACGGATGGGAGCAAGTCATCAGTGAATGACCCGCATGTACAAAACGAGCAAGTTAAAAGTCTAAAGGATTACAAGGATATCTAGTGGAGTTAAAAAAATTAAATTGTTACTGTGTCTTTAGAAATCTATCCAGGTAGAGACTTAGAAGGTTAATGAACTTGGAATCTTTTTTAGAACTTTTTGTTTGAGGCCACTTTCAATGAATGCCTCAACATGAATATTTTCATATTCTAAAATTAACTTATTAATGGAAATATTCTCTCACTTTGATAAATTTGGAATTCTGGTCCTCGAGAAGCAGAATCTCCTCTTCCATCTTCTTGATCTTCGCTTCGGCCGTGACCTTCTCCAGCTGCAGCTTCTGCCGAGCCCCTTCCTCCTCATCCAGCTGCTCCTCCAGGTCCTTGTGAAGAACACAGAGTCAGCCTCGCACCTTCTCCACAAAATTCTGCCAGGCGTTAATAACAGTCAAAGGAATACATGTTCAAACCCCAGCTGGCAATTTGCAGAACGGCAGGGACATTTCTCAAAATACGAAATGCAGTTAGGTGAAACAGACATTCGTGTGAACTACAGGTTCAAGTACAAACTGGGTCAATCCTTCTAGAACCCAACATGAGAAAGTGTGGCAAGCTTCTAAAATAAGCATTGCTTTTAAGTCAGCAACTTTAGGAAATAGTCACAGAGGTGATTCATATAAAAAAAGTGAAATATGTATAATATTGAGGAACTGTGAACATGCTACATAAAAGTCTTGGTAATTAAAAGTTGGCATGTTTATAAAATGGGATAACAAAGTAATTAAAATTCCTATTTTGGAATAATTAGTGACACAGGGAAATATAAATAATACAGTAAAGCTCTACCAAACACATACTTAATTTGTCTGTATTCTATCACACGTTTGGCCCAAAGAGGTGAGAACGGGAGCGTGACAACAATCCCGAGTCAGTGAGAAACAGCCGCCTCCATTTGAGCGCGTCTCTCGCAACACGAGCCTATCACCAAGCCGGGGGCGATTCCAGTGCTTACACCTATTTTTATGGTGACACGTTTCTATTTTATACTTTAACATTATTGTATATAATAACGTACATTATTGAACAGGACTGTATATACAAATCACTATATGGTCTATTAAAAAAACTTTCAAGGGTAACTTTGGCTAAATTAAATAATTTTCTCATGGTTGATCCTGAAATGACACACTTGCAAAAGACAAACCCTTTATTACGTCCACTTCAAACCCAGACACTAAGCGCAGCACAGCGAGCCCCACACAGATGCGTCGGCCCGACTTCACAGGCGCCGTGGGCCACGGCCGGCCTCATCTCCTGTCTCCACCTCCCACCTCTGCCCCAGCCCACATTCTGAAACAAATCTCAAACATCATATTTCATCTGTAAAATCTCCAGGCAGCAACTCTAACAGATAAAGAGCACTAAAACATACATTTGTTTGTTTAAATCAAAATCCAAATGAGGTTCACACATTGTAATCAAACCTCATAAGCCAAAAAAAATAAAAGTAAGGGAGCAACAAGGGTAGGTGCTCCCCAAGGTCCACACAGCTCAGAGAACCTCCGAGATGTCACAGAAGAAAAAGAAACACGCTTAGTGATAACAGTATCACCATACGTCTCTTTAGAATGTGTTTGAATGAATTTATGTAGTCAAAAAGGGAGATAAATTAGATAACAGTGCAAAAAACTAGAAATATAAAAGAGTTGCTACACAATGTGAAGAAGGTAAAAAGCCTTGACAAACCAAAGGAAAATGAAAACACATCCCGTTTCTGCAAGGACATATCGTTTCCTAAATAGAGCAGAGAAATACCAGTATTTCATTGTAAATTGCTGAGATTTTATATTAAAAACAGGTTGGGGAGGTTGGAGATGAAGTTGGGTGTCTGGCTTCTACATGAGTAAAATACATCACTGAGATGAACACTTGTTCTTGAACAAAGAGAAAAGAAAACCAAAACTGTTGATAATGCCACCAGGGAAAACTCACTGTTGGTGGATTTTATTCTAGATCTTCTGTATGTTCCAATATAAAATCATACATATAAATTTGAAAGCTATATACAAATATTTTAACTTAAATCTTATTATGTATACTCTTTTGCAACTATATCGATATTATAAATACCTATGAAAACATCTTTACATTTATCACATATAGCATTACCATGGTTTAATAATTCTCCAATATTAGATAACTAGAAGGCTTCCATTGATTTATTCCTAGAATAAAGTCCAGATTCAGAACTGCTGGATTACCACTTTTGTTAATTTACTATGGGATATTTGAAGGCAGTTAATTGAAGAACAGAAAGTGTCCAGATGATTTACTGTAGGGGGCACCTGCCAAAGAAATAATGTATCCTTTGTGGTTTTGACAAAGGCCTGAATTGCCTATGTTCCGCAGTAAGTCATGGGGTAAGAAAAAATTAAGGGAGAGACATGAAAGAAAGCAAGTTTGGAGCAATGGTGGCAGATGCAGATGCCCTGACACTCAGGAGCATCCTGGAGAGGCCGAGGGATGGAGACCCTGGGCTGAGGGCAGAGTACTGGCTGGTCGCCTTACCCAGACGGGACCTCACCCATCTGGGTATTCCACCACAGAGGTAGCTGTGCTTCCCGTGAGTTCAGTCAGTATCTCTAAGAGAGTAACAAGGAGGGCCTGAGTGTTTTATTCTGATTCCCGGCCTCTTCCTGTGTCAGTGCTGAGTATTCCTTGTGAACCAAACCAAACCACCTAATAGATGCCTACCTAACGAGTGGGATGAGCAGCAGAATTATTGGCGACCACACAAAGAACAAATTAGGTGTCCTACGCAAGGGTACAGATCCTGGGAGATTTCTACTCTGAATCACTCTGCATACTGCAAGATGCCACATCAGAACATAAAAAAAGATTCCTATTCAAAATAAGTCTATATTTGAAGAAAATCTATTACTCATGTGCTTGGAATGATGGTCGTCTTTTAAGAGTAGGTACGTGACCTGGGGTGGTGAACACACAATACAACATGCAGATGATATGTTACAGAATTGTACACCAGAAACCTATATAATTTTATTAACCAATGTCACCCTGAAAAACTCAATAAAAAAGAGTAGCTACTTATAACCTAGATTCCTTTTGCCCGTAAATGCAATTAAGAAGCCAAACCCATGGCTTCTATTTATTCAATAGATCCACTTGGAAAACCCCAAATACACTTCTAAGTGAAAAAAAATCATATTAAAAAAAAGATCATAGGTACCTGAATATGTGCTTGCATTTTTTTCTTTTCATTTTGGAGGATTTGGTTTCGTTCTTCTTCTTCTTCAACCCTAGACTCCAAGTCATGTAGAATCTCTTCTAATTCCTGCTTTTTAGCAGCAAGTCTTGCTCTCATCTCTTCTGCTTCTGCAAAGAGCTCAGTCTCTGCTTGAAGTTGCTCTGCAAGGATATTCTTCTCTTCTAAAAGCTGCAACCACAATAAAGTGTCCAGTGCTATGACTGCCCCCATACACACACGGGAACCAGTCACTGTGATTTCAAGGGGCAGCACACCTCCCCAAAGCAAATGAAAGTTAAAAATATATTGACACTACTGAGAAAGCGTTCTCAAATATGTCTGGCTGTAGCAAAATAAGCTAAATGAAAACACTTTCGGTTGTTGCTGTTGTCTCAGTTTTTCCTGAGTAATATGTGCTGAACTTATGTTGTTGTAGGGACCCCCATTCTTCTATTAAGGTAACTTATGAAGGGACAGAAAAACAGGTGAGGGAGAATATTTAAGTGTAGTCACAGTAACTACTAAAGCTGTTTGGTATCAAGTACCACGCTTTGGCCTTTAGTGTTCATGTTTCTGGCCTTGAACACCACAATCCTATTACTGTCATCTATAAACATTTCTGCTCTGCTCTGTCCAGGCAGCATACCTGCCTGGGAAAGGGACTCTGATTTGCGACCACTGTGGCTGGAGAAGAGGCAGGGGGTGACCTTGCACAAGCTCACCCTGTCACTTTTTTCGATTTTCCTCACGAGTAGTCCAGGAAGGTGATAACTAATGCTGGGAGTTTCACTGAAAATGCACTGAACACGTCTGACAGCAAACAGATCCACTGTGTGTCCAAAGAATAACGAAGGCAAAGATACAAGAGGTGAGGTTGATTTCGGTTTACAGAAAACCAAATGTGTGGCATAATGTGTCTGCTGCCTGTTCTCAAATGCATATGCTTTGGAAAGGAGTGAAAACACATGTAAGCCAAGGTGGCGTGGGAGGGTTAGCTACCCACAACCAGGCTCCTGCCATGGGAGCGCTCGCATTGCTTCGGGAGCCCGTGACTGGGAAGGCGGTGCGCTCACCTGCTGGTGCTTCCTCTCCATTTCCTCAAGCTCCCCTTCCACCTTCGTCTGCTTCTCCTTCACCTTCAACAGCTCTTCATCTTTGGCCTGAAGTTCTTCCTCTTGGCGTGTAACTTGTAGCAGTGGCTTAACCTACGACAAAATTGAGCAGTTTACCATCACAGCTCCTTCCTGTGGATGGCTACCGTCTGGCGCCGCTCTTCCGAGGGAAGCCCGGGGAGCCCACCTTTGTGAAGACGCGCCACCACTGCCAGTGCCGCAGTTTCAGGTACGCGGCGCAGTTCCGCTGCAGGACCTTTAAGGCACTGAGTTGCTGCTGCTTCTTGGCAAAGGCCCTGAAGAACAGTAAGGAAAACTTATTATGTAAAGAAAATGTGTCTTCATAGCTGTTGCCATAAGACCACTTCGGAAGGCAAACACTCTCCTGTGGCTGAGGCGGGGAGTGTGAGATGGATGGAGTTGTCGGGTGAAATGCACGGGGCAGTTGGGAGTGCCTGCGAGCCCATGTCAGCTCAGGAGCCTGCCCGGACGACCTCAAGCTCGGGTCACAGACACCCTGCACCTTCTTCCGAGGTGCTGCCCTAGACGGTGCTGCTCTGCCGTCCACCCCCACACGCACACGTGTGCGCACTCTTGGGTACAAGTAAATACCCTTCTTTCCTGAGGTGATGAACACAGGGTGCCACAGGCTCCCCACTTCCCTTTGCGTGCCTGATTTACTCCTCCTTCAGTAGCTATGTCCTCCCTTTTCCTCTGATCTGTCACTGAAGAAACATCCCTTCCTCTTTTATGATTATCCACTTACTTTCTGGCTAGGTAGCCTCTGCAAACAGCCTGGAAGAAGATAATGATATCGGTAATTTTTAAATCCCTTTCTTCCTCTAAGTGTGCCAAAACTCCAGCTCTGAAAAATATCTTGCTCTGTCCAATCCTGTACAAGTTTGGGTCCAATTCTAAAGCTCGGATCTAAAAGAGATAGAGTTTGTTTATTTTTTGCTGCAGGAAAAGAGACCAGTAGCCCACAAGCCAGAAAAATCAAGAAAAGTTTACCATTCGTTCACAAGCCTGTTTGCCATCCATAAAACCTTTTGGAATAGCATTTGGAGTTAGGATCTCATATCTGCAAGAAAAGCAGACAGAAGATGTTTTGTAATAATTTGTGAAAATATTTACCTACTAACTGTGAGTTCTGCTTTCTCTAGGAGGTAATAATATGACAGGTAATGGTGACAACCAGATTTTCTACTTCTTAAAGTAAGAAACAAAATGAGTATGAGGCTAGTTCTCCCATGTTGAGGACTAGGTATAAAAACTGTGGCAGAGAGGAATAAAAGCATGGTATTTTAAAAAACTTTTTTATATTCCCCCCAAATGTTCACATCCTGAAGATGCAAGGAGAGCCTGGCTCTTTGCTCACTGATCTGTATGTATTTATCTGACAACAGAGGAGGCGGGGACAGCAGCGCTCAGAGGCCCCTGTTTGGAACCCGAGAAGACACCGGGGGACGTTCACAGCAGCACTGGTCTAGGTGCACACTCACTGCGCCGAGCACTTCACGGGAACCATGTGTGGTGCCAGGCAGGTCTTGGAAGTGTCGGGTGAAATGCTGTGTAAAGCATACGGTTATCTAACCACTGTGCTCTACACCTATAATTAATACAAAGTAATACTGAATATAAACTGTAATTAAAAAAGAAAAGATCTGTGCACTTTATGTAGATTATTCCTCAATAAAAATCAAGTTGAGCAAATAGATAGTTAAAGGATAAATCCTGGTTATATCTATCAACTTTGTACTCTGGATGCTAATCACACTCCTCTCATCCACAGCAAGTGACAATCTACCAGGCTGCGCATCACGCAATGGGGGCCACAGTGAGGGCTCCCCCCGAGCCCGTGATGAGGACTGGAACGATTTCCCCACCGGACTCCACCTGGGACAGTGGGGAGTGAGCCGTTCTCGGGCCCACAGCCTTGTGTAGTCTAGGGGACACGTGCGGTCACAGTCAGAAATCCAATTTCCAGGAGAAAAAAGAAAAAAGGGAACTAAATGTTAAAGAAAATTACATAGTACATTTAAAAAATAAGTTTTCCATCATATGTTTTCATCAATTTCTACTGCATCCATTTCTACAGATCTCCTCCCTTTTGTTTTCCTCTTTACCCTTCTGTTCTAATCTATCCTGTTCCCTACTCTGCACTAGTGAGAGGACTGTAGTGCATGTACGCGCACCCACGCACTGCAGCAATATGTACATCTGCACATAAATACAGATGTATCCATCGAGTCATACACCACTTAACGACAGGTATGTTCTCAGAAATGTGTTGTTAGGTGACTTTGTTATTGTGCGAACATCACGGGGTGCACTCACACAAGCCTAGATGGTACGGCCCACCACACACCCAGGCTGTCCCTAACCCACAAGCCAGTACAGCATGTCACCGTATAAAACATGAGATTGAATCAAGCACGGAGAAAATGACGTGACCAAGAGATGCGGAGAACCCGGGAGAAATGAGCCTGCTGCCAGTGAAGCGTGGCATGCTGTTTCACATCCAACATTTTTTAACAAATAGAAAGTACACTCTCCAATAACGATAAAGTACAGCACAGGAGGCGCACAGATCTGTGGTCATTTATTATACTGTCACGTATTTTATACTGCACATAACCGTATGTGCTATCTTTTCCTACGGATGGCGACTCAGCAGGCTTGTTTACATCGGCATCGCCACAAACCCGCGAGTGACGTATTGTGCTGTGACTACATGATGGCGGTGAGGTCGCCAGGTGGTGGGCACCTTTCAGCTCCACTGTAATCTGTGAGAACGCCATCATATCTGAGACTTGTCATTAACCGAAATGTCGTTGTGTGGCACGTGACCGTACTTTAAAGTATCAGCTTAAAAAGTAATTATGTTTAAAGTCCAGACAGAAGTGTTTACATGAGGTAACTGTAAGTTCTCAGCTTTAAATGTTTATCGCACAACTGACTTCAGGACCCTGAGGACAGAACCGCCTTCGGAGCCCCACAGCCGCCACCGGCCCACTAGGCCCTCCGTGTTCCTGACCAACAGCCAACGGTCACCCCTTGCCCACGTGAGACGAGAACTGAAACTGCCCCGGGGACACGATCCACGGTTCCTCATCACCTCCCTGTTTTGATGCATGTAAGATAAGCTTTGATACATACGGAAAAGGGAAAAGTTAGCAATACCTCTGTCTGAATTCCTGGAAAACTATCCGGTTGGGGAACCCCTGGCGACAGATTCTGATCCCTTCTAGGACACCATTACAGCGCAGCTGATCCAGCACCAGGTGCGGGTCCAGTTTCCCAGCCTAGTCAGGTAAAGGAGAGTTCCATACTTCAATTGTTGCACCCCGACCCCTGTCATTCTCAAACGCCAGCCCAGGTTTTGCTTATTAACACCTACCCGCTTCTCGTGATTTGGGATGATGCAGCGAACAAAGTTAGGGTTGGTATTGCGCAGAGTTGCCATCAACTTGGTGAGAGACTCTTTGTAGAGTTGTCCAACGGTGCGAAACATGCCCTTTTTGGTTTTATAGGCAGAGCCAAAAGCTGTCTCAGTCATACCAGTGACTTGATCCAGACCCACAATACGGTCCACTGGTGAAAATAAAAAGGAAAAGGGAAAGAAGTCAAATCTAACTCCTTCTCGGGGAAAGAAGAGCCAGTGACAGTGCAGCAGCACAAGCTTTGTGGAACGAATGGGAAGAGGTGCCATAGAGGTCAGGCGGTCAGCACACGCAGACACTGCACAAGCCGTGGGACTGACAGCCACACACTTCTACGGCAGGAGGCTGTAGCGCCGACCACTCCACACCACGTACCCGCAGATGACTCCGCTGCGCTACTTTCAGGAATTCACTGTCTTTGTTAACGTTTTGCCTGTTACATATACAACTATTTGGTAAATGAGATCATTGGCTGGCATTATTGATACACAAACTGATACTGTGACAAGTCTCAAAATAGGAAATGGCTTAAGATATACATAAACATACACAACTGTACAAAGCAAGCCGGTCCACTTAACAAATACGGCTCAGGGATTGGGGACCAAGGTCATCTCTTATTGGTCATAAGAATTTCAGTAAAAAAAGTCATTCAAGTTGCAGGAAGATTAGATTCCATCACTTCAGGTACTTAGGGCGGAGTAAACTTTGGCTCTCTCCTCAAAGATCAAATAGTACTTGTTAAAGGACAAGAACACAAAACAAGAAAGGGTCTCCTAAAAAGAGTCAGGCCTACGCTAAGTTTAATGATGGTCACGCTTCTCAGAGGCTTTGCTCTTGTTAAAGCAGCTGACAGTTCACATTACTGCAGGGACCTAACACTTCTAATGATGGGGCTGTAAAGAGAAGTCTGACACGGCGCACCAGCTGCGGGCAGGGCACACTCGGTGCGCAGGATGCACACATTTAAAAACTCTTAAATGAACAAAACACCTACTGAAGTATTTTAATTCAAACACTGATCGAACTAGCTTGTTAATGCCCTTTCAGTTTTAACAGCCACCTCCATTTCTTTCACTTGTTCCCAGAACAGGAAGTACACAGGGACTGGCACTATATACAGAGCTTTATAATCCAGACCTCATGCAAGTCTTGATTTGCAATGAGGTTTTTACAGAAGAGAAAACCATGACCCAGGAGGTAACTTCTCAAATTATGCAGGTCTTAAATGGAAACTCGGAGGAGGGCGATAAAACTGGGTTCATTTCCAGGCCCACACACGCACACACCACACCACCATCTCTCCCATGTGAAGCCACCAGACTCCAGGGTTTCGGTCAAAGCGCCTCCTGCTTGTGCCTGGAGTCTGTCTACTGTCCGCCTCAGAGACCACCTTTCTTTCCTGTGCCTTCCACCTGTCCGTCTTTACTTGCTCCAGCGAAAAACAGCACCAAACCCCACCTGGTATGTGCTACGAAACCATGAACTGCCCACTTCCCTTTCTGACCCCTCAGAGCCCAGCTTCCTCCTGGAGGGGCCACACATGTACCACCCCGCCCCTCTCCCACTCACTTCCCACTGCATAGCTGCTACCTGGCTTCCAGCTCGCCCCCTCCCTCTACCTGACACAGCCCACTGTCCAACGTCGGGTTCACCTGACCCTGGTACATTTACCTGCTGGCCATAGCAGCAGCGGTCTGAAGACTCTCCTGGCTTCTTTTGTCAACTCCGTCTTCTCCTTGACCTCCGTCTACCTCCCTAGCTACCGCAGGCTCCTTGTTGACGTCATTTCTGCTCTCCGATCACCCGCGGCACTCCCTAGGGGCCCAGACTCAACTCCCCTGAAGTCTTTCGGACTAAGGTAAGGAGCAGGTATAGGCAAACATTATTTGACCTGCTTTTCTCAAGCCATAGCCTCATCCTGGGTGATCGCACGCGTGACTTTAGTTAGCTACACCTGGCTCCCCAGCACCAATTACCAAAAACCTATACTCTCCTCTCCACTTAGAGTCATAAAGGTTTCTCTGCCTCCCACACAGTCTTGGTGAGTGCCTGTCCTGTCTGCTTTTACAACACTGCACCCCTCACACCCAGCATGAGGTCTGGCATATGACAGGCTTGACACATGCATGTTAGCGAATAAATGAAATAAAATACATTTACAATCACAAAGTGAGAAATGAATTGAAAGTAAAGAACAAGATGCTGTGAGAGAGATGGGTAGTCAGAGCTCTCTCTGGAGAAACTACGTTTCTGAAGGAAAAGAACAAGCCGGCAAAGAGTGGGAACAGCATGTGTGAAGGACCAGGGCCAGGAAGACGTGAAAGCAGTGGGTGCCAACAGAGCACCATGAGGAGGGATGCTCCTTCGGCACCTACATATAGACCTGGCTGGGGTAGAGGCCGGGGAGACCAGAGAGCTGACCACTGTAGCAATCCAGGTGCTAAGAAAGATGAGAGTAGCTTGAACTACTGAGATTACAGAGGAAATGGACAGAGAAGGAAAATTCAAGACATTTTTTGGTGGGAGATTCGACTTGCATTAATGATTAACTTGACAGGAAAATAAGGGAGAAGGACATGTCAAGAATAGATCCTAGGATTTTAGCACGAGCAACTCAGCGGCCTGCGGCACCTGCCGTTGGGAAGGTGGGAAGAAGTGGGTTCTGCAGGTCAGAAGACAGGATCCCAACTGCATGTAAGCTTGGGGTGCCTGGGAGACATTAAGGTGGGGATGAGATGCCAAGTGGACATTCCAGTCCGCTGCTAAGAAGAGAGGTCTAAACTAGAAAGGTAAACTCGGGAGTTGTTGACTTACAGTGCTTGAAGTTATGAGACTGGACGAACCATCTAAAGGGTGAATAGAAAGACAGCCTGAGAGCAAGCCCCGAGAAGCTGGAGAGGAGGAAGAGCTGGATGAGGAGGATGAGGACTAGGAGGGACAGAGGTCAACACCTTAACCTAGAGCACAGTCTCTACCCACCTCTGTCCTGCCCCCCCACCCCCGCTTCCTACGCAGATGGAACCACCTTTGCTCAGCCCAGAAACCAGGAACCAGACTTGATTCCTCTCACGTCCAGCTGCTCACCAGCAAGGGCCAAGCCAAATTTCCAAGTGTCTTCAATCCTCATCCTGCTCTCTCCTGCCCTGGCTTCGGCTCTCCTTCTCCCCTGGAGTCTGCAGTACCCTCCTACCGGTTCCTTCCTACCGGTTCCCTCCTCTGGCCTCACTCTCCAATGTCATCCTCTCCCCTTCCGCCACAACGTTCTCAGCATTTATGCCTCTGGTCCCAGTGTAACGAGGAATAGGTAGTTCTAAAAGACAAAACTATATACATTATTTATTCCTATACTTAAAATCCTTCATTTTCTCCTATAGCTTACAGGATATGGTCCAGATAACTGAGCCCAGAAATCTAACCCAGTGATGAAGAACTCAATTCAGCACGTCAGAAACACCCACCACTCCCGAGCTGTGTGATCTGGAGTCAAGTTACCCAACTGCTCCAAGCCTTAGCATCTTCCTCTGTGAAATGGAGCTTGTGCGACCCACCTCAGGACTGGAGGCGGGGGGTGGGGGGCCTGCAGAACATTCCCATGCTCAGCCAAGGTCCTGCCCTTGCCATTTCCCCACACGTGCCAAAGTAAGGCCCTCAAGCCTCCATCTCTTCTCTGCCTGGAAGGCAGGCCCCTCCATTCTTTATCCAGCTACCTCTTCTTAGGCTCTGGTTTCCACCTGCCTCCAAACTAAATAGGCTATACCCTCCTCTAGTCTTCAGATTACCTAG
This sequence comes from Sturnira hondurensis, assembly GCF_014824575.4. Lineage (NCBI taxonomy): Eukaryota > Metazoa > Chordata > Mammalia > Chiroptera > Phyllostomidae > Sturnira > Sturnira hondurensis. The sequence goes on along the minus strand of NW_028092466.1, from coordinate 4,159,639 downwards.
GCCAGATCCCTGGTACCACTTCACTCTATTCTGTATACCTTCTCACTGGACTGAGCTTCCCCAGCGAATCTCTGCACCCTCCACCCCCACATAATGTTGGCCTGAATGTGGTGTCTGGCACACAGTAGCTATTTAATTAAACTACTTAGTATCTGTTGAATGAACATAAAATTGCCCCCAAAACAAGCCAGCCCAAAACAAAAGGAGGCACTGTGCTTATTACTGTGCGGGGACTGTGCACACTGGTTTGCAGTTCTCTGGCCTGCTCCTCACACAACACGATGGCGGCCTAACAAAGCAGGCCCCAGCACCAAACTGCTTTTTACAGTACTAACCAGAAAATACAATCACAATGTATCCAATTTTCAAATTTATTTTTAATAAAGGTAATACAAAGCTCAAAATTCAGCATGCATTGAATTTTCTTTTCTTTAATTCAAAAATTTAGGAGTTCTAGCCCTGGGGGTAGCTCAGTGGATTGAGTGCTGGCCTGAGAAAGAAAGGGCCGTAAGTTCGATTCCCAGTCAGGGCACATGCCCAGGTTGTGGGTCAGGTCCCCAGTTGAGGGCAGGTGAGAGGCAACATACATTGATGTTTCTCTCCCTCTTTCTCCCTCCCTTCCCCTCTGTCTAAAAATAAATAAATAAAATCTTAAACAAAAAAAAAGGAGTTCCAGCCAAGATGTAGGGTAGAAACCCTTGGCTTCCTCACACAACAAAAAGGAGAATAACAACCAATCTAAAATCAACAAACAACCAGAAGTGCCAGAAAATCAAACTGCAATCAAACTCCTTGGAACTCCGACAACCAAGGAATTAAAGAAAAAAAAATCAACCAGAACAACTAGACCAGCACACTAAGACAAAGAAATATGGCTGAAATGAAAAGACAGAGAGCTAAGCGATAAGGAGATAGCCAACCTATCTGATGGAGAATTTAAAGCCCTGGTAATTAAAATGCTCACAGGACTGATTGAGCCTGGTCGAAAAATGAAAACAAACAAACAAACAAAAAATGAAAGATACGCAAAATAAAATAAAGCTAAATATTCAGGGAACCAAAGCAATGATTTGGAACAAAAGAGAAAAATAAACATCCGGACTTCCGCCAAGATGGAGGCATAGGTGGAAACACTGTGCCTTCTCCCACAACCAAGTTTGAATACAACAAAGGTTTGGAGAAACAAAGACACAACCAAACGACAGAAAATTGAATTATACGGAAGTCCGACTACATCTAACCGTTCAACGGGACGGTAAGAGGGGCGGAGCCAGCAGCGAGCAGGGTCGGGCAGGACAGGGCCCNGAGTAGAATAGATAAATAAATAAATAATGGTATATCTACTTAAAAAGTACTAAAATGTAATCATGTAATAACAATGATGAGTTTTTCTAACACACAACTTGAAGAATGAATCTTACATATATTCTGTATGATTCTCTGATCCATACACAGATATGAAGTAGAAAAAACAAACAAAATATCTGTGGTGTTAGAATTCTGGATACTGGTTACCTTTTGCAGGGTGTTGTGATGACTATGTGGGGCTTCTGGGGTTCTGGAAACACTCTGTTTCTTGATTTGTTTGTTGTTTGTACAGATGTATTCATTTTGTGAAAGCTCATCAAGTTATTTATTTTTTTGTTTGGATATTATACTTTTTTCACATTTTTTATTGTTATTCAAGTACAGTTGTCTCCATTTCCCCCCCAACACCCCCCCCCCACCCCCCCCCCCCCCGCCCCCCCCCCCCCCGGCCGGTCGGGTGCGGGTGGAAGTGATTGAAGGAGGGGAATAGAACAACTGTAATGGTATAATCAATAAAATATATTAAAAAAAAAAAAGAACCACACCTAAAACAAGAGCAAACCAAGAGGACAGCTAGATCAGGAGTGGAACCATAGAAATGAAGAACACATGGAGGGTTAGAAACAGGGGGGTGGAAGGGGGAGAAGGGGGGAGAAGGCACAGAAAATAGCATAGATGGTAGGTAGAAAATAGATAGGGGGGAGGGCGAGAATAGTGGGGGAAATATAGAATCCAAAGAACTTGAGACACGTGGTTATAAACTAAGGGGGAGAGAATGGTGGGGGAGGGAGGGTGCGGGTGGAGGGGATTGAAGGGGGGGAATAGAACAACTGTAATGGTATAATCAATAAAATATATTAAAAAAAAACAAAAACATCCAACTGGAACAGAATAAAGAAACAAGAATTCAAAAAAGTGAAGAGAGATTTACAAACCTTTGGGAAAACCTGAAACGTTCCAATATCCGAATTATATGGGTGCCAGAAGGAGAAGACCAAGGCACATCATCAAGTTACCCAAGATTAAAGACAAAGAGAAAATCCTTAGAGCAGTGACAGAAAAGGAGACAGTTACCTACAAAGGAGTTCCCTTAAGACTATTAGCTGATTTCTCAAATAAACCTTGCAGGCAAGAAGGGGCTGGAAAGAAGTACTTGAAGTCATGAAAGGCAAGGACCTACATCCGAGATTGCTCTATCCAGCAAAGCTTTCATTTAGAATGGAAAGGCAGATAAAGTGCTTCCCAGATATGGTCAAGTTCAAGGAGTTCATCATTACCAAGCCCTTATTATATGAAACGTTAAAGGGACTTAGAATCTAAGAAAAAAAAAGATCAAAACTATGAACAGTAAACTGACAACAAACTCACACTATCAACAAATGAACCTAAAAGAAAAGACAGACAATGAAAACACAAACTAAGCAAACAACTAGAACAGGAACAGAATCAGAGAAATGGACATCCCATGGAGGGTTATCAGTGGGGAGGGGGAGCAGGGAGAACAGGGGGAAAAGGTACAGGAAGAAGTATAATTAGTAGGCATAAAACAGACGGGGAGAAATAAATGGTATAGGAAACAGAGGACTCGACTTACACGTACAACCCATGGACATGAACTAAAGCAGGGGATGCTGGAGGGTTGGGGGGGCGGGGTGGAAAGGCAATAAAGGGGAAAATTTGGGAAAACTGTAATAGTATAATCAATAAAAATACTTAAAAATAAGAAATAAAAAACATTAAAAAATAAATAAAAGATGACTTTTATCAACTTGAAAAAAAATTAAACTTAGGGTCAGCTTTCACTAATGAGCCAAATTACCTTGCGGGTAAAATTATCTTTGGGAACTGTGTTAAATGATTTAAGCCACATTAATAATATGTGAGTTCACTAAAAAAAAAAAAAAATCAAGACTATAACCTCAATTTTACAAAAAAATGTTATTGTTGAAAATGGTTTGAGCAGGAATCAGACAGAGAAAGGCAGAAAGTGCAAAGACAAGATTCTAGCAGCTCCTTAAAATGAGCATCTCTGCTCCTTCTGGGACCTAATACTGCAAGTATCTCAGTGCCCACGGTTTCCGGGTGGAGACTGGTTTTATTTATCCTCCTCCTGCCAACTTTTCTCTCTGAGGTAGTGGGGAGCCTGGTGATGGCTGCTGGTGGGCACCGTAATTCATTACCTGGTTGCCCAGTAGCCCGAAAAGATTTCCCAAGTATTTTAAACAAACAATTTATTAACATACAAACTGATTTGGACAGTGAGAAATCAGATGAGCTCCATGGACCTGTAATCTGTAAGTGCATATTAGTTTAACAGAAGAAAAATGCAGTTGGTAATCAGCTACCTCATAAAGCTGTTGTTATTAGCAGTTTTTACCAATCAGGGACGACACCGTCTAGAGAGCTCACTGGCCCGTGGCCTCAGGGGTAAGAGGTGTATGAGAGTTTCACGTCCTCCAAATCTGCATATGGGCCCAAACATTAGTGTTACTAAGCTTAATTTCAAGTATTTAAGCCAGCTCTTCAAAATCTCACTGCAGTTAATATAGCTAAAAACTACAAAAGGGGAGAAAAACTTATTTTAACAGCCAAATGATGATAAATAGAAATTCCATCCAATACTCCTTCAAAAGGCCTCAGGTACCTGACGCTGTTCTAGGCATACAGCACGTTCTCAATACTCATTTAAACGAATTACGGCAATTCTACTCTAACATATATTGAAATGTAACTAAAAGTTAAAAACAAATTCAGAAACAAATATTTAACTGCTATCAATTCCCAGAAACAATCTTAACATCAAATAGAATATCTCCTAATAGAACGTTCCTATTACACAACAATAACCAATTTACAATGGCTGTTCATTTTTCTGCAATATTTGGAAATTTTTAGAAAAACTGCAGGAAATCCAGAGGTTGACAGCAATATTCCTTCTCCCAAGCTCTAGTGTAAGTTGAACTTGAATTTGCCTCCTTTAGCTCCCTCAACTGTACTTTCCTATCCCTGGCAGAAGCCAAAGCTGCTGGGCAAACAGGAAGCCCCATTCATCTGCTCGCTCTCTCCCCTTGGGAGGTCCCACGCACTTAATTCATGCTGGCACTGGGCAGTGCAGCATGACTGCTGATCTGCTTGGCCTTGGGGCACTGTGAATAAAAGCGGACTTGCATTAAATAATAGCCAAGGAAACAGACATTACTTGATTTTGGTTTTCATAGTTACAACGGCAACAATGGTGCACCAGCAACTGCAACAACTGCGGAGCAGCCTCGGCAAGTGCGATGCCAGCTGTCCTGCACTTGGGCGCCTCGTGTGTCAGGTGCAGGCTCACACTGCCTTGTGTGAGTCTCACAAGTACCCTGAGCACTAAGTGCCGCTGTCCCCATTCGACCTCAGGAACTCACTCAAACTGCAGTACCCGAAAGCTGATTCTTCTGGGGTTCCCAACTTCTATGCAGACTCAAAATATAATAGGGAGAGTAGACTATATACTGAAACAACACAAACCTTCAGCTGCTGAAAATGACGGCAGGTGAACTAGTAAGTACATAAACCGTGTCCAGCCTAAACAATAGATCCTAAAAATGGCACTAAAAATAGAGATTCATGACCAGTTGATACAATAACCTACAAGGAGAATAAATGATTACTATTTTATCAGTCATGCTACAATCTAAGAAGAACTTCCTTTAATGACTTACTAGGATAAAAAAAAAGGTTGGTTCCAAGTTTTGGAATGTCTTCGTCTGAAGTGTGGCTAAGGCAGAGCCTTTCCCTGAGGTAACAGGAGGCAGCTAAGGACTCAGCGGGAATCGGCGGATGAGGGAAGACTCAGGAGCTGGCAGCAACCAGGGAAGGCCCCCTGCAGCGGCAGCCAGCCTCTCCTGGGTGACTCGCAGTCTCCGCTGAACTGCTGTGACCACTTCTCAAGTAGGGCTTCTATGGAAGATTGAGGGACTTCTGTATCAATAATTAAAACTTGCTTAACGTACTTCTCACATTTTCTCTGGTGGTACCTTCCAGATGTCTGCGGCCACCCCGCATTCCTGACGGCTCACAGAACCTAAATGGGCACTACTCCGTGAGGGGGACAGCAAGCTCAGACCTGCATAAGGGTGGATTAGCCACAACTGTTCCTCCCACACGGTTTTGGATCAGAACTAAAGCCACAGATAAGCCCTGTCACAGACCCTTTGAATCTAAACACCCCACCTGTAACTTTGAGGTTAAGATCCCTCTTCGCTGGTTCACTGGGCTTACATCTTCCATTACTAGTTAGCTCAGATGTCTAGACTCATATTTGGAAGAAAACAGTCCTTTGGTTTGTAACACAAACTTGTATGACCTCCCTATTTTGTCTCCAGAAATTCTGTTACTTTGATGCTTTTTGGAAACCTCTTTTTATCCTAGTCTCTCGTTCTTATTCTCAAAAGCCTTCATGTTCTTCATAATGCTATTTTCCTACCACCGTCGTCTGAGAAATCACTGAAAATGTGAAAGACCACATTTTCACGTCAAACCTGCCACCTGGGGTTTGAATCCATGGCCACACACAGAGGAGGAAGGCGGCTGGTGTAGAAACACTTCGCACTCCACAGAAAGACCACGCTTAGCCATAGGGGTTGGAAGGCCCTGTAAGGGGAAGAGAGGCTGAGACCCCTGATGCTTAGTTCCACTGAGTAATTCAACCAAAGCACACCTCACAGAGAGAGAGAACGAGGCATTTTCAGTGCCACAGTGAGGCTCCGCCAGAACTATGCCACCTAAGAGTGGCTCTGTCCTTGATCCTGATGGCCCAGAAACACCTGGCTCATACACCCTGGAGATCACGATCCGCAAGAAAGAGCAGCTACCCTGCGGGAGAGGGGGGCCGCGGTGGGCATGCGAGGCAGAGATGCTGCACCAGTTCCCTCACTCGGTGACTTACTTATGGTGCCTACCCCGTGCCAGGTGCTGAGGAAATGAGGGTAAGCAAACACGGGCGCTGCCCTGGCTCTCAAGGAGCTCACAACCTGGAATTCCCTTGAAAAATTAGAAATCCAAAAAAGGTAAAGGGAATTAGTTTAAGGAGGGCACTCCACTTTGGGAGAAAGTCCAAAAGGTCAAGCACTAACTTTAACCCTTTAACCAAGCACAAGGCACAGGCAGACTGTACACTTAAAACTACCTCCTAGCGCTCTCCCCTTCTCCCGACTAACTCAGTTTTGCCCGTGCTGCCCAAGGCCCAGGACAGCAGAGCATGAAGATTTCTCCCCAGGAGTACTCACTCCCGCTCATGGGAGGGTCTCTGGCATACTCTATCTCCTCCCTCCCCTACCCCCACTGCTTGCAATGAACTTGTTCACAGTACGTGAACTAGACCTGATGGCAGGAATCCTGACTTGGATGAAAATGGACGTACTCCTCCAACATATTTTTAAAAAAACTTTTGAGTTGAATATAGATCTCAGCATTATCATGATCCAAACATTTTAAAGGGAAATTTAAAAGGGAAAATTGGACTGTATTTTTACGTTTCGCTATGTGATAACTTCACTAAATAACTGCAAGGCCGAGTGATATTCACTTTATATTGGGCTTTTGGGAGAACCATCAGCCATAGTTAGGGTGTATTTTAAAGCGGGGTTTAGACCACAAGGCCCAGGCATTGGGAGCTCAACGTCACATTCAATGTACAAATTCTAACACCAGTCCACTTTTAGTCTCGCCTTACATATATCAAACATTATTATTGATTATTATTTCCAGTTCAAAAGAAAAAGCCAAGTAGCCAGATATGCACATAAATCCCAAACAAAAGGTATAATGATGAGACCAACACATGGGAGATAAATATGGACTTATTTGTTCACAAAATGTTAATGACTTAAAGAAAAAACTCCTCTTTAGAATTTCTTAGAGTTGAATATTTAAAGGTAACTCGGTGACAAAGACGACATTATTTAGTAGATTAATCCCTAACAACTCCCTGAGGACTGCGCATCCAAGTGGCACTATTGGAAAAGGTAGTGACATACCTTTTAATATGCAGCGCTGTAAGTGCTATGCGTAAAATAAGAAGCAATGTGTAGGCAGTAGCAATCGAATTGTTTATGCACTCAAACAGTTGCCTTGAAGTAGAATAAAACTGAGCATGAAATGAAAGGTTCATGCAGGTCTATGAGCAAAACAAAAACGAAACCCAGAAACCAGCCCCGCCCCCAGTCTACCCTGCCCTCCCAGGCCCCCCTGCCACCCCCCCTGCAAGTTCTTCCTGTGGGCATAAAACCCTTCTGCTTTGGAAGACCTACAGGCTTCATACATTCACCTGGTGGCTCATGAAGACCAGAAACACTGTCATAGAAAGAAGCTCTCTGAATATTCTGAATCTCTAAAGCAGAGAAACAGCAAAAACAGGAGGACAGAAGAGCAAATACACAAACACTTCAGTTAGTGTGAAAGACATTCGACATCACAAGTAAACTTTGAAACTGAGCTACAAAAGTAGCCAGTCCAGGGAAGATCCCATGCAAACATTACTATTTAGAGAAATTGCACATTTGGACAAAGTTCTTTATAAAATAAACTTAACCTGAATTTAAAAAAATGCATATTCCCAACTCCAGGTGTGAACATTTTATCACAACAATGTTAAATGATTACCTCCATGTAAATGCAGGATGAAATTCTAAGCGTTATAAGGTACTAGTTAAGTTGTCCTTCATAAAATGATCTTGCAATTAGCAAATTAGAGCAAGGCTGCAATAAATCACAGCATTCTGAGAAATGTATATATTAGTAGCTTTTACTGTCAAAATTTACACTGCCCTGTAATTTTACTTCCAGTACAGACTTTAGAAATATAATTTACTTCAAACACAAATTACTAACAGGTAACTACAATTAAGGAAAGCAAAATCCAAGTTCTGTTGCAAGAAAATGTTAAAGTAACTTTAAATCATAAGGAAGAAACTTATCATACCATTCCTCCTAAAAACAGCCAATGGGGCACATTTACATTAAAAATGCAACCTTTAGTTGTTGGTTTTCTTTCCTGTATATAAGCCCCAAGAAGTGGCAAAGAAGTCCGTGCAGCTGGTAGCAAGATCCCAAGACAGCTTTTAGTAAAAAGGAGGGCACTACGAATCTCTAGGGCAGGGCTGCCACCCCAAGTTTTATTTCTCCTGGTCCGGCCTTGAGAAAACTGTAAAACTCTAACACAAAGCTATTTCAGCACATAGTGCTTTATATTATAAGGCATGGCGCCCCCACAGGCGCACTGTACTCCTACATCACATACTCATCCACTCAGAGTCCACTTGTTATTTTCTGCCCTGGCATTTAGGTAGTTGTAAAGGTAGAAAAGGCGATTTTCTATTCCTGGAAAAAAAGCTACCCTTGGCCCGAGTGATCTCCACACGCAGAGTGAGCGGTGATGAACTCCACCTTAGCACCCCCCTCAGACCTCATGTATGGAACGCACAGCCCTCAAAATTGCACCAGCACGCTCCTGCTGCTCTGCCTGCCCCTCCCCCAACAGGGAGTGACCTCCCAGATCCTGTCACTCAGATGACGCCAAATCACTGTCCACCTAAGCTGATGAGCAAGAGGACTTCCTACAAATAGCAGCATTATCAGCAGAGCAGACATGAGGGAACACACCAGAGCAGATACTAACACAGAGCAGATATTAACACAGCCAAATCAAACCAGGGGAGGTAAGATTCCTATCAGCCTGTTTTGACAAAAGTGGCCACACACACTGCCCAACACCTATCTGTAGAAAGGCAAGGGTGACCATGGGGCTATACAGAGCTATACAGTCTGGGGTCCGAGCTGTGGACTGAACACAGAGGGACAGGGCTCAGGCCAGGATTGAAGGGGCTCCTCGAGGCTGCAAGGGTTTTCACTCAGCATTTCTGGAATCAAGTAAGTGGCTTCCCTGCAGCTCTGGAAAGCACAGAAAGGCGGGGAGTCCTCTGCAGACCCAGCCCAGCCCCTGGGCACATCATCTCTGACACAACTGCCACCCCACCCCTCCATGCTGGCCAGACCTTAAATTCTTGAAGCCTCTGACCCACTGCTGCCAAAGGCCCCCCTGCTCTGGGGGATGGCGGGGCATGGAGTGACAGGAGAAGAGTGGAAGGAGGGAGCCACGGAAGCTGGGAGCCAAGACAGAGGCTCGCTCAGTCCTATGACCGTGTCTATGCCCATCCCGTGTCTAACCATCGACAGGCTGCAAGGCTGGGTGGGGCCATGTCCTCCTGCATTCCCAAGTTGACAGACCTCACAGATGACAACCAGGGTGCACAGGGTTACACACGCAGTTGTTGCACAAATGGGTCAGGTGCTCCACAGGGGCTTCCACTCTTAAATTTAAAGATAAGAGTCTTAGTGGTTCACAACATCAGAACCAGTATGTAAACTCAGGACATAATTTCTTCTATTTCCATCTTTAATTTCCCAACTACCTGCATCTTTCCCCCTTCAAAATGAAGAAAAAAATCAATATTTGAGGCTTCCAGAATAAAAATGACAGTGTCCTCTGTTCCTCTCTTCCTGTTCATTCCTTCCATGTCCACCTCAAGGTCATTTCCCATCAATCCAGCCAGCCAAGCACTGCCAATTTCACTTCTTCAAGTCCACACTGTCTCCCTGCGCCTGGCTCACAAACCAGCTGAAGCTCTTTATTCCATCAAGTCCAGTCCATTGAGGCTGGCAGCCAGCCTTCCCCACGGTCTGGTCTCCACCTGTCACCGGCCTCATTTCCTGCTCACACCCCTTTGCCCCAGCTCTGCTCCAAAGCCCAAAGGGAACACCTACCCTGGGCTGTGGTCTCCCACTCCCAGGTGTGACCACTCACCCCCTCCTCTGCGCATGCCAACCTCGCTCCCCTAAACGCTCCCCAGCCCTAGCTGAGCTGGCTGACCCGAACCTCCTCACTGCTCATTGTTTAAGGCATGATCAGGACACAGACGCTCATAAATTAGTGCTGAAAAACTGCAGTAAGTGTTCAGTAAATGTCAGTTTTCCTTATTTTTTCACCAAATTATTATCTTTCCAAGACAAAGAAAACTGCCTCCTCCTCCATGACACTGTACCTCAGTACCCAAGGAAAAAGGTAGGCCCTCGCTGTGTTGTGCATGGCTACAAGCTTGTTCTGCACCACTCACACAGCGCTCACCGGGTATCTTTGGTCCTCGAACCTGGCTACGTGGCTCACCCCTGGTCGCGTGCTCTCAGACTGAAGAAGAATGCCAGGAGGAGGGGAACCCACACCAAGCCCAGTCCAGGCACAACAGAATGGACTCCTGACAGATGCAGGTATTCACGACTGGCAGCATCACTCCTTTCTCCTCCCTTTGTGGCACTTCCCACGTGCAGTTTCACCTCGCCGGTGCTGTTTTTTGAGCACCTGTGGACACCCTATGACAAGCGGAGTCCAGAGTCCTTTTCCTGCTCTGGCACCAGTTCCTCAGATTCCACTCTAACATTTCACAGCGACAGGGTCAGGAGTCCCACAACTATGAAGCACCGCCAATGCCACATGAGCTTCCTGCTTCTCTCCTCCTCCGGTGGCATCCGCCAGACCAGGTCACCACAAGCACAATGACACTCAGCATGGTTTGAAGACTTTCACCCAACAGCATAACGGTAAAAAGCTTCCGTTTTACTCGCTGGGCATCTAACGTGTTTCACAAATCCCTCCTTTTACACAGTCTCCTCCCAGGACCCACACCCCCTTGCGTACAGCGCACCCCACCCCACAGGCTCCTCACATTCACCTGGGCTGATGTACAAGATTGTTATTGACTGGATTACCTTTGATAGGGTTATCTTTCCCTCTACTCACTTTCTCTGTCTTCGCTTTTCTTTTCTATGTCTTTCCTTTTGTCCCACCTGGCTAAACGCTTCTCTTCTGTTTTCTGTATTTCTTTCTCTCTACCTCTGAGAAGACAGCTAGATAGATTACCAGCTCTAGATCTAATACAGAAGAGGTAGAAGCCAGCCAGCGAGGCAGGTTACTGAACAGGCCCTGCCTTGGGGTCAAGGCTGCACAAGGGGCAGATCTGAACTGAGGTCCTGCATGGCCTGAGGCCAAGTGAAGAGGAGGAAACGTAGCAGTGAGAGCTCAGCTCTGAAAGACACGGGATCCCACTAGGCATAAATACACAAGATGGTCTGTTTCTCTGGGACTAGCAAAACTTTCTAGCCTACAATAAAAAAAAAAATCGCTAAGCCCTGACTGGTGTGGCTCAGTGGATTGAGCACACGCCTGAGAACCAAAGGTTCGCCGGTTCAATTCCCAGTCAGGGCACATGCCTGGGTTACAGGCCAAGTCCCCATCATGGGGCATGTGAGGGGCAATAACACATTAATGTTTCTTTCCCTCTCTTTATCCTTTCCTTCCCCTCTCTCTAAAAAATAAAGTCTTTTAAAAAAATCACTAAAATCTTTGCCTGAGGTTCATGTAAACCAGGAGGACTTATGGAAATAGAAACTGATCTATGTTCAGGTATCTGAGTGTGCTCATCAGTCACTTTGTGCGTGTGTGTGGAAGGCTGGCAATGGCTAAGGACACGGCTCAGCTGACCTGTATGCCACAGAGAAAGTGCACAGCACGTCTCAGGACCCTTGGATTATAACCTAACTGGGACCAGGGTGGCCTGAGGCACAGGCGCAGGTCTTTATGTCTCCAAGCCAGAGTGTTTCCACTCCTGATAGCGACTGCCCAAGGAGGCAGATGTCTTGTTACCCACGCATTCTTAAAGTGGGATAATTCCGAGAGAATGGCAGCCCTGCTCTAGGGAAAGAGTTTTAAAGTAAAATATTGATATATATGCACATTTATATATATAAAAGAACAACATATAATCCTTAATTGTAAACGATTCTGGCCAATCTTAACCACAAACACAAGCACATTCTTACCATCCTTCCAAAGCTCTGCAACAAATCTGTCTGACGACTGGTGCAGGAGCGTGGCCACATTGTCGTTCAGCGGGTCCATGTTCTTCATCAGCCACTCGTCTGCCTTGTAGTCCACCTGCCCACGGCAGAGGCAAACGTGGTGAGATGGAGAAAAAAACCAAACAGAACCCCATGAAACATTGAAAGTCTTCCCCACAAATGTTCACAGATCGATCTAAAACAACAGATCATCTCAAAGGCAATGCATCTGTAATGTACACTATATCTAACGATTTGCAAATGTTTATTAGCACATTTCTTATAAACTTCACCAAATGTGCTGAAACTTCAAACTCAGCACTTTTAATCAGGTATTCCACTCTTACCTTCCCTGCATAATGGATAATGCAGAAGTCAGCTTTGTCTTTCAGCTGCCGAGGTTTCTGAAACTTAGAGTGGGAACCTTGCTCTTGAACTAGTTTTTCAACGAAGGTTTTATCAGTGGCTTTAGGGAACCAGCACTCCTCATCCAAAAGGGCAAGTACGCCGGGGGGGTTGGCCTGGTAATGAGAGGCAATGGGAACCGACAAGTTTTGCATGTCACTTTAAATATCCATTAGGTTTGGCTGTTTAACTTCCAAAAACAGAGTTTTATGAAGATCTACGAAACACAAACTGTTAGGAGAGAGAGACGGTAGTGCCCAAACCACGCGTATAATGCAAACACAGGTCTCAAACTGCCAAGCAAGTGCTGGTGAGACAACGGAGGAGCCACTCACCTCATAAACACATCATCTGTAAACTGCAGGTAATTTATTCTAAGTAGACAGTCTCAAAAACACAGCAAACAAATGACACCAAAAAGGAACTAGGATACGGAAAGATGAAACTGAATATTTGCATTTAATGACTGCATGGATAAATTATTCAAAAACCTCCACTAGGTGGAAGGCTTCAGATATTTTATATCTTAATCAATTTAAGTTTCTGGTTAAGTAAAGATTAAATAGGATGCACTGCTTCACACTTGGTGACATATTTTAAACTATTAATACGTAGAGTATATGGAAGGTGATGAAATGATTTATCAAATACTTCATACATTTATTTCAACAAAGATTTGAGAGACTTATTTCACTCAACTAGCTCCCTGAAGGAGACCTAGAGACACGAAGGAGATGAGTGCGGCCAGGCCCGGGGCGGGGGGGGGGGGGGGGGGGGGGGGGNGCGGGAGCAGAGATCGCCTGTTAACAGGTACGGAGTTTCTTGGTGGGATGGTGAAGACGTGCAACTAGACAGTGGCAATGACTGCACAACTTTATGAAAACAGTCAAAACCACTGAACTGTACACTTTAAAAGAGCAAGTTTTAGGGTATGTGCCTACAGCCTGCCATTCTCTGGGGACTCAAAATCAGTGCAATGACTTCTTTTTTTTGGAGGAAGGTGGGGGCACACAGGCAAGCTAAATAAAATATTTAAATTGTGGTTTATTTTGTCATGTTTCCGGATCATTATTCATGGCCATGATGCCAACCTGGCAATTTGTGATATAAGACTGAACTTACCAATTCTGGGGTGTATCAGTTTTTTGAATAAATCTCTAGGATTAGTTTTCTTCAACTGACAAAGCCTTTATGTTTACTGGGGAAGAGAAGGCTCTATACAAATACTGCTTAAGAAGTAACAAGAGGTTATAGCTAAATATAAACGAGATAACATAGTGATACGGTCAGAGGAAGGTGGTGGTGGAACCAAACGCAGCAGGCAGAAGCTAGAACCACTCTGCAGTGAGCCCTGACACCCAGGCCCTCACTCCACGGCTGTCTCGTTTCTGGCTCTCCTACTGAAAAGAAACTGCAGGGTTTTGAAGTAGCTAAAAGGAGATTATAATCAAAGGCAACTGGGAAAAAAAAACCCTAGAAAAGCAAAGGTTCAGAGTGGCAGATAACTCAATGCCCTAGTCATCTGACAACTTTGAGAAATGAAGTACCATATTAATACTAAGATAAGCAACATTCCATTTTTTACCATAATTTTTACATTTTCAATTCCCTTCTAATAAAAATATTTCTAGCTTACAAAATAGGGTCCCAAATGTAATTGTCTTTTCTAAAAGACTCTGTGACAGCATAATTATGAATATCCATTATTGTATCTCCTTTTTATCTGTCCTGCTTCATCCTTCAATGTCAAGTTCACTGGTAACACACTTCTTTCCATCAGGGGTTTCTTAAAGAGCTGTAAGTACGAGAGACTATTTTCCCTCTGAGGCCAGAGGGACTGTCGTGGGTTTTGTAAGCAGCTTTCCGAGCATAGGGGCTCCCCCCGTGCTGTCCCTCCCCAAGCTGGACAGGGGCTGGGTTTGTGGAGAGGAGGTGAAGACTGGCAAGTCGCTTTCAGGTATTTATTCTCCTTCTGGAAAACGTCCTCACTCTCTATTTTGAAAGAACCATCAACAATCATTATCCATTATCACTCTACAGGCTGTAGTTAAATTTGCTACTATTATGCACTCTGCAGGTTTCTATGGATAAGTAGAATAAGGTAACCCTAAAGAACAACTGACCTGAAGAGCAAGTCAGCACTAAGTCCTGAATTCCCTCCCTCCCCTTTCTGAAATGGCTCTCCTTTACGATGACTACTCAAGGAAGAAATAAAAAGGTACATTCTAAAAGATTTTTTGGGAAAAGTCTAGAAGTACAAGAAGTATAGGGAGGAGGGAGGGAGAAGGGAGGGGGAGAGGGGGGAGGGGGGAGGGAGGAGGAAGGAGGAGGGAGGAGGGAGAGGGAGGAGGGAGGGGGAGAGGAGTGGCGGAAGGGAGCAGGAAAGGAGGAAAAAGAGAAAGTACTTTACTCTGCTCATTGTCCTTCAATATCCAGATGTCGCTGGCAGATCCTCCCCATTCCAATACTTTCTGAACACCCTGACTGAATAATTTTCCTTAAATACTACTATCAATACATTGCTCACATGCTAATTATTGGAATGTAGCTCTGGAATCTCCTATTGCCTTCATGACACCTACCTTGTGAAACCTCCTGACACTGGCAGCCAAGCGTGGCCTTTACTTTCACTAAATTCACAGCATCACTGAGACCAGGAACCGTGAAAACCAATGAACTGACCACCACGCTTTGTTCTGGTCCGTGGTTTAGAGTTCAAGGCCCCTAAGGACCAGGGCCATGCTACCTACTCCCACAACCCGACAGCACCCCCAATCTTTTTATTTCCAGGCTGTGATTGAGAATTTAATAATTTTTTGCTGCCTTGATCTTATCCTAACCCAACAATACCCAATAAAATAACTGAAATCCAACAAAGCAATTAAAAATGTGACCATCAAACCCTTTCTGCCTCACCTATTTTTCCAGTGAGTTAATCACTAAGGTGGAAATGTTTACTTTTCCCTATTATTCTCATTTTTACAGTGAAAGTATCATGTGAGAGTGAGGAAAAAAGATATATAAAGTACTTTGTTTTAGAAGATAAAGCAAATGGAATGCAGTTGAGTAACATTAAAAATGTATATTCCTGCCCTGGCCAGTGGCTCAGTTGATTACAGTGTCATCCTGTGCATCAAAAGGTTGTGGGTTCAATTCCCAGTCAGGGTACATATCCAGGTTCCGGGTTCAATCCCCAGATGGGGTGTGTACAGATGTGTAACTGGTTGGCGTTTTCCACATTGATGTTCTCTCTCCATCACCCCCATCCCCATCTCTCCCTTCCTCTCTCTCTCAAATCAATTTAGAAGCCATATTCTCAGGTGAGAATTAAAAAAAAAATTTTAATGTATATTCCTAAGATTCATTTAAATGTCACAAAACCATCAGATTTTAAAACCCTCTAAAATTATTTTTAAAAACAGGGTTGATAATTTTCCATTTGGAAGAGTTTTGGTACAATTATTCCTGCAAAGAGATGCCCTTAGCAACTCTTATGGATTCTTTTCCATCCTAAATTATAAGTGCAGTATTACATAGCTAATACTTTAAAACACAGAGCTTCCAAATTTATATAAATACATTTAAATAAATTGTATGATCATTGATAATACTAATATGAAATATTCCATTCCTTTATTTATATAAATTCCCAAACAACTTTTTGGACAACAGAGCAGCAAGCAAATACAGTCACACGGTTGTGCACACATGGGCACTCACCGGCAGTCAGTACCAGAACGCCTGGACTGCCACTTCTAAATAACGCACTCAGGCACGTGGGAGCAGGTTCCTCCCAGCCACTAGTGGTTCCCAAGTTCTGCTCTAAATCAGCAGCTCGAGTGCCCGGAAAGGCAAAAGCATCTCAGATGTATGAGTGAAACAAAACTGTGACTTCCCTCACCCCCAATTCCTCATGTGCCCCAATATACCTCTACCACAGGGATGGTCCTCTAGGCCTTTTTCTCCCTGCTTCTGACTGCGGGCACCATGGCATCCAGGCTGTGGGCATCAACCCTCAGATGCCCTCACACATGGAGAGCACAGAGGGCAGAGACCCGAGAGCACAAAAAAGAACCAATTCAAAGCCCAGAGCTCCTCACCGGAGACCCCTCGTGGTGAGAACACACCTACTGAACTAGCATTAGAACCTAATGCCAATTACTGGTATCAGTGCTTAATTCTGTCGTAGTTTTCCTACATTTTGGTAGTTAGCAAAATAAAATGAGCTCAAGCTACCTGCTACCAGGGTATACAAAGCCAAATCATCAATATGCTTGAGGTCATAGAGTTTCATAAGTGAATCAGTCATACATGTTTCATGTACTTCTACATGACAATGGACCAAAAGAAAATAATCTCTTGATACTTGCTAAGATTGATATAAAAATATATTTGCCTCAATTTTAAAAAATTTTTTTAATTTTAAAAAAACCCCCAATAAACTATTTGCCAAAATAGAGTTATCTCTGTACTACAAGGATAGGTTTTAGTTATCTAAAAAATGGATTCGCATGCCATGTCTTAGTTTTGGCTAAATGAAGTCTCCCCACATCGCCTGGGAAGTGAGTCGGGTGGAGCCCCACGCCCTCTGACAGGTGCTAAGGGTTGAAGGCAAATGTGGCTGCTACCACCTCTGTGGTACCTGCGGTCTGTGAAGACCCAGGGTACATTAGCCAATGTATTCACACACACAAGCAAAAGAATAAGGCTGCAAGAAAAGAGAGCCAAAGAAGGTTCTTATGGGCATGTTACTTACGTTTTAAATAGGTATTTTATCAAAGTATCATCTTCCTGGGAAATTTAGATTAG
Source organism: Sturnira hondurensis (assembly GCF_014824575.4). Lineage (NCBI taxonomy): Eukaryota > Metazoa > Chordata > Mammalia > Chiroptera > Phyllostomidae > Sturnira > Sturnira hondurensis. The sequence continues at coordinate 4,142,188 of NW_028092466.1, read as the reverse complement.
AAAATCAGTGCTGATTAGAAGAAGGGTAATTTGTCTCAGATTATGCCAAGAAAACACTCAAGGCCCTGCCTGCAGAGCAACCGGAAGCCAAATAACAAGTAAATACTCTTACGGGTCTCTCTATCAGGTCAATGCACGGCTGCAGATCGAGGCCAAAATCAATGAAGTTCCACTCGATGCCTTCACGCTGGTACTCCTCCTGCTCCAGGATGAACATGGTGTGGTTGAACAGCTGCTGCAGCTTCTCATTGGTGTAGTTGATACAAAGTTGTTCAAAGGAGTTCAGCTACAATGTTGAAAGAATGATTTTCCAAACATGGGGAGGGGAAGGAAAAACCGGAATAGTCACCTAGTTATCAAAAAACTCATTAGAAGTTAATTAGGTATCATCTACATTACTGCTTCTATCTAATGACAGTGACTGAACTGAGGGGGGGGTCTCTCTCAATCTCCCCATCACACACACCCAAGTGTTTGACCTTTGCCAGTGTCAAAAGTGACAGCGCATTGCTTTTATGAAGTGAACTTGAGCATCTTTTCTTAAGTTACAGACATTTCTGTTTCCTTCTCTGTGAACTCTGCCCATTTTTCTATTGTGCTGTAAATAGGATGAATGGACAATGGATGAATCGGTAGGTACAATATTCTTAAAACAATCACCTTCTACATTTGAAGTACTTAAACTGTTTTCCTGCCTGCACACTACTCACACAATAGCATGTGCCCATAAATAACCTTTTTCATTATGAAGAGTGATCTTCAATCAGGGCAGGCGTAATCAGTCTCCGAGGAACAACTTATAGTCTGAAAAGGCATTCCGGTCTTCCACCCCCGCAGAGGTGTTACACTCACTATTTTGGAATGAGGTCATGCTAGCAAGGCAGGGGTGGTGTTTGCTCGCTCAAACTCAGTATTTCTAGTGAAGCACAGAAATATTTGCAGACTGCCAATTGTGCTTATTCATGTTTATGTGAATGGTTTTGCTCTGCCTTTTCTCTCTGTCTAGCCTGCTACGTGTGGTAGTATTTTTTTAAAATAAATTTCTATTTTCTTCCATATTTAAGCTACCAATTAAAATAATCAGTTTTTAAATTGGTGATGCGTGGTATAAAATTAAAACCGTACGCAGAGACTTCCGCCAAGATGGAGGCATAGGTGGAAACACTGTGCCTTCTCCCACAACCAAGTTTGAATACAACAAAGGTTTAGTAAACAAAGACACAGCCAAAGAACAGAAAACTGAACTATACGGAGTCCAACAACAACAAACCGTTCAACCGGGACGGGTAATAGGGGCGGAGCCAGCAGTGGAGCAGGGTCCGGCAGGAAAGATCCCCCGACCCAGGCACGCAGGCAGCCCGGACACAGTCAGGGTGCAGGGCAGACTGACTGCAGTCGCACATTCACGCACAGTGAGACGGACCGCACAGGCCCCAGCAGGCGAACCCAGTGGCAGAGGGCTGATGGCGGTGGCACATTCACGTGCAGTGGGACGAAACGCGTGGGCCCCGGTGACAGTGGAAGCTGCGGGAGGTGGCAGACGAGACCGCCATTGCTCCTCATTGACCCCGCCCCCACATACATCGTCACAACCCAGCAACTGAGTTGCCCTGCTCTGGTGAACACCTAGGGCTCCGATCCTGATAGTAACAGGCAGGAACAGTCCAAGAAGAACTCAAGAAGAACTCAAAGTCCCAGAGCCGATAACTCTTAGTGACCGAGAAATTGCCAGCCTCTCAGAAGCACAATTCAAAACACTGTTTATCAGGATGCTCACAGAACTGGTTGATTATAGTCAGAAATTAGAGGAACATATGAAGGCTAAACTAATTGAAATGAAGGGAGATGCCCGGGAAACCAATAGTGATGGAAAGGAAACTGGGACTCAAATCAATGGAATGGACCAGAAGGCAGAACGAAAAATCCAACCAGAAAGGAATGAAGAAATGAGAATTCAAAAAAATGAGGAGAGGCTTAGGAACCTCCAGGACATCTTTAAACGTTCCAACATCCGGATTATAGGGGTACCAGAAGGGGGAAAGAAACAGCCACGAGTGGAAAACTTATTTGAACAAATAATAAAGGAGAACTTCCCCAGTCTGGCAAAGGAAACAGACTTCCAGGAAATCCAGGACGCTCAGAGAGTCCCAAAGAAGTTGGACCCAAGAAGGAACACACCAAGGCACATCATAATTACATTAGCCAAGACCAAAATGAAGGAGAGAATCCTAGAAGCAGCAAGAGATAAGGGGACAATCACCTATAAAGGAGTACCCATCAGACTGTCAGCAGATTTCTCAAAAGAGACCTTACAGGCAACAAGGGGCTGGAAAGAAGTATTCCAAGTCATGAAATCCAAAGACCTACAGCCAAGATTGCTTTATCCAGCAAAACTTTCATTTAGGATGGAAGGACAGATAAAGTGCATCTCAGACAAGGTCAAGTTCAAGGAGTTCATCATCACCAAGCCCTTATTATATGAAATGCTAAAGGGACTTATATAAGAAAAAGAAGATGAAAAATGTTAATAGTGAAAGGACAGCAAACTCACGGTTATTGACAACCACACCTAAAACAAAAGCAAACCAAGAGGACAGCTAGATCAGGAGTGGAACCACAGAAATGAAGAACACATGGAGGGTTAGCAACAGGGGAGTGGGAGGAGGAGAAGGGGGGAGAAGGCACAGAAAATAGCATAGATGGTAGGTAGAAAATAGATAGGGGGGAGGGCGAGAATAGTGGGGGAAATATAGAATCTAAAGAACTTGAGACACGTGGTCATAAACTAAGCGGGGGAGAATGGTGGGGGAGGGAGTGTGCAGGTGGAGGGGAATGAAGGGGGAATAGAACAACTGTAATGGTATAATCAATAAAATATATTAAGAAAAAGAAAAAAAATAAAGCCATTTCTTATTGTGGCAGCTGCCATTTCAGAGAAAACTGCTTATACCAGTAACACTCCTGATTTCTAAAAAGAGACTTAGAAAAGCAATTCTGTGCCCAACAGTCAAACTGGCACAGTGACCCCAGGGAGTACTTAGTTTATTGTCCGTGCCTCATGTACACATACAGTCAGCCAGCCTACTAAAGGAGGGGTAGAGATAGATTTATGAGACCAGAATTTTATCAACTTTTCTTTGCAGGTATATGACTATTGTATAAGCCTTTGATGGATTGATGGTGAGTAAATGTTTGGAAAAATCTAGTCAGATCAATAATAAAATACACTGAAACCCATCATCGCATCCTATGGTTTTATCTTTAAAACAGAGGTCACCATCTCACCTCACGTCTCCATCTCACCAGCCCACTCCTGACTCCTGAGCCAGCGCCATCCCCGGGCCCCAGTCTGCTACCATGAATGGCCAATGGCCTCAATGTTCTCCGTGCTTCTGCTTTTGCCCCATACCGCACTACAGTCCCCTTCGGTCAGCTACAGTTAGTCACACCGGCTTTCTAGCAACCTCTAACATTTGACAGATTTTCTCCCAGACAGGACTGCTGCCTAGAAAACCGCAGAGGCTGGGGCGTCTCCTCCTCGAAGCACGCTTCATGTCCCCACTGGAGAGATGCCTCCCATGACTCAGCTGTCCAAGGTGGGTCCCCCCAATTTTCCTGTCACAGCACCCCCTCCACTTCATTATTTACAGTTCTGAGAATTTAATGATTATTTCTCATTCACTGTTTGACTCTGAATGACCGGGACTACACCTGCTTATCCACCGTTACATCCCCAGTGCCTGCCCAGCGCAGTGAGTGTACACATGAGACTTAATTAATAGCTGTTGAAAGAATAAGCTGAAGGAAGAGCAGGAGGGAAGAGACATACCTCAAAAATTTCAAATCCAGCAATATCCAGGATTCCAATGAAAGATGCTCCCTGGCGTTTGGTCCTATCCAGAGCTTTATTGATACGGTGAACAAGCCAGCGAAAGAGCCGCTCATAGGTAGCTTTTGCCAAGGCTTCTACTGCAAAATCTGCCTATAATTACACAACACCAACCTTTTATTCTGAAATGATCTCAACAAAGCATTAATGGCTGTTATATGGAGCTTAATGTTCTACAGCACTCAAAAAATTGAAATAGCATTTAAGTGCTTAATCATAGTTCAATTTTACACATCAACAAAGGGTATCAGTACAATTAAATGTAAACTAGAGATTATGAACTTAGAGGAAGGGTGAAGATGCCCACGGAAAACAAACCCCTCCTCATGCCCCTGGGGCTCTGTGCAGCCTATCTGCTTGGAGTCTTGAAGGAGCCTGTCAGGAAATGGGTGAACTGGCCCCCGGACGCTTGAGGCTGCGCCGCCCATGCAGGGACAAGGGGCAGGATCCTCCCTGCTGGGTGGGCTCCAGAAGTAGACAGCTTTGTCCCCCTGGAAAATCTATCTACCTGGGGAAAACTCAAGGTGGTATCTCACATTTCCTTTAATAAAAAAAAGTCGGCTTTAAAATTTTCTAAAAAACCAAAACTATGCAAGAAAAAAAATTCCATTAGTACCAAGAAACGTCCACATCACACAGAGTTAACTGATTTAGTTTGTTACATGCCAATCATTCAAACAAATGCATAATAATTAATGATAAGCATACCTGTTCTTTGGTCTGGGCCTTCTGCACATAGTCCCGGCCGACCTTGATCCGGGGAGTAAGGATAGCCCGGGTGAACTCCATCACGTTCATCCCAAGAAGATGGCAGAGCTTCTGTGCAGCTGGAGTATAAAAAAGTCTCCTGAATACTAGACTCCTAATTATTATCTAGTCACGGTCACTTGAAAAACCTTTAATAATCAACACAACATTATTTAATTTAATAAAATTTAATGATTATTAATTTATATCAAGAAATAAACTAAATGAAAGTTTTAGGCCTGATGAAAAAACACCTCATTCTTTCAGATGAATAACATTCATCTTTGGCTGTGAGAGATGGTTAGCCAACAATTACTTATTATTATGGCTAATAATGCAGGTCACTAAGTCTTAGAACCCATAGGTAACACACAGAATGAGAGAAATGGTATTGATTCCAGTTGAAATCATCATGTTACTAAGATAACTGGGTATGCTCACATAATGATCCTAATAACATTTTGTAGGCAAAAATCTAAAAGCTTTAGAAAAAGTAATTATTTGAATACATGGCTATCCATGAAGCTCTCAGCACATAGCTGCGACTTCCGTTATTGTCGATTCTCATCAGCGTTAGGGCACCTGCCTCACCAGAAGTTCACTGTCTAATATGCCCAAGGTCCAACGAGTGTACACACTATTACAATTACTTTTGAATTAAGTGTTAAAATAACAATAAAATTCTCAAGGGTAAGCATACTTTGCATTATATTTATTACAAGCGTAACCTACCCAAGTTATTTCAAAGCCCTAGTCCAGGCTAGCTGTTGGCACCCGACCAGGCTCCCTGTCTGGGCTGGGCAGGGCAGGCTGGGCCTCAGCGAACGCTTCCTCTGCTTTGGGACTCTTCTCTCGGGCTCTCACCGACTGCTCTGCCTGAGCCGTGAGGTCTTGGCTCCTTTTAGTTAGTGTATGAATGCATGGGTATATGTACTGGACAGGAAGTTAAAAAGTATGAAGACGTACCAAAGGGAAATTGCCCACACACCTTTGCTTTGCATCATGATAAATGCCATTTTAACAGTTAACAAATATACTTCACGGTGTGGTTATATCTTGGTTTACTTCATTCTATTGGATATTTTAAGGTAGCTCCTTCTTTGTCATTAAAATGCTGAGGCGTGTATCTTTCGGCACAATGTACGTTCTGTCTACCCCTTATTCCCTCTTACTGAGACTGACTACTTCAAAGAGTCAAGCTTAGGGGAAAAAGTCCCAGAAGTAAAATAAAACACAATAATTAAAGCCTAGGAAACAGAAAACTTACTAGTCATCTGGGCCATGGCAAGCACACTTGGACTTTATGATGTTATCATAAAGAAATGCGACTAAATGTTTAAACAGATAGCGGAACTTATTCATCTCATGGAGAGCTGGCACCTTGGGGGCTGAAAAGTACTGCTCAAGGAAGAATATATCAGCAACAAATGAGACGGATTCTGACGGACAGGCGGAACAGGGCAGAAAGGGTGGAGGAAGGGAACACAGTGGAAGAGACGGCGGTTGGGGGAAACAAAGTCAAAGAGAACTACACGGTTTTCTGCAGCTCTGACTTTTAGAATTATTTATATGTTGCATATACTAAAAAATAAGCAAACAAAGGATGGTAGTGGGGGGTGCAAAATGCAATATGAACAAATAAATGAAGCTACCTACAATACAAATGAAAACATGTGAAGTCAGTAGGGAAGAGTGAAACGGTATTTTGACTACACACTCTAACACTAAAGAACCGTACACAGACACTGCACATTAGCAGATTAGCACGTTGGTTTTTCAGAGGGTTAGAGGCTAGTGATTATGAAGCTATTTTATGGGTATTCTAGGATCGAACAAAAGTAAACAAATTGTAGAGAAGCCAGATTTCTTGGTGTCAGAGAATGGGGTTGCAAATAAAGTGCAGAAGATGGCTAGAATAAACCTTGTAGTGTTGGATCAAAACTGGAGGTATCAGTGTAAGTCTGTGGTCTTTAATATGCATACACACAAAAATGAAAAGAGGATTGTGAGACTCTGTGAGTGTCCTCTGAGAGGAGCCAGAAACAAACGAGAGAGACCCTTGCACCACCAGCACCCAGACCCTGGAAGTAAAACACCATTCTTCAGTGTGAGGAAACAGGAGAGAAGAGGCCAATGCCAGGGCCAGGGTCGGAAAAATGCAAAATGAGCCTGGAACGTTTTGTGGTGCCATAAAGTAAGAAACTGCTTTTTAAAAAAGTGACAGAGTTGTGTCAAAATAACCTAAGAGCTAACCTGAAGAGGTTCTAACTTCTAATGACCAAATCTAGGACAAGGTAAAGTAAATAACTATAAAATGAATTTCAAACCCATAGAATTGTTTAAATTAGAGTCCATGGGTTTATACTAATATAAATAATTAAATAAATAAAAAAGTGAAAGCTCTTCCTTACAGCAGAATTCCAGGGAATAAATATAAAAGAATGATGTAAATGGAAAGTTATCACTTCACATATACCACAAGCAATACTGTTTTGGGTAAGAATCATAAATGGATGCTCTAAGTCAGGGGTGTCAAACCCATTTTCACCAGGGGCCACATCAGCCTTGAGGTTGCCTTCAAAGGGCCGAATACAATTTTAGGACTGTGTAAGTGTAACTACTCCTTAACTAGGGGCAGGGAGCTTGGCGCTGGCGGGTAGAAACTAGGTGCCGGGCAGAATAAAACAAGGTGGAGGGCTGGATTCAGCCCTCAGGTTTGTTTGACCCTTGCTCTAACTAGTAGGTCAAAAAGTGTCTCCCTCCCTCCTCTCCCAGATGCTTAGTACACAGGGGAAACAGTAATCTGATAGGGCAGAGACCTAGTAGACTCTACCTTAGCCAAGCGATGACGTTAACGCCCCCAAAATGCGGCAAACTGACACAGCCTCCTGATACAATGTATCAAGAAGGACACAGCATCACTTCTGTGATATTCTTATCAAGTGCATAACCTGAATTTAATGAGGAAGAAACATCAGACAAACCCAAAAGCAGGAACACTTTCCAAACTATTGATAACTAGCCAACATTCTTCAAAAGTGTCAAAGACACAAGAGACAAAGACTGGGCAAAAATCAGTCAGAACTCAGTAGCCGCAGCTCTCGTCTCCTCCTGTCCACCAATTCCTAATGCACCCCAGTGCTTCGGCAGAGCCTCCAGCACCACGTTCTGTCCTGCACATACCCTCTTCCCTCATTTATGACATCAGATTGGCCGTTTCACAGGCATGTAGCCTAGTGGAAATGCTTCAGGAGTGGATAGTATGTTTGCACTGAAACATATTGTGGGAGAATAGAACAACAAACCATCTAACTACAAACATAAAATCTCATCATTGTCCCTTTTCAGGGTCCTCCCCACACACAGCTGGCAGACAGGTACCTTATGAAAGATTCCATCCACCTGGTTAACACTGTGTGACCCACCTTGGAAATCCCCAGAGGCTCTTCCTCATCCAACTCATGGGCCCACCCAAGCTACTTTTCATGTGAATGGCTGCTCTTGGCTCATGTTTCACAACTTCCTAAACCCTCTCAAACAAGCAGCAGCTGGCCTCCATGTTGAGAACTGCAGGCCCAGAACTAGCTGCCTAGATTCACAGCTTGGCTACACCTGGAAATCTCTAAGCCCAGCATAAGTAGCAGCCATCTCAGATTGCTTTATAACTCAGATAGGGCAGCCCCGGGCAAAATTCAGGTGGCAGCTGATCTCAGCTTGCACCACCCAGGAAACCCCCGGGCCAGCGCACCCAGTGGACAGCTACAGACCACATCAGAGCACCACCACCCTGCCCCTGCACAGCTGATCCTCCACAGAGGGTGGAGGTTGGTGGACAGTGGTCACAACCAATCCTTACAGCTGACTGTCCTGGGTAAACCCCTCCCATTGATGTGCCAACAGCAAACAAGGCTCAACTACAAGAAGAGGGCGTACTCAGCCCACTTGAAGGGTGCACCTCAAGGAACCAGCCTGGGTGACAGGGGAGGCTGTGCCACTGGACCCTACAGGACACCTACTACTTTAGGTCACACTACCAAGACATGGAGTCAAAGCAGCTCTATTACACAGGGAGGCTGCGAAAATGAAGTGACAAAGAAACATGGCCCAAATGAAAGAACAGATCAAAACTCCAGAAAAAGAGCTAAACTAAATAGAGATAAACAATCTATCAGATGCAGAGTTCAAAACACTGGTTATAAGGATGCCCAAGGAACTTAGTGAGGACCTCAGAAGCACAAAAAAGATCCAGTCAGAAACAAAGGATACACTAACTAAAATAATGAAAAATTTATAGGGAAACAACAGTGGAGTGGATAAAGCTGAGAATCAAATCAATGATTTGGAACATAAAGAAAATAAAAAGCAACCATTCAGAACAACAGAAAAAAAGAGAATCCAAAAAACAAAGATAGTGTAAGCAGCCTATGAGACAACATTAAGCAATCCAACATTCACACCATAGGTGTACCAGGAGAAAAGAAAGAGCAACAAGAAATTGGAAGTCTATTTGAAAAAATTATGAAGAAAAACTTCCCTGATTGGTGAAGGAAATAGACATGCAAGTCCAGGAAACAGAGTCCCAAACAGGATGCACACAAAGAGGCCCACGCAGACACAGCATAATTAAAATGTAAATGTTAAAGGTAAAGAGATGGAAGGGTAGGGAGGGGAGAATGGGTGAGAAGCAAGGGTATTAAGAAGTACAAATAGGCAGTTACAGGGGAAACGGAGCAGCCAAAGAACTCACGGCGTGTCTCATGGACATGACCAAAGCTGGGGGCACTGGCTCAGGAAGTGGGGGGTGGTGGGTAGAGGGGATTAAGGGGGAAAGATCAGGACAACTGTAACAGCACAATCAATAAAATATAACAAAAAAAGAAATACAAGATCATCAGTCATCAGTTTACCTGTATTTTCTGGCATGGAAGCTTGATCAGTGTTTCGTTCCTTTTTGAAAGAAATATTTCCAAACTGAAGGACTGAAGATACTACTTTAAGCATTGCTTTATTAAAAAGGAAAAAAAAACTAATAAAAATATTGCATCAACATACAGTAGAGACACATTCTAATTTATTCTGACTAAAAATTAGCTGTACAAAACTTCTCAGTGAGATATGTCTCAGGATTTCATAAAATTACGGGCAGTTCTCAGTTACACAATCCTTTTCTAGTTTAGGTTATTTCCCCCCAATCTAGGTCTTACTTAAATGAGTAAATGAGTATCAGAATCTTAGAGAAAACCCACATACACAGAATCTCTTCATGAGAGAAGCCCATTATATGCATTGCTTCCATTGTCTCCTGAAAGTTGTCTTTGTCTTGCTGTCCCGGAATGGGAATATAACCATTGGAGAGAAATCTGTAGTTATTAAATCCTTCAAGAAGCAAATCGGCTAAAAGAAAATAGAATGGAATACAATTAAGTAAATACCCAATAGCCGACTGAAGCCCGCCCCCACGCAGGCGCACTGGCAGCCCAGGAGAACAGGGGCTCACCACCCCGCCCCCACCCCACACACTTTCTACCGCCATGCTTTCTCTTTTTTCAGGTATTCACGGTAAATAAACACACACAGTTTTCCATCATCTGTGTCAGGATCAGAATAATGTAAACTGCAAACATCTCAACTAGAGTTTGGGGGACAGTGGCTCATACAATACTATATTTGAAATCAGATAGTGGCAAAGGATGTAGCTTTTCCACAAAACCAAAACCTTATTGTTTTCAGATTTAAATATGTATTTTACAAAGCTTTTAAACCCATATTCCTTATTCTTATTTTAGCTAGCTTATTTTAGTTAATAGCAAACAATACAGGATCAACACGAAGATCAGGTGGGTGTAAGACAAGGACGCGGACACAGAAGGGATGAGCCAGGCATGCCCGGCCAAAGCCCTGAAACCTTCTCTCCCAGCCAGTCAGCGGCAAATCTGCTTTTGCGTGATGTGCAACATACGACTTGTATAATACTATGACAGAATATTATAACGATGCCCCCACTGCCTACTTGTACTTTAGGGACCACAGGTTAGAGAGAACTTAATCTTTTGATAAACATGTTCCTTGAGAGCAGAAGGATGTTTCTTGGGAGGGATCAAAATAGACAGGGCTATTTATCCCTATAATGGATGTTATCCCCTGCTCCCAGCTTTCTTTGTAATGCTCGCCTACAGATAATTTCTGATCATCCTGGCCCTTAATGCTTACCAACATCACATTTTATTAACTTCAACTGTGTACTGCTTGCTTTCTTTTTCTATATCTTTAACACTTTGATTTTATTTTTTGATCATTACTATTGCAGAGTTAACTCGCCATCTGGAAGCCTGAGGGTTTTCTTCTCTTCAGCATCACATGCTATAACATAATTTTAGGATTGTACAAATGTAACTACTCCTTAACTGTTAAGGAGTTGAAATTACATTCAACCCTTTGAAGGCAACCATGAGGCTGACATGGTCCCTGGTGAAAATGAGTTTGACACCCTTGTGCTATATATATAATCTTGAATTATTATCTATCTATGTGTTGCTTATTTTTTTCCTTGCAGGTCTTCTAATCAACTTCTGGGTTCAATGCTTTCACAGCAAAAGCATTTCAATGAGAAAGCCTACACCTCTGGTGGGAAAGGCAGAGCGTGCATGCATCTATTTGTGAGTTAGAGAATGTGTATAATAGTCACACAAAAGCATTGAATTTGAGACTCAAGAAAAACTGGAAAGTTGTGCATCTTCTCTTCTCTCTCAAATACCCAGAAAATTTCTGATTCAGAAGAGAATTCTACATTTTACCCTGCTCAGGCCCAAGCTTCTAGTTCTTGTGATTCAGGACAAAAAACCCAACAACAACAACAACAACAACCAACAAAAAAATCCCACAAAAACAACAACAACAAAAAAAAAAAAAAAAAGAAAGAGGAAAAGGAAAACCCACCATAGGCTCTTCCTACTACTGGTAGAAGCATAACATATATTTAATGGTTAATCTGGTAATACAAATGTTTATTCAACTTAATTTTCTTAAGTAAATTTATTTTTTCTTATATTTATATAAATGTTGACACAGAAACTTTATGAAAATGCATCATTTGTCTTCTCATTTAAAATGTTTTAAAAAGAAGCAAAAGGACAAGAAATAACATAACAGCACCCACATGCCTGCCACTTAAAAGTATTTCCCCTCGGCACTGAAACTCAATTTCATTTGCATGTTCACAATGTGACCAGCTAGAATACTGAGAGACATTTACTTCCCCAAATGTTTCCCTCTCAAAAAAAAAAAAATAACATTAACAAAGATATTTAAATGAATGCAAAATAGTAAAAAACGTTGTAACGTACACTTCAGGTGTTCTCCTGCTCCGGATAATAGCTGGTAAAAGATATGAAAAGTACGCTCATCCTTTGCTTGACGAACAGCACGAGATTTTTCCAGAAGGTCTGAGCAAAGATGGTTAAGGGTTAAATGGAAAAGGTGGTGCTCTTTCTGTGTCTAATTTGTAAAGCATTTTCTCTCTCTGATATATATCAACTACCCTGCAAGAAACTTTGTAAGCAGAGAAAATACACACAGTTATGTTTCTCACTCCTGGACTAACAGGGAGTGTAAAGCTCAGAGTGCTTCCTGCACCCACTCAGCCCCACGCTGCTCCTGACCTGCATTATATTCAAAGAACACAGCACCATACAAGGGACTGTAAGAATCTATAAAATATGATGTTGAGTTGTTTAAGACAGGAAAAGCCTTACAATATCAGAATTATCACAATTTTACAAGTAAGGAAACCAAGACACAAAGACATTACTTAAAATAGCAAAGGTAGTCAGTGGAAGAGCTAGGAATCAAAACTTGAACTCCAAAATGTACGTGCTTCTCCACTGGGCTACCCATGAGAGCCCCCCTTCATCAAAAGCTTCACAGAGGTGGTGCCAGCCACTTACCACCCATCACTTCATGCACATTTTCTACATGATGCCTCCAGAGACCCATGACTGGAAGACCTATTGGCCTTCCTTCCACATACACCCTAGAGACCCGCTACTGCCAGGACTTGGAGCCTGCTGCTGCCCACTCTGGCCGGGCCTCCACCGTGCAAGTGCCCAGCCCCAGTCAGCTCCTTCATTCGGAGTACGCACACCTGCTTGTGTATTTGAAGCACACGCCGGAGATCTGTTTGGGGTTTTGGTCAACCCTGCCTTGCTGCTCCTGGGCTGTCACTGGGTCTCCACAATCACACTGGGCTCCCCCCCCCCGCCGTTTCACTGCTTGGGAAGATGACAGCCACTTCTGGGGCCACCAACTGATGTAATTCTGTTTGTGCCCCATGGCCTAAAATTTAAATCACACTACACCAAGCACATCCTCCACATTTGGTAGAAAGCACACTCGGATGAATGATGCCACAGCAAACCAACGAGAAGAAACTCTAGCGCCATTCCCATCATTTTCAAGTGTTTGTGTTTTCTGGCTGAGTGTATTTAGAAACACGAAACACAGTTCTGAATTCACAAGAAAATGTCGATCTATCCTTTAATTGAGGGACAGGAACAACGTACTGCTATCACTGGAGGTCACTCTAACAAGCACCAGGACCTGTCATCTGCAGCCTTCCTAACCGGTGCAGTACCAATCCAGAATCATTTCTATTTTACTATCTCTTTGCTCAAATTAATTCTATGTAGACCTATCATTTCTTAGGACTAGGCTATGTATTTATTTTTTCCCTTTAGTTTTATTTTGCTTAACACTAACTGAAATTGCTTTAACTCTGTACTTTTATTGTATAAGGCTTGTTTCAATGGGCGCGTGCCCACCCCACGAATATCAGAGACAGATGGTAAACACTAAGCGGACACAACAGTAACCGAAGAGTAGTCGCCCCATATAATGATCGCCAGGTAACCCTCGCCTCAGCAGGGCTCTTCACCTCCCCAGCCATGTCATAGGCTACAACCTGGTGTTATAAACAAACAACAAGTGAACATCACTTTGGACTTAATATTCAGTAGTTGGAAGTATTTGACCAAGTCGCAATCTCTCTGGGCTGGAGCCTAACATCTTGATCATGGGAGTGATATCACAAAGGGCTGCTCTGTGGCCACAGGAGGATGAGACGACTCTTTAGTTTGGATTATACCGTCTGAAAAAGGATACATGTTTCAATGTTGGCCCCAACGATATAGCCAGTTACATCAAAGTTGATCCGAATAAATTTGCCCTGAAAATAAATTACAAAGAGGAAACTGAAAATAAGTAAGGACACAGAGGATCTGAATACTATCATAAAATAATAAGCCCAACAAAGTAATGGTGCCCTGCAAAGTATCCATGAGTTGGTTTTAAAAATGGACCTTAACTATCGCCTCAAATAAAAAAGAAAAAAGAAAAAGCCTCAATAAATTCCAAAACAGTAGCAGTAGGCCAGGCAACCTTCCTGGACTATAACATAATAAAAATGAAACTCTAATAATGAAGAACTTTAAAAAAATTGATGTCAGCCTTCAGAACTGGGAGAAAATTGAAACTATATTAGATATCCATTGCTTAAGCCACCCCTCCAAAAAAGTAAATTTTGTCTTTGTTCTTCAAAAGACCCTAAAAAGAATAGATAAAAAATAATTAGGCCTTATAAATACTTGGAACGCCTCAAAAAAGAAACTCAGAAACTAAAATCAGGTCTTGATGTTATACTATGCATTAAAATTCTTTACAAATTTTACACAGCTGTATTATCTATACACTACTTCATCAAGTTAAGAGTAAATTGCTATTTTAAGAGACAGTAGTCAAAAGACAATGTTATTACTTAAAGTTGCAAGGAATACATTGCCAACGTAACTATTTAAGGAAAAACTTTCTCAAACTCATTTTAACACGGCAGAAAAGTTAATCAAAATCATATGGCGTCACATAATTCTCACCAAAGAAAATAAAGAATTCATTACATAGAGATACAGACTTTCCAATTTCAACATGTCTAACTTTTGATTATGTATATATCAACATGCTGTTTAAGCTTTCTATTTCTTATAGTATTTCCTATTCATTTTTCCTGATCACCTAAATTAGACGTTCAAATTCATTAAACAAGATAATCTTGAGAAATAAGACAAAGTTATTACACTGATAACTTTAAACTCTAACAAATTTAAAATATAAAACTGAACATTACCCTATTTTATATTTAGTGAATTTATTCTTTTCCTTACTTCCAGGGAAATTATAAAATAGGAAAGAAAGTCAAAGGAGAAGTGGAAGAAACAAAGGTTTTTGGCTTTTTGAACAGGTAACCTAAAAAGAAATTGTCTCAAAATAATTTATACATGTGGTCAGTAACTTGGATAAAAGAAGTCACCAACATCTGATTTCATCATCAGTACCCCAGTCAAATCTGCTTGCTCCCTTTCTTCTCGTAGCTGACTGGTGCCCACCATTGTTCTAGCCGACATGGGGAGCGCAGAGAGGTAGCTTTTGGCTAAATGAGAATGGTCAGGCAGAGAGTAACAAAAACGGGACAGAATGAGGGCAGAAATGGGACAGTGGAAGCCTGCCTTGTGGGGAGGAGGGAGAGTGGATTAGGGTAGCCCTCCAACTCTCCGCTGCCCTCCCCCGGCTTCTTCTATACAGACCCCAAAGAAATGAGTGTCTCACAAAACAGCATATTTAGTAACTAATAAGTCCCAGTTATAAGCCAAAACTTCTAAAATTGATTCTCTTTTGAAAACATTTTAACAAAACAAAAACCTTACAAAGTTGAAAATCATCAACTCTCTATGCTAAGTGACTCTCACATTCAGTTACATTATGAGATCTATCCAAGCCATTTGATAACATGACGAAGTGAAATTTCAGGACTAAAAAGAAATGGTTTACTGAATATCCCCAAACAGTCCAGGAAGTTGATGACCCCGACAAAGTAGGCAAGAAGCAGGCCGTGGAATACAAAATCACTTCCTCCTTGGAAGGGTTGAAATACATTTTTTAAGTTAAAAAGCCTTTTCTTCACAGTGATAAGTATTCTTTCAGAATTAATATTTTTACTAAAATACAGATCTAGACTAAAATGGAAAACAGAGTTTTTCTTTCAAGTGGGTCTGCTAATCTTTTACACAGTATGTAAACAAACTGGTGGTAAAAGTGCCCCCTCTCCGTATAGGATTTCCACAGGTTAGATTACGGTACTCAGAATATTTGACCAGAATTTCAGCTATAAAAACAAAAAGAAAAAAGCCAAAAACATGACAAGTACATTATGCGTGAATTACAGAGCACGCATTTGATGTCACACACGCGTTGAGTGCCAATCCAAGAACCACCGAGGCTACACACCCCCTGCCGGAGCTCTGGGCAGTAACAACTAGAATCCGCTCCTGTACGTAAAACAGAAATCAAAAACTTCACTTAAAAGTTGCAATTGGACAACCTGGATATATTGACATATTGTCAAGAAAATAAGACTTCCGGCCAAGATGGAGGCATAGATAGACACACTGTGTCTCCTCACACAACCAAAATAAGGACAACAGTAATTTAGAAACAAAATAACAACCAGAACTACAGTTCCATTGAACTGTATGGAAGTCCAACAACTAAGGAGTTAAAGTAGACACATTCATCCAGACAAGTAAGGAGGGGCAGCGTTGGGAGGTGGGGCGTAAAGGGGTCTCCACAAAAAAAAAAAAGAAAAAGAAAGAAAGAAAGAAAGAAAGAAAGCAACGGTGTTGGTGGATCCCGTGTGGAAAAAACAGCAGCGGTGGGCAGACACAGCCAGGCTATGGATTGTGGAGGGGCACAGCGTACAAGGCAGCTGGAGGGCCTGGCAGTCCCACATTCGCGCAGATAAACCAGGTGAAACTGAGGAGCGAGACAGACCATACAACCCAGGGCCCTAGTGTGGGGAAATAAAGCATCAAAACACTGATTAAAAACACCTGTGGGGGTTGAGGTTCTGGGAGAGACTCCCAGCCTCACAGGACAGTTTGTTGGAGAGACCCACAGGAGCCTAGAACGTACACAGGCCCACCCACCTAGGAATCAGCACCAGAAGGGCCCAGTTTGCTTGGGGGAAGCGGCAGAAGGGACTGAAATCCAGCAAAGACTCGAGCAAGCGCCATTGTTCACTCTCAGACACCTCCCCCGCATTCAGCATCACAACCCAGTGCTTGGGTTGCCCTGCCCAGGCGAACACCTAAGGCTCTGCCCCTTATACCTAACAGGTGCATCAAGACAAAAAGAAATGGCCCAAACGAAAGAACAGATTGGAACTCCAGAAAAAATACAACTAAGCAACAAAGAGATGGCCAACCTATCAGATGCACAGTTCAAAGCACTGGTGATCAGGATGCTCGCAGAATTGGTTGAATTTGGTCCCAAATTAGATGAAAAAAAATGAACACTACGCTAAGTGAAATAAAGGAAAATGTATAGGGAACCAATAGTGATGGAAAGAAACTGGGACTCAAATCAATGGAGTGAACCAGAAGGAAGAAAGAAACAACCAAACAGAAAAGAATGGAGGAACAAGAATTTTTAAAAAATGAGGAGAGGCTTAGGAACCTCCAGGACATCTTTAAATGTTCCAACATCCGAATTATAGGGGTACCAGAAGGAGAAGAGAAAGAGCAACAAGTGGAAAAGTTATCTGAACAAATAAAAGAAGAACTCCCCCAATCTGGCAAAGGAAATAGACTTCCAGGAAATCCAGGAAGCTCAGAGAGTCCCAAAGAAGGTGGACCCAAGGAGGGACACACCAAGGCACATCATAATTATATTACCCAAGATAAAAATGAGGGAGAGAATCCTAGAAGCAGCAAGAGATAAGGAGACAGTTACCTACAATGGAGTTCCCATCAGACTGTCAGCTGATTTCTCAAAAGAGACCTTGCAGGCAAGAAGGGGCTGGAAAGAAGTATTCCAAGTCATGAAAGGCAAGGACCTACATCCAACATGGCTCTATCCAGCCAAGCTTTCATTTAGAATGGAAGGGCAGATAAAGTACTTCTCAGATAAGGTCAAGTTAAAGGAGTTCATCATCACCAGGTCCTTATTATATGAAATGTTAAAGGGACTTATCTAAGAAAAAGAAGATAAAAAACATGTACAGTAAAATGACAGCAAACTCACAATTATTAACAACCACATCTAAAACAAAATCCAAAACAAACTAAGGAAACACCTAGAACAGGAACAGAACCACAGAAATGGAGATCACATGGAAGGTTATCAACAGGGGAATGGGAGGGGGAGAGAGGGGGGAAAAGGTACAGAGAATAAGTAGCATAGATGGTAGTAGAAAAGACATGGGGAGGGCAAGAGTAGTATGGGAAATGTAGAAGCTAAAGAACTTAGAAGTATGACACATGGACGTGAATGTGGGTGGGAGAGGGTGTGTAGGGTGGAGGGGAGTGAAGGGGGGAAAATGGGAGAACTGTAACGGTATAATCAATAAAATATATTTTAAAAAAGAAAATAATAAGAAAATTATGTTATTTTAAAATTTTATTCCTTTTGAATCCACATTAGTTTTCTAGACCTTTTTGTCTGGGTGGTTAAAATGTATCTGTAGTAATTAAACCTAGTTTGTCAGCAATTTACAACAAAGTAATGCAGGTTTGTTTCACACTTTGAAAATGTTTTTCTCCTTCCTAACTTGGTATTTAAAGTTGTTATAAAATAAAATCTGTAATTTACTTTTTAAAAATCCTCACCTGAGTGCATTTTTCATTGCTTTTAGAGAGAGATGAAGGGAGAGAAAGAGAAACATGGATGTGAGAGAGAAACATTGATTGGGTGTCTTCCATTTGCACCCAGAACACGGAGAGTACACACCCAGGTTCGGAATTGAACCTGCAACCCTTCGGCCACAGGACTATGCTCCAACCAACTGAGCCACACTGGCCAGGGCTGCAATTTACTTTAAAACACGTCAGCATAGTGTGCTATGTATGTGTGCTAGTTATCCACTAAAAACCTTCACTGCCTAGAGGCAGCTCTTCACTGTAAATGGGAAAACCCATTCTAGGAGTAATTAGCTAGAATTTAACCTAAAGACCAGATGACTATTTTATATGCTTCTGCTATCCTAATCTCCAAACTACCCCAGAAGCTTTGGTAATTAGTAAAATGGGTTTTGTGTGAACTAAGTAGCTTTGTTACTTAGTATCATGGATATTAAAAATTCCTGGGGTAAAATGAGTGGCATTAAGAGACATGGACTGATTAGAAATACACAGCTCATCCCCCACCCCACTCTGGTGTGAACAAGGTATTGAAGACTCTAGAAGGCCCTGAGTCTGTAGTGTTGGAAGGCTGTCTAGGGCTCCACTCAAATGGCTGGTCTTGGCTCATGTTTCACAACATCCTAAATCCTTTCAAGCAAGCAGTGGCCAGTCTCAGGGAGGCCCCAGCCCCTGGACCTCTTGCTAAGTGGCCCCAGGCTCTGCACTAGCAGCAGCCAGCCTGGATTCACAGCTTGGCTTCACTTGGGGATCTCCAAGTGAAGGGCATAGGTAGCAGCCACCTCAGGTTGCTTAACAGCTCAGGCAGGGTGGCCCTGGGCAGAGCACAGGTTGGGGCTGACTTTGGTACAGTACAGGAAAAGGAGTAGCCAAAGAACTTACATACATGACCCATGGACATGAACAATGGTGTGGGGATTGCCTTGGCGGGGGGGTAGTGGTGGTGGTGGTGCTGGGTGGAGGAGGGCAAAAGGGAAAAAATGGGGATAGCTCTAATAGCCTAATCAATAAAATACAATTTTAAAAAGGGAAAAAACAGCTATGTGCAGCCACCGATTTGGAGGATGCTGGTTGCCTGGTACAGACCACACCTGTAAGATTTTATTTATTTATTTTTAGAGGGGAAAGGAAGGAGAGAGAGAGAAACATCAATGTATGGTTGCCTCTGGTGTGTCCCCTGCCAGGAACTGGCCTGCAACCCAGGCATGTGCCCTGACTGGGAATCGAACTGCGATCATGTGGTTCTCAGGCCCGCGCTCAATCCACTGAGCTACACCAGCCAGGGCTCACAAAACTTTTTAAAATGTCTACTTGCTAAATGAAGTATGTGAGGGTGCAGAATTTTCACTTGCTTTCATTGTAATCTGGTAGCCAAGTGGTAGGCAGTATACCTACCTACAGCCTCGATCTAGCTGTAACTATTGGAAGCTAATTACTAAAGGTACATAAATGTGGGAATAGCCAAAGTGGCTTGCGTAAGTCTGGAAAAAAAGATTTGCACAAATACAGAAAGTGATTCCTACTAAAACTTTCTGAAGAAAGATACATCTGCTGATACAATCTTTTTGAAATTGAAATCCCTGTTTTTAAAGTTTCATTACAAGAGATTCATTTTACGTAAGATCCCCTCCATCTGGACTGCATTTCACTTCTCCATAAGCTGAGAACTGGAGTAACTGTGAACGATTATTTTCATAAGGGTAATGCTCTCCTAAAGAATCCCCCTTAATACAAACCGTATGTTAGTATCTTGGAAATAAAGATATTCTTCAGGAAATTACTTGTCTATTTCAGATCAAAGAAATGGAAACAAATGGGTACTAAAGCTTACCCAGTTTACAGTTTCAAATATTTTTCACTGCAAGGCTGTGGTTTGTACACACTGACTACATGGAATTCCACTGTAAACCAGCTCACTTTTCTGATATCTCATTACTCTTCCAGTATGAGGTCTAACACCAGTCCCAACCCAAGGCCTGACTTGTCCACAGAGCCACCGCCTCTGCCACATCCTCCAAACACATCTGACACATCTTCTGCCAATCCTCCGAACACGGGGCATGCACACACAACATGCTCCCTGAGCTCAGCTCTACCGTACGGCATGCCATTGAAAGTAGATTAAAGGTAAAATCTAAATGAAGGTGAGCTCTATGAGACTAGAGACTGGTTTTCGCCCCCTGACATATTCCCAGGGCCTGGAAGAGTGTCCAGCACTTAGCAGGCAACCGCCTTTCAACTAAAGGGATCCCACAACTGCTATGTACTCACGTGTGAGAGGCACAGACAGAAACTAAGGATCCAGAAAACAAGGCAGACAGCTCCCTACCATCAGAGATCTCACATTCTCACAGGAAAGCCAGACATAAGCAGAGAAATTAACTACAGATTATGATTAGGGCTATGAGAGAAGTCAATAAGACACTGTGATAGAGAACAGAGGAAATTCCTCAGCTAGGGTTTTAGACTAACTAGGTTCTTGAGAGAGGGAGAAGGAGAAATGTGGACAGATCTGAAATACATGCTGGAAGTGTAACCAGTAGGGTTTACCCCTGGCCTGGACATGGCCCGGGAGAAAAAGGCTGAATGAAGGGCGACTCTTAGGTATTTTGTTTTTATAGGTTTTTTAAAAAAAAATTTATGCTTAAGCAACTGGGTGATTTGATGGAACCATATATTGACAATAAGACTTAAACAAATTTTGAACAGGAAAAATAAAGTTCCGTGTGGAGTATGTTGAATCTGAGAAGTGTATTAGACGTCCAAGTAGAAACAACAAGTAGGCAGCACGGTGCCTGGCAAGGAATAGGTGCTTAATGATGAACTGAACTGCACAACAACAAAGCATATATACATAAATTATACAAAATTTAATTAAAAAACGAGCCAATACTGGCTATTCTCTAAACCCCTGAGAACCAAAGTGTTAGCAACACCCATGACGACTGCTAAAGGGATGTTTTACCTGAACCCCAGTCAATCAGTGGAACCAATTACTTCACTATTTTTTATGGAACCACTAAAATCGCCACTTGTCGTAGCCTTGTGTAGTCAATGCCTTAAGAGATCAGTAGCCAGCTGCTAAACTTTCTTTTAAAAAGATACTATCCTAAACAATATAAAGTTGACTTTCTAAAAATTAAAGCCCAAAGCCAACAACTTAAAGATACCTTTGTGTCTTGGTTGAAGAGCTATGTCTAAGAATATTGCCTTAATCAAAAATATCTTTTCTAAAATGATTAGCTTTCAATTAGATTGGCTTTCAATCTAGATTGAGAAATTTTCAATCTGGATTGAAAATTAGCTTTCAATTAGGTTGAGCACACTTACAGATTATTACACAGCAGCACTTGCACTGTGGTAGGTGGACCCTCAGAAACAGGTTTGCTGAGAACTTAGGTGGGGCGGGGGATTCTGCCTAGAACCAATCTTGCTAGTAAACAGTCTAAGGAATTCTTCCTACCAGTAGAACATACGAGTTTCTACCAGAATTGTTAATATTTGAACTAGGATATGTAAATAACAAGCATTAAGTAGATTCATGTATAGTAGTTATTTTGCAAATAAATTTTGGCAAGTTAACTATGCTAATTTAGACTATAATTTAAAGGAACAAGCTAGAGCAGGGTTTCTTTTTCAACCTCGACATGGCTGACATTTTGGGCTCGATAACCCGTTGCTGCAGGGCCTGTCCTGTGCACCAGATGTTTGGTGGCATCCCCGGCCTCTACCCAGCAGACACCAGATGCACACCACTACCCACTGCCCAAGTCGAACCACCAAAACCATCCCCAGACACTATGAAATGTCCCCTGGGGGGTCCCCAGTGGAGAAGTACTGATTTAAAATATTGCAAATTAGAGATTATAACCTACATATGTCAGCATGGAAATCTCACTAATGATTGTGGTAGCCAATTTCCAAGGTGAGCTGAATAATCCCTACCTTCTGATATCCACGCCACCATGTAGTTCCCTCCACATACTGTGTTGGGGTCGGTCTGTGTGACCAATAGAATACATCAAAAAGATGGCCTATGACTTCCAAGGTGGGGTCATAAAAACACTGTGTGGCTCGTGTCTTGCTTTCTTGGAGCATTTGCTCTGGGGGATGCCAGCTGCCATGTCAGGAGCACGCAGCTCTACGGAGGGGCCTTCAAGGTGCGAGGAATGGAGGCGACCACTCTGGGGAACTGAGGCTCCTGGCCAAAAGCTACCTCAGTAAGCTTGGAAGAAGACCCTGCTGCCTCACCAAGTCTTCCGACCACTGTAGTTCTAGCCAACAACATCTGCACGACAACCTCATGAGAGATCCTGAGCCAGAACCACCCACCACACAGGGACCCTGTTTAAGTCACTAGGTTTTGGGGTAGTTTGTTACACAGCAATGGTCACTGACACAGAATTGCACTTCTGACTCTCAAATGCAGAAACCCTGGCAAGTATATGAACCCTAACCACTTAGTAACAGAATCGCTACATTCTAAGACACAAATGACTACAGTCAAAGACACAAATGACTGATTAGTAGCAATTTATCTTTTCTATGCAAAAATGAGACAAACAGGCTCAAAACTCTTTCTCCTGAATTTAAAGTGTTCTTTAGGGGAGAAAGTCAGAATAGACTAGTAACTTGATTTATGTGGTGAAATAAAATATTTTCCACTAAGAAGTCTTTGAAAATCTTCAGGGAGATTCACATACCTAAGTGGGTAGCTCACTGTTTCTTCTGTCTCATGATACAGCCACTAAACACAGGGCTTTCAGTAGGAAAACTTTAAGATTGAATTGCGGCTCAGGCTCAGTGGCGCTGACCCATGGAATGACAGAAACTCTGTAAACAAAGTGCAGCTTCCCCAGATGCTTTGTAGACCCAGAAGTCACAGCCAGGCTCCTACTGCCACAGGCATATTTGTTACCTCACTTTGTACATAAAAAAATAAAACAAAATAATTACTAGATGAATGTGGATTAAGTGAATCGTCAAATTTTGCCTTACTAGGAATAAACAATATTCCAAGCAAATAGATCCCTATTTATTACACAGCTTGGAAAGCCTCTTGTACTTCCACTATCTCTGCTGGTGTTATGGACTAAATTGGGCCCCCATCCTCCTAAGTCATATATTCAAGCACTAACTCCCAGGACCTCAGAACATGAGGATATTTGGAGATCAGGTCTTTACATAGGAAATTAAGTTTAAAAAATGAGGTCATCATGGAGGCTCCTAATCCTATCCAAAATGATGGTGGTCCTTGTAAGAATAGGCCACAGACACACACAGAGGGAAGACCACTTGAAGTCACAGGGAGAAGATGGTCACCTGCAAGCCAAGAGGAGAGGTCTTCTGAGAAGAAGAAACCAACCCTGCCAACACCTTAATCAGAGACTTCCAGCCTCCAAGTGTGCGAACATCAATTTCTGTGGTTTAAGCCCCCAGTCTGTGGTGCTTCTAGGGCCACCCTGGCAAACTCAGAGGGCCGTAGGGCTACCTTTCTGTTTACCAGGCCCTCTGTGATCTCGAATCTGGTCACTTCCACTGAGCAAAGAGACCATGTCATCAGAAAAGTAACATGCAAACCATGACTTTACATTCCCAGAATAAAAAACTGTATGACAATGATTTTAGATTTCCCAATACTTTTGCCAATACTTCTAATACCAGAAGAAGGAGAAAAAACAGAATTAACTCAAACAATTTAAGTAGAAATAACTGAAATTGTAGACCCTCTCCAAAATGACCACAGAAATGGTCATTGAATCTTGATGATTATAATCCAGAGTAAACGGTTACCCAAGGAATGCCCATTTTACTTTGCTGAATGTGTGTTTAGAGATGATTTGCCATTAAAGGTTGATTCTGAGCAGATGGAACAAGGGGGATGGTATCCTCATACCAATACCGATGTGCCTATCACTTACAACAATATTCTCAGGCAAACTGTTATAGTTGACCACACTGAAGGAGCAAGAAAAGCTTTCAATGAATTAAGATAGTTGAACAGAATTTTTTTGTAAATGCTCATCCCAGGATATGTTTTTATCAATTTGAGAGAGAGAGAGAGAAAAGTGAGAAACATCAATGTAACACAGAAACATCAATCAGTTACCCATATTTTTTGGACCATAAGATGCACCTAGGTTTTAGAGGAGGAAAATAGAAAACAAAAATTTGAAGCAAAAAAAAAAGTGGTAAAATATTTAATAAAAATATTTCACCAACGTTAATGTAAACAGAACTCCACACCAGCATCGACAACCATTATTCCTCCCAAATGAGTGGGGGGAGGGTACGCATCTTATAGTCCGAAAAATACGGTACTTTCTGTACAGGCCCTGACAAGGTACTGAACCCACAGCCTAGGTACATGCCCTGACCAGGAATCAAACTGGCAATGTTTTGGAGTATGAGATAATGCTCCAAGGGACTGAGTAACCTGACCAGGGGAAGAAGAATTTTTAAAGAAAAGTAATAGTAATGACAAATTATTCTGAAGTCCATATGCCATAGAAACAATAAGGTACAAAAAGGACAACTTACTATATTGAATACCAACCTTATTTGTTGACCATTTATTATGCCCAATACTGTGTTTAGTAGAAAACAAGCATCTCTAAATCTCCACACCAACCCCCTAAAGGCATTATATATCATCTCCAATCAAAGGTAATAAGTTAAACTCAGAGAGGTTATAGCATTATATATATCCATACAATAATATATAATTATATATTTGTATAGAATAAATGTGATTACAATTATCTTCACATTTTTCCCTTTTATTGCTTTTTAAAATATGGCTACTAGAAAATTTTAAATTACAGGGGACTTGCATTGTATTTCTATTAGATAGTACTGTTTCATACCACATGAATTAGCTTCTTCTAAAACTCTAGAAAGTATAGTATGTAGTTAATCATAGCAGACATTTAACTAGAGATCTGAGGAATGAAAAGTTTCCGATAATTTCAACTTACAAAACGAGATGAGTTATCATTTTTCACAGTCTTCGCATTTCCAAATGATTCCAGGATTGGATTGGCTTGCAAAAGCTGCCGTTCAAGTTCTCCCTAAAAGACATTACACACACACACACACACACACACACAAAAGCAGATGCATGTTAACCCAGTGATGTGATCCCAGTCCTCAGGGAAAAAACAAAGCTACACAAAACCGTTTCTTTCCCTCACTTCTGTCACTTAGTTTGCTGTCCAGCAACCTTCACTGGATTCTTACTCTAGGTCACAAGAGCCTCTGCTGAAGGGGAAAAAAACAGCATCTATAAAGTGATCACACGAAGAAGACGTCACATTGAACAGAAGAAATAAATCGAAGGATGGCAAATAAGTTAGGCAGAGAATTCTGAAAATAAAACAAAAACTGGCTCTCACGGAATGAAATTTAGCATGACATTTTAATTAAGAATATACGAATACTTATAATTAATGGTATAAAGCTTGCCATTTTTCCAAGGGTTTCACATATTTTATTTTTAAAGTTATATTTTATTGATTATGCTATTAATGGTTCCCAATTTTTCCTCCTTTGCCCCCTCATGTCCATGAGTCATGCAAATAAGTTGACCTACACTGTACTACACTGTACTTTATATCCCCGTGGCTATTCTGTAACTACCTATTTATACTTCTTTTTTTTAAAGAATATTTTATTTATTTATCTTTAGAGGGGGAGGGAAGGAGAGAGGGAGAGAAATATCAATGTATGGTTGCCTCTTGTGAGTCCCCTGCTGGGAACTGGCCTGCAACTCAGGCATGTGCCCTGACTGGCAACCCAGGCATGTGCCCTGACTGGGAATTGAACCGCAATCGTATGGTTCGCAGGTCCGAGCTCAATCCACTGAGCTACACCAGCCAGGGCCTATTAGTACTTCTTAATCCCCACACCTCTCCTGTCTGGCAACCATCAAAACACTCTCCATATCCATGATTCTGTCTTTGTTCTTCTTGTATGTTTCATTTGTTTTTTAGATTTAATTGTTGATAGATATGTATTTATTACCACTTTATTGTTAATAGTTTTGATCTTCTTTTTCTTAAATAAGTCCCTTTAACATTTCATATAGTAATGGTTTGGTGATAATGAACTCTGTAAGTTTTTCCTTCTCTGAGCTCTTTATTTGCCCTTCAATTCTAAACCATAGCTTTGCTGGGTAGAGCAATCTTGGCTGTAGGTCCCTGCTCTTCATGACTTTGAATATTCCTTGTCAATCCCTTCTAGTCTGAGAAGTTTCTTTTGAGATGTCAGCCTTATGGGAACTCCCCTGCAGGTAACTAACTTCTCTCTAGCTGCTTTTAAGAGTCTCTCTTTATAACCTTTGGCATTTTCATTATGTGTCTTGGAGTGGGCCTCTTCACATCCATCTTGTTTGGGCCTCTGTATGCTTCCTGGACTTGCATGTCGATTCCTTTTGCTAAGTTAGAAAATTTTTCTTCCATTATTTTTTCAAATAGATCTCCAACTTTTTGTTCTTTCCTCCTTCTGGTACTCCTATGATACAAATGTTGGACCTCTTGAATTTGTCCCAGGGGCTGCTTATATTCTCATTTTTTTTGGATTTTTTTCCCTTATTCTGATTGGTCGGGTTTTTTTTTTGCTTCCTTATGTTCCAAATCTTTGATCTGAAGTTGGCTTCACCCACTTTACTGTTGTTTCCTTGTAAATTGTTCATTTCAATTAGTGTATCCTTTGTTTCTGATTGAATCTTTTCTATGCTGCTGAGGTCCTCACTAATTTCCTTGGGCATCCTAATAACCATTGTTTTGAACTCTGCATCTGATAGATTGTTTGTCTCCATTTAGTTCAGCTCTTTTGCTGGAGTTTTGATCTGTTCTTTCATTCGGGCCATGTTCCTTTATCTCCTCATTTTGGTAGCCTCCTTGTGTTTGTTTCTGTGTAGGTAGGTCTGCTTTGACTCTGTGTCTTGGTAGTGTGGCTTCACACAGTAGGTGTCATGTAGGGTCCAGTGACACAGCCTCCTCTATCACCCAAGGATGTTACTATTACTTGAGGTGCACCCTTCATGTGGGCTGAGTATACCTTCTTCTTGTAGTTGAGCCTTGGTTGCTGTTGGCACATTAATGGGAGAGATTTACCCAGGCCAGCCAGCTGCACAGTCTGGCTGTGACCACTGACCATAACCTCCAACCTCCAGTGGAGGATTAGCTGTGCAGGGCAGGGTGGTGGTGCTCCAGTGTGGTCTGTAGGTATCCACTGGGTGCACTGGCCCTGGGGTTCCCCAGGTGGTGCAGGCCAAGGTCAGCCCACACTATCTTTAGCCTGGGTCACCTTGCCTGAGCTAGTGAGCAACCTGAGATGGCTGCTACTCTGCTGGGCTTGGAGTTTCCCTGGCAAAGCCAAGCTGTGAATCTAAGTTGGCTGCTGCTGAGGCTGGGCCTGAGTTTCATGGAGGCCAGCTGTTGCTTATTTGATAGGATTTAGGAAGTTGTAAGGCATGAGCCAAGACCAGCCATTCATATGAAAAAGCAGCTTGGGTGGGCCCATAAGTTGGGTGGGGCAGAGTTTCTGGGGATCTCCAAGACAGGTCAAACCATGTTACCCAGGTTGATGGAGTCTCAGATATGCACCAGCCTAATGGCTTTGTTGGGGGGGGGGGGGAGTTTAGAAAAGGGAAAATGGGCTCAGTTCATCTTGAAGCCAGACACTTCAGTTTCTCCCTGTATATCAGTGGTGCCTTTCAAGCTGCTGCTCTGGTGCTGGAGCTCAGAGTGAATCTGAGTAGGTGAGTCTGTGTGTGGGTTCTTTAAGAGGAACTGCCTGGGGCTCCCGCAGTTTCTTCTACCAACTCAACCCCCATGGGTTTTTGCAGTCAGAAGTTGTGAGAACTTATCATCCTGGCACTGGAGCCCTGGGCCAGGAGGCCTAGGACTCTTGGCTCCCGAGATATCCCTTCTGAATTTGTATGCACCACATGTGGGTGTGGGACTAGCCTGTTCCTCGTCTGTGCCCCTCATACCAGTCTGGATGGATGTGGTTTCTTTAATTTTGTAGTTGTCAGATTTCCATTCAACTTAACTTTGTAGTTGTCAGACTTCCATTCAACTCAATTTCTGACAGTATTGAATGATGGCTGCTGTATATTTTAGTTGTAATTTTGATGTCACTGTGTGAAGAGGAAAGCCATGTTTGCCCATGCCGCCATCTTGACTGGCAGTCTCTCAAACTATGTTAATAATGTAGACCAGGCAATGTCCTCATCTATCTCCATGATTGGATATGACAAAGATGGCGATACTACTGACTTCTTGCTCAAATTTAAAAGGCTAAGTATATAGTGTTTCACTCAGTGTCTTAAATATACAAATTAGGCTATAAAACAGATTTCACAAAAAGATGTGTGTATATTAATAAGTGCTTTAATCATGAAATACAGTAGAAAGCTGTGTGAGAAAGCATGATGTCATTTCGGGCCATAAAAGCACTAGAAAGTGATGCCATGTTCCTGGAATGTAATTTCAGAATTATATTGTATGATTTCAATCAATCTGCTTTTTCTGAACACAAATCTTACCACTATGTTTTTAAATACCCACAGTATTCTGGACCTAACAAAAGAAAGTAGTAAAAACCACTAGAAAATGTGAGCCTTTAAGGAAAAAAAGAATATAAAGAACCTCACGTAAGATTTGTTAACTAATAGCCAGTTGCTACGTGAGTAATTATATTGGGTTGGCCAAAAAGTCTGTTCAGTTTTTTCCCCATAAAGTAAAAGACATATTTTTCATTTTCACCGATAACTTTACTGATTTGGATGGTTTGAGTAGTTGACTACATCCCGTGTGGGAAAATGATGACTGTTCTCAATGTCTCCATTTGATGGCTACCAACTTCAACTGGTCTACCCGACTGTGGAGCACCTTCGGCACGAAACTTCCCAAATTACTTTTGACACATTCCATCAGTCATAGTACCTTCTCCACACACTGCACAAATCTTTTTTTTTCATTTCAGTTGCATTTTTACCTTTCTTGAAATAATAAAGGCACAGTATACAAAAAATGTTGCATATTTTCTTCTATCTTCAATATTAAAATGGCTACACAAAAATTCACCAATTTTGATAAAATTTTTTAAATGCATGTTATCATTTAAACAGCTATCACAATACAACCTAACACAATTGTTTTCAAATGAAGTTAAAGACAACTACGTACTACTAGAGTTAACTTATGGAAAAAAACTAAATGAACTTTTTGGCCAACCTAATCCAATCCAAAAACTACATGCCATGCATATTACGGTCTCAGCCTCCGTTCCTAGTCTGGCTTCCTGTACTCAGGTGAAAAGGTGGGGAAGTGTTCCTAAGGGTGAGGCACGTGACACAGTGAAGAGGTATGTTCCTTATGTCTACTCCCTAGCATATTTCTGGATTGTCCAGGCTTTCATAGGTCTTAATTATAGTCTATGACTGTGTTTAATTGAGACCATCAAGAACCAGTCCCTTTAAGAGCCCCGAGCTACATGAATTTCTCACTACAAAGTACTGGGTCACTTTCTTGGCATTAGATAATATGCTTCCTTTACAGTGAATCTTTTAGTTTATTAACTTCAAAACACCAGATTATTTCTAATGTAAGTTTTTCTGAATATTATATGCTACCAAAATTTCTTAAATATGATGCCCTGAACCACCTTTAATGACTGAGAATCATCACTAAAAATGTTAGTTATCATACAATGATGTAACCGAGTGCCTTTCCCCTTGAGGTCTCTGTCAGTGTGCCTTTGGCTAACACCCTGCAAAAGCCCTGGTGTGCTGGCTCTGCAACCACATTGCCTCACTCAGGGTACGTAAGCAGAATGTAGCAACTGTGAGAAAACTGATTTCTGACGCATGGGGTGCGTTCCCTTGACAACGCTAAACATCTGTGTTAGGTCAAATAATTAGAATACAGATTCTTCAAGATTACACACTATCCTGCCAAATAAAACCATAGTGTAAATACTTTAAGTAATAAAACTACATGCCAAATACATAGCCTTTAAACTTCCCTAACTTTGGAGGTGAAACCAGTATTGCATTTCACATTTTAATTTTTCTTAGTCATGGCAACAAGAATACTTTGGGTCAAATTTATTGATTCTTTTCCTTGTGTGTGTGTGTGTGTATGTGAAAGAGAGAGAGAAAGAGACAGATCTGATTCTATTCTTTTTCCTATTGGCTTATAGCAGTGATTTTGAACATTTTTCACCTTGTGGCACATATAAATTAATTACTAAAATTCTGTAGCACCCAAAAATGTACTTTTTGCTGATCTGACAATAGATAGGTATAATTTTGACTCATTCACACTGGACGGCTATTGTTGTGTTGGCTATTGTCATTTTTTAAAATTTGACAGTCTCAGGGGAACAGGTCAGTGCCCCTGACTAAATAGCCAAGCATTGCATGTTTTAAAACCTCTTGTGGCACACCGGTTTGTGTGTGTAGTTACTGGCTTTATCTCCTGTACCTAGCTCCGTCAGTAATAAGTCAAGATGATGCGCCAGGAATACTTGATGAATGACTGTATAATCAGGGACCCTAAGACATGCTAGTAGTATTTGGGGAAGGGATAGTGGGGAGCTGAAAGGTGGTAATAACATTTGGGTTAAGTGTCCTCAGAGTCATGGTATTAACTGTAGACGTGGGCACTTCCGTGTCCCTGCTGCTGGGGCGACCACATTAATAGTGCTGTGGTGTATCCTCTGTCCTAACGGGTCTGTGACACTCATAGATGGATCACAAAAAAAGCTTGAAACAAAGCTAATACCATAAAATATACAAAAATGGTCTTAAATTAAGAAATTACCACTAAATTTGATCGTTTCTGAGTTGAGCAATTTCATATTCAAACAGTGCCCAGATCTCTAAACCAAGCTGTGAAACCACTCACAAGCCATCAGGGGGCAGCGACTAAGTGTTAACCTTTCCGCTACAACCGGGTGGGCAGTGTCCCTTATTTCTATTCAATGCAATGAGAAATATCATTTGGGAATGTAGAAAAAAGCAGTATCAGTGTTTGAAGTTATTTTTAAAATTTTAAGTATTTAGAATTACATTATGTGTTAAAGGTTTACCAATCATAATGAAAACCCTGTGTTTTATTATATAGTGCATAATGTACACTTGCTATGTGATAGGCAGCGGATGAGTTTAAAATTGATAAAGAATATATATATATATATATACCTCTGTCAAAATTTCAGTTCAGCCACCAAGGGGACTTAGGCTGAGATCATTCTGTACCATTCTGTGGGCTGACAGGACAAGGACGCAGGCGTCTCACTAACCACAAGAGAAGGGATGAAACTAGGCAGCAGCAATTAGTGAAGGTGATGAGAAACAGACTCTACTCTCAACTGGCAGGCCCTCGCTCCTGCGCTTGCTAGCTAACAAATTTTTGTCTTAGTTCAAGGCAGTTCAGACCAGTAGATACAAAGTCTTCCGGAGACTGTCGCCTAGATTTGGACGACTCAACAGCCGGCGAGGAAGGCGAATTGGCTGGAAGGAGGCATTGTTAGGGAATGGCTAAGTTCTAGAAATTAGTCGTTTTCAAATCTTCTCTGAACTCGCACTGCGCTCAGACTTTGGTGCGGCACTGAACACCGTGCTTTCAGGTGGCTGGGGGGTAAAGCCAAATAAGATTTATTATCACAAAAACTACATAAAAAGTTATGTAGTTACGTAGTTATGTTGTAGTAAATGTTTATATAAGATTTACTTAAATACTGTGAGCTTAATTTTAAAAACGGATGTCTCGTATGTTTGTTCATATTTCCACAATGAAGATTAAGTGTCAAAGGCAAATATAAAGACGACAGGTCACTTTACATGCCAGGATGACTATGATAAAAACACAATAACACGTGTTGGCGAGAATGCAGAGAAACTGGCCCCCTCCGGAAGTGTTGGTGAAAAGGTAAAATGGCACAGCTGCTTTGAAAAAGTGTGGCAGTTCCTCAAAATGTTAAACAGAAATTACCATGACCCCCACCAATTCCACTCCTAAGACTACTCCCAAGACAACTGAAAAATCTATGTTCACACAAAAACTTGCATGCAAACGTTCCCTGCAGCATTATTCATAATGGCCAAAAAATGGAAACATTCCAAATGTCCATTAACAAAATGTGGCACGTTTAATATAATGAAATATTCAGAGTTAAAAAATGGAATATTTATACATGCTACAACATAGATGAACCCTAAAAACATTATGCTAAGTGAAAAAGTCACAGGGAACCATATATTATATGATTCTATTCATATAAAATACCCAGAATAGGCAAATGCATTGAGACAGAAGTTAGATTAGTCATTTCCAGGGGCTGGGAAGAAATGGAAGATGACCTCTGATAGGTACAGGGGCTTCTTTTTGGAGTGATGAAAATGTTCTAAAATTAATTGTAGTGATATACTTTCCATACACTTAAAAACACTATTGTATACTTTAAATGAGTAAATTTTATAATACATAAATTAAACCTGAATAAATAAAGCTGATTTTTAAGAATAAGCAAATAGACAAAATAGTAAATAAAAAACTCACAAAAGCAGGAGCCTAGAAATGCTTTCCTTTCAGTTTTTACAACTCAGACCACTAATGATTAAATGCTAGAAATTTATACAAATGGTCCCTGTGAACCTGAGTAAGTTTTGCCTATGAAGTTCAATGTAAATTCCCAAACCAGTAATATCAAACTAGAAGAAACGCTGTCTTACAATTATAGACTTTCAACATTATAGCTATTACTTTAATATGTAATATTAAAATGGAGTTCCGAAGTCATGCACAGGGACACCCCCGGAGGGAGAAGGGCGTGTGGGCAGTTAGTGAAGGTGATGAGAAACAGACTCTACTCTCAACTGGCAGGCCCTCGCTCCTGCGCTTGCTAGCTAACAAATTTGAGAGAATTTCTCAACAGAACCCTCTCCAGGGTATAACCATTCCCTACCACTCATGAGTATCGCATCGTCCTTACGTGTGCCGGGAAAGAACAATTAATTGAGAACCAGGGCTCTTCTCACGTTTCTAAAAACGTAAGCATAGGTACTCCTTACTGTTATTAAAATAAACTTGGGAAAAGCAGCACTGATGCGCAGGAAACACATGCAGCAGGACATGCAAATCAAGGCCAGTGAAGTTCGGCCCAGAGCAGCTGTCGCCTCCTTTGAGGGAGCTCGTGACTCAGGGATCGAGGGGCCCCAAAGTAAAATCTAGAGGCAGGCATGCGACTCACACACAACAAGGGTCCACGTGGTAGTTTACAATGACATCGAAACAAAATGTTAACAATGATTTCTGTGTTCCACAGAGGACTGGAAAACCTACATCTGTACTTCATTGAAGTGGTGATCTAAGCACATATTAAAAGGTCATTTAGCATGTACCTATAAAGCACAAAGAAAAGCTGCTTTCTGAGCCAGCTTTTCCTTCTCTAACTGGAAAAGAGGCCTTTAAATACCCTATAGGGTATTATTTTATCAGTCTTTCCACTTACTGTAAGTGGTCTGATGTGTAGCTAACCAAGCAAGAGAACATCACAGGCCTTCAGAGGTAGAGGTACAGCTCTGGGAATCTGAGGATTTCTGAGAATTTTAAGAAAGATCTGAAAATCTTTGTATCTGTGACGATTCCTTTATTTCTATTCTATTCTATTTAGAATGTAAATTTATGATAGTTTCTTTACAGTAATATCATGGATTGTTTCCGTAACTTAACATCCTTTCTTGCTTTCTATTGGCTTTGTAGTACTGTTTGTGGAAGACAGACAAACCCAAACCATTCTGGTGCTAGGGAAAGGATTAAATCCCGTACAGGCGACGGCTCTACCCCAGGCACCTGGCCCGGCTCTGCCCTTCCTCTCCTGCCAGGTAGCGGCACAAGCTCTGGTTCAGGTCTGTTCGCTGCTCTGCTGTGCGGAGTTAACACAGTGGGCATCTGACGGAAGAATGATACTACCCTACTACTTGCTATGGCTTAAAAAATTCTGACTTTATAAAATATGAGGCCTTTAGATCAAAACACATATGGTCATAAATTTTAATAGACTAGAAATATGTTAACACAAAAGGTATCATATTTAAAGTTGCAGGCCTAAATTCAAAATTTAAAATATGGCACGAAGCCAGGCTTCCATGTGTTTAATTCCACCTAGTATTTGGCATGTGAAACCTTGAGTTTATTGACTTCATTAATGTGTGATTCAATGTCATGATAAAAGGGTAAATAATGATTAAAATTCATCTAGAAAACAAAGTTAAAGCAAAATGGCATGCTGCTTCTCATGAAAAGAATAAGCATCTAAGCAACACGTTTTCAAAATTTTTCATAATAGATTTTACTGAGAACTAATGATATTTGTTTCTAGTAGAAATTCGATCTAATGACAAAAATTAGTGCAAACACTCAAGACTAAGAAGCATACAGAAAAGCACTTGCCTGGTGTTTCACCGGTTTAGGCGATTCCTGCTGTTTGTTACAAACAGATAAATGCAAATGTTAGCAAGATCAGGTCTTTCCTAGCAGTAAGCCACATCCAAAGCACCCGCCACCGTGCCTGCGAGAACTGTGAGCGCTGGTTTGGTGGGCGTATTTTCAGGCCATATTGACTAACACTCTGCACCTCTACAAATTAAGGATAAATGACGTTTATATTCTTACCCCTTTTCTACCTTCGGGAAATTCTTCCCAAATTTCTACCCTCCCCGCAAGCTGCTGTGGGCAGCAACAGGCTGCCCTGAGAAGCTCACAAAGAACTGCTAAAGATATTTGAGGGTCTTCTTTTGGTGGAAAATGAGTCTTCACAGGCACTGCTCATCCATGAACAATTCTTACCAAATCTTGGCAAGAAATTAGGCTTCAAACCACAACCATAATTCCAGTTTTCCTTGTTAGAACAACTAGGTGACAACAAATTTCTGATCAATTTGCTCCCTTTTCCATGGCGGGGTGGGAACAAGGGAGCCGCCCCTCCCAGCGGCACTGCGCAGGTCTGCTTCCTTACTGTTTCTGAAATTATAAAAGAATAAATGCAAGATTTAAAACTACCATAGGACAGAAACTTACAGGAATATTATGGTCCTTTCGTCCTTTATGTGAAGAGGCAACATGAGCAAGGTACTGAATGACCTTCTTAGTATTTTCAGTCTTCCCGGCACCCGATTCACCCCTGGAAGAAATATTAACATAGGCTGCCTTTAAGAAAGCATAGCACACACATTCCAAAATTATACTTGACAAAATTAAACGAGTTGAAACAGGAACTACTAGAAAATAAAAAGAACATAAATAGAAAAAAAACTGTCAGCGATCGTTAGAAAATTATTATTTTTAAAAGTTATTAAGTGAACCCAAATATTTTTTTGGTAAAGGGCAGTAAGCAGACACAGGAAAATGTTCATAATGCTTTTTTTCCCCCATGGTGTTGTGGGTTCTGCCACAGAAGTGCAATTTATTAGACAGTTTTTGAAGAATTTCCTTAGCACCAGAAGAAACATATCCAGCACTGGCAACGAAACTCTTCAAACAATTAAGTGACGATAATTCAATCTGTAGGAATTGAGCAAACTGTGGAGTGCCCACTGATCACTGATATTCATCTGCTAAACCTGTCAACGTTTTCCCAGCCTGCCCCTTATTCCACGCTAAGGACGGTTCTCTCCCCAGTACTGTCCACTACCGGTACACATCTCAGTTAGACACCTGCACAGTGACGGCTGGCCTCCCGCCGCGCTCCCTGCGGCAAGGACCCGGGCTGTGTGCATTTGTTTACTTGTGTGCCCGTGTTTGTTTGCATAGGTTTCTGTTTGCTCTATACAACCTTGTGTAGTGTCGATGAGTGGCCAGTAGGCACTTTGTAGAGAAAATGAGTGAATACTATGAATTTCATTATGAATTAGGTGGGACAAATTCCATCATTTTATATGATTTATATTTTTAAACAGGACTGGCATATTTTGCTTATTTCTACTGAGGGCTAAGCTTGAAATTCAGGTAAGCTGCTAGCATGCAATGATACCTGAATTGTGGCCTCTCTGCTCAAATAGTTAAGGTTCCCTAAGACATATCGAAGCAAACCTACTGTGACAATTAAAAACTCAATTTAGATCAAAATTTAAAATGTAATATATAATTTTTTTTTAAACCAGATACTCAAAAATCTTTTGACACATTGCCAACTAACATCCTTCTAAGCCTGTTTTAGCTAAGGCGTGAAAAATCTAATTTTTCTAACAAACTCTGACCCTTTCTTGGAATTGTACCTAGAATTGCACTATTTGAACTGTCCACTAACTTAAATTTCTCAGCAGGTACTGGTTGCACTCCCTTCCTAACTCCCTGCACGGCCACCCACAGTCTCAACTGCAGGGGGGCGGCCCGGGCACCCACCCTGCTGCCCCACTAGCCGGGGCCTTGAGTAAAGGACCTCTCCTCCCTGGGACCCAGCATCGCCATCTGTAAAGTGTGGGAACTGGATTAGATTCTATGTAGCTCCAAGATTTGATGGTTCTGGATACAACCCACCTTTTGCTTTATGAGACTATTTTATATACTATGCTTATTAACCATCATCTATGTTATACTAAACTTCTTCACCTTCTCTGTTTTGCCATGTAGAAGTTTTGACTCTTAGGTACTCAAATTTACAAACTTTGTTGCCAGGTTCCTGCCTGCTAGTCATGCTTTAAAAGGCCTTTTTCTGAACAAAGTTTATAACCATCTATATTCTCATTTTTAACTATCTACTTTATTCAATCTATCTGTATTTTCTTCCAGAACTCTGAGGGCTTCACTTTTCAGAATTAAACCTTTAATCAATTTTTAAAAAATCATGGTTAGAGGTAAAGATTTAATTTCCCTCCAAATGCTTCAGCCTATATCCTAATATCAATGGTTCACAAAGAGTGTCATTATCCCGCGATATGAAATGTTATCTTTAGCTCTGGCTGGTGTAGCTCAGTGGATTGAGTACTGGCCTTCAAACCAAAGGATTGTGGTTTGATTCCCAGTCAGGGCACATGCCTGGGTTGCAGGCCAGTTCCCAGCAGGGGACACATGAGAGGCAATCATACATTGATATTTCTCTCTCTCCTTCCCTTCCCCTCTAAACAAAATCTTAAAAAAAAAAGAAATGTTATCTTTATCTTATACTCACTTCTTATACGTATGGCTTATTCCAAAGCCAGTACCATATTGCAGTAGGTCTGAAATATGACTAGTCAAAGTATCCATCATCGTTCTTCTTCAAGAAAAAAATACCGGGTAGTCTCTGAG
The DNA here is from genome assembly GCF_014824575.4 of Sturnira hondurensis. Taxonomy (NCBI): domain Eukaryota; kingdom Metazoa; phylum Chordata; class Mammalia; order Chiroptera; family Phyllostomidae; genus Sturnira; species Sturnira hondurensis. The sequence continues at coordinate 4,104,512 of NW_028092466.1, read as the reverse complement.
GTTTATTTTTTCAGATAAATTTCATATAATCTTGTTCTACTATGCCTCTCCTATTTCCTGCCCCCGCCAAATAAAAAAGAACAGGTGGAATTTTGAGTTAAATAATATTAATATACATGCTATTTTTAGAAGAAATGATGTCTTCATCTCTGATTCTTGGGTAATTTTGTATTTTTCTAAGTTCAAAACAAGCAGGGGCCATTTATTTGCCTTGTTCATCTTTAAAATCATAGTAAATGCTTTTGAATATACGAATATTGGCCCTACACATGTAATGTTATATTTCTAGGCCCCTTTAAATAATTTTTGTTCCTGTCGTTAACGTATTCCCATCACCATTCTATTTTCTACCTGGCTGCCACTGGTACACAGATAATAATCCCACAAATATTTACAAGACAACTTCCATGTGTTGGGCATTAAGTGCTACAGATATAGCTGTGAAAAAAACCGTGTCTTCATGGGAGCTCAAGTTGAGGAGAAGAGACAGAAAATAAACAAAAAAATACGACGATTACAGGACACGAGGAACGCTAGCAGAAGGAGGCGGAGAGGGAAGAAGCAGAGGAGAGCCGAGGACCCCTCCCTGCACATGTGAGGGTTAGGGAAGAGCTTCCTGCAAGATGAGCAGGAACTTGCAAGGGACACAGTGTGCAGGCTGATGGAACAACAAACACAAAAGCTCCAAAGCAGAAAAAGGCTTGGTATATATTCTAGGAACTGGCAGCCAGAGTGGAGGATGTGAAACAAATACCCAGCAAGGCAGAGAATGGCAGGAGACACTGACGTAGGAACGGGTAGATGTGATGGACCCAGGAGTTGTGGGAAAGAGCTTGGATTTTACTCACGTAATTTCTTAATAATTATGGTAGTGGTCTTCTCTGTGTTTTTCTTAACTTTACTCAAAATACTTAAGTGTTTCAAGGTTAATTACGATGTTGGCTGTTGGTTCTAAACAGGTAATTTTTATTATGCTAAGAAATGAGCCTCTCACTTATACTGATGATGACTTGTTTTGAAAACAGTTATGCTCTACTCGTTACTTTTCAGCTGAGTTGGCCTCTGCGAAGTTACTTTTCTCAGTGAAGCCCTCTCCCCTGGACATGCTTATCACGAAAGCATCCTTTCACCCCCATCACACTTTCCAGGCAGTACTTCAGTAACTGTTTGTGAACTCTGATACCTTTTACATATTTCAGGTCTGTGGTAACTTTGCTATAGAAAATGCTGCTTCAAAGTTATATGTGCTCCAAAACCTTACTGCTGAGTTCCCAAGAAGGGAGGATGACCAGCCTTATACTCTCCGTCTTAAAACGGGATAGCCTCTACTGTGTAAGGTTGCTGCGAAGAAAAGTACCATCCATCTGAAGCACATAATTATTACTCAATAAACATTACCATTACTGCCCCTTCTACTGTTCATCCACTATACATGAGGTCATCTGACTAAACTCCACATTACTTTATGAATCGACAGTGGTAGTGTCGTGGTTAAGAGTCTGGGCTACAGTGTCAAAATGACCTACCTATAATCAAATCCTCTCTACCACTTCTAGGCTATGGGGCTTTGGGCAAGTTGCTTAGCTCTTTGAACCTCAGTTTACACTCCTTTAAAAATGAGATTAAGCCCTGGCTGGTGTAGCTCAGTGGATTGAGTGCGGGCCTGTGAACAAAAGGATCGCAGTTCAATTCCCAGTCAGGGCACGTGCCTGGGTTGCAGGCCAGTTCCCAGCAGTGGATGCATGAGAGGCAACCATACATTGATGTTTCCCTCCCTCTCTCCTTCCCTTCCCTCTAAAGATAAATAAATAAAATCTTTTTAAAAATTAGATTAAGTTACTTGCTTCATAGGACTGAGATTGCACATGTGAAGAGCCTGGCACTGCACCTGGCCAAGTCTCTCAGTAAATGGCTGTAGCAGTGCTAACAGCTATGATGATGATTAACAATGGCAATGATAAAGATATTTATTAACAGAAGTTTTATAAAAATCTCTGACTTGAATATGAAAGAGGTGGCCATATCAAAGGAATACAATTCTTGGAAAAATAAATTTTTTAAAGAGGGCAATGGCACATCTATCCCAGATGGAAGCAAAGAAAATAAAACAACTTAAACAAAAGTAACAGGGAAAAGGAACCAAAAAGAATGCTCAGCAGACTTCCCTTGAAGAAATTAGGAGAATCTTGAGAGGAGAAGAGGACAAGATCTCAAAGAGTAGGAGGACAAAGGGAACCTGACCTCATTTCCCTCAAGGATGCACGATCTGCTGATACAGTGGTTTTAAACTTGAGTGGCTGCTTGTTTCATTGCTGGTCTCCGTGGTACAAGGGCAAGGCTAACAGGAGAACAAAACAAGGGGCCTGCTGGGAGGGGTAGCAGCACTTTCAGAGATAAAAGATCAGGCATCTATAATCTGAAGGTATCTGCGTTTTCTAGAGAAGTCTATGGCTTTCATTGGCTTCTCAAAGGGATGTGCAACCCAAAACAAAAAAGTAAGAAACAAGAGCAGTGAGTAGCAGCAAAGCAGATCATTAGTGAGTGATCAATTCTGGGATCTGGCTCTGAATCCCTCTGGACCACAGGTGTTTCCCCAATTAGCAACCCCTCTCCCAGGTCTTAATTAGTTTTGTTTTTATTCTCTCTGGCTACTCTCTGGCTTTTTGTAACATCAAATTCAGTCTAGCTTCAAAAAGAACCTTTGCCTGAAGTTCTTGCTTTAGATGACCTCAATCTGAAAAACAACATATGTATTACACATATATATGCAAAACGCTAGTCAATTTCTTCTAGTTTTAAAACTGTTAGAAAGCAGGCTACTAGGAACAGCAGACATTTTATGATCAAGATAGGCTTGGGTTCAATTTTCCCATCACACATGCAAACAGGAGTAACAGGGGTGTTGCATAGATTAAGGGAGGTAGTATCTGCAAAGATGTTAGTTACGTTTCCTCGCAGATTTGCCTAGAATACTTCAAACTTAGAAATATAAGTTGATTTGCATACTTCTTTTCCCCTGTAACATAGCTATCATTGAGACACAGCTACAATAATCTAAAAATTCCCATAGATGTTTAGATGTTCTCACGTTTTAAGACGTGAGAACATCTAAAACAGAGTTATAAGAAAAGCAAACTGTGGTCTGAAAAAGCTAACTGTCTGACCTGGGGTCGCAGAGCTAGTTCACAGTAAAAGTACGACAAGAAGGAGTACTCGATCAGTGCTAGAAAGGATCCGACAACACAGTGATGCTTCCACTACACCACACTTCTGCCTGAGCTACTTTTTTTTAAACAAATTTTTATTTTTTAATTTAAAAAAAGATTTTATTTATTTTTTTTAGAAAAGGGAAGGGAGAGGGTGAAAAAGAGAAAGAGAAAGATCAATGTGTGGTTGCCTCTCAGGGGGCCCCAACCAGGGGCCTGGCCTCTAAGCCAGGCATGTGCCCCGACTGGGAATTGAACCAGTGGGCCAATTGGGTTTGCAGGTCGGCACTCAATCCACTAAGCCACACCAGCTAGGGCTGCCCTAGCTATTTTTTTCAAGACTTGATTTTTTAATAGCAGTTTTAGGTTTACAACACAATTGAAAGGATACAGAGATTTCCCGTACACCCCTGCACCCTGCCCCTGGCCCCAACATGCATAGCCTCCTCCACTATCAACATCACTCAGCAGAATGGAACATCTTCTTTTTAACCCAGGATGAGACCAAAGTTCATAGTTTACATTAGGGTTCACTCTGGGTGTTATATATTCTATGGGTCTGGATAAATGTAGAATGACTTGTATCTACTATTATAGTAGAATACAGTGTTTTCACTTCCCTAAAAATCCTGCGCTCTGCTTATTCATCTCCAACCCCCCTCCCCCACCCCCACAACCACCGATCAGCTTGTCTCTATAGTCTTGCCTTTTCCAGAATGTCATCTTGGTGGAATCGCGTAGTATGCAGCCTTCTCAGATTAGCTTCTTTCACTTGGTAATACACATTTAAGGTTCCTCTGTGTGTTTTCATGGCTTGAGAGCTCATTCTTTTTAGCACTGAATGTCTGGCTGTACCACAGTTTGTTTATTCATTCACCTACTGAAGGACATCATGGTTGCTTCCAAGTTTTGGCAATTATGAACAAAACTGCTACAAACTCTTCCATGCAAACTCCTTTGGGTACATACCAAGGAGTTCGATTGCTGGATGACACTGTAAGAGTATGTTTAGTGTTATAAGAAATCACCCAACTCTCAGGTGGTTGTACCATTTTGCATTCCCAACAACAACAACAAGAGTTCTTGTTGCTTTGCATCTCATTTGCTGTCAGTGTTCCAGATTTGAGCCATTCGAGGAGGTGTACAGTGATGAAAGTGTGTGATGAGAAACATCTTTTCACACGCTCGTTTGCTATCTGTGCATCTTCTTTGGTGAGGTGTCTGTAAAGGTCTTGGCCATTAAAAGTTTTTTTTTTAATGTTTATTGATTTTAGAGAGAAAGGAAGGGAGAGACAGAGAGAGGAACAGCAATGTGAGAGAGAAGCATCGACTGGTTGCCCCCCATGTGTGCCCCGACTGGGGATCAAACTCCCAGCCTAGGTGTGTGCCCTGACCAGGAATTGAACCCCCAGTCTTTTGACGACACTCCAACCAAATGAGCCACCAGGCCAGGGCTCTTTGGCCATTTGTTTTTTCCCTTAGTGTTGAGTTTTAAGAGCTCTTTGTACATTTTGGATAATATTCTTTTATGTCATCTTTTCCAAAAATTTTCTCCCAATCTGTAGCTTATCTTCTCATTCTCTTGACAATATCTTTTGCAGAGTTTTTAATTTTAATAAAGTACAATTTATCAATTATTTTTCATAGATTGTGTCTTTGATGTTGTTTAAAACTGGCAGCTAGGTTTTCTTCGAGGAGTTTTATAGTTCTGTATTTTGCATTAGGGTCTATGATATATTTTGAGATCATTTTTGTGAAGGGTATAAGTTCTGGATCTAGATTTTTTTTTGCATGTGGATGTCTAGTTGTTCCAGTGCCATTTGTTAGACTATCTCTGCTCCATTGTATTGCCTCTGATCCTATGATAGACCTTTACAGGGTCCATTTCTGTGCTGCCTTAGCTATTTGATCAATCCTATTGATATGATTATCTTAACATTTTAAAAATATGTTACTCGTAGCAAGTATCAAGTGTTCTATATCCATACTGGCTTGGTTGGCACCATTTAATGTTATATTTATATATGATAGGTAAAACTCCTTAGCAAAAAATATCTGTTGTCACACCATGATAGCAGGTTGAAGTAAACATTGTTTCATAATTGCTGCATTATATTCAAATATACTTTAAAGGAAATAACTTGAGCTAACCAAAAGTTAGTTATAAAATGAAAAGCAGAGTGTTCTTTAAAGGAGGGGCTTAACCAACAAAGTAAATTCATCACCTGGAGTGACTGTTTTGTGAATTTTAATTCTAATGAGAAGGAAATTCAACAGGATTATACTCTTAACAGGACCTCGCTTCCAATGAGACGGAGTGGATATGCAAAAGCACTCCATCTTGGCCTGTTCTCTGGCAACAGAGAAAATCCAGAGCACTTGTCAGGACACTAGAACAGTGACGAAGCAGGTGGCTTGGACCCTGGAGTGGGAGCTCGCACTGCCTGGCCTGAGTCTGCAAAAATAGAGGCTGGCTGGGGAGTTTCAGGCAGATGAGGCTGGGGGGTAAATTACATGCTCACCATTTTGCGGAGAAAAGTAAATCAGAAAGTAAATGACTAAAAAAGTAAACCTTAACCAGAAGCTACCAAACTACTTAAGGAAATGTTGCTTCCAATTGTATTTTCTCTTTATGATGCTATGCAAACATATACACTTAGTATAAAATAACTATTAAATAAAATCGACTAAACAATCCTTCTCATACAGAAAACTTAATTAGGTTGGCTATGTATTCAATTAAAGAAGACCCTAGTTACACACTCTAGGAGATCTTTTTTTTGGTGGGTTCTTAAAGGAACCACAGAGCATATTTTTCTTAAACCTAGAATACATGTGTTTCACATAGTCAGGTTTTTCAAGTTCAATGTAGCTTATACTAGATATAAACACAACAGGTGGCTATTAAATATCTACCTAACAATTAAGAAAACATGGCGACACTACAAGAAGTGTGGGCAGGGCTTTGCTGGAAGGACTTGGAAGGGAACTTTCTGGGGTGACGGTTAACAGTCACAGTCTCCATCTCGATAGGGGTTTAGACTACACAAATGACTCAGCACCTGCACCCTTAAAATTTGTGGATTTCAATCATTAAATATAAATTGTTTCAAAAGATAAAGAAGAAAATTCTGGACTTTAGTTAATGTACCATATGCTGAAGTTATCGAAGGGGAAGGCGGATGTCTACATTTAACTTGAAATGCATCAAATTAAGGGATTAATAGCCCATCAAAGTGAGATGAAAACTTAAACTGAAAACATCTGAACAATCAGCAGCCATAGAAAGAAACATTATCTAACCTTAAGTAGGGCCTCCTGAAAATACAGCTGCCAATGGATCCCCACCCCAGACAGTTTCCTGATGGGAAGAGACCAGTCCTGAGCACCATGAAGTGTAAATTTGGCTGTCCATTAGCATCGTGAGGCCCATACCCTCCCCTTGAAGTCCTAATCATCCCACTCTCACCTTTTTGCCAAAGTTTAGTGTATTTTATAAGCTTTTTCCTTCTGGTTCTTCAGCAAGTTACCCATCGCACGAATGTGTGTATACACCGTCTTCTACTGTTAACCCATCTGTTGTCAGTTAATTTGCAGACCACCCCCTCAACCACTGGACCCCAGTTGCAAAGGTTAGTTTTCCTCTCACGAAAACAATAAAATGGGTTTCTGGCTAGAGGAATGAACAGACCAATATACAATAAAGCATGTATAGAACGGTACTAATGGTAGGATCTCGGGGATGTTCGGGTCTTGAATGCGAAGTTCTTTCAAGTTTGCTTATGTAAAAATATAACAAGATGTTCAGAAAAGTTGAAAGAAAAAAGAAGAAAGGAGAGAAGGAAAGGGAAGGAGAGAAGGAAAGGGAGGGAGGGAGGGCAAGAGGAAACAAAACCGACATGGTGCTTGCTGGCTGCTACTTTGTACCCAGCTGCTAAGGAGACTCACCTCATAAACAGAAGCCTAAGAATTGAAGAAAAAGTCAGTCTAGAATAAAAATAACCATCTGATTACACGTGTTAGTGCCTGTAATGGTCACTTTTGGTGGCAAAAGTAAATTAGGACTCATTGACCTTTCCTTCTGTCCAACAGCAGTCATTCCCTCCCCAAGCGTTTCCTGCTCCCAGATATCCCAAAAGGCCACCACAAATGGTCACCCAAGCCCCCACCACCCAGTCAAGGAGAGCGGGCGTCCTGTACCTGACCCCTGGCGACTGTGCAGCACTGCCCTGACTTTGGGGCTGTGGACAGGGACACACAGGCCCCATTCCATGGAGAGTTTCAGTGACTAGATTCTGGTTATGACTTTCCTCTACCAACTCATGCTGAATAATAAAGAAAGAAAGAAAAAGAAAAAAAAGAGGGGAAAAAAGAATTTGGCTGGTCTTTGTCCCTGGTTCCTGGGAGGGGGCCTCTAAGTCCTTGGAATGTCTCTGATTCACTTGGGCCCATACAGTTTATGCTAATGAGGGGACTCATAGTGGTACCCAGATAGATCCTGCAGGGGAACCGGCTGAAAGATCAAAAGGGTGTTTAGAGGTTTGGGCTGATAAACCTTGTAGTATCAGGCGGGTCTCCTGGGACGGGGGCGGGCTAGAGAGGGAATTCAGCCTTGTGACCAGTGATTCAATCAATCACGCCCACAAAATGAGTTCCAATAAAAACTCCGGACTTGGTAGCTTAGGGGAGCTTCCTGGCTGGTGACGTGCAGAGGGAGCGTCCAAGAGGCAGGGAGGCTGATTCTTTGCGACCCTCCCAGGCCTCACCCTCTGTGCCTCTTCTTCTGGCTGGCTCAGGAAGACCATTCTAGAGTTACTGAATCTGAAGGGGTAGTGACAACCCCCAAACTTGTGTTATTTTGTCAGAAGTGCTCATGGCCTGCAAAGCCCTGAGCTCGCGGCTGGTGGCCCTATGTGAGCACCGCGTGCCCTCGGAGGTCCGCAGTGTCAGAGGTCCGCATTGCAGCAGACGATTTTTAGATGTTTGCAGATTAGGTTCTCAATAAGTGACTTTTTTTTTTGAACAATCCAAGCCAAGGTAATTTTTTTAAAAGCAGAAAAAAAAGAGAGAGATTACTCTAGAATATAGAATAAAAATTAACAGATATAACAAATGCAAGGAGTGAACCTTGACAGAATCATGGATTTTTAAAAGTTACAAAAGCATGTTGAAGACTATTACAGAAATTTGATATGGATTCTGTATAAGACACTATGATTGAATCAATGTTAATCTTCTTTCTTAAGTGTGATGATGGTCTGTGGTAAGGTGGAAGCCCCCTCTGTCCTTTGTTCTTAAGAGATGCCTGCTGAAGTATTTAGAGGTCAAGTGTCCAGATGTCTGCAACTGACTTGAAAATGTTTTTTTTTTTTTTTTAAGTGCTTGTGTGTAGAGAGAGTGAACTGACAAATATAAGTGAAGGTTATATGGGTACGTAAAGTACCATTTTCTCAACTTTTCAGTAAAATTTTGTATTTTTTCAGGTTTTGAATTTTTTGAAAAATTCAGGTTTGAATTTTTTAAAATAAAAACTTGGGGAAATGCATTAGCAAAGGTTAAAAGAGGAAAAATGAAGTAAAGAAAAGGTAGTAAATTTTTTTTACATCATTGAGGTTGGGAGATGGGCATTTAAGGGGTCACACAGTATTCTACATGTGTAGGTTTGCAGTTTCAAAATAAAATGCCTTTTTAAAATGGTATCAGAAAGGCTTTACCCTTTGAAAATACATACAGTGTCATTAGTTAATAAATTTTTCTAATCTACACTGAAGCTTGTTTTTTTGGCTCCTACTTAATTACGAGACTCATCCCATTGTTCAGAATGTTATCCATTTTCTAAGTACATATCACTGCCCGCCCCACCCCACTGTTTCCTCCGTACACTGTGCCAGGATCTCAAGGGATAATTAAAAAGCAATCAAGGTAAGTCAGTTCCTATGTCACCATGTATTTATAAAACAATATACATATGGTCCAAATAAGGAATGTGACCCAAATAAAGAAGGACCTGGTGCAAGAAAAGCAATGTGGGCTGGAACTTCTTGTACAGGTGGGATTCCGAATTGGGCACATTTCCTTCCTGGAGGGAAAAAGAGGCTAAAGGCGAGGCAGTCAGCTGGGGCCCGTCAGACTGAGTGAGCTGTCAGGTGACGATGGGCCAGGCTAGGGGGAGGCAGAAGGAAGAAATGTCAAATGAGGCAACTAACTAGAAACAGGGGCATAAAAAAGAGGGGGAGTCAAAGCAGACTGCATGACTTTAAGTCTTAAGTCCTAAAACACATAGGGTTGATGACAGAAATAAGAAAATTGGGAGATGAGTTGTGTTTGTACAGGAATAAAGGTTAATTCTTGGGCATGTTGAGTTTTAACTGGCATGGATGCTCTGCTTCACATCTTATGCTCAAATTACTTGTAAGTTGCCTGATACTATTTCTCGTCTGCTGTCCTATATGCCTGGAAGGTTTATCAGGCCGCCCTTGTACACATGGCACACTGATTCTTCAAAAAGCCATCCGGGATTGTGAGGAGGATGAGGGTCTAGAAGCTAACCTGGTTGAGTGCCTGCCCACCTGAGCTAGGAATCCACTGGAAAGGAAGGCAGTAAGTGCCAGCCACGGCATTTGCTGCCCAAGGCCCAGTCTCCCTCTTCTATCCACCAGGGGTATAGACATAAACACTTTGGGGACTCCTTCAGACTTACACCCCCCCCAACATCCTTGTTCACTGCTACAAATGTCAGTTCCTCTGGTCACTTTTCATTCTTCCACTTTGCTCTCACACTGTTTCCTTTCTCCTGATACCAAGCCCTTATTTTCTGCCCCCCCCCCGGCACTGTTTCAACTGTACTCTCTGAGACCCCCATACCATGGTGAGCAAAGTTACCTCCACCCTCAGCCTTTTCACTGAGCTCCCCCCAATCCCGCTGGCCCTACCAAGCCCTGGTGCTCCCCCAGGCAGCCTTCTCGAGTGAACACCACCCTTTCCCTCATATGCGACAAACGCCCACATGCGTGCACGTGAGCACACACACACAAGTCAGGGAGAAAGTTGGCAGCACCCTTTTTATTCTCTGGAATGCTGTTTCCTGACTCTCTTATCATAAAAGCTCCTCCCCCTTACCCCTCCTCCTGACGTCACATACAGTAGGAACATTGGTTCCCCCTCTGGATTTATTTTGACTAGTAAGATCATTAAAAACAACAAAACAAAACATAGTATTGTTTCAAAAAAGTAAGCAGTTTTCATTCCAAAAGAGTAAGAAGCACATTACCTGGGAATAAAGAACATTCCTCCAAGCCTCACGAAGTGCTCACCAGTAGCCACTGCTCAGGTCACTGGTGCGTGTGTTGCCAAACCCCACTTCTCAGGAGAACGAGGTCCCAAACCCCAGGCCGCCTGGCTCCTTGTGCCCTCCTCCTACCCCTCTTCTTCACTCACCCTCTCCTGCTGCCACACACTAGGTGTTCCCCTCTCACGTTGTGTGGCCACGCCGCCTCCTCTTCCGGCTCTGACACTCCAGGATCTCCAAGATCAACTGTTCCATTTCTGCAGATCTAGTTCTTCGACCCATGTACTTCCTCCCTATCAATTCCCTCCTCTTCGCCCATGGCCCGTGGCCCACTGTGGTAGTTTCTCCTGCCCGTATCTTCAACCCTTGTGTTCCACTGTCCCGTTTGCACCCACTTGCAACAACTGCAACTGCTCCGCCCTTGGTGGACTGGATCTGGCTCCATTCCACACTCTCATGGGGACTCAGCAAGGGCCCCACTTGTTTCAGATCCCGCTGCATCTACTGCCTTTGGCAGTGTTTCCCACAGTGACCCTGGCCCTGGCCCTAGCCATGTGTCTTGCTTGGGAAGGGGACAGCAGTACCTGTGACACAAGCAGCAACCTGAATGGTCCCACGTGAGAGCTTGCTCTCTGGTTACCTTTGGAGTCCTACTACCATGTTGAAACCGAGGCTAGGCAGCAGATGTGGAGAAGAAGCCGAGACATGCAGCCATTTGTCAGCCAGCCCCAGGTAGCCCCAGCAGGCGACTGCAGGCGTGGGAGTGAGTCCCCAGTGAGACAGGGCTCTTTCTCCTGGGCTCCACATCCACGTACCCAATAGCCGGTGGACAGCTCCACTTAGATGAGTCACAGGCACCTCAAAGCCAATGTGTCCCTAACCAAACTCATTATCTTCCACTGCGAGTCTGTTTTTTCTCCCATGTTCCCATGTCAGGAAACATCCTGAACTCATGGTAACTCCACCTTCTCTCTCAGCTCCTCTTTCTTTTTTTAAGAAAATATTTTATTTATTTATTTTCAGAGAGAGGGGAAGGGAAGGAGAGAGGGAGAGAAACATCAATGTGTGGTTGCCTCTCATGCGTCCCCCACTGGGAACTGGCCTGCAACCCAGGCATGTGCCCTGACTGGGAATTGAACCGTGATCCTTTGCTTCACAGGCCCGCGCTCAATCCACTGAGCTACACCAGCCAGGGCTCAGCTTCTCTTTCTTAGGCATACAAACCACCAAGTCCTGTGAGCTGTCTCCTCAACTGAACGCCACTTAAATTCATCCACTTTTCTCTAGGTTCATGGTAACTCCTCCACCTGAAGTTCCTATCTACCAACTCTTGCCTAGATAACTGAAAAGCCAGCCTCCTTGCTGGTCTTGCTGTTTTATTAACTCTTCCTCCAGTCCATTTTTCACACCATAGCCAAAGCGGTCTTTCTAATATGCAAATCTAATAATTTCCTTCTGCGGATATTGTTTTATTCAACCTTGAGTCTTCAGTACTTAGCATATGGCACACAAGGCACATAATAACCAATAATATCTATTGGGTAACATGGATAAATTACTGAAATGTTTAGTAGGTCAACATTTGGACATACAAACCAAAGATGTCACAGATTATGTGTGAAAAGCCCAATTTGAGGATTAAACAGTAATACTAAATTTAAGCAACTTATATAATCTTAGTCTTAAAACAATATCGACAAGGTTTACATCAAACTCCTAAAAATCACCACTCTATTTTACCCCCTCCCTCCATACAAAAAAATTAATTGCTTTACTTTTCAACAGAATCAAAAATAAATCTGAACATTCAGCATTTACTTACGTGCAAAGAATTGACTGGTCCTCACGATCTAGAAAACAAAACAAAAGAAGAGGGTGACCATTTGCCTGGTTTTTAAAATATTTGATACAATAAAGTTACAGTAACAGCCTATTAGTAACTCTACACCTCTCAGGTCAACTCTCCCCCAACCCTGTTATTGTCCAGCCAAGTTCATTTATTCTTTTGCCAGATTCTCTGGGAGTAAATAACAACCCAGGCTTGGAAGACTTTATATACCTAGTCAACCCTGATTCTCAAACCTTCATGCTTATCAAATTCAGCTCGGAAGTTTTGTAGCAATGTACTTCCTGGAGCTCCAACCTTTGCTAATCATTTTCAGGAGCTGTAGGAACTGAAAAATCCCACTTTAAACAAATTCCGTAGGTGAGTCTGAGGCAGGACCAATTTTGGAAAACTAATGCCTTTCAGAATGGCTTCAAGAATACCCACAACTGGTACTAATGTGACCTTGAAGAAAAAAAAACTAGTATCAAACACTGAGCAGAAAAGAAGGTTGAAGGAGGATAAATATCCACATGAAGTTTAGCCACTATCAAGTCAAAGTGTTACATACACTAAAAATAAGGAAAGAAAGCACAGTGAAAAAAGTCTAACATGATTTTAAAGTGATTAATGATTTAAGTATTCAACTCAATTTTTAAAATGAAAAGGTGAAGTTCAAATTCACATGTAACCCATGGGCAAAACCACCAATGTAGGGCGTGTGATTTCCAATCACTTACAAGCATCGCTATCTCCAGTTTACAGATGAGAACTGTTCCTTCCACGAGCAGGTCAGGTAACCTTCCCAAGTTACACAGCCACCAAAGGGCAAGGATGCTGGGGTGACAGCCAGCTAGGTCTGCTCCCAGCGCCTGTGCCCCCAACAAGGCCAGTTTGCTTTCCTGTCACTCCCTTCTGCTGTGCTTGCCCTCCCTCTGTGGACGCCACTGCGGCCCAGTGAGGGTCTCATAGTCATTCAGGTACAGAGAAATGTCATGAAGGAGAAATGAATAGTTCATCACTATGTCACACTCTTTTCACATAATACTAGCAAAATAAGTAAATCCACTCATATATTCTATGTATAAACTGAGTTATATTACTGCCTGACCCCTCAAGCATAATTTAATTCCTAAAACAGGCATCCCTCAGAAATACTGTGGCTGGGTTCCAGACCACCACAATCAAAGGAATATTGCAATTAAGCAAGTGGTTAATTTGCTGGTGGAGGATCTCACCTTCAATTTGTTTAAAAAAAGAAAAGAAAAAAGGAAAAACGCAACATCTGCGAAGCACAACCAAGTAGAGTAAAACGTGGTCTGTCCTACCCAGTCCCTTCCTTCTGGTTGCTGTAGGCAGCGTTCCTAGCACACAGTTGGTGTCTGCCTCCTTTGCTGGTTCCCTTTCCCAGAGGTCACCACTTCTTCGACATACTCCTCCCAGATCCACAAATACTTGGATATCCCCAGTGTCTTTTCCTGATCAGCTCAGCTGGATCTCCTCTGGGGAACCTTCCCAAATACTCCCCCTCTGACTCCTCACTGTTGCCCTCTTTGAACCATATTTTGGAGTTAGACAAACAATTCTGCCAATTGCTTGCCCAGTAGAATGTGCTGACTGAGATCGGAAACTGTCTAATTCTTTATTACCAGAATTGCCAGTTGGCTTAGGTCTGCTGAGAGAAATTTCGTGCTAGGTACCATGCTGGGCAACGGCAAACAGTGGGAACAGGACTCTTCTGTTCGTGTTCCAGCTCTGCCGCACACTGACCAATGTGTCTATAAATGAGGCATTGATTCCTTGCTGGTTTCAACTTCTTTACCCATAAACTAGGTTTTAACAAGTCTGCTTATTCACTCTAAACATGAACCATCAGATTGGTAAATTCTTCTGGTCTAAACAATATCTATAGAACTCCACTACACCAAGGTTTTTTTAAAAAAATTATTTATTCATTCATTCATTTTTTATTTATTTTATGGCTTTTGTGAACTGGTTTACAGATTTAAAGAAACTGAAAGACAAAAAAGTTAAAGACAAAATTAAATTGCTTCTTAATTCATTCAGAATGGCTCTCTTCCCACATTTGTACATGCTATTATCATGGTCCAAAATTTGAGGCCTACACAACTGCAATCTGCCCTTCAGCTCTGCCCCATAGTGCACCCCCCAGGATGCAGGGGACAGATGACCAAGGGAATCATGACCAAGATTCCCTCCAACTACGGTTGCCTCACTCCCACCTTCTGCTTCATTCAGTCCAATGTCCTTCAAGGGCCAACTCAGCACTACAACAGTTTACACAAAGATCTTAAAAAACTTATCAATGTGACCAGATACAGCCTTCCATCGATATTTAAGGGAAACAATTTCAATCTCAAAAATGCAACTAGCCTTTTGAAGACTAGCGGTTCATCTGATAACACATATTTCCAAAGCACCTGCCCCAAACCACCGACCATTTATGCGGCTACTTAATAAATCATGGCAAATTAAATCCTATTTTCAACAGTGAAAAAGGTTTCAAATCAACGATGTCAGCACCTACTTTATAGAAAAACTAGACAAGAGCAAATCCAACCCAAAGTAAGTAGAAGGAAGAAAATGCTAAAGAAATCAATGAAATAAGGAACAGAAGGGAAGAAAAAAAAAAACAGTGAAACCAAATGCTGGTCCTTTGAGAAAAATCAATGAAACCAATACACTTCTAACCAGACTGATTAGGAAAAAGACACAAATTACCAATATCTGGAATATGAAAGGCAACACCACTACAGACCCCACAAATACTAAATGGATAATAAGGAAATATTAGGAACTACTGTATGTCAAAAAATATGGATAACTAAGATAAAAGGAACAATTTCTATTAAAGCTCACTCGAGAAGAAATAATAACCTGCACAGTCCTATACCTATTAAAGAAACTGGATGTGTGAAACTGATACGATATTGTATGTCAATTATGCCTCAGTAAAAAAATAAATTGCATGTGTAATTAAAAATCTTCCCACAAAGAAAATATAACTTCACTGATGAATTCTACAAAACGTTTAAGGAAAAAATACCACCAATTCTATCTAAACTCCAGAAAAACTGAAGGGAGGAAACGTTTTCCAACCCATTCTAAAAGACAAGCCTTACTCTGATACTAAAATTAGAAAAAGACATTATACAAATGAAAATGACATACAAATATCTCTCACAAACAAGGGCACAAAAATTCTTAACAAAATGTTGGCAAATCCAATCCAACGAAATATAAAAAGGATAACGCACATGATGAACAAGTGGTATTTATCACAGAAATTCAAAGTTAGCTCAACATCCAAAAGGCAAACAATCTAATTCTCTGATCAACAGACTAAGAAGAAAACCATATAATCATCCGAATAGATGTCGAAAGAGCATTTGACAAAACTCAACACCCACTCGTGATTAACCAAACAAACAGAACCTCAGCACGCCAGGAGGAGCACAGGGAACTTCGTCACCGTGATAAAGGACATCCACAGAAAACCCTCTCGCTGGTATCATCCTCAACAGTGCGGAACAGGAGGCTGCCCTCCTCAGTTCTGGAACACAAAAGGACGCTGTTCTCCTCATACCTATTCACCATCACAAGGGATGAAAAAAATAAATAAAGACATTGACTAGAAGGGAGGAAAGAACGTCTCTATTTAGAGGATAAGATTAGACAATTTTCTGCCCACACAGAAAATCCCAATCTACAAAAAAACCCACCCAGAATAAGTGAGTTCTGCAAGGTCACAAAATACAATGTTAATATACTGTCTATTTGAAAAAGAATATTTCTATACACTAACAGGAAACAGATATTAAAAAGAAAGCTCCACCTAATACTAAAAACATGAGATAGTTATATTAAGGTATATATTATAATTTAAATATAAACCTAATGAAATCTGAATTTGTAATTTAAAAAAATTTACTTATTTATTTTTAGAGAGAGGGGAAGGGAGGGAAGAAAGAAAGGGAGGGACACATCAATGTGTGAGAGATTCATCCATCAGTTAGTTGTCTCGCCTCTTGCAGGTCCTCTGCTAGGGACCTGGCCCACAACCGAAGCATGTGCCCTGACTGGGAGTCAAATTGGCCACCTTTCGGCTTGTAGGCCAGCCCTCAATCCACTGAGTCACACCAGCCAGGGCAAATTTATGATTTTTGTAATAAAATTTATGTCTAAGAACTTTACCTTCATTCATTCAATAAATTATTTCTTGAGTATTTTATTGACACACTATCTTCTAGAATGCAAACTTAAGAAAACAAGTTAAGCTCTTTCTGTTTTTGCATTAGATAAACAAACTGTTCACTGGGACTGTATGCTCTGAATCCTCTGCATGGTACCCTCTCTAGCCATAGATCCTCTTTACATGCCCAGTTATATTCAGCTACTTGCTCACATTTGTAATTGAAAGCCTAGATTGATCAGTACTGAAAGGTAGCATGAGCTTCATCAGTCAATCTAGGTGTACCTGACCCTAGCAGATGTCTCCACCAAATTGCACTGTGTATATAGTACATCAGCCAGCAGACCCTAATTATAGAATGGAATACAGCTAAACTGTTTAGCATTTCTTTCTTTTCTGTATCAATTTTTAAAATTATTACATAATCAAAACTATCAACTACTGTAACACTTTCTAACTTTCACACAGAAGTTTATTTCTGTGGGTAAGAATGTGTCAAACTGACTTGGTTTCAAATCCTAGATCATATTTCTTACTATTCACACTTTCTTGGTCAAATTTTTAACTTTTTGTGCCCCATACAATAGGGATAAGTGATCCTATTTACTTTATAGGATTGGTGTTGTGTATTAAATAATACATATAAGCAATTACCTCAGTGCCTAGCACATAGTAATATTCAATAAATGTTCATTCTAACATTAATAGTATTAATAGTACTAATAGTAATAATACTATAATGTAGTGATTAGCCACATCTTCATTTTTTTTTTAAGACCAACAGCTATATTGAAAGACGAGGACGGCTGAGCCTCCCACGCCCAGGATCCTGGCGACATCAGCCTTAGGTAGTGTGCAGCCAGAGAGCCACTCGTTCCGTATTGGGACATGAACATCTATCCTCATTAACTATTTTGTTAGATCTAACTCCCCATTCAACCTGCCATGATATTTTTAAAATTCTACTTCATCAAATGTATTTTTTTCCCTCCCAGTTTTGCATCATCTACAAATTTTATGGGCATGCATCCCACATCTTTAAGTGTATTGATAAAGATGCTGAAAAGGACACAAGGCCTTTGTGCAAACCCTGAAAAACCCAGCCAACCTCAATCATTAACAGCACCTCAAGTGCAACTTTTTAGCATACAGCCACAAGGATGTCACGGCAGACTATGACATGCCATGTGTCCTAGTTGTCTGTTTACACTGTCTATTCTATTTCCCTTCCTACTAAGCTGAAGTAATATGGTGAATGTTCTCATGTTGTTTTCAGACTGTTAACAATAGAGTCTAGAATCTTTCCTGGCAGGTGTGTTAATGCTCAGTAGCCTGGAGCTTCTTCCCTTTTAAAAATTAGAATTACATTTGTGAGCCCACCCCAGCCTTCGGGATATGCTCCTTCTATACACTTCAAAGACCAGGGGAGTCAGCAATCTCAACAGTAAGGATGCATTTGTTTAGACTATGATTCAATTAGAGGAGCAAACTCTCTCCAGTTTCTTCTCCCATATAAGGCAAAGTTTGCTCATTCACACAAATGCTTTTCCGAACACAAAGATTACTCTTAACAGAGACACAAACCAAAAACAAAGAAGCTGACAATGCTTCTTTCTTCATTCTCTAGTATCACTGCCATAGCCACTTAGTATTCTTTGGCTCCGAACTTAACAAAGGTTTTTAAGTCATTTTTTTACCCTCACCTGAGGACATGCTCATCAATTTTTAGAGAGATGGGAAGGAGTGGAGAGAGAGAGAGAGAAGCATCAATCAGTTGCCTCTCTTAAGTCCCTGACTGGGAATGGAATCTCTGACCTTTCTGTTTACAGGACAACGCTCCAACCAACTGAACCACCCCAGCCAGGGCAAGAAAGGTTTTTAAATCTAATCTTTTTTTAAGCCTAAGCTAATTTTGGATATCGAACCGATATCACACCTGTCCTTACCAATCTATGACACTATTCTATTCTAGTCTAGTCTTGAAGTATCTCTTATTTGTCTCAGAGGACCTGGTGTATAAAACTATCCAAGTAACACTTGAAGTAGAAATGGGTGGTGTACTTTATTGACCCCTCTCACTCCCCTTCAGACCCAGTCACCAAGACAGCCTTTTCATGACCTACAAGATCTGATGACAGGTGGATATAGCATATCCTCTATTTACTTTTTTTAAAACATTATTTATTTTTAGAGAGAGGGGCAGGGAGGGAGAGAGGGAGAGAAACATCAGTTGGTTGCCCCTCACACGCCCCCTACTGGGGACCTGGCCTGCAACCTGGGCCTGTGCCCTGACTGGGAATCAAACCAGCGTTCAGTTTGCAGGATGGCACTTAATCCACTGGGCCACAGCAGCCAGGGCTAGTGTATCCTATTTCCCGATGATCAGGGAACTACTGTGGTGTAAGAACCACATAGATTTTAATATACTTTATAGAATTTGTTTTTAAAGAAATAAACGGATATAGAGGGGAAAGTTATAAAAGACTTCACATAGCACTAGGAAGTCCCACGTACAATGTAGCCTTTTTGAGCAATGTTAAATGCATTCAAAACTGCTACGTTTTGTCTTTTTAAAAACACATCCCTCCATAAACCCTTGAGTTTAAAGCCATGATTCAAATGAATGACTCTTTAAATTTATATTTCATTCTAAATCCAAAAGAAAACAATCAAAACCAACCAATCCAACACATACATTTTAATTTAACTTTTGCTGCCTGTTTCATATGCATTTAAATCAGAAATATTTTACAATTCTTATTTCCCCAATGAAGCATTCACCTTTTCTATTATTCTTCCTGTTGGCCCTTCCTGTTGGTTTTCAAACCTAAAGAGCTTTTATTATACTGGCTTGTGGTGCAGATCAAGTGTATATAAAAACTAGATGCTCTAAGAAATATTTTTTATTAGGTTATTACAAGTTGTCCTAATTTTTCCCCATCCCCCCAGTACCCCCCTTTTCTCCAGCAATCCCCCCTTGGTTTATGTCCATGGGTTATGGATACAAATTACTTGACTTCTCTATTATCTATACTATTCTTAACATCCCCCTATTTTGTACCTACCAAATATATTTAATCCCTGCACCTTCTCCCCATTCTCCCCTTTCCTCCTCCTAGCTGATAACCCTCCAAATGATCTCCACATCTATGATTCTGTTCCTGTTCTTGTTATCTGCCTAGTTTGTTTTTTTCCATTCAGTTGTTGATGGTTGTGAATTTGTTGCCATTTTAATGTTCATGGTTGTTATCTTCTTTTTCTTGGGTAAGTCCCTTTAACATTTCATATAAGGGTTCTTGGTGATGATCAACTCCTTTAGTTTTATCTTGTCTGGGAAGCACTTTCTCTGCCCTTTGATTCTAAATGATAGCTTTGCTGGATAGAGTGATCTAGGTTGTAGGCCCTTGCTTTTCATCACTTGGAATATTTCTTGCCTGAAAAGTTTCTTTTTGAGAAATCAGCTGGCAGTCTTTTGGGAACTCCTTTGTAGGTAACTCTGCTTTTCTCTTGCTGCTTTTACGATTCTCTCTTTATCTTTCACATTTTGGCATTTTAATGATGTATGTTGGTCTGGTCCTCTTTGGGTTCAACTTGTTTGGAACTCTCTGTGCTTCCTGGACTTGTAGGTCTAGTTCCTTTGCCAAATTAGGAAAGTTTTCTTTCATTATTTTTTCAACTAAGTTTTCAATTTCTTGCTCTTCCTCTTCTCCTTCTGACATCCCTATGATTCAGACGTCTGCCCGTTTGGAGATGTCCCAGAGGCTTCTTATACTACCCTTGTTTTTTTAAATTCTTTTTTCTTCTTGCTGTTGTGGTTGAATGCTTATTTCTCCCTTATGTTCCAAATCATTGATTTGAATCCTGGCTTCCTCCCCTCCACTGATGGTTCCCTGTAGGTTTTTCTTTATTTTACTTACTATAAACATTATTTCTTCCTTTATGTTACTGCCACATTCAATGAGTTCTTTGAGCATCCTGATGTTTTGAACTGTGCACCTGATAGGCTACCTATCTCCATTTCCTTTAGTACTTTTTCTGGGGTTTTGTTCTGTTCTTTCATTTGGGCTCTATCTTTGTCTCCTCAATTTGGCAGCCTCCCTGTGTGTTTTAGGTAGAGGTGCTTTGACTCCCTTTCTTAGTAGTATGGCCTATTGTAGAAAAGTTACCCGTGTATAAATTGTGTGGGGCAGAGCCTAGGTAATGGTTAAAGCAGGGCAACATGCTTCGCCTTGTGGCTCTGTGTAGGGGGAGGGGACAATGTCACTGCCTGGTTTCTGGAGGTTTGTCTGGCACTTGCCCCATTTTCAGTCACTTCACCCACTTCCCATACGCAACTGGTGCCCTTCCAGCTGTTGCCCTGGTGGCAAATCCTAGAATGGGTGTGTGTGCATATGTTCTAAGTCAGTGTGGGCCCTTTAAGCCGAGTCTCCTGAAAGTCTCTCTGGCAGTTTCTTCTGCTGCCCCAACCCCCACTGGTTTTTACAGTCAGAAGTTGTGGGGATCTATCTTCCCAGTGCTGGAACCCTGAGCTGTGTGCTGGGCCTAGAGCTAAGATCACTGGCTTCCAAGTTATCCCTCCCAATTTTCACCCACCACACGTGAATGTGGAATTGTCTGTTATGCCATCCCCACCCCTCCCCGGCACACCAGATCTTCACCCTTTCTGTGACTCTACCCCTCCTAACCAGCTGCATGAATGTGGCTTCTTTAAATCCTTGGTTGTCAGACTTCCATACAGCTTGATTTCTGACGATTCTGGGTGGATTTTTTTTAGATCTACTTGTAATTCTTTCTATATGGTTGTGCTAGGAGGCAAAACTGTGTCTACCTACACCTCAGTCTTGATCAGATATCTAAAAACTAGGTGCTTTTTAACATAAAAATTAACATGGAGTATTTATGAAGCAACAAACATACCGGCTTCCTATAAAAATGGCCATTCACCCGTTCTAATCGTAAGAATTCATAAATTTTTACAATAACATTTGTTACTTTAATTTTTAATCTTTTAAAAAAGACTTAAAATTTTAATCTTTTTTGAAAAGACTGGCATCTAGTAAAATACCTAACCACACTTAAGAGATCTTAAGCATTTAGTGTGCTAACGTTCCCAGTTACCTTGAAGCATGCATCTGTAAGCAGACTCAGATATAGCATAGATGTGAGGAGGCATCTCATGACGTTTCTTTCCTCTGTACATTTCAATAATATTCTCAGAGTAAATTGGAAGATTCTTGTAAGGATTTATGACTACACAGAAGAGTCCAGAATAAGTCTAGAATAAAAATAAAATACAATGTTTAAAAAACACATACACTGGACAAACAATCACACGGTAATTTGAACAGGGAGACTCTATCCTTTGGATAATTAATCTACTCCCAAAATTAAATCTAGCCCACAACAGGCAATTCCAAACCACAAGTAGTTTTGTCACAGAAAGATTATTAAGTGAGTCTCTCCTGGATTCAATCCCCCATCTGTAAAATGAAAATAATAATATATACTTCATGTATTCACAGGGCTACTATAAGGTTCAAACAAGGTTATTTGTCTCTTCATGCTCATTCTTTCCCCAGAGTACTGGGTATGGAAAGTTCATTAATATAGTTTCAGATTACACATTGTAAAGAAAATACCATTTAAGTTGGGTATTCTATCAAAAAAGAATGTCCACAATGATCTGAAAAGGTGATTATTAAAGAGATTCACAACACAGAAAACTTTTCACTCTTCTGATTTTTTTAAAATATAGCTTTTTTCATAAAAATAATGTACAGTAACTTGTTATATAGTTAAATGAATTTATTTAAATAAATGAACTAATAAATATTTTAAAATTTTGGTCTAATTTCTAATAGTAAATATAAATAAATATAACCCACATAAACGAAATCTCTGGGGGTCCTCAACTACTTCTAAGAGCCACTAGTCTGGAAGACACAATCCTTTCCTGATCCACATCAGCACGCAGAGCTGATACTTGTGAATTTGGGGTGTAATTGCACATGGAATAGTTTCTGAGAACAATCTGCAAAACTGACCCTGGGAAATCACACAGAAAAACAAGGCCAGTCAGGACTGCTGCCAGATGCTGCAGCCCTCTGAGGGACTGGCCGTACTTGGAAGCACGCTCAGTCGCATTATGACTTATGACGCAGACCTTTTATTTAAGGTGGTTGGGGTAAACCAAACCCAAAGGCAGGAAGACACTAACCCAGGACGAGAACCGATGGTGCCCAGCTCCGCGGCCTGCCTCCCCGAAAGCACTAAGGGAAACTAACCACAGCTGTGTTGGGAAGGACTGAAACCCTTGGCGGCTGCCACCAGAAGGCACTCCAGGGACCACCGTATTTTGAATGCTGCAGTTCTAACGCTAAAACAAGAGGCTGAAAGCCTGCCAGAAAAATGGTTGTTAAGCGTGCTCAGAACTGTCTCTGTAGCTGTTCCCTATCTTTCCCTAACTCACAATGGTAGGCTCTAATGCTAGATCAGAGCTATAGGAGAGGACAAAGGGCAAGGAGCCCTTTCCGAAGGTCACTGATCTGGGCTGTCTGCCTTACACCCGAAGTGATGAGACGGACATGCGTCCCTGTCTACTTGAGCCAGGGTAATGATTGCACTTGCCCCTTCCTTGCTGACCACTGAGGTCTTCAGACCGCTGGCTTCCTCACAGTGCAGCACAGAGCTCAGACAGCCCTGGCTAACTCCCGGGCCTCTCACACCATGGACTGGGCAAGTCTTCCTAATCAAGTCTCTCACCCAGTGGTCTAGCCTCTCTCCACTGCCCATGTGACGAAGAGGCACCGAGGGACAATAAAAACCAAGACTGTATTAAGAAGGGTAAGACAGCTGAGGAGAGGCAATCTGAATAATTTGTTATTGGGTTTATTTACATACAGTAAAGTTTACAAATCATAACTATATATCATAATGAATTTTTATATTTATAACTTCATGAAGCTACAGATTTTGTACTTTACTTTTACAAGAAACAAATAATTAGACTGGCAAAAAGAAAAAAGAAGAAAAAAAGAAGCTCCCAGAAACATACATTCTATATGTATGACATGGTAACAAATCGTAACAATGATATCTTTATTCAGAAATAATTCTAACATGTGCCTACCATGTGTTGGGTACTTTTCTGAGGACTAAGATTACAAAAATGAGTAAGTCTCACAAATATGAGTAAGTCATCAAAAAACAAGGTTAAATAATCACCAGTATCCTGCACATGCCTAAGAGGCAGTAATAAATGTTTAATGGAAATATTAAATCGAGGTACTTAAAGAAGTAATTTCTATCTAGAAAATTAGCTCACATGTCCGGCTCCTGCGTAACTGATATGTATCGCTTCTGTCTTTCCCCGAGGCACGGGGTAGGAGAGCAGCACATCTCAGTAATTTCTTCAACACCCTAAAGTTCAAAGTAAACTCCACTGAAGTATTTAAAAACACACACTCCAGAGATGAGGACAATGAATACATGGTTAAAAAACAAGACACAATATACAGCACTAAAAAGAGAGTGGTACAAACAGAGAAAGATTTATACAAATTATAAGTAAACTACTGAAGCAGAACACACAAGCCCCAGGTACTGAAACCCATGGCCATCATGCCAGAAACTCGAAGACTGGGTACAAAAATTCAGACCTAGATAGTCTTTGATGTTCTTTTTAAAGACTATGAGGTCAAAAGGCGGGATAAAGGAAACCCTATTAAAATAGTAAGAGCATAAAACTTGGTGATAGGATATAACCAAGGCAGGGTGAGAAGTCCAGTCTCGCTGAAAATTGTCCGTACAGTGGAATGTGAGAGGTAATGGGCCTAAAAGGTCACACTGAACCATTTAGATGTTGTCCTCTCTCCATGATTAGGTATTAGAGGTTCAGCACAGAAGAGTGATGAAAAGAAAGAAGCATTTCTGAAACAGTATAAATCTGGCAGCCATGTGGAAAACAGCGAGAAGGGCAAGAGGTGAGGAGCAGGAAATGGAGACTGCGGAACAGTCCTGGCACCAGCGCAGCCTCGGTGGGAGAAGAGGCAGCACAGGAACGGAGAAGGGGCGAGTCACGGAGAAAGCTGGATGGAGACTAAACAGTACTCAGGAACTCTGGACAGAGAAAAACTACTTAAGATACAAGTTAAAGACTCTAGGGTTTGCAAGCTTTAGAGATTAGAAGAGTTTCTGTTGGACAAAGAAAATAATTTAATTTGTGGGAAAAATACTGAATCTTCTTTTAACATTTTGAGACTCATTATAATAGGTGAGGCCAGAAGAATGTCTAGTAAAGCCATTGGAAATACTGAACTGCTAAAGCCTGTGAACCAAAAGGTCACTTGTTCAATTCTCAGTCAAGGTACACCCCCCTTGGCTCGTAGGAGAAAGGCAATTAACTGGTAGATGTTCCCCTCCCCCTCTTTCTCCCTTCCCCTCCCTTTGTAAATAAATAAATAAATAAAATCATTAAAAAAAGAAAAAGAATTCAGTGGCTGTGTGTAACAGCAAATTAGGAATTTGTTAGGAATTCATAATTTGAATACATATTGGGAATACAGCTGAGGAATTAGTTACTTGACATTTTAATTAGAAGCAAATATCTATGGAAGAACACAGGATGGAAATATAGAAGGATGTAAGAGATCTATAGGACATGATGAAAATGTCTGAAATACAAGATATTTGAGTCCAGCAAGAAAAGAGAGGACAGAGTAGAAGCGTATGTGAAGAGATAATGGCTAAGAATTTTCCAGAGCTCACAAATGGCATCAGACCACAGATTCAAAAACCCTACAAACTCCCAACAGAATGTATTTTAAAAAAAACAAAAACAAAAACAGCAATAACAAAACACCTTACCTAAGCACATCAGAACATCAAAGTAAAACTGCTTGCTGAAAGCCAAAGGCAAAGAGAAAATTTTAGAAACAACCAATGGGGTGTGTGTATGGGAAAAAAAAGACTATCTTTAAAGAAATAGTAATAAAATGATAAACTTAATTCTCAACATAAAAAAGTGGAAGGGCCCTGGCTGGTGTGGCTCAGTGGACTGAGCACCAGCCTGTGAACCAAAGTGTCCCTGGTTCGAGTCCCAGTCAGGGCACATGCCTGGGTTGTGAGCCAGGTCCCCAGTAGGGGGTGAGTGAGAGGCAACCACTCATTAATGTTTCTCTCTCTCTCTCCCTCCCTTCCCCTCTTTCTAAAACGAAACAAAATAAAATTAAAAAGTGGAAGGGATAACACACTGCAATGGTATCTTTAAAGGCAAACAAAATAATAATTGCCAGCTTGAAATTCTAAACAAGGGGAAAAAAGAACTTTAAAATGAAGATGAAATACTGTCACACAAATAAAGAAACCCTTTCTCAAAGATGAAAGCTAAGAGATGTAGAAAAAAATTAAAAGCAGTAGAAAGTAAATGGATAAGACTAAGTGGGTATTGACTAAGAAGGAATAAGTATCTTGTGGGTTTTGAAACACAGAGTGTTAAACAGCGGTGGCACATAACTTTGGGAGGGAGGAGTAAATGGAGTTTAAGGGTTCTGAGGTCCAATCTAATACTAATGTCAGACAAAGCTGCACACTGAAAATAAAGATCATCACCCTGGCTGGTGTGGCTCAGTGAATTGAGAGCAGGCCTGTGAAACGAAAGGTCACCAGTTTGATTCCCAGTCAGGGCACATGCCTGGGTTGCAGGTCAGGTCCCAACTTGGGGCCATGTGAGAGGCAACCATGTATCTCCCACGCATTAATGTTTTTCTGCCTCTCTTTCTCCCTCCCTTCCCCTCTCTGTCTCTAAAAAAAGAGAAGAAATCATGATGATTCACTAGCAAGATATAAAAATTACGGTTGTACATATGTGATAACTTCAGCAGTATATAGCAAAAAATTGACAGAACTAAAAAGAGAAACAAAGACAGTAACATGGAACAAGCAGATACAAATAAAAAATCGTAGGAACACGTAAGACTGAATGACAATGCACGTGTAAGAGACACTGCGCCCAGTGATGGCCGTGCATGTTTTTCAGGTGTACGACGACCCCCTTATCCAAACTGATCATGAGATGGATTTCAAAGGACTAAAATCATTCAGGGTGTGTTCTCTGACCATGGGAAGATTATATTAGAAATAACAAAATAAATCTGAAAATCATCTTGTGTTTGGAAATTAAGCAATTTAGTTTTAAATCACTTGTGAAGGCAACAAAGATATCCTCATTATTTTGAACCAAATGACAATAAAAAAACACACATTAAAACCTGTAGAATACCGCTAAAGTTTATTACTTAGAATGAGATATATATCCTTTAAAGTACCTATTAGAAAATGACTAACTGAAAAAAAATCAGTGATCTAAGTACCCATCTCAAAAATTAGATAATGAACAAATTACCTCATAGAAAGTACTATAAAAAAGAAATACAGCATCCAACACAAATAACATTTTTATTACAAAATCATAAGCATGTAGTTCTATAATCATAACAATATCACACTCAAGCACACCATATGACACTTTAGATGAAATGTTGAAATTAAAACTGTCAATTATTACACCCATATTATTACCCTACCAACCACACTCAAGCAGGCCTTACTTCTGCCGGACTCTGTGGGGTGGGGGGACGGGCACACCCACTTCAGATGGAGTCGGAGCCCCATCCTGGAGGACCTACCTTGCAGATCACACGCCTCAAAGCTTCAGAACGTTAAAGCCGCGGAATAAGCCTTGGACTGAACCTAAAACGCACCGTGTCTCAATTGTTTGCAAAGATGACAAGAAATCAGCTATTATGACTACTAGGACTGATGACTACCAGACTGAAAAATTAAAAAACGTTTTTTAGAATTAGTCACTAGTTGGCTTATCTGCACCTATAGAAACGCCTTCCGTCCACAGATGTTGTTGCTCCCCTTCCCTTTCTCATAAAGGCCCTTTGCCTTTCTCTCCTAATGGAAGGATTATTTGGGCATCTGCCTAATCAGTGCTTTCCTCAAAATAAATGCATGTTGTCTCTCACTTTGGCCCTTTATTTTTAGGTTAATGGTACAGCATGGTGGCCACTTATGAGAAGGGCACACCTGAGAAACAGGGCGTCAGGTGACTGCGTCCCCGCGCAAACATCACAGGGCGCATTACGCAAACCCGGGTGCGATAACCACTGCACATCTGGCTGCACAGTACAGCCTACTGCTCTGCAGAGGAGGAAAAATAATTCTCTCTCTGACTGGGATCCTGTCTGAGGCATCCTTATAATAAAAGATTAATAGGAGAAAAAAAAAACGGAAGCTTAGTAACACGTATACTTCCCATATACATGGGAAGATCCAGGAAAACTGAGTAATGGCTCAGTTTTGGCTCAGTTTCCAAAATGGCTGAAGCCACTACCTTAAATACCATAGTCAGCTGAAGACAAAAGATTTGGGGGTGGGGTGTGATTTATGGAATCTTACTAGGGAAAAGAAGCCAGTAAACATGGTAAGGCTGTTAGGCTGATAGAAATATTCCAAATTGATTTCAGTTTCTAGAGACAAAGTCACCCCCTCTACCAGGTACAGGAGGGAGGCACCCTGACAAGCGGAGATCTCCCTTACAAATTTAAGTCACCTTTTACAAAGGGTAACTGCTGTGTGCTTTCAGAGCTTCTCCCAAGTCTGCTGTTTCTTAAAAATTAACCAGCCTAAAATAATCCTTAAGCCAGGGACATATTTTGGGGTGACAAATTCTGTTCCCCTATAAGCCCCCTGGCTACAAACCTGTACAGTATGTTACTGTACTGAATACTGTGGGCAGCTGTAACACCATGGTGAGCATTTGTGTAATGCCTTGTGCTCCAACAGTACCACCTCACTTGGTGACAGAAATTTCTCACTTCCATTATAATCTTGAGACAACGGTCATATTAACAGTTCATCACTGACCAAAACATCATGTGGCAGATGACTGTAAAAGAAGGAAACAAATGTATTAAAGGTAGATAGATAGGTAAAGAATAAGGTGGTTGGACGAAGGAAGAAAGGAGGTAAGGGAGGGAGGGAAGGAAGCACCAACAAAGTCAATTCTTTGAAAAGGCTAATAACTGCCATTGTAAGAAATGGCCAAACCTGGAAGAATTTTTATGAGTTTAGTTGAGCCAACTAACAATAATTGCCAGAAAGCAGAACCTCAACAGACCGAGGAAATGCTCTGGAAAATGGCAGTTTTGCACCTTATTTTATACATTACAATAAAAAGAGAAGACGTAAGTGGGTTCCACGAAAGCCGTGGTTGATATATTAGAGAGGTGGAAGAAAGCAAAGCGGGGAAACCTCTGGGATTGGATAAAAAGTAAAATGATGGGCAGTCTTTTACATAGATGGGTATGGGGTGGTTAACAGTCAGCAACGGACACAACAACGATAACAATGAGGAGACCTGGGGTCTGCCCCGGGGCAGTGCCTGTGCACTGGAGGGGTCTGGGAATTGACATTCCCAAGGTCTGTTATCCTACATGCAAAAAAACGAGACAGGAGACAGGCTCAGTTAAGGCAAAGGCTGACTTTTGTCAGGGAAAATTCCAGCCTAGAACATGATTGCCTGCCATGACTTAATTTTAGTTACAAAGTTTTTCATTTCAGACCATCCTAAGTGACTACTTTGGTCTGAGTCTGTGAGGCTGCCATGCAGACCTCCCTGAGCTTGTTGAGGTTAGTATGCAGCCCCTTCCTGTCCATATAACATGGATAAACCTCTGATGAGACTCATTAAAAAAACAGAGAACAAATTATTAGTATCAAAAATGAAAGTGAACATCACTACAAATCCTGCAGAAAATAAGAGGGTATTATGAGCAACCTGAGGCCAATAAATTTGAAGATTTAGATAACATGGACAAATTCCTAGAAAAAGTTACCAAAACTGATACAACTATTGAAGAAAAACTGCCCCACAAAGAAAACTATATTATTTTAAAAGAAATAACATCAATCCTATCCAAAATCTTCCAGAGAACACATGAAGATAAACTATTACTCAATTCATTTTACAAAGCCAGCATAATCTTGCTAGCAAAATATGACAAGGACAGTGCAAGAAAGGAAAATTGTAAGTTTCAGCCTCACTCATTAGATGCAAAAATCCTAAACAAAATACAGAATCTAGGAATTTAGTACCACACATAAAACATATCCATAAAAAGAATATTTGGGTCCTTGGCAAGGCTAGTTCTTACACTAAAATTCACCACAATTACAAAATAATCAGAAAAATCACACTATCATCCATGCAGGGTAAAAACTAAGAGTAGAATGAAACTTCTCTTAATTTGAAAAAAGAATATTCAAAATAAAAACTACAGCAAGCACCATTTAAAACATTTTTTAAATTTAATTTTGAATTACAGTTGACACATAATATATTAGTTTCAGATGTACAATGTAGTGATTAGACATTTATATAACTTAAGAAGTGACCATCCTAGGGGCACCAAGACAAAGAAATATGACCCAAATGAAAGAACACAGCAAAACCTCAGAACTAAGCGACAGGGGCATTGCAAAACTAACTGATGGAGAATTTAAAGCCCTGGTAACAAATGTTCACAGAACTGACTGAGCTTGGTCAAAAAATGAAAGATACCCAAAATGAAATAAAGCAAAATATTTAGGGAACCAACAGTGACAAGAAGGAAACCAGGATTCAAAGCAATGATTTGGAACAAAAGAGAAAAAAAATAAACATCCAACTGGATCAGAACAAAGAAGAAGAATCCAAAAAAACAGAGAGAGGCTAAGGGCTCTCTAGGACAATCTGAAACGTTCCAATATCAGAATTATAGGGGTGCCAGAAGGAGAAGAGCAACAACAAGAAATTGAAAACTGGAGAAATACCCGAGACTTCTGCCAAGATGGAGGCATAGGTGGAAACACTGTGCCTTCTCCCACAACCAAGTTTGGATACAACAAAGGTTTGGAGAAACAAAGACACAACCAAAGGACAGAAAATTGAATTATACGGAAGTCCGACTACATCTAACCGTTCAACAGGGGACGGTAAGAGGGGCGGAGCCAGCAGCGAGCAGGGTCGGGCAGGACAGGGCCCCCTGACCCAGGCGCACAGCCAGACAGGAACCAGTTGGGGTGTGGGGCAGACCGCGGCGCATATTCATGCACAGGGAGACAGACCACGCAGGCCCCAGGGGGCGAGGGCTGACGGCGGTGGCACACTCGCGTGTAGTGGGACGAAACGCGTGGGCCCAGTGACTGCAGCAACTGCGGCACCGGTGAGGGCCGTGGCGGCAGGCGGCGGACAGGACGCCATAGTCCCTCTTTGACCCCGCCCCCACATGCAGCATCACAACCCAGCAACTTAGTTGCCCTGTTCTAGTGAACACTTTAGGGCTCTGATCCTGCTATGGAACAGGCACGAACAACCCCAAAGATGGCACAAGAAGAACTCAAAGTCCCAGAGCCAATAACTCTAAGCGACCGAGAAATTGCCAGCCTCTCAGAAGCACAATTCAAGACACTATTTATCAAGATGCTCACAGAACTGGTAGATTATAGTCACAAATTAGAGGAACAAAGTCACAAATTAGAGGAACATATGAAGGCTAAACTAATTGAAATGAAGGGAGATGCACAGGAAACCAATAGTGATGGAAAGGAAACTGGGACTCAAATCAATGGAATGGACCAGAAGGAAGAACAAAACATCCCACCAGAAAGGAATGAAGAAATGAGAATTCAAAAAAATGAGGAGAGGCTTAGGAACCTCCAGGACATCTTTAAACGTTCCAACATCCGGATTATAGGGGTACCAGAAGGGGGAAAGAAACAGCCACGAGTGGAAAACGTATTTGAACAAATAATAAAGGAGAACTTCCCCAGTCTGGCAAAGGAAATAGACTTCCAGGAAATCCAGGAAGCTCAGAGAGTGCCAAAGAAGTTGGACCCAAGAAGGAACACACCAAGGCACATCATAATTACATTAGCCAAGACCAAAATGAAGGAGAGAATCCTAGAAGCAGCAAGGGATAAGGGGACAGTCACCTACAAAGGAGTACCCATCAGACTGTCAGCGGATTTCTCAAAAGAGACCTTACAGGCAAGAAGGGGCTGGAAAGAAGTATTCCAAGTCATGAAATCCAAAGACCTACAGCCAAGATTGCTTTATCCAGCAAAACTTTCATTTAGAATGGAAGGACAGATAAAGTGCTTCTCAGATAAGGTCAAGTTCAAGGAGTTCATCATCACCAAGCCCTTATTATATGAAATGCTAAAGGGACTTATATAAGAAAAAGAAGATGAAAAATAGTAACAGTGAAAGGACAGCAAACACACAGTTATTAACAACCACACCTAAAG
The DNA here is from genome assembly GCF_014824575.4 of Sturnira hondurensis. NCBI lineage: Eukaryota > Metazoa > Chordata > Mammalia > Chiroptera > Phyllostomidae > Sturnira > Sturnira hondurensis. The sequence continues at coordinate 4,072,626 of NW_028092466.1, read as the reverse complement.
CAAAAGCAAACCAAGAGGACAGCTAGATCACGAGTGGAACCATAGAAATGAAGAACACATGGAGGGTTAGAAACAGGGGGGTGGGAGGAGGAGAAGGCACAGAAAATAGCATAGATGGTAGGTAGAAAATAGATAGGGGGGAGGGCGAGAACAGTGGGAAAATATAGAATCCAAAGAACTTGAGACACGTGGTTATAAACTAAGGGGGGGGAGAATGGTGGGGGAGGGTGGGTGCGGGTGGAGGGGAATGAAGGGGGGGAATAGAACAACTGTAATGGTATAATCAATAAAATATATTTAAAAAATATTAAAAAAAAGAAATTGAAAACTTATTTGAACAAATAATGAAGTAAAACTTCCCCAGTCTGGCAAAGGAAATAGACTTCCAGGAAGCCCAGAGAGTCCCAAACAAGTTGGACCCAAAGAGGAACACACCAAGGCACATCATCATTAAGTTATACAAGATTAAAGACAAAGAAAAAATCCTAAGAGCAGCAAGAGAAAAGGAGACAGTTACCTACAAAGGAATCCCATAAGACTATCAACTGATTTCTCAACAGAAACCCTGCAGGCAAGAAGGGGCTGGAAAGAAGTATTCCAAGTCATGAAAGGCTACATCCAAGATTATTCTATTCAGCCAAGCTATCATTTAGAATCGAAGGGCAGATAAAGTATTTCCCAGATAAGGTCAAGTTAAAGGAGCTCATCATCACCAAGCCATTATTATATGAAACGTTAAAGGGACTTATCTAAGAAAAAGATACAAAATTTGAACAATAAAAGGACAACAAACTTATAACTATCAACAAATGAACCTAAAAGAAAAGAAAAACTATGAAAACAAAAACTAAGCGAACAGCCAGTTCACAGGAACAGAATCAGAGAAATGGACATCACACAGAGGGAGTTCAGTGGGGAGGTGAAGGGGAAGAATAGACGGGAAAAGGTACAGAGAAGAAGCAGCATAATTAGTAGGCATAAAATGGGCAAGGAGAGATTAAAAAATTGTATAGGAAACAGAGAACTCAAAGAACTTATATGTACAACCCATGGACATGAACTAAAAGGAGGAATGCTGGAGGGCTGCAGGGAGCAGGGTGGTAGGGGGATCAAGGGGGAAAACTGGGAAAACTGAAAAAGCATAATCAATAAAAAATACTTTTAAAAAAGTGACCATCCTGATAAGTCTAGCATCCATCTGACACCATAAATAATGATTACAGTATTACTGACTATATTCCCTATGCTATATTTTACATCCTTGTGACTATTTTTATAGCTGGCAATTTGTACTTCTTAATCCCTTTCACCTTTTTCACCTGATCCCCCTCACCCCCTCCCTTCTGGTGACCATTGTTTGTTTTTTGCATTACCTAAATAAGTGAAATCATATGGTACTTGTCATTTTCTGTTTGACTTATTTCACTTAGCATAATATCCTCTAAATCCATCCATGTTGTCCTAAATGGCAAGAGTTCATGCATTTTTTTAATGGTTGAATAACAGTTCATTACAAAGATCATTCATTTTTTATTAATTTAAGAAACCTTTATTTTGCATTTTTTAAAACATAAATTAATGTTTTATAATATGTCAATTAAAATAGTAGAAATTAAGTAGTTAGTTTACATTGTTTTTTATTCTTCGTCAGTCACCTTCCATAAAAGTTACCCCATAGAACACAAAAGAACTCATCTAGAATTCTATTCTTACTAAGAAAATCTTTCACGATCATGGAACCTTGCAATGTTTCATAGATTACAGAAAGAAATATAAATAAGTTTTATTGTTGGTTTGTTTTACCATATTAAATATTTGTTCTCATGAATGCCTCTTTAACACTTGAAATTACAAAAAAAAAAAGATGTTGTGGAGAACTTAAGAACAGGGTAAGAATTCTCCAAATGGTATTTTTTAAAACTAAATTTTTTGGAGTGACATTGGATAACAAAATTATATAGATTTCAGGTGTACAATTCTTTTTTAAAAAACATTTTATTTATTTATCTTTAGAGGGGAAGGGAAGGAGAGGGGGAAAGAAATATTAATGTTTGGTTGCCTCTCGTGTGTCCCCTGCTGGGAACTGGCCTGCAATCCAGGCATGTGCCCTGACTGGGAATTGAACCACGATCCTCTAGTTTGCAAGCCCATGCTCAATCCACTGAGCTACACAAGCCAGGGCCAGGTATACAATTCTGAGGACTGTACAATAGTGCATCATCTGAACCTTGTATTGTGTGTTCACCCCAAGCCACATCTCCTTTCATCAGCAAACATCATCCTTAATGGCGTAATGTTGAAAGCTTTCCCTCTGAAATCAGAAATGGTAGAAAGATGACTCCAATCAGTCCTTCTATTCAGCATGCATTTATTTACTGAGGGTCCTGAACAGTGCAATAAAGCAAGCTAAAGTGTGAATGGAAAAGAGGGGCTTTGTAGCAAGCCTAACAAGGGCAGGGACCACATAGACACACAGAATGGTCTGATCATAAATTTCCTAACTGGGCAGGTCATGGGGCGTAGTCATGTGCTGGACTTACAGATGCCTTAATAAAAGGTCAATCTTTGCCTTAAGGGAGCCCTGTCCATTGTTTTTGTGCATCTAAGAGAACATACCCTTGGAATGTCAGTAACTATCTTTTCCAGACATGACAGAGGCATAACCACCCTCCTTCACAGGATGACCCCAAAACTCCTCACGGTCTTGTCCCATACCATCTCTATTTACTGGAAAAGTTCAATGTTCACTGTCCTGTACCCACTGATGTAAAACAAGTATGTATCTCTCCATTTTGCTTTGTATCAATCCTGGAAACACCTCTCCCTGGTTTTCTCCCACCTCTTTACAACTAATGGATTGCATGTAACCTCCTTTGATTCCAAATGTATAAAAAGGCTTCTCTCGGTTAGAGGCCATCCCGCTCCTAAGGCAGGAAGATGGTGGCTGCGAAGGAGATGAAAAAGTCACCGGAGTCGATCGACTCTCGGCTCCAACTTGTTATGAAAAGTGGAAAGTATGTGGTGGGGTACAGGCAGACTCTGATGATCAGACAAGGCAAAGAGAAACTGGTCATGCTTGCCAGCAATGTCCAACCTCGAGGAAATCTGAAACAGAGCACTACACCATGTTGGCGAAGACTGCTGCCCATCACCAAAGTGGCGATGATACTGAATTGGGCACAGTGTGTGGAAAATACCACCAAGTACACACACTAGCCATGACTGATCCAGGTGATTCAGATATCAGAAGCATGTCAGAACAGACTGGTAAAAGTAAATCATGCAAAAATTTTTCTTGAATAAAACTGGCCACAGCCTGGTTTAAAAGCTGGAAGGAAGGAAGGAAAAGGAAGGAAGGGAGGGAGGGAGGGAGGGAGGGAGGGAAGAAGGAAGAAACTGCAAAACTGTCATTCTCCAGAGCATTTTCTCAATCCTTTGAGATTTTGCTCTGGGTCAGTCCTCAACTGTTTGGTTCAAACTCTTGTAAATTTATCTATAGATTTGGATTTCCTTTCATCTACAGAAGAAATATACAGCAACTGTATTTGTACATAATGATAACAATTAAAAAGGAACATTTAGAACACCACTTTTAAATAGCACTGTCTACTGGTCCAAGCACAAGCAGGCAGACCCATGAAGCAGACGAGGGAGTTAGGAACACCTGGTTTATAACAAAGGTGACATGTCCGAGTGTGGAGACTGGAGTTTCACTAAATAGCACCGGGTCAATTGGAGAGCCATTTGCAAAAGAAAATTAATCTTTCACTGTACATAAATTCAACTGCAAATGGGCTGAGAATGGCCTAAAATATGTATCATGAAATTCTCCTCTCCTCTGGCTTCAAACTGAGTTTGACCAATTGAGACATTAGCAGGAGACTTGGGGTGAAAGGAGACAGGATATTTATGCCCCAGGATCTTTCCTGCCAGCTGTCATGAGCTGTGGACACAATTCCTACCAGGAAGTCCTGTCCACACAGCTATTCTCTGCTGGTTGAGGCAACAGCTCCTTTAAAGATCAAGTTGTATCGAGGGCTCTCAGCCACCACTAGAGCTGGATACTGTTCAACTAGCATTTGTTTTCTAAACTCTACCCACATGTTTGTAAATCGTCCCCTTATAAAACTTTTAGAACATCTACTTTGAGGGCCTTCTGTTTCCGGTTAGACTCTGACTAAATCAGGTGTCACCTAAACAAGCTCAAAATACGAGTTAAAAATACGCATATTCTAACATCCAGTAACCCTACTCCTAGTGCTGTAACTTACACAAAGGCGTGCCTATATGCACTAGGTACATGTCCAGTGCTGTTCACTGAAACAATCAATGTTCATAATGTTCCAGTTTCCAAACTGGAAAAAACAGATGTCCAAAAACATTTGGATTTTTTTAAATGGGTCAAAAAATCATATAATGGGCCCTGGCTTGTGTGGCTCAGGGACTGAGTGCTGGCCTGCGAGGTGGAGGGTCGCTGTTTGATTCACAGTCTAGGCACATGCCTGGGTTGCAGGCTGGGTCCCCAGCGGGGAACGCGTTGAGAGACAACCACACATTGATATTTCTCTCCCTCTCTTAAAAAAAAAGTATAATGGAATATTACATTCAAACAAAAAACTCAAACTTTTTTTATTTCAGAGCCCTTTTTACACTTTTACAAAAAGATTCCAAAGACATTTTGCTTTATATAACTGAGCTTTTGAAATGTATACGTATTCATTTTAAATAACAATGAATATAGGTTAATGTAAGTAACATTTCTTGTTTTTAAAAAAATTATGTTTCCTAAAACAAAAGTAAGAAGAGCGGCATTTTTTTATGTTTTGCAAATCTTTTATTATCTGGCTTAACAGAAAACAGCACAATTTTCATACCTTTTTATACATTCAATCTGTTGTGATATTTTGTTTTGGCTGAAGCATATGAAGAAAGCCTGACACGGGTATGCGGTTGGAAAGGAAGAAGCAGTTAAACAGTCTTTTCAACCAATGGTGGGTATTCTCTGATACTACACCGAAACTCAACAACTGACCATTTCTTAATGATCAGGGGCAGTGTAGCTTCTGAAAACCTGTCAGTGAACTTTTCAAGCTATGTTCAGCGAAATCCACCATCTTATTTTGCATGTTGAAAGAAATCTTTTACCCACGCACAATTTTGGAACATCTACACACATCACTTGGAAAACAGATTCACTGAAGTATGAAAGTCTTCCAAATAATGACATTGCACTCATAACTGCATTCACCTATCTCATCAGAAAGGCTTTTGAATAACGGTATCAAGCAACTTAAATAATTACATGCTTCTCCTCAGGGCACCCCTTATAGTTCAACACGCAGCAGAAGTGCTTAACGCATACTCACCATTTCACCATATGGAATACTAATAAGAGGTACTCAAGGGTCAAGAATTAATGAAACTAATCATTTCTCTGCTTTATCAAAGACATTCTTTTATTTTTTATTGTTATTTTGAAAGTACGTTTATGAAAGCTGGGGATAGTGAAACAGGGAAAAGCTTGGGACAGAAGAAGCAATGGGAGAGTCTAGGCGGGGCTGCTGTCAGCTCCTCAGAAAATCAGAGAAAGGGGCCTTAGAGACAGGCTCGGGGCTGGGGGGGGGGCAGTCAGCCAGGATGAGCTGCCAGTGCCCGATGCTCCCCTGGTTGCAAGTCTTGTGGGGACCTTGGATCTTTTTGGAAGATGCGTTCAGGAGATGCGCCTGTGGGGGAAGACACGTGGTGTGGGTGTGCTCCCAGGAGGAGTGTTATCAAAGACATTCTTGAGTGAAACTGAGTTAAAGTGACCATAAGGTCATTGCACCTAGTGGGGTCACTGCCTTTCATGATAATGTGTCAACAGTTTCCTGACCACCGCCTTGTCACTGTTGATATCATTACCAATGGCAACAGTGAAAAGGGCAAATAACATCTTTGCATAATCATGGAAACAGTTTTGATCTCGCAGATCCCCCAAAAGAGTCTTGGGAAAAAACCAAGGAGTCCACAGACCACACTTTGAGAACTACTAAATTGTAACAACACAAAGCAATATGGGTGGATCTTTAAAATGCCATGCTGAGCAAATAAAAAATAGACACAAAGGGCTATATAAGATTCATATAAAAATTTCATAAATAGGCAAAACTAAACTGTGTGGTTTAGGAATGCATACTTAGTTGATAAAACACACTGGAAGATTTTAAGGTACTTCTCAGCAACTGAGCGACCAAGCAGACAAAAATTAGTAAGGCTATAGAAGATTTAAACAATTGAAAATCTTAGTCTAAGGACCATATACTCCACACCCAATAATAACAGAATATGCCTTCTTTACCAACACATATTGAATGCTCATAAAAACTGACCATATACCATTGTCAGTTGCAATTAATTTTGATTGCAATGCAATTAATTTAAAAACAACAAAAAGATAGGTTAAAAACCAACATTTGGAACTTTTAAAAGTATACTTTTAAATGGTTCATAGGTTAAAGAAGAAATTATGATAGGAATTAGAAAATATTTATAACTAAATAATACAAATACTACAGATCAAAACACGTGAAGCGATCTAAATCAGTATCAGAGGGAATATTCACGGCTCTCAAATTGTTTTATTAGAAAAAATGAATATTGGATGAAAAGATGAGAAGATGTATGTTGGGGAGAATAAAAGAAAAAATAAGGAAACTAAACCTGTGAATAACCAACTTATTTAAATGAACATATATTGTATCTTATCTGTAGAAATATATATGTACAAAAAGATCCAATGCAAGTTTTTAAAGTGCTGATATCTTGGCACCTCAATTGATCAATTCAACTGACTGGTTAATTCCCAAGCCCTACACACACGCATCACAACGCCAGCAGCCATGGCTGTCCACAGCCCTGTGCTCTCAATATAGGATTTCTCTAGAGTCCAGTGCTCCAACCTGAACCTCGGGTTGAAACCCTTTCTCCATCCCACAAATTGCAGACATGATCCTCGAAAACCTCCCTTCTGCTGTGACCTTAATACTTCAGGAAAAACTCTCATTTCCCTTCTTTAAAGACCAAGGGGTCCATGCTTTTGAAAGGAAACTCAGAAATTCACTCAGGTTGTACTTGTACCTAAGTTGGAAAAACTGAAACGTAATAAAAGGTACTTGCAAAGAAAGCTGTAGAAGAATCATGAAGCCTGACTACAAATAAAACGTCTTTTCCCTCACCCGTGTCTTTCACCCACAATCTCCTTCCCCTTTCCATTTCTCCCTCTTCCTCCTGGTTGCAGGAACCTACAGGGTCCAAGGCGGGGAAGCAAAGTGGAGACTGGCGGAAAGAGAGCCTGGCTCCTCTCCACATTCCAGTCCTCCACAGCTTTTTGCTTGTGCCATCACATTTCCAGCCTTGCACAGGTCGCTGCACCACCTGTCGTCCAAAATTGACCGGCAGCTCAAATCTTTGCTGTCAACATTAAGATCTGACCACGCTCTCTGAGTTTTCCCGTCTTCTCCCTCTTTCACTCCCACTACCTTTGCTCCAGACCCCTTCGCCTTGTTTGGTAAGGGACAGGAGGGAGAGGAACTGCTAGCAGTTGGAGACACAACAGTGAACAGGTTCCCCGCCTTCACAGACCTGGGACAAGCCTATAAATCTGGCAAAACCACACAGCCAGACAAAAATGGGGCCCCTGTACACATGCCATTCAGTCTCAGCTGGATTCTCAAAGCTACTCTCCAACTGTTTTCTTATCTTTGGCTTCTCTTCTTTTCCAAACCTTTCCCATTCCCCTCAAGCCACCTTCTCAAACCTGGTGCCTCTTGCTCTCTTACTTTACATCCTGCCTCATGGCAGAACAGAGAGAGAGAGAGGCCATTGGGTTTGATTGAAACTTCTTTGGCGAAGGTCATGAATGAACTATTCATTTCTCAGATTTTCCCATGGCTAGCTCCCTCCTATCTGTCATATTCTAGGTCAAATGCTACCTCCTCAAAGAGCCCTTCACTGACTGACCTGCTGTGGAAAGTCAGTCTCCTATTCACTCTACTGTGTTTCACTTCCGTATAGGATGTATCAGGATGGTAGGGACCTGTCCTGTCCACAACACTCTCCCCAGCAGAAGGTGCTCAGCAAGTATTCACCAAATAAACTAATTCCTCCAGTAAAGCTAGTTCTGACCTGTTGAAGTTTTGGGTTATGCATGAGCTTCACTATCATGCCCCTTGCAAAAAATTCTTTTCCCAATTCAGCCCATTACTATGTCGACTTTTCTCTCTACTTCTCTTCAATTTAAGTCTAAGTTCTAGCTATACCACCTTCTTTACAACTTTGCCAACTACATCTACCATCCCTTTAAACCTGTTTTGTCACTCTAGATTTTTTCAGTACCTGGCTTGCATTTTTCCTCTCTACCGTATCCCTTATTATTTTCAATAACTTTAATATGGTCGGCACCACTGTCAGTGACTGCCACATATGTATGGTGGACCACTAACCACAGGACAACCCCAGCCTCAATCTCGCCCTGAACTATTTCCTCTTAAAGACCTCAGTCTCATCTTTCCCATTTTCTGTATCCAGCGAACTTGTTCTTCCTCTTCACCGAACCGCTAAGCTTGCAGCCCTCCCGCTCTCCACTCCTGGGTACACTCTGGATTTCCGACCCACTTGCTGCCTGCATCCTACTGTCAATGCGACCCTCAGCCCCCAGCAAGCTCCCTGGTCTTTCCGCCACGTGCTGCTTCCATCTCATTATGCTCCAGAGCAACACCACAAAAGTCTTCACATACCATTCAGTCTGTTTAACTGCAGCCTCGATTATTTAAAATTATGTGTTAAAATTTAAAGCACAGCAAGAGTTGGGGAGAGAAAGAGACTACCTGTAATAGAAACAATGTTAAATAGAGAGTGTGGGCAGTCCACATTCTCATTTGATTATGACCGTAGATGTAATTTACACTAATTCCCAGTCACCACATTTCACATGTTTATTTAGAGAGCATACTTACATAGATAAGTCCTGAATAGTAACGATCCTTCAGATTATGTAAAACAGAAGCTTCGTTCAAGCACGTCAATTCTGCCATATCCTCCACCTTGGAAAACTTAGGTGGGTTCATCTTCTGAATGTCATCTTTGTTGACCATTGCTTTCTTTCCATTCTCTGCCAACTCCACCATAACTTCATCTCCCCGTTCTTCTTTGATACTAGCTGCCTCAAAGCCATGGCGTTCGGATGGAATCCACACTAGCTTTTTCGCAGTCCAATCAGCCTGTGTGGCAGGATTGTAGATGACAGCCCTGTCCACAAAGAGATACCTCTCTGGATCTTCAAGTCCACTCCTCTGTGCCATCGTAAACACAAGGATCCAAGGGCAGTCGCCTCTAGGAAAAGAGAAGGATAAAGTTAGGCACTTTAAAATATAAAATGACCCACAAATTTTACTCTTCTAAGAAAATGAAAACAAAACCTTTGGTAAACAGAAAACATACACTTTGAGTTAAGAAGCTGGGGTATTCCTCTTTAGAGCCATACTGACCGAGTTTCCAAAGTAAATTTCAAGGGTGACCACGAATTATGACTCTGGTCATCTGAAGACCACTCAAGACAGGCCCTCAGTTACTGAGGACTGAAAAACAAGCAGAAGGAAAAAGTAAAGTTCCAGTTTGACCTTTTTTCCTCTTTATCTCCTCTTTTACCCTCACCACAAATCAAACAGAGAATTAAGAAGGGAAGGGAGAATGAAGAAAAAGAAAATGATTCATAATGAAAGGCCTATGGAGTGGTACCAAGATTAGTTTGACCACCAGGATATAGCTACAGAGCACACAAGGAAGGTCAGAAGAGTAAAGCACAGGGGCTAAAACGGGCCTCCCATTCTACCCTCAGACAACACACTTAAGGCTCTGCCTTACGAATACCCCTAAGCAGGCCCCCATAGCTTACCTATGGCCAACGTGGTCTTAATATGATCAAATAAGGCCACGGAGGACAAGCGTAACTTGGCTTCACACAACAGCCTTTCAAGTATGTGATGGTAGCTATTCAGGTCTCCACTCCCATCCCTGCAGCTGCTCCTACTCCCTCTGTGTCTTCAGCATTCCATCATTCATAAGACTCATTCCACTACCCTGAGCTCTTGCCTCTAAACAGACTCCATGTGCTTCTGCCCCTTTGGAGTGTGGGACCCAGAAGCAAACATAACATTCCAGATACAGTCTCACCAGTACAGAAGAAAAAGGAAACATTAACAACCACAGGGCCACACTAGGGAAAGCAGTTTCTATGACTTCTACAATTAACGTATCGCAAGCCCTAGTTGGTCTACTTAGCACTCGTTCACTGTTGGCTCACATGAACTATCAGCCAAAGCTCCACACGTGCTGCTCTGCGTCACCTCCCTGCTGCTTACACTCACGCAACTGGCTTTTTGGATCAAATGACCAGAGTTTACATTCCTCACTCACCTTTCTTATGTGACTAATCATTCCTAGCTGACAGCATCTTTTTGGAATCCAATACCATCATTAAACACTTTTGTTATCACTCCCAATTACAAACTTTGTAAGCATGGATTTCACCCATGACTTCATCCAAATGAATGCAAGATGCCAACTGAGGACCTGCTCTTGCTCCACCAAGTCCTCCCAACTTCTTCCACTCCCCAAATGATGGGGATTTTTTGTATGCAAGATAGAAGGCTGAGAGGTTTACCATAAAGTAGTCCAAAGTTAAGAGGTTCTTAACCTTGAGTCCATAGATAAATTTCAAGCTGAAATGGTATAAAAATGTTATACACTTACTATATACGTGCATGTGTGCTTTTCTAAAAGGAGAAAACGCATGACTTTCTTCAGATTCTTAAAGGGATCTATTTGTGTCCTAAAAGATTAATGACCACTGAGAGCAGGTATAGATACTACCCCTTTCCCTCTAGTAAGAATTTACTAGAATCAAGTAACTAAGAGTCTTCAGAAATTATCTGTTACATTGTAATGCATCATGAACACCCAGGCACTAGAGCAGATTTTCAACTGCTGTGCTGCAAGCACTTTTAAAACATGCAATACGTGACTACTTAGTCAGGGGCACTGACCTCTTGTCCCCTGCACAACAGCCACCCCAACAATAGCCATTCGGTGTGAATGAATCAAAATTATACCTATCGTTTTTTGTTAGATTGACAAAAATACATTTTTTTAGTGTGCTGCAGAATTTCAGGAATGAGTCCATGTGTGCCATGAGATGAAAAAGGCTGAAAACCACTGCTCTAGAGTACGCTTCTCACGTGCCGGCATGTACACCAGGCAGCAGCACCTGCAAGGTTCATCAAAACACAGACTGCTGGGCCCCATCCCCAGAATTCCTGATTTCGGTAAATCTGGGGTGGAGAATAGTAATTTGCATTTCTAACAAATCCCCAGGTGATGCTGACACTGCTGGTCCGGGAGCACACTGAGAATTATTGCTCCCTAGTTCTCGGGCTGCCACAGTGAGCCGCTGTCATTAACAGGTATTTGAGGTGCGGGGGGGGGGGTTGGAAACCAATGTTCTAGACTAATTCATACCAAGATTTAAAGACTATGCTAATGTTTTAAGGATAATGGAATTGGATAACACAAAAATCCCAAAATGAAATGCCAAAAATCCCAAAACATGTGACATTACGACTTCTACAAATAAAAGTGCTAACATGTTTTTCAACCAAACTTGCATTTGCCTTCTTATAGAAAATATTCGTGGACACATGTACAATCTGTCTGAAGAACGGTTTCAAAAGCCTGGTACCTCTAGGGGCTGCTCTGTAAGGTTATTAACAAGTTTTCTGTCTTTTACACTGAGCACTGCCAAGGAGGCACAGCTTTGAAGTGGGACTTATCCTGGATGGATTTGGAGACATCCAGACAAACATCCTGCCTAAAGGAGAGTCTATCAAAAGTGAAAATATCCAACTATAATAAAACACAATAACAAGTTAGTCTTACTATTCTTGTCAGGTATTAACTGTATATCCCATACAACACTCCGTAAACCGTCCTACTGCCAGCAGTCCCACACAGCTCTTTAATTTTACATTGGGTACACTTAAATTTAGCAGGTGCCTGTACATTAGAATAATTTAGATTATTTCTATAACAGGTCTTTTTTTTAAAAGTAAATTATGGATTTAAAATTGATTAAATCAGTACTATTTTGGTGGGGAAATGCCTATAATTTAAGGAAAATCCAACATATCACAAAAGTATAATTACAAAATGTTCCTGGTTTCGTAGGTGGAAATTACATATATGTTCTTTTTTTTAAAGCAGGCACAAATTATTCATGGGTCTTCATTGGGTAGTGAAATTGATTACATATTTTTACTTTTCCAGAGCCTCCCACAATGAACTAATAAACGCTGCGAGGACACTTTCTTGTCCCTTGCTACATGGTAAGCACTTGGTCTACTCCCTGTCCATCAAGGGGCCTAGAAGCACTGACTGAACATTATGTAACCTGTCCTCACCCTCTCTCTCACAGTAGGCTTCTCCTCCACAACCAAAAACCTGCCGTGCCTTCAAAGCCTGACCTAAATGACACCCTTTCAGAAATTCTTTTCAGGTCAATCTGGCAATTTAATCCCCATCCTTCTAACATTCTGTGCTGCCCTTCCGGCATTTTTCTTGCCCTCCCTTGCATGTCCCAGACGGCTTAGCAGGTAGTAGGTATTCAAGCTGCTGTTTAATTTATAGTGTTCACGAGGCCAGTGAAGACTTTTTTCGTTTATTTTTACTCTTCATTTGTGATTGCCAAATATGCTGTATTTTTTTCATTCCGTTGTATATTTGGAACCCGATCTTGATAAAACTGGTATTTAATAGTGAACCACTTCCAAATGCTTTGCCTTGCAGAAAGGATAACACCATAATTTTTAAAATAGCAAATACTGTTGTTATACATCACTAATTATGGCCAGACACTGTTTATTCTAAGCAGTTTACATATATCAACTGAATCCTCACAATAGCCCTATGAGGTAGGCACTACATATATCTTCTTTTTACCGATGAGGAACCTGAGGTACAGAGAAAGCCAAAAACCAGCCCAAGATCACAGAGCTAACAAGTAGCAGAGCTGGGATTAAACCCCGAGTTCAGCTCCTGGATTCATTCTCCAGTGATAGAAGGTAAGAGGAAGGAAATTTTCAAGGGCACAAGGTACACTATATAGTGCCTCTCTACTAAATAAAAACCCTATCGATTATGGCTTCAAGAGTAGAGGCTCAGCCAATGAACACACCTGCACAATCTGGAAAATACTTTATATTTTAGAGAAAGGAAAAACCCTTATACTTGACGGGGGGCGCGGAATAAATAGGAACCTCTTTACAGGAGACATAAAGAATGCAAAGGTTCTTGGCATTATTTGAAGTAACTGCCTAATTATAGAGTTAAATCATTTATCTGAACAGTCCAAACCCCACGGCCTTCACTGGTCGTAGGTGCACACACTCCTGACTCCCTCCCTCTTCCAATGAAATGCCACACAGAAAATTTCTCAACTGCCTCCCAGCACCTACTATCAGTGTGGATCCTGGAAAACAATTCAATTTTATGAATATCTTGTACAAAAAGTCAAACAAAGATGATGGATAAATATTCCATGATACAGCATCCCTGTAAGACAGATAAAAACAGAATTGTTCCAATTGTGTAATGCTACTGTGGAGGTCACTTGCGCTACAGACATAGTGCAAGTCTGTTAATTTATCAATATTCTGCTTAATCAAATGATCACAAATACAAACCAAATGCAAAAGGATGCTATGGCTATTCATGGCATGCACCACCTCTCAGTTAATATTTGTGTCACATATTTTTGAAATGTGAACTCAACACCAGGAATTTTAATTCATATATGATGAGAAAGTACATAAACCGCAGCAGCATATAGTCTTTCACCATACAACATGCCCTTCAGAATTTCCTCCATCTCACCTTCCATGCAGTCTGTCTTCATTGTAATTATTTCCCCAAGGAGCCCAAATAAAAAGCCAGGCTCTCGGGTCACATCCCTTTGCTGCAAAAGCTCCTGTTATATCACCCAATTACACCATATGCTTTCTCCAGATAAGCACGGGAAGAACTGAATTTAAGATGCAGAAGTAAGGAGATGCATAAAATGGCCACTTTTCCAGAATCTGAGACAGACAGGGCATACGTAAACACTAAAAGCACGGGATTAAAAGCATAATTAATAAGGACAGACTGATTAAGGAAATAAAACAATAAATAGATTAAAGTTTTCCTGACTGAGATACTATCATGAACAATTAAGCCTGATTCCAGAATTCTCAGTTTCAATGTTAATAAGCAAAATCTCAGCAAAGCCAAAGTATTATATTTTGTATTATATTCTTCGGCGAAAACAGCAGTCTTTGTTTCATTTGCAGTCTGGATCTACCCCGCCTGCTCTCCCCTATCCCCACCCCACCCCACCCCACCCCCTTCCACCAACCGCAGTGATCTTGAAGGGAGCTGCAGAGGCCCTAAGAAACAGATAACGGTCATAGGCAGAGGCCACATTACCCAAACCTCCCTAGCTAAGCTCAAACCCACCGAGTCGCTAACCTCCTTCCTAAGGCCCGAGTTCCCAGGCAGGCCAGGCTAGGGGCCTCCCGGGTCCCTGAGCCCCATCCGCCCACCACAGGCCCACAAAGCCCTGCAGAGTCTAGGACTCTGCGGCTTCAACTTCCCTCCGACCCCATTCCAGTTTGATTTTATGGGATCCGGTTGTGACCCCAAATGCCAGGAAGACTCTGCGGTGAGCCATTCCCAGATCACTTACACAATAAAGGGATCCCGAAGCGAGGGCTGACCCTCCCCCCGGCCGCCCTGCTGCAGCGCGCCCCCGCCACATTTCCCGCCTCGCCCCCCAAACCGCCGGGGCCTTGCCCGGCGTCCACCCCGGCTCCCGCGGGCCACGGAGCGCATTATTGGACACCAGCTCCTGCCCTTCTTTCACGCAACCAGCTGAGCCCGACCTTCCCTACGCTGGCGGCTGACTCCTAGGACCCTCACTCGCGGCGCGCTCTCCCGGCGGTGCAGAGCCCCTGCCCTCTGGTTCCTCCAGCCCCACAGGTCTGGGGCGCTCCGCCCGCCTTCCAAGCCCTCGGCGAACCCCTTAGCGTACTCAGAGTGCCCAATCCGGCCTAACCCCAAGAACCCACCAGGAGCCCTTCACGTCCAGCGTCTCCCCACCCCCAACCAGGATCGCGCTTTACAGCCCGCCCAAGACTCCCTCCCCTCCTGGGGGTCAGACACAGACTCGCGGGACACCCTGGGACTAGGCACCAGGACCCCAAACCCCGGGGCACTCGGACCCCACACAACGAGTACCAGCTCCCTACATCCCCACCCCAGATCTCCATCCCCAGCCCCCCAAGGGTCCTCCCGCACACCCAGGCCCTGATCCTTGCAGGGGTCTCACTCTCAAGGGCCTCATTCCCGGCCCTTCCAGGAGTCTCTCCACCCACTGGGGTTCCGTTACCCCACTTCCCTGGTCCCTTCCTGGATGAATCTACGACCCCCGCACCACAAATCCTCTGCCTAGAGCCCCTCTAGCTTCCCCCCGGGTCCCAGTTCGGCTCCGTTCCTGCCGTCCAGAGCCAACGGGTCCCCCAACTTAGGATACTTCCCTACCCGACAAACTGTCCCACGGCTTTTAGCCGCCGCTCTCGGACCGGTACAGCAGCACCTCTCACCTTCAGCCGAAGATGGTGGCGCCGGCGCACGTTCCGAGCCGCGACCACAGATACGGCGCCTCAGTCCCAAACCCACCGCTGCCTCCGCCGGGCTCCTTTAGCACTGCTGCTCGGGACTGCCCCACCCACCCCCAGCCTCATTGGGCCAGCTCCACGCCCGTCACCGCCGCCCCCAGACCCACTGGTCCGTTTGCGCGCCCATCTCCAAGGGAAGACGTTAGCAACCAGAACGAAGCTACCTTCCCGAGGTCCGCGCCCTCCACCCACCTGAAATTATGCTCATTGGCTCTCGCTCCCAACCCTGGCCGCCGAAACCCCAATCTCATAGGCTGATCTGCACGCTCGTCACAGATTCCGGGAGGTGCGGCCGGAGCAGTCCCGGGCGATTGGCTGGCTTGGGCAGAGATGGACAGCTGAGGTTGGCAGAACGCCCGGCGATCCCGCGGGGCAGCCGGTGCGGACTCTGCTGGGGCGGCGGCAGTGCGGACAGTGGGGCAGGTGTGCCGCGGTAGGAACACAGAGCTCTGCCCGACGTGCCTCGCGTTGGCGTCGGGCCGCCGCAGCAGCCCACTTGAGCGCCTTGCTCTGCTCTGTGCTTGCTGCAGCCGGCGCGTCCTGTGGCAGGACCGGCTTCCACCGCGGAGTCGCGGCCCCTAGCGCTGCCGGCAGGGGCGGGGCAGGAGCGCAGTCCAGAGGCCTTACGTCACCCCCGGGGTTGCAGGGGGTGGGGACCGCGGCTCGGCGGCTCACCTGCAATGGGGGAGGGGAGGCAGGGCTCGGGGTACACCTCTGCCCATGCGCACCCGCTCGGCCGGGGCACCGACTGTGTTTCACGCTCTGGCCACTGTCTCCATTCTAGGTGTCCAGGTCTGCTGAGGTCTGGACTCGGGACAGCTTCCTCCGCTGCTGCAGTTCTAGTGTTTTCGAGGGGAGGGAACTTCCTACCCAGCCTCCAGGCTGGGCTTAGATTCCAGAAGAATGTGAAACCTCCCGCCTTGAAGAGAAGACTTGGGAGAAGGACTTAATTCACCTCATTCATTTGTTCATTCATACATTCATTCATTCATTCATTCATCAAGTAGAGTTTCCTTCGTGACAAGGTCTATAAGAGGTTCTGCTGGGCGGTCAAATCCCCTCATGTCCGATAAGCTTTTCAAAAGCCTTAGAAATGTTTGAGACTTGAAGAAAAAATGGCTCCAAAATAAAGAAACTGGAAAGATCAAATTAAATAACTATTTAGTGGAATGTCTGCAGAATCTAGTCAACGCCACACGACTCAAATGATTATATATAGATATAACAAAGTTTAAGTCACAAGAATAAAAATAATGATTTTTTACAAAAACTAAAAATTATCAAAATGAAAAAATTTTACAGCAAGATATAGTTACTTCATGTTGGATATGGGTGCATTGTGCATTTTAATATGCGTGAGATGATGAAAGTGGCTAAGCTCAGGAAACATCCAGCCTGGAGTAAAAAAAAAAAAAATGTGACTAAAGCAAAAAACAAAAAGGCAGGAAATGATAAGGAAGGGTTGGTGGAATTCAGAGAAGGTTCCAAGGCGGCCAGTTGCAGCGACCTTCCTGGGGAAGTCCGAATCAGGTCCTGTATTGTCCTTTGTCCTAGGGCACTTGGTCTCCCATCCCCACCTGCCTGATAGGTAAGCTGCCCCTTGTCCCTGATAGGTAAGCTGCCCCGTCTTGTGACTTGGCTGCATAAAGAGATCTATCCTTAATGCAGTCCGCACGTGTAGTACAAGTGAACTGTGCAAAACGTGAATGATATTCCTATTGTGAATTTTAAAACATTTCCTAGAGAAAACCAAAGACTTTGTCTCTAAGGCCTGAATCTCAGCTTTGCGAGCCACCCAAGTCATTTCTGAATGCAGTGTTCCATGCTGAGAGCATCCGCATAAGAATAGCCCCATTAGCTACCCAGCCTGTGGTTTCCCATAATTTTTAAAACAAATTTAGTGGACCACCAGACGAGGAGGGCAGGAAGCTCACCAGAATTAAACATCACAAAGATGTTCATCTTTTATTTATTTGTTTATTTTTAGAGAGAGGGGATGGGAAGGAGAAAGAGTGGAAGAGAAACATCAATGTGTGGCTGCCTCTCATGTATGTGTCCTCTACTGGGGACCTGGCCTGCAACCCAGGCATGTGCCCTGACTGGGAATCGGACTGGAGACCCTTTGCTTCACAGGCCCGTGCTCAATCCACTGAGCTACACCAGCCAGGGCACAAAGATGTTAACCTTGATGAGAAGTCAATAATAATGAGAATGTCACTGCATGTATCACTGGAGCAGGCACTCTCCGGCACTTAGGCCCTACATTCAACTGTCTACTACGCATCTCTGCCTAGATGGCAGGAAAACTGCAAAGTCCCAAATTTATTTTCTTCCCACTCTCACTTTACGCCATCACCTAAAACATTCTCTCTTCCCAACCTCCTTTGTCTTGAAACCAGTCTTGAAACTTCTTTCATTCATCCCTTTCCCTTGCTCCTACGTCATATCTCCCTCCACCTCTATCAGCCATCCGGCCAGGGACTTCTGACTCCAGTCTCATCCCGTGTAGCTCCGTCCCAGAACCTATTGCCATTTCAATGAGGAAAATACAGGATTTAAATCCAGATAGACCTGGCTTTAATCCATCTTTGACAAATTTCTCAATCTCATGTTTAAAAAGGGGGTACAAATATATGTGTAAAGGACTCATTCAATAAATGTATAACAGGATGATTTACTAGGGATAAAAGTGGTATTAGGACTATATAGATAGAAAATTATCTCTTTTTTTCTAGTCTACAAGTTCATTACAAAAGAGTGAGAAAATTTTTCTCTCTCTCTACAGTAATTTTTGCTATTGGTCTAGGCTGATTTTAGCCCTGAAAGGAAAAGTTAACAGTCCATTGTTTTTCAGAGTCTAGGTCAGAAGTCCAAACTTGTTCCCTTAGTGTAGGTCCCGCCCATGAACCTGTTTTGTTCCATCTGCACAGAGCTGATATGCAGCATTTAAAGAAAATTGAATGAATTCCAACATTTAAAAATGAAGGTCTATCCAAAATCATCAGCCATTAGAAAGTGCAAATCAAAACCATAATAAGATCCCACTTCACACCCAGTAGTATGGCTATAATTAAAATGATAGACCATAACAAATGCTGATGAGAATGCAGAGAAACAGAACCCCTCAGTCATTTCTGGTGGGAATGCAAAATAGTGCAGCGTCTCTGAAAAATGGTTTGTCAGTTTCTTAAAAAGTTAAACATAAACTTACCTTGTGACCCATAATTCTACCCATAGGTACCCACCAGAAAAACAAACAAAAAGTAGAACATATATGGACAAGAAGACTTGTGCACAAGTGTTCATAGGAGCATTATTCACAATAGCAAAAACAGGAGAATGGCTGTCAAGCGGCGAATGGATAGACAAGATGTCTTACGTCCACACACTGGAATACTATTCAGCAATGAAAAGGAACAAGCTACAGAGAGGTGCAATAATGTGAATGAACCTTAAAAATATGCTCAGTGAAAGAAGCCAGTCACAAAAGACCACGTGTTATGTGGTTCCATTTATGTGAAATGTTGATAAACACCTACGCTACAGAGACAGAAAGGGAAACAGTGGTTGCCTGGAAGGGAGGGACGGCAGAAGGAACGATGGTAAGTGGGCATGAGGTATCTGATTGCAATGAGGAAAATCGTCTAGAACTATTTATGCTGATGGTTGCACAATTGGTAAATCTACTTTATTTTTTTTAAGGAAGTCTCTTTTTTAAGGTTTTATTTATTTATTTTTAGAGAGGGGAAGGGAGGGAGAAAGAAGGAGAGCAACATCAATGTGTGGTTGCCTCTCACACGCCCCCTACTGGGGACCTGGCCTGCAACCCAGGCATGTGCCCTGACTGGGAATCGAACTGGAGACCCTTTGGTTCACAGCCCACACTCAATCCACTGCACTACGCCAGCCAGGGCGGTAAATCTACTTTTTAAAAATCATTGAATTTTATAATGTGAATTACATAATTTGCAAAATGTATCTTTGTAGGTAAATTTTTAGATAAAGAAAAAAGAGCTAGCACATGAAAATCCAGGAGGGCATCCCTGGAAAAATTGGAAGATCTGGAAATTTAGCAACAATTTGTTGATGCCTTACCTGCTGCTCCTTTTTAAAGAAAGCATGTGCTCTCCAGGGTGCTGCAGTTGCCACTATTCCCTGTTGTCTCTTAAACTTGACTTGCTTTGTTCATTGACATTCTTTGCCTGGTCTTTTTAGGCATTTAGTTTAGTGTTCAGTCCCTGTCACGTGTTGAGGGATTTCATGTCAGTTTCTTCCAGAGAGATAAGAAGAAAGGTGGTATTTTTGAGTTGAAGAGCTGTTCACCAACTGTGGTGAAGGAGTAGGGGGTTTGGAGTGTCCTTGAGAAGTACAGACAGGGCCTTCCTGTCAGCATGAACCCTGGGAGGTGGTAGGACTTTGGGGCGCGGACCGTGGTCACCATCTCAGCGCCCATCCAGGGCAATCATACCTGACCTATGTGAACAATAAACTGTGGCATCTCGAAATAAAAGGAGTAATGATCAAGAGAGACTCTGGTAATCTGAGAAAGATGGAACCTTCCAGAATTTTCTTGTGCCCCTTAAGCTCTGGAGTTCAGGGGGAAACCATGAGAAGTTCCTGAAAATTACTAATTTAGAACCTCTTGCCAACCGTGTAGAATAAGGCTAAGTGAGGTTTAATTTGATTTAGAAAAATGAAAGTGTGGTAGTCCTTGTGTCCTAATGTCTTAGGACAAGTCACACCTGAGGCAAATGTTTATTGAGTGTTCTTTATGTCTAGGGATTGTGTCAGGTGGTGAGGAAATACCTGTATCAACATACCCTTAAGATGCATGTAGGCTAGTGGGAAATGTAAGCAAACAGGCAGCAAATTATAATAAAGCAGGGCGGTTAAATGTGGAGTCCATGGAAACCTAAAAGTTTTACGGATTCTGTAAAACCTCTGAAACTGTATGCAAAATTTATTGTGCTGGGGCTTCCCCCCCCCCCCAGAAAGATCTATAGCTTTTAGAAGATTCTCATAGAGACCTCCAATCCAAAAAGGTTGAGAGAATGCAATACAGTATGGTAAGTACTACATTAGGGGAAGTACAGCAAGATCCAGGGACACTTCACTCTGACTGTGGCGGGAGTGGGGGGAAGGGAAGTTCTGGAAAGTCTTAGAAAAAGTTTTGTTGAAAATATAATCTGAAGAGTAAGACATTAACCAGACAAACAGGAGGGAAAATCTTCCAGAAAAAGCAGCAGACAGGAGGAAGAATGGAGGGTGTTTTCAAGCCCAGAAAGAAGTTCAGAGCAGCCAGAGGAGAGAGAACAAGCGCAGAGAAGTGGCGAAAGCTGGGACTGAGGGGGTATTACTGTAAGTATAAACCATGAGGCAGAATGCAGAGTTTATCCAGAGGACAATGGGGAACTATAGAAAGGTTTTGATTGGTAGAGTAACATGAGAAGGTTTGTGTTTTAGAGGAATCACTCTGGTCATAACGTGGAGAATGGGTTGAGGTGGGGTCAGGAAAGACCAGTTAAGAGACTGCAATAGCAAATGGTCCAGCTCGGAGAGGAGGGTGGCTTGGTCTCATCAGAGGACAGCAGACGGAAAGACATGGTCAGAGTGTGGTGATTGCTGTTGCAAGGGTTAAAGGGTTAAGGGGGTTTTAAGGTACCAAGCCAATGAATGAAGATATTAAAGTGCCTAGCATAGTGCACAGAGATGTCTATAATGCCTAGTGTAATGCTGGACGCATTACAAATTGATTTCATTTCTCCTTCTTCTCATGGCCTTCTGAATTGAACATGATCCCTCACAGTATCCTGTACATACTTTTATAAAAGCACCTGTAAAAATTCCTTACACATTTTCAAATCCATCCCTGTACCGCATGTGAACTGAGTGTAAATGAGGAGGCTTTGGCTAAAACTGAATGATAAAAATTTATTCAGGGGTCTTAGGGTTTTTAAACTAGAAACACAACTGGGCAATACCCAGACTACTCTGAAAAAGAAAAAGAAGCTAAAAGTTATTGTAGAGAAAAGTTCGTTCTTGACAAGGATCAGCCCTGCATTCTTTACTTCTCAGTTGGTCTAAGATGATAATCTTCCCCATTGCCTGGAGAGTGGATGTTAGGCAGTCTGGGTATCTGGACATTCTTTCCCAAGTCCTTCAGGGGACAACTAGGGGGTTATCTGTAGAATTTATACACATATGCATATGTATCTCCAGGCATAGTTGGAGAGTTCAAAAGCCTAAGTTCCCAAGCTAGTTAAAATAAGAGTGGACTCATTTCCTCATGCCTCAAGCTACTTAATTTTAGTAATTTAGCAACTGGACTACAGTGACTTCATTTTATTTTTCACTCTTTTCTTACCCCCTTTAAGACCGGTACTATCCAAGAGAAGTAGAATGTGAGCTACCAAAGCAAGCCACATGTGTAGGTTTAAACTTTCTAGGAGCTATATTTTAAAAGTAAAGAAATATAATTGAAATTAACTTTAATAACATTAACTCAACATAAAAAATTATATTTAAACATGTAACCAATTGAAAATCATTTATAGAATGCTTTGCATTCTTTTCCTGATGCTAAGTATCCAAAATCAAATGTGAGTTTCAGACACATGGCACATGCCATTTCACACTGGCCACGTTCTAAGTGTTCAACAGCTACGAGTAACCGACGGCCGCCCCAGAGGACAGCCTAGTGCTAGACTGCCAACTTCTGGCCAGGAAGGCCAGTGTGTTCAGCTTGTGTCCCAAGGAACCAACTCAGTGCTGCAGTGCCCATTAAATGTTTGTCAGATAGAAAGATGGATGGGTGGGTGGGTGGATGAGGAGGTCTCTTCCAAATATCCAGGGGTCATTTTAGCTGAGCCCCAAAAGTGAGCAGGACTACAGCACAGGTGATGATAGAGGATGGTGGGCTGCCAGGAACCAAATTATGGGCAAAGGCAAGAAAAGTGACACCAGAAAGGGTGGAAAGTAGCAGCGCTTGATGAAAGTATGGTACACACCCTGGGGGTTCCTCAAAGCTGACACCAAACTCTCTACACATCGGGGGATTCTCAAGCTTCTAGTGTAATTTCCATCAGTAGATATTTAAGAAAAAAATGAAAAGGGAAGTGAGAGGAAGAGGTAACAGAAGAGAGAAAAGGTTTACAAAAAGAAAGGAAAATGTTAGACAAGTAGTTAACCATGGCTGGTGTTAACGTAGGCAAATAACAAACATAGGAAATCGAGGCAGAGGATCCGGGGCATCATCCTCCTGGTGGGTGATGGGAAGAAGAGCCGGTTACTGGAGGTAGTCGGAGAAGTCTGAAGTCTGGTCCAGGGATAGAAATGAAAACAGTGTCCTGCGTCTCGGAGTGTCTGCTGGTCCCTGGTAGATCGGGCCTGGTGGGGACGTGGAGAGCCAAGTGTTGGTGCAGAGGCCTGAGGTTCGAATGGGGCATGACTGTTGTCACAGGGCACAGCACTGTTGCCACCTGGTCTTGAAAGAGTAAGGGCTGGTTTGCTTTCCTTTGGGTCTGTCCTACTCACCAGGTGGAGAGAAAAATCAAGAAATTGCCTTAGATGGAATGAAAATAAATATAATTCTTCAGGGAAAAAAGTGCATGGGCATCTCATTGTTTTAAAAAACCCAAATTCATTCAAAGGTATCATTTATCAAAGGTTTTTCTTGTTTAAAATATCCTGCATGATATTCAGCAAGTCCTTGACCTCTCTGAGCCTTAATGTAATGGCAAAACAGGGATGACAATAACGCAGGTTAACAATCAGTCCCAGTTACTCTTTATTATTACTATTATATTCATCATCAGAATCATTACCTTCTCAAAAGTCCTTTGAAAAGGTCCTTTCACAGGAATTAATAGTCTCCTTCCATTATTCTCTATCAGTGTATAAGAGTGTTGTTCCTGGTATAGAGTTTTAAATGATGTGTGAAAAATTCATAACCTGCAGAAGTCACCTAAGGCTATCAAAGTTCTTATAAAGAAAATATAAGAAAAATATACGATAGAAAAATAGGACTTCCAGTCAAGATGGTGACATAGGCAGATATGGCATGCCTCTTCACACAACCACGTCAAAATTACAACTAAAATATAGAACAACCATCACTCAGGAACATAAGAAATTGAGCTGAATGGAAGTCTGACAGCTATTAAATCAAGAAGAATGAAGTCTGACAACTATGGAATTAAAGAAACCACATCTATCCAGACTGGGAGGAGAGGCACAAATTCGGAATGGGCTGGTCCCACACCCATATGGACAAAAATTCAGGAAGGATATCTCAGGACTGAGTAGTACCAGACCCACACCGGGCCCCCAGCCCAGGATTCCAGTTCCAGGAAGATAAGTCCCCACAACTTCTGGCTGCAAAAACGAATGCGATTGAGTTGGTGGAAGAAACTTCTGGATCTCCAAGCAGTTCCTCTTAACCAACCCACCCACACACTCATTTACTCAGACTCTCCCTCTGAGCTCCAGCAGCAGGGTAGCAGCCTGAAAGGCATCACAGTACACAGGGAGAAACTGAAGTGTCTGGCATCAAGGTGAGCAGAGGCCATTGTCCCTTGGCTAAACCCTCCTCCCACAGAGCCAGTAAGCTGGTGCCATATCTGAGACTCCATCAACTTGATGAACACTGTTTGACCTGCCCTGGAGATAATCCTGAGGCTCTGCCCCACCCACCTTACAGGCCCACCCAAGCTACTTTTCCATAAGAATGGCTGGTCTTGGCTCCTAAATCCTATCAAACAAGGAACAGCTGGCTTCAGTGTTCTCTAATCTGTGACTCTAATCTGGCAGCCAGATTAGAGTCACAGTTTGGCTTCAGTTGGGAATCTCCAAGCCCAGCACAAGTTGCAGCATCTCAGATTGCTTTACAGCTCAGGCAGGATTCCCTGGGCGAAGCACAAGTAGGGGCTGACCTTGGCCTGCACCACCTGGGAAACTCCAGGGATAGCTACAGACCATGTCAGAGCACCACCACCCTGCCCCTGCACAGTCAATGCTCCACAGATGGTGGAGGTTGGTGGCCATCGGTCACAGCCAATCCTTGAAGCTGACTGGCCTGGGTAAATCCCTCCCATTGATGTGCCAACAACAACCAAGGCTCAACTACAAGAGGGAGGTGTACTCAGCCCACATGAAGGGTGCACCTCAAGTACCTAGCTTGGGTGATAGGGGAGGCTGTGCCACTGGACCCTACAGGACACCTACTACTTTAGGCCATGCTGCCAAGACACGGAGTCAAAGCAGCTCTACCTAATACATAGAAGCAAACACAGGGAGGCTGCCAAAATGAAGTGACAAAATGGCCCAAATGAAAGAACAGATCAAAACTCCAGAAAAAAAGCTAAATGAAATGGAGATAAACAATTTGTCAGATGCAGAATTCAAAACACTGTTTATAAGGATGCTCAAGGAACTTAGTGAGGACCTCAGCAGCATAAAAAAGACCTAGTCAAAAATGAAGGATACACTCATTAAAATAAAGAATAATTTACTGGGAAATAACAGTAGAGTGGATGAAGCCCAGAATCAAATTAATGATTTGGAACACAAGGAAGCAAACAACAACAACAACAAAAACCCTCATAGAGCAACAGGAAGAAGTAGGAATTTAAAAAATGAAGATAATATAAACAGCCTCTGGGACAACTTTAAGAGGCCCAGCACTCACCTCATAGAGGTGCCAGAAGGAGAAGAAGAGCAAGACATTGGAAATCTCTCTGAAAAAATAGTGAAAGAAAACTTCCCTAATTTGGTTAAGGAAATGGACATGCAAGTCTAGGAAGCACAGAGCCCCAATTCTGATGGATGCAAACAGGCCCACTCCAAGACACATCATAATTAAAAGGACAAAGTTTAAAGATAAAGAGCGACACTTGAAAGCAGCAAGAGAAAAGAAGTTAGTTATCAGATGGTTGCCAGATTCCCTCTGAGGGCAGAGGGGGAGAATGGGTGAAGAAGTGGGGGATTAAGAAGTACAAATAGGTAGTTACAGAATAGCCATGGGGATGTAAATTACAGTATAGGAAATGGAGTACACATGACCCTTGGACATGAATAACGGTGAGGGGATTGCCTGAGGGAGTAGGGGGCACTGGGTGGAGGAGGGTAAAGAGGAAACAAGCAGGACAATTCTAATAGCATAACTGATAAAATATAATTAATAAAAAAAGAAGAAAAAGAAAAATAATGCTAACTGGAAGTTGTATACACACATAAGTTCACAAAATAACCTTTCATAGAAAGGTCCACTCTGATAGACAAAGAGATACCTCCATGAACTTAGGAGCATTTGCTCTGTGTATCTAAGCAAGAGAAATGTGAAGAGATGAAGGAAAATCCCGATATTTTCAACGCACCTTGACATTACACAAAACCAGCATTTGGAAGTAGGTAGTATGGCACAGTGGATACATGTCTGAACTTGGCAATCAGTTTAATTGGCTCTACCTCTTACAGCTATGTGGCCTTGACCAAGTTTTTTCATCTGTAAAATGGTGATGATGATAGCACAGACTAAGAGTTTTACTTGTTTTAAGAATTAAATAAGAGACTGTTTGCAGAGGCAAATTGTGTCCTCACATGGAGGAAGGGGGAAGGGAGCCCCTGGAGTCTCTTTTATAAGGGCACTAATCCCATTCATGAGGGCTCCACCTTCATGACCTAATCACCTCCCAGAGGCTCAGCAGGAATCAGGGGGATAGACACATGCATTCCATTGCATTACTATTCTCTCTACTGTTTCATATATTTGAATTTGTCTATAACAGGAAATTTAAAAAATTTTTTGTTGATAATGATCTCTACTGAGAGACTTGATTCTAGGGAAAAGAAAATGAGATCAAAGAGAAAATAAGAAATTCCTCAGCTTGATTTTCACAATCCAGCATAATCTGGCCTCAAATTTATGTTTCTTGCCTCTTCAACACACCTGCTTCTCCCTGTCCTTTCTCCCCCGTCTTCTCCACCTGCCTGTTTCTTTCTGGCCTTTTCCCCTTAGTCTGTGTTAGTTCCTGTTGGAAGGCCCTATCTCCACAAATACACCTGGCTGAGTCCTCCCCACTGATTAAGGCTGAGCTCCAAGTTCACCTCCTTCCTGAAGCTTCTCTGAACACTCTAGCCAAATTGTCTATAAATTCCTGTGGTACTTAAAACGACTGTGTTCTGCCCGTGCATACTTTCCCCTCTAAATTAAAATAGAGACCATCCAGCCCCGAGGCAGGCACAGAGCAGGCCCCTGGCAAATATTTAATCAATAGCAAATATATTTTTAATATTTTATTTATTTATTCTTAGGGACAGGGAAAGGGAGGGAGAAAGAGAGGGAGAGAAACATCAATGTATGGCTGCCTCTCGAGCACCCCCTACTGGGGGCCTGGCCTGCAACCCAGGCATGTGCCCTGAGTGGGAATTGAACAGGAGACCCTTTGGTTCACAGGCCAGCACTCAATCCCTTGAGCCATACCAGCCAGGGCTCAATAGCAAATGTTGATTCAGTTTGTTCTGGTCCTTATCCTGATGACTCAGTAGACTGGATTAATCTGGATTCCACACTTTCTCATTATGACCAAAACTTGCTCTGCCACGGACTTCCCTGGGTCTCCGCCTGCTGAAATTCTACTTGCTTCTGGAGGCTTGTCTTGCCTGCTTCTTTCTCCAAAAGGCCTCGCTTCTACTCCCTATCTCACCCCCAGCCCAACGAAATGTGGATCTTTTCTTCTTTTAATTTCTGGAACCGTGGATTTAAATTCGAACACAGTTTTGCCAAGAAAAATCACTGACCACTTTGAGAATCTCACAGAAGCTATGGATGCTCTCCCCCCCCCCCCAGGCATGCGCATGTTACAGCTGATTTTGTGGGGAAGCCTCATGGACCCAGGTTGCTTTCCTGGCCAGGTCCCTTCCTTATAACACTGATCATAATCTTTCTAGTGCTCATGTGATTTGTAAATGAGACATGTTTCCTTCTAGACATGTGAAGACCTTAAAGGAAGAACCATACCTTGCTTAACTCTGTACTCCCATGGCACTAGGGCATGCTCTTGCGTCTTTTGTAGGTTCTTGAAAGACATTTGATATAGACTCAAGTTTGACTGATTGAATGATGGTTCCTGTTTCATAATCATCTAATTAGTAAACCACATGCTTTCTAACAGCTGTTCTGGCTCATGTTAGCTTTCCAATTTGCTTCTTTACTTCTTTTCTCCTAGGGACTTAAACGGTGGCCGGGCCAAGGAACAGACTCAAGAGGCAGTTTTCAGATGTGGCAGCTGCCAAAACTCTTACCAGGATAGTGAGGCATCTGTGGCAGAGGCTGGAACACCAACTGGATTTTTTATTAGACTGGACTAAGTCCTTGATATCCTCCAAACCTCACTCTTCTTGATGCAATAGTGCAGCAAACATTAGACCTGCCAGGGTAACACCCTACAGGGCAGGCACTCTGGGATGCTGGCTGGGCGTTCAACAGTATTTTACGTGAGGACGGACCTGTTGTTTTGACAAAGTATGTGGCCTTTTCCGTCCCTGCTCTCAGGGGCTAGTGCAAGGCTCTCTCTGTCCGGGCACCCTTTTCCATGGACTTGCCATGGTGCTGCCCAGCCATCCGTCCAAAACTTCCCACCATTCGAATGACTCTTCTGGTTTGGACCACTGCAATAGAGTGCCACCATAAGATGCACATGTCACCTGAGACTGAGAGAGTGATTCCAGGATCCCATCTGTATACGAGCATGAATACCCTAGTTAAGTTAGTGAAGTTTTTTTGGAAGGAGTCTGGCCAGTGGGTGGCTGGGGAGCCCCCAAGGGCACCGCTGGCTTCGGTGTGTCTGGCAGCCTCAATGAAGCTCTGCAGCGTGAGAAACCCAAGTTTCCTCATCAGTTGTGCTGTGTTGTTGGCACATTAGGACATGGTGATTCCTGCTCTGCCCATGAAGGGGGATTCCCCAATTTTCTTCTGTGGAAAACATTGATGATCGTGAACCCACTGATTACACCACTTTCTGCTCCAGGTGTCTAAAAGTTGGCTTGTGGGTGGGAGACAGAGAGCCTACCCAGGAACCTGGCTTTATTTTTTTAATCAACTAATTTATTTAATTATTGTTCAGGTACAGTTTTCTGTCTTTTATTCCCATCCCGGCCCACGCCGCCATGCTCCCCACCTCCCTCCCATTTCCACCCCCCTTAGTTGCTGTCCCATGTGTCCTTTATACTAGTTCCTGTAAACCCTTCCCCTTTCCCCCAGAAATTCCCTCCCCTCTACACTCTGGTCACTGTCAGCCTGTTCTCTATTTCAGTGTCTTTGTTTTTATTTTGCTTGCTTGTTTGTTTTGTTGCTAGCTTCCTGTTAAAGGTGAGATCATATGGTATTTGTCTTTCACTGCCTGGCTATACAACCCGGCTTTATTGATGGAGTCCAGGCTCTGTGTCCACCCTTCATGTGGGTATGTGGGCATCACAGAATCTAGACTCCCACAGGAGAGGCTGTGGCAGCCCTCCGGTCATCACATCATAGCTGAGGGTCTGAGTGGGAGATTTGCCTAAGAGCACACAGCAAATCAGTGCAGAGCTAGGGCTCAGCCCTAAATCACCTGCCCCATCTCCATCCAGGGTCCTTCGTGTGTCCTCGTGGTCAGCCACAGTAATGTTGTGGTGCTCCTATTGTATACAGAGCTTCTAGCATTTGTGGGGGGAAATAACACAGATCATCTCAGGAAGAGTCACTAGAATTCAGAAGGTGCTGGTGTGTTTAGGTGAGGGGTTGAGGAGGAATGAGAAAGAATCCACAGAAACAGGCTGTGCTCAGCTCGGGCACAAGAGTGGAGAGGAAGGCATGGGCGTCAGGGTGATGGGGAGCCAGACCTACAAGCCAGAGGGAGATTTTTAAAAAGGATGCCCAGTCTTCCCCAAAGTGTCTATTTACAAATCACAGAAGCCTCCACTTACCTTCTCTTCCCACAAGGCTTGAAAGCCTATGAAATGCCTCAAACTTTTTCCAGGTCCCCACTGGATGGGCAGAGGCTCTTGGATCATACATATGATCATGCATATGTATATGCAGGTAACATTCAGATAATGTCTAGTGCAGTGGTTAAACAGAGATGCTTTGCAGGTGGGTAGCCTGGTTCAAATCCCAGCTCGGTAGTGACTTGACCTAGGACTAGTTACTCAGCCTCTCTGTGTCTCCAATTTTCTTTCTCCATGTGGGTTCAGGAGCCATACAGTGGTAATCACGGTGCCTGGGACACAGGTAACTCCTCAGTAAACAATGGCTGTGATCATCTGGTACTTTGCTTCTCTGTCCCCATAGTCCTGGCTCCTGAGTCAATAAGAAGTTGGCCTAGAGACAGATGAGCTTCCCTGGAATATACCTGGAGTCAAGACCTATTAAAAGTTTCTCTCTTCATAGCCATGTCCTTCATTTCAAGGAGAATTTGGAAGGGCTATCCTGGGATCGGAAAATTTGCATCTGACAAGAGGTATGTTCAGACACATGTTGGCAAATGAGGTCAAGGTTTCAAAATACTCCTCTGACGGATGAGTCAAGCCTCACACAGTGGTCTTACTATTTACCATGCATGACGGCACACTCGGCGACTGATAGGGTCATTTGCCAGGAGTTATATTGGAGGGAGTTACTCATTGGAAAATGTGGCTGCATCGCTCAGACTGAGATCTGAACTTGGACTTCCAGGGATCTCACCCAAAATAAGCTGAATTCCTCAGCTATAATTGTGGAAGAAACACAGCCAAGGAATCCGTGTGCCAGACCAGCTCCGGTTCCCACTGGGAAAGTGTGGGTTTAGGCAGGGGCTGCCCATGGCTGTAGGCGGGAGAGCAGCATGGGGCACCAGTTTGTCTGACCCTCATTGCACTTATTGTTACTGGTGAGGACTGTTGCCAACTGGCCAGTCACTCATCCTTTGATTCACTCCCCCTGTGACTGTTTTATGATCACCTAGTAATAATAACTCACACTGTTTGAGTGCCTATGTGCTTAGCACTTTGTGTGTATTCTCTCGTGTCCTCCTTCCCACAGCCCTATGAAGTAGGTATTATGATATAGCAAGGTCAAAAATTGTAACTTGACTACAGCTGAGATGTGTGGAGAGAATGTCAGTGTCTCATTGTGTCCGTAGCTGATCAGGCCTTCTCTCTGAGTCCCCTGCCCCTTGACTCACATGGGATGAGAGTGGGATGAACTAAGTGGCTAATCCAGTTGAAATCTTTGTCTCATCTTGTTACTTAAATAGTCCTTTCAGGTAATGTTCAGTCTTTCAGATAGCTGCCCTGCCCCTGCCCCCTGCATCTCTCTCTCAGTCGGTGTTGGAGCGCGCGGAGGGGGGTGAGTGGCTCACTCTGCCTTGTGGTTGAGGGGAAGTCCGGGAGTTGCCGGGGGAAGGTAGGTACTCTGGCCTCCAGGGAAATGTCCTGGACTCTCTCATCTGATATCTTAGCAAATGTCATTCTTCTCCTACCACCTTCCCAAGAAGACCACAC
Source organism: Sturnira hondurensis (assembly GCF_014824575.4). Lineage (NCBI taxonomy): Eukaryota > Metazoa > Chordata > Mammalia > Chiroptera > Phyllostomidae > Sturnira > Sturnira hondurensis. The sequence goes on along the minus strand of NW_028092466.1, from coordinate 4,041,310 downwards.
TCCTGGACCTGGCTTTTAAGGCTCTTCCTACTAGAAGTTGGATTCCCACCTTCCAACTTCTTTTTACATGCTTCCGATTTATTCTTGAAGACCCAACTGGTGTTCTCCGACCACACCTTAGAGAAGGCCTTTTGGGCCCCAGAGACGGATTGCTCCCTTTCTCTGAACTTCTAAGGTCATGATACTTGATAATTAATTCTGTACTCCTTGAACATATTTTCTTTTTGTTTCATATTATTTATATTTCTTGTTGTTATTTAGTTTTTGAACTCCTTTAGAGCATGGGCGATGACCTACATCTTGTTGGACTCACCGAATCTAATCCAGAGTCAGCGTAGAGAACGGCCGCAGGTGTTCACAGAGAAAGGTTCACATCTCTAGCATGCGAGGGGCCTCTAAAAATAGAGAAAATAACCAGTAACAGCCACGGAAAAATGGGTTAGAGATATGAATAGATAATTCATAGAAAAAGAAATGAAAATGGTCCTTACCATGCACAATGGTTAGCAGAGGGAATCAGGTGGGGGGATAGTAAACGGGAAGGGGAACCAATTACATGAGGACAGCAGGTGACTTGGGTGGTGGACACACAGTGCAACACACAGATCATGTATCGTAGAAATGTGCACCTGCAACCTATATGACCCGATGAACCAATGTCCCCCCAGTAAGTTTAATTAAGAAAACAAGAAAATGGTCCTTAATCATATGAAAAATGCTCCAACTTGCTCATAATAAGAACGGTAAAAATTAAAACTCCCAGATTCTATTTGTAACCTACCAGACTGTCCCAAACCCAGAAGTCGTACAGCACGCACACCCTCTTGGCCAGGTGGGGGAGAAAAGGGCACCTGTTTCTCGTGAGTGGGCGCTCCACTGCGTTTGTGCCGGAGGAAGGGCGGGGCACTGCAGTTCATTCGTCTTTGCTCTAACCTGAGCACTTGTTTCCTTGCTCAGATCCTCTCATACCTCAAAGCTGTGTCCATCTCCAGTGCTGGCCGCAGCACGACTCACACATATTCATGCATTAGACACGGCCACCCTCGTTCCAGGGCTATTAGGTTAGAGATGAGAAGTGTTTCCCCGGGGCCTGCATGGTGTTAGTTACAAGAGAGGATGTTTGGGGACCCGAATATGCCAGCGCTTGTGCTGGTGTTTAGTGACCAAGGCACCCATATAATACACTTTAATACGTGTATCATCGTGTCTGTGGTGTGTGGGCTCTCTAAAGCACTGGGTGCAGACCAGGGACCCAGGGTAGTCCTTTGTCAAGTTCTAAGGGAAGTCCTGGTGTGAAGTCATCTCCAATGGAAAGAGCAAGGTGGAGAAAAGTATGTATAGAATATAAGAAAGGATATATTTTTTCCATGAAAGGTAAGCCATACATATATATTTAAAAGTATCTGTAGAGAGAGAATGGGAATAGGGTAGAGAGGCAAGGAGAGAAACTGGACTTCTCACGATATATGTTGTTTTGCAGCTATGACTTTGGAACCATGTAAATATACAAAAAATGAAAGTTTTAAAAAAGGGTCATCACTAAAAATCTAAAGTAAATGGGGAAAAAAAGAATGAACTCTTTATTCAATTTGAGGCATAAGCATACAGAGAAACACCATTCCAGGTGACTTTAAAGCACAGAAACTTGACGTTCCTAATGGGATACACCCTAAGGACAAAAGAACTCTCTGTAGAAATAAAAATAAGAAAAAAAACGTTGTCTACAAATACTATTTCCCACTAATGAACCTGGATTCCTTGGAGAAACTGCCAAGTCTGGGTCTCAGGCAAGAAATATACGAGATGAGCTCGGAACAGACTGTCAAAACAGAAAGCAAAGAAACAAAATATCAAAAAGCACTAAATTGTGACAAAAGGACTCAGGAAGTAACTTGAAGAGGCTCCCTGTGGCGAAGATGGGAGGCACAGTGTATCACAATGATAATAATGACAATGAATTGAAACATGTTAAATATGTGTAATGATTAAAACACTCTGTAATGATTAAAACAAAAAAATGAACTTACTACTTAACTTTGAAGAGGGCAAGGGAGCAATCTCATTTTGGAAACAAGTTAATAGAGGTTAAAAAATAAATCAAGTATTTATTTTGCCTTTTCTATAACAAACCATACCTCACAATAACCAAATAATTGTTAAGGAAGAAGTTTTCTCTTTACAGAAGTATTGCTCTTCTAGAAGTATATAGAAGTTAATAGATGACAAAAGAATGATAGAATTGGGGTATCATCATTTTACAACCCCTAAAATATTGGATATAGACAATAATCACCAATAGATGCTAGCATCACAAAGAGGAAAAACCTGAAGAGTATCTCCCGGCGGAAGTATATAATTCAACTTCTGAGCTATTCTGGTCCACAGTCATCATCATCAAACCTAAATCTGGTCGAGTCCCTAGATCTCACTGCCAATTCACCAGAAAAACAGAGTGCAGAGTGCATGCTAAATGACTATTGCTGTAGGAAAGCAATAAAAAAATTCATACTTTGAGGAGTTCTATAGGACAAACAACCTGCTTTCTTCAACAACAAATTGTAAGGAAATTAAAAGGAAGGGAGAAAGAGAAATGAAAGAGAAACCTGTAGACCAAGATGAAGAGACAAAACTTATTAGCCAACATAATGTATGAACCTTATCTGGAACTTTAAACAAACTGTTAAACATACGTATGTCTATATAAATATGGAGATACATATATATGATAATTGGAAAATTGGGACACTATATATTTGTTCATATTAAGAAATTATTGTTAATTTAGTGATAATTATATATAAATATATTTTTAAAGGAATCTCTATCTAGAGATACATACTGTTATATTGACGATAAAGTAATCTGATTTGGGACTTAATCAAAATAACCTGGGAGCAGCAGATAAAATCGTTGCTGAAACAAAACTGTCCATTGTTAGAAGCTGGGTGACAGGTCGTAGGGCGGGTCATCAAACTATTCTTCCTTTTGCTTACGTTTGAATTTTCCATCATAAAAAGCTAAAATAAGTAATAGCTAAAAGGTACCTTTTAGCTATTAAAAAGTGCGTGCATTTTGGAAAACATTAAAATAACACAGATGCGCAGAGAGTGAGAGGCAACTCTCCTTCACCCCTGAGTGCGCCCCACAAGTCTGGCCGCAGGAGTAACTGCCAGGGCGGGGCAGCAGATTCCGCGGAGAAACGCTGCGTTACTGCGCAGACGCCGCCGTCACTGTGCCGCTCTGGGGAGGGAATGTCTGTCCTCTCTCACCATGCTGCTTTCAGGCTCAGCCATGCAACTGACCAAAAATCTACAAGCAGAAATGACTAGAGTGACTTCTGAGGAGACTCTTTAAGGGCCAGTGCCGGGCTCTCTTTTCTGTCACGATGTTCCAGAAAATCGGACCCCAGAGTGAAGACAACAGAGCCACAACAGCCAATGATACGCTAGTGTGTTTGACAAATAAAGTTTGACAGTGGCCTGCACTGCAACTTATGCAATTGTTTATCACTGGAACATACCTATCCTGATTGGTCCAATGTCCTTCCGTACCTTCTACTGTGCATCCATAAACAATCTTCCCCACAAATGTTATCCATACTACTCTTCCATTAGCTTATTTTATTAAATCTTAATAATGTATTGTGGGCATTGAGTCTGTCTACCTTGAAATAAAACCAATCTGAGTTTCCAAAGGCCCAAGAATAGTTTCCTAAAGCCAGAAATGTCAGTTGCTTTAAAATAGGGATCAATGGAGAGGTCCTCCAGGAAAAACTCATGTGGGAAGTGAGCTGAGTGTGTCAGAGTGTGAATTCCAACACTAGAGCCTTCCTGGTTGCTGGAGAGTAATTGGCGGGGGAACTGTGGGCTTTTGCATGCTTCCCCACGCTCTTCCTGCCTGAGGCAGGCAGGAAATCTACGAGGCTGTTAAAGTGCTTGTCTTTCCCTTTGTAATCCTGCAGGCACCGCCTGTGGTTGGATGTGAAATCCTGGATTTCCTCAACAGCTTGTAGTCGGAGGGCTGTTACTGTGGTTATGATCACAGCTGAAGTGGCCAGGAGAGCTGAGCACTTAGTTACTTGGTTATGTTCTCAAACCTGAATTCAAATTGGCCTCCCGGGCTCCCTCCCTCTGACAGCGGCTCTGCTGCGCTGTGCCAGGTATGCACACCAGAAACCTTAGCGTGTCTTTCACTCTCTCATCCACTAGCCTGTGAGCTCCGTGGGGCAGAGATTTTTACCTGTTTTGTTTACTGCCTGACATGTGCTCTGTGTCTAAACACTGCTTCACTCATGGTACACGCTCAATAAATATTTTATGAATGAATGAATCTAAACAGTTGTCAAGTCCTGTGACTTCTCCCTCTAGGTTTAAAATTTTTTTTTTCACCCAAAGATATGTTTACTGATTTTACAGAGAGAGGAAGGGTGGAGAGGGAGGGAGAGAGTGAAACATTGATGGGTTGCCTCCTGTACACACCTCGACTGGGGATTGAACCTGCAACCTCAGTATGTGTCCTGACCAGGAATTGAACCTATAACTTTTATTTTCCTTTATTTTGGTGTATGGGACAATCTTCCAACCAACTAAGCCACATGGCCAGGGCGTCTCTCTGTTTTATCTTCCATCTGTCATCCTCTCATTCCCATTGTTATTACCTGTAGTGGATTAAAGATGGCCATAATTTTTTGACAGTGCTTCCATTGAGATGTGGTATGTATGTCGCTCACTGTTGAATTTGGGCGATTGAATTTGGTTCTGTGACTACCTGAACCAATAGAATATAGTGGAAGTGATGTGATGCCAGCCTGCAGGCTGAGGATTTAAAAGGCTGGCAGTTTCTACTTCTTGTCTCTGGAAACTCTTAGAGTCCTGGGCTGCTGGAGAGGCCCTGAGATCAGCCTTCCAGCCATTTCTGCCAAGGAGCCAGACATAAAAGGGACGCTCTCTTAGACCCTCGTATGTCAGCCTGCCAGCCAAATACCACTGAGCAACTCCACTTGGGTGGTATGTGGAACAGAAGAATCGTTCAGCTGAGTCCTGGGCCGATCTACACATCTGTAGCTGAGCCCAAATTCCTGAGCTACACAATTGTAAAATATAATAAAAATGGTGTCCTTTTAAGCCACTTAGTTTGGGGGCTGATTTTTTAATGCCAGAACATCGCCACACTCAGGACCTTATAACTTCTTGCCTGGAGAACTGACCCATACACTCAGTTTCCTGACATTCCAACCAAGCTGTACACTGCTCAGTCTGTTCTCATGAAGAAACTATGTGGGGTACCTGCTTTTAAAAAACATCAGGTCACCCTCACTGGTGTGGCTCAGTTGGTTTCGAGCTGTTCCACAAAGCAAAAGTTGCCAGTTTAATTTTCCATCAAGGAGGACTTCCAGCGAAGATGGAGGCGTAGGTGGAAATACTGTACCTCCTCACACAACCAAATTTAAGGACAACAAAGATTTAGAAACAAAAACACAACCAAAACAGACAGAAAATTGAACTGTACAGAAGTCTGACAACAACGAACCATTCAGCCAGACCGGTATGAGGGGTGGACTCAGCAGCTGGCAGAGAGGGGTCCCCACAGGAAAAAGCAGTGGTTAGCAGACTGGGAGCACATGGGACAAAACTGAGTAAGTCTTGCGAGGTGGCTGGCTGACTGCGGACAAACATTCGTGCACACAGATAAACCAGGCAGGTTTAAAAATGGTCAGTGAGATAGACTACATGACCCCGGGCCCCAGTGCCAGGAAATAAAGTCTAAAAGCGCTGATTGGAAAAACTTTCGGGGGTTGAGGTGCCGGGAGAGGCTCCCAGCCTCACAGGAGAGTTTACTGGGGAGACCCACAGGGTCCTAGGATGTATACAAGCCCACTCATCCGGGAACCAGCACCAGAAGGGCCCAATTTGCTTATGGGAAGTGGCAGAGAAGACCAAAATCTGAGAGAGAGTGGAATGAACGTCATTGCTCCCTCTGCCCCCAGTCAAAACACAGACTGGGCCGCCCCACCCTGGTGAACACTGAAGCCTCTGCCCCTCACACCGTAACAGGCACGAACAGACCAAAACATTATGGCTCAAGCAGAAGAACAGCTCAAAGGCCCAGAGCCACTACTTCTAAGCAACAAACAGACAGCCAACCTATCAGATGCACAGTTCAAAATACTGGTGATCAGGATGCTCACAGAACTGGTTGATTTTAGTCACAAATTAGATGAAAAAATGAAGGCTACACTAAGTGAAATGAAGGGTAATGCACAGGGAACCAATAATGATGGAAATAAAACTGGAACTAAAATCAATGGAGTGGGCCAGAAGGAAGAAAGAAACAAGCAAACAGAAAGGAGTGAAGAAACAAGAATTTTAAAAAATGAGGAAAGGCTTAGGAACCTCCAGGACATCTTTAAACATCTCAACATCCAAATTATAGGGGTACCAGAAGGGGGAGAGGAAGAGCAACAAGTGGAAAACTTATTTGAACAAATAATGAAGGAGAACTTCCCCATTCTGGCAAAGGAAATAGACTTCCAGGAAGTCCAGGATGCTCAGAGAATTCCAAAGAAGGTGGATACAAGGAGGAACACACCAAGGCACATCATAATTACATTAGCCAAGATTAAATGAAGGAGAGAATTCTAGAATCAGCAAGAAATAAGAGGACAGTCACCTACAAAGGAGTTCCCATCAGACTTTCAGCTGATTTCTCAAAAGAGACCTTACAGGCAAGAAGGAGCTGGAAAGAAGTATTCCAAGTCATGAAATCCAAAGACCTACATCCAAGATTGCTCTATCCAGCCAAGTTTTCATTTAGAATGGAAGGGCAGATAAAATGCTTCTCAGATAAGGTCAAGTTAAAAGAGTTCACCAAGAGTTCATCATCACCAAGCCCTTGTTATATGAAATGTTAAAGGGACTTACCTAAGAAAAAGAAGATAAAAAACATGTACAGTAAAATGACAGCAAACTCACAGTTATTAACAACCACACCTAAAACAAAAGCAAACTAAGCAAACAAGTAGAACAAGAACAGAACCACAGAATGGAGATCATATGGAGGGTTAGCAACAGGGGAGTCGGAGGTGGAGAGAGGGGGAAAAGGTACAGAGAATAAGTAGCATAGATGGTACGTAGAAAATAGATAGGGGGAGGGCAAGAATAGTTTGGGAAATGTAGAAGCTAAAGAGCTTATGACACATGGACATGAACTAAAGGGGGGAATGTGGGTGGAGGGGAATGAAGGGGGGGAATGGGACAATTGTAATACCATAATCAATAAAATATATATTTTTAAAAATTGACCATTTTCTAGAAAATGTTATAATGTGGAAAAATGTCTTTACCACTCCTCATAGCCCAGAAAGCCTTTGAAGGTAGAGTTCACACGTTATTATTTTAAACTCATTATCAAATATTGATTGGACAAATATTTGGACAAATATTGAATGAATGGGGCCCAGTCTCACTTTTCTGTCAGCAGTAATAACATCACACTCGTGCATCTTTATGAACTGTGGTTCAGTTTCCTAAGTCTAGCCCCACCAGATACATTTGCTGGAAACATGTTGCCAGGCCTCAGGTTCTCTCCATATCTTAGCTTGGTCTGCTTCCATCCTGCTTTCTTTCAGAGGCAGGCTCTCCCAGGTGGTAGCACAGATGGTCCCCAGCAGCCTCACACTTACCCCCTACCAGCTTAGCAACCCCCACAGAAAAGAGCGCTTTTCTTTTCTAGGAGAAGTGTAGGAATTAGGAGTCACCAGACATACAGGAGGCCTTTCCCTGTGGCCAAGGGGATGGACTGTCTTGATCACTCAGGAGACCCCAGGAGCTAGAGCTGGAACTGGTGGTGGTTGGGAATATCCTAAAGGAAAATGATGGTATTGTTACTAAAGGAATGGGGGATGGAAGTTGGATAGGGAAAACAGCAGATTCCACCCTACCCATTCTGGAAGGAGATACCCAGCTCTACATAGAAAGACTGCTTTGCCTCAAGCCTTGTGCTGGGTACTGTTCTGTACTGACCCTTTAAAAAGAACTGTCCCAACCAGGTAACAGAGCGTCCAGCACCCATGAGAGCTCCACTCCTCTGGCACTGCCCTCCCCCATCTCTATTCCTCACCCCAACTACTTTCCATTTGTTTCTGATTTGCCCTTTCTCACCAATCACAACTTGCTCTCAGATTTCCTGGCTCACTATAACTCTTAGCATCCAAGGGCATGAAACACAAGTGGTTTTTGCTGCCGCTTCCCTGTCCAAACCCCATATTCTATCACCAGGCACTTACATCTTTGAGCTGCTAGCAGCCACCAGGCAAAGAGCCTATCTGAATAGTGAAGAGACAGAGACCTAATGATATTGCTTGAGCCCCTGAAGCCAGCCGCACCTGAAGCCAGCTGACCCCTGGTACCTGTGAATGTGTCTTTATTTGGACCACACCTAAAACAAAGCTCCACTCCTCTGGCACTGCCCTTCAGAGCCAGTGGCAGTCCAGGATGTCACATGTGCTTGCAGACAGGGTCTTGCAGATGTAATCAAGTTAAAATGAGGTTATACGGATATTCTTATAAAAAGACACGAGCCCTTATAGAAAGAGGGGAGATGTAGAAACAGGCACATGAGGAGAATGGCATGTGACAAGTGAGGAGCCTGGAGTGATGTGTCTCTTCGGCAAGCCAAGGAATGCCAAGGATTGTTGCCGACACTGGAAGCTGAGGAAGGCATCACACAGAATCTCCCCTACATCTGAGAGAGAGAGAGGAATATCGACCTGTAACCTGTTGCTCCTCCCATCCATGCACTCATTGGTTGCCTCCTGTGCCCCCATTGGGGATTGAACCTGCAACCTTGGTACATCAGGGCAACTCTCCAACCAACTGAGCCACCCAGCCAGGGCTTCGCAACACTTCTGATACCAGATGTGAGGGATTTCCCCCACAATAAGCAATTCTCCCATACCAGCTGGAATTCAACTTAATTCTTACTTAAGTAACTTAATTAATTGTAAGATTTGACTTAATTCTTACACTTCAACTCAACTCTGACACTGTCTACCTGGAGATAGCTTCAGATTCCACAGGGTAAGGGCTCAGTCCCACAAGACTGCCCTTCCCCCCACTTCAGAGCCAGTGACAGTCCAGGCTGTCACCTGTGTTTCACCTGTGTTTCAGTCACCTGTGACTGACCCCCTATAGATTAGAGGTTCTAATGGCACCCTTGTTGGGTTTGATTAATTTGCTAGCGAGGCTTATGCAACTCAGAGAAACATTTTACTGTCTAGATCACCAGGGTATCGTAAAAAAATATAACTCAGGAGCAGCCAGATGGAAGAGATGCAGGAGGCAAAGCATGGGAAAGGGCGCTAAGCGTCCACTCCCTCTCAGGCTGCCAGGCTGCCAGCACCTTCGCACGTTCACCCGTCTGGAAGTTCTTCGAACCAGTCCTTTGGGTTTTTACGGAGGCTTCATTGCGTAGCCAGGATGGATTCAATCATTAGCAATATGTGGTTGAACTCAATCTCTAGCCCCTCTTCTCTCGCTGGAAGTGGGGAGGGGGAGTTGAGACTGAAAGTTCCAACCTTCTAATCGCTGGTTGGTTTCCCTGGCAACGAACTCCCACCCCTAAGTAACCTAGGGGCTTTCCAAAAGTCACCTCATTAATGTAACAAGACACCTTTTCTGGCTCTTGTCACTCAGGAAATTCCAAGGGTTTTAGGAGCTCTGGGCCAGGAACTGGGACAAAGACTAAATATATATTTCTTATTATAAATCACAATATCACAGCAGCCCTGGGAAACTAATACACCCTCTCATTCCTCCCCATCCCCTAGGTTTGTGAGCCAATAAAGCCCCTGTTTGCCTGAGCAAAATTGTTTCTATTACTCACAGCTGAAGTCCTCAATACCACAACATGTTGCCACTCCACAGGACAAAGATGCAAAGACAAATTACACCCTGTCCCTACCTTTGAGCTACCCACGCTGTGGCACTAAGCCCAGCACTGTCTGACATTACTGGGTCCAAAACCAGCAAGGACGAGAAGAAACCCAAAGCTATACTGTGAAGACAATTCTTTAACCTTGACTAATGAAAGTAATCTATCTCAAGCACAGTTCAGACTCCAGTCGAAAACGCTAATGACTTCCCATCCCATCATACAAGACAAAGGCCAAGCCCCTTTGCCTGGTGGTGGAGGCCCCAGCCTATATTTCCATCATTTCCCCCTATACTTGGCTCCTTCTCCTCCACCTCCTTTGCTCCAGCCACATCAAACTACTAGTTATTCCCTAAGGACACTGTACAGTGTCCAAAGTTATTACATTCACTCCTACAGCTCTGTGGACACTTAGCGCTTTCCTCCATCTCAAGTCCTGCCCATCTCTATGGGTTTCCCAGGGCTGTCATAATGAATGACCACAAGCTGGGTGGATTTCACCAACAGAAACTTATTTTCTCAAAGTGCTGTAGGCTGTACCTGTGAGATGAGGGTGTCAGCAGGGCCATGTCCCCTCTGAAGGCTCCAGGGGAGGGTCCTCCCTTGCCTGCCCTTAGCTTCTGGTGGCTGCTGGTACTCTGTCATTCCTTGGCTTGTGGACACATCACTCCAACCTCTGCCTCTGTTGTCACATGATGTTGTCCTTGCGTCTGTGTCTGTGGTCAAATTTCTCTCTTATAAGGACACCAGTCACGGGGTGGGAATCCTGCCCTATGTCAGTGTGCCCCCAGATCTTAACTTGGTTACATCTGCAAAGACCCCATTTCCAAATGGGCATAAGGGTAAAACAACTTTGGGGAAACATGCACAGCTCAAATACTGCTTCCTCACCTGCCTGCAGCACAGATGTCTCCTGCCCCTGAGCTTTGTCACAGCCTGAGCACGTCTGGCCTTGAGGTGCAGACACCACTGAACTTCCTTAGGCTCATGAACAACAGGACTAGGAGTCAAACCCCGTCTGTACGATCCAGATGCTTTGGTCTGTACCTGTTCCACTAGTCAGAAAAGAACCTATAAATGTTTGCTATTTTGAATTAAACTGATAAGGAGAAAAGTGATAAGATGAGGGAGAGGGTAGCCATATGGCACATGCTACTAGACTTTTACAAAAAATTATTTACTTATTTTTAGAGGGAGGGGTGGGAGGAAGAAAGAGAGGGAGAGAAACATTGGTTGGTTGCCTCTGATACAGATCCCCACCGGGACTGAACCTGCAACTCAGGCACGTGCCCTTACTGGGAATCAAAGCCATGACCTCTCACTTTACAGGATGATGTTTAACCCACTGAACCACATTGGGCAGGGCTGGAATGGTTTTGAAGCCATTAGGAGACAGAGAATTAGACTGAAGCTGTCCTAATAAGAGCTGAAATGCAATTGCAGCTTCTGTATCCCTCTTCCACAGCTTCTCTTCAGTTCCCCACTTGCAACGGTTTTGGTCTCTTGCATCCTCTAGGTGGAAGGGCTTTGAAATGCTCTAAGGACCAAGAAGAACCTTTGAGACCAAGAATGGCCCCAGTCCCGTGATTGCACTGGCCTCATGGCTCAAGGACAGTGAGAAATCCCCCCTTGCTAAGATTCCATGGTAGCCTCCAGTCCCAGACTCTGCCTGCCAGCTGAGTCTGGGACCTGAAATCAGCCACCCGAAATCACCCAAAATCAGACACCAGGAAGACCTTCTGTGTCTGCCCAATGAGAAGCGGCAGTCTGGGCCCACATGCTGCCTCACAGAAAATTGTTGGTCAGTGTCTGGGCCCAGATGGAGCTGATCCTTGCACCAGAGCAGTGGGGCTGGCCCAGAGCCTGGGCTCCCTCCCTCCGTGCTCTAAGCACCTGGAGCCCTCACAGTCTGCCTTGAGACAAGAACAGCACTGCTGCACCCTAGTCGTCCTGCAATAGCTGAGAAAAGATCGTCCAGCACCTCGATGCCTGCCTTTCAGGGAGAGACTTTCAGAGAATGGCCCAGTAAAACAGCTTTATTTATTGCTCTTCATTAGAATGTGTCAATTAGACCCCAAATCAGGTTTTGGGGCTCAAGTGCCAGTAACCCCTTAGTTAGCGTTCCTTTCTGGTGGGTTGGTAGCTCTTGCTGAATTGGGCAGCTGATGTAGAGACTGTTTCTGTAAATCAGAGTCTGAGAACAACCAGTCTCCTCAGGAAAACTACCAAGAAAATTCAAGAGGAAAGGGAAGTGTTAAAACTGGTCCTTATGTAGTACTTACATGGCCTTATCAACAATTACTTTATGCCCTGGCTGGTGTGGCTCAGTGGATTGAGTGCCGGCCTGTGAACTGAGGGGTGGCTGATTCGATTCCCAGTCAGGGCACATGCGTGGGTTGCAGGCTGGGTCCCCAGCTGGCATGTGTAGGAGAGGCAACAAATCAGTGTTTCTCTCTCTTTCTTTCTCCCTCCCTTTCCCACTCTCAAAAAATAAATAAATAAAAACTTTTTTAAAAAAAATGAATTAGTTTAAGAACATGAACACATCAGTGACACTGATGAGAATAATAAACTACCATATTTTTTGGTAGTGAGATGAACTCCCTCCGAATTTGGGAGGAAAGTGCGTGTGTGTCCGAATGTAGCTTACCTGGCTCACTGGGGGCTGGGAGCGGCAGTGGAGTGGGGTCATAGGTTATTAAATATTTTACCACATTTTTTGCTTCAAAAAAATTTTCCCTATTTTCCTCCTCTAAAACATAGATGAGTCTTACAGTCCTAAAAATACAGTAAATGACTAAAACAGAACAAAACAAAACAAAAATAATGACTTTAAACACTTCACATAGGTAGACACTGCAGGAGACTGTATTATTGTCTGAAATATTCTCTGCCTGTTCTTATGGGAAAATTACACCTGTCCTACTGCACTGACATCACGTTAGCCAAGGAGATGTAAACAGAAATGATACATGTCATTTTTTTAAAAAAAATTTCACCTAAGGATATGTTTCCATTGATTTTAGAGAGAGAGGAATGGAGAGAGAAACATTGATTAATTGTCTCCCATATGCACCCCCACTGGGGATCTAACCCACAACCTAGGAATGTGTCCTGAGTGGGAACTGAACTTGTACCTTTTGGTGTGTGAGACAATGCCCCAACCAACGGCACAACCCTGCCCGGGCCCTGTCATTTTTAAGAACAAGCATATATGGATCTACCATTAGCCACTATTTTCCTGCTGCCCTAATACCAGCAATGTTCCAGATAAGGGCTGTTTCTTTAGTCTGGTCCCAGGCATCAGAGCTGAAGTTAACCTGTAATAGACATGTGATATGAACAAGAAATAAACCTTTGTTGTTGTAAGTCACTAAGTTTATGGAGCTGTTTGTTATTGTAGTGTAGCTTAACTTAAGCTGATTAGTATCATCATCCCCATTTCACAAATGAGGGAATAAAGGCCCCCAGAAACTGTGTAACTTGCCGGAAGTCATGCAACCAGGATTCAAATCCAGGCCTCTAATAATGTCCTTGTTGTTTTCTTTCCAAACTCTTTTAGCTGGCGAGATCCCCATGTATGCTCTGTTTTTCTTCATTTCCCATGGAGGTAATTAAGAATAATCAGCAGATTATTTGGTCCTCAGTAAGTAGAATGAACTATGTTGACAGACTCCGTACACAAAACACAACTGGTTGTTGAGTGAGCCAGCCTCATTGGTATGCATAGCAGTTAACAACTTAATTTTTTCCATACCACAGTCTCTCAGGAAATAACAAACAACGTTATCATTACAGATGTAAAAACTGAAATAAAATCTTGTCTCAGAACTCCAATTTCTTAACCATTTGAAAGCCTCTCTTCCTGCCCCTGTTAGGAAATTTGCCACGAGGAAGGGGCTCTTGGGTGGCTTCCTCCTGGTTTATTTTCCCTCCGTACCGCCCCACTCACCTCACTGCCTCACACTCTTGCAGAATGAGGGTTGGGGGTGGTGAGGGAGATAAGAGGTAGGAAAAATCTTGTGTTTAGTGTCCTCTGGGTGTGGCAGATGGTCAAATGCCAGCTTTTTGGGACAAGGGCCTCTTTTATGGACAGTAAAGGGCAGAATTCCCTAGAGTCTCCCAATGGGGACATCCCACAGCACCACTGTCTGGCTCAGGTAATGTGTTCCCCGACTAAGCACTAAGGGTGCAGTCCTCCCCACTAGCTTCTGCGTCCAACCTCTTCCTTCCGGAGTAACCCAGCTCCCAGCACAAGGCCCTCTTATAAGAGTGGAGTCCTTTTTTGTTTAAACAGCCTTATTGAGACATGCTTGGCATGCAATAATAAACTGTACATATTTAAAGTGTAAATACTTGATAAGTTTTGATTTTTGAAGGGGCTCCGTGGAGCAGAATCAAGATAATAAACATTCCATCGTTCCCCAAAGTTTCCTTGTGGCCCTTAGTGATTCATCTCTCCTGTCCCTCCCCCACCCCCAGGCAACACTAATCTACTTTCTGGCACTGTAGGTAAGTTTTCTAGAATTTTATGTAAATGGAATCATACAGTATTCACTTTTGGGGGGGGGCACTTCTTTCACTCAGTATAATTCTTTATCGGTTCGTCATGGAGTCGCTTTTCAAGAGAACGTAGGCCTGGCCACCTTCCATGGGTGCACTGGGCCCACAGGAAAGCCCACCCATCTGTGTCTTGTCACATGGTACAAGCACAGTCTGGTTCCTGGCAGGTGCCCTGGCTGCTCCCCCTTTGCTTTCTGGGTGTGTCAGGCTCCAGTGCAAGGACACCCCAGGGGACACAAGCCAGGCTGTCTAAGCACTGAAGGTCCAGTTCACTTGGCTCAAGGAAGGTAAAGGCACCCCTCTGCTCCTTTGCACAAACCTTCCCTTTCCAATCTCCTTGTGGATACAAGCTCCCGCTGCACAGCCTCTGGTGGCTGATGCTGTGAGAGGTCTCGGGTCTGTTTTCTGGATCACGTCAGTGAGTTCTATCTGCAGAGATAGTCAGGAGTCCTTTAGAATTTGTGAGCATCTAACATATTATGTTCTCAGCTGAAACAGAGATATCAGAGAAATTTGCATGCTAATAATCAGCATAATAACTTGGAGGCTAAAGGGTGCCCTTGTGTAAAAATATCCCTATAGGGTTTTGCACCCAAATCCAACAAGAATGTGTGTATGGGGGGAGGGGGAGGGGGGTTCCCTACGCCACCAAGCAATTCTCTGACATCAGCTGCGTGTCCTACAAGTCAACTCAGTTCTGACACTATCTACCTGGAATGTAAGATAGCTTCAGATTCCACAGGTGAGGGGCTCAGTCCCACAAGGCTGCCCTCTCCCCCTGAACTTCAGACACCAGGCACAAGCTTCAGTTATCTCCTCTGTGCCCTGACGGACCAGCGATGGTGTGGAGGGTCCAATGATTCCTCCTTGGGTTTAACTAATTTGCTACAGAAGCTCACAGAACTCAGAGAAATATTTTATTTACTAGATTGCTAGTTTATTATGAAAGCATATAACCCAGGAATAGCCAGATGGGAAAGATATATAGGGGATGGAGTGGGTAAAGAACATGAAGCTTCCATGTCCTCTCAGAGCTTGCCACTCTCCTTACATCTCCATGTGTTCAACAACTTGGAAGCTCTCTGCACTCCTTGTTTTTTTTTAAAGTATATTTTATTGATTATGCTATTACAGTTGTCTCATTTCCCCCCCTTCACTCCCCTCCACCCTGCATACCCTCTCCCACCCACATTCCCCCCTTTAGTTCATGTCCATGTGTCTTAAGTTTTTTAGCTTCTACATTTCCCATACTATTCTTGCCCTCCCCCTGTCTATTTTCTACCTACCACCCAAGCTACTTATTCTCTGTACCTTCCTCCCCATTCTCCTCCTCCCAGTCCCCTGTTGCTAACCCTGCATGTGATCTCCATTTCTGTGGTTCTATTCCTGTTGTAGTTGTTTGCTTAGTTTGCTTTGTTTTTGTCTTAGGTGTGGTTGTTAATAATTATGAGTTGGCTGTCATTTTACTGTACATGTTTTTTATCTTCTTTTTCTTAGATAAGTCCCTTTAACATTTCATATAATAAGGGCTTGGTGATGATGAACTCTTTTAACTTGACCTTATCTGAGAAGGACTTTATCTGCTCTTTCATTCTAAATGAAAGCTTGGCTGGATAGAGCAATCTTGGATGTAGGTCTTTGGATTTCATGACTTGGAATACTTCTTTCCAGCCCCTTCTTGCCTGTAAGGTCTCTTTAGAGAAATCAGAAATCTTTTGAGAAATCAGTTCCCATCAGTCCGATGGGAACTCCTTTGTAGGTAACTGTCTCCTTATTTCTTGCTGATTCTAGAATCCTCTCCTCCATTTTAATCTTGGGTAATGTAATTATGATATGCCTTGGAGTGTTCCTCCTTGGGTGCACCTTCTTTGGGATTCTGTGAGCATCCTGGACTTCTTGGAAGTCTATTTCCTTTGCCAGAATGGGGAAGTTCTCTTTTATTATTTGTTCAAATAAGTTTTCCACTTGTTGCTCTTCCTCTCTCCTTCTGGTACTTCTATAATTTGGATATTGGAATGTTTAAAGATGTCCTGGAGGTTCCTAAGGCTCTCCTCATTTTAAAAAATTCTTGTTTCTTCATTCTTTTCTGTTTGGTTCTTTCTTTCTTCCTTCTGGTCCACTCCATTGATTTGAGTCCCAGTTTCCTTCCCATCACTATTGGTTCCCTGTACATTTTCCTTTATTTCACTTAGCATAGCCTTCATTTTTTCATCTAATTTGGGACCAAAATCAACCAGTTCTGTGAGCATGCTGATCACCAGTGCCTTGAACTGTGCATCTGATAGGTTGGCTATCTCTTGGTTTCTTAGATATACTGGTTCTGGAGCTTTGTTCTGTTTTTCCATTTGGGCCATTTTTTTTTTTGTCTTGATGTACCTATTTTGTAGTAAGGTGTGAAGCCTTAGGTGTTCACCAGGGCGGGGCAACCCAGTTGCTGGGTTGTGATGCTATATGTGGGGGCGGGGTCAGAGAGCGAACCATGGCACTTGCTCTGTTCTCTCTTGGATTTCAGTCCCTTCTGCTGCTTCCCCTAAGCAAACTGGGCCTTTCTGGTGTTGATTCTTGTGTGGGTAGGCTTGTGTACATTCTGTGACCCTGTGGGTCTCTCCAGCGAAGTTTCCTGTGAGGCTGGGAGTCTCTCCTGGCACCTCAACTCCCACAGGTGTTTTCAGTCAGTGTTTTGAGGTTTTATTTCCCCGTGCTGGGACTCTGGGTTGTGCAGTCTGTCTCACTCCCCAGTTTTGCCTGGTTTATCTGCGTGTAAATGTGGGACTGGCCGGCCTGTCAGCTGCCTTGTGTGCTAAGCCCTTCTACAATCTGTCAGCTTGCTGGGTCCGCCTGCTACCGCCTTGCGTGCCCAGGGTCCACCAGCCACCACTTTGCCACAGCCCCTCTCTGCCCAGCCACAAGATTCTACCCCTCTACCCGTCTGGATGAATGTGTCTACTTTAACTTCTTGGTTGTTGGACTTCCATACAGTTCAATTCTCTGTCAGTACTAGTTCTTTTGTCTCTAAATATTTGTTGTTTTTATTTTGGTTGTGCAAGGAGGCACAGTGTGTCTACCTATGCCTCCATCTTGGCCCGAAGTCCCTCCCTTCTTCTCCTTTGGGTTTTTATGGAGTCTTCATTACATTGTCACAACTGATTAAATCATTGGTCGTCGGCGATTGATTCGGCCTCCAGTCCCTCTCCCCTCCCCAGGGGTCACGGAGGTGGGACGAAAGTCCCAGTCCTCTAATAGCACGAGTGATTCTCCTGGCAGCAGCCCCCATCTGAGGGCAACTCGAGAGTCACCTCACTAACACGACAAGGGACACATTGACAGCTCTCCTCATTCAGGATATTCCAAGGGTTTAGGAGCTCTGTGCCAGAAATGGGGTGAAAGACTAAATATGCATTGCTTTTTATGAATCACAGTATCCCAGTCCCTAACCCTGATGTCTCAAGTTGTACTCGTAACCCAAGCATCCCTGACTTTATCAGCTTAAGAGGTCATCCTGCCCTTTAGTGTCCAGAACACATTAGCTCTGGGCCCAGGAAGAAATGCTCCCAAGAGCCACAAGTGTGCCCAGAGCTCCACTTCTACTCCGACCTCCACTTCCACTCCAATCAGCTCTGTGACTCTGGGTCACTCCATGACTCTGTTCTCCCCCATGGACCCCTCCTCAGTCTGGGTCTGACTCTTTTGGCAATGGCTACCCCTCCCATCAGTATGGCTTCACCCCAGGCAAGGCACAGATCCCTCCGTCAAATGTCCCAGCAAGGCTGAGCTAGGCTTATTTAATATTTAATCCCCCAAACTTGGAGATAAGATCCCTGGCTGGTGTGGCTCAGTGGTTTGAGTGCAAGCCTACAAACAGAAAGGTTCCTTGTTTGATTCCTGGTCAGGGCACATGCCTGGGTTGCAGGCCAGTGAGAGGCAACTGGCTGATGCATCTCTTCCTCTCTTCCCTCTCTCTGAAAATAAACAAATACAATTAAAAAAAAACTTGGAGGTAACCAAAAGGATATTGTGGATGGTCTTCTCAGAGGTTCCCTTCTTATGGTTGCCGGATCTAGCAAACAAAAATAAAGGAAGCTCAGTTCAGTTTGAATTTCAGGTAAACAAATAATTTTTTAGTGTAAGTATATTCCATGCGATATTAGAAACCAATCATTGTTTGGGGTATACTTATGCTAAAATCTTATTTGTTGTTTATGTGAAGTTCAAATTTAACAGTTTATTGGGCAACCCTACCCCTTCGAGTGTCTTTCTGTGGCATTTGGTGTGTCTCCCAGTGCAGAATCGCACTCACTCTTGCCATGGGAGTCTCCTGGAGAACCCCTCCCTTCCCAAGCCCAGGCTTTTCAATCCTCAATACTCCCTCGGGGAGTCTAAGTCTCCTTCCAAGTCCCCTTTTTAGGCCCCAGGATGACTGCTCTTGGGAACATACATTCCTTTCAGGGAAACCTGTTCCAGACACAGGAAAATGTGGTCTTGCCATTAGCTCCCCAGGGCATCAGAACAATATTCCCAGGTTGCGCAGTTGCTCTAGAATTTGTCAGCATGCGGAAATGTCGGGGGCATCCAGGTTGCCCCAGCCATGCCAGTCAGGACACCTTCAGGGGACCTGAGTCAGCTCACAGCAGGACACAGCTCCAGCATCTCTCCGGATGCAAAGCCATGTCTGTCTTTGGATCATGGTTTCAGTCTTGGACAAGACTGCATCACACATCTCCCTAGAAGAAACTGTAATTTTAGAAAGGAACATGATGTAGCTCTGGCCACAGGGAAGACGCCAGTTTACGTTATCATGCAGAGAAGTGAACCACCCCATTCTGTAACAGGGTAACATGGTTACTCTACTTTTACAAAATCAGAGGCCCATTAAAGGATTTTCCCCAAATCAAGGCAGTAAGCTGTCCTCAGGCTAGTGTCCTAGCTTCTGTGGAACTGAGAGGCCTGCCTGTGCATTTAAAATGTTCATTCTTCCAGACCATGGCTATTGTAAATAACACTGCCACGAACACAGCGGTTGGGCTGTCAGTAGGTGAGTAGGTAAAAAAGCCGTGATACTTTTACACAATGGAATATTACACTGCAGTAAAAAGAAGGAAGACTTACCTTTTACGTCAGCATGGATGGACCTGGAGACTTTTATGCTAAGTGAAATGAGCCAGTCAGAGAAAGACAAATTTCATATAATCTCACTCATATGTGGAATCTAATGGACAAAATAAACTGATGAACAAAATAGAAATAGAGGAGTGGACCCATGGAACAGACTGCCAGTTGTCAGAGGTGAGGGGGGACTGGATGAAAGAAGGTGAAGGGATTAGCTAAAGAACATGCGTGCATGACCCATCGACATAGACAACAGTGTGGTGGTGGCCAGAAGGAAGGCGGGGCTGGGGCTGGGTGCCAGTGGGCAAAGGGGCGGAAATGGGGGCATTTGTAATTATGTCAACGATAAAAATAAAGAAAAAATTAATTTAAAAATGTTTGTTTTTGCTACTCAGAACCATCAAATTTTCATAACATCTCGGCGCTCAGTTTTAGCCGAGACCTCGTCCCCTCTCCCAACCCCTGCATATCACTAGTGATCTATCCAGTTGATAGATTTTAAGTCTCTGAGTTCTTCGCTGGGCTTATTTATTCAAAACACGGTGATGCTTAAATTACATAGCTCTGCTGGCACCGAATTCTTCCAAAGCGAAGTTTTCCTGATAACTGAGGCTTATCTCTAAAAATCCCAGCAGTTTGTCTGGTTTAGCCATTTTGGTTGGAATCCATCAAAAATGCCACAGCACAGTACGACATCTGCTCCTTTTTAGGTTACCTGTCTCCTTTGTCCTCGGGCTACCAGATGGTTTGACACCACTGCAAACATGTCTGTCTGTAACGGCCCCCTCCCCATGGTTTACTCACCTCGCAGAAAGATGTGTTTTAAAAAAAAAAAGAGTAAGTGGGATTTGGGGGTCTAAAGACTTTTCTCGCAATTAAAGCTCTTGTCTTTAGTGTGGGACCCTCTGAAAGTTACTCCAGAGGCTCAGAGGGTTTGGTTTTGCGTTGTGGCTTAATTTTAGATTTTCATCATTCTGAAAGGTTGAGATATTTCCCCTTTCTGGATGGCTGAGATGTTATTATCATAAAATCTGCAAGTTCCTTTCAAAGGAGCTCTGGCAAGCCATAAAAGTTAGAGCTGTTGCTAAGGGAACCAGGCAAAGCTTGCTTAATGTATAAACCTGGTTATTACATTTAAAATTCAAGTAGCCACCAGAGATTCCTAATGGGAGAGGAAAGCCTCCGCTTTTGAAGAGGCAAGTGGAAATGACTTCTCTCTCCTGGGAAAGGGCAGCTCCTAGGGCTCCTTTTTTGTTGCCCGAAGACAAACCTCAGTGGCTTCTCTTCCTCCGGTGGTTCTAATGGTGGAAGAAAAGGAGGAAAGGGCAGAGGAAGTTCAAGCAGCCCTCTCTTCTGTACTAGCTGTTTGGCTGATTGAGGTGGGAGAGGCGAGAAGAACCGAGGATGTCCACAACCGTGACCGCAGCTCGATGGAAGTAAGGGCAGCTCTGAGACACAGAGAACCGGCAGAAAAATGTTTGCACCCTGAGAGCTAAGGGTAAGGAAAGAGCAAAATATTGTTCTCCCCTACAAAAAGAAATAGGTTAGCCCTGGCTGGTGTAGCTGAGTGGATTGAGCATGGGCCTGCGAACCAGTAGATCGAGGTTCGATTCCCAGTCAGTGCACATTCCTGGGTTGCAGGCCAGTTTCCAGCAGGGGCCAGTTCCCAGCAGGGGATGCACCAAAAGCAACCATACATTGATATTTCTCTCCTTCTCTCCCTCCCTCCCCTTCTAAGATAAATAAATAAATAAATTTTTAAAAAAGGTTGTTTAAAAAAAAGAAATAGGTTAAAAGAATTAAAATGTTGAGATTGCAGGACAAAGACATTAAATTGTCCCTAGTCACATGCTAGTGTGTGCCACTGTCCCCACCCCCTCCAGCCCTCACCCTGCACTCTTCATCCTGTTGTCACATTACAGGGGATGGGACCACATGAGGTCATCTAGTTGTCCTACTTAATTAACTGTCACAGAAAGTAAGACCACAGAGATCCTCATCAGACAGAAGTGTGAGTTCTAACTCCTAACCTAGGATGTTCTCTCACTGCATCAATAAAGGCAGAAATATCCCTAGAAAATTCAGGAATTTTCTCACTTCATAGTGCTCCTTCAGAACTACAAAGAATAGTGTTTCTACACTGTGTTCCACAGAACACTAGCCCAAAAGATGCTCCTGACAGGGTATGTACCTAAAATGACCGAAAGCAGGGACCCAAACAAGTATCTGTACACTGTGTTCCCAGCCTCACTCACAAGGCCAGAAGGTGGCAACAATCCAGTGTGCACTGATGGGTGGGCAGATAAGCGAAATGGGATATGTACTTACGGTGGAGTAGTCAGTATTCAGCCTTAACAAGGAGTGACATTCTGACACCAGCTACAGCGGGGATGAGCTGTAGGACACGAGACTACGGGAAATAAGCTAGTTACCAAAGGCAAATACCGTATGATTCCACTTATGCGAGTTACTGAGAATGGTCAAGTTCATAGAGACAGAAAGCAGAGTGCTGGTTGCCAGAGACTAGGGAACGGGGGAACCGAGTTATCTAATGAGGACAAAGTTTCAGTTTGGGAAGATGAAGAATTTCTGGCGATGGATGCTGGGGATGGTGCACAACAATGTGAATGTATTAATGCCACTAAGTTGTAAATTTTGTGTGTCAACACACACTCAGATGCTCCGTTAATTCGTGGTATCAGCAAACAAACCGGTCCTGGGAGGTCTGAACGCCCGCCCTCCGCCCGCCTTCACGCACAGCCTCAGCCCTGGCCAGTCACAGAGCCCGTTCAGTAAGAGACTTGGGAACGTCCTAAATCAAAGCTGTTTATTTTGATTTAATCGAGCATTTCCTCAACTGAATACAGACCCTTTTTGTTTGCATGGAACACTATTAATAGCTCACATCCATGGGGCACACTTCTGGAAATGGTGACAAAGAACTTCATACTGTTCAAAGGATTTCTCTCCATACCTCACTGGGTGCTGCCAGCCAACCTAAAAGGTAGTCCCCAAAAGGTAGACCTCAGTTATTGCCATTGACTACTGAACAGGTAATAAACTTATTAATGGTCATTTACTGACGGAGAAACTAGAGTCCAGAAAAGTCAAGCCCTGGCTCAAGGCCACGCAAATCTCCTCTGCCAAGATGGGATCCCTGTTTGCTAAGCCCCCGTCTGGCACGTGTCCCTTCCCCCTGCGCTCATCTCCTGTACCCCTTCTGGGTGCTCAGATGTGTGAGCAAGTCCACTGAAGACCCTCTGAGCCCTGGGGCTGTGAACAGCAAGTCAGGGACACCAGAGGGGACGGCAGGGATTTGTCCTGCGCTTGCGCTCCCGGACGCTGTGCTTTTCTTCTCTCTCCAAAATAGGGTGGGAGCTGGGAGACATCCCATCCCCTGTACAGTGCCTGAAGTTTCCTGACGTAAGGTTCATCTGGGGTGCTGATTAAAACACAGATTCCAGGGAGATAAGGCTGGCAGAGAAAGACAAACACTGTATTATCTCGCTTGTATGTGGAATCTAAAAATAAAAAAAAATGGAACTCAGAGACAGAGAACAGGGGGTGAGGGTGGGTGGGGAAAATCGCTGATAAAAGTCAAGAGGTATAAACGTCCAGGCATAAAATAAGTAAGTCCTGAGGAGGCAACGTCCAGCATGGTGACTATAGTTTATGGTACTGTATAGTATATTTTAAAGTTGCTAGGAGAATGAATCCTAAAAGTTCTCATCACAAGAGAAAAAATCTTTGTACACATACTATATAAAGTTTTTGTAATCATTTTGCAATATATAGGTAGTTAAGTCACTATGTTGTACACTTTATACAGTGTTCCCTGCCAATAATACAGCAATAAAACTATACAAATAAGTGAATAAATTGTGCTACAGTAGTCTCACCTATAAACAAATAAAATGAAATAAAGTGCAGGTTCCCAGGCCCTTCCCCCAGAGATTCTGACTGAGTAGGTCTGGGCAGGACTAGAAATGTTTTAGACAAGCATCCTAGGTAATGCTGGCTTGGAGGAAGTCTGAGTACCCTTGACCTTAACTCTAAAATGGACCTTAACAGAACACCCTCTGGGTTAGTCTCCAACCCACAGCTATTGCAGCTGAGGCTCAGCAGAGTGAGCCTCAAAGGGACTGTCCAAATTCACAGTTACTTTCTCTCACCACCTTTACTAAAAACTGATTCAAATCCAAACACTCCTTTCCTGAGGAAAGAGGCAGGTCTGCTAGTTTTAAAACGTGTGCTCCCCTCTGCTCATCCCAGCAAACGTACCCTGTTCTAACTGCCCCTGCCCAGTGGAGACCAGGTTGCCCCCACCCTCCTCCTGTTCTTTGGGCAGGTCCAGCCACTCCAGCAAACGTCCCAGCTGTCATCCACCGCTCCAGGCCTAACTCGGACGCAGTGTTGGCCCAAATTGCTTTCTGAGTGTTGATGGAGACCAAATGGTGTTTGGCTTTGCTTGCCCACCCCATTTCATTCTGAGTACAAAACGATCTCAGGCTCTAACTATGCTGCAAGTGGGAGCCGCAGCAGCCTCGGAGTCCGCCTCCTCTAGGAGCTTCCCCCACCCACTGGCTGCAGAACCAGTGGCGCCCGCCCAGCAGGGGAGATGGATGACCAGTGGAGACAGGCTGGGCACACACACAGCATTCCCTCGTCACTTGGCAGAGCCTTGTCAAAGAGCAGATGGAAAAGTCTGAGGACACTCAATTCCCCAGATTCCTTCTCTGCGCGCTCTACCCCCTCTCAGCTTCCATAAGTTAGTCTTTTCAAAGGAGTTAAAACTCAACTCCTCCTCACCTACGCATCTTCCGGTGATCTTGACTTCAGGTCACAGGTGTGGGCAGCTATAGACTGATAGATCAGTGGGAGGGGCTGGCCCTGGGAGTTGTGTGCCTGCTTGCCGCACTCTCCCACCCCCGCGCTGCACCCCACCGCCCTGAGGTTGCTGCTCCTGATCAGGAGGGCCCAGGGCTCAGCTTCTCTGCTTGGGGGTCTTACGGGCCCTAGGTTCTCTCCGAGGGGGCGTCAATGCTGCATGGGGCCCTACAGTCCTTGCCAGCAACAGGGGCAATGTCTGAGGTCACAGACCTGGCTTCAAACCTGGCTTTCTGGCTAAGTGGTGATACCACGGAATCTCTGTGGTCTCCTTCTGGGCCTGTACAATGGGATAGCAGTATCTCCTTCACTGGACTGTGGTGGGAGTGAAATGAAACGCTGTGTGTCTGGGGCTCGGCAAACAGCTCAGTGCTCAGTGAATGGGAGTGATGTCCGTGTCCTGAGGCCTCAGGACACTGTCTTACCTTGCTCTGGCTCCTTTGCCACAAGGATAAGCAGATGGGACCTGGACTGCCGCTGTCAGCGAGCCTGAATACTGGCCACCTAGAAACGTTTGATTCAATTAAATAAAACTTTACTACGCATGCGCAATTATAATGGCCACCTTGGGGGGGTGTCTTAATCTGTGGGTTTTCATGTAAAATAAACACGGGGGCTACAAGAATGTATAATTTGATCTATATTGCTGTATTGCTTTCTGGAAAGGCCCAGATACGTCTGTGCGCGTATCAACACGCACGTGCGCAGACAGTGTAGAAAAGTGTCTGCTTCCCTGGCCCCCACAACACCGCCTGCAGCGACGCTTCCCGAGGCATCACCGTTTCCCTGAATTATCTGTTGTTCTGGTCAGGGAGTCTATAGTTACTGGTGAAGTGAAAGGGTTTTTTTCCTATTTATCGGATATCTGTATCTCTTCTTTTGTGAATTTTTCATAAATGTCCTTTGCTTATTTTTCTAAGCCTTCTTCAGTTTTTAATTAAATTACAATATTAATTTATATTTGATTCACAGTTTACAATTTATAATCATATATCAAAAATATAAATCCTTTTTCCCTGGCTGGTGTAGCTCAGTGGATTGAGTGCAGGCCTGCGAACCACACGATCCCGGTTCGATTCCCAGTCAGGGCACATGCCTGGGTTGCGGGCCAGTTCCCAGCAAGGGACTCACGAGAGGCAACCGTACATTGATATTTCTCTCCTTCTCTCCTTCCTTTCCCCTCTAAAGATAAATATGTATATATAAATCCTTTATCTGTCATCTACAAGGTAAATTTTGTCTATTTTATCTTTTAATTTATTTTGCTGTAGGACATGTATTCTAAAGTTTAACATTTTTAGGTAGTTAAACCATTTTTTAAAAATTAAGTTTATTGGGGTGGCATTGGTTAATAAAATTACATAGGTTTCAGGTGTACAATTCTATAACACGTCATCTGTATGCTGTATTGTGTGTTCACGACCCAAAGTGAGGTCTCCTTCCATCACCATGTATTCCCCTGTACCTTCTTCTACCTCCCCTCACTCCTTTATCCCTCTCCCTCTTGTAACCACCATATTGTTGTCTGTCTGTGAGGGTTTTTTTTTCCCCACTTAATCCCTTATCCTTTTTTCCCCAGCCCCCAAATCTCTTCCCCTCTGACAGCTGCCAGTCCTTGTATCTAAGAGTCAAAACCACCCTTTTTAAAATAGTTTTGCCTTTTGATAAAACATCAGAGAAGGCCTTCTTTACTCCAAGGTTATATTTGTACTTATATTTTATTCTAGTATGTTCTTATTTCCTATATTTACACATTTAGTCCATGTAGAACTGAGCCATTCAATATGACAGCTACCAGCTACACAGGGCAGCTTCAGTGCACCTGCCCCATTGCAGGTGCTTAGTGACCACAGTGGCCGGTGGCTGCCACACTGAACTCAGGGGGAAGAACATGTCCATCATCACAGAAAGCTCTGTTGGACAGCACCAATCTAGTGTTTGTTCTCTGCATGATGGGGAAGGATAGGGAACCCAACTTTTTTTTCAAAATAGTTCAGGTAGTTGTTCCAACAACAATATCTTTTGAAAAATCTGCTGCCTTTATCCTGAGGTGCCACATTTACATTCGTAAGTCTTGTATTATTTCTGTACTTCCTATTCTGTTCCTTTATCTATCTTTCTAATTTTCACCAGGACTACACAATTCTAACCATTATGGTCTTCTAATATATTTTAGTATTTCACAGAGAAGTATTTTTCATTTTCTAATTATTTTTTAAAAGATTCTCAGCAAATATTGTACTTGTTTTTCCAGACGAACTTCCTTTCCCTCCCCGCACACTCTAGGCCCCCACTGGTCTCAGCTGCTTGCCCGTCCACAGCGTCACCGTGCGCCGTGTCCTCACTCCCTGGTCCGCTGGGAACTTGGACTCCTTCTCTCAGCTCAAGGTTCCCTCGCTCCAAGCCCTTTCTGATGCTCCTGGGCCAATGTAAGTGCTTTTCTCTTGCCATCCTCTGAACATTCCACGTCGGAATGATTAACTTAGGGTTTTGCACTTGTTACAAGTCTATCTTCTCAGTGTGAAACACAATTTGAAGACGAGGATTATGACCTTTCAACTTTGAATTTCCACAGCCTGACACAGTCCTTGGCTCAAGGTCGTCCTTCAACAAAAATGTCTTGAGTCAAAAAGCATAACCCAGGTAGTTCTGGAAACGCTGGCTGTGGCATGCCACGAAAGGCCTTGAACGTAGCTCTAGGCGGCGTTGAGCTGGCTCGGGCGAGGACAGAGCCGCTCTGTGCCCGTTACACTGGCAGAGAGGCAATAACTGAATTGGAGCAGAGAAGCTACAGAAAACCAGGACTCTAGTCAAGAGGCCATTATAGGAGTCCAAGGCAAACAGAATAAAGGCCTGGATATGGCTGGTGGCAGGGGTTTGGAAAAGAGGGCACATTGCTCGGGGGGTGGGGGGTGGGATGCATGATTAAGGTCGTCAGGAGACTGAGGACCGACAGAGCCAACACTATGACCAGCGGTCTAACAGGCTCTTTCTGCAATTGTTCTCGTGGAAATTTCAATACCTGCAAGTGTGTTGTGTCATTCACAAACATTACAACGAGATTTTACTATAAAGTCTAAATGAATGAATGTAGTAATAGCAACAATTGTTTTAGAACTAGCTGAGTTATCTCGGTCAGGTTGCTGAACCTCTTTGTAAAAGTGGTATCATCATGGTACCTCCTTTAGAAAACTTTGGGGAGTTTATATTTTGGACATGCTTAGAACAATGCTTTCTACATAGTAAGCTCTCGGTAACTGTTGGCTATTTTTGAAATGATTATTCATACACTTCTATCCAGAGAAGCACCCATTTATCTCTGCGCCTAAGGTAGCTCCCAACTTGTGACGAAAAGTTACCAGTCATTCATTCAACAACTCATGAAAGCCTTAGGAGGGGCGATTTGTCAAACGCTTTTTGAAGGCTAAATAAAATCTATACACAGATGTATCCGTACAATTGGGAGAGAGAAGTTATTGTTCCCCTACCAAGTCAGGTTTTTTCAAGGATGTCCTTGCCTCATTCTTTTCTATTGCATAACTGCTAAAAATTGGTCTGTCTCCTTTGAGAGGTGATGCAGGTGCAGCTAAGAAAAGAGCTAAGAAGTTCTTGGGGTGTGTAGATTGTGCTCGGGGACATGTAGAAAGGGCCAGTGGAGAGGGAGGAGAGGCCACCCCAGCAAGAACCCCTCATGTCTCCACAGCAGGACAGGATGCTATCTTCCCCCATGGCTCCTATTGTCCGTGGGGGGACCATGCGTTCAGAGGGAGGAACTGGAGGTTGGAGCTCTCTTTCTGCCTCCAGAGAAGGCTGTGTGAGGAGCTGAGATGCCCTCCGGAGACAGAAACTACTGCTGCCAGCAGATTCCGAAGTCAGAAGGGTTAGGTCAGAGGCATCTCCCTCTGGACACTGGACTCTTTGGAGCCTGTGGTCCTGGGCAGCTATTTGCCGCGTTGCCGTCATTTCACCAGGTTTTACCATCAGTGCTGGCATCTTGCCCATGAAGAGAAATGTGCCAATATGTTTATTATAGATCTTATCATCTTTAGAGAAAAAAGTGGATGTCTGTTAACAGGATGTCTGTTACGGATTTTATCACCTTGCTCATAGTGAAAGGGAACACAGCATTGAGTTTATTCCTGATTCGACCCTCTTAGCCAGGACGAGGGTGAGAGGCACCACTGTCTTCATCACGGCTTCCACTAGTCCTCCTGGTGACTGGAGGCTAAAATGGAAATGCCCAAGCTGAGTCTGTTGAGCTGTTCCGGAACTCTCTCTCCATCCATTCAGCCCTCGCCGTGGGACGTGCCTGTTCTAGCCCTCCAGGACGGAATTCTGACGCTGTAGGTCTTCTGTTAGCGCTGCCATATTTGTGAGGGGTTGCACCAACAGTTAATGCCTTTGTGCTGGAACAAGGTCTCCACTGTGCCTGTCTGGGTGAAAACAGAATCCCTGACACACAGAGCTGACTTCCAGAAAAGGCTCCCTTGCGAAGTCAGCCAACAGGCTCCAGAGCTAATCGGAACCAGATGTGAGTCCTTTCACTGAAATATATGGCAGGGTCACAGATTTATTTTTTGAGAGCACCTATAATAACAATTCAAATCATAAAATGTGCTTTCCCTTGATATTTTCTCCTAGTCAACCAAGCAGTATGTCTGATAAGTTGGGGCTAGCTTAGGCCAAAACCAACATACTTGCTTTGTTAGAAATCTGCAGAATGTGTCCGTCTGGAGGTGTGCGCTAGGCAGGCTGGGACAGACGCCAACATTCAAACAGTTTCCTAAAATATCCCATGCATGCAGGGATGATAGCGGACTCCATGGCTAAGAGGTAGAAGAAGAAAAACCTGAAGGAGAGGCTTAGAATGAATGGCATTAAGCATGACTCATGTAATGTGGCAGATACTTCCTGTGTTTAAAAAATAGAGTGTACAAAGGATTCAGTGACTGCCGACAACTCTCTCCATACCAGCCTCACTGCCAAAGTTCAAGTGCTGGGCAGAGGTCCACCTCTGGGAAGCAGACTAGCAGATTCCTGGGTTGTTCTTTCATTTAAAGTCTTCTATCAAGACACATCCCCCCCTTTTTTTGAGATGTTGTCAGGCACTCCTAAGAGCTGATTTTCTGCACCCGAGTGGCCCCCTCAGGCAGGTATTGCCAACTGTCCCCACTTGGGTCCCACTCTCACGGAAAGTGGCCCGGCAGTCAGTGAGCAGGGGCCTCACTGCCTGGTGATCACTCTCTGGCCATGGGGCTCATTCCTTTAATGGTTGGAGGCCATTTCCATTCCAATCCGTGCCTCGTTTCCCAATGCTTAGACTCCCGATGCCCTCTGGTCCTCACGTTTTTTTCTGTGCTTCGTTGTTTTTGCACCCACTCTTATCTTTCATGGCCAGAGTCCATTCTCCCTATTTTTGGTAGTAGCCACCCATTTTCTTGTGGGAAAATATCCCTCTCCGCTCTCAGTCCTGAGTTCCACTGGTGTTAATAAGTCCCCTAACACCTCATCACCACCAGCAGCACCCCCGCCCCCCTCCGCCGGCACCTAGGGTGGCCTGTGCCCTAAACTTCGCCAAAGGATAATGAATTCAATGAAGGGTCATCATCAGTAGAGATTTTAGAATTCGAATTCTTTCTTTAAAGAAATTAGGTTTTTAAATAGTTAATCCACTCAGATGATTCCAAAAAAGTAAAGTATAAGAAGCTAAGTATTAACAAAGTAGGAAACTATGTGTCTAGGAGTTACAAAATGAATCAATTGCAAATTTGAGCTGGCACAGGCCAGTTACAGAGTCTCAAAGTAACTCCTCACAAAATACTGATTCATCACCAAAGGGAAACGAGCAACTTCACAGCGGAGAATCCTGGCAGATGCCACTTGAGTCAGGTGATTAGCATTAATGTCATCAGCAATGGGACATGTCGACATCATGTGCTGCTTGACAGAATGCAGTGAGGCCATACATTGTGTCTGTGATGATCCTGCCTGAGATTCAGAAACTGGAGCTAATCACGTGGCAACAGCGGGCCAACCCACACCAACGGCGTTGGATGAGATGATGATCGTGGAGGCCAAGGAAGCACCAAGGAAGGGCTCCAGACTGGATGGCACTTAGAGACGTGACGCCCAAAGGCGACATGTGATTTATAATCAGACCCTTTTGTTTTTATAAAGGACATTATTGGGAAACTTGGTGAACCTTGAATGGTGGAAATATATCAATGTTAATTTTTCTGTGTTTAAGCTTGTATTGTGGTGACGTCAGGGGAGGTGGTAGAAAATCCACACTGGAGTCCTCAGGTGCAATGCGTCGTTGTATCAGCAACTTAACTCTCGAATAGTTCAGGGGGAAAAAAGGTATTTTTTACCATACTTGCAGCTTTCGTGTAAATTTGAGATTATCTTAAAATAAATTGTTTTAAGTTATCTGAGAAAAACTTTGCCTCTAATTCCTGACTCCCATCTGCCTATACCCTCCCCCGTAATCGATAACCATGTATTCCAGGGTATTCTCCAGGGTTTCTTTCTAATGCATGTGTAACAGCGAATAAGCCATTGCCCACCACCTGAGGCCTCTTTAATATGAGGGTCTCCGAATCACAATCTAGAGGATCTGGAAACTTTGCCAAGGCTCAAGACTCAGCTCCGGGTACCTACTCCCGCCTTCTCGTAGCTCTGGGGGTTCCCAGCCTGGGGGTGCAGAGCGCCAGGCTCCCGGCTGACCTCATTCTGGTCAGCAACTCCTACTCTCAGACCTCTTTCTCTCTTCTCTCATCAGAAGTCACATGGCTTCGCAGAAATGGCAGGGCTTCCTGCTCAGAGAGCTCACTGCCCAAGGCCACCAACCCGTGGACAACTAACTATACAGTTGACCCCTGAACAACACAGGTTCGAACTGTGTGGGCCTACTTCCACATGGATTTTTCAACATAAAGATACTGTGCGATCTGTGGTCGGGAGTCCCCAGAAGTGGAGGGCGCATTGTTTGCACAGATCCACTCGGTTTTACAGAAGGGACTTAAGCATCTGCGGAGTTTGGTATCTGCGGAGTTTGGTATCTGCGGAGGGTCCTGGAACCAATCCCCGCGGATACCGAGGGACAGCCAAGTTGTGGGGGAGTTGAGCGTCCTTGGGGGTTTCAACTGCGCCGCAGGTCCGTGGCCCTAACACTGCGTTGTTCAAGGGTCGACTGTAAAATGTAGGAACCTCACCTGGAGACATTAAAATTTTGCTCTTTGTGAGTGATACTTCATAATGTTGAATTTATCCAAAGTCTGATTAACATCGGGTTACTTTAAACACACGCAATTACCAATGAGTGTGTTTCCACGGTAAGCGAACATAGAGAGGGCTGAGGGAAACGGAGGCCGTGAGAAGGAAAAAGGACGAGGAAAACTCGCACGCAGTCTGGGAGCCAGGCCTGCAGGGCCCCCCGAACAGGACCAGTCCCCGGGAACGCTCCGCGCCTGCACACCGCGTGTGCCAACCCGGCGCTTCGCCTCGCGCCGCGGAGTCCGGGCGGCCTTTCCCGCGGCCTCCGCCGAGCTCCTTTCCCGCGCGCCCGCGGCCGCTCCCGCCTACTCTCTGTCCCAGAGCTAAGTTACTGTTCTCCGGGAAGGGACTGCAAGCGCAGGAACTCCCTCCAGTTGCGGGCCCGTCCCCGAAACAGACTCTCAACACACACGCCTCACTCAGGATTCAGAAGTCCCTGGCGGAGACGACCGTCGTTTGCAGTTCGGGTGCCCCGGGCCGCGCCCCGCCCGCGCCCGCGCCGCGCTGGCCTTTCCTAGAGTGCGGTCCGTCCCGGCTTGGGACGAACTCCGTCCTCCCGGACCCAGTCCTTCGGGAGGCGTGCCTTCAGTGATTCACGCAGCAGGTGTGTTTAGGTCACCTGCTGGGGGCAGAACTGGCTAAATGCTGAGGGCGCCCCCGGGGCAACAAGATAACCCCTGGCCGTGGTCCCTTGGTGGAGCCTGGGAGACAAAGACGTAGATTGTGTGTTTAATGTCCAACTGCATGGTAGCAAATGCCATGAAGTGAATATCCAAAGGTTCCTGACTTCGTTTGAGAAGAGATCCTGACTGAGGGAAGAAGTGGGGGTTAACCTGGAGAAGAGAGGGAGGTGGGAGAGGGAGGTAAATGTGGAGTCGCTGAACAGTGTTCAACAAAGGAGGTAAGCTGACCCAATTCATGGTTATGACAGAACATCCTTAACAAAAGAGTAATTTTACTTTATTTTTTGGACTTTATGTATTTATTTTTAGAGAGAGGGGAAGGAAGGGAGAAAAAGAGGGGGAGAATCATCAATGTGTAGTTGCCTTTCACACGCCCCCTACTGGGGACCTGGCCCGCAACCCTGGCAAGTGCCCTGACTGGGAATTGAACCAGTAACGCTTTGGTTCGCAGGCTTGCACTCAACACCCTGAGTCACACCAGCCAGGCAAAGAGTAATCTTAAATTGAGCAGAAGATTTGAATAGACACACTCCTGAAAAAGCTATTTGGATAGCAAATGACCACATGAAAGGATGCTCAACATCATTAGACATGGGGAAAATACACATCAAAACAACAATGAGATGCCCTACTAGAATGGCTATAGTTAAAATTAATTGTAGAGAAGAATATAAAGAAACTGGAACCCTAGGTCAGTGCTGGTGGGAATTTAAATGATGCAGCTGCTTTAGGTAAGAAGACCCTTTAAGAAGCTGCTTTTATGCAGTTTGGCAGCTTCTTAAATTTTTTAACGTAAACTTACCATATGACTTAGCATTTCCACTGTTACTCAAGAGAAATCAAAACACATGTCCATACAAAAAACTTGTAGCAAATGTTCAAAGCAACATTTTTCATAATGGCCCCAAACTGGAAACAGCTAAAGTATCTGTCAACTGATGAATGGATAAACAAATGTGGTATATCTAGACAGCAGATACTACTCAGCAGTAGTATGAATACCGTACCAGTGTGAAGCACCGATACACTTTACAACATGGATGAGCCTCAAAAATATTAGGCTAAGCGAAAGAAGCCAGACTACAAAAGAATGCCAAATATTATGTGTTTGTACTTAAATGAAATTTTAGAGGAGACCAAACTAGAGACAAAGCAGATTAGTGAGGTTGGGGGTGGGAGCAAGGACTGACTGTAAATAGGCACAAAGGAAATCTTTGTGGTGATGGGAATATTGTAAAGTTGGATTCTGGTGATGGTTGCACAGCTATATAAATTATTGAAACTTGTCTAACTGTAACTTTATTTTTTTTAAAATGTTTTATTGATTATGCTATTACAGTTGTCCCATTTTTCTTCTCCCCTTTATTCCCCTCTGCCCTGCACCCCCTTCTCAGCAGTGTCCCCCCAACCCTTAGTTCATGTCCATGGGTCATAGATATAAGTTCTTTGGCTTCTCCATTTCTTATACTATTCTTAACCTCCCCCTGTCTATTTTGTACCTACCAATTATGTTTCCTATTCCCTGTACCTTTCCCCCCATTCTCTCCCTTCCCTGCTGATGATCCTCTGTGTGATCTTCATTTCTGTGATTCTGTTCCTGTTCTACTTGTTTTTTAATTTGTTTTCGTTTTTTAACAAAAAAAACAAAAACAGGGTAATATCTTCAGTCGAGGCCATGGATGAGTTTTAAAAGCAGAAACGAAAAGGGCTGAAGGTTCACTGATGGCAACCCAGGAGAGTGCTTTGAAGAACAGAAATCTGTTTGATTTTTTTACTCTCTTGGGAAGAGGACTCACCTCTCAAATACTGTCAAAGAGAGACACACACAAAGTACTTACACACAAGTATAGTTTGAGAACAAAACCACACCAAACTAAAATTAGTCATAAAAGTAAACATAATTAAACAAGTGAACATATTAAACACAAATATTTACTGAATGTTTCTCTATAAGAGTGGTAAAATGTAGAAAGCAGAGATACTGTATATATCAGTATGGGGGCGACTTTCCTCACAAGTCCCCCCATGTGCCACGGATGAGAGTAAACATGACAGAGACATGATCTGCTTGGGGAGGAGAAGTGGCCAATTTCCCAGAGGAAAAAGGCCTTGAGCAGTGGCCAGTTTCTCA
This sequence comes from Sturnira hondurensis, assembly GCF_014824575.4. NCBI lineage: Eukaryota > Metazoa > Chordata > Mammalia > Chiroptera > Phyllostomidae > Sturnira > Sturnira hondurensis. The sequence continues at coordinate 4,006,735 of NW_028092466.1, read as the reverse complement.
GGGGAAAAACCTGTTGAGCCCCTTCCTCCAAAGGCTTTTATTGGGTTGTAATACACAGGAATACAGGGCAGCAGGGATCAAACAGTAGATAACATTTCAAAGAAACCTGAGGGCTTAGTCTGAGTCAGTGTCTGTCAGGTAAGGGGGTTGCAGAAACTTTGGGAGACATACTCATTTCCTCTCAGACCCTTATCATATGAGTGAAAGCACTCTTAGCAGAGCAGATTTCACAGGTTTATCAGGAAGTCTTTGTGATGCCAGATTTTTCCCCAGGACATGCTCTAGCAAGGCGAGGAGCTGCACCTCTCCCCATCAGGTATTCAGGCTTAAGGGGATTAGAGCCAGGAAGCACTTCTCCCAGAGGACATGAGGACTTGGGTTTTGTCAAAGCCGGGGTGGGGGGTGGGGGCGAGAGTCCATTGCTCCCTCTTTGTCCCTCCCTGAGTCCTTCCATGATGGCCTCCCAAGTGGTCATGTCTGGCTTAGGTTGTCCCTCCTCTGAGGGGTCTTACCCATCAAGGACTTCCAACCATGCTTTGTGGGCAGGGAGGAAACTGAGGCAGCGTTTGCTACCAGAGACAAGCTTTGTCTCCTTCGGCTCGAATTCCAGAAGTCACTGACTCATCCTTAGCCACAGGGGGTAGAGAGTCACAATTCCTGAAACCAGGCAGAGCGGTCCACAATATATCAGAATTAAACAGATTACAGTACTATCTTTATGAAATACTGACACACAAAAATATTACCTTGCAAATAATCTGCCAGGTCTCCACCATTGCAATACCGATACACACACACACACACACACACACACACACACACACACACAAAGTAATTAAAATAAGGACACCAGTTTAAGGTTAATTCAATCCATTATCAGTTATTTTTAATTAAAAATTTATTTGTATATAATATAAATCTAGTCTGAAAAACATAAGAAGTGTAGAATCGAACATTTTAATACTATTTTCCTTATTAAATAGAATCTCAATTACTGAATCAATTTCTTAGTTCAAGTTTTCAATTTTGAAAATTTTCTATTCTTAAAGGGCATATTAATCAAAAGGAATTTGAAATAAATTAAACAGGAGCTTGTATACCACCTACCTCCATCACCAGGAAGACAGAGTTGGGTAATTCCTAAAAATATACAATATTAAATATCATTTAGATGAGAAAAAATTAAGCACGAATTTAATAAATAACTTTAACAAAAATACTATTTTCCCCATTACTAAACAAGTGAAAAGAAATCACAAAATCCATTAGCAAGTGAATTTTAAATCCCCAACACAATGACTTAAGCATCTCAGCTCCCAAGCCAAATCAGGTTTTGATGACACTGAGGTAGTCATCAAGAAGTTCTGTTCTGTTCGTGGGAAGAACTCAAGAAAGCCTCGTCTTTTGGTTATGGTTATGGTCAACCTATCAATGGTGAAACACAGGGAGGACCCGCCCGTCTTCAGAGAGCACTCCTGCTTTGGAAGTTCAGGATCAGGGGCGATGGCTTGACACCCTCCCCAGCAACCCTCCAGGCACACTCTGCTTGCTGGGACACATGACCCAGAACTCTTAATTTTTATTTTTCTAGTTTTTATTTTTATTTGGAAGCAATCACATTATCTGCGAATTTTTGCAATTTTCTTGAAAATATTTCATCACATCTTGGTAACAGACTGATTTTGAGGAGCCGATTTGAGGAATTTTACCCAGTCTCTCAAATTCACATAGCTCCAGTTCTGTTGCCTGGTCAAGCAATTCAACGACACATTAGCTGATTCAATAACAATTTTTATCATGCTAATTAAATTTTAAATTGGGCTTCCCTACAGCTAAACTGGAGCCATTGTTCAAATGTGATTCAAGAGATAGCCCCTTCAAGTAACACTTGGCTTCACCAGATCCTAAATTCAGGAGTAAGGAGTTCTACAGAAAACCAGAGGAGGACCAGGGCAGAAAGAGGGCAGGTCTAGGGCAGCATTCCTCAGAGTGAGGTTCACAGCCAGTGAACTATCTGGTACTGGCTCCCAATGAAATAACGACAGAAATTAGGACTAAGAATTTCTAAAGGCTTAAAGTAAATTAAACAAAATAATTTAATGTCTGCTGACTTTAATAATAAAAACATTAAACATCTGTTTGTAGCACCTTCATTTCACTTTCATATTAATTGATCTTTATTGGATTTTATACAAGTATCAGTTCACACAGATTATAAATAAAAACAGGTGCTCACAGTAGCTGGGTTAGAGCACTTCTGTGGTACAGGGAGTGAACAAGGGCTGCCACTGAGTGGGGTCCCGTGTCCACCAAGGGATGGGGCCACCGGTCAGGACCTGGGTAAAAATCACGTCCTTCAAAAGACAGTGACGTAAGATGGCTTATTTCACTCATTTATCAAGAGGACTGGGTAAAAAATTGAAATGTATCATGCCCAATTCTTTGACCCCTGCGCCCCACATGCAGGTTGGAAGAATAGCAACGCCACCTGCTCTGTGCTGGGGACACGGAGCCAGGTTGCAAGCCTAGCACAGGCCTGGCTTCGGAGCAGCCACAGCCCTCGACAAGTCAGAAAGGAGGCAGAGAACAGTCTGAGTTCACCAGGCTAGGAGAATAAGTCTGTTAGAAAGAAATACTTATTTCCTTTTCTCATAAATAAAAGCAAAAGTATATTTTTGTTTCTGTTAAGCCATCTCCGTTGCGAACTAGTCTTAATCACAAAACCTGATCAAATCCAGACCAAACTATCCTATCATCCCTAAAAATACCAAGAAATCATTAAACATAACTTTCAACAGAATTTCATCTTCTCAAGTATAAAGAACAAAATATTATCTAAAATCAGTATTATTTAATCAGATAATAATACCTTATCCTAACTACTGAAGAGATAAGAAACCTAGGAATTCCTAAGGGGAGGTTTGGTTGTGGATTTGTTGTAATTTTACTGTTCATAGTTTTGGTCTTCCTTTTCTTAGGTAAGTCCCTTTAACATTTCATGTAATAAGGACTTGGTGATGATGAACTCCTTTAACTTGACCTTATCTGGGAAGCACTTTATCTGCCCTTCCATCCTAAATGATAGCTTTTCTGGACAGACTATTTTTGGATGAAGAAGGTCTTCGACCTTCATGACTTTGACTACTTCTTTCCAGCCCTTTCTTGCCTGCAAGGTTTCTTTTGAGAAACTGGCTGATAGTGTAATGGGAACTTCTTTGTAGGTAACTGTCTCCTGTTCTCTTTGCTGCATTTAGGATTCTTGCCTTATCTTTAATCTTCAGCAGTGTAATTATGATGTGCCTTGGTGTGTTCCTCCTTGGGTCCAACTTCTTTGGGACTCTGTGAGCTTCCTGGACTTCCTGGAAGTCTATTTTTTTTTTTTTTTGCCAGATTGGGGAAGTTCTCCTTAATTATTTTTTCAAATAAGCTTTCAATTTCTTGCTTTTCCTCTTCTCCTTCTGGCACTTCTGTGATTCAGATGTTGGAATGTTTAAAGTTGTCCCGGAGTTTCCTAAGCTTCTCTTCATTTTTTAAAAAAATGTGTTTCTTCATTTTGTTCTGGTTGAATGTTTATTTCTTCCTTCTGGTCTAAATCACTGATCTGAGGCCCAGCTTTCTTCTTCTCGCTGTTGGTTCCCTGTATATTTTTTCTTATTTCACTTTGCATAGCAGTTACTTTTTCCTCCATTTTGCAACCATATTCAACCATTTCTGTGAGCATCCTGATTACCAGTGTTTTGAATTCTGTATCCGATAGGTTGGCTGTCTCTTCATTGCTTAGTTCTATTTTTGGAGCTCTAATCTATTCTTTCCTTCGGACCATATTTTTTCATCTCAGCATGCCTGTTACATAGTAAGGGGTGGAGCAACACACGTAACTGCATTGTGGCGCTGTATGTGGGGAAGGGGTCAGAGAGGGAACAATGCTGATTGCTCCACTCTCTGCCCCAGTTTCAGTCACTTCCCCCAGTACCCACAAGCAAATTGGGCCCTTCTGGTGCTGATTCCAGGGTAGGTGGGTTTGTGTACATTCTAGGACTCTGTGGGTCTCTCCAACAAGCTATCCTGTGAGGCTAGGCATTTCTCCTGCTTCTGCAGCCCCCACATGTTTTTATAGCCAGAGGTTTTGAGGCTTTATTTCCCTGTGCTGGAACCCTGGGTTGGGTGGTCTGTCTCGCTCCCCAGTTGTTCCTCCCAGTTTATCCGCATGCAAATGTGGGACCACCTGGTCTGCCAGCTGCTGCCTCTCCCTTGCCACCCATCCTTTATGCCCCTGCTGCCCATCTCCACCCCTCCTAGTGGTTGGGATGAATGTTCCTTCTTTAACTCCTTGGTTGCTGGGCTTTCATACAGTTTGATTTTCTGGCAGTTCTGGTTATTTTGTGTTTCTAAATTTGTTGTCCTTCTTTTGGTTGTGCAAGGAGGCAAAGTGTATCTGCCTATGTCTCCATCTTGGCTGGAAGTCCTAACTATAACTTTAAAATGGGTGAATTTTGTGATATGTAAATTATGACTTAATAAAGCTACTTAAAAAGAAAGAAACCATTCTGTGAGTGAGGGCAAGGTTAAAGGTGGGCAGGAAGCCTGCCCACCTCCAAGATAGAAGACCACCTAGAAATCTCAGAGTGCCTTCTCTTGTGCTTTGTTTCCTAGATGCACACCTCTAGAAATTAGATCTCCTTTAAAGAAGAAACATGAAACCACCTCTCAGAATATTATATACACTTCGTACGACATTTTTTTCTCCATAGGAAAAACCCGAGTGGTGGCACATTCTGACACACTCTTATCCAACAGGCACTGAGACTGGCACGAGAACACCAGCACAACTGACAAATGCAATCAGGGGGTGTTCACTTCACAGTTTGTCTGAGGACAGTGGATGGGAACCTGCTTTATATTTGTTCAGTAGAGTCAATTTTAGTGTGTTTTCCCAAAACAGACAGGATAAAAAACACTTGGCCTTAAAGATACACGGATAACTCCATCTCTAGTGATAGAAAAGTGCTCCCAGCTCTTAGATTACAGACTCAACTCTCACCCCCTCAGAGTTCCAAAAGTCACAGGAGCCTTACGCTGGTATTCCTCACCCTGGATAGCAGAGGGAAGATGTTGGTAAGCATTTGGTAAGGGCCAACTGATTGAATTTTAGAATGTTCCCATTTCCAGCTTCCTTACTGTCTTTTCTTCCTCTCCATTCATCTTTCCAATGTCCTTTCTATTTTTGGCACCATGCTTTTTTCTCCCGGGTCCTATTATTGTTGGTCTGCTCTTAACCCTTGTGGGGCCTGGGCCCAAAGTACAAATGCAAGCCTGGCCAGTTATGTTTCTAAATATTTGAAATCGCAAGCCCAAATGTCACACTGTTATGTAAAATTGTTCTTGTCTCCTACCTTGACATTTGCCTTCATAACAACCTGGAAGGCCAAATTTGAATTTGGAATTCTTATTGGAATAGGGGAGCGTGCAGGAAGCCTGCCCACCTCCAAGCCCCAGCTGCAGCCCACCATCCTTCTCCTCTCACCCCACTCCCGTCCCACTCCAGGGGCACCTCGTGTGCACAGCTGCTAACATGCCAGCCCACAAATCCAGGCTTCTTCACCCTACTACAATGTCGCCCCCACAAACGGCTTTACCTTGGACGTGCCTCAGGCCTTGGGGTGTGTGCTACTCAGGGGGCGTGATGCAACCCTGAGGGGACAGAACCAGGGAAGAGGCCAGGTTAGGTCCTGGAAGTGGTTTTGGGGCCATGGGGCAGGCAATTTTGGAGTTCCAGTGCCAAAAACTGTGGCCTAATAGGGAGGAGGGACCCAGGACAAGTCTTCTCGGTCCAGAGGAATCCTTTACCCCTTGGGAAAAGCAGGCCCGGAGGGGCTCCAGGGTGGTTGGCCGTGTTGCCCAGGCCCAGGGGCAGTGCCGATTGTTCTGATAAATTGTCTTCATTGACTTCCTGATATCCATCTGTGCCTGTGATTCTGGAATAAACCCTGCTTAGTCATGGTTTTTATATACTGCCGGATTCCATCTGCTAATGTTCTACAGAGGAATTTTCCATCTGTATTCCTAAGTGACATTAATCTCGTCTTCTTTATTTGTGCTAACGTTGTTAAGTTTTGATATTAGGGTTATGTTAGTTTTGTAAATTGAGTTGGGAAGCTTTCCATCTCTTTCTGTGTCCTATATTCTATGTTATTTTACTCTGTCTGTCTATAAAAGGCATTTATAAAAACATTTTTTTGTAAAAAATTCAAACCATACAGAAAAAGCAAATATTCCTCTAGACTCTCCCTTCAAACCCTAGTCTCCTACCTAGAAACGACCATGTTATCCATTTGCTATGCATTCTTCCATAACTTTTCATTTCCACACGCACATGTGCATTTATATAATTTGCTACTTTTCTTTCTGACACAAATAGGATTAAATTCTACATACCGAATCGCAAGGTTTTGTGTATTTTTTGTTTTGGTTTGGTTTTACTTAGCAAATTTATGTCTTGGAGAACTCACCATGTCAGTACATACAGAACTATCTCATCCTTTTAAAATGCTACATCATAGTACACAGTATGGATAGATTTATTTAAAACTATTTCTCATTGGAGGGACATTTAAGTGGGTTCCAAATTTTCTTCATTATTATGCTGAATTAAACATCTTTTCATAGTACTTTTTACTTTCCGATTGTATCCTACTCAGACACTTGTGTGTTAGAACGTTCATTTGTTCATCGTTCTGTCTGTCAGCACTAGACCTTCCGTGTCCACAGAGAAACGTTTTGCTGCCTTGTTCCTAGGGCCTAAAACTTTACCTGGTGTGCAGCAGTCGCTCAATAAATAGTCACTGAATAAGTGGATGATGAAAGATCATCTTTGTACATGGCTCGTTGAATGCACATGCTGTGGAGCTCTCGGTGAAACAGCGCAGACATTTGAAATTTCAACAGATGCAGTCAAACCGACCTCCATTCCGACCAATTTATACTTCTACAAGTCACACAAAGGAGGATTTACTTCTTCACGCTCTTGCTAACATTCACCATCAGCAAACACCTTTTTATCCAATTTATGAGTGAAACGATGTGTCTTATTGCTCTTCTAAGGTGCTTGTCTTGGGTACTGCTGCAGTCGATCCCTTTTTTTGTTTCTTGGCCATGTGGAGATCCCTATTTGTGAATTTATTTTTTTGTCCCACTTCCTACTTAGTTACTTACACTTTTCTTGTTGATATGTGGACGATTTTTATTTATTTTGGAAAAATATTGTTAAATATATGGCTATGGTTTCTTCTAACCTGTTGATTTTGACTTTATGGTGTCATTCTAGTCTGCATTAAATATGTTACATTTGATGAATCAAATTTATTATTCTTTTTCTTTATGCTTTTTTACTTTGAATCTTAATATCTATTGACTCATCTCTGTGAATAATGAGAAATTTACCATACTCAATCATAAAGAGTGCCCTTTCAAATTGATCCTCTTTAAATATTTGTCAGACTTTTACTTAAGAGGACAGAGCAAAAGCTATTTTTAAAACTATTGTGGAGCCCTGGCCGGTGTGGCTCAGTTGGTTGGAGTGTCGTCCTGGGCACCAAAAGGTTGCAGGCTGGATCCTGTTCAGGGCACATCCCTGGGTTGCGGTTGTGGTCCCCAGTCCAGGCACGCGCAAGAGGAAACCGAATGACATGATGTTTTTTTCTCTCTCCATCTCCCTTCCCCTCTCTCTAAAATCAGTGAGTGTATCCTTGGGCGAGGATTAAAAATAATAATAAAATAAAATTATGATGGATTATGGCTTCTTTATATGCCAAAGAAGAAATTTATCCCATGCACTGAATGTCACAAAGAATTTTAACTTATTGACATTATCTTTTATTTTAGTTTTTTTCTTTTCCACAAGTGGACCCACGAGGAATGAAAATGATGTGTAGTACTAAGTGAAATCCCGCTTCAGGGAAGGTGTCCGGGGATACAGAACAAGACGGGTGCCCACAGGGTACCCACGGAAGGACAGACTCCCATTCTGAGTGCACTGTCTGATTTTCACAACCTCCTTCACCTCCACCATACCTGTTATCTCCCAATAATGTTTGCTCTGGGGAGCGCGGGTAGGGAGTTAAAATATGGGCTATATCCTGGACTTAATGTCTGTTGCATATGTATGGTTAGAGATTTGGTTTCCTGGTCTAAACTTTGAAACTAGTAAATTGAGCCTCTTCTATTTCTGTCTCAACAACACCACACCGACCTAAGTTAGGGCTCGGTGCTCTGTAAGTATTTGTTACCTACTCTTCCCCTTCCTTCTCCTCCCTTTCCTCCTGCTGGGTAATCAGTAGCCTTTCCGAGAAAAGCCCAACTTTCGGGGTCAGCGGTTCTCAACTGAAAGATGCACATCAGAATCACTTGGGCAGCTTGAAATACTGGTCTCCTGGGCTCTAACCCAGATTTGCTGGATCAGAATCACCAGGGCTTCAGAAATGTTTAAAATTTCCCCAGGTGATATTGATGTGTGGCCAGGGCTGAGAATACCCAGGTCTTGATTTTTAACCTATGATGTCATCTTTGAAGAACAATTAAACCACCCAATGAAGATAAAGTCAGCCAATGTGATGATTCTATAGGACAAACGACCCAGTTTCTTCACAGATAAATGACATGAAAAACAGAGCAGGAGAGTGGAAAGTGTTAGAAATGAAAATACTTGAAACATGTCAACCAAAAGCAATGGGTAGACTTTATTTGGGTCCTGATTTGAATAGACTAAAAAACAGGCATTTTTAGATAATTAAAGAAAACTGAACATAGATTATTTTACACTAAGAAATTATTATCAGTTTTATTGGATGTAATTGGAGGACAGGAAGAAGCTTCCCTTCACCCTTCTAGGATTTTCCAGGGGGTCTAGTAAATCAATATGAGACAGATTACCAAGAGAAAATAACCAAATTTAATTACGTGGGTTTATGTGGGAACTCACATACATGAGAGACTCAGAGGCTGAAAGTTAAAATGAGGTGTGTATGACCTTCTGAGCTAAGGACGAAGTAAGGTGCGTTGGGAAGGAAGGACGGGGAGGTCGTCTGCGGGACGACAGCTCAGTGAATAGACGTTGGCCCCGTCGTACAGGATACGGCCTGGCAGTTGCTTCTGGTGGTAACTCTTACTTCGGGCAAGACCCCTAGTTCAGATTCTTTCAGTAACATTGTTCCTGCAGGGTCTCAATGGCCTTCCGCCCCAAATAATCACATGCCAAGGAGCACAATTTGGGGAAGCCTGTTTTGAATCCTTTCATAATATTATTTATTTATTTTTAATACTTGCTTGAGGACATGCTTGTTGATTTTAGAGGGAGGGCGAGAGAGAGAGAGAGAGAGAGAGAGAGAGAAAGATTGATGTGAGAGAGAAACGTTAACCGGTTGCCTCTCGTACACACCCTGATGCGGGCTGAACCCACAGCTGAGGCATGTGCCCTGATGGGGGATTGAACCTGCCACCTTTCAGTTTGTAGGATGATGCTCAACCCATCCAGCCACACTGGCCAGGGCTCAAGCCTTTCATGATATTAGTGTGATAGTTGTGTTAAAAAACAAAGTCCTTATTTTTATCTTTAGCCCTTACCAGTTAGAAATAAATACTGATGTATTTAAGGGTGAAACAATATACCTAACATTCACTTTTCAATATTTCTGGGGAAAAATGTGGGAGGAAACAATGAAGCAAGAATGGCAGAGTGTTGCTAGCCATTGGAACTGGGTGATAGGTACAAAGCGTACTTCGTATTATTTTCTGTTTTTGTATATGTTTGAAAATTTCAGTAAGGAAAAGATTTTTAAAGAATGACACTACCTGTAAGGATTTGAAGACCCGAGCTCCACCTTAGCCTTGCCTCCCCTTGGGTGGTTTCCCGTTTCCTCGGAGTGTACTTGACAGGATGAAGAAGCTCTCTCCAGGCTGTTCCTACAGTTCCCGTACCAGCTTCTACCCCTCAGGGCAAGTAGGTAATGACAACCAGAGGGGTGCTTTGCTACCACTGTTTCGCATCCTCCCTAATACAGGGAAACCTGTGTCCAGCTGGAGCAAGGGGCCTCCTCATCAGAGCCCCACTGAGTGGCGTCCCTCTTTGACTTTCAGACCTAGCCTGCCCTGCCCTCTCCGCCACCCGGCTGTCCGTGGTGTCGCAGGAAGTGCAACAGAAGGAGGGAAAGAAAGAAGGATCACTGCGCCCATCATTCAGCCTCCTTTAGTCACCATCTCAGAAGTTCCTGACTGCAACCTGCTGCTGCTGGCCGGGAACAAGGCTCTGATCATTAGCTCCCCAAACATTACCGAGAATTTTAAGGATCGCAGGGATGGGGGCGGCACTGGGAGTCAGAGCACGAAGGCTAAGTCTTCACCCTTGAGGGTGCCGGGTGCACACCTCTGGACCGCCTCTACATGGGAGAGAAGTAAACTTTTGTTTAAGACACTGGTTTTTTTTTGGTACTAAAATACATGTTCTGTTATGTGATACAAAATACACATTTTGTTGTTTAAAAAGGATCATAAAGTTGAAAAGGGGAGAAAAGAGCAACAGAATGTGAACTCCAAGAGCAGCTATAGAGCTGAGCCTCTCTTAGGGGAAGGAGGGGGTGTGGTCATCAAATCTAGCAGGTGAAACAAAAAGGCAAGATTGCCCTCCACAGCCCAGAAATCAAGAGAGGGAGAGATGCAGGGAACACTGGAGTCTGGCCTTAGTGAAAGGAGAACCGTGGTGCACCTGGGAACCAGCTTTTCTGTTTTATCTCATAGAGTTACTGTTTTACAAACCTGGTTTCCTGATTTTTAACTGGAGTCGTATGTGCGTTTAATTAAGACGGTGCGAGGGCAGGGTGCCAATTGTACCCAGTTAACCACTCTCCGACTGCAGGTGGACCATCCCCACAGCACGACATGGCTCCGCTGGTGACAGCTTACCCTAAAGTCAGGCAGAGCTCCTCAGAGGCAATCAGCAACCTCTCCTGAAAGTCTCATATCTCAAGTCCAAGTTCTGCTAAGGACTGTCAACAGTGAACACATGAGCACAACCCCATCTCTCTGCCCTCTTCCACTTGGCCAGGTCCAACTCCCACGCCTCAATTTTCTGAGTTCGGCTTCCCTCCCTCACGGTGCTAACCTTGTCTTTGACCCTCGTTTTGTAAGCTCAAATTCCCCTTCCCTTTGATTTTGCTCCGAAGGAGGTGCAAAGTGGGGAGGCAGGATGGTGGAAGACCCGAATCTGCCTGCTCCTGGCTTTCCAGGTTGGAGACAGGGCCCCTGTTCACTCAGCCATCCTCTGGTTTTTTGCTTTCATTTCCTGCTGGGCAGAGAGAAGTTGCCGTTCTTGCTTGGCTGCCGATGGCACCTCACCTTGGGGCCAAACATGTTTTGTGCTCTTACTAAATGAAGAAGCAAGCTTGGAAACCCACTCCTTGGAGGTTCATGATGCAACACCACGCTGCTTGGGTCAAAATCAGGGAGCGGGCCAAGGGCTTTCTCTGTACGGCCTGGAGCATCATCCTCCCAGGGCCTGTCTTGCCAGGTTTCACTTTGACATCCTGGGAAGGACAGCCAGCAGTGAGTCCTGTCATACCCGTCCCGTAGGTGAAGCAGTGGGGGTGCTGAGGCATGCCGCTCTGGGCCTGTACCCCAGCCCCCCACGAATTGGTGGTGGGAGTTGGCGAAGTGCTGTGTCTTCTCTAAAGCTCAATTCTCTCATCTTCAAAGTGGTCAGAGTAGCAGAACCGAGTGAAATAACAATTCTTCGGCACCCAGCTGGAGTGGGTGCAGAGCAATCGTTTAGTAGCATTACTGCATAAACAATCGAATTGGTCTTCATGAAAATCCTTTAGCTCCTGATTTTGTGTTTAAAGAAACCAGGATTTTAAGAAATTAGGAGCATTAAATAGGGCGCTCTGATAATTCAGGGCAGAGCCAGGTGGGAATCAGGACTCTGACTCCCAGGCCAGCTCGTCTGCATCTGCCAACTGGACCTCTCAGCCTCCTAGTCGGTGGCTTTGCTGGGGGACCTGAGGCTGCCCCAGGGTGGGGAATCAGGGGCAAGTGGGTCAGATTTCCCCTGAAAGAGCCCGCCTGATTTGCAGCTGTGCAGCTTTGCACCTGGGGCGCTTGGGGGGGTAGATATATATCACATCACATGCCTGAGGCCTATCCCAGATCATCAGGGAGGAGTGTACTGGGCCCAGACACCAGCAGCCTGTGAAGGCATTCCCATGTTTCTCATGAGTAGTGAGCTGAGCTCCCCCCTTTGTGTATCAAACGCATAATGTGTGCAAGGTCCATCCACTGGCACAGAGGTGCCGTGCTAGACGAACCAGTCCTCTTTATTTGGAGAAAATTAGGAGGCAGGGACCAGCACAGCCACATTTGATTCACTGTGCTCTCCTGGAGGATGGCTTCTGGACACACAAGGGAGGCTGGCTGCCTTCCTCGCCCTTGACATAGGAGGTTTAGCTGCTCCTGAGAACACCTCCAAGCTTGTGCCCCCCACTCAAAGGTTGGTCTAACACTGACCATCCATTGTCGCTTTAGGCTCGCGCCACCATCTGGGAATGAATTCAGAAGATCTAAACTGGAGATATAAACCTCAGAAAATCCTTTTTTTAAACATCACACTACAGTCTTTTATTATCTTATTTATGAAATATATTTGACATATAACATTGTATAAATTTAAGGTGTGCAATGTGTTAACCTGGTACATTTATACATTGTAATATGATCACCACTGTGGTGATTGTTGTGTAACAGGGTGCAGCCAAGAGGGGGGCCCCAAATAGGGATTTGTGATGGGGTCCAGCAGAGCATGGAGGTGATCCGCTCCACACCACAGGGCCGCACCTGCCTGAGTGCCGGTGGCTGGGGCCAACTGTGGGAGGAGCCGGAAATGGGGCTGCAGAGGAGGATTGGCGCGGGGATTTAAACCCACGTGCAGCAGCCATTTGCATCTTTTTGGAGACCATGTGGCTTTGGAAGTGCTCCCTTTTTGCCAGGTGATGGTGCCGGAGCCCTGAATCACGGACTTCTACTTCTTCTCTGAGATATGGCACCCCAGACGGGACAGAGGGAGAAGGAAGGACTGTGCGTTTGTGGGTATTCCAAAGAACTTTAGTTTGTATCACTTTTAAATAGATAATAATTCCTTTCCTTTTCACCAGTCTCTGGCACTGAGAGAGTCTTTCCTCTGGCAGTGGGCAAAGCTAACCTAGTATGGGGGAGGAACCTCTGGAGAAAAGGGGGGCGATCTGTTCTGTAACAGTTTCACCTGTATCACCTTACGTAATCCCAGTTCAACACTGTTGTCTATATTCATTATACTGTGCATTAGCTCTCCATGGCTTATTACTACTTGTTGCAAGTTCCCATCCTTACACAACATCACTTTATCCCCACCTCCATCTCCTGGTAACCCCCACCTTACTCTGTTTTTTACAAGTTTGGCTTTTTTATATTCCACATATAAGTGATATCACGTAACACTTGTTTTTCTCTGTCTGACTTGTTTCACTTAACACAATGTGCTCAAGTTCCACCCAGGTTGTCAAAAATGGCAGTATGTCCTCCTTGCTCACAGCTGAGCGATATTTCATTGTATATGTAGACCACATCTTTTGACTGCCAGTGACAACCAAGTACAGGCTTGATGCTCCAGCGCCATCCATGCTCAGGGCTACTTGATTCGGCAGGTGATCAGTCTTGGAAAGCTTTACTGCCTCCGGCTGGAGGTAGAAGGTGAGATCCCAACAGTGGCTCTTGGAGATCACCAGTGTTTATTCAGGTCTGTTGGAATCTCCAGGATTGGCTTCCTGTGCTGCCCATTTTGCTGCCTTCAGGACCCTGTGTAGGCTGGGGCAGCATCTCTTGCTTGGTCAGGCCAGGTGGGGAGAGCCAGCCTACAGCATTTTGCAAGCACGGGTTCTGGGAGCTGGGGATCTAATCAGCTGTGAATCCTGCCCAACCTCAGGGATCGTCTGCACCTGGCCAGCTTCACTTGGGCTGGAGTGTCCTGGGAGAAGGGGACCCAGGCAAGGGGAGAAAGGAGGGTCAACAGAGGAGCTGGCCAGCATTGGAAAGACTTCAGGGCAAATATAGAGAACATAGAGAACAAGGGGACGGGGGTGGGGTGGGAGGGGGAGGATCAAGGAAGGAAAATGACAGCCAGCAGATCTCTTCCCCCACATTCCTCCTGGAATTTTTTTCATTCTCTTGGTTATAGAAGAATAACAATTAGCAAATCCAGTAAAAAGAGCCAGATATGGAGATTGTTTGTGCACTTGGGGGCCAACATGCATTAGTGAAGGAATGTGACTAGAACTATATATAACCCCTCTTGGTCCACCCACCTGTCCAGCTGAGTGAGCGATGGTCTGTTTGTTCTGGGCTGGTATGTAGCTCATTGCTCTCTGAGAGCTCACCATCTGGGCTGGAGCCTTGCTGCCAGTAGTCTCAGTGACCATATATGGCAGAATGATATATGTGATAAAAAGAAGGCAAATTCTCCAGTTGCGTCAGCCCCCAGAGCATGCAACCAGCCTGGGCTGAAACCCCTTGCAGCTCCATTCTCTTCTTCCTGCACCCCGCCTTTGCTCAGAAACCAAAGGTGCACAGTGATTGGCTGGGGCCAGGGGGGGGGGGGAGTGGGAGGGCCTCCCCTTCAATGTCTTCCACTGGGAGCTCAGATACAGACTGACTTTAACGTTTATTGTGGGGAAGATGACTTAGTGAGGGTCAGAGCTGCTAGTGTGATTGAATGCGGCCTTAAACCAGGAAGATTATAAGTTAAGAATGATAACACATTCTTTTGGGGGAGCAACCTGGTGTAGTGCCAGTGTGTATGTGGATAGAAGGGTAGGGGCACATACTACCCCAATTTCTAAGGATAATGTGAACGACGTTCCCTAACGTACCTGCAGTTCCCTTGAGCCTTGACCTACCAGGAGAAAGATTCAGTCTAGATTGCTTAGCCTGGGGGTGGGGGTGATATATTATTAAGCACAACTCCTCTGTCCTGCCCCCAGCAGCCAAACCCTGTGGCTGCATTAACTCCTTTCGGAGAGTTCCCACTCTGGGCCGGGCACTGTGCTGGGGGCTGAGACCAGCACAGGCAGGCTCCAGGCTCTCAAGCAGCGGGTCCTTGGGAAGAGCTGAGGCGGTGGTCATTGCTGTAGGGGCTCAAGGTGGCTTCTGGGTGGAGATGACACTGGAGCCAAGCTTAAAGAACAAGCAAGCAGTTTGCCTCATCATGGATGGGGACTAGGAACAGAAACTTCAGGCTGCAGAGGGTGGGTGAGCTCTGTGTCAGTGTGTGAGTATGAGGCTGGGAGGCAGGCAGGAGCCAGAGCCGGGAGACCTTAGTGCCAGAGTCTGCATGTCTGCCTATGTCCCCAGCCTGCTAGCACGTCTGAGCCCCTGTTCCTGAGTGCATGCCAGGCCTGGTACACACACACACACACTCACACTCACACTCACATTCATTCTTAGGAATGTGGACAGAGATGCATGCCCAGGCCTACCCATTGCCACATCACATAAGTGAGGAGATTTAGCAAAAGGGAAGAACAATGAAGTATGAATGAGAAGCAGGGAGAGGAGAGAAGTTTGGCCTGGTGAAGGCACCTTGCCAGGATGGGGTGGGTGGTGAGTGGGAAGTGTGTGGGAGGGAGAGCCAGGAATTGTTGTTGGGAGAGACATTCTAGCATGCTCTGGGCTCCCCTGTTGGGGAAGGGACAGACAGGAATGGAAACAGCTAGTCAGCAGAGGTGGGATGGGGATGGGGCCCGGCACAGGTTTTTTTGTTCCTCCTCCCCCAACTGACTGGTCAGGAGGAGTTGTGTGTCTGTGCTTTTGCAGGTCAACAACCCCCTTGGTTACCCCTTTTCTCACCTGTGGGCACTGTGGCCCCTTTAGTTGTCCTTCTCTGAGCTGACCGCAGAGGCTGGGCACTGGCTGCAGGAGGTCCCCGAGAGAATGCTCTGCTGTGGTCCAGCAGGGAAATCGGGCCCAGGGCCTCATCTGGCTTTCTCCCCTCCAGGGTGCATATATTGACCAACTGTGTCCCCTGACATCTTGGAAACATGAGACTCTGTCCTGAAGGGGGCTGAGTGTCTTCACTGAGTGTGGCTTCAGAGACCTGCGTCCATGGTGCATTCAGAGGGGAAGACAGGCTTCAGGACTCAGCTTGGGCGCTGCTTCCATTAGGAAGCCCTGCCTGGCTCCCCAGAGCAAGCCAAGTGCCCTCCTGGATGCTCCACCCGGGCGGCAGAGCGCTGCGGGGTATGTCCAGGGGCAGCAAGGGCCGAGTGTAGTATCTCCCCTGACCTGGCCTGAGAGTCACACATTGTCGCTTCCACTGGATCCTGTTTGTCTCACAGAGTAAGACAAGTGGGAGACCATGCCGGGCGTGAATCCCAGGAGGGGAGGATCTTTAAGGGCCTTCTTGGGGGCTGGTTACTACAGTTACTGAATTTGGGGTTATTTATTACATGGCCACAGATGACTAACCCAGTGTGAATGCCCTTGAAAGGCTACTTGGGCCCAGGGGGACGAGCAGGGCTTAACTCTATATTCTCTTTATTAGATGAGATTCTTTATGTATCTCTATTAGACAGGACGAGAATAATGTTTTTCCATTACGAGAGATAAAAATTCACTTCAAACTACAGTGCAGAAAGAAATGTACTGATGCACATAACAGAAAAGACTAGGAATCGTGCTGGTTTCAAGAGCAACTGAAATGAAACTTTGGCGAGAAAGGACATGAGTAATTGCCAGATGGGAGGCAGGGGCAAATCAGAGGAGTTTAGAGGAGGAAGGGGTCAGTAGAAGTGAGAATAATGGGTCGTGGAGGTTTGCTGTACTCTTCATTTTCACATGTGTTCAAATTTCTACAACAAAGCAAAACAAAAACCAGAATGGACATGCTTCCTAGGGGGTGTAACTTGGTCCGTCTCTCTTCACACGTGTATAGTGCCAACCACAACCATGCGCACATGACAATACTCTCAAGGCACAGAGTGACTCTGCATCAAGTTGCTCCTGAGACACATCTAGACACACTCCCAGCAAAGTTTCCAAGACCTTCTGGATGGCAAGCCCTGCCCAACAGCCCTCTTCCTACTATGGGAAGTCCACTTTGCTCCAGCTCCCATGTCTGTCGTGTATACTGGCTGCTCTCCACCAAATCAGTCCAAACTGAGGGGCCACCTGTTCTGCCAAAGAGGTTGGGCTACCCAGCTTCTTTGGATGCAGGAATAGGTGCTGAGGACAAGAACAGCTTCTGTTGTGCCCTGTACAGTGTTCAGGACTGGGCTTGGCACACAGCAGGTGCTCCGTAAAAAATTTTGAATGAGTGAAATCTTTTCAAGACAAAAGGAGTTGCTGTAAGGACACGGAAGGTCCAGAACTGCAAGTGGAAGTTGGAAGGGAAGCAGCTTCAGGGACCAGCAAGACTGCTGAAGGTTTCCTCTCTCCCCTGCCTTTCCCTCAGGCTTCCTCCCATGGCTGATGCCGCTCACACCAGCTCAGGTTTCAAGGCCCCCCACCCCCATTCCTCCCAGTGGCAGCTTTCACTCCCTTTCCGGTCCTTCCTTCCAGGAACCTTATAGGGCCCCTGACTCCCTTCTCCTGTATTTAACCACGTCCTCCGAACTGGATCCTTCCTGTCTACATTTAAAGATTCTCTGGGCTCTCCCCTTGCAATATCAGACACTCTCAACACGTATTCTGTTCCAGTTACTGCTTTCCTTCCCTTCACAACCAACTTCTTAAAAGGCTGCTCGTATTTTGTTTTCCTTTCTTCACCTCACACTCAGTTCTTACTCATTCCATTCTGGTTTCTAACCCCATCATTCCACTGATGGAAGTCTTGCTCTCGTACCAGCGACATCCTCATCTTGCGTGACCTCTCCATGACATTAAACACAACTGGCCAATCTCTTCACGAATTCCCTGGTTCCCACCCCGAACTCTGGTTGCTCCATCTCAGCCTCCTTCCTGGGCTCACCCCCACCCCTCTCAGGCTGTGAAAATTCTTAAGTCCAAACCCCATGAGCCCTTGTTGCGTCTGTGTCTCTCACTGGGAGGGTCATTCATAGTACACCTGCACGCTCTTCTGTTGCTAATGTGCACCGGTCACTCCTGAGATCATCACTATCCATTATCATCTCCTTCCAAGAACATGTTAGGACTTGGCCATCTCCTTGGGATGTGGTCATGAACGTGCGTGTAAGGGACATGTCACTTCAGTGCAGCAGCTTTGAGGAGCACCGTCTCGGTTCTCTGCCTTAATCATAATGGGAGCACGTGTTGAGACGGAAGTTTCTTCAGCCTGGTCCCCAAGTGTCTGTGACTAGCAAAGCCTTCCTGATGGCCTGCTTCAGACATGCAGCACAATGAGAATTAGATCTTGTTGAATTGGGAACTGAGATCTGGATTCTATCTATTTATCTGTCTTCTTCCTTATAATGTCTTTGTTGAGTTTTGGTGTCAGGGTATTTCTGGTCTCATAAAATGGGAAGCATTTCCTCCTCTGTTTTCTGAAAGTTTGTAGCAGTTTGGCGTTATTTCTTCCTTAAATGTTTTCTTTATGGAAAGGATTTTGATAATGAATTTAATTTCTTTATTACAATATGGTTTGGATTTTAAATTTCATTTGGCATCATTTTTAGAAAGTTGTAATTTATCAAGCAATTTGTCCATTTAATCTATGTTGTCAAGTTTACATAAAGTTTTTTTATATTTTCTTATTATTCCTTGAGTTATTTTGTTACTTTTTAATGTCTGCAGGCTCCATTGTGGTATCTTCTTTTTTATTTCTTATATTCACAATTTATTCTTGCACTCTCTTTCCTTGATCAATTTAGCTAGGAATTTACCAATTTTGTTGATATTTTCAATGAACCAACTTTTAGCTTTGTTACTTTTCTGTTGGTCTGTTTTCCATGTCACAAATATTTGCTCTTATTATTATTATTCCCTTCTTCTTACTTACTTTGGGTTTCCTTTGCTCTTTTTTCTAGCTTTTTGAAATACAATCTTAGATCATTAATTGCATATTTTTCTTTTTTTTAAAAAGATTTTTATTTCTTTATTTTTAGAGAAAGGAAAAGAGGGAGAAAGAGGGAGAGAAACATCAATTGGTTCCTTCTCACATGTCCCCAAGTGGGTACCTGGCCCACAAGCCAGGCCTGTGCCCTGACCGGGAACTGAAACAATGACCTTTCAGTTTGTAGGCTGACGCTCAATCTACTGAGTCACACCGGCCAAGGCTCTTTCTTTTTTTCTAATAAAGCTAAATATTTTCCTTTAGATGTATCCTACACATTTTGATAGATTATATATTCATTTATCATTCAGCTCAAAATAGTTAATTTCCAATTTTCCTTTTGTTAAAAACAAGACAACAGGACCAAAATGAAATCACTTGTGCTAAGTCCCATGTTAATAAACAAAGACCTACAGTTTGCACTCTCCCAGAAATGGAATCTTAAACCAGCCGATCAACCACTGTCTGAGATGCACTAGTGAGGCAACCTGCCTGATAGACAGACCCCTGCCACCGTCTAAAGGGGTATGGCAAGAACTAACTCACTTATTTGCCTGGTATGCCTTCCTTGTTCCTGCTCCCTTCTGCCTTAGGTCTTTCATTTTGTACAGCCCTTGGAGCTCCCTTCTAGCTGTCAGATTGGACACTGCCTGATTTATGAATCATTGAATCAAAGCAATACATCTTTAAAATTTACTCAGCTAAACTGTGGTTTTCAAGAAGCAGATGCCAAAATGATGTGAAGGATGAAAAGAGTGAGGGAGCAGCAGTAGGTGGAGCGAGCCTTCCAGTCTGACGCATGTGAAAAGAGAGAGGGAAGGAAGAGCCCCGACTGCAATGCAGCTCTGAGGAAGTCTCAGTCAAGCGCACAGAGAGCCCAGAGCAAAGCCCCTCTGCCGGCCCAGAGTCCAGGTCAGCAGTGGTAGTTGCCCCACTGTGCTCAGTCATTGGCTAGGAGCTACCTGATGAGGGAGTAGCCTTGGTGTGAACTTGGAGGCTGATTTCAAGGTGCAGCAGTTGGGGACTGTCAATCAGTTACATTTCTTGAGAGTCTCTTGAAGGGACTAAGGGACTTGTGAATAGTGCCCCTCTGTGGCCACACAAAACACCTCCCCAAACTGGATCACATTCCTTTGGTACATATTATCAGAGAACAATGTTCCTTCCCTCCAGAGAACTTGCCTTAGTTGTGACTACACACTCAGGAGTGTTACTTTTGTTGAAGGTCTGTTTCTCCTTGAGAAACAGGGACAATGGACTTGGTCACCATTGTGTCTCCCATGCACAGTGGTGTGATCATTCTGAGCTGAGTTTGGGGGTTATGTCTCTGGATTTCAATAAGTGATTACTAGAGAAATGAAAGAATGAACGAGTAACTAGCAACTAATTCATTCTCTCGGAGTCCCCTAGCAGCCGACTGGCCACTCGGCTATGTTGGGGAGGAGAGTCGTGCCGTACAAATCTGGGTGCAGCAATGACTGTTTCCAGAACAGGCACCTCTGAATCTCCAAGTAGCTTTCTGTATCTTCCTTGTAAAGGCAACGGTACTCCTTCCCCTGACTTACTCCAGACACTGGCTCCAGCTGTGAGGAGCCTCATGGATGTCTGTCAGTCCCTGCCTCCTGAATGAGTTGTTCCCAGGAAATAGCTACAGACCCTTGTATCCGAGGCTTTTGTGTACAGAGACCACCCCCTTCCTCTCCTCTCCTTCCGCTCTTTGCTCCATTTTCCCTGAGGTGTTTCAGGTGGGACAAAAGCAGCCCGTCAGGGCCTGTAAATTCTTTCTGGAGTTTGCTACAGGGGATGAAAATATCACCTTACGTTAGGAATATGAGCTCTAGATTCAAATCACTACCCATTTGCTTCCCAGCTGCAGGACTCTGGGCAAGCCATTTGACCTCCCTGAGACTCACTTTTTCATGTGTAAAGATAAATAGCAAAATGGCAAAATCAAAGGCCCTTATGAAGGGTAAGCAGAATGTCTATAATGATGGTTCTAAGTTCAGGCACATTGACCTATTTGAGACTCTGAGAAATCTCGCAGTAAAGAAACCCAGCTTTCGCCAACATATTGAACAACAAACAGGTTAGCAAAACCTAAGCACCCACAAGATCCTAGGGCTCTACAGAAAGCAATTCTGGAAACACCATTCTAAGATTTTAGCTTTTTATTCTTAGAATACTATGGGTATTTGTAATATTTTTTAAAAAAAGATTTTATTTATTTATTTTTAGAGAGAGAGGAAGGGAGGGAGAAAGGAAGAAAGGGGGAGAAAGATCGATTGGTTGCCTCTCATGTGAGCCCAACCGGGGACCAAACTCACAACATAGGCCTATGCCCTGCCTGGGAATTGAACTGCTGACTTTTTGCTTTGTACTACCATGTCCAGCCAACTGAGCCACACCAGTCAGGGAAGAATGATGTGGACCTTTAAAATGATTACAGGGGAGATCTCCAGTTGGCTCTGGCCTAAGATCATTCTGAGCTGAGTTTGGAGGGTGGTCTCTGGATTTACTGGAGGCACGCTGGAACTCTCTAATGCGTTCCATGACTTGCTCTTCCAGGATGTTGCAAATGACAATGTGTGCAGCTCCTGTCTTTAATGCTGAAAGGACCCCTTCTCTGGCAAAAACTGGTCATGGTCATAGAGGCATGGAATGTTTTAAGTGGGGTGCATCTTAAGGTTAGGGGCTCACTTATCCACAATTTACTTTATAGATGGAAAATAGGCTCTGCTAGAAAGTCAGGTGATTCACCCAGAGACGGTCAGAGATGAGGGGCAGGATCCATAGCTCAGAAACAACTGTCCGCTGTGCACTGGATGGTCGACGCTGGGCTCTGAGGGAGATGATGTCTCCGTGGTTAGCCTGGGTCTAAAGGGGCAGCCAGTGGGGACTGGGAGCCCCTTGGCTCCTCGCTCTATCTCCCAACATGGATTATGTGGAAGGAGGGCAGGGGCAGGATCACGGCTGAAAGTCAGGGGTTAATAGGCCTGAGTCCATATGGCAAGCAGCTGGGCAGAGGCACAAACCAAACACTGCTTCCTTCCCCTTTCTGGTGATTCCAGGGATGAGAAGACAGGGAAGGAACTTGCAACAGATGGAAGGGAGACCAGAGGAATTTGGAATGGGCCCAAGGGGCCTGGCTTTTAGAAAATAAGGGGGAAACATGTTCTGCTCGAGGAGAACATTATTTACAAGAAAAGAGCTGGGTAAACTGGTGGGCCCTGGTTTATATTTTTTGGCCATGACCAATCATACCAATTCATGTTTCTAAGACAACCAGAGACCCAAATAGGAGCACCATTAATGATGATAAGAGGCGGCTGTTGCAGGCTGGGCCAAGCCAGACAAGTTGAGCTCAAAGATCAGAAGTTTTGAGGCCAGTTCTAAATTTAGAGTCCAATTTTTGAGGGAGCCAAAATGAGTTCTCCCTGCATGAAGTGTGTCAGAAGAATAGAAGATAAAAATCCCAAAGAGTAACTCATGCAGAGGGGGTGGGAAGCCCTTTTTAGTCAGAGATGCTCAGAATGAGATCAACCAGGCTCTATAAAAATAAAAAAAATACAACAAACTTCAGTGTCTTTTCAAACTAAGAGCTTTGAAAGGACTGCATGTCACATCCCTTCTTCTCTCTTCCCTGCTGCTGCTTTTTAAAAAATATTCCTTGGAAAGACCCTCAAAGCAACTCAAGGTGTATGTGGAGGTGGCACAATGCAAGCCTCCGCTCCCTCATCCAAACCCAGACCCCGTCTCACTTGGAATGGACCAGGCCTCCTTCCCTGGGGAGTGAGCCCTTCACAGAGAGAAGGGTGCAGGTCATCCGCCAGGGCCGGCTCTTTCTGTTGGCTTCAGCCTTCTCTCATTGGACAGTTCATGGGATTGAATTGACATGGCACCCAGGCCATACTGATGCCAACGTGCCAATGGATCAGTCACTGGAGCCAACTCTTTGGGTTTGCAGCAGGAATGCTCTCATTGTACTTCAGTAGAGTAGGGGTCCAAGGATCCAGGCTCCTGGGCTGCACCCTCCACTTACCATATTCTTTTGCCCACTGACCTCCTGCCCTCCACCTTTGCTGGGGGCTTTGCTAAGAGATCCTGAAGTGCCCAGCTCTCAGAGCCACAATTTCCTCATCTGTAAAATACCAAGTTGTCAAGTTGTGTCGAATCCACCCCTGGAATGTTCCCTGAATTCATACCCCTCTGTTCCCACACGAGCCATATATGTAGGTCAGGCCTTTGGTGCTCCTGCACAAGTCTCCTCGCTTACCAGGCTGCCCCCATTCATCCAGCACACACAGGGCTCCCTTTCCCTCCCTGATCAAGTCGCTCCCCTGCTCCAAACCTTCGCATAGCTCCCCATTGCTTATACAATCAAGTCCAAATACTTTAGCTTAGTGTTCCACAGCATCTACCTGTGACTAAAGGTGGCCCCCAACCTACCTTTTTTTCCCTCCTCATTCCTGGATACCTGTCTCCTCTGCAAACTGAACAATTATTCTCCAGGTTTCATATCTTTGGGCCCTCATTCACGTGCATCATTTTACCAAAAATGTCCTTCTCCATGTGTCTGCGTGCCTGACCTTTACTGACTCTCCACCCAAAGCCTAATTATTAGCTATGTGACCTTGAGCAAAATTTTTAACCCCATGTCTGAGTAAGGTGGCTTCTCAAATGACCACAACAGTTTCTTTCATTCTGCACGTCCTTTGCGATGTGACTTTCCCACTCCTCCCACATCAGTTTCCCTTCCACTTGAACCTGGCCTGGCTCTGTGACATTTACTGACCCACTGCATGTGCTGTACTTGATGCTGTCCCTTGTGGTCTCTGAGTTTGCACTCTGGGAAGCCAGCTGCTATGTAAAGTCCCAGCTATCCTGCTGAAGAGAGAGAGGTCACATAAAGGACAACCAAAGTACCCAGCTGACTGCCAACCCCGAGGCCCTGGTCGTGTGCAAGGCCATCTTGACCCTCCAGCTCCAGCCAAAAGCCTGCCTCACACTGCAGAGCAGAGATGAGCTGTCCCTGCTGAGCCTGCCTGAATCCTTGACCTGCTGAATCATAACAAAATAAAGTTATTGCTGTTTAAACTACTCATTTTCGGGTGGATAGCTATGCAGCAATAAATAAAAGTTTCCTCACCTACAAAATGGCGATGTCCGTGGTTTCCTGCCTCACAGAAGGGTGGGGAGGGTTGAGCAAGCCCGGCTACCTGAAGCTCTAAAAACAGCACCAGCATGTTAGCTACATGAAGCTCTTAAAACAGCACCAGCATGTTATAAATACTCAATAAACATAGCTCCTCATAATTCGAAATCACTTTAATTTTTTCCTACCCATTTCCAATCCCCTTCCCCAGCAGTGCCTGGCATATTGTAGGCATCCAGTACGCAATTGAATGTCCAATGTCCTCTCCTCCACCCAGACCTCCGATTTCCTCCCACCAGAGAACGATGGCTCTCTTTCCCCTGAACCCCTTGCACTTTATCAGTGCCCCTCCTGATGTATATTACATTCAGCCCTGAGCTCTGGTGGGTAGTCAGTCTCCTTTGTAGAGTGTGAGCTCCTGGAAGACAATAACTTTGCCCATAATACTTGGGCAACAGATAGTTGTTAAATGGAGAAGCGAATGAACTAATGAAAACGGGAGCAATGCCCCCTGTCCTGTCAGCCTACTAACCAGGCTTATTGTACAGTTTTCCACCCCTATCCAAGGTTTCACTTTCTGTGGTTTCAGTACTTGTGGTCAACTGTGGTCTGAAAATATTAAATGGAAAATTCCAGAAATAATTCATGAGTTTTAAATCGTGCAATGTTAGGAGTGGCACGAAGAAATCTCTCACCATCCAGCTGCATCCTGAGCTGGCTGTGCTACCCACAGACAGTCACTTAGTAGCGGTCTCGGTTATCACAGAGAGAGAGGGAGAGAGAAACCACATTCACATAACTTTTATTACAATACATTGTTATAATTGTTCTATTTTATTTTTAATATTGTTGTTAACCATAACAACAATATTGTGCCTAATTTACAAGTCCGACTTTATTGTAGGTGTGTATGTATTAAATAAACAGTATATACAAGGTTTCGGGCCTCCATCAGGCATCCACCGGGGGTCTTGGAATGTATCTGCTGCGGTTCAGAGGGGACCACTCTAATGGAAAAGGAGGTGAAAACAGAAGTCGTCAGGCACCTCTGTGCCTCCTCTGGGGGAGCACACTTAGCAGCAATTCTGCTGCTTCTGTGTCTTCTGGTCCCATCTGTGTGACCTTTGTCCTTTAGGGCTGGAGAGGATCCAACACAGGACTTGTGGAGAAAGTCTCCATTTCCTGACCTATGAGCTGGTTGACCTTGCAGGCCATGGAAGTACAGAGTGTGATGTCACAGGTTGGGAAGGACTGATGACACTCCCGGGTCCGTTTCCATCATTGACGGTTGCCTGAAGATCACCCCCCCAGATAAAAAAGAGCTGATTCCTAAGCCTTAGTTCAAGCAGATATCATTTTTATATCTTTAAGACTTGCATGGTCCAATGGGGCAATAAAATATGAGAGAATGCAGGACTCCATCTGGTTCAAAGATCTTCAGCTTTAGATAGAAATGACTAACCACAAAAACCAAAGACCTGCAAAATCCAATCAGAAGGTGGAGTTTCCTGCGTAGGGGGCAGGGGTGTGATGTGTAACTCAGAGCTCTGGGGCCATGCGGCGCCTCCTTTGGAATGTGGGGTTGCAGACACTGCAGTGACAACCAGGGCGGAGCAGCTGTTCTGTATCCTCGGAAGAGTGGAGAAGGCAACCCTCAAAACGGTGTGAGATGAATATCATAGTTTTCATGGTGACTGAGCATCTTTAAAAATTTACAATTAAGTATAGAAAGTTTAAGGGAACCCAAATTATGATATTAACGCTTCTATGTAAAAGAATCTGTGAGCATTCAGTATATATGTATTTATAATTCGATATGGCTTACTTAAAGATCATGAAATTCCAATATAAAATTAGTAAGAATGTAATTAATTCTTACTAATTTTCATTAAAAATTTCATATGAAAAATTTTTCATAAGATTCATAATTTTATTTTATTTTTAAAAATTTTTAAAGATTTTATTTATTTACTTCTAGAGAGAGGGGAAGGGAGGGAGAAAGAGAGGGAGAGAAACATCGATGTGTGAGAGATACGTCGATCTGTTGCCTCTCCTGTGCCCCTGCTCTCAACTGGGGACCTGGTTGGCAACCTAGGCACGCTCGCTGACTTGGACCAGTAACCCTTTGGTTTGCAGGCTGGTACTCAATCCACTGAGCCACACTAGGCTGGGCCAGATTCATAATTTTAAACTGAAAACTTCTCAGATGTATATGTAGTTTTGGAACATTTAGGATAGCTCAAAGTTCTCTATATTTATAAGTTTAATTTATTGGTGAATAATTTAAATTTAAATAGTTGGAAAGGTTTTGTTAACAAGTCAGGCCATTAAAGTACACAAGGAAACTGAACACAATAAATGCTTAAGTGCAATTTAAAGTATTTAAGAGAATTTATCTTTGGAACTGGAATCAAACATTCAAAGTCCTTTTAAAAGTGATTGTTAAACTGGTTGAACACAAACATAATAAGATTTGTAAGCTGAAGCTTAAGGAAGAACTAGGTTTTTTTGAACAGTAATTTTAATAAATAAAATATTAATTAAAAACGTCAAAAAAACCTCTGAATCATTCTTGTCTAGAAATGAGACTTATGGTAATACCCACCTTGTGGCATTGCTGAGGAGATTCAATGAAACACCGAGTTTAAAGTGGTCGGCACTGTAACCGTTACATGCTAAACATTCAATATGACATGCCAGCAATTCTTAGTATTATTAACTGGTCCTTAAAGGAGAGTATAAAAGTGTTCTGAGGTGAGAGGGATGTTCTGAGACAGTCTGTGACACAGAACACGGGTAATCCTGGCGGCAGAGTTGAGGTGGCCACCCCACACTTCTACAGTTCGCCACCCTCTTCTTGTCTGGGCTCCTCCCTGAACGCGGTAGACTTCTTCAGCAGGAGTGGTGTTCAGTTCATTATCATTGCCACTCGCCCCATGTGTGCTTTGCCAGTGCACTGGGAGACGTTTCTCTTCGTTCACTCACTCATCCATCCATCCGGTAAACGCCCCTTGATGCTTAACCAGGCACTGTTCTTGGCAGTGGGGATCCTAAGGGAAAACAGATGACAGCCTGCCTTCCACTCCAGTAGGATGGGCAGATACTACACAAAGTCAACAAGTAAATGATGCAGTACATTAGATGGTGATGCATCTATGAAGAAAAATCTTCAGGGCAAGGGATGGGAGTGCCCGGGTGGGGTCTCCGGTTTTAGAAAGGGTAGCCACGGCAGACCCCACAGAGGAGAAGACACCAGAACCATTTGAGCTTGGACCTTAAGGACGTGAGAGTGAATTCTACGCACAGGAAACAGCAAGTACAAAGGCCAATGAGATGGGACAGGGTCTTGAGTATTAGAGTTTGCAGAGAAGTAAGACGGGGTCAGGGGAGGAGATGAGGTCAGAGAGGGGCCAGGGGCAGGGTGGGAGCTGACACGGAGGGCCTCACAGCATTGGTGAGAACTTGGGCTTTCACTCGGAATGAAGAGGGATATTTGGGGAGCTACTAGAGAAATTTACAAACTGGTTATTGACATTAGGTAACCAGTATTCAAATTCACGAGTGTGATAATTCCTACCAAATTGAAACAAAGATTTTGGGTGTCCTTTTTTACAAATATTTTATTTATTTTTAGAGAGAGGGGAAGGGAGGGAGAGAGAGAAGGAGGGAAACATCAATGCATGGTGGCCTCTAGCATGTCCCCCACTGGGGACGTAGCCCGAAACCCAGGCATGTGCCTTGACCAGGGATTGAACCAGCAACGTTTCAGTTTGCAGGCTGGCACTCAATCCACTGAGCCACACCAGCTGGATGGGTGTACTTGTTCATAGAAGAAACACATGAAAGTATTTAGAGAATCATGATGCCTGCTACTTACTTTCAAATGACTAGGCAAAAGAGAAAAACAAACCCTAACTATTCATAATGATTATCTATCACTGAGTAATAAATTAGCTCCAACTTATGGGCATAAAACAATCAGCTCACATATATGAGGGATTCTGTGATTACCACTGTTCATTTTTCACTTTTTAAATTACCTATTTACTTATTTTTAAACTTTCATTGTTGACACTATTATAAATATCTCCATTTCCTCCCTTTTTGCCCACCCCCACCCCTCCCTTGCACCCCACCCCAACCACACCACACTGTTGTCTGTGTCCATGGGTCACGCACATACGTTCTTTGGCTAATCCCTTCACCTTTTTTCATCCAGTCCCCCCTCCCCTCTGACACCTGTCAGTCTCTTCCATGTATCCATGCCTGTTTCTATTTTGTTTGTCAGTTTATGTTGTTCATTAGATTTCACATATAAGTGAAATATGGTATTTGCCTTTTTCCATTTTTCATTTCTTTACTGTCTCTTAAAATGTATTAATGCAGTCTGTAATGTTAACATGATTGAACTCCAATCACGTTCAAGCTACAACATTCAGAATTGTAGAGCTCCAAAGGAGATCACCATAGGTCCTTCCACTAAAGAATATATACTTTCATTTTCATTCATTTTGTTCAACAAACATTTCATGAACACCTACTATGTCCCAGGGACTGCTCTGAACAACAAGGACACATCTCTGAATACTACAGAAACGATTTCTACTTTCATGGAGCTTAAATTAGAGTTGAGCTAGTTAACAATGAACAAACAAGAAAATTAAGTAGCGACAGGTGCTATAAAAATACAAGGGGCTTACGTACTAGAGAGTGGTTTGGTGGCTGCTTTAGACTAAGTTGTCAGCCAAGAAAGGGCTCTCTGAGAAAGTGAGGTGACAAAAACCCACTACTATGATCTCACGTGATTTCTGAGGGCCAGAAATCTCTGAGCAGCTTCACTGAGTTAAGCTCCAGGTCTATCATGACGTACAGTCGAGATGCTGACCAGGGCTACCAGCATCTGATGGCTTCTCTGAGGGAAGAGGGTTCACTTCCAGGATGCACTCACAGGGCTGTTGGGGGAGGCCTCAGTTCTTTACCATGTGGACTTCGCCATAGGGGCTGCTTGAGTGTCCTCAAGACATGGCGGTTGGCTTTCCCCAGATCGAATGAACCCAGAGAGAAAAAGGAGGAAGACGCCCCCATGCTTTTTATGCCCTAGTCTTAGATATCATATACCTTCCCTTCAGCCATATTCTAGTCTTCATAAGTGAGCGCCAAGTCGAGCCCACACTCAAAGGGAGTGAAATTAGCTCCACTTCTTTGAAGAGCAAGGTATCAAAGAATGCTCTTTGTAAGTGCCATATAAGATTTGGTACTGTAGTGATTATTATTATCAATATGTTTAACTCTGCTGGTGCTTCCCATGGAGGGTGGGCACTGCAGAGACCTCCTCTGACCAGTCCTCAGCTCTCTGCATGAGATTAGGGGCCCAAGAGGGCATGTGTAGGAAAAATCTGTGGGGAAAGGGAGAGGGCTGGGCAAAAACTCAGCATAAAAACAACCCTTAACCTCTTCCTGCATCACATTGGCTGTGCCCCAGGGAGGAAGGGGCCACCAGGAGTCACCTCCAAATTTTCTGTGATTCCTTCCCCAGGGATGGCTTGGGCAGCAGGGTAGGTGGGCATCCATTGTCATTCCCTCTCAGCGCCTCCCACACCACACCCGTGGGTACTGCGGGAACTCAGTAAATATTTGATGACGATGATGTTGAAGGTTCTCACATGTTTGTTGTCTGTGTGGGTGAATCTTTGTACCTGTCTGTCTTCACTCCTGATGCTGGTTGATTAGTTATGGATCACAATTTTGATGAGAGACTGGCATCACGATCCCAACCGCCAGGCTTCTCACGAGCAGAGTGACACAGATTGCTGGCGTATGAATGCATTCCATCACTAGAGTTGCAATGATAGAAAACGCTTCCCATCTTCTGCTCTCAGTGATGTACATAAGGGTGAGCAAAAATAGGCAGTTGTTCATATGAAAAAATGCAAATTAATAAATAATACTACAAGGATAAACTGTGTTGCATGTACTCACAACTGTAAACCTACCTTTGTATACCCCTGTATAGTAATTGATTTAATCTTGAAAGCAACCCAATGAGGTACTATTATTTCCATTTTACAGGTGAGGAAACAGAGGCAGAGAGAGAATAAGAAACATGCCTCAAGGTCAGTGTTCAGAGTCTGATTCCAAAAGTCTGTATTTAAAACTACTATGTTCAATTGCCTCTTAAAATTTATGCAGTTCATCTTTAGCATTTTAAGATCTGAATACAAGCAGGAGTTAAATACTACATAAATAATTGAGATTAAGATTTGGGGACCTAGAAAGCCCAGGTATCCTAGAATGCTAAGCAGGCAGGAACCTGGGATACACCCAGGGCAAAGTTTTCTCACTGGATTGGGGATTCCCAGCCTTTCTAAGGCATCCTGGGACCTATTGGTCGGGAGCGAGGGGGCGCCGTAAGAGCCTCACGGTGCGATCACCTGCGGCACTTGGATCTGTTCCCCACACTGTTCCTCTGCACAAGTCCGAGTTTGCCTGGACCACTGCAGGGGCTCCAGATGGTCAGCAAAATTTGTGAAAGACTTTGGAATAGGCAAAAATATTGTTTCCCTCCGTGGTGGTGTCTCCAGAGAACACTTCTAGGGCAATCTGAATCTGTAGAGGTTTGCACCTTTCTTTCCCTTTTCTCTTTTCTCTGCCATTTTGCAACTCTGTAGAGACAGAAGTTAACTTATGGCGGTGATGCAAATGATTCCTGTTCAAGGAAGATGCAATTGACTTCTGCCTGTGGCAGAGATCGTGTTTGCATCTATTAGCAAATTAAGTTCGGCATTCCTGATCATCTCTGTGTGTGTCTGTGTGTCTGTCCTTTGGATTCTCATTTGATCTGGGTTTTATGTTATAAAACCGGTTCTGTCAATTGAGGAGTTTTGTAGAATCTGTAAGATGTGTCCATTTTATATTTATATGGCAGTCATAATTTTACTTTTGAAAACTATCCTTTAGCAAGATGGCCCCCCTGCATCCACTCTGGCCTCCCTCCTTTTTTCGCACACCACCCAGTCCACTCGTGCAGGAACCAGAGCCACCTTTTCCAGGGGCGAATCCAACCATGCTCCTCCCTGGCTTGCAACTGACCTGCTGTGGAGACAGCTGATAACAGAGCAGGTCCGGCTTCCCCTGAGACAATGACCCTGATCCTGACACCTTGCTTTGCAGCCAACCGTGGGACAGCCCCCTGGGAAGGTGCTCCCTGCAGGTGTAAAAGCCCATGGCCGTCTGATTAAGCCCTAATTTTGCCAGCAGCACTCAGAGACTGGCCTTTCTAGCACAGGGCAGAGAAAGTTTGCAAGTTTTGCTCTGTTTTATTTTTCCCTTTCTTCTCCCCCAAACCTCATTCTTCAGATCTTAGATTCTGTGCCAAATTGGGTTTCTAAGCCTGTCACTATAGAACAAATAAATTTCTACTCAGAGTTTAACCTCTGGAGACACACACACGCACACATCTGTTTTTTTTTTTTTTTTAAGTAAAATCATCTAGTGCTCTTCAGTCCCCTTAGAATAATACATAAGATCCCTGGGGAGGCCTGCCCACAGGGCCTGGCTGACCTAGCCCTGCCTGTCTCCATCCAGTGATGCTGGCCTTCTGAGCCATCTCTTCCAGACCCAGCATCTTTCCACTTTGTATTAAGACAGCCTTACTCTCCCTCATTCTTTTCCTCCTCATTGTCTGACGGAAATAACACCTACTCATCCTATGAGTCTGTTCCTAAGTGTTACGTAGCATCCTCAGAAGGACCTAGTTGGTTCCCCACCTCCATCCCCTTCTATGATCTCAGCACCCAGCACTTCTTGCCAGCCTTGAGGTCTTAATTGCTTAGTTATTTAACTGTAACTATTGGTCTACTCTATCTCTTTCCCAAGAGACCCCAAGCTCCAAGGGTATTGGGTATTGGAAGAGAAAGTTGGAGAGATTCAAAATAGGACAGTGACTCCATTCCTGCATTGAAGATGGAGGACATAGCACATGACAAGGAATGCAGGTGGCCTCTAGTAGGGGCAGAGAGTGACCCCAGCCAGCAAAGAAATGGGGACCTTGGACCCACAGCTGCAACGAACTTGATTCTGCCAATATGTGAACAGACTTGGAAGTGGATTCTTCCCTAGAATTTTCACTTAAGAGCCAGGCTCGACCAACATCTTGATTTCAGCCCTGCATGGAGAACCCATACTTCCAACCTACTACTCTGAGATAATAAATGGCGGTTGGTTTTAGCCAACATATTTGTGGTTATTTGTTATGCAGACTGGAAAATTAATACAATCAGTTCACATCACTATGCAGCTGGCTTTCATTCTGTTGGATATTTCTGGATCTAGCTTGTTTCCTCATGAAGTTCCTAAAATGGTTATTTGCCTTTCTGAGGGTGGTATCACCATGTTCTGGATGCCTCCAAGCCTGGCTCTTCCCACTCCCTTCTCTGTGGTCTACATTGGGAGCCTTCTCAATTTCAAAATGCTACCAGTTTCAGAGTTAAACCTTCGGGGACCACCGGGCCATTGCCGGTGAGGAGAGCCGAGGCGAGGCCTAGACTCAGCTGGTATCACAGATCTCAGTGGGTTCTTATCCCTACTGAGAAGCGGGAAGTGGAGCTGCCTGGGGCAGGGGCCTCCTGGGACTCTGCATGGGCACCCTGCTGGGCACATAGGACACTTATGATAGATTGTGCTGGATTGAAAGTCCCAGAGCAAAGCAGCATGCTCAGGTGCCTAAGTCGGCAACACTAAGATGGCTTGAAATGAGGAATGTGCCATAGCCCCTCCAGTGGCTGGAAGCCTTGTGTCGGAGATGTGGGCCTGCAGTCTGGGGGAGGGGCAGCAGGGGCACAGTCGTGTGAGGGAGCAGTCTGAGCCCAAAGGCCAACAGCTTATCCAATGGAAGCACTGACCCTTTAGCTACTCCAGAGAGACAGAGGTCAACCCAAAAAGCCTTCAACAGTTTGTTCTAATCCTGTTCTCACCAGCAGCTTTTAGACATCCATTGCTGTTTGGGGGCTGTGTTTACGGCGTGGCCTGTGTGACAGACATGGAAATGTCTGTTGCCCGGTACTGGCAACCTGAGCTCATTCACTCCTTGAGGATGTACCCCTCCTCTCTTTCCTCCTCCCTTCCTCTCCTCCTTTCTGTCAGGAAGAGCTAACAGGTTTGCGAGGGAATGGAATGTTTTGCATTGAGACTAAGTGTCTGAAGGTCTTGCCTCCTTTACCCATAAAATACCCAGAGCCCTACCTCCCATGTTTGCTAATGAGAACCATTTATTTCTGGAACCAATCAGTTATTTTCTGCTTTAATGAGCCGGTGCCTTTTCTTGCTGGGAAAACTCCAATCAGCTCTTAATTCTAGCTTCCTTTTCTTGGGACGTGATCTCATGCACCTGGGGCCCAAGTCTCTCTTGACTGGGCAGCCTTGGGCTTCTCCTTCCCATGGGTGCAGGGCCTGGGTGGATGTGCTGAGGGACTGGGGAGCAGGCGGGAGGGCCTGCCTGGACCCTGCCACCCCCAATCCCCGTGGGACGCCCTCTTGCACAGGCTCCTGAGAATCCCTGGTCTTCTGCATTTGCTCTGCCCTGTTCTGTGTGCTTTGGGAGGGATTTGTGGGTTTGTGGCTTTGCTTGTCATCGAGAGACCTTCCTAGACCCGCAGAATTTCTTCTGCTCCAGGCATTGGCTCCTCTGGAACCTGAAAAATGCAGTAGTATCGGAGGGAGTATACACATTTGTAAGCATGTGTGGGGTGAGACAAACTTGTGTGCAATCACAGAAATTATACGTGTGAGTCTTCCAGCGGGAAACTTGACACGCGAACAGAGGACTGGAAGGAGAGAAGAGGGAGAGGGTCTCAGGGCTGAGGAGGGGGTGGGGCGACTGTGGGGGCCCTTGGCCTCCCAGACAGTGCATTCAGTCCTTACAGGTTGGACTTCCCAAACAGCACTTCACAGAAGCAGCGGGGGTGTGCATATTGGGGGCTCAGGGGAACTGTCTGCCCTGCACCCTCTCTTGCATCTCAGGACAGAGCCTGGGGGGCACTCAAAGGCAAGGGGAAGCTATCTCAGAGGCATAGCCTTCACCCACAAACCAGTTTCTGAAAGGGCCTACCGTCTCCTTCCTGTGAGACTCCCCCCGTTCCCTTCAGCACTGTTCCTGGAACTCACCTCTGCTTGTATTCCTTTCAGACAGAAGTCCCTTCAACCTCCTCCCCTTCTCCCCACCTGTGAAACAGAGATAATGGTGGTGTGGAGGCTTGGGGAGGGGCAGCTTGGCTGGGCTGAACTCTGTTTCCCAGAAGTCATTTCCCTGGGTGTTTCCGAGGAGAGGGCAGGGGCGGCTCACAGAAACTCAGGTTTGGAAGGTCGAAGTGAGGTGGTGGCCACTCTGTGGCTTGTACACTCCATTGCTGCTCTTCCAGCTCCCCTCATCACCTTGTCCCGGTAACCCTTCCCGAGCCTCCTTCAGCCGCTCTGGTTCCTGGGCCTGACATGTGTGCTCAGCCTCAGGAGAAGGGTCCTGCCCTGGCTGGGTGGTTCAGTTGGTTGGAGTGTTGGATCGAACCCCAAAAGGTCAGGGGTTCGATCCCTGGTCAGGGCACATACCTAGGTTGCAGGTTTGATCCCCAGTTGGGGCACATATGGGAGAATGTTTCTCTTCCACACCCATGTTTCTTTCTCCCTCTTCCCCCACCCCCTCTCTAAAATTGATTTAAAAAATATCCTCAGGTGAGAATTTTTAAAAAATATGAAGGGTCCTGGCTTCTGTAGGACACATATATCGGCAAGCTTGGAAGCCACAAGAACTGCCATGGGTTTCTCTCCATCCCTAGCTTGTGTGTCTGGATTCTGATGCACTCCTGATCTCCCCAACTTTATACCCATATTTCTTTCCCTACTACCTCACCCCGTGGGCTCCAAGGTCCAGCATCAGGAGTGAAGACGACAGCTTTGTGGAGAGAGCTTAACCAGTGCCCACCACTGCCCAAGGTCAACCCCTGTAACAAAGCACTTTATCTACACCCCCACCCGAGACAGACTGTTGCTGACAGGTGTTACTACACACGGTGAGATGGAAGGAGCCCAGGTCGTTGAAAGGGTTTGGTTCACTCTGCAGCTGTGGGTCTTGAATTGAGCATGCGTCTAAATGACCAGGGGGGCCGGTTAAAACCCACCTGGCTGCCCGCCCCCCCCCCGAGTTTCCAGTTCTCTGGTCTGGTGTGGGGCCTGAGAATTCTCATTTCTTTCTTTTCTTTTTTTATATTTTATTTATTTGTTTTTAGAGGGAAAGGGAGGGAGAAAAAGAGGGAGGGAAACATTGGCGTGTGAGAAAAACATCCATTCGTTGCCTCAGACACACCCCCAACTGGGGACCTGGCCTGCAGCCCAGGCATGTACCCTGACTGGGAATCAAACTGACGACTAATTTGGTTCACAGACTGGTACTCGGTCCACCGAGCCACACCAGCCAGGGCAGAATTTGCATTTCTAATAAGTTCCCAGGTATTGATGTTGCTGGTGCAGAGGCTGTGTTGGGACCACTGTGGTATACTGGTATATACGAAGGTGAGGGGGTAACGCTGCTCAGAGCAGATCTCAGAAGGGGAGGCTGCAGCAGCACCTGGAGCTAATGGGGACCCCTGTGGCCCCCCGGGGATCACAGGGCTGGGGAGCAAACAAGGCCTGATCCTCGGCCTTCTTGGGAGGGCCTAGCAGTAGTGGCTCTGCCTTCTGAAAGGGAGCCTGGCTGAGAGCCTGGGCTCAGGGCAGGCAGACCCCCTGGGAATGCCAGCCCTGTCATCTGTACCAGTGTCCTTGGGCAAGTGGTCTGTCAGGAGAGACAGGGATGATGACAGCACAGAGTTTTCGCTGGAATGATGAACATTAAATATATGCTTGATAAATGCTGCCTTGTTTGCCCATCTCCAGCCTGGCTTTTGCCATTGAGGAGGAATGTGCAACTGAGCTTTTGAGCCTCAGGGGAAGACTTCACATTGACCTGTTCTCAGTTCAGTTTTGCTGCTTTGAAACCAGCAAGCAGCCCAGCCTGCGCGGGTGCTGTTGTGGCAGCCTGCCCGCTGTGCCTGCGGTGGCGTGGCTGATACCACCCTGTGCTTCGGGGGTTCACAGAGGGAGGGAGAGGAGGGCTTGCTCCTGAGGTCAGGCAAGAGGTGGAACTTCGATTTGGTAAGCTGCCTTCATAGTTTCTAGTGAGCCTCTGCACCCCAATCAGAAATACCAACTTAAAAATATTTATTGAAATGGTAGAGGAAAAAAATGGTCCCGTGTACTTCTCCTATGGTCTGCTGCCCATGTGAACAATCACTGAGTGCGAGTCCAAAGCCTAGGAGACACTATATCTCAGGTTTGATTTCTAGACTGTGGGCAGCCTGAGTGACCAGCTTCAAGAGGGAGTGTTTTGGGGGGTCCTTTCCTCAATGGATCCTCTTCCCCGTGAATAAATAATCAAAAAAGAACTTAGGAACAAAGTTTTTATCCAATTTAATGTTTTCAGGGGTGGGATGGGCTGAGGCCCAAGGGGACATATAGCAGGGTGTCCGCCAGCAAAAAAGGCCCAGGGGACCCAGAGGGCCGGCCTGCGGGGGCTGGGCTGCAGGCTCACCGGGAACTCATTCTCTCTTGTCTCTGTTCACAGCTGCTTCCTACACCCGGATCTGCTGTTGCTCCTTCTTCCTTACCTCTGCCCAGATGTCCGACAGGTCCTGGATAAACTGTTGGATCTAACAAGGCAGGGGGACCAGAGTTAGCCCGACCCAGCGACAGGCCATCCCATCCAAATACAGAGCATGTCCAGGTGTCACCTGTAAGGAGTCACCATTTCCCTGTGACTGAAGCCACTTCCCCTCATTTGACAATACTCTAGTTGAAATGGAGGGTCAGGCTCAGTAGACTAGAAGCAGTAAGTAGCAGCGGGGTTGGGAGTCCTAGAAGCAGACACGGAGGTAGGAAGAAGTATGGGCTGACCGTCCAACTGTAGGCAGGAGAGGTGGCAGGTGCTGAGCAGACTGAGTCTGGCCGGTGTGGGGGCAGACGACTCTCACAATTTAACAACCTTTGAAGTGGTCATTTCCACGAAACCCAGAACCGAGGCTCTTAGGCTAATCTTGAGGGGTCTAGGAAGTTTAAGTTCCATTCTCTAGCTTCTGTTTTAAAGAAGATAAAACCCACATGGCAATGGAGAGGGCACTGCCTTATAAGTCCGAAGACCTGGGGTCCTGATGCTGCCCTGGGGAGACCACTCATCTGGCTGGGACTCAGTTTCTTCGTCTTTAGAAAGTGGAGAGGGAGGAAAGGTTGGTCTAGATGACCTCAAAGATCTCCATCCTAAAATTTCTCCTTTTCAAGAATGCTCCCAGGGATAGGACTACACAGACTGCCCCAAACTCTCAACAACTGTCAGCAACCAATGCTGGTGCTATTACTGATATAATTATTATATTGCAAAAGAGGAGACAGAGAGTCAACAAATTAAAGTAACTTTTCTAAGGCTACAGAGAAGACAAATTCAGCATTTCCCAAACTATGTTCTTATGGCGAGTAATGACATACCTCCAAAAAAGATTCAGTGATCAAGTTTTAGAAACAATAAGCAGATAAATTATGTCGACTCCGCTTAGCGAGTCTCGAGACAGAGCCGTGGCAAAGACTCTGCAAAGTCCCGGATTTAAAAACCATCTAACTTGTTTAACTTCAGAATTTTCTAAAGTTGTTAGTCCACGGAGTCCTTTTATTCTCGCACAGGAAACTTACTAAAATCTTGGGCTTCTAGGATTTTGCAAGCCCATGTTGAAAAGTGCTGTTCCAGGCAGTTTGGGCTTTATTTGGGGGTAATGCTGGACCTTCCACAACACAGTACACAGACCTGAATTCACATCGTCTTGGCCTTTTGCAGAACCACTTTTCCCATGTTGCACTGCAATGTTATGCTCCTAGTCCCAGATGAGTGACTTCTGAAGCCCACGCCTGGATCTGTGGGAGGGGTTTGCTGACAACTTTGTTCACTGAGGGTCTCTGAAGCCTCCTTGAGAAATTTCAGAGTGCTGGAAAAGGTTTGCTTTCTCTGAGGAAAACCTTATATTTCCTTATTTTGGTACCTAACCATGTGTTGCTTTTCCTTCTGCTGACCAGGAAGCTCAGAGCCAACTACTGCCCTTTATAATACAAGAATCTATAGTCCT
This sequence comes from Sturnira hondurensis, assembly GCF_014824575.4. Lineage (NCBI taxonomy): Eukaryota > Metazoa > Chordata > Mammalia > Chiroptera > Phyllostomidae > Sturnira > Sturnira hondurensis. The sequence continues at coordinate 3,968,313 of NW_028092466.1, read as the reverse complement.
TGTTTCTCTCTCTTGCCTTAACCTTAGATTTTAACTTACATTTTTCTTGGTCCTTATTTTTAATGTTTCAGGCACGTGACCATGTGTATTTCTCTCAGTAGGTTCACATCCTATGGGAACATGTTTACTAATTTTAGAGAGAGACGAACATCGATGTGAGAGAGAAACATCAATCGGTTGCTTCCTGTACCTGTCCCAGCTGGAAATTGAACCCACAACCATTTTGCTGTAAGGGTTGACGCTCCAATCAGCTGACCCATCTGGCCAGGGCTGAAGCGGGATATTTTAAAACAATGTTGGGGCTACTGTAAGTATTTCTATAGTGGCAAATCAATGTTAAAAGGGAGCCAGAAAGGCCCCCATTTGGAGGGGATGAACTGGAAGCCTCCATCTGCACAAGGAATGCTCAGGCAGGGCCAAGGAGCTAGACTGCACCCCACGCCCCTTCTTGACACAGCTAAAGGAAAGGGGCCTGAGGACCTCGGGGGGTCCCTGAGACCCCGCTGCTGGGGAGAGGGGCTGCAAGGCCAGAGCTCTTTTTACAGTCTAAGATATTATTTGCCTCTTATCCCCTCACTAGTGTACGGTGAATGCAAAGCAGCTATGGGAATCCACCTGGCCTCTGTGGAGCCAGACCATAAGGGAATTTATAAAAGAGTCAAATGACACCACTTATCTGCACAAAATATATATTTTTAAATGTATTTTTTCATTAAAAATGCTACTTATGTTAGCATAAATAGATTGTGTATTTAACAATGAAAAAGTGTTTATTGATTTGAGAGAGAGAGGAAAGGAGAGAGAGAAACATTGGTGGGTTGCCTCCCATTACTTTCCCAAATGGGGATTGAACCTGCAACCTAGGTGTGTGCCCTGACTGGGAATAGAACCTCCAACCATTTTGTGTATGAGACAATGCTCCAACCAACTGAGCCACACTGGCCAGGACATGAATGAAGTATTCTTGATTTTTCTGTTTGAGTTTTAATATGGGAAATCTCAATACCCAATATAAACAGAAGGTTTTAGAGGCTCTTCAATAAATTTTAAGAGTGTAAAAGTATCCTAATACCAAAAAGTTTGAGAACTGCTGCTTTAGAACAAACTTTCTTACAAATTCCCTTTATGGTCTTTGGACTATCAATAATTCTGCTCTAACATGCCTGAAGAAACAGGCAGACTTTTTGCTTTAGGGAAGACATCCTTCCTGGCTGGTCAGCAGATACAGTCCTTTATATCTCACGAGTTTCACTTTGTGGTTGTGGTTGTGGTTGTGGTTGTGGGACAGGGGAAAAGGCCTCTCAGTAGATGGCTGTTTTTAGCTTGTGTTGGGTCTTCACTCCCCAAGTGCTCACTGAGCACCTGCTACGCACCAGGCATCGCTCTAGACGCCGGGGATTCAGCAGGGAACCAAACAAAAACCCCGTTTTCAGGAGCTTACTTTCTACTATCTCACAGCAGAGCTATAAGCTTTCGCTAAAGGAGTAAATGGCACGTTTCTCTGCCTGTCAATAAGCAACATGGCTAACGCATCTGCTGCTGCGGAGGCTCCCAAATTACGGGATGTGTCTACCTTTGGTCGGAAGTGAGATGATTTTAGGTGGCACGTGGACACAGCATCAAAGAGCTTTGGATCATACAGTGAAAAAGTTATTTCCTTTCAAGTACTTCAAAGAGAAAAATCTCAAATCGCTATTAACAGGACTCTACCAGTTTCCTAAACTTGCTGCCTTACGTCCCCCTCCCTCCCCAATGATCTCTTTTCCCAAAGAGCGGGAAAAGTATACGCCTTCCGGAACTCACTAGATCCACAAAGACTGTTTTGCACCACGAATCCAGTAGTGGGTCCCTGCTCATGTCCCTGCTGATTGGGGTCCAACAGGGTCTTGGCTGTAATGCAAAGGTTCTCAGAATGTGGAATCCAGACCAGCACCGTCACCACTGTCTGGGACTTGTTGAAAACGGAATCTCGAGGGGGTTCTCACTGCAGACCTACTGAGTCAGAGACTCTGGGTGGGGCCCAGCAATACTTCCCAGACCCTAGGCAAGGCAGATCCTGTTAACATTTGAGAACCATGGCTGTAGCCAGTTCATTAGCCTACTCAACCAATCAAGAAGCCTGTGGTTCAGTAAACACAGCCCACCAGGTACCTGTGCCTCCTCTTACCATGTCCAGCTGTTTGTGCGTGTCCTCCAGGGATACAAAGGATGCTTCCTTTAGCTGCTTGCTCACAGTCTGGAAGAGGTTCAGCGTTGCCATCTTAATGGTGCCAAGCAAGAGGGTCTTCTTGGCTGCGGTGTTCTGGATGTGTGCCCAGCGAGATTCCTGGGGAGAGGATGAGGGAGGGACATGAACGCAGCAAGTATGTGTGTGTGTATCCATCCCTCACTCATTCACCCAGACAGCCCAGAAGCCCCCTGACCATCTGGTCTGCTCACCCAGATGATGACGTCACTGCGGGCGCGGTCAAAGCGCATCTGGAGGCGTGCCAGCTCATTGTTGTGCTGCAGGATCTCATCATCCTTCTCCTCCATGTAGCGTGCCAGCCGTGCCTTGGCACGCTCAATCTTCTCCTGGCCCTCCTGGGCTGACTGCATGAGGCCATCGTGCATGCTCACCAGCGTCTTGTAGCGCGCCATCACCTCGTGGATCTCTTCAAACTGTGGTGAGGGGCTCAGCTCACTGCACTGTAGCTCCGTGGCCCAAGGCAACTGCCCCTGCTACCCGTCAACTTCTGGCCTAGGTTCGCTGGCCTGGCAGAGACACCCTAGGCCAAGGTCAAGGGACAGAGGCTCTGATGACATTGCAGTCCCACTGCTTGCTCCTCTTGGGTTGTTATAGGCCATTGGGCCATGTGTTGGAGACAGTACAACTGGACCAGAGGTTCTTACTCTCCACCACATGTTGGAACCATGGGAGGAGCTTTAAAAAGGGCACTTGGCAGGCTCCACCCCGAGAGAGCTGGATGGATAAACAGGTCTAAAGTGGTCCCTGGCATCTGCATTTTGCAACACTGCCCCCCCCCCCCCCCCCCCCCCCCCCCNTGAGAGCTGCTGCCGAGGGAACAGCCGGGGTAAAGATGATGGGCTACGTGTGGCATGTTGACAAAGCTCAAGAAAGGTTAGTGTGAATGACCTGAGTTCAAGATGGGGAGTGAAAGATTAACCTGGAGAAAGTAAAAAAAAAGTGCCTGGTAAGCCCTGAGAAGGAATCTAGACTTCATCCACTGAAGTGTTTCAAAAAGCAGAGAGAGAGAGCTTCATGTCTGTAGGAGGGGGAGGCGTGCATTTTGAGATGTTTCCCAAGGCAGTGGTAATCCTATTCAATGAGAATGTACCAAGAGCCACGTACAGCCCAGGAACCATGGTAACTGCTAGGAGCAGAGCAGGAGGTGAGACAGCCAGACCCTGCCCCTTGGGAAGCCCACAACTTAGGGTGGTATAGAGGGAGCACAGATGGTACATAGTCATAACGCAGAGTGATAAGCCCTATCTATGACTGGAGGATGGGTCAGGGGGAGTAATATCTTCAACATGGTGCTCTCTGGTATTTGTTCAGCATTTGCTGAGGTCTCCCTCCAGCAGAGGCTGGAGAGGGTACCAGCGGGGCAGGAGGCCCGCCAGGCTCAGCTGCCTCCTCCACCACAGTCCAGAGCCATGCCACACTGGCTCTAACTCTCAGGCCCTACTGAGCAGCAGAGAAGCAGGGGACCCTCCCTCTTTGGAAGGTGGTGTGAGCACCAGTTCCAGGATGCCAGCTTACCTCCCCAGGGGCTTATCAAAGTGTGCCTTCTAGCCACCCAGGGGGCACTCCCCGAGCACTTTGTCCATCTCACGACATCTCTAGTGATAGACTGGTGTTCTGGGAACTGCCCTGCTGGCCCCTCCCCAAATATGCCTTAGCAGGGAAGGGCTATCCAATCCGGCATTAGAGGAGGTAGGAACAGGCAGAAAAGTTTTCCTGTGGGGAGAGGATGGCTAAAATGAGACCAGAGGTACAAACAGGAGAGAACCAGATGCAGACAGGGGTGGGGAGGTGAGGAAATAGAGGGCGCAGCCTGGGTAAAGACGATGGGCTGTGTGTGGCATGTTCAGGAACTCCAGAAAGATTAGTGTGAATGACCTGAGCTCAAGGTAGGAAGGGCAAATTTGGCCTGGGGAAGTAATAAAAGTGCCCAGTGAACCCTGAGAAGGAGTGTGGACATCATCCACTGAAGGGTTTTAAAAAGCAGGCAGAGGACTTCTTGTCTATATACTTGGAAGCTCACGCAGCACATAATGTAACAGCATGCAAGCAGAAACGAATGGACCACGTCAGCGGTGCCACAGCACTTCTCCACGGCACAATGCTGATGGCCAAGGGACTTAGGTGCCAACTTGAAGAGCCTCCCACTGTCCAAGGATGGGACACTCTGAACATCAGTAAGAGTTAAGTACAGAAGATTAAAACATCAAACGTGTTAAAAGTCCATAAGTTCATAATGAGTAAGACAACATGACAGGTCAGTTTTGGAGGACGCTGGAGAACCAACTCATTCTGAAAATGGCAAAGAAGAATCAAATGTTTAACCAGCTGCTTCTCTAAGACCCACATGGTGACCAAATAGTGGATGAAGGGAAGAATCTCTTTACGAAGCCCTTTTCTTGTGTGGTAGTATTCTAACTACGTGAAGAAGGGATGTTTGAATATTTCCAGCACACTAGAGGGGTTTCCTGTGCCCTATTAGCAAGAAAATCAGGATTCTGACTTCTCTCACCAGTGGTTCATTTTACCCGTTTATAAGCACATGAGCAGAGTCACACAGTGTGCCCTCTTTTATGTTTGGCTTATTTTGATCGGCACAATAATGCCTGTGCTTAGAGAAATGTATCGACCAAATTCAGTGTGTGTCTTGTTTGGACCCTGATTAGAACAAACCAACTGTCCAAAAAGAATTTGTGCAACAATGGGGAAATTTTTAACATCCACTGGATATTTAACATAGGACTCTATGTTAAATTTTTACTAGGTGTGACCATGTATTACAACTATTTTAAAAAAGAGCTCTTCTCTTTCAGAGTTACATACTGAACAACTTAGGGATGCAAAAATATCACTTGCTTCAAAACGGCAGATGTGGGAGGTTCGGGGAACTTGACTATGATTTGGTAATTGTTGGAATTATGTGATGAGTAATGGGCATTCAATAGACTGCTCTCTCTATTTTTGCATATGTTTAAAACTTTCCATAATAAAAGGGTTTTAAAGAATATTGATCAGAAAAAGTAAGTCACAAAAGGACATGTATAACATTCTTCATAGTTTATGGATATGTAATATGCTGCCAAAGCACATGAATGAGAACTTAGAAAACCCGAGATCCAATTACCTGTGAGGAGGGGAAGAAGAATAGGGTCGGGGGGGCATGGGGGTTTCAATTACCTGCAGTGTTTTATTAAAGAAAAAAGAATTGACGGCAAATATTAAGATTTGACAAGGCTGTGGTAAGTACTTGGGTGCTGTTACCTATTTGTCTATACTTTTCAGTATGATTAAAATACTTTGAAATAAATAAATAAAGAGAGAAGGCGGCAGAGGTGGGGGGTCATGCTGGCTCTAGAATGCTGGACGGGCTGGTGGCCAGGAATAACTCGAAGCTGAACTCCAGATGAGGTATGCTGCTGGTCTGGATGAGGAAGGGGCAGGGACTGGATTCCAGGAATACTTAGGAGGCAGAACAGACCAGATCCACTGATTGATGGCTTCCGGGGAAGAGGGAGAAGGAGGAGGAGTCGAGGAGGAGGCTCAAGTTCTGGGGAGGCTGTGGGTGGGAGGCTGTGCATGGGTGGGTGGCCATGCCATTCGCCAGCACCGGGGGACTGCAGGACAGGAAGCAGAGGAGACGGGCTGTGGACTCCATACATTAGATGCAGGGGCCTGAAGCTCAGGAGGGAGATACAGGACCGAGAGAGACATACACTTGACTAGCTCTGAATTTGTGTCATTTTTCTTGTCATTTATCTGCTGCTTTAATATAATAGTCTTCCCTCACTCTCCCCACCAAAAAACCCACCCCAATTATTAAATGAACAATTTATCAGATTTCTTGGAATGGAGGAAATAACAGGGATTTGGGACTCAGGCTACATCAGTTACGTTGGCGGTTCAACATGGGGATTGCTGAGACTTTACAAAACCGTGCATCCTTTATCTCTCCTAATCCGCCACAGGACATTGCTCCACAGCCCAGAGGGCATACCTTGTGCCTCACTCTGCCCTGGTAAGGGGTCCTACCTGCCACTGTCGCATGGGAGCACGGGGGAAGCAGTGTGGACAGCCACTGACACTGGTGTCATCCACAAGAGGGCCAGGGAATTGATCAGGGAGAAAAGTGGAGGCTTTGCAGCAAAGATATGAGGAACATTTAAGGAAGGAGCTAGCAAGAGGATCCCCTGAGGAGCCTGAGGAAGAAAGTAGGAGAGGGAGGGAGGGGGGCCCAGAGGAAAGGGCAAGGATATCTGGAAAGGAAGCATGTCAATGGGTCAAATACACTTGACCCTTGAACAATGCAGGGTTTGGGGTGCTGACCTCCATGCAGTGGAAAATCCACATGTGACTTTTGACTGCCCTGAAACTTAACTACTGATAGCCTACTGTTGATTGGAAACCTTACTGATATCAAAAATGGTTGTTGAACACATATTTTGTATGTTATAGGCATCACATACCATATTCTTGCAGTAAGATTAGCTAGAGAGAAGGAAATGTTATTAAGACAATCTAAAGGAAGAGAACGTACTGTACTGTACTTATCGACGCTGCAAGTTCATGTCATCGGTTTTAGGCTATATGGTTTGTCTGCCCGTTTTTTCTAATGGTCTAGTGAAAAAAGTCACCAGTGTAAGTGGAACTGCCTAGTTCAAACCTGTGCTGTTCAGGGGTCAGCTGGACGGCAGAGTGCGTGGGTGGGAAGAAGGTGAAGATCCTGAAGCTCCAGCATCGAGTCAACTTTAGGAAGAGCAGTTGTCCGTGGGGCCCACAGAGAAGTGGTTAGAAGCAAGGCTGGGAGACCCTGAGCAGTTTATCGAACCCCTCTGAGCCTCCACCTCCTCCCCTGCAGCGGTGATCCAGTGGATGGCTTTCCTCTGGGGGCTAAGGAGCGGACTGAGTGAGTCATGCATGTGCAGCACCTTGCCCAGGGCCCAGTACATACTAAGTTCTCAAGCTCTGCATTAGGTTGGGTGTTTTCCCGTTTCTCTCCCTTCCTCTCCCTATTTACTCTTAATTAAACAAAACCCTAGGGAGGAGGGGAAACAGGGACAGAAGTAGGCCACATCCTGAGGCAGGCAAAGCTTATGCTTCGTGCTGCAAAAAGAAACCTCGTTCCCCCAATACACACCACACACCATCCACACAGAGACATTTATTCAGCTATCGCTCACAGACACCACCCAGCCCCTCACCCTTACCACAGGCCTTTTCAGCTGCCCTCCAGGGCTGGATGCACATTCTCAGAGTAGGGTGACCATCCATGCAGAGGGTCCCCAAGCTCCCTATTGCCCCAGGTTCTGGGAAAGGGGAGATGGGGCTGAGGAAGGCATGGACCTGCCCCTACTCACCTCTGAGTTCTCCACCACCTTCTCCAGGTACTTGTTGAAGATGGAGTAGTCCTGTAGCTTGCTGCTCAGACGCTGGTGCTGTTGCCGCAGGGCTGCCATTTCCTGCTTGGCCTTGGCCAGCTCGCGCATGCGCTGCCTCTTAAGTTCTCTCTCCTTAGTAGCTTTCTTCAGGGCGCGGATCCTTTTCTGGTCATTCTCCTGGGGCCAAGGAGGTGGTGTCTGTCAGGCACTTGCTCCACCCTCCCTGGAGCCCCACACAGGGCCTCTGTTTGCTGAGCTCAGGCCACCCTGAGGATGGGCAGGCATCATCCACCTGGGCCAGAGGCCTGAATTTTCTGCTGATTTGGTCCTTGGTGCCTCAGTTCCTCCAACTGTAGAAATGAGAGGCAGTAGCCCCTCTCTTCCTACCAAAAGCTGGGGCAACAGTGCTCAAGCCACAGGGAGATGAGATAGGAGAGGGGCCTGCTCCTGAGGGTCTGGGGGCAGGACATTCCAGAGAGCACGTAGCCAGTGGCTCAGACTGGCTGCAGGTTCAGGCAGGAGGAGATGACGCAGGCAATCTGACGCCCAGAAAAACACATGAGGCTCAGCTACTGCACTTAGGCAGACCCCCCCTTCTTCTTCCCTCTGCAAAGCCCTCCCCCAAGTTTAGAGGGTGAACCCACCCCTCACAGTGCACTTGTGCGGCTCCTTTCCCTCTCCAGGGGCTCCTGTGGTTCCCCGGGATGCGCATGTGTGGTGGGGGCACTTGGAAGCCTGTGGAGAAGGCACATGGAGCTTTGCACTGTGCCCCGTAAGCCCAGGGGAAAACTGATGGGCCCTAAACCAGTGGTTTTCAAGTCCAACCGTGCATCACACTCCTCTGAGGAATGTTTCCTGGGCCAGACCTCAGGCCAGCTGAAAGCAAGGAGAGAGGAGTCCCCAGGTCCGTACGTGTAACAAGCTCTCCGAGACTCTGATGCCGCAGGTCTCTAGAGGCCACTTGGAGAATCCCTCACCCCCAAATTTCCCACTGCCCCAGCCACTCCACTAGCTTTTTCTCTGGTCAGTAAGAACTGGACCTCCAGACAATATGCTTGGTCCATCAGCTTCTTTTCCCACTTGGGTTAGGCACAGAGCAAGACAGAGATACTTAGGAGCAGGACTCCCCTGTAGCAGAGGCCAGTGATTGCTCCCTAGAGCTGTACCAGGCCTTTCCTCCTTGGAGAAATCTGGTCTAAACATAGTTAAATCACTCCTCAAAGGACCAGATGAGAGGAGTTGCCCCAGAACAGACTAGGATCTGGTCCTTCATCCACCCCTTCGGTGGACCCTCAGTGCTAGGAGGGAGGAATGGGGTGCATTTGGGGTACTAAAACCTTGTCTGATTCATTTTTGTATCTTCAAGTGCCTAACCCTGACCATACCTCATTCATTCATTCACTCACTCATTCATTCCATAAATTGTATGTCTCAGGTATAGGCAAGGAAAGAAACAGAAATCTAAAAGGAGCAGAGACCGACAGGTAAACAAGAAATTACAAACAGCAATAAGTGGGGGCATTAAGGGAGAAGCCCCAGGCATTGTTGAGCACTGAAGAGACAGCTCATTCAGGGTGAGGAGTCAGCAAAAGCCAGGAGGAAGAGGAGAAGGAGGAGGAAGAGGAGAACGAGGGGGAGGGGTACCTGGATGAACTGTTCGAACTTCTGCATGTGGGCCTTCAGCTGGGCTTCCTTGATGCCCAGTTCCTCCCAACGCAGGCTCAGAGTTTCCATTCTATGCTGAAATGCCTTGGAGTGGGGGGAGCAGAGAGGTCAGGATGGCCTCTGACATGGGTACCAAGGAAGGCCCCAGCATCCCCTGCTCAAGCGTCTCAATCCCCAGGCCTTCCACGTCCCACCCATGCCTGGGTCAGAGCAGAGCATCCCGGGAACCTGGTTCCCCAAAGACTCAGATCATGCCTTTCTCTGCAGAGGGAACACAAAGCCACCACCCGGAATTCCTGGCACTAGCCACTGCCTCCCACCAAATGCAGGGCTGCCCCCAAGGCCCCCTCTGGACCCCACCACCAGTCCCCCACCTCCTTCTTCTGCAACATGGCATGGTGCATGATCTTGGCCTCCTTCTTCTTCTCCAGTAGCTGGATAGATGGGGATTCTGACTGCTCCTCAATGTGGGGAAACTTCCTGTCCAAGACATGGGCAAGAGGGGCCTGAGAATAATCCGTGGAGACAGAAAGCCATGGGGGAGGGAAGGCAGTCCTGCCCCCATGTGAGTGAAAGGAACTGTCTAATCAGAGGAAGAGAGAGCTGTGTTGACATCCGTGGATAGAGATGAGGCAGATGATAAGGGGTGGATAATTCGGGACACTGGGTTATGGGAGTAGGAGGGGTTGGAAGTGGGGCATGGGCAGGTGTAAGAGGTCCCAGGCACAGAGAGGGCCGCCCAGACCCTGAGACACTCACTGAAGCAGTTGTAGCAGCCGCTCTCCATACTGCAGCCGGAAGTACTCGGCCAGATCCTCCTCCTCCATGATGCCTAGACTCATGGTGGCGGTGATCCAACGACCCAGGCAGCGGAAACTTCACAGTAAAACAGGGAGCAGTGGAGCCAAGGTGGCCCAGGAGTGCTTGGGATCCTGTTCCTGTTTCTCCTTTCTGTCTGCTTTTCCCGGTCCACAGAGGGTGGGTGCCTGAGAGACTCCTGGGAAGGGGCTGGAGCCTGACAGCAGCAGCCACCAGAGAGCCGGTTACCTAGCAACAGGTCACCTGGTTCTGTAGCCCGCACGAGGAAGTCAGGCTTTGCCCTCTGACCCCTGTCCCCTCTGACTCCACTCTACTCCTGCATTTACCACTCAGGACTTTGGGGAGAAGTTAGGCCTGATTAGATGCTGGCGTCCAGGGCTGGGACGCAGGGTCTGGGTGTTCTGGCCTAGATTTGGGGTGCCGGGAGAGGGGTGTCCTTGTGAGGGAGCCATGACCCTGGGCCTCCCTCCCGGGGTCAGGGTGCACGAGGGTGAGTGGTGCCTGCATCAGGTACCTGGGAAGACAAAAAGGGAAGGAAGGAAAGGAGGTGCTTAGCTGAGGCAGGGCTGGGGGTGCACTGAGAAGCTTGGGACCTGTGGAGGATGGGATGAGAACCACGTGGTGGGCAAAGGAGGTGTAGGGGTGTGTGAGTGGAGGGGGGATGGGCAAAAGGCCTGGGGACTGAAGAGGCATTCTGGGGACTGGAGGGCCCGTGGCCAGGCCCCTCAGAGGGTAACACACAGTCTTCCGAGCTTGGCAGACTTTTAAAATAGGAAGGGATGCTAAACCACGGTACCATAAATGTCACATGTTTTACGTTTTTGCTTCAGAATGACACTGCCTGCCTCGATCCCGACGGGGTGCTGTGCACAGGCTCATTAGGTCTGAAGTCCAGCACCTCAGTTTGAGACCCTGTGTGCGGGTCAGGCGCCCCCGGAGGTAACGCCAGGTTCCCCGGCTCCGCTGCGCACTCTGCCCATCTTCCCACGCCCGCCGCTCCTCGCTGCGCTCCTGCTCTGGAACCCGGCACCGCAGGGGGTGGTTTGGGGTGTCCCGCAGGCACCGTGTCCAAGATCAGGAGCCCACCCCCGCGACAGGGCCGGTCCTCCGGCGCCCTCTGCTGGCCGCCCGCCCCGCCCTACTTTCTGACTTGGGGGAGCGAGAGCCCGGTCCGGGCGCCGCCCACCTCGCCCGCCCCATTCGCACCCTCCAGCTTTTTTTCCAGTCCCGCGGGCTCAGCCGAGGCAGCGCTATAGCTCTCACCCCGCCCAGAGCGCACCCACGCACGTCCCCCCTCACCGTGCCCGCCCCACCCTAAGCTCTTCAATCAGAGGTGGTTCTCCCCGCGCAGGGTGACAAGAAAGCCGGTAAAGATGGGAAGCTCCTCAAAGGGGTATGTTTCTCTCCTTGTTGATCCCCAGAGCCTGGCCCAAGCAACCTGGGCTTTCCCTCGGTTTTGCTTGGGGGCACCTGTGTAATGCCAGCCCTTGAGGAGGCGGCTCTCTGTTTCTGAACCACCAGTTTTCCCTGGTGTTACATACCGAGATCACATCCTCGGTTGCATCTACAGATCAAGTGGTCCAGGGCCAGATTGGAGCATGAAAGTGAGACATCCTCTTCTGCCCGTGTACCCCTGATCTCCCGGACCTCTTGCTGTACTTTGCAGAATCTTCATCCCCACACCCACCACCATCCCTCTCTGGGGTCTCCCTGCCTTCCCAGGGGCTGACACCCAGCAAGGTCAGGGCCTTCTGAGATCCACCGAAGTCTTGCTCTCCCCAGCTCTCCTCCCCCTCCTTCCCTGAGGGAACCCTGCTTTCTCCCCTCCTCCTTTTCTTAATACATTAAAAAAAGATTCTTACCAGAAGATGTGTTTCCTGATTTTAGAGAGGAATGGAGGCGGGGGGCGGGGAGAGACATTGATGTGAGGAATATCCGCCCGTTGCTTTCAGTACTCCCCTGACCAGGGATCGAACCTGCAACCTTTCTGGTTCCAGGGTGATGCTCCAACCAACTGAACCACCAGCCACGTCTCCCCTCCTCCTTTTCTATCTTGATATTTGCATTTGAAGCATCTAGCAAAATCTCCTAATGGATTTAGGTTGTTGGAAACCAATAGGAATAATATTTTCTGTTTTCCGTCCTGGCTCATCCTCCCTCCGAGGCGACTATCAACTTAAAAAGGTGGAGGAGGAAACATCAGGAAAAAATTAGATTAATTTCTAAAAAATATTATTCTGCCGTATAGACCAGTGTAGTGCTCGGTCCAAATAGAGTATTGGGTATGAGGAAACCACTTTTTAATCTGTTATCTTTCACTCCACGTGTCTCACGTTTCACTTAAGTGGATTCATGCAAATTACATTGAAAGCAGTCCTGTGTCACTTAATGATGGGGATACGTTCTGAGAGATGCCTCGTGAGGCCCTGCTGTCATCAGAGCCTATGAACCCAAACCTGGACGGTATAACCTGCCACATACCTCTGTGGTACAACCTGTTGCTCCCAGGCTACAAACCTGTACTGGGTGTTACTGGACAGAGTACTTTAGGCACTTGCAACACAATATTAGTGAATCTAAACATATCTAAACACAGCAAAGGTACAGCAAAAACACAGAAAAGATGAAAACCACTAGACCTGTGTAGGGCACCTGCAAGAAACCGGGCTTGCAGGATGGAACTTGCTCTGGGTGAGTCAGTGAGTAAGCGGTGAGTGAGTGTGACGGCCTCAGGCACTGCTACAGGTGACTAGACTTTGTAAACACTGCGCACTTAGGCTGCACTAAAACCCATACAAATATTTTTCTTTCTTCAATGATCAATTAACCTTACCTCACGATACATTTTTACATTTATTACCTTTAAAGTTTTTTTAACTTTTCAACTCTCATAATTATGCTTAGCTTAAAATACAAACACACCATACTGCTATGTGAAAATGTTTCTCTTCTTCATATCCATATTCTATAGGCTTTTTTCTACTTGAACATTTTTTTTTTTACTTTTTAAGTATTTTTGTTCAAAACCGAGACACAAGCCCACACATTAGCTTAGATCTACCAAGGTTGGGGCCATTGACACCAGCGTCTCCCGCCTCCCTACCAGGACACTATGGGAAGGTCTGCAGGGGCCGTGAGCAGTGGCCATGGGCAGTGGCTGTGGGCTGTGGCCATCTGCTGCAACAACACACCTTCTCCTGGAACAGCCCCTGAAGGGCCTGCCTCTTTTTGAGGGAGTATTACTCTTTTTAGCAATGTGACCATGGTCCTTTGCTTGGTTTGTTTCTTGGTTTTCCATCGTAGATTTGTTTATAAGATAATACATGGTTGGGGGTGTCCAAGTTTTCAAATTAAAAAAAAAAAGACTTTACTTATTTTTGGAGAGAGGGAAAGGGAGGGAGGGTGAGAAACATCAATGTGTGGTTGCCTCTTGTGTACCCCCTACTGGGGACCTGGCTTGACTGGGAATCGAACCAGTGACCCTTTGGTTTACAGGCTGGTGCACAATCCAAGGAGCCACACCAGCCAGAGCTCAAGTTTTTAAACTTTATAAGGAGCTTGTGGCAGTCTGCCAAATCTCCTGAACCATTCACTGTATAATCTTAAGGGACCACTGTTGTACATGTGGTCGATCCTTAACCTAAATGTAGGTATGTGGCATATAACTGCATTTGAAGATGGTATTGTGTTGTGTTGTATTGTATTATTGTACTGTATTAGTTGCTGTAACAAACAACCTCAAGTCTCAATAGTTTTACTCAATAGTCCCAATGTGGATTTTCCTGGTGGGATGGTCCTCCCAGGAAAATTTTTTCCCCAAGCAGTGAAGGGTCTAAGCCTTTTCCACCCTGCAGCTCCATGACCTCTGTGTTTGCTGTGGAAGGGAGAGACGAGAGAGCGGGGAAAAGGCCCTTCTGCTCTGAACAAACTTATCAGCACTCTTGTGCCTTGGCCTTGGGTGGGAACCAACCACGTGCGTGGCGCTGGCGTGCATGGTTTCGCTGTGTTCCCAGGAAGAGGAGACTGATTTGATGAGCAGGAAATCAGTTTGTGCTGTACTGTCAGGAATTAAAAGGATGTTTGGAAGTAAGTAAGCTGAAAGCAGAGTTTCATAAAGAAACTAAGTGACAAGGAATAAAAAGAAAAAACCCCAGGTCAATCATAATCTCATGTATGAAAATCTTAATGGAAATATTACTAAATTTCATTTAGTATTCTATTAAAATAATCCACTAGAACTATAAATACAAAAATATTTTTAAATTAGAAAATCTGTTAGTAAAATTAATTATATCAGTTTGTCTCAAGAGAAAAGGCATGTTATCATTGCAATAGAGGCCAGCATGGCATTAAAAAATTCCACATTCATTGCGATTACAAAAATTAGTGTACAAAGGCACTTTGTTATATGACCCTACAGATAACATTACAATTGCATTAAAGACATTGTTGTTAAGTTAGGGACATAGGCTTTCTTCTGTCATTCTAATCATTTAATATTGTTTGGGAGACTCTAGCTGTTGCAAAAAGACAACAGGATTAAGGTTTTTTTTTAATGTAATGGCAGATACTATGGTCATGTACTATAAAAATCCAAGAATGGTTAACTAATGAAAAATTATTAGAATTTAATGTAATACTGTGTAATTTATAAACTGCTATGTGACAAAAGCGAGATGCAGAGCAGTATGTACCGTGTGACTGAGTCAGTGTGTGGTGTGTGTGACTAAGGAAAGAAAAAGCTTCAAAAGTATGTTACCTCTGGGGGAGGGAATGGCGTTGTGGGGTGATGGTTCTTTTACTTTATGGTTCTTTATATTTCTGTATTGTTTAATTTTTAAAAAAATGATGACTATGTGTGGCTAGAGTGGGCATCCTTGCCTTGTACTGAATCTTAGAGAAAAGCTTTCAGTGTTTCCCCATGGATTGTAACATTAGCTATGGACTTTTATGAATTGTCTTTATTGTGTTGAGGAAATTTTTATACCTATTACATTAAGTGTGTTTATCATGAATGCATGTTGAATTTTGTCAAATGCTTTTTCTGTATCTATTGAGGTAATCATGTGGTCATTATCTTTCATTCTATTAATACAGTGTATCACGCTGATTAATTTTTACCTGTTAAACCAGCCAGGAATAAATTGTACTTGGTCATGGTGTATAAACTTTTTGATGAGTTCCATTTGCTAGTATTTTCTTGAGGATTTTGCATCTGTGTTTATTAGACATATTGGCCTGTAGTTTTCTTTTCTTTTGGTACCTTGTCTGACTTGCTATCAGTGTGATACTTGCCTCATAAAATGAGTTTGGAAGTGTACCCTCTTACTCTGTTTTTAAAAGAGTTTGAGAAAGATTGCTATTAAATCTTTGAGTGTTTCTAGAATTCAGCTATGAAGCCATCTGGTTCTGGCTTTTTCTTTGTTGGTAGGTTTTAGATTACTACTTTATTTTCCCTATTTGTGTTATTGATCTACTCAGGCTTTCTATTTCTTCTTGATTCAGTCTTGGTAGGTTGTGTGTTTCTAGGAATTTACCCATTTCTTCTAGGTTCACATATAATTCTTCATAATAGTTTCTTATGATTCTTTTCATTTCTGAGGCATCTGTTGTAATGTCTCCTGTTTCATTTCTGATTTTATTCAAATCTTCTCTCTTTATTCTTAATTAGTTTAACTAAGGGTTATTGATTTTATTTTTTTCAAAAACCCAATTCTTAGATTTATTCATTTTTCTGTAGTTTTTCTATCCTCTATTTGATTTACTTCTGCTCTGATCTTTATTATTTCCTTCCTTCTTCTAAATTTGGGGTGTTTGTTTTTCTGTTTTTTTAGTTCCTTGAGGTATAAAACTTTGAGATCTTTTTGCTATTTAAAAATATTTTATTTACTTATCTTTATAGGGGAAGGGAAGGAAAGAGGGAAAGAAATATCAATGTATGATTGCCTCTCATGAGTCCCCTGCTGGGAATTGGCCTGAAACCCAGGCATGTGCCCTGACTGGGAATTGAACCGCGATCGTGTGATTCGCAGGCCTGTGCTCAGTCCCCTGAGTTACACCAGCCAGGGCTGTTTTTGCTTTTTTAACATAGGCATTTATTGCCATAAACTTTCCTCTCGGTGCTGCTTTTCTGCACACCATAATAAGCTGTGTTCTTGTTTTCATTTGTCTTGAGATTTTTTTGTTTCCTTTTGATTTTCTTCTTTAACCCAATGATTGTTTAAGTCTAGATGAATTTAACTTACAGGTTGATGAGAGTTACGTGTAAAAATACATCACATAGCAGGATACCCGATGAAAATGGCACTAATCTGCCCTGGTGAGAGAGCTGCCAGGATGCAGTCTTGACACAGCGAGGTGCAGGAGTCACGTCTGAGTCTCTGGAGCCTGTACTTGGCAGGTCTGTGTCCTGACCAAAAGCTTGTCAAGTCTGCATTTCCCTGCATCCTCATCAATACAATATATTACTACTCTTTAAATCTTTGCCATTCTGATAGGCAAAAATGATGCTTCATTGTTGTTTTAATTATTCTTACTATCAGTGTGAAATGATGCACCTTTATATATATATATATATGGCCATTTTTCCTGTGTGTTTCTTGCTCATATTTGATGCACATTAAAAATTGAGCTGTCTGTAGTTTTTATTTATAGGAGGTCTTTATGTATTCTGGGTAGAGTAATTCTACGTTTTTCATGCTCTCTTACACCCATCCTAATATTTTTGAGTGGGTTGGACCACATGAGATACCACAGGAAGCAGGGAAGGCAACAGCGGCAAGCTGGCCAATTGTATGCAACCCAAGCTCATTCTCTCACCAAGTCGCTGGGAGAATGAGCTTAAAAGCAGAGGTGACTCCAAGCAGAAGAGGGGGCGGCAACTTTGGTTATTTTACCTGGTGACCACATCACAGGAAATACAGCAGACCCACAATCCCTAAGAATGTTTCGAGCTCTCAGGCTTAATGCAGACTCTTTTATTAACAACGTGAGTCCACCCCTTTGTGAGTTCATTCTTTGACATTGCACAGACTCCTACCGAACCCCTTTCAGGTCTTGCTTGCCTCATTTGCATGTGGTTCATGTTATCAGCCACAGGAGTAGGGCCTGAGATGGAGCCAGTATGGAGTGGTACATGCACAGCTCCATTTGCTTGAATAATTGGGTTCTTGGCACCATCACTCTTGGGGTTACAAAAACATCAACACTCTGCAGCCTCCTCCTTATCTTGTTTGTTTCTCCCAGTGTCTCCTCTAAACTCATTGACTTTAGTAGTTTTATTTCTAACTAAACACACTATACTTCCCTGCTTCCATACAATGTATGATCAATACTGCCCAACATATATATGACAATATTTTCTCCCAGCATATCATTTGTCTTTTACTTTGTTGTGTTTTCTTTTTCCCCCCAAGATTTTATTTATTTATTTTTAGAGAGAGGAGAAAGGAGGGAGAAAGAGAGGGAGAGAAACATCGATGTGTGAGAGAAACATCCATCGGTTGCCTCTCACATGCCTCCAACTGGGGACCTGGCCTGCCACCCAGGCATGTGCCCTGACTGGGAATTGAACCAACAACCTTTGGTCTGCAGGCTGACACTCAGTCCACTGAGACACACCAGCCAGTGCTGTTTGTGTTTTCTTTTATCATAGAAATTTAAAATATTTATTTAGCCAAATCTGTTTATCATTCTTTTTTATTTGGAGGAGTTCTGTGTTTCGTTTTAAAAAGTCTTCCACACTCAAAATTATATTTCAATCCATTTACTTTTAGAATTATGTTATTGACATTTTTTATTTGTGGCAAAATATGCTTAACATGAAATTTACCATCTTAACCATTTTCGGTGTACAGTTCAGTACTGTGAAGTTTATTCATATTGTTGTGCAACCAATTTCCAGAATATTTTCATTTGGAAAACTGAAACTCTACTCTTATTAATCAACAACCCCCCCCCCCACCTGTAGCCCCCGGCAACCACTTTTGTACTTTCAGTCTGTGAATCTGACTGTTCTGGTCAGATAAGTGGAATCACACAGTATGTGTCCTTTTGTGATTGGCTTATTTCATTTAGAACAATTTCCTCCAAGTTCATCCATGTGGGGACATGGGATACGATTTCCTTCCTTTTTAAGGCTGAATAACGTTCAATTGCGTGTGTCTACTGCATTTTGTTTATCCATTTAACTGTTGATGGACACTTGAGGTGCATCTCTTTTTTGCCCATTGTGAGTAGCGCTGCTATGAAGATGGTTGTGCAAATATCTCTTTCAGAACCTGCTTTAAATTCTTTCGGGTATGTGACTGGAAGAAGAATTGCTCGATCAAATTATAATTCTATTTTCAAGTTTTTGAGGAACCACCATACCGTTTTTCATAGTGGCTGCGCCATTTTACACTTTTACCAGCACTGCATAGGGTTCCAGTTTTTTCACATTCTCACCAACCCTTATTATTTGTTTTTTGGATGGTAGTCATCCTGATGGGTGTGAGGTGATATCTCACTGTGAAGTTATATTAATTTTTAATTAGGAGAGTAATAGGTGAATACATTCTCATTTATACCTCATTCAGACAATAAAGATGCAGCTGGGGCCCTGTCTACCCATCACCCAGTGCCATTTCCTAGAGGTGACTGCACGTTCAGCAATGCTTAGGCTGAATCCCTGTGATGTGCTCAGTGCTCTCCTAGGCTGGATACAACAGTAAGCAAAATAAGCTTCCCACTGTCACAGGGGTTGAGGGAGGGAACAGGAAATTAATCTTGGTGACTACATCTGGGGATGTTGTCCCAGGGCACTGTCCTCACTACTACCTTGAGTGAACATCAGCAGGGAGGGGCGGGGAGTTGGGACAAAGGAGCCAGGAACGCCTACCACCAGGCACCTCCCATAAAATCTCTTCAACAGACCCTCCAGGACCTGTGGGCACAGCACCAAGGTCTAAGAGCTGCTGAAGAGCCTACCACAGCGTTTGAAGCCTGGCAATGAATATTGGCTCTAAAACACAAAATGGAAACCACAAAATAAAGAATAAGTATTTAATTAAAGGCATGCAAAGGTAATATTCCAACTTTATGAGTTGTTAACTTTAGCATGCGTGCAGCATTTCACGCCTTGGAAAGTGATCTATGGACTTGATTTCCTCACTTCTCAAGAATTCCCAATTGTGCGCAAATTTGGGTGGGAAAATGAAAGCAGATTGCAAATTAAATGAGTTACTCAGAAACAAATAATTTAAAAAGCAAGTATATAAAAATCCTTTCACTTTTCCTCTCATTATTTTTAGTGTTGACTAAATTTTATTACTATTATTTTTCCCCAAATTATACTTAGAGTGCATTTTAATCTGCTTGTTAAGATGGTTTAGGGCTTCAAACTATCACCTTTTTTGACCTTGATAATCTAGGAGTGTGGCCCTCTCTTTGCATCAGGAGGCTGGCCAATGCCTTCAGTCCATCTATGGGAGCTTCTGCCAGTGACCTCATCACCTATGAGAGACCTAGATGAGCAGGGAGGAGCTCCTTGAGCTGTGGTCCCAGTTAGTCCATTCATTTTATTTTTAAAATATATTTTATTGATTATGTTATTACAGTTGTCCCATTTCCCTCCTTCATTCCCCTCCACCCTGCACACCCTCTCCCTCTCACATTTCTCCTCTTTAGTTCATGTCCATGTGTCTTAAGTCCTTTAGCTTCTACATTTCCCATACTATTCTTGCCCTCCCCCTGTCTATTTCTGCCTGCCATCTATGCTACTTATTCTCTGTAGCATAGAGAGAATGTAGCATACCCTTGCCCCTTTCCTCCTCCCACTCTCCTGTTGATAACCCTCCATGTGATCTCCATTTCTGTGGTTCTGTTCCTGTTCTAGGTGTTTCCTTAGTTTGTTTTTATTTTAGGTGTGGTTGTTAGGAATTGTGAGTTTGCTGTCATTTTAGTATACATGTTTTCTATCTTCTTTTTCTTAGATAAGTCCCTTTAACATTTCATAAAATAAGGGGTTGGTGATGATGAACTTCTTCAACTTGACCTTATCTGAGAAGCATTTTATCTGTCCTTCCATTCTAAATGAAAGCTTTGCTGGATAGAGCAATGTTGGATGTAGGTCCTTGCCTTTCATGACTTGAAATACTTCTTTCCAGCCCCTTCTTGCCTGTAAGGTCTCTTTTGAGAAATCAGCTGACACTCTGATGGGAACTCCTTTGTAGGTAACTGTCTCCTTATCTCTTGCTGCTTCTAGGATCCTCTCCTTCATTTTAATCTTGGGTAATGTAATTATGATGTGCGTTGGTGTGTCCCTCCTTGGGTTCAACTTCTTTGGGATTCTCTGAGCTTCCTGGACTTCCTGGAAGTCTATATCCTTTGCCAGATTGGGGAAGTTCTTTATTATTTGTTCAGATAACTTTTCCACTTGTCACTCTTCCTCTTCCCCTTCTAGTACCCCTATAATTTGGACGTTGGAATGTTTAATTCCTGGAGGTTCCTAAGCCTCTCCTCATTTTTTTGAATTCTTGTTTCCTCATTCTTTCTGGTTGAATGTTTTGCCTTCTGGAAAAACATTTTTCTCGTTTTCCCTCTGGTCCACTCCATTGATTTGAGTCCCAGTTTCCTTCCCATCACTATTGGTTCCCTGTGCATTTCCTTTCGTTTCACTTAGTTTAGCCTTCATTTTTTCATCTAATTTGTGACTAAAATCAACCAGTTCTGTGAGCATCCTGATCACCAGTATTTTGAACTGTGCATCAGAGAGGTTGGCTATCTGTTTGTCACTTAGAAGTATTGGCTCTGGGGCTTTGAGCTGTTTTTTTTGCTTGAGCTACAATGTTTTGATCTCTTCGCACCTATTATGTATGAGGGGCAGAGCCTTATGTGTTCACAAGGGTGGCACAACCCAAGGTTGTGACACTGTATGTGGGGGTGGGATCCCAGAGGGGGAAAAATGGCACTTTGCTCCGCTCTCTGTTGCACCTCAGTCCCTTCTTCCACTTCCCCCAAGCAAACCGGGCCTTTCTGGTGCTGATTCCAGTGTGGGTGGGCTTGTGTGCATTCTAGGACCCTGTGGGTTTCTCCAACAAATTTTCCTGTGAGGGTGGGAGTCTCTCCCTGTGCCTCAGCCCCGACAAGTGTTTTCAATCGGTGTTTTGAGGCTTTATTTCCCAGCACTAGGACCCTGGGTTGTGCGATCTGTCTTGCTCCCCAGTTGTCTGCGTGTGAATGTGGCACTGATGCCCAGTCAGCCAGCCACCTTGTGCACAGTGCCCCACTTCTGAATCACCACCTCGCTGGGTCTGCCCGTTGCCACCCCACGCCCAGGGTCTGCCAGCCGCCGCCTGGGTGCCTAGGGTCTGCCCATTGCCTCCTTGCGTGCTTGTTGCTGCCTTGTGTGCCCGGGGTGCCTTGTGTGCCCAGTGTCACCACTTCCTGTGCTGCAACGCGACCCCTCTTCACTTGGCCACCCGACTCCGCCCCGCCTACCAGTCTGGATGAATGTGTCTATTTTAATTCCTTGGTTGTCGGACTTCCATACAGTTCAATTTTTTGTCAGTTCTGGTTGTTATTTTGTTTCTAAATTTTTGTTGTCCTTATTTTGTTTGTGTGAGGAGGCACAGTGTGTCTACCTACGCCTCCATCTTGGCCAGAAGTCCATTCATTTTATTATTCTCCTTGCCTGAGACTCCTTCAGCAATGACACATTTTTTAAACCTCAAACAAGTATTTTAACGGACATACTTCTCAGTCTTCAAACATCAAAGTTGACATTTTAAACGACAAAATATTGCCCTCAAGTACATACATAGGTGGTAAAAGTGTCTTGAACTACTGGAAATGACGAACAACAAATTGGGATGATGGTCAGTACCTCCTGGTGGTGGTAAAGAGAGGGTTACTATATATTGATAAGTAGTAATATTGTAGATTGGGTGTTCAGTAGATTATTTGGTATACTTTTGTGATGCCAGAAATAATTCAATAAGGGATTGAAAAGAAAATATTACATCTCTTCACAGCATTTGTCACTCTCCCTTACAGATTCTCCTCCAAGCCTCTTTCAATCAGCGGGTTCCCTGTCTCCTGTGAACCCTGCCAACAGCCTCCCCCTTCTCCTTGTTCCTCGAAACTTGATTGACATTCCGCCCTCTAAACTTGACATCCATTTTTGTTAATAACTCTCTCTTGTTGGGTGTTCCCCCATTATGTCTCATCATTTCCTTGGAAACTCTGTGGTCTTAAATATCTCTGTGTCACTCATCAGCCACCTCTGCATTTACCGCAATGAATCACGGAATTTTAGAGCTAGAACAACTTGAGATCATCTCTTCTAAACTTCTCATTTTCTATAGAAAAAACGGAGACTTGGTGATTTAACTTCATCTTCAGCAACTGCAGAACTAGGATTCCGAATGAGACTCGCTTTGGGTTTCCCACAAGATGACAAACCATGAGAGGCTCTTTGCTCCTGTCCCTGAAGATGCTGTAGGGTGGGAGGGAGGCTGAGGGATCCTTGAAATGAACCCCCCAAACTTACTTAGGGAAAACCCTAGGGGAGCGGAAAGTGGTTGGATGTTTCCCTCTCTTTGTGAAATGCAGTCTAGAGTGGAAGAAGGCCAGATACCAAGAACAGGGGCCAGACCTGGCCAACCCTCTCTCTTACGTTGCTCTGGGAAGGTAGCTGCACCTACCTTATTGCCATGTGTGGCAAGAAAACAGCATTGGCCCAGTGCCAACTTCATGCCATCCCAGAGCAGTGTGGTGAGAAGCAGATACAGGGCACCCAGAGTGGGGGTAGCCCCTAGAAAAGAGCAATGTCGGGGAAGGAGGTCCTGAAGATTTACTGAGATGCAGTGTTGCCTGGCTGGGAGAGTCAAGAGGGGGCATTGCTCTCAGCAGCACCAGAGGCTCTCTGCTTGCGGTGGTTGGTGGGCTCAAGGACACATGAGCTCATGAGAAAAGGCAACGTGATGTCTGAGGAGGGCAACTGTAATAAAAGAAAGGAAAGAGACTGAAGAACCTGTACTGAAGGAAACAGAATGAATGGATCAAAGGGATCAGAGTTTTCAACAAACACAACAACTATCCTCAGAGAGATGAGGGAAGATATTGGAAACACAAAGCCGAAAGCAAGCAAAAATGTTGAGCAGATTTGATTGACATACTGGATATGAAAACTGAGTGAAATAACCCAATAAATGCATTAAATGGCAGGATGAATATAAACTAAGAATAATTAGTGAGTGGAAGACTATTTTTAGGAACTCTCCCAGAAGTTGTGAGAAAGAGATAAAGAAAGAATAAAAGCAAAGGTACAGAAGATTGACATAAAAATTAGAAGAGCTAAGTAATAATAGGAATTTTATAAGAAGAAAAAATGGAGAGGGATGAAATATTTGAAGAAAAATGACCAAGAATTTCCAGAAGAGACCTCAAATTGTAAAAAGCTCATATCTAAGGGGAAAAAAATCCAACCATGGTGAAACTTAAGAATATCAAAAAACAAATAGAAAAGTATTTTTTAATTTAAATTTTATTTTAAGTATATTTTATTGGTTATGCTATTACAGTGCTTCCATTTTTTCTCCCTTTTATTCCCCTCTGCCCTGCACACCCCCCCCCCCCGCCTTTGATCATTCTTCCACCAGCCCTGCCCTTAGTTCATGTTGGTGGGCTGTACATAGAAGTTCTTTGGCTTCTCCATTTCCTACACTGTTCTTAACCTCCCCCTGTCTATTTTGTACCTACAATTATGCTTCTTATTCCCTGTACTTTTTTCCTCTGTTCTCCCTGCTCCCCCTCCCCACTGATAATCCTCCATGTGATCTCCATTTCCGTGATTCTGTTCCTGTTCTAGTTGTTTGCTTAGTTCATTTTTTTTGTTTGTTTTTAGGTTCAGTTGTGAGTTTGCTATCATTTTACTCTTCATAGTTTTGATCTTCTTTTTATTACATAAATCCCTTTAACATTTCATGTAATAAGGGCTTGGTGATGATGAACTCCTTTAACTTGATCCTATCTGGGAAGCACTTTATCTCCCCTTCCATTCTAAATGATAGCTTTACTGGGTAGAGTCATCTTGGATGTAGGTCCTTACCTTTCATAACTTTGAATATTTCTTTCCAGTCCCTTCTTGCCTGCAAGGTTTCTTTTGAAAAATCAGCTGATAGTCTTGTGGGAACTCCTTTGTAGGTAACTGTGTCCTTTTAAGCTCTTGCTGCTTTTAAGATTCTCTCTTTCTCTTTAATATTGAGCAGTGTAATTATGATGTGCCTTGGTGTGTGCTTCCTTGGGTCCAACTTTTTTGGGACTCTCTGAACTTCCTGTACTTCCTGGAAGTCTAATTCCTTTGCCAAATTGGGGAAATTCTCCTTCATTATTTTTTCAAATAAGTTTTTAATTTCTTACTCTTACTCTTCACCTTCTGGCACCCCTGTGATTCGGATATTGGAATGTTTAAAGTTGTCCTAGAGGTTCCTAAGCCACTCCTACTTTTTAAAAAAATTCTTGTTTCTTCTTTCTGTTCTGGTGGAATGTTTATTCCTTCCTTCTCCAAATTGTTGATTTGAGTCCTGGTTTCCTTCTTGTCACTGTCAGTTCCCTGTATATTTTTCTTTACTTCACTTTGCATAGCCTTCACTTCTTCCTCTATTTTGTGACCATACTCAACCATTTCTGTGAGCATCCTGATTACCAGTGTTTTGAACTCTGCATCTGATAGGTTGGCTATCTCTTCATCAATTAATTCTATTTTGGGAGCTTTGATCTGTTCTTTCATTCAGGCCATATTTCTTTGTCTTGCACACCTGTTGCATTGTAAGCAGCAGAGCCTTAGATACTTACCAGGGTGGGGCAACCCCAGTAGCTGTGTTGTGGTACCTTGTGAGGGGGAAGGGTCAGAGAGGGAACAGTGCTGCTTGCTTGGCTTTCAGCTGGCTTTCAGTCACTTCCTCCACTACCCACAAGCAAATTGGGCCCTTCTGGTGCTGGTTCCCAGATGGGTGGGTTTGTGTACATTCTAGGACCTTGTGGTTCCCCCACAGGACTCTCTTGTGAGACTAGGAGTTTCTCCCCCTGCCACAATCCCCATAGATTTTTATAGCCAGAAGTTTTGAGGTTTGATTTCCTTGTGCTGGAACCCTGGGTTGTGTGGTCTCTCTTGCTGTCCAGTTGTTCCTCCTGGTTTATCTGCTCACAAATGGACCACCCAGTCTGGCAGCTGCTACCTTACTTTGGTCCTCCTTGCCTGACTGCCTGTCTCCCCTCCTCCTACCAGTCTTGATGAATGTATCTTCTTTAACTCCTTGGTTGTTGGGCTTCTATTCAGTTTGATTTTCTGGCAGTTTTGGTCATTTTTTGTTTTTAAATTGGTTGTTGTTCTTCTTTTAATTGTGCAAAGAAACAAAGCATATTTATCTATGCCTCCACCCTGTCCAGAAGTCCTAAATTTTTATTTTAAACAGGCAATTCATACTTCTGGTTCAAAACATCCAAAAAAGAGGTATACAGTGAAGTGTCCAACTTCCATCCTGTCTTTCATCCACCCAAATCTCACTCCTCCTCCAGATATCACCACTTTCATTACTTTTTGTGTATTTTTCAGAATTTCTTTGTGCAAATACAAGGAGATGTGGATACAATTTTTTTCCATTTTGAAACAAAGGTGGCATATAGACATTTCTGCCCCTTACTTTGAACCTTTTACTTAATGTATATTAGATATTTTCCGTATCAAAATAAAAAGTGCTGCTTTTAATTGCACAGTGTTCTACATACTATACCTTAACTGGTCTCTCATTAGTGGACATTTGGGTTATTTCCAACTTTTTGCCTTCCATAATGGTATAGATATCATTTCACATAAAGGCAGGTGTATCTGTAGGATAATTTCTAAGAAGTGGGATTGCTGGTTCAATGCATTTGTCTTTCCTCTTCTATGAACTGCCTGGGTTAACCTTTCCTTATCGATCTATTGCATTTGTTGGTTGTTTCCTTATAGGTTTGTACATTTGTAGGGGGAAACTTTTCTGTACATAAAATGAGTTGCAAATAGTTTTTCCTAGTTTGTCTTTGTTTTTTGACTTATGGTGTTTTTTTTGGACAAAATCTATTTTTATTTTTTGCATCAAATGCCTTCATTTTTTTATGGCTTCTGGATTTTGAGTCATAGTTCGAGAGACTTCCTATTTAGGAATTCTCTCATTTTTTCTTCCAATACTTTTGTGGTTTTAATTTTTACGTTTTTATCTTTAAGCCCAACCGGAATTCATCTTGTGAGGCAGGTGCGAGGTAGAATCTGACTTGCCCAACAGCCTCCAAACCATTTAGTGCCTAGTCCAACTTTTCTTCATAAACATTTTCTGTTTATTTTGTCTGTCCATTCACATGCCTTTATAATGAGGCTTTAGATATGTGGCTTTTTAAAAAACATTTTTTAGAGCTGGCCTCTCATTGTGCTACTTGTTCAGTTTTCATAGTTATTCTTGTTTACTTTCACATATAAATTTTAGAATCAGATTTTCTAGTTCCAAATAAAATAATCAACAAAAACAAGATGTAATTAGAATTTTTATTGAGATTGCATTCAGTGTATAAATTAATGTAGAGAAAATTGACACCATTGTGATGCTGAATTCACTGATCAAAAAACATGGTATGCTTTTTCTTTTTCTTTTTCAGAAAACTTGATTTATTAAACTTTATCTCAAGGAAACTTAAAATTTTTTAAATAGTGATTCCAAGCCCCAGTGTGGGGCAATAGTGATTCCTAGACCACAGACCAACTTAGACATAAATGTAGCAAACAAAATTTGAATTTTAAAAAATTTTTCTAAAAGACATGTGTTTTGATATATGTGTGTGTTTGTTAGATCAGCATTATAGATAAAATCTGTTGCCAAGGAACACACTTTTTTACCTGATAAGGAAATCATGGCAACCTGACACACGGCCAATATTCTAAGACTAGAATTAAAGGCACTGTTTTGAATTTTGTCCTTTAATAATTTTCAGAGGAAAACCATGAAGTGGGCTTCTGGCTTCAAAGCTTGGTAAAAAGAGCAGGTTTGCAGACCTTGGGTAATGTGTGTGAAATTCAGCAGGCCAAAGGAGTGAATTTTTCTTGGTGGGGTTCTTAACTGCTCACTGGTTTTGGACTAGTTTTCCATGTCTCCTCTCCCAGCATCATAGTCCTCTCCATACTCATCTCGTACCTGGCCCCCACACCGTCCACGGCCATACCGCCTACCCTCCTTAATGCCTACGTCCCAGTTTGTACGAATGATCTGGTCATCCAGACGAGTTCCATTTACGTACTGCATGGCATTTTCTGCATCTGCTCTTGAATAGTATTCCACAAAGCAGAAACCACATGCTGTTTTCTTCATTTTATCCAAGCCCATAATGATTTTTTTTAATGTCACCACTTTTGCTGAAGAGTTCATATGTTTGTTCTTCAGTTGTGTAAAAAAAAAGATTTCCAACATACAATGTACAGCTTCTCTTCAGTAATTTTTCCTACTCTTCATTGTCACCCCTGAAGTGTTGGTCCCAGTACTGACTTAGCTCCACATAGGAGTCGCTGCGCAGCGCCTTCAGGAGGCCACGGGACATAGCGCAGAGATGTGGACGGTTACACCGGCACTCCGGGAACAACTAGTCGCCTCAGAGGTGACCTGCCTTTTCATTGGTTCCAGTCTTCTGATTTTTTTTGTCCTTCAACAGAATTTTAAAGTTTTCTTTATATAGGTTTTGTGCATTTTTTTGTGAAATTTATTTCCTAAGCATTGTATTATTTTGTTGTTGTTGTTGAAAGAGAAAATTCTAAACCGTTCCAGAGAAAAAGCAGGTCACCTACAAGTAACAAGAATTATACTGATATCAGACTTCTCAACATGAAACTGGATGTAATGTAACAATGAGTAGTATTTTCAAAAGACCTAAGGACAAAAACTTTTCAAATTCTAGAATGTTTAATGTATCTTAACTACTATTAAAACGTGACTGTGAATTAAAAATATTGTTAGGCAACCCCTGGCTGGTGTAGCTCAGCGGATTGAGCACGGGCCTGCGAACCACACAACCATGGTTCGATTCCCAGCCAGGGTACATGCCTGGGTTGCAGGCCAGTTCCCAGCAGGGGACCTGTGAGAGGCAACCACACATTGGTATTTCTCTTCCTCTCTGCTTCCCTTCCCTTCCCCTCTAAAGATAAATAAAGAAAACCTTTAAAAAATATTGTTAGGCACATAAATTCTCAAAAATTACCATATCAGGATCTCCTTCAAAACCATTTAACATTATTTTCTTTTCTTCTTTTCTTAAGTAGTTTATTTTTGTTGTATTTTTCCATTAGCATTTACCCCCCATCCCCTGCCCTTGTCCACCTTCACCCATGCAATCCCTGCAATCCCCACACTCTCATCGGTGTCCACGAGTCCTTTTTCTTTTTCCCTTGATCCCTCTCTCCCCTAACCCCCACCCCTGCAAGCTGTCAGCGTGCTCTCTTTGAGTGTCTTTTGCTTCTTAGTTCAGTTTGTTCAGTAGATTACATACATGAATGAAATCATACAGTACTTGTTTTTCACTGACTGGCTTATTTCACTCAGCATAATGTTCTTAGTGGTTGCTCTTAGCATTACAATTAGCATTTTAATTTAAAATAAGCTGATTTGGGTAAATATTAATTTCAATAGTTCACAAAATTTTGCTCCAACATACTCCCTTCTCTTCCTCCTCCTTTGTGCTAGTATTGCCATACAAATTATATCTTTGTACATTACAAGCCCTCTGCTAGCCTTTTAAAAGTTCTTATTACAGTATAGTTTTATATTTATTGCTTTATGCAGTTGTTATTAAGTCAGATGGGAGAAAAAGAATTATACCAAAATATATTTATACTGTCTTTTGTATTTATCTATATAGTTACCTTTACTAGTGTTCCTTATTTCTCCATGTATATTCAAGTTACTGTCTAATGTCATTTTATTTCAGCCTGAAGGACTCCTTTTAGTATTTCTGAGCAGGTCTGCTAGTGACAAGTTCTCTGTTTTTGTTTACTTAGAAATATCTTACTTTCACCTTTGTTTTTGAAAAAGAGTTTTGCTAGGTATCAAGTTCTTAATTGACAGTCTGTGTCTTTCAACACTTTGAAGATACCATTTCACTGTCTTCTGCTTTGATCATTTCTGCTAAGTCAGCTGTGGTCCTGCTGAGGCTCCCTAACACATGATAAATGGTTGCTGCTTTCCTCTTGCTGCTTTCAAGATTTCGTCTGTCTTTGACTTTCGCCAGTTGGACTATGATATTATTTTGAATTATTCTAGTTGGAGTTTCAGCCTCTGGGATGAATACATTGTTTTCATCAAATTTGGGACGTTTTTAGTCATAATTTTTTCAAATTTTTTTATCCTTCCTATTTTTCTTGTCCTTCTGGATCTCCTATTAGCTGTATATTGGCCTGCTTTCTGGTTTCCTGCAGGTCTGCACGGCTCTGTTCATTTTTCTTTATCCCTTTCCTTAGACTGGATAATCTCTGTTAATCTATCTTCAAGTTTGCTGAGTCTTCCTTCTGATGGCCCAAATACATTACTGAGCCCCTTTAGTGAAGTTTTCATTTCAGTAGTTGTACTTTTCAACTCCAGAATTTCCATTTTCTTTTTTGCAATTTTTATTTATTTTTGTTAATATTCTCTATTTGGTGAGACATTGTTGTCATAATTTCCTAGACATGGTACCCTTCAGTTTTTAAAAATGTATTTCTAATAGTTGATTTCAAGTCTTTGTCTAATAAGTCTTCCACATCTGTGCCACCTCAGAGATATTTTCTCCTCACTATTTATTTTACAGGCTATGCAGCATACTTTTATGTTTCTTTGTGTATTTTGTAAATGTCAAAATTTAAGATTTAACACGATACATTGTAACAACTTGAAATCAGATTCTCTCTCCTCAAGTTTGTTGTTATTGCCATTTTTTATTATTGGTTTTCTTGTTATTTGTTTAATGACTTCTCTGGATTAACTCTATAGAGTCTATATTACATGCAGTGATGAGCCCTTGAGTTCTCTGCTAGCCTTTTTTTTTCCATGTTCTTATTTTTAAGTCTGGTTTCTAGGGTTCATTCCTAGTTCAGTATAATTTAGTGGTGAGTCCGTGATTGGTCTGAACTTTCCTTAAATGCCTTGTCTGTGTGTCTTTTACCCTTTAACAAGGGAAACTATGTCTGAAGACATACATTCAACTTCAGGCAGTTTGAATGCCTGAACAGCCTTAGCTTTCACTTGCTGAGTGCCCGGGTCCTAGAGGTCAGCCAGAGCTGAGTGTCTGGGGCCTTCTTTCCAGGGTGTTTCCCAAGCTTGCATATGTGTGCAGCCTTCTAGATCCCCAAGAATATGTTGGAGCTTTTCACAATTCCCTGTGGTTTTCTAGTTCTTCAGGGCTTACTTTCAGACTTTTGTTTTTGGCCAGGTTCTTGTTTGCTCCAACCAAAACCACAGCCTTAGACAGCTTAGATATTGCCAGCAGATTACTATTTTTTTTTTTGGTAATGCCCTAGGGCTAGTTCCTCTACTCACCTCCTCCGCCCTCCACTATGAGCAGCTGCTAATTTGAACAAATATTGACTGTGCTCTAGGATGGGGCTTTTAACATAGCTCCAGACGAGGTCAGTGTTCTCCCATTAGCTCTGAGACTGCTGACTGTTCATGGCTACTAGGTCACCAGAAAGGGGAGGGAGAGGGGACGGGAATAGGCCCAAGTTAAAATCCCACAGACACCACTGTCTTACTGAAGTTCAGTACTTTTCTTGGACAGATGATTTTCATTTCATTCAGTGGCTTTGATACATTTCCAGAGTTCTGAAATGTTTGATTTACATTGTTTTGCCAGCATCTTTGTTGTTTTCATGGGAGAGTGGTTCACCAAGACCAGAAGTTGATCTCTCTTGAAAGTATTTTAAAAACAGAGGGACCTCAATAAGATGGGAGAGGAGTCCCGGATGAAGCAATGAGGCATGCAAAGTAAATAGGAGAGCCTGTCTTAGAAAAGTGTGATGTTACCTACATTAGCAATGCTTCTGTCCTGAAAAGTCATGTGCGCTGCAGACAGCTCAGAAGTAAAGTCAGGGAGTGAAAGCAGGGCTGCGGAAGGAGAGGGGGGAACTGACGGAGGAGGAGGACTGGGGGTTATGGAAGTTGCCTAGGGCACCTGTCCCGTCTAAAGAAACACACAGATCTGTTAAGCTTAAGAAATTGACAGAGGGAAGGATAAAGATAAGTAAGGGTCATGATAAGTTAGGTTAACTACGAGAACAGTGTAAATGAAATATACTATTTTTGATAGATTAATTGGATCTCGTGAATGGAAAGTGGAAAATTCAAACATTTCATTTGAAGAAAGGAAGTTTCAAACTATTCCAAAGATGGAAAGGAGTAGAAACAAAGCACAGTACCAGTAAATGGAAAACACAAAATAAGGTAGAGGAAAGAAGAGTTGAACAACATTAATAAGTATGAATGTGATGAATTAAACTCAGAAATCAACAAAATGCAATATCATATTGTTAGAAAGAGATCATTTAAGCAAAATTGGAAAAGAAAAGGTTAAAAATTGATACATTAAAAATAGAACTTCAGGGTAATAATTTTAGCATCAGAAGAAAAATGAATTTAGGGTGAAAAATAACATAAGCAACAAATTAGAAATATTATATAATAATAAGGAAAAATAAATAAAAAATCATGACAATCCTAAACATACATGCATTCAGCAATGTAGCCTCAAATATATATAAAGCAACAAACAGCTAAAATGTGGGAAATGGATATATCTCAGATTATAATTGGAGATTTTAGCACAACTCTTTCAGAATATGATACATCAAGCAAACCAAAAAATAGCAGGATAGAATATTTGACTAATACAATTAATAATCCTGTACTAAAATATGTGCACATACATACACCTATTAATACCTAACAAAGGAAATCTCCACAAATCAAAAAGAACAATTGCAAACCATAATAAAATAAAGTTAGAATTCAATGAAAAGAGAACACTTAAAAATCCCATACTTCTGGGAAAAAATTGAACTACCTTTGGGCTAACAAGAAAATGACAAGGGGAAATATGAAATACTGCAAACTGAATTACAATTCCAAAGTTTGTGCTGAATTTCAGTGTCAAAATGTACACTAAAACAATCCATAAGGGAAATTAAAAACTTTGACTACATATGCTGGAAAACTAGAAACACTGAGAACAGAAGAGCTAAGTGTGTCACTCAAGAAGTAAAAATGAAAATAAAAAGAACAACAGAGTGAACTCATGAAAGTAAGAAGGAAGTAAGTAACAGAATGCAGAAGTGAAAAAAGAGAACAAAAAATAGATCAAATGTACAACACTAAAAACAGGTCCTTTGAAAACACTAAACACAAACCTCTGATAAGCACAAGTAAGCAAAAAAGACTGTGTTTAACTGAGTTTGGGCTGTTCTCGCTCATACTTCTCAGCTTACGGCTTCAAGGTGGCTGTTTCTCCTCTGAAGAAAGGGGAAGAGGAGGAGGTGGAGCCTGCATCTGCCAAGGTTTTTGCTTTGAACTATAGTGGTAATGGTAATTGTAAAGTGCAGATTTCCTCATGCAAGGAGTCTGGGAAGGTAGCCTTTTGGCTTGACTACAGTGGCCAGGAATGCAATTTGGGTAGAGAGAGAAGAATGGGTATTGATTGGGTAGGCAAGCAGCAGTTTCTGCCTCAACAACTGTACACCAATGCATTTGAAAACTTGGGTAAAAGCGTAAATTTTCAGAAAAAATGTAAAATGTCATATGAATAGATTGAAAACAGTATAAACACTCATATATTATGTTTTCTTGTGTACAAGAAAACTCGTTCCACTAGCCTCCAGGCACAACCAGTTTTACCATTTGTTGAACAGATAAGCCTTATTTTAATAGTGTTTTGCCATAAAATAGTTAATATGAAAATACTAGTGTAATCATAATAACAAAACTGGTAAAGAAAGTGAAAGAAAACAAAGTGAACATTAATAAAAAAAGCCTTTAAAAAAATGGCCAGCTAAGTCCAACAGCACATTTCTTAAAACATAATTTACTGGGATCAAGTAGAGTTTATATAAGAATTTATGTTATTTAAAAATAAAAATTAAAAAAAGTATATGAAGCCCTGGCTGGTGTAGCTCAGTGGATTGAGCACGGGCCTGTGAACCACACAATCGCCGTTCGATTCCCAGGCAGGGCACATGCCTGGGTTGCAGGCCAGTTCCCAGCAGGGGACTCATGAGAGGCAACCATACATTGACATTTCTCTCCTTCTCTCCTTCCCTTCCCCTCTAAAAGATAAATAAATAAAATATTTTTAAAAATTAAAAAAATAAAAAAGTATATGAATGTAAAATTCTCCATCCAAATGGACTAGAGAAGAAAAATCACGTGATCTCAACAGATGCAAGAAACTCTTTTTTAAAAAAAAATGTTTTATTTATCCATTTATTTTTATTTTTTAAGTAATACATTCATATGATTGGTTACTTTATTTATTTTTTTAAGATTTTTAATTTTTATTTTTTATTATTTTTATTTATTTATCTTAGAGGGGAAGGGAAGGAGAGAGAGAGAGAGAAATATCAATGTATGGTTGCCTCTCATGCGTCCCTTGCCAGGAACCGGGAACTGGCCTGCAACCCAGGCATGTGCCCTGACTGGGAATCGAACCAGCAATGCTTTGGTTGGCAGGCCCGTGCTCAATCCACTGAGCTACACCAGCCAGGGCAGAAACTCTTAATAAAGTTTAAGATGAAAATGTTATGAAAACTAGGAAGAAATGAGAACTTCTTTTGCTAAATAAAACCTTCAGCAAACATTATATTTAAAACTTTAGATGCGTCTTTTTGAGGTTTGGACAACGCCTCACCGCTACCACTGAGTGTGGTGGTAGAAATGCTCGCTGACGCACGAAGACAGTGAGCATCACCAACACCAACGCCCACAACAAAAGGTTCAAGCTAGACCTGCCTCTTTCATTGTTAAAAACTGTAATTGTGGTTAGATACACACAATATAAAATTTATCAACTTAGTGTATTTTAAAGTGTATAGTTCAGTAGTGTTAAGTACATTTATATTGTTGTGCAGCCAATCTCCAGAATTCTTTTTTGTCTTGTAAAAGTAAAACCGTGTATCTATGAAACTCCTTCCCATTCCCCTGCCCCAGCCCCCAGCAACCACCACTCTGCTTTCTCCCTGAATCTGGGAGCCGCATGCATGCGAGTGAAATCATGTGCATGTGAGTGAAATCATGTGCATGTGAGTGAAATCATATGCATGTGAGTGAAATCATACAGTGTTTGTCTTTTTGCGACTAACTTATTTCATGTAGCATGATGTTCTCAAGGTTCATCCATGTTGGAGCATGTGATGGAATTTCCTCCCTTTTTAAGGCTTAATAATGTTCCATTCTATGTATAAATCACATTTGTTGATCCATTTATCTGTTGGTGGACACTTGGGTGTTCCTATGTTTTACCTATTATAAGTGATGCTGCTATGAACATGGGCTTACAAATATCTCTTCCAGACCCTGCTTTCAATTTTGGGGGATATATACCCAGAAGTGGTATTACTGGGTCTTATGGTAGTTCTATTTTCAATTTTCTTAGGTACCACCATGTTTTTCCATAGTGGGCACACCATTTTTCATTTCCTCGAACAGTGCACAAGGGTTCCAATTCTCCACATCTTTGTCAACATTTGTTATTTTCTGGGTTTTTTTTTTTCTGTTACTGGCCATGCTGATGGGTATGAGTTGGTATCTCATTGTGGTTTTGGTTTGCATTTCCCTGATAATTAGTAATGTGGAGCATCTTTTTTTTTAAGATTTTATTTATTTATCTTTTTGAGAGGAAGGGAAGGAGAGAAGGAGAGAAATATCAATGTATGGTTCCCTCTCATGAGTCCCCTGCTGGGAACTGGCCTGCAACCCAGGCATGTGCCCTGACTGGGAATTGAACCGTGATCGTGTGGTTCACAGGCCCGCGCTCAATCCACTGAGCTACACCAGCCAGGGCTAGAGCACCTTTTTTTTTAAAAAAAGATTTTATTAATTTATTTATTTTTAGAGAGAGGGGAAGGTAGGGAGAGAGGGAGAGAAACATCAATGTGTGGTTGCCTCTTGCACGCTCCCTACTGGAGACCTGGCCTGCAACTCAGGCATGTACCCTAGACCAGGAATTGAACCAGAGACGCTTTGCTTCACAGGCTGGTACTCAACCTACTGAGCCACACCAGCCAGGGCTGGAGAATCTTTTTATGTGTCTGTTGGCCACTTCTATGTCTTCTTTGGAGAAAATTCTATTCAAGTCCTTGGCCTATTTTAAATGTTGAATTGTTTGGTTTTTGTTGTTAAGTTGTAGGAGTTCTTTATATATTCTGGGTAGTAACCCCTTGGCAAATGTGTGATCTGCAAACATTTTCTCCTGTTTCGTAGGCTTCCTTTTGCCCTGTTGTGTCCTTTGATGTTCGACCTGTCTCTATGCAGTCTTTGTCCCCAACCCCTGAAGCCTATCCCTCACTTCTGTTGGCAGTGGTCGTGCAGGTGGTGGCACCCCCGTGTGAGTGTAGTAGTGGCACTTGGTGGCTCTTCTCTCCCAGGCTGTCCTTACTTAGAGTTCTTTGGTTTCAATGAGACAAAGATTTCTGGGCAACAATTAACGAAGCATGAACAAAGAAGAGTTATTTTAAAAAATATTTTGATTTCTAAATGCTCCTGTAGTCCCTACCCAAACAAAGCTAAGTGAAATTTAGATATTACCCACACCACCTCTGGCCCTCTATGGAAGGCAAGATTTCTTCAAATGTTAAAATCTCGAGTTGGTTTTTGTCATTGCTGAGTTGGGTCGGCTCACTAGACTCAGGGACAAACGCAGCCCGATGTGTTTGCTGCCGACAGGGGGTCTCGGAGGCAAGGCGGGAAGCTGTTGTGAAGGGAACTCAGCTCTTTCTCACAACTTTCCTTGAGAAATGGGGCCCTGGCAGCATCCATTCCCAGCTTGCTGACTTCATTTAGGGCAGGTTTGGTGGCTTCTTATGTAATCTACCCACTGTGGGCAAGTTTCTCACTATCCTCCAACAAGAACCTAGAAAGCCAGTCAGTACAGCCTCCACACAACAGCACGGGTTAGACGCTCTCCTTCCCAGAAGTACAGCTTCTTTTCTGGGAAAAGGACACACAGATTTTAATGTAATTTGCCAAGAAAAGTTGAAGGACTGTTCGTTGATGCTATCTGCTTCCGGAGAAAAGGAAGACATTGTAATGTGGTGATATGAGACGGTGTCAGGATTTTCTTGAAGGTCCCGTGACAAACTCTCTCATTCTTTTCCTTTGGTAACGAAGCCCAGTGAACGCCTGGTCCCTGCAGGCACCTGGACGTTAATTGGTGAGACTCATGTAGTCCGTGCTGGGAGGGGATGGGGGCCGAGGAGCAGGAGGTGAAGATCCGTGAAACTGATGTGGTTAGTGTGGCTCTGACGCCGTGTGGCCTATCAGCTCTGGGGAACTCCTGTGCAACACACAGTCATCTCTCCTGTTTCTTTTGTGCTTGAACTGACTCCTATCCACACTGACCAAGACCAAGGCAGCATTAGGGTAGCCTGTCTGCTCAGGGAGAAATGCCTGGAGCTGTGCTGGGCTGGTGCAGCCACTGGCACCTATGCGGTTTACTGGCCAAGTCTGGTGCAGACCCTGCAGCTCTTCCTTTTACCCAGGCCCCTCTCCTGGGCACACTTCCTGCCTCTCACACAAAGCCAGCTCAGCAACTGGCACCCGATCCATGGGTTTTTCTGGCATTCCAGGCTCCAAGGGCTAAAGGGTCTTCAAGTGGCCAGCCTCATCCCTAGACGGAGCTTTAGAAAGGGCACCAAACCAGGTTTGGTGAAAAAAGCCACTGGGGAGTTTTTCCAGTGTGTTTGGTGCCTCCTGGTGGACAGTATCCAAACTGCTGGTGGAGCCCCTCTCCCTTCTTGTTCCGGCTTGCTCTCAGAAACCCTCTTCAGCCCCGTCTTATGGCCTTCCACCCCATGTGGAGGTAGAAAATGGCTTTTCAGGCCCGAGAGGTTACCCTCATTCCCTTCAAAGGGCCAAGGGGATGCAGGAATCCAAGGCTGCGGCCTGTGATGGTTGACATGAGCTAAGCTGTGTGGAAGGAGTAAAAGGTTGGATGCCACCAGGAATGAGTTCCCCACACAGAAGGTGTCTGCCTAGACCACCCCATTCCACCACAGATCCCACGCTGGAGCCCCTGCCCACAGGCCTGCAGTTCCAGTCCCCACAGACTGACCCCCTGGTCCATCCCATTATCCCTGGGGCCCTGCTGTGAGGTTGGGCAGGGCTAGGAACTCTCTCCCTAGAGACAGCTGAGGCTTGGGGCTCAGTGTGGCCACGCTACACACCAGACCAAGGGCTTAGTGCCAGGCTCAGGGAAGGACGTGAACAGTCACTCAATCCCTGGTCATCCTTGGGGTTCCAGGATGCCGTGCTATTCTGCCCAGTGGGGAGGGCCGAGGCTGAGAGACTGTGGCAGCGTGAGGGTAGCCTGCCTCCTCCAGAAGAAACACCTGTGGCTGTGCAGAGACAGGAATTGTGTCTCAGTTGAGCAGCACCGGCTGGCAAGGTCAGAGGCCAAGGCCCTTGCTTCTCAGACTTGGAAGCTGAGACCCAGTGGGGTAAGTGATTTGCTCCAGGGGTCATATCTTAAACTTACTCTATAGCAGAAGACACCTCACCAAATCACGATCCTATCACAGATCGCAGGCTCCCAGGATAGAAAAGCACTTTGGTCCAGTCCAACCTCACATCTCCAAGCTATTCCCCGACCCAGCTCGGAAGGAGAGACGAGTTTCATAAAGGTGGCTGCGAAAAGCCTCTAGATGTTGGGCACACCTTCTGTTCTTCCCCACGTCACGAGCGTCACCAAACAGTGACAGTCAGCAACCACAGGAAGGGAGCCAGCAGGACTAGGAGGACTGTTTCTTGCTGTGCTGTCAGTTTTATGATTTTTGCACTGGTTGTCTGTCATTCTGAATTCTGCTATTTCTACAGAATTTCTCCCTCATCATATTAACTGAAAATTGTAAAATCGTCTATGAACCTTGATTCCGCCTTCTTCCTTAACTCTCCACCTCATTGTCCAATCAAAAGCCAACGGCTATATTATTGATTCCACCTCTAAAACTCCTTTGCGTACCGTGTTAGTCTTTTCGGGCTACCATAGCAAAACACTACAGGCTGGATGGTTTGAACGACCGGCATTTATTTTCTCAGCGTTCTGGAGGCTAGAAGTCCATAATCAAGGTGCTAACAAATTCAGTTTGTGGCGAGACCTCTCTTCCTGGCTTATAGACATCTGCCTTCTCACTGGTCCTCATGTGGCCCTTCTTCCATACACTGGAGGTTGGGAGCTGAGGGCGGGCGTGGAGAGAGAGAGAGAGAGAATGAGCTCTCTCCGGTGTATCCTCCTTCTCCTTCTTTTATAAAGACCCCAATCTTAATGGATTAGGGCCACACACTTATGACCTCTTTTAACCCCAATTATCTCCTAAAGGCCCTACCAAATATCGGAGGTCAGGGCTTCAACGTATGAATTTGGAGGGGACACAATTCAGTCCATAGCACATACATTATCTTGTCATTAGATCCTCACACGCTTTTGAGATGCAGCCCCTTCCTGCCCAGACAGTTGCCACAGTCTGTCCAAGACCAACATCCCAGCCCCCGGGAGCTCCCCTAATGCAGAACCGTTGTTCACAACGCAGCTGGCAAGAGAGTCAAAAGCTATCAGTGCCTCTCCGCTGGCTGGGAAAACCTTCACTTCCTGGCAGCAGTGTGATATCTGGAGGAAGGACATGGGATTTGCCATGTTGAGACCTGGGTCTGAGCCACGCTCCACCACCTAATGAATAGGTATGACCCTGACCAACTAAGTCAGTTACCCTCCTGCACCTCAGTGTCCCCTGCTGTACAATGAGCAGACAAGCGTTACCGCACGCAGGTGTGAGGCACAGAGAGGGAGGGGACAGTTTCAACCTGTGTGAGTTCCCTTTCTCTTGGGGTGACATGGAGGGTATCTACAGTCTGATCCCAACCCATATCTCCAACGTTATTTTCTGTGACTCCTCATGCAACACCCACGAGCGGACTGACTGAGTCACCCCCACCGCGTCCCTGTCTCTGACCAGCGCTCACTCCCCTGCTGGGAAGAGCCTTTCCACTCGTCAGAATCAGTGTGAACACAGACATCGAGAGGACAGGCTCAAACAGACCTGGTTTTGAATTTTAACCTTTCTGAACCTAGTTATTTCACCTGTGAAGTAAGTGGATGCACTGACTGACCGAGACAAGCTTTGTTAAGTTCTTAGCAGGGATACCCAGGATTCTTGCCAGTTTGGGTGCGGGAGCCCAGATTTGTCACTGGGCACTGACTCTGCTCAGTTGACAAGGTCACACCCAAAATTACCAACATTGGTGTTTTCCAAAGTCTATTGTAGGGGCTACTGGTTCTGCAAGACAGTGGTCGGCGTTACCTGGAAGAAGCTGTGACACTGGACATTCAAGCAGAGTTACAGGCCCCACAGCGCTAACAGGTTTGTTGACGATGGGCTTTTCAGAGCCTTTACCTGCTAATGCATATTGTAATTTTCTAAAAAGTGACAATAATGTACATCCTTTTCAAAAGTGGTTACCATGGAATTTTTTTTAATAGCCCTCATCCCCACCTCCACTGTGATTAAATGTTGTACAAAACTCATTTGGGAAATAATGGTTTAAGTAAACCTGAGAATAAATGTTAATGACTCATTCAATATTTACTTTCCTCTTAGCTGGAACCAAGATATGTTAGAACTTGATGTTTCTGATAGTCATGAGCTGAGAGCTAAACATTTATTTAATTTTTATTTTATGGAGCTTAACTGACCTACTCGAAGCCTGTCTTTACGTCTCAGTTGCTTCTTCAGTATGCACGTTACTTCGTCCTCATCCCCTCCAGGGCGTCTTCTGGACACCCCAGCCCTCGACCACTGCCCCCGCCCCAGACTGCATGGAGTACTCGCTGCCTGACCGTTAGCTTGTCCTGTCTTGTTCTGTTTGTGTACACCTGTTTGGTGAGAATTTCTGGCTGGCCTTTGCCCCTGGTTCCTGGGAGGCAGCCTCGAAATCCTTGGCATTTTTCCATGTTTTAAGAGTGTCTCTGTTTGGGCCTCTCAGACCACACCTGTGTGTGTGAACTCAGTCGCTCAGAATGGGGGCTGGCCACGTCAGAAAGATCAACCACGTGGCAGGAATCTGGGACTTTGAACCACATGACGCCCTGACAGCCTGCTTCCTGGGGAGGAGAAGAGGACTGAAGATAGAGTCCCAGGCCAACGACTCAACGAGTCATGCCTATGTAATGAGGCCCCAGTAAAAACCAGAGACACCAAAGCTTGGTGAGTCTCCCTGGTTGGAAATACCCCATCAATGGTCACACATCAGTGTGCTGAATGTGGGCCGCACTCTGACTCCCAGGGAGGGGACATGACACTTCACATTTGGGACGTCCCAGACCTCCCCGTCTGCAACTCTTCTTCTGGCTGGTTCTGACCTGTGTCCTCTGGCTATAATAAAATTGTAGTCCTAAGTACAGTGCTTTCCCGAATTCTGTGAATGGCTCCAGTGAATTTTGAACCTGAGGGGGAAGTTGGAACCTCCATATCTGTGGCCAGTCAGTCAGAGCAGGGGTGTCTGACTGAGGACAGTTGGGTGCCCATAAGCTGTAGAGTGTGTCCTGACTCCGCAGTGGGTGTCAGAAGTCACTGCAATTCTACTGCGTGAAAGAAGTCACACATAAAAGAGTACATGTCATAGTCTTTAAAAATGCAAACTACTACAGGCACAGGGTGGGCAAAAGTAGGTTTACCGTTGTTTGTGTGGAAAAGACATGCAGGTTATGATGATCACAATAGTTTTATTAACGTAAAAGAATGTCACTCACAGCTGTAAAACTACTTTTTCCTACCCTCGTATAGTGACAGAAGGCAGACCAGCAGCTGTCTAGGACTAGGGTGGAGGGTGGGGGAAAGGAGGGATTACAAAGGGGCAGCGGGAAATTTGGGGGGGTGATGTATTTCTTCACTATGTTGATTTTCATGATGGTTTCATGGGTATATAAACATGTTAAAATGTATCAAATTAAACAATTTAAACATGTGCAGTATGTTATATGTCAATAATATATCAATAAAGCTAATTTTTTAAGAAAGTTCAGTGCAGTCCTCACCTGTCATGACCCTTTCTAGAACCTTTCATGGTTTATTCAGAGTCTACTGAATCAAAATCTTCCATGATCTGGTCCTAAGCTACCTTTCCCAGCCCTGCCTTTCAGCATTGCCCCACACAAATCCTTTGCCACCACCAAACGGTTTTTCTTGCTATTCTCCAAGTAGACCCCACACTTCTCACCTTTGTAACTTGGCTCATGCTGTTCCCTCTGCCTAGAACCTGAAGTTCCTACCCTTTCTCTACCTATTAGGTTTACCATCCTTTATGCTTAGCTTACCCGTAATTCCACAAAACCTTTCTTGAGTTCCTGAGTCAGAAAGGATCCATAGAGCTTTCTTTTGTGAGGCGTTTTCCAGCGTCCTGTGTTTCCTTGTGTGTGTGCGTGAACAGCAGTTAGCCTCCCGGTTAGACTATTAGCTTCCTGAGGGTGGGGGCTGCTCATCTTCTTCACTCCTATTTTCCATGACAAGTCACATAATCGTCTACAGTGGAGGCTGGTCAACTAGTAAATAGCCTAAAACACAAGTTTCTCAGCATCCTTCTCATAATTTTTTTAGATCCTTAAACTGTCATATCGCTCAACCTCCTCTTCCACATCATGCTCCTCTTTCTCCTCTTCTCCTTCTTCCAACTAAATCACACTCCCTTTCTTAACTTTTTTCTTAAGCCAAGTCCTGTTCCTCATCCTCTTGTTTATGTTAGGGGGCCACATATGTGTTTGTATTTTAGCATTACTGTATGTCTGTCTACATAGTAAATACTATCTACTTTCCAGTAAATTTCAAGTGATAGCCGCCTTAAATCTTAGTATTTAAGTTTCCATCTTTCGTCCAATTTCATGGCCATAGAGCATAAAGTTTCAGGTTTCAATCCCTGGCTGGTGTAGCTCAGCGCATTGAGCGCGGGCTGCGAACCAAAGCGTCTCCGGTTCAATTCCCAGCCAGGACACACGCCTGGGTTGCAGGCCAGGTCCCCAGTGGGGGCCACATGAGGCAACCACATATGGATGTTTCTCTCCCTCTCTTTCTCCCTCACTTCCCTTCTGTATACAAATAAATAACATAAAATAAAGTTTCAGGTTTCACCAGGCTGGATCTGAATCCCAATGCTGCCACCCACGAGCTGTGTGACCTCAAGCAGTTTATTAGCTGTCAGTTTTGTCACCTGTAAATTGGAGATGGTAGAAGGCTACAGCCTGAAATGCTGTGAGGACTAAATAAGCTAGTGTACATGAAGTGTTTGGG
Source organism: Sturnira hondurensis (assembly GCF_014824575.4). Taxonomy (NCBI): domain Eukaryota; kingdom Metazoa; phylum Chordata; class Mammalia; order Chiroptera; family Phyllostomidae; genus Sturnira; species Sturnira hondurensis. The sequence continues at coordinate 3,925,646 of NW_028092466.1, read as the reverse complement.
AAAGTGTCTAACATACAGGAGCCACTCAATAGCTAGTACTCTCTTCACTGAATGCTAAGAAGGGCCCAGAAGGGCTGGAAAGGGTAACCAGGTGGATCTGTGCTGGGCTAGCCACACAGAATCACTTGGAGACACCATTAACACTACAGATTCTGGGCTGCACCTGAGAGACCCTGATGGATCCCAGAAACCTATGTTTTTTAAATGATCCTCAGGTGACTTGAGTGGCCAACCTGGTGTAGAATTCAGCACAGCAGAAAATGCACTGAATTTGGGGTGAGGAGGGGTTTTTGCCCGTGACCCCATGTATGACTTCTTCGAGACTTCATCTTCTTGTTTGTGAAATGAAGCTCACAAACTTGACTTACGTGGATTCCTAGGGTTGCTGTGGGAAGCCAAGTGGCTAAAGTCGTTTCTGCAGGAAGCAGGCCTGCTGTGCAGAAAGGAACTCAGGCTTTGAGACAGGCCCGAACGCAACTGCCACTTCTGAGACTGTGCTGAGACATTGCCAGCCCTGTCTTCTCTCTAACAGGACCTTGATTTTGCCTGGGGTGTAAATGTGCCCAGTGGAAAACACTCCACCTCCCGCACTGCTTTGCAGTTGAGGGTGGCCATGTGATGCGGTTCACTCCAATCTGCCAAGGATTTCCATGAAGGTTTTTGTTTTCCTGGTATAGGTATTCAATCCTGTTGTTCCCCTTGCCCTCTTCTTCCTGCCTGGAATGTGGATGAGAGGCTTGGAGTTGCAGCAGCCATCTTGTTATAAGTGACCAAATATGGAAGGCCTAGAACCTGAGGATGATGGCAAAGAGCTGAAGAGATTTAGGTCCCCAGAGGCATCACTAAGCAGCTGTACTGGCTCTGGACTGCCTACCCCTAGACTTCTTATGCGAGACAAGTCAATCCCTAAATTATTTAAGAGGCTATTTTTTTATTGGTTATTTGTACCCTAAAGTTACTTAGGAAGAATAAAAAAAATAAAGTTGCTAAAACCATATCTGATCCAGAGGACATTCATGTGTGCATGTTTCCCTTCTCCAGCTGCGAGACAGTCTCTGCATTTGTAAAATAAGGCCTCTTCTAAGTCCAGTGTCCTATATTGACCTGGTTATAGAACAGAAGAACTGGGCTCTGAGGGCTGGTCCCTGGGATAAAGGGCCATTTCCTGGGCTACGGTGGGGGGGGGGCGCGGAGCTGGTGACTAGGCACAGGTGCAGTGTGGGCTGCCCGTAGCATGTGGACCCTACAGAGGCCACCCCATTCTAATCAAAGCAGATGCAAGCAATGTCCACGTGCTCCCGAGAGGTGAAGTGTGCAACACTGGAGTCCAAAGGACACCAAATCACCTTTGCTCTGACGAAAGCATGGAGATGATTCTAAGGATACTTTCCCTGGAGACACGCATACCTGTAAGAATGAAAACCTATCAACTTCCACCCCTCTCCCCTGGACACAATTTACATTTGTCATCACATTCTCCTATTAGAAACTTAGGTACGTGGGTAGGAGCGTGGGCACCTGTGTATCAGTGGAGTGAGAGACAAAACAGTTTCGGTTTTCATTACAATTCTTGCCTGCCCAAGCATGGCCTTCATAGGATCAAGCTCCTGCCTTTTAGGACCCATAGGAACGTACACGACTCATCAAAGCCCGAGTTCCATCTCCACCTGGGTCGCCACTACAGGTCCCCACTGCTTCCCTGGCCCTGCCAGGGCGATCTGAGCACTCCAGCCACGGCTGAAATCACCAGCACCAGTCAGTGCTAGCAAAGCTCTCACAACCCTTATACACCAAAAAAACAGTGAATGCTGAGAATTTTGTTTTTAGCAAATGTATTTTTCCTCTATTATATTTAAAAAATTGAACTGCAAAAAATGAAGTTCCCTTTTACTATCCAAGTGAAGAAAATCATACAGTGAGATGAACCTGTGGGGCTTCATCATAAAGACGCTTTCTCTCTTTCTTGGTTCCCAGCAGCCCCAGGCAGGACTCAGGGATTTTGTCCTTGGCAGGCTGAGTTTTGTCCAGTGTTCTGGCTCCTTCCCAGGTCAGCACATCCCAACTTTCCCTCAGCCCTTCCAGTTTGAGAGGTCCTCCCTCATGGCCTTCACTAGCCAGTCCCGTTCCACCCCCTGCTCAGAGTCACTTGTGTCACTTGCCTCCATGGTCAGCAACTTCGAGTAGTTGATTTGCTGCTCCTGGGGCAGTCTTGGCCAGATGGACAGGAACAGAATCAGCCAGAGCAACAGCACCACGCAGCTGGCCTGGTAGAGGGCAGCCAGGCTGAAGTGCCCTACCAGGAAGCCCCCCACAAAGCTCCCCAGGCTGGCTCCGCCCCCATAGAAGTGCCCTCCAAACACTGCTCCCAGAGATCTCTCCGTTCTGGGAGTGGCCAGGTCCTCTATGGAAGCCCCCACTGCCCACCACAGAGCCCCGTTGCTGACAGCACTCAGGATCTGAACGGGGAGGGCGGACCACCAGCTCCAGAGGAAAGAGTAGTACAGCAGCTGCCCTGAGAGGCAGCCCAGCCCCAGCCCCACGGTTCCTGCTCTGGACAGTTTCCTAAGCAACGTGGTTTTGAACGGATGAAGCAGAATTTCCCCCAGCAAGCCCAGGGCAACTGAGAAACCCATGACCAGCTCGCTGCTCCCATGGTCCTTCATGTGCCAGAATAGGAAGTTCTGTACCGTGCTGGTGATGGCTCCCATCACAAAGACAGTAGAGGCTAGGAGAATGAGGCGGGGATGGCCCTCTACCAGAGACAGTGCTTTGACGGCTCTGTAGCTGGGCTCCCGCTGCCTGAAGATGGGGACAGGAAAAGCAATGCTCACCAGTAACGCCAGGCTGCTGACCAGCGAGTAGCCATAGAAGTGCACCACACCCGGGGGGCCACTGGTCATCAGGAAGCAGTCCAGCTGCTCCGCCAAGGCTGCGATGCCACACACGCCTGCTGACGCGCCCAGCAGCCTCCAGATCCACAGGTTTCTGTAACGGTCAGTGGCGTCCACAAAATCCAGGTATTCGAAAAGGCTGTCATCCGCCACCTGCTGCAGAGGGGCTGCCAGCAGCTCCCAGAACACCATGAGCCCCAAGGAGAGAACGAAAGTCCATCGTAACCCTTCCCAGGAGAAATCAAGGTCTCCCGAGTTCCCCTCGGCTGCTGACAAGTTGGCTGGACTTCCCAGGGCTGAACCCCCGGCAAGCAAAGGGTGGGCAGTACTGACCCCCTTAAAAGCACCTTCCCAGGGAGTATCTTTCAGCCCTGGGGTGATAGGGTGGAGAACTTCGGGTGTGGTCCTGGCTCCTTCAGCAGAGCCCACCAAGGGTCTGGGCAGACGACTGACAGGTTCTCGGACACTTTCCCGTGGTCCTGTTCTGAAGCCAGAGGCGTCCCCGGTCCCAGCACCGCTCTCGGCTGGGAGGCTGGGGGCCCGCGCCGGGCTGCGCGAGGCCGGTCGGGCGGGGGCGGAGTTCTCGGTGGGCGCGACCTCCGGCGGTGGGATGGAGGGGGTCGCGCCGCGGCTGCCGTTGCAGGAGCGGTACCCCGGGTCTCTGTCCCGCAGCGGCACCAGCGCCATCAGCAGGCTGGCTGCCCCCGAGCCCAGCAGCGAGCCCATCAGAAGCGCCCTCCTGCTTCGGTAGCTTCTGGCCAGGAAGGCGCAGAACGGAGCCCAGAAGGCTGCGATCAGGTGCTTGGTTCCCATGAGGACGCCCACCCAGGGCGCGGCCAAGCCCAGCTGCCTCAGGTAGAGGGTCAGGAACGGGGTCACCGTGGCATCCCGGGCCCCACACACCAGGTGGAAGAGCCGGGCCACTCCCAGCGCCCGGCGGATGTCCCACTGGGGGTTGGCGCTCATGGCTGCCCGGCCCTGCCAGACCCCGGCCGGCCCGCGGAGGGCGCGGCGCCCGGTTCCCAGAGGGAGGGGGGCTCGCGCGGAGGAGCGAGCGGGTCCCACTCCCGCCTCCTGCGGCGCCGCGGTCACCGGGTCAACGACCGCCCCGACCCTACGTCCGGCGTCCGGCGTCCAGCCCGGAAGTGGCCCCACCGCGTGGCGCACCTGGGGGCGGGGCGGGCGCACCTGCGGGCCGCACCTGCCACGTCCCGCGGCCTCCGCGGTCCGGCAGCGCCCGCCCGGCTACCGCCCGCCTCGCCGGCCTTGCGCAGGGGCCGAGGGCCGCGGGACGGGGCGGGCTGTTGGGCGTGGCTCACAAATCCGAGTTGGATTCCTAAACTGCCTCAGGCGAGTCAAACTATCCGGAGGCGGGGAGCGAGAAAGGAAGCCAAGGTTTGAGCTCCCTTCCTCTTCTTCAGGTCTTTACCCAAATGCCCCTTGATGAAGATCACCTCGTTGCTGTCAGCGACCGTCCCTGTCCACGCTCACTGAGCTACCAAGTCCTACCCCCTCCCCAGACGCGCACCTCCCCTTCCGTGCTCCATTTCTATCCACTGCAGGGACTACTGTCCAACACACTACCGGTTTCTATAACACGTGTTAACACGTTTATTGTTTGCCTCCATCCGAATCAAACTTCAGCAAGGCAGCTCTTTTTGGCCCCAGGGCTTAGAGCTGTTTCAATGGATGTGAGCGCCCCTGGAAGGGGTGTGACTGGGTGACACAATCTCCTTCATTTGGGAAGATCCCCAGAGAGGGATGATCAGATCCCCTGACAGCTGAGGGTTGTCTTGGAGTGGCACCCCAGCAGCCCCCATCCTAGCATCCATCCTAGACCCCGAAACAGTGTGTATGTATTGGGCAGTTCTAACCTACATTTAAAGTGGCCAGTTGGGGAGTACGTACTCCAGAGGAGGTCAGCTAACATGGAAGTAAAAGGCCACGCTCCAGACACAGTTAATACGAGCACTTGAACAATCTTAGAACAGCAAAAGGGACTCTGTCAATTAGCATGATCGATACTGGCAACATTTCACTGGTGAAACAGTGGTGTCCAAGTCACATCGATTGGTTCTGGGTTTTTTTGGAGCCATTCGTGCCCTGGTGAACAGAGCCTAAGAATCTAGATATTCCTGCAGAAGCCACACCCTTTGGAATGGTGCCATAGGCTCCAAGATGGTCCAGTACCTAGGCACCGGTCCAGTGAACTTCTGTGCCCAGTTTGTTTAGAGCACCTAATTTGGCTGGAGTGGGGAGGGGAGTCGGGCAGGTGGTGTACGTGTAGCAGAATTTGGTCTACAACTGGCTTTTATTGGGAGCTGGTGGAGAACTTGGTGGGAGAGGAGGCCCAGAGCCCTCCCCAACTGTAACAATTGTTTACTTCAAGAACCTGGTAACGATGAATGCCCGGATTGATGCCAATCAGTTTACATCACCCAGATGGCAGAGAAAAAAATCAAGCCACCTCCAGGTAAACTCATATTCAGTGATATCGGTCACTTCAGCCTTAAAACCAGCTCAGTGACATGGAGGGCTGTCCCTAGTCCCTCTCCTCTCTGGGTTCTGCAGCTTCAGCGGAGGCCCCCACATCCATCTGCTTGTTGGTCTTCATATGAACTGACCTCCACTGAGGGAGGGGCAGGCACTACGCACATTCGTGCCCAATGAGATGCCACTCACAGCTGCACCTCTTCCCTTCTACTGTCAGACCCATTAAGCTTGTTTGCTTTCAACTACCTGAGAAAACCTCACCTGCTTCGCATGCCCCATGAGGCACACGAACTCTAAGGCTGCCCTTGGGCCCATCTACCTAGATACCCCAGGTATCTTCCCCAGATACCCTTCTTACCCTATTCCTCTAGGCAGTGAGAACGTGCTGTGGGGCTTGTCCCCAGGCCCAGGGCAGTGAGGACGAAAGGGAAGAGCCTACCTCACTATTTTTGGATCTTCAACTTTGAAAGGGATTCTTCCACCTCCGCCCCACTCCCAATCCCTCAAGTCAAATCTGTATGTTCTATTACTTCCTCCCCCACCCCACAACTAGTCCTGGGAGTGAGGGAAGTGGTTCTGGGTCACCAGTGTTCCCCATTTTACATGTGGGCAAAAGCCTTCAAACTCAAAAGCCAAGAACTATGTCTCTAATCCCTGTTTCTCAAACTCGCCTACACTCCCACCTCTGTTTGGGAACAGGTCTGTTTAGGAGTGGGGAGGTAGACAGAACACACCAGTAAGTACTTCACAAAACTTGCCTGGCCTGTGGATTCATTAGGTTAGAATAAATACTGCTGCCAACTTCTATTCAAATACAAACATTGCTAGGTGTTAGACAAAAGCAGAAACACTTTAGTGTGTGTTTATTGAATCTGACACTTTCCTCTCACCTGGGAGAGAAGCCTGCCTGGGAGGGGGTTGGGGGGCAGAGGCCTGAGCCAGGGAAGGGAGCAGACTTGGGAGGAGGAGGAGGTGTAGTTGCCTTTGCCTGCTTCCCATTTCCTCCCAGGACACAGGCCCCTGGCCAAAACAGCAGCTGTCACTTTGGTTTTAAGGGCTTGGTGGGAGCTTGAGTGGGAGAGGTGGGAACTGAAAATCAATGAAGGAGCAGACCTTTGTGTGTGCACAGCTGTGCCCCAGGACATCCTTGGGCCTTCGTGTGGGCCCTGCTCCATCAACCCCCACGACCCACCTCCTTCTGCTCTGGGAACTTGCTGGCTCCTGGTTAGGGCTGGAAGCTGTCCAGGGCAGCCCAGCTTTGCTTGGGCCAGTGGTGTGAGTATTCGGGACTGGTAGGGTAGTGTATCCTTCCTCTTGGGCTCGTAGCTCTCAGACTCAGCACTTCCGCTACCCACTCAGGCTCACTGGACGATGCCGGAGAACGTGTTGATGGGCATTAGAAGGGGCTTGGGCTTGGCTCTGGTCCTTTCCATCTCCTGCTGGTGTGAGCTGAGCCAGAGCTCCTTGGACTTCTGGGCCCCGGAACATGGCTCTGGGCAGGGAGCAACCTCAAATCTGTGAGTGGAGAGACCAGCTCAGGAGACCGATCTCAGGGGTCAGATCTGCTGGGGATTTTAAAGGTAGTCCCTTAATTGTAGGGTATAGAGGAAGGGGCAGAGGGCAGAGGAAGCATTAGGACAAGAAAGAGCACGCAGGGCCTAGGGCGAACAACTGGGAGAGGAGGACATGCCTGGATGGGTTACTGTGTGTGCCTTCCTTACCCAAACACACCTTTCCGGGGGGACACCAATAAGGGTCACATGAACTGGGGGTACACACAACTGCCACAGTCGGTCAGCTTGTGTTGAAGGGGCCAGTGCTAGTACCAGGCGCTGGATTAGGAGGGCTTCAGGCTGAGGGTTCATAGAGGAATTTCTGCTACCCAGGGTCAGCCATTCATTTGCCCTTCTTCCTGGATTCCAGTCATAGGGCGTGACCCGAGCTCACACCCACCAAGATACCCGCCTGGCCACAGGATCTGCTTCTGGCAAGGCGAGAGGCAGGAGGTGGTGGGGCTGGCTCCTGTTAGGTGCACCCCGTCGGGCACACAGCCCACGAGGCGGCAGACCCAGCCTCACCTGACCACGTCCCTGAAAGTGCGCCGATTGTCCTTGTCCAGCACCAGCGTCAGCAGCCTCTGGTCCTGGCTCTGGATCTGGATGTTGGCTGCCCGGAAGGCGTTTGTCACTGTCTGCAACAAATAGACAGCTCATGCGTCACCTTTGTGACACATGGCCCTGCCGATTTCTCCTCCCCTGACCTCTGGTGTGTTTCTTCAGTTGGCACATGGGGCCTCTGGCTCTCTTCCTGCACAACCCTAACCCCAACCCTAATCCTAACCCTAGTGATTCAGTGACAGTACCACGGGAACTGCTTCTGAGCTGCTCTCATCGCTGGGGGCCTCAGTGTTTCTGTAGTTCTTTCCTAATCTGTCATCGTTAGTTCTGAACACAACCTGGAACGCTGTGGCTAGTGCTTGCCAGGTCATCAAGTTACCTGGGCACATCCTATATAACAGGCATGTCTGGTGGAATTTTGTAAGTCCTGATCCCAGTTCCATGTTGGATTACATACAAAACCATTTCCCTGGGACAGACAGAGGGTCTAGAAAGGGGCCACCTATCCTCCCCAACCCCCCAAAACTCAGATCAGGCCTTATCAGTTGTAGCGTGGAATTGTCTGGGGTGGGGGCAGATGTAGGTGGAAGGAATCCCCCCTCTGCACAGGGAACCTGGGACAAGGTGTTCCAGCCCCCCGCATCCCAAAGCCCTACTTGGCATCTCTAGAAAGTACCCAGGGCCAAAGGAAAGCAGTCCCCAGGCACCCCTCTAACCTCTGACCTGAGGGGACCACTCTGGGGAGGACCTCTCCCCCTGGGCAGAGGATTGGAGCAGCCTGGGTCACAGGTCAAAGGTTTTCCGAGGGCCTTCCCAGGTCACAGGCCCAGCCCACGTGCAGCATCAAATCAGAGAGTCTGATTTAAATGGTGTGGAGTCCAGCCAGGCATGGGCATTTTAAAATAAGCTCCCTACTGGAGGCATGGCCGAGAGCCACCAGGCCAATCCACCTTCTCATTGCCACAGAGCAGAGCCACTCATGGTGTAAGAGCTCCTGTAGCTGTTGCCCTGGGGCTTTATGGGAGCACAGAGGTGGGGCACCTGATCACTGAGGAGTGGAAAGTTGGGTGGGGTGGAGGACGTGGGGGGAAGGAGGAGAGCATCAGGAAGGCCCTGCAGGGCGAGTTGACACCTGAGTTTCATCTTAAAAGAGAAATGGGAAGTATGAAAGGAAGATGGGGAAAAGGAGGGAAGAATGGGGTTTCAGGCCCAGAAAAGTGCATGGACAAAGGTCCAGGGGCGTGACTGCTGGGACGCTACCAAATACCACCATGTAAAGAGCCTGAAGGGGTGGCCGGAGCTGAGGGTGGGGAGGTAGAGGAAGAAGAGCCACTCTGTGCAACACTGAAGAGTTTTCTGCTCTCTGCCATGGAGAATGGGAATGGCAGAGGGCTTTTCAGCACAAAGTGACACATCCGAGTTCTGTTTTAGAAAAATCACTGGGCAGAGATGTGGGAGGTGGACCTAAGGAGTATGGGAGTGACGTCAGGGGCACCAGCTGGGAGGCTGCTATGTTTGTCCAGGAAAAGGGGACGGATGGAGGTCTGGACCGAGGGTGAACAACTAGTCCTGGTTTGTCCAGGGACTGTCCTCACTTTAGCTCTGAAAGTCCCATGTCCCAGGAAACCCCTTAGTTCTGGCAAAATTGGGATGGTTGGTCAATCTGGCTAGACCTGAAGATGAAGGGAGAGGCTTGAGAGAGAAAGTGCTTGAGAGAGAAAACTGGCAGGACATGGGGGAGCGAAGAGGTGGCACCTGAGATGACAAGGTTTCTGGCAGAGGTGACTTGGCCACAGGATCTGTTTCTGGCAGAGGTGATGGTACCAATAAATGAGAGACAGAAACTGGTGGGGAATAAAACAGCCACTAACACATAAATGGTTCTGATTTGGCCAAGCACTCTTCCATGAGCTTTACAAGTCACACCCATTTAATCCCCGCAACTAGATGAGGTGGGTTATTATCCCCATTTTACAGATAATGAGGCACAGAAAGCTTGAGTGACTTGTTTAAGTCACATGGCTGGGAAATGGCGAAGACACGATCTGAATCTAGTCAGTCTGGCCCCAGAGAGCTCTTAGCTTTAGAAAGCCCTGGCTTTGATTTTGAACATCGTGGGTTTGGGGTATTGAGGGACATCCAGTTCATGCTAACTTAGCTGAACGTAGGAGTCAGAGAGGGGGGGGTGAATGTCGGGGCAGGAGATAGACATTTGGGTGCCCTTAACGGACTGGACTAAAAGTGTGTTCCATAGCCCAAGGGAATGAGGAAAGAAGCGGGCCATGGCCGGAAGTAGAGAACAGTGGCTATTTAAGGAACTGGTTAATGAAGAAGAGTACAAGGAGAGAGGCCAGGAAGCAGCAGTCAGACAGGCAGAGGCAGAACGAGAAAGTGGTGTCTCAGAATTCACGGATTTAGGGAGTTCAGAGACTCGGAGAGCAGGGCTTCAGTTCTAGTGGTGAAAGTCTTTCAAAATTGATCAAAGGAATGGAAAACTGGGGAAATGTCTATGCAGTGTTGCAAGCCAGCTCTATTAGAGTGTGATATATAAATGCAACTTCAAATATGAATGTTTTAATTTTAAAGGTGGTACATATAACTTCCAAATTACTAGCGGGGGAACAGTAAGTGAACAAAACCTGAGCCCAGAGACATGTACAAAACAGCAAAAAGCATTTAAAAAAATCCAGAGAGTACAACATAAAATGGCAG